>NC_072819.1:22607011-23939511 GCF_027744805.1 Dunckerocampus dactyliophorus | reverse complement strand
ATACGGCGGGAGACAAATATAACACCGACAACTTTGTGAAGTCAGATTTTTTTTGAGAAGGAATTTTTGTGATGCAAATGTATTACTCTTTTGAATGCATTTTTTTTGAAAAGCCAAACTCTTTACTCAAATGTCCCAAACAACTAAGCAGAACTACGTTCGTCACCAAAATCCGACCAGAACTGGACTTAGGAGACCAAGTGGGGGGTAAGTCGCTGTTGCTGGACTACACTGCTGATGGGGATGTCGCACAACTTCATGTCAAAAAATCAGAACTTTCCCTTTAAAAGTAAACAATCTGCTAGCGTCCTACTTGTGGCTAGCAAAAACTAAAAGGTCCGTAAATTCCGGTGTATAAGCCGCACCCATTAAATTTAGAGGAAAAAACAGATTTGTACAAATAAGACGCACCAGACTATAAACACTAGCCTACCAGAAAAGTAATTCATTGCCATCCTCTTGGGAACTAAAACCACGAATGTCTTCCTTTTCCATGTTAGAACTGAATAGCGTCATAATTCCTTTGTCACGCACGTTGGCTCTCTCTTTTGGTGTGCTCTCCGTGTGAACAGATTAGGCAGCATTTTTGCTGGGTTAAAGACCAATTGTAAATACACAAGAGAAAACAAAACATTTCACTAAATCATGAACGACCAATTGCTTTAGTTATTTAGATAATCAACCTTTTTATTTCTTAAATTCACATTATGCTTAGGAACAAACTGTATTTTCTTGGGTCTGATGGACTACATTCATTCACTATGTCACGATGCATTCTTTACTTGTGTACCTTGCTTGCTGCTGTAACAGATGAATTTCCCTGCTGTGGGATTAATAAAGTACTACTACTACTACGATGGTGCTTTTGTAGATGAATTTATCCATCCTAAAGACATGACTAAGACTAAATTATATATTACATTTTGTTGATGGCTGTGCATTTATAAATCCTAGACTTAAACAGGCTGACTAGAAATAAGACAAATATTCTTTAGAAGATAGAGTTTTTGAATTGTTGTAAAATGAAGACACCTGTAGTTGAACACATTACTCTCAACTAAGTGAGACATGCACTTCCTTGTTCCATTACACAGTATTGTCTGCTAGAAGTGAGCAGCTACTGATTAGTGAGCTAAAATGTTTTTATTTTCCATCTTAAATCACAGCGCTGTATTTTTGCAGATGAAATAAACCTTGTATGAAGTCACATTACCATCGTAATAAACTGCAATACATTCGACAGTAGTCATAATTAAGACGTTAAGTTAGTAAGGTACATTAACCTTAATCTCACTGATTTGCGCTAAGTTGATTTTACCTTGTCTCGGATCTTCCGCTCCATTCAGGAGGAGATGATGCAACATATAAGATGTGTTGTGGTATGTAAGTGCCGTGTTACAACTGATACACGTCACAGTGTTCAACTTGCTGTTGAGCCACATTTTCTGTCTGTTTTCTTACATTTTGTTTTTCTTCTGTTTTGTTGCCTTGTCGCTTCACCTCTTCAATCTTCCTGCACCTTCAAACATCCGCTTCCTTCATCCCTTGCGTGGGTTACGTAAGCGTGTTGGTTATTCCTTGAGTCAGAAAAAAATCCTCTACTTTGTGTAATCAAAGTACTCAAATTATTCCAGGAATGGTTGCACCCCTAGAACAGATTGACAATAACCATCAGTAATCTTATTTCCAAAATCACCATCACTGTAATAAAACTGACAACATGATAACGCTATGGATGAATCAGTGAGTTATGTGGGGAAGTACGTATGTAATGTGAGTGTGTATATGTATACGTACGTGTATGTACAGGTATCTCTGTTGGTGTGCATGTATATATACGTGGCTAAATGTGTACGTGTAATTCACAGTTCTACATGTCCAAAAAGGAGTAGAAAGAAGCAAAGCTTATTTAATTGTACCCCCCTACAAGTGTTCTCAAAAGCGACTAGCGACAAATCTAGCAACTTTTTCTAGCATTGTTGGAGAGTTTTCTAGTATTTGGAGACTTAAAAATGAAAGCACGTATTGTTCTGAAGTTTCTATTCTTACTCTGCTGCTCCGCCGCGCTCCAAAGCAGTCACAAGGGGTCAGGGTGCAGTCAGCTCCTGCGGCACACTGAGAGCATAGTGGAGCTCTATGCGTCCATTAATCATGCATGTGACGGAAGAATGTTGTGTGATAAATTAAACCAGTATTCCTAACTGCAAGATAAAGGGTGGAGGCAAGTCCAGATGTAATTATTATGCTGTCAAGACTTGGAGAGGCGCTGCCTGAGATAAATATTAAAATTATATTATTTTGATGAAGTGATGGCCAATTTTAAATTCACAAAACCAATAACCAAGTTTATTTGTAGTTCAAAACTTAAGGTGTTCTTACTCACATCACATCATAACAAAAAAGAGAAAAAGGAACAGCCCCTCAAAGCTGAGGTATTTTTTTTAATGTCAATCTTTAGTAAAGACAACTGTTGCCTGGTTGCTGCTTTTTCGTTTTGTTTTGCACATTTTAATTTGTGTTTTGTTGTGTGGTATTTTGTTGATGTTTTGTTTGTTTGTTTGTAAATAGTTACAATAGTTGCATGCAGAGAGCGGAGAATAATACATACAAAAACAAAGTACAAAATAAAACTACCGGATGAAGCCACACTAATTAGAGAACAAAAAGTGCTGCTGGAAAAAGCCAAGCAGGAACAGAAGCAAACAAAAATACTAAGAGTAAAAATACAAAAGGCTAACCAAAAATGCAAGATAACAAAATGAGCTGCTGGAGAAAGCCAAGCACAAAAAATTACTCATGCAGAATGCTCGTAGTGCATGCATCCAGAAAGTAGCTCTACACACGGAAGCACAACACGAAGCAAGGGTTGAGCAAAGAATGAGTGAAGTCAAGTTAACAATCTGGCAACAGGTGAGTCTCCCAGCACGGCTGAGAAGGCCTGATTAAGATTGCCCCCAGGTGTGCTCAGGTGGCTCCGCCCCCGCAGGACAGGCAGTCCACTGCAACAGAAAGCAGATAGGCGGCAGCGTAGCAGCTCCGGCCGAACATAACAAATTCTTGGCACTAGTTTGAATCTTGCCATTGATTTGGGTCACAGCAAGGCTAGACAACCATACTTTTGCACTTTCTTAGTAAATCTTTGCACCCTGAGAGAGAACCATCTACTCAAATGGCTGGAAGAGCTTCCTGCCTCAAAGCCCTGCAACTTGCAAAAAGTCATAGATATCATACCAGGGCATATGTTTTTTGCAGTGTGCTAGATTAAATAGGGACCTTAAGGCTGTGTCTTTATGTAAAACTAAGTAATTGAGGTTTGTAATGAACCAGTATGTGCCACTACAGTTATGAGGTCTTACCAAAAGCATGTATTTACTCATTCATTTAAACTATGTGACATCTCTGTGTTAGGTTTGCATCTACTGCAGACTGTCACCCTACGACTGACATTTTGGATTCCTGTACCTCCGAGGGGGTTCTGACAGCTTTGAAGAGTTTTAGATGACACAGCCTTACTGCTAATGATATTTGGAGCTAACTGATGAAAATATCTTCTGAGAGGCCAAAAAGACAAAAGTCTGACCTTCTCTACATGATTGCTCAGGGGAGGGACAGGGAAAAATGTTCATTTGAATATGTTCATCTTGTCTGTGTAAAGTGAAAACGTCTTCATGAATGGAGGCCTAAATGGAAACTGGTCAATTGTGTCATCTGATTGAAGATGACAAATGTTCTATGAGTAATTCTCGTCCGTTTCATTGTTTTATTTAATCCCCTTTCAACATATTTCTCAGTCCATGTGTGATTTATGTTTTTCCACACAACTGCCCCCCTCCCCCGAAAAGAAAAACATCCACAGTGTGAATTACCTCTTTCTAATGAAATAGTGTGACCTCACTCTACATACATTTACATGACTCAGCCTTTATGCAAACTTTCTGCTTACTAAATGAATTACTGTGCAGCACCAGTGCTGATATTTATGGCATCATCCTTCAAACAGAAGATGACGCTGCTAAATGGAAAGAAAAAATAACTAATAGTCATGCTATGTTTTCATACGGAAGGGAAGTGGAATCTTTGTGGTCTGTTTACACGCTGGCTGGGCTCAGAGTGCTTTGTAGAGTTACATTTTAGGATGGCTGGCTACTTCTACTGGGGTGATGTGATATGTGGAGTCTATGTTGGAATCTAGGTTGGTGCCCATTGGGCCCTGCCTAGACTGCGTTTGCGTCTGGCGGCTTTTTGGCAGATCTGCACCCTTTTGCTTTCCATCAATACATTTCAGTATTCAAATACTTCAGACTTTCCTCCAAAAACAACGTATACTATCAAAGGACTCCCACAACGACCATGGAAACACAAAATGACATCACATTTTGTTGCTGAGGTGTGTTCACTTTCATTTCAGCAGAATTATGCATTGGGGTTAAAATTACAAATGACAGGATAGTCAAATTGATGTGCTCTTAATCTGCATACTGATTAGGAACTTCATCAGGCATCCCTAATGAGTGCACCAAAAATATTGCTTAGATCAGATTGGCTACGATAATTAAGTTGCTCTCTAAAATAAAGATACTGTCACATTTTAGCACAATCAAACTATAATGATTGCTAATATTTACCAGAGGGATTGCAATTCTCAAATGTTCAGTAGATAAATGTTTGAAGGTCATGTATATGTAATATATAAAAATATGTCTTTAATTGTGTTGTTTGATTGGTTCAGCATAGAGCTGGGTATAATGTGGCAGTTATGGTGTCTGAAAGCTCAAAGATTTTGACTCATAGTGTTGATATTTACAGTGATATATCTGGTTATTATTCGAGTAGAAAGATGGATTGATAACGTCACAGGTAATTGGGAAATAAATGTAACTTCTGTTATCTTTCTATTTGTAGCAGTTTTATCGGAATAGTATGTCACCATCATTCACACTTTGAGAAGACTCACATCGAAGGCATTTCTGATGGAAATTGTCCCTAATCTCCTCATACAAAGTGAGGAAAAATCAAAGATTTATGCTTTAGGCTCACCAGGCTCTGTTGAAAATGTCAAGAAAACCCATAAATTAGCATATCAATCATTGACCGAACATCTCCGAGAGCCCAGCCTTAAACCAAAACAAAGATATCTCATTGTATCGGAATAGACCAAAATAAATACTGACTTTTACTTAATCTCTCAACTCTATCGGGTCTTTCACTGGAGATATTTTGTAGGGCTCATTATAACTTCCCCGTACTGATACATGGAATTGTGTCAGCACACTAATCGATAATACAGATGTCCTTTTTATCTGTGACATTGTCATTGAAATATGCTTGATACCACCACATTGCCGTGCAAAATTCGTAAGATATACAAACTATTGGCAAATAACAGGTGCATTACCGATACCAAAACATACTTTCTCTTCAATACTTTTAATTGTGTTAGTTTTTTATTTGTAATATTATTATTTTCTTTATAATCGTACAGGAATCATCAAGAATCCAGACAATAAGACAGCTGGTAGCAAGTCAGGAAATGGAACAATCTGAATGTAACGGGATGCATCACCGAGCATCACGGAACATCCCTGACAGTTGCAACACTCATGTATAACTGAACGAGGAAGTGTCATTTGCATCAATCACTACAGCAAGGCAGTTGAGAGCCTTTTCCGACCTAGCCTGAAAACCACACTTCAACAGCTCTCATATGTAGAACCAGGTTACGTTGTTATAAGTACAGAGAGGCTGTTTGGTGCTGCCGAAGCAACAATATATGACCTGATGGTAAAAGCATGCTTTGGTCACAGGAGCAAGGAAAAGGAGGAGCAAGGACACGCACCTTTCCATGATTTACCAGTACATAGAAACATATCCATGGCTTTCTTTACAAGGTTAAACAAAAAAACATGATCCTTATCTTGTCTCTTCTCTTGTTTTTATTAACTTTTAATTTCCAATTTTAATTACCAATTTTTCATTTGAATGATTACCTGACTTGTATATTTCAAATGCTAAATGTAATTGTTTGTTTTAAAGGTGGTGTCTGTCACGGTTAAGTAGCACAATGGGGGCGCTAGCGTTCAAGCATCCTATATCCCGCCCCTCTATCTGCTCAGCCATGGCTGCTAATTGTCCATAGCTTCTCTGAGACTGCGTACATGTGTGCATTCCTGTGCACAAGCCAGTCCCTTTTTTTTTCGGGCCGAACAACAAATCTCAGTTCTTAGTTCACTTTAACACGTAATTGTGAAGAATACTGACTTTTTTTTCTTATATTTTGGGTGAAAAGAGTGTCATTTGGAACCAAGGAAGGATAGCGCCTTATAATAAATAAAAGGGTTGTTTGGAAGTGATGTCTCTTTTCTTCACCATTGCTGTATTTACTTTTCAATAAGCACAATCTTCCAACAACATCTCACTCATTTCAGTGTCATTGCATTATGAGTAAGGAAATTTGTTTGTAGGAAAATTGTTTGTAGAGTATATGTTAAGACGAGCGTTGCTCAGTAGAGTGACATAAAAGTTTTTGCAGCAGCATAAGCGTTGGTAACACAGTAAGATGTTACCAAGCAACATAGAAAACAAACAGAAATAAACAAATACAATTTGAAACAAAAAATATTACAATTTCCTTACATGCCACTGCAGAATAAATTTGATCAAAACAAACATGAGTGCATTTGATGCTCAAATGATCACATGAACAATGAGAACTGCTATCCTACAGTGTGTCACCTTATTCACATACATAGTTGAATACATCAACTGTTGGCAACTTGGAGTGCATAACAAAAGAAAAATTATATTCGAACTATGCCATTCAAAAACTTAGCTATTTTATGTCCCTTTTATTAAAACGTAATGTGCACATTTTATTTTGTACTGCTTTTTAGGACGCACAAAGTCCTGTGTTCAATGCATGACACACTGCATAAAAAGACCTGTATCCGGCACTGCATACAGTCACACAACTTTCAGATATTTGACCTTAAGAGAGGATAGTCAGACATATCTCTGCTCTAATGCATACCGTCATATACCACCTTAGACATACCATCTTTGGGGCTGGCAAAAGTGTGAAACTATTCACACCTTGGGCTTCTTGAGGGTTACGTTGTCATGAAGAATAATTCCGTGGTTCGTTCCAAGGGAGCATTAACATATCACACTTTGGGCAACACTTTTGCATTGGATTGGTAGTTTGGCCACACTGGTCCCACTGCTATTGACCAAATAAGTAGGGAGGGGCCTGTTTCATGTGCATATACATAACATTTCTAATAATTTACTTATTTATATTATTTATTTGATTGAATGTACTTATAACTTATTTATATTATATGTGTATTGCATTGGGCCGCACGGTGGGCTAGTGGTTAGCATGTTGGCCACACAGTCTGGAGCTCGGGAAGATCTGGGTTCAAATCGCCGTTGGGCATCTCTGTGTGGAGTTTACATGTTCTCCCCGTGCGTGAGTGGGTTTCCTCCGGGTACTCAGGATTCCCACATTCCAAAAACATGCATGTTAGGTTAATTGGAGACTCTAAATTGTCCATAGGTATGAATGTGAGTGTGAATGGTTGTCTATATGTGCCCTGTGATTGGCTGGCGACTAGTCCAGGGTGTACCCCGCCTCTCGCCCGAAGTCAGCTGGGATAGGCTCCAGCATACCCGCGACCCTAATGAGGATTAATTGGATGGATGGATTGCAATTTCCAGCATTACAAATAAAGATGACACATGACACACTATCACGGCATACACTATTTTTATTGCCTGCTTCCTGGTCACAAGTGCAATGCAAAAAAATTGTATAATAACATGCATAAAATAATAAAAATAAAACAAGAAAATAGCACTTTGAGTACTTTTGAAGACAGAAAGCGTTAGTGACATCCTACTAAAATATACATTATTTACATGCCATTAAAGATATCTAGTGCAGATATCTTCTATGATGACACGCCACGTTTTTCACATATTTCTCACCTCAAAACGTTGCTGCAGCACCCACAGAGTACTGACAATTCACTGCTACGGTAAGGAGGCACACAGGCATTCTATCCAAGATGGCCTCCTATTTGTTACTGTCTTGTCAGTGACAAGCTGACAGTCAGAAGTTGGATGGGAATCATTTTCAGTTGATCTATGGCAAGAAATACTTACTTACTTTTGTAATACAGTAATATTTGTATGCATAATAAGGTTGAGGGTTATTATATGTAGAAGATGTGAATGTAACAACAACACATTTTACAATAGATAAACGCCCTCAAATTTCTGTCAAACACTCCTTTGGAACAGGTCTACATAAATGGTCTACATGCCTAAATAAAAAACAACTATCTTCCATTGAATAAAACTAAGCATATGAAAGTCACACCAAGTCAGGCTGACTCCAGAAAACGGCTGAATGCAGTGTTTTTTGCACTACAAGCTCTATCACAAATGTAAAGGGAAGTTAGACAGACAGTTGCTAAGCCTGATGCAGTTGACAGGTTGGTGTTCCTGGCACACAATAAGGACATGCTTGTGTCTTTTTGAGTTGCTGACATTTTAATATTTCCTCCTTCACTCCTTCATATTTTGAGTAAAGTAGTGCCTGGGAAGTGGAAGGAGATGAGCTAGGCAGCTAGGCCCACTGGGTCGTCGCTCAGCCTACCCCCTTCCCCTCACGGCCCACCTTTGGGTAAGGACAGGAAGGAAGGGGGTGTGTTTAAAACTTCTTTAGGGTCGTCAGGTGGGTATCCTCCTTCATTGGTGTTTCAATGATAGGCCCATTGATAGGCTCATGACACCTTCAGAAAGCTCATCAGCAACACCTGGCTTCTTTTGGCCGCTTCAGAGACTGGTGGCACACTGTAGTATAGAAGTTGTCATTGTTTATGTGAAGATTTCAGCCTTAAATGCTTTCATGTTTATTTCAGTTCCATGAGTTCACATATCAATCAAGTTCATTCTGCTGTGGCATGTAATATTTTTTGTTTAGAAATGTATTTATTTATTTTCATTTATTGTCTATGTTGTTTGGTAAGCGTTGGTAAGCGCGGTAAGGAAGGAAAAAGGGAAAATATTTCTTTCATACTGCTGCAAATACTTTTATGTAACTCTACTCAGCAAAGCACGTGTTAATGTGTCACCTACAAACAAGTTTCATACAAACCAACTTTCGTACTAGGGATGAGGGAGTACACCACTATCTGTATCTGTATCTCTTCACCCATCTAAATGATCTGTATCTGTATCTGTACTCGGAGTGGGTGGGGCATAAACCGGAAGTGAGCGTGGTTTAAACAGAAACGTGTGGGGCTTAAATCGGTACATTATTTTAAGTCTGAAATTGACATGGATTGATCACAAGTAGCTGTAGTTATTGTTTATTATTCAGCTATATGTGTATTGTACATGGGTGTGCATGATCTGTCAGACTTTATTATTAAATTCTTTTTTTTTATTATCTGTGTGAAGTTGGTGATTCATGCAAACAACCAGTGATGGCAAACAGGAAAATAATATGTCAGCCTTGTTCACTGTAGTTTTCTCTAAAGCACGCGTTCAGTACAACGAGCAAAGTTTTCCAACCGACTTTATATCACCAGCCAAATCAGAAGCAATTGAAAATAAAAAATGATTAAAACTAATAACAAAACATATAATAATAATAATCATCATCATCATCATCATCATCATGATAATGGACAAAAAGTACAGCCGATGGAATCAGTGCCAAACATTTGACTGGTTGAGAACTTTATTACACAAGAAATTAAGTGACTCACGCGTATCCACTGCACTGACTGCGCCTTGTCCTGGCGCCATTTGGCTGTAGCGTTTTTGTATCCTTGTTAAAACATATTGCTCCTGCCATCGTCCTCCTCCTCGTCCTACACCTTGAATCGAAATTTCATTCAGTCGGTTGGCTTCTTATTGTTCTTTTATTGTTTATTGGCGGTTAGCAAGCAGCTCACACAGTTAGCTAGTTTACTAGCGACTATTGACCACAACAGGAAATGGCACGAAGGAGATTGATTGACAATGGTCTACAGCCAGTCAGGACACAGAACACAGTGGGCGGGTTCCCCCTTAGCCAATAAGGACTGTTGCGGCTCTATATTTAGCTGGATATTATCGACTAATATACTCGTACAGGCACGTAAACACACACTGAGACAAGTGGAGCTGCACACGTCTTCAACATGAGTATACAACACCCTTTACTGGTAGCAGTAGTAAATACAATAACAGACAACAGAGCACCGATCGATTGCTCTAATACACCACAAGGACGCAGAACACAATGCGCGTTTTAAAAAAATTCAAAATCGCACTTAAAAAAAATCTGCGAAAGGTGAACCGCAATGTAGTGAGGGAACACTGTATTTAACAATACAAACTGTCACAACTATGCATTTATTTGTATTGTGTAAAATAACTTCAACTTCTGCCCATGAAATGTGAACATTTGGCAAAACATACACCCGTTTTTCTGACAAATACATCACATTTGTGGTGCTGTTATTAAACCTCAAAGTTTGACTACATAGTCGGATTGGCTTAACGTTTCTCATCCAGATCAATGCTCCCAAACACCCACTGTGACTTTGAGGTGTTTAGCCGAATCTCATCCCGGCCGCATCATGAAATTTGGTACACGCTAATTTGCTATTTTTTGCTCTTACAAATATAGCATGTGTTGGTTTCACCATTTTATGCTCAACTATGACACTATGGATATACGTTACTCTTTCTTCTGATTGATTACATACAGTTTTATTAAATACACATTCTATTCCAATCCTTCTCTTGTACCCCACTGTAGCTGGTTCGTTGCCTTTTAATTACAAAAAAAGTGAATTTCCCCGCTGTGGGATAAATAAAGTACAAATACAATAAATGTCAAGTCTGCTTGTATTGTGCACTGTAACACTGTAACAGTCTGCAGTGGTTTATAGTTATCGTATCTTCACAGTTTGTGGAATCTTTCAGGAATGACGACTGCACGGATTCATACACTTTCATTCCCTATTCCGATCACATATTTTGTCCATTCCAAGCTTAGCCTACAGCAACATGTAAGAGCCACTTTAACATGCACCAGCGTCATCATTTTGAACAGCTCTGCTGAGCCTCTGGTGTGCCCCTAAAAATATGCCTTACAACGCATGCTTCTACTCCTTAAGCATTGCCATCATTCATTTGCTGTGTGAGATGAAGAGATTTGGCACATAGTTCATTAAGTTTGTCCTCAGGACGCTCTTCAAAATTGGGATGGAAAATTACGCAGATACAGGTTATTATCGAAAAGCATACAATTCATTAATACAAAGACGGGACAGAGATTATTATACAGTGGTACATCGGTTAAAGTCTTTTTCAGTTGACAACTGAATTTTTTGCTAAAATTTTGCCGTGGCTTACGTTCGCCCGCTTGTTTAGCGTCCAAAATACCATCTGGTTTGTTTACGCCGCCATCTTGGATCACGACAAACTCTCACGATGCTTGCACATGATCTCACAATGCTGCCATTTAAGAACAACAGTGTTTGTTTACTTGTTGCAAGAGAGATATGTAACAAACACATGGACTGCAAAAAGTAGAAAGGCAATGGACTGTACCTAGACAAGTGTGCAAGATCTCTGAATTTTACGGCTCAAAGAGAAGACTGTCGTCATTTCAGAGGTATGTAAATGTGACGGCGAGGCTCAGTCATTGGCTGCGTGAACACATGCATACACAGCGTGCCACATAACAGTCTACCAACCCGGAAACGCATCGAGGGTAACACTCTGTGTTTTTGCCTGTCTCATTTTACATCCATAACACTCATTTGTGCTTCCAACAACTAAACATATGCATTCCAACTTACTGTAGCATGTTGGCGGCATCCTCTGTCAACCATAAAACATGTCAAAAGCATGTATAAAACATGTCAACCATAAAACATGTCACCAAACATAAGGCATCCTCGCAGGCGCACTTCCACGACGTCACTGCGTACACTGCGTACAACGTCACAAGGTACATATTCATTGGTTCTAGAATGTTGTAGAATGTTATTTAATTTGAAACATATTTTACATTTTTGCAAAGTGCGATTACAGCAGAATAATGTGTCTATTTTGTGTTATTTTGTTAATTGAGAGTTTTGTGTGCGTTTTTTCTAACAAAACTAGGTAAAAGGGATGTTAAATGTTCCCTTGTCCATTCATTTGTCATTTGTAATTATTTTTGTATCATTTTCTGCATGTAAACCGAAAATTATAATATTGTCTATGAAATGTGTTTTGTCTGGGATGGATTAATTAGAGTTACATTATTTTCTATAGGAAAATTTACTTTGGTTAGAGTCTGTTTTCATTTGAGATGGACCTTCTGGAACAGTTGTCAGGGTACGTCAAATCTCAAATGCCAGAAAGAAGAGAGACTGGAGAGTACTGGAGCACTGCAGTGCTTGTTAAAGATGACAGAATAAAAGTTGCATGCCGAAAGACCCGTGGTGTCATACGTCCACATCCTTGAAGTCACCAGATTGTGTGTTTGTGTGTGTGCATGTCTTTGTAAAAGGGTGTTTGGAAGTAAAGTATAAGCTGACTTCACTACAGTACAGTACAGAAAAAGTATTTGCCCCCTTCCTGATTTCTTATTGTTTTGCACGTTTGTCACACTTAAATGTTTCAGATCAGCAAACAAATGTAAATATTAGTCAATGACAACACAACTAAACACAAAATGCAGTTTGAATGAAACTTTTATAATTAAAGGAGAAAAAAAGTCCAAACCTACATGGACCTGTGTGAAAAAGTGATTGTCCCCTCATTGACCCCTCCTTCCCCCAAGAAAGAAAGTAATTGAGCTCTATCAGTCCGAAAAAGGTTATAAAGCCATTTCTAAAGCTTTGGGACTCCAGTGAACCACAGTGAGAGCCATTATCCACAAATGGCGAAAACATGGAACAGTGGTGAACCTTCCCAGCAGTGGCCTGGCAACCAAAATTATCCCAAGAGCGCAGAGACGATTCATCCACAAGGTCACAAAAGACCCATTGCAAGTTATTGCAAAAGCTCGATTGCAGTTGTTGCAGCTAAGGGTGTCCCAATCAGTCATTAGGTTTAGGGGGCAATTACTTTTTCACACAGGGCCATGCGTGTTTGGATTTTTTTGTCCCATAATTATAAAATGCTTCATTTTAAAACGGCATTTTGTGTTCAATTGTGTTGTCGTTGACTGATTTGTTTGATGATCTGAAACAATTAAGTGTGACAAACATGCAAAAAAATAAGAAATCAGGGATGTTCTTGAGTGCTTTATTGTTAAGTTGTCAATATTTATTTTTCTAACACCCTGTTTTTATTTCACTTAGTTGGTGGGTGTTTTTGCAAACCTTTATTTGTCATGTTAGTCACAATTACAGTATATTTAATGAGATTATTTGCTTGAAGCGAATATTTGAGCGATGGACAGTTTACCTTTCCAATGTCTACTTGTTGTACATTGTGTTTGTTTTTTATACATTGAGGTCCATTTTGTGTTGAGGTGTTTAAAGAAAACAGAATATTTAATTTAAAAAAGGCATTTGCATAAATTGGCATATTATTCAGTGTCATGTTGATAGGTGTATTAAACACTTTAAAAATGATCTTTCAAAAGGTACACTTATTGATAAAAACTTCTTTCTATCTGTGATTCATTATGATAAATTACAAGATAACTATGGACAACATCTGATTAATCACGATTAAATATTTTAATTGATTGACAGCCCTAATTTATATATTTTATTCACCATGGCTTGTATGATGGTGGATTGCACCCTTGAGAGGTCTTGCCCCAGGTGGAGGAGTTCAAGTATCTCGGTGTCTTGTTCACGAGTGAGGGAAGGTTGGAGTGTGAAGCTGACAGGTGGATCGGCACAGCGTCTGCAGTAATGCGGTCGGTATACTGGACTGTCGTGGTGAAGAGAGAGTTGAGCCTGAAGGCAAAGCTTTCAATTTACCGGTCAATCTATGTTCCCATCCTTGCCTAAGGTCATGAACTTTGGATTGTGACCAAAAGAACGAGAGGGCGGGAAGTCTGGACTTCCCTACTGAGACTGCTGCCCCTGCGAACTGGACCCGGGTGGATGGATGGATGGATATTCACGTATTCATGTAGCCTGAGTCCGTTGTGGCACTGGTAAGCTGTCATTTAAGGTGCTTTCAGGTGCCGTAGAATCTGTAAAATCCAAGTTGACTTAAATAGGTCACAAACCATGTGACATTAATCTGCTTTCTTATCGGTTGGAAATGAGATGACAGAAAGTTGACAGAAAGTCGATTTTGGTGTTTGAGTCGTGAGTGAAAGAGTAATGACCAAAACATGGAGCAAAATAAATTTACGTTAACTTTTACTTTTACAATTACCTGGAGAAATCTACCAGGCTATACATAACATCAGCAAGTAGATATGTGCATTAAGAAGACTTTTTGTGCAAATGATCCTGCTTTATGTACCGCTGTCTTACACCTTGCTAACCACACACATGCTAAACTGAAGACATGTTTGGTAGGCCACTATTTGATCTGTTTAAAACCTGTAATTAGTTTTAATGGAACTCCACTGTGTTAAGACCTAACTAAAAGTGGGCTATTTTGAAAGCATCCTTAAACTCCTTGACTGCATCTGACTTTGTAGTTTTATCATCTGGGTTTCTGGTGTGATCGTCAGTATTTTGCCCCCAAGCAGTGACTGGCTATGAGTCACAGTAGTGTGTCCAGGATCACTCTGAATCAAAAAGACTATATTATTATATTCACTTCCCCCCCTCAAGGCCTCCATGGTGTGTCACTAAAAAGGGCAATTGCAGCAAGTCACCTGAACCTCAATGTGAACAATCCCTCCCCTATTGTACATAGCTTTGGGAATCATAAGTGGAGGGTCTACAACAGTGAGTACGTTTCCATGCTCTAAATTAGTGGGATTACTGAAATAATTTGGTTTCTCCATTTTTCACATCATAGCATGATGTCCCGATTACTGTATATATGCACTATCGCCAATGCAATTATTGGCTAGGCATCGTGTGCCTCCCACAACACTAGATGGTGCTGATGCGCTGATGCTCCTTTTAACTCAGTGTTGCCAGGTTTGCTTATTATAAGCAACATTGGACTTATTTTCAATGTTGGACTTAAAACATTGAACTTATTTTGAATTTGCAAGTCCCTTGCAAATTCCCAAACTGCCTGTTGTTTTGGCCTTGTTTCCAGAGAGCTTGTCGCATATTTCTCTCACGAGACCTGGCAACGCTGTCTCGGCTGCAAGTCACAAATCTGTAATAACAAACGCAGACATGAACAGATTAATAGCCCAATACAAGTCGTACGTGCTGTTCGCTTTAATACTGTTACAGTTTCGAAAAGCTATGACCCTCATGGATACGGTGATAAACGATTGCAGATGGCAGCAACTAATGTATTTCTACCAGCCACGAAGTGCTATCAACTACGTTTCCGTTGAAGTGATTATGCAAAACAGTTACCTGCCAGACACAACTCTATTCAATTTAGGACGAGCATCTTGGTCTGGATGGCTAACAATTTGCACAGAAACAATACAGGTCACCGCAGTGTGATGGCTAATTTTACATCAGGAAATAATGAATACATGCTGTTATCTTTTATAGCGTTTATATCCATATAAACAATCACTATACCAGTAGGTTTCTTTAAAATCATTTGGCTCGAAAATTAAAATAGATTTTGTCCAAAAAGGCACTCTATAATGGTTGCTAGAAGGGGAATCTTAGAATATTCAACGATTAGATTAGATTGTACCATTCAGACTACATCGGTGTGCCCAAGGCTGCTGCTGAGCATACATTTTTTACATAGAATATTTGGTTTTTGTTATACATAACCTATTTTGATACAAAATCAGCCTAATTTGCCAGAGAATTGAAAATGATGTGTGTGTTTAACTTTAAACAGACAACTATACTTACTACTACTATGCATTAATAAAATCACCCGCTGCAGTTTCACAGCAGCACCAAAACTGACTTATTGGCAACTAAAAAAATCATCCAGTATTCATAAGAATTTGTTGGCTAGATTATTTTTCTCAAGTGAAAATTGCTAGACAAGATTTTTTTTAAAGAAAATACAAAATAGTTGCTTAAAATGAGACTTCTTTACTTTCTTTTCTACTTTACTAAAATGGGAAAAGCTCTTTTAAAGTTGTCTTATTTTTAGATTTATCTCTTTTTTACAAATTTTGGAATCTTTGTATTTCTGCTTTAAACAAGCATAACATTTGAACAACTATCAATTTTAAGAGCACAAATTTCTTATCAATAAAGAACAATCTTCCTAAATCTAGAACATGGAATAACATTTTGCTTAAATCTAGCCTCAAAAAAGTAACTTTTATCTTAATTTGTGAATCCAATATTTGGCTTAATCTTAACTTGTAATAAGTACATTTTACTTAAATTGAGTGATGTGATTTAAAAACTTAAAATTAGACCTGATTTGTTATTTAACAATTCATTATATCCTTAAAGTCACAAGAAAAATATTCTAGTATTAAGAATTCTAGCCAATCAAATTTTGCTTACCCCATTGGCAGATTGTTTTCCTTGAAATAAGAAAAGTTGTCTCATTTTAATATAATTTGGGCTTGTTTGAAGTATGGCTGTTTTTGCAGTGTAATAGGGAACCACACCGATTCATGATGTCGCTCTCATGTGCTTTTACGTGCTCATGTGCACGTAAAAATGTGCTTGAATCGACGATTCTTGACGTGGACGAGTCCATATCCATAAGATAGAATATATTACTTCAAGATGAGGAAAGTAGGAGAACACACAGAGCTGTTTGAAAGGCAACCACTCAAAAACAAAAAAAGCAACCATGTTGGTTTTGTCCATTTTGCATTCTGTGTCACTAAATAAATCAAGTTAGGCTATTGTTGTTGCACACCTCCTATGTTTGTGTTTAGCTGACTGTTTTAGCCTTTTTCTTTTTTCTTTAAGAAGTTGCAAATGAGATCTGTTTATTTGTAGCCAACAGCTGTGCTTAAAAAAAAAAAAAAAAAACAACGTTCGAAGATTAATCGACTATGGACAAAATCTAAGAAATCAGATTTGAAAGTGGAAATCCTCAGTCGAAGACAGCCCTCGTCATTAGTGTAGAATGGCATCGCTGGATAGTTCAGACAACTAGGCGAACCCTCGTACTCTGTGCGTGAAATGTAATATGACGGTTCATGGCTGCAGTTCATTTAGAGCTATTTCCTTGATAACAGCAATGAATTGGGCCGCTGGCTTGTGCCAAAAACTGCAGTCGGGGCAGCAAAGAAAATGGATCTTTTACAGCTACCATTGTTATTAATAGATACCTTATTAATTACTCTCTGAGGTATCAAATATAGCACAGCCAACTGTGCTCAGCTGGGGAGATGTGTCCAATGCATTGCGACTGCACGTCGCTGTCCTCTAACAGCTGATCCTACTGGGCCAAGACTCCCCACTTTACTTAGAGTTTTTCCTCAACAATCCAGTTGATTGCAGAATGAATTGTGTAATCCATGACTTGTCTTAGTGTATACTTATATTATGGGGTCTCCCTCTTTAAATACAGCAGTATAGAAATACGCTGTTGATGACTTACCTGCTGTTGTGCATGGGAAAGACAACTGGTGGAAAGGAGAGCTAATTAGCAAGGTTATTAGTAAATGATTTCTGGCTAGTTTTGCAATTTTCCAGGACCCTCCCCACTAGTTGTGGAATTACGGCTTGCTATGTCTCCTAGCATGGTGTCAGGAGTATGCAGGTGATAGGCCAGAACAGCAGGAGATATTTAGTGGTCTGTAGAAAGGCAACAAACCAGCAGCAGGGACAAGAGGACAAATTGACTTCCAGCAGGCTCTTTGTGTGCATTATTCTGCCTGGACTCTCAGAAACAGACCTTATGACGGTGTTATTCATCATTGTCCAGCCGACTGATCCAGGTCTCTTAAGAGACCACGTATTGTCCCATCAGGAGCATGTCCAGATTTTGTAGGCATATTGAGGCCATACATCCTGAGCCACATTAAACACTGACTTCTTGTATAGTTTCACGTCAAAAATGGTCCTCATAGGTGTACTCAAAAATGGCAATTGTGTAGTTCTGACAGAGCCTTTAAGAATAAAGACCTTGTTAAAGACAGACAGTCTTAAAACTTAAACAATGCCAGCCAGAAACTGTCAGAGTTGGTTCTAAGTATCATTAAAAATGAAGGGCTCCTATTATGTACACAGAAACATCATGGAGGTATAAATTAAGATGAACAAGGATTTCACTTAATCTGTAGGCAGTGCTAATGTCAAGAAACTGTAATTCAATGGATAAAGACCTGGCAAAGATAAAACTAAATAGGGTGAACCAACCCATCAATCCAACCATCATCT
Organism: Dunckerocampus dactyliophorus; assembly: GCF_027744805.1. Classification (NCBI taxonomy): domain Eukaryota; kingdom Metazoa; phylum Chordata; class Actinopteri; order Syngnathiformes; family Syngnathidae; genus Dunckerocampus; species Dunckerocampus dactyliophorus. The sequence goes on along the minus strand of NC_072819.1, from coordinate 23,921,083 downwards.
GCACCACTTATTCTCATTTTCTCAATTGCCTCCTTTTGTTACTAGAATGCCGTCACTGAAATACAGCCACAAGGCTCTTTTTTTTTTTTTTATTGACCGTGGCCGCACAAGAAAAATGAAAGCAGCTGCTGCAGTAATTCATCTTCAGGCCTTGTTAGTGTGGATTATTTATTACCTAAACAAGCCTTAGCAGCGACACAACGAGCTCCAACACACCCACCAAAAGCACCCTGGCTCTTGACTTCATAATTCTTGTATGACCGAGAGATACAGCCATCAAAATGCTGGCAGCAGTGATGGTCAACAAAAAATGCATAAACCCTTGAGGCAGATTATATAAATTTACTTGTTGACTTTCAGGTACAACAAAATGCTTTTATGCGTTTCACAGAACTGTATACACAAGGCAAGGCAAGGTTATTTATAGAGCACAGTTCGTCTACAAGATAATTGTGTAAGTGCTTGACAGAAAAGAGGGGTAAAATCACTTCATAAGATAATTCCATAAAACATAAAATCATTATAAAGTCATTACATAAAATTCCATAAATCATTCCATAAAACAAAAAAAAGATTAAAATGAAGTGTGCAGATAAAATAATAGAAGTGTTTTTTTGTGTGTGTGTTTTTTAAGTGTCTAGGGAGGGATGGTCACTGTGTGACTGGCCAATCACAGAGCATCAAGAGTGAATGCATAAGTAGTTACTCGATGAGGATTTTCCTTCATCAAGATGACGGATAATGACGAGCTGTACTTGTTTCATGCTCGTACTCGGCAAAAATGTGTTATCCATAACAGATCATCGTCTAAAACAGGGGTCTCAAACTCACGGCCCACGGGCCATTTGCGGCCCGCAACTTCACAGGAAAGACTACTGTCAATGCGGCTCGCAAGGTCTAAGTTAAGCCAATGATGCTCACAGGATGAAAGCATAAGCTACCACGACACTCACAGTGTGTCACATGGAGAAATGGGGGTCATGAAACAGAACACTGCCTACAATCGCGGTGCTAACACACACACACACACAAAATGACAGCACAACATGTAAAAGATAAGTAAATACTAGGGGTGTAACAGTACACTAAAATGTAATTCCGATTCGGTTCAGTTTCTTGAAGTGCTTCGTTTGGTTCATTTTCGGTACAAAAAAGGCAGAAAAAATGACTTAAAATGCTTTTATTTGAAAAAATGCAAACACATTTTTTAAAATAAATAAAAGCGACCCATTAGACTCTGAGTTTTTATAAAATAGAAATATAATAATAAAATAAACTGTTATATTTAAACAATTGTTTTGGCGAAATGTACAGCTACAGTTAAATCTGTCTGTTCCACGTGAAGTCCAAACATCCATCCATCCATTCATTTTCTATCCCGCTTATCCTCATTAGGGTCACGGGGCATGCTGGAGCCTTTCCCAGCTGACTCCGGGTGAGAGGCGGGGTACACCCTGGACTGGTCGCCAGCCAATTGCAGGGCACATATAGACAAACAACCATTCACACTCACATTCATACCTATGGACAATTTAGAGTCTCCAGTTAACCTAACATGCATGTTTTTAGAATGTGGGAGGAAACCGGAGAATCCGGAGAAAACCCACGCACGCACCAGGAGAACATGCAAACTCCACACAGAAATTCCCAACGGCCAATTGCCCAATTGCCCAACAGAAATTCAAACCCAGTTCTTCCCGATCTCCAGACTGTGACTCTGCGGCCAACATGCTAACCACTAGACGTGTGGCCCTCAACCATCTGTCGTTAAGTGAAGTAGCGGACACATGTGACAGCTCGTTAACGACACCACTTTTAGCTGTTTCATAAAGTGCTGGTATAACTTTCTGGCTAAAGTGAGGACGTGATGGTATTTCGTAGCGCAATACAAGAAGTTAAATTATATATAGTCATGGAAAAAGACACATTAGAACACTCTTGTTTCTTCAGTTTATTGATCCATTATAATGCTTGTTACAACTAAAGGTACATTTGTTTGGACAAATATAATGATGATAACAAATATAGCTCATAAGAGTTTAAGAGCTGATATCTAGCAACTTCCATGGTTTTCTTGATAATAACCAAAATTGCTTATATGAATAGTTATTTGTACTGCCAAAAAATGTAACTGTTATAAGCAATTTTTGTTGTCATTGTTATATTTGCCCAAACAAAGGTACCTTTAGTTGTAACAGGCATTAAAATGAACATGAAACTGAAGAAACTAGGCTGGTCTAATCATTTTTTCCATGACTGTACCTAAAGCCAGTGCTCTCAACAACTCAATATGGTCGTCATCTCGTGGCTATAAAAACTCCAATGCCATGTGTTACTGCTTTGGCCCGGTCAGTGTTGTTTGCTTGAGGTTGTTTATTTGCTGAAGTTATCGGTGTTTGCACTAAGCTGGTTTTCTTTCTTGTAGATGTAACGTTCATTGCCGGATGATGCCGCTTTAGGGGCGCTAACATGTTAGACGTTTTTCCTGCAGCATACCCGATATCGTTATAGATATTATCGTTATCGTGAGCCTTACTACAAATATTTTATGAGGCCCAGCCTCACCCAGACTCTACCTCCAGTGGCCCCCGGGTAAACTGAGTTTGAGACTCCTGGTCTTAAACGATGCACTGCTTATCCCTAGTAATAAAGTTTGAAGTGACGCATCAGATTCTGTTTGAAATTATATGATATAGTTTTTCATTGACAATGACGATGCATCAATGCAGAGTTGTTGTTTTTTTAACCATATCCTTATTGGACTGTCTACACACAAACAGTTGCAGCCTCTCCGACATTGTCCCATTCATGTAAACGGCTCATGCACTGCAGCCACGCCACTAGCCTCTCCAACTTGCTCTCTCTAATCGTTTGTGGATCTCACAGCAGGATCAATGGCTGTTGCACTCCCTTGTATTGATCCTAAGTTGTCTGTGGGCGTCAGTAACTTCAGGATGTAACTGGAGACTCAAGGTTGCACAATCGGGACTGCCACAATGCACTTCCTACAAAAGCTTGCCATTAACAGATGATTGCATGGCGTGTGAAGTGCTCAATGGTAAATTAAAAACAGCAGCCAAGATAGTCGTGTGTAGTGTGGGCTGAATTGCATGCCAATAAAATATACATCTCACACTGCAAAAACAAAATTTCAAGAAAGTAAAAAAGTCCCATTTTAAGCAACCATTTCTTTTTTTTTCCTATAAAGAAAAACTATATTGTCTAGCAATTTTCAGTTGAGAAAAACAATCTTATATTAAGAAAGTATAGCTACTGTAAGCAATTCCTATGAAGAGATTTTTTTTTGCCAGAAATTAGTTATTTTTTCTAACAACAAGCTAAAAACTTAACTTTGATTATTCTTCAGTCACAGATTAATATATATTTGCCTTAAATTAGGAGCAAAAACTGCTTACCTCACACACACTCACACACAGAAAATAAATGTAAAGATTTGTTGATTTCTGACCAATGTGAAGGCCGCACAGCAAATTTCATAGAGCGTACCAAGATTTACAAACTTACAGTAAATCTAGTCATAAAATCTGAGTAAATGTTTCAAGAAAATATTACTCTCTTTTTTATCTAGTTTATAAATGTAAAAACTAGTGAATTTTCATGCAAATTATGCCAAAAAAGAATTCTGATAGTGTTTCTGACAATAGGTTTTCCTAAATTATGTGAATCTTAGATACAATCATACTCTTTTTAAATAAAGTTCCATCCATATAATTTGCTTCCTGCTTGTTGAAAAGAGGTAACCAACATAACCAACATGCCGACAGGTGATTACATTAGCTGCGTGGTGGCCGAGTAGTTAGTATGTTAGCCCTACACTCAGGCAACCTGGAATCAAATCCCCGTTGGAACACATGTGTGGAACTCACACACGCCACCCTGTGTACCGGCTTCCTTGCACTGCGCATTCCATATGCATGATCATTGGAACTGGTTAATTGGAGACTCTAGGTCAGGGGTCACCAACGTGGTGCGCGCGGGCACCAGGTAGCCCCCCACAACCACATGAGGTGCCCGCAAGAATGAACTAGATAAAAAGACAGTAATATTTTATTGAATCAAGTTTAATAGTTTTACACATTTACACAGATTTTATGACGAGATTTAATATAATTAGATTTCAATTTTGTTACGCTCTATGAAATTTGCTGGGCAGCCTTCACATTGGTCCGAAATCAGCAAATTTTTACATTTATTTTCTAAAGTTTAATGTCATTTGGGCTTCTTTCAGGTATGGCTGTTTTTGCAGTGCATACACTGAAAAAACTGAATTTCAAGAAAGTGAAAAAGTCCCGCACTGCAAAAAAAGCCATACTTGACAGAAGCCTAAATGATATTAAAATAAGACAACTTTTCTTATTTCAAGCAAGTGGGGAAAGCAAAAGTTGCTTGGCTAGAATTCTTAGAACTAGAATATTTTTCTTGTGACTTTTAAGAATATAATGAGTCCTAAAATAAGCAAGTTATTCTTAATCACATAGCGAGATTGTTGCCTGATTGTGGGGCTAACAAACTTTATAAATTTAACAATGGACTCACCCACAGAAAATAAATGCAAAGATTTGCTGATTTCAGACCAATGTGAAGGCTGCACAGCAAGTTTCTTCGAGCATAGATTTATTAAATTAAATCTAGTCATTAAATCTGTTAAACTTGATTCAAGAAAATATAACTTTCTTTTGATCTAGTTATTAAAACTCAGTTTGCGGTTGGACAAAAAGGCCCAAAATGCATAAAAACCTACCTTTTATTAACCATTTACCGTATCTGTTGCGAAAGCAGCCTTAGTTCCCATGGTTTTTGGCATCCTTAGATCCTTATTTTTCCCCTCGTCCAGTTCCTTTCTGTGTCTTTACCAGCATGATACTTGAGTTCACGCTGAGTTACTTCAGTTTGATTCATAATGTGTACCGAGTTATTGCGTCCACTGTGGACCTGCTATGTATAGTTTTCCTGTGTATATCCTGTGTATCTCTTTTGCAAATGTGAAGTTTCCAATGGAATAAAGTGGGGGAAAAGGCTGGTGACTGACACTGACACACAGTTTGTAAACTTAGTGATGATTTGTGTCATATCAATTAATACAAAAATAGATATAGATATACATTTTTTACTTATTAAAAAATTAAATTGAAAGTTGTTTACATTTTATTTAAATTATGGTAAACCATAAACCATACTAACTCATTCAATACCAAAGACATTTTACGTTTTTATAATCCCGAATACCTGATCCCCACAACGTATTTATATGTCTTTTACGTCTTTTTGCGCGAGAGGCAAAAAGAGGTAATGATGCAACTCCCCCACTATTGCATGTTATTATTCCATATGATAATCAGTGGAATAATAAATACTAAAAATAAAAACAAGCATGACAGAACAATAAATATAATAATCAACATAATAATAAATAAATAAGATGAAGGCAAGCAAATTAAAGCAAGTTCAAGACTTCAAGACATTGAAGTTGTTGTTGCTTAATTTATTGGTATTAATGTTTCTTCTGTTCTAATTCATTTCCTTGTTGTCTTTCTTTTTTTGGGAGAATGAACAGAACAAGAATTTCATTGCATAGTATAACTTCCTGTTTTACTGTGCATATGACAATAAAACTCTTGAATCTTGTATTGTTTATTGAATTTGCTTGTCTTGGTTTGTATTGTTTGAGTTCCTTGCTCAATCCATTCAATAATTTAATTCCGCATACTGAAATGCTGTGGGTTTACAGCGTTGCTCTCGCATATAAGTATTTTAAGTTTAATTTTCCTCGAAGATCATATTTTCCTCTGTTATAGAGAAATACTGTATGACGTTTTTGGGTAACAAGTTATTGTTAACTTAACATTATTTTAGCAGTTCAGCAAATTTTAAAATCTGTGATTTTAAAAATAACTAATTATACGTTTTGTCTGTCATCACTATTTAATACTGTATATTGTAGCGTGACTGGGAGCACTTCCTGTTTCCCAGCGTGTTTTGCGGTGCTGTTTTGGTGCAGATGCTCTTAAAGTTACATGTTTGAGCTACATACAGTAGTTGTTAATTATTGTTCTGCACAAATAGCGGTAATGTCTTGTCTATTTGTCTGCTGCTTTGCTGTGTGATGTTTTTAGTTGTGCACCATGACTGAGACTATTGTGTTGAGTGATGACCTTCCGCGATTTCCAGTGGGTTTGTTAAGCTAAATGAGACCTCTGTTCTTCATCTGTCCAAGGAAATAAAGCACTCTCTCTTCCTCACTGACTCCTAAGCGCCACAATATGGTACCACCAAAGCTTTATTTCGTGTTACAGTCTCTTTACCGTCTACGACCAGAGCTGAACTTATGTCGTCTGACTCTCGCCAATATTTTGAAAGTGTTGTTGCTTAGTACCAATATTGCACTTTCATAACGTAGCATACATGCTACATGAAGTGGCGAGCTAGCTAGGATTTGAGAGAAGGGCTGAACATTTTTTGTTGGTATTGATATATTGTGTAAACATGGATATATTCGAGAAACATGGCATTAAGATACCCAATGCAGTTTTGATACAGGATGTGACAAAACCTGAAACAGGTGAAGTAATTGAATTTTTAATTCAGTATTGGCCTATTTTGAAATTTGCATTTATTGATGAACCCAAGTCAGTTTTTCATCATTCAATTGTAGAATACAGTTCGGGCGCCAGGTTGGTTGCTTTGCGTCCACTTTTGCCATACACTTATGTGTGTAGTCAAGATAATTTCATTCATAAAATTTTAGACCTATCCACAGTCTGCGCGGACGAGATAGGGAAATTGCAGACCAACAACTACCTGTCCAAATTACAGAAGGTTGCGAAATTGGTGGATCCAGATTTTTCAGTTGTTTTGAGTGGGGTGATGTCTCTGCTTGGTCAGACTGTTGCCATACTCCAAACCACTGCTACTGAAGGGGAGACTCTCTCAGAAGACAGTAAAAGTGAGTTGACAACAGTTATTCCTGTCAGTATGTCACTGCCATCACTGCTCTTTGCTGCCACCTCTGGTCAACAAATTGACACTGCTACTTCAAGCCAGTACACTGATCCTCCACCAAGGGTCCAGCCAGATCCCACAGCCCAACACACCTCAAGACGCTCTCTGCCAGTCATGACACAAGCCAATCTCAACCCACCTGAAGTTCAACGTTTTGTTGTCAAACATTTCGTCAAAAATGAGGATAGTTCAATGAATCTCTCAACACAGTGTCTTAGAGCTCTCTCTGGAAAATCACCCAGACCTCAAAGTCTGACTACGACACATGGCATTCCGCAGTTGGGCTGCTAATGAGAGATCCTGTCGTGTCCGACTTACAGCACTCACGCAAGATTGTGAAGCACATGAAACCTGACACTCCTCCGATGGTGTATCTGCAGACACTCGACTCTGCATACAGCACAGTCCAGGATGCCGATGAGCTATTCGCCAAATTTATGGACACGTTCCAAGATGCTAGAGAAAAATCATCGAATTATCTGCAACGTCTACAGGTGGCACTGAATTGGGCTATTAAACGAGGCGGAGTTCTGAACAGAAACTTTGATCGACACTTATTGACCCAATTCTGCTGAGGCTGTTGGGCCAATTCCCTCATAGCAGAATTACAACTGCAACAACAAAAACCAAACCCTCCATCATTTGCTTAATTTCTGCTTCTACTGCGAACAGAGGAAGCTCGTGAAGCTGCTACAACCATCCGTATGAAGCAACATCTAGGCTCATCACGACCCAGAGCTGCAGTCCATGTGCAGTACGCTTACACTGATGGTGCAGAAAAGGGAGAGATTGCTGCTCTCACCCTTGCCACGCAGCCACTCACTCAGCAGATGGCCGAAATACAGAAGCGGCCGAAATACAGAAGCAGCTTGCAACTCTCACTGCTGCCCAGTCAACAGGTATTCAATCCCCTGCTTCCAAATCCACACCTGGCCGTACGCTGGGTGAGGGGCAGAGGGCGGGCAAGCCACCAAAGAACCCGTCTTCTGTTCCCAAGCCTGGCTATTGCTACCGTTGTGGTGAAGATGGCCATATCAAGACTCACTGTGATAACCCCCCAAACTCTGCACTTGTCGCTGCTAAGAAGAAACAGTTCACAGAAAAGCAACAAAAATGGCAGAAATTAAACACTTCTTCCAGACATCCTTTAAACTGGAGTCATTTTTCCAGTTGCAGGGCGAACTGGAACTGTTGTGGACTCACAATGTCCCAACAAGGAGTAGGTCAACTGTCAAGAAATGGCCCAGACCACACCAGCTGTTCCAACCCGGTTACCTAAGAGCTTGGTCGGATCCCGTTGCACAGCAAACATCAAAATTGTTGGTGACGAATTCAATTGTCTTGTAGACACAGGATCTCAAATTAGAACAATTCCAGTCTAATTCTACAACCAGCATTTTGCAGACAAGCCAGTGAAATCTTTGCATCCAGCCTTACCACTGCCAGGTGGGCTGTGTGTCAAAAACACTTTAAACATGCTCCCAAGCCAATCCGAAAAGAAGATCCCGGTCATCCTCAGCAATGAGTCGGACCAAGACGTGACCATTCCACCTCTCTCCACAATCGCAGAATTTGCGGTGTCACCCTAGATCCTCTCGCACAGTGTATCAGTAAGCCATTCACCATCAGAAAATTCTATTAACACTCTAAAGTTGGATTTTGGAGAATCACCTATTTCTCCGGAGTGGAAGACCAGAATCACTGAGAAACTCGACCAGGGTCGAAATGGTTCAGCGTCCTCGATTTGAAATCTGGATACTACCAGATTGAGATGAATGAGACCGACAAAGCTAAAACAGCCTTTGTGACACCCATTGGATTTTGGGAATTCAACCGAATGCCCCAAGGGGTAAGAACTGCTCCATCTGCATTTCAGCGGATAATGGAGAACACTATGGGGATCACCATTTAAAAGAAGTCCTTGTTTCCTTCGATGATGTCATTGTGTTTTCGGATTCACTGGAAGAACATGAGCGGCGACTGTTGCGGGTACGACATCGCTTGAAAGAATATGCTCTGAAACTCTCTCCAGAGAAATGCAAGTCTTTCCCAACATCGGTGAAGTACGTGGGACAAAAGTTCCTTTCGGAAAAAGGAGTGGAGACAGATCCTGAGAAGATCCTTGCCTTAATGTCCTGGCCAATTCAGAGAATTTTGAAGGCGCTCAAGTCATTCTTAGGATTTCCTGGATATTCCCGGAGGTTTATAAAGGGGTACTCCGCCATCGCTAACCCCTAAATGACTTGACGCGGAGTTATACACCTACCTCCAAGTCCCAGAAGAGGTCCAGTTCAGCAGAGTTCCAGGATATGCAAAACAGCCCTTTGGAGAGCGATTGTCGCCTGCTTGCCAGTTCGCATTTGAAACGCTCATTGATAAGTTGACGAGTTCCCCAGACCTTGGCTTCGCCAACCTGAAGCTGCCGTATATCTAACATACTGGCGCCAACACTACCGGGCTGCGAGTGGCTCTATACCAGGAACAGAGGGGTCAGTTGAAGGTCATCCCTTACGCCAGCTGTGGCCTGTCTGCAAGCGAATCGAGGTACCCTGCGCACAAATTGGAATGTTTTACACTGAAGTGGAGTGTGTGTGAGAAGTTTCATGACTATCTGTACGGGGCCCAGTTTGTAGTAGTGACTGACAACAATCCGCTCACTTATACCTGTTAACATCTGCAAAGTTGGATGCCGCCAGTCACAGATGGCTTACCGCCCTGTCCACCTACACTTTCAAGCTGTAATATCGATCCGAAAAGCAGAACCTTGACGCTGACACTCTATCCCGTCAACCTCACAGCCACCCTGCTGACCTGTCAGTACAGAAAGACTGGGACCTGATCAACAAATTTATAGAAGAGCGTGTGATTGAACCAGGCAAAATGGAAGAACTCAATCCAGATGTCGTTGCTGCTCACTATTACCATTGTCTTGTCAACCGTCAGCCGAGCAGTACAGCAGAGAGTCCTATCACACTGGTTGAGTCTCTGAGCTTGTCAGCCAAAGCTGTCCCTGATTGTTACGCCAGCGAGGATCATCATGGACTGCCAGTTGTTCCCTCCCTGTCACACCTGGACGTCAAGGAAAAACAATGTGCTGATCCAGTTATTAGAGAGGGCATCCATCAGATGGAGACTGGGAAGAAGGTTCTCTCAACAGCAAGACAAGAACTTCCAGACCTTGCAATATTAAAGACATCCTTGTTTTCACCAATCACTTTACAAGGTTTGCAATAGCTATACCCACATTAAACCAAAAGGAGAAGACGGTGGCAAAATTTCTATGGGAGTACTTCATCGTGTGCTACGGAATACTTGAGCGGCTCCACACAGATCAAGGACCCGACTTCGATAAAAGTTTGATAAAAGAACTTTGCCAACTTGCTGGGATTGCAAAGACCAGAACAACCTCTTATCATCCTCGAGGGAACCCAGTCAAAAGGTCCAACCGAAGCCTACTCAGCATGCTTGGAACCTTACAACACAAACAGAAAACCAAATGGAAGGACAACGTCAAACCTTTAGTGCATGCTTACAACTGCACAAAGAATGACGTCACCGCGTTTATGCCATATGAATTGATGTTTGGCTGTTCACCACGTCTTCCAGTGGATCTGGCTTTTGGCTTACCGGTGCGGGAAAATCAATCCACATCACACTCCCAGTATGTTGAAAGCCTGCGGTCCCGACTCAAAGAGAGTTTCCAAATTGCTTTGAAGAATGCCGTAAAATCTGGCGAAAGAAATAAAGCACGGTTCGATCAGCGAGTCACTCCATCAAGTCTGGAGGAAGGAGATCGAGCCTTAGTGCATAATGTCAGGCTTTGTGGCAAGTGCAAGCTTGAAGACAAATGGGAGCAAGATGTCTACGTTGTTGTGAAGCGTGCTGGGGACCTGCCTGTGGACACGATATGCCCTGAGAACAAAGCAGATGGACCAACCCGTACGCTGCACAGAGATCTAATTCTCCCATGTTCCTTCTTACCAGCAAGTGGTGATCCAGAGCCTTTGCCAATTACACCACCACGTCGTCCTTCCACTCAGCGCTGAGCAAAAACTCCCAAGTCAGCGTTGATGACACTGAAGACCTGGATGAGGGGGATAGATGGAATCTAAAACAATTCCAGATTCCGCCGACAACATTCAAGTTCCAGAGCTCACAACCAGCCGAACCCTCTGCTGAATGCGAAACTCATGGTTTAGTTGATGCCAACGGCAAAGCTTTTACTACCTTTGCAGCACATGGGCTTTTGCAATCTCACATTTACAATGTTTAGAATGCATCAGGAGTTGCAAGATCCAAAGGGAGGAGGGTGTAACCCGGATGGAAAAACTTGTGTATTTATTATTATTATTATTATTATTATTATTATTATTAATTACAATTATTACTACTGCTTTTATTATATGTCATATAATGTACCCTTGCTTACAATGTCACCAAGTAGCTACGTCACACGGTCACATGACGATGCATGACCAATCAGTATAGTATACTATCCGTAAGGGATTAGACACCGGTAGCTGCGAGGGACACGCTTGGGGAAAGAGTTTCTGCAGGTATGGCTAAGTTAGTCGTTTATTTTACAATGTACAGTCCTAAAACTAATTGCATGTGCTGTCGGAATGCAGGGTCCATCCACTGGTGTCAGGCCGCACTCCGAGTACAGATACGGATACAGATCATTTAGATGGGTGAAAAGATACAGATACAGATAGTGGTGTACTCGCTCATCCTTAATAGCCATAGAACACAATATCCTGTGTGCCTTGAAAGATCAGTCAAAATCGTCTAAAATGGCCAGTACTGAAGGGGTTGTCCTTTGAAAAATGGTTGGGATTGAATGAGTTAATACAAATATTGTTAAATCCAGGGGTTCCCAAGTGGAGGATACCATGTTAGGGGGTGTAACAAATATATTTTCAAAATGTGTGTGTAAGTGTGTGTGTGTGTGTGTGTTTGTGTTTGTGTTTGTGTGGGAGATTGCCACAGATTGGCCAGGCTTCATAAGGTGCAAACAGTCCCTGGAACATAAAAATTGATGAAAAATGGAACATTAGTTGTTTGAAAAGACACGGTCGTCACATAACACAAGATCATGTTTAACACTGTGCGGGGAACCCATAAAACACGTTTAAATTCATCTGAAAGACTGTTTGTCTGTACTGTTTGGTAGTTGCTACTATTTTGTTAACTCAAACAGGCACAACAAATGCGTAATGTCCACATGTGAACCTATGAACAGAGGGTGATTATTTGTGGTGTAGTCAAGGGATGGCCAGTAATTGCAGAAATCTAGTAATTTTTTTTCTAAAACATTCTTTGTTACTTGACCATGAGGACAAACAATTGTATTTGTTAATACTAATGTTCACTTTATGAATCAGTACAGGCATTTTAAGCACTTCTATATAGTGTGTATAGTGTGCAGAGATCAGCAGGCACATACATATTTGTGTAAACAAGGTCCTTCCTTGAATAAAACTATAAAACCTTTGACTCAACCTAAAAGCAGTACCCCCCATTTGCATAACCTCATTCATCTTCACAGGAAACCTTCGAGTCACAAGAGAATACCATATGTGAGTTTAGCTTGTTGAGTCTGGACTGTATCATGTGTCAATGATGGCCAGCTTGCAGGCTAGTACACCAATGGATCAATGAAGTCATTTCAGAGTTACTACTACATCCACATCTTAGCCTTCAAATCTGTCTATGGAAGCCCAAAAGGTACACAAGTGTCATTTTGTGTTTTCTGGTTAATAAATTAATGTGGAGTATCAGAAAAAATGTTGAAGTTAATTCAATTATATTATTTTACATTTGATAATATCACCACCAATGGACATTCACTGATAAATAATCTAGAATTGTTTGCAGGTTACCATATCAAGCCAATTATCTCTGTATGTTTATCTTATCGTTCCTTCAACTGGAGCCTGACAAATACTGTATGTATAATTAAAGTACCATGTCATTGGTTGCTTCATGTAGAACTAATTACAATTTAATGACAGCTTTTATTGGTGCTGAACATGCTCGACAACCAATTAATCATAATTTTATGAGATATTATTTACTTGAATGTAAGGAATTGTAGTTGAAGGCAATTGTAAACAACGGCAGATGACCCATCACTCTACAGGTCTATGACCATGAACATAAATAATCTAAATTTTAGATTATTTTTAGATGCTTGATAATATAATATATTATGATTGATTCATCTAATTTTTTAAACTAAAAAAGGGAAGTGATGGTTTTAAGTACTGGATGGAAATTGGATTTCCTAGATTTGGTTATAGATTGGTTTCCTAGATTGGTTACCATCTTACTGGTTACTGATTTACTGTCATATATTGTCTTTGTTGGAGATGTTATGTCTTGCATTTCTTATACTAGATATAATTTACTGTAGAATGTTGGCTTGCATTAAGTACAACTGAGCATATGTGATGTGAGGTCTTCAACCACGCTTTGTGATTTCTGATGCTATCTAGTAAATAAAGCTTAATAAAACCTTTAAATCAATGAAAGCCATAAGCTATTTTATGCACTCTGCACTTACAGTGCATTGTCCAATACCCAGCGCCATAGGTTTTCTGTTGGGAATATAAACCCAACCTTAATGAGTACGTTTGTCACCAAGATGACTTTTATATTTTTTTTTTCTTTTGTCCTCTACTGTACCAGTGTTGTGTTAAATGTGGGAATGCTTGGCTTGGCTATTGAATTTGGACAAAAAAATGTAAGCAACGAACAAACCACAAGTTGCCTTAGGAGTTATTTGAAAGGAACATTGATTCTTTGTTTGTATTAACCCTATCAAGGCAGCTGCTGAGGCTACACTTTTTTGCACCACCTCTCCAGTTACACTATAATGGATTCTTATCAGATTATCAGTAGAGCATCAAAATGCAAAAATAAGAAACTAGAGCAAGAGAAACAATAGTTTTTTGTTGAAAACTGCATTTGAACTCAAACAGGCTGTTCATCAGCTTATCAAAAGACCAGAGCCTGAAAACATCCAAATGTACAGTAAAATTGGCCATTCATGTCATTTTCTGTCAGGATTGTTTTCCTCTTGTTAGTATTTTTGACCTTGGTTTCAGACATTTAATTTTTGCTAAGATTTCCATTTTGTGTAGTAAATCATCAATGTGCAGTTTAATTTACTCTATGCTATATGATAGTAACCTATTTTTGGCTTTAGAACATTTTTAAAGCAGAATTACACCTTTGAGACCAGTGCAGTGATGTATCACTGAGATCATTGCAGATCCAGCTCATAGATCTGAGTGATTTCTTCACTGATGTTTACTTTTCCTCCTTAACTAATTCAGGCCACGGTGTTTGGGGAATAGCAGTAAGAGATGGAGCTACCTTTTTTCCCTATCAGGCTCCACTGTTTTCGATTTGGGGAGCTTTTCCTGGCCTGCTTCGTTACCAGAGGGAGACACTTCTAAATGTTTGTTGATGAGATTTTTTTTCTGCTCTTTTTTTCCAGTGACTGAACACAGACTGCCAAGTAAATCCCCCTCATGGTATAGATGAATTACTACTGAGAGAGATGCTACACTTTTTGGGCCCATTGGATATGCATGTAGGGGCTGCATATTGCGGTATTAGATAAGTGAAAAGGTAACTTGTAAGTACAAATAAACTAAACCAAACCAAACCAAACCAAATAGTAGCACGTTTTCAATTTGAAGAGCCAACATTGCCCTACAATGTTATAACTATGTTTACTTGTATAACCCTAAATATGAAACCAAAAGCTATTGCTATTGACTCTTGTTTGGTCGATTGGAATGCTGAATTCTTATTAATAACAAGAAAGAAACAAGACAGAACCACAACAGCCTTTCACACACTAGGATAGGGTAGGATTAAATAAGCTTGCTTCTTCCGACCCCTTTTTGAACTGTGAAGTGATGTGTTCCAATGTAACTTGTGTGCATGTTCCAAATAAACCATTACATAGTCAAAACATACTGAAATACAAGCGATATATAGTATTTTGGTTACTAGGCGGCAGTAACGACACAAAAGTGATGAGATATTACATTACATTAACACTGCATGAAGTCAGCTATAGCATGTCTGACATGACAGAGTGAAAAAAGTTATCCTCCCATTCTGCGTGGAAGTGTTAAGTCTTTCGCTTCTTACGTTTAGAATAAATAAAGTTGAGGGTAACTGGTTAGCTCGCTACCTTGCTGGCTTTGTTAGCTTGCTAGCTAGCAGCCAATTCCAGTCCCAGCAGTAGGGGCGCCGTAAAAGGAGGGGGGGAAAGGTAGGACAATTCCTACGGCCCATTACTGACAGGGGCCCCAGTAAATAGGTAAATCATTTTGCTATCTGGTTGTGATTTTTTTTTTTATATAGTCAGAAAATTATTAAAACTATCTCTTGTATTTAGTAGTAACAGTTAAATATCCACATTGACCAAAAGTAAACTTCCATATTGACTGACCACCCCCATAGTTACATGAAATGGTTTGGTCCAGTATGACCTTCACCGTGCTTCGTAGCTGCACCATGTTGTCAATTGGCAGAGGTAAGCAATGCTGCTAGTGTCTAGTAAAATAATGTCTGGGAGTGAAAAAAGAAAGGAGAGAAGCAAATGAAAAGGGTGTCAATATGTGACTCGTTTTTTCTTTTTTTTTGTAGCCCAGCCAGTCTGTGTGTCGTGGAAATTAACCTGTTAGCTTAATGTCCACCAAGAAATAAGCTACCAGAGTGTTAGCATGTTGTTTTAGCCTTCATTTCACTCCTTTTTAACCAACATTTAACTAGTTCAGATAAATATTTAGCATGTATTATTAAATCAGTTGTCCCTCGCCCCATTTACCAGATTGAACAACAAATGAGTCAGCAGCAGCCCTGTCTCACTACCCCTCCCTGTCCCAGTGAAGAAGGTGACACTGTAAAATGAGATGTCACTGAGTATCATTGCAGGGAGTCTGTGGGAATTACAAAAAAAATACTTTTGTGATGACAGAAATTTAACACAAATTATTTTTTCACATAATGATTCCATTACAGCTTCATGTTCTTGTTGGCAAATGTAAAAGTTAATGTACTCATAAGTAAGTTTTTTTTTTTTAAGTCTTTCATAAATGTTAAACATTTTGGAACTTTACAATTAAAATTCCAATGAGACTGTAAAAGATGGACTTTAACATTTGTTATTTTCTCTTGCATCAAATAGCGAATTGCACACTACAGTATACTGTATGCAAACTGTTGCATGGACAACTCACTAGCAGTAAATTTGACACATTTTTTATTGAACAGAATTCCTGGTGGTGCCCCTGCCCTGCAGCATAAGAATTGCGCATGTGGTTTAAACAGTGAATAATAGGAGTGTAAAGGTGACTATGGGTGTGTTATTTCAAGTCTCCAGGGACCTAATAATGTTAAAAAACATATTTAGAAAGTCATAAACAGGTTTTCTATGCTCTACGAAAATATTCCTTTGATTACCATTGAATCCTATATCGCGGAAATTAATTTGTCACGTTCAGGTTTGGAAACTGTTCATCTTCTATAAATGAGGGAAAACTGTATACCGGGGTCGGCAACCCGCGGCTCCAGAACTGCCTGCGGCTCTTCAGCCTCCTTGTTGCGGCTCTGTTCGCTGAGCACGGTGATTTTTTTAACACCGATGTAGGGGATACGTGCATTTTCTAAATGATTGTGAAAGTCTGTGAATACGTCTAGACTGCGTTCTGACTTCTGATTGGATGAGAAAGGGAGGGGGCACTAGGCTAGTGTGTGCAGTGAGTGTCACTGCGCGTGAGAGGGAAAAAAAAGGTGAGGGAGTTTCGACTTGAGTCTGAAGCAAGTTACTGCGCAGTAAAACAAAACCGTGTAATTACGGGGAGCGTAGCAATGTGTTTTACAACGTCAAGAGCGCTGTAGCTATGTGCTCGGAGCCCGTGACATGCTAATCGCCGAGGTGGAGACTCCAGGAGAGTCAGATAGTGTGCCACTGCAGCTGGCTTCACTTTCACCTCTCGTAATACAAGAAAACCTCCAACGACGTCAGGAAAAGTCTTTACATTTGTCGCTAGTCTCTTTTGAGAAAATAAGAGGGTTTGGAACGTCGCCAGGTTTAGCGAGAAATTTGCCAAGTTGGCAACACAGGGCTGCACATGAGATGGGAAGCCATTAACAGATGGGGAATACAGTACATGAAAGAATCGTTCATAAAAATATCAGAGCATCTATTCTCCGAAATAAACAGGAAATTATTCAGAAAAGGGAATTTTGGTTGATATATTTAGCTTCAAAGCTGTGGCAGATGACTCTTGAAACAAGACCAAAGTTACAGTATTTGTATCGACTGTGATTTGAGTTATTACGAATTAGGCCGCCTGCCAGAGACTGGAGCAGTGTAGGTATTGTTTTTATTGTCATATACAGTGGTACCTTGGCTAACGAGTGTTTTTTAGATGCAAACTGTTTCTCCGCTGATTTTTGCTTTGAACTGCGAGCTAAAATTTGGGTTACGAGCTGCCATTTACGTGCTGTCAATGTGACGACCGTGGCTGAAGTTGAGAATGTAAGTACCATGAGCAGTGCTCGCATTAGCAACGAACTATAGCGAGTCACCAGGAAAGATTTCCAACACCTCAGTAAAGCATACGTACATTATAGCGATCAGATTTATTTTATTTATTATGTTTTGTGTGAAACTATGACAGGAACAACATCAAATTAAAAGGACGAAATGAATACAGAGCCACCATCCAGAGGTCCTGAGGTTGTGCACCGAACAAATATGCACATTAGCACTCAATAAAGTGATCAAATCTTACCTTTATGCATAGTATCAGCATTTGGGACCAAATGTGAGGTGAAAGAAAAAAGGAAAAAATACAATATAGTAGTAGTCCATCTGTGCATGGGAGAACGTCAGAAATGCGTTCAAGAACTGTGAAAGTACGACAAATCGCCGCTTGCATTACACATTCAAAAACTAGGGGATTTCTAATTGTTACTGTATTTTAATGAAATAATATTTACTGTAATTATATTATTGATTTTTATGTATTTGAATGACTGTGTTTTAAAAGAGAAATAAGAATACATTGAGGTTGCAATTTTGACAAAATGTTACTTTTATGACTATTGTCCTGTTCAAAGATAAAATAGATAAAAGATAAGATAAATGTAGTTAGTATTGAATTGTTTACCACAGAGAGAATTCCCCTACTTATTAAAGATAAAAACTTATTTCTATCTGCGATTAAATGTCATTAATTATGAGTTAATTATGGAGAAAAATACGAATAATCACGATTAAATATTTAACTGGATTGACAGCCCTAATAATAATAATGCAGCTTGTTAAGCATGACTGAAAGAAATTTACCATGCCATAACGTTTTCATGACATTCCTCACAGTTTAATAATGTGCTCTGAAATGCACTTTGCATATTTAAATATGTACATTTATGTAAAAAAAAAAAAAATACAATGCCAGAGCGCTTAATGTTGAATTATGATATCCATTTTGTTTAAATGTTCATCAACCCCACTGAGACTTGGGGCTCAAAGAAATATATAAACATTTGATCAAGAATATCAGTCAGAGTAACACCTCATCTTAGGAACATATGTCACAATCAATGTGAACACATTTTAAGCTGTTGGGAAACCTACCTATCTACTGACATTATTTATAACTATTGCGATTGCCAGGCATATACTGTACATCTCCCAGTGCCAGTTTTGGAAGTGTGGATTATGTCATTTTCCAACGGTTGTGTGGCTCAGATGTGTCACTGATAAATTAAGTGGCTGTGTCATATGCAACGTATAAATGGAAGCAACCCCGGAATAGAGAGGACTTTCATCTTTTCTGATAAGACAGTCCTGATTACATCTAAATGTAGAGGAACGTCTAGTAGACGATCAATCAAGTGGAACATGAAAAAAAGGAGGGGGGAGTGGAATCCTTTTAATTTCCTATGACAGTATCCATTAGCTCTCATCAACACACACCATCGTTAGAGTGGGAGAGAGGGAACCAATATAGCGTTCTCATGCTGATTTTGTCTCTTCTGCCTTTTCATCGCCACCTCTTTTTAAGTGTTTTATTTATTTATTCATTTTTAGACATTTTCCACTCGATCACGTTCTATTCATTTGCACTCTTCTGAGTCTCATATGTCTTTAAAAAGCTGTATGTCATTTTTTTCTACCTGTTTGATGCAGTGGTTGGTTGGTGAGGCTCGAAACAATCTTTTTTTTTTTTCCTCTAGCTTTTTGTAGACTTCATGTTATTGTCATTACACTTTACCAAAAGGCCTTCTACTTAGTTTGTGCAGCTGGTTAGCATCATCAGCCTCTCGCTTGCATTGGAAGGGAGCTGTTTCACTGTACCACAAATTCCAGTGTATAAGTCAACATGCTTACCACATCTTTTACAAAATAGTATGATTCAACTCCTCAGATAAACCAAAAGTAGAATTCAAAATATACACATTTAACAACAGGTAATTTTATTAACTCATTCAATACCAAAGACGTATTTATATGTTTTCATAAACCCGAACAGCCAATCTTAAGTACGTATTGATGCTTCTTTTAAGTTTTTTTGCATGAGAAGCAAAAAGAGGTGATGACGCAATTACGCAGTAAAAGAAATCACTTTTAAAGCAGTTTTAAGCCATAAAAACGGCCACAAGGTTGCAGAAGTGCATTTGATAAGAGCTCGGCATGGATCTTTCGCATGTAAAAAACACACTCGACAGCAAAGAGGAAGTGAAAGACCATGGAGGAGTGTAGCGTGCAGAAGGTTACGCATTGTAGGGAAATTTTAACGCTTTCACACACACACACACACACACACACACACACACACACACGCACTCACATGCGTGCATTATTGTAGGACCTAAAACTGAAGACATTTCTGGCGTAGTGACGTAGCACCTCACTCACAGCACCACTCACAACGTCTCTGGCCACTGATGAGAGGTAATGTTAGCTACCGGATTTGCTGCTGCATTGCCTGTGAGTTTGAAAAAGTTCATGCTAGGTTATAAATCATGCCTTGCACGTGTATAAAAAGCAATAAGATAAAAATTGGTCAACTAGTGGATACTGGCTCTCAACATTGCTAGCTACTCACTGTACAGCCATTCCATCAGCCGGCATCCCAGTGAGAGCAAACTTTGTAAGTGATTGTTTTATTATGCTCTTATTTTCTTTGTTCATTTTGGACATTCAATGCACTCACGCAGTACATTACAACAGAGAGACACTCTTTGAACATCGGCAGAGTTCATCATGAACTTTCATTCAGCCTCTCAGACTTTGGCTTTCTTCTGCGCCGGGAGAACGCAGCAGCCTGCAGGCCTGGTGAGCTGAATACCCGGCGAGCAAAGCATCCGAGGCGGAAATGAGGCAAGCTGGGCGGCCTGCATGCTAGGCTAAAAGCTAGAGCGACTAGGCCACCGCTACCAAGCCTGCTGCTAGCCAACGTCCGCTCTCTTGAAAATAAGATGGACGAGCTAAGAGCAACGATTACATCTCAACATGAGATCAGGGAATGCTGTGTGCTCACCTTCACAGAAACCTGGCTGACGGAGGATATACCGGACTCGGCGATCCAGTTGGAAACATTTATTGGAGTGATCGGACTTCAGCGTCTGGTAAACACAGAGGTGGCGGCGTCTGTGTTTACGTAAACAAACGGTGGCGCACCAATGTACAGACGATGGAAAAGCACTGCTCACCGGACATTGAGCTGCTTATGGTAAAATGTAGACCTTTTTATTTGCCTCGTGAATTTAGCGCTGTGTATTTAACTGCTGTTTAGATTCCACCACGAGCTAATGCACTGGGCCTCCTGCATGACATCACTGATAAACACGAGACCAAACACCCGGACGCTGTATTAATTATATCTGGCGATTTCAACCACTGCAACCTCAGGACTGTTCTCCCCAAATATTACCAGCATGTGAGCTGGTAATATTTGAAGGCTGTTCCAAGACCCTATTTTGGAAAGGCCGACCACATCTCCATATTCCTTTATCCAACAGACAACTCCTCAAGTCAGCTCCCCCTGTAAGTACAGCAGTAAAGTGTGGTATGAAGAAACTGATCAAGTACTTCAGGACTGCTTTGGCTGCACAAACTGGGATGTGTTTAGAACTGCAGTGGGGTGGGAAGATTGTACTGTTGATTTGGATGAATATGCATCTGCCGTTACTGGCTACATTAGCACATGTATAGAGACTGTTACCACCACCAAGTATTACAAAAAATACCCTAATCAAAAACCCTGGATGAACTGTGATGTAAGGGCTAAGCTACGTGCTTGTTCGTATGCATTTGTCATGGGCACCGCTGATGACTACAAAAAGGCCAGATATGACCTGAGGAGATCCATAAGAGAGGCCAAAAGACAATACAGACAGAAGCTGGAGGGCTACTATTCCACCTCAGACCCTCGGCGCATGTGAGCGGGGCTCCAGCACATCAAAGAGTATCTACAGCGGGGTAGTGTAGCCACATCCAGCCAAACCACACTCCCAGACGAGCTGAATGAGTTCTACGCCTGCTTTGACACCTAAACTCCTGATGAGCAGAGAGGGTGGCTGGACTTAGGGAGCACACAGGACTCACCTCTCATGGTGACAGCAGATGTGCGCAGGGTTCTGAACAAAACAAACCCACGAAAAGCAGCAGACCCAGATAACATCTCAGGACGTGCACTTCGGGTTTGCTCATCAGAGCTAGCTGATGTGCTTGCTGACATATTTAACCTGTCGCTTACACAAGCATCTGTACCGACATGCTTTAAGTCCACCACCATAGTGCCCGTACCCAAGAAGAGCAACGCTTGAATGACTATCGCCCTATTGCATTCACTCCTATTGTTATGAAGTGCTTTGAAAGAATAGTCATGGCCCATATCAAAAATAGCATCCCGGCCACTGTGGACCCTCTACAGTTTGCATACTGCCATAACCGGTCCACTAATGATGCAGTCAACACTGCCATCCACACAGCCCTTTCTCACCTACAGGGCCAGGACACATACGTCAGAATGCTATTTATAGACTATAGCTCTGCATTTAACACAGTCAGCCCCCACAAACTCACAGATAAGCTCCTCACACTTGGCCTGTCTCCCTCCCTCTGTAACTGGGTGTTTAACTTTCTAACAGGCAGACCCCAGTCAGTCAGAGTCCACAATCGCACATCCAGCTCAAGAATTGTGAGCACTGGGACCCCACAGGGGTGTGTGCTGAGTCCGCTCCTCTACACGCTCTTCACCCATGATTGCGTGGCCTCCCAGAACAACACCAGCATCATTAAATTTGCAGATGACACTACAGTCATTGGCCTTATCACTGGTGATGTTGAAACATCATACAGAAGAGAGGTGGCAGACCTCATATCTTGGTGTTATGATAACAATCTCCATCTCAATACAGATAAAACTAAAGAGATGATCATCGACCCAAGAACAAGGAGCCGCATAGACCCCTGTTTATTGATGAGACTGAGGTGGAGAGGGTGAAAACCTTCAAGTTCCTTGGCACATACATCAGCGAGGACCTCACCTGGTCTCACAACACCCAACAAATCATCAAGAAGTCCCAAAGGAGACTGTACTTCCTGAGAAGACTGAGGAAATTTGGCATGCCCACCACAATCCTGAGTTGCTTCTACAGATGCACTATCGAAAGTGTCCTTACCGCCTCCATCACTGCTTGGTACGGTAACTGTACAACACGCGATAGGAAGGCACTCCAGCGGGTGATCAAGACCTCACAGAACATTGTTGGGGCAGTCCTCCCCTCAGTGCAAGACATTTATAAAACTAGAGTCCTACGAAGAACAAACAACCTCATCAAGGACAGCACACATCCACAACACTCATTATTCACACTCCTACCGTCAGGCAGATGCTACAGGAGTTTGAAATCCAGGACCACAAGACAGCTTTTACCCACAGGCCATCAGACTTCTCAACGAAGCACTCACACACGCCGCACGCAACACAATCATAGCACTTTATTTATTTATTTATTTATTTGTATTAATGTCTCTTATGTTGTTGTGTTGTTGCTTAATTTATTGGTATTAATGTTTCTTAAGTTCTTATTCATTTTCTTGTGTTTTTCTTTCTTTCTTTTTTGGGAGAATGAACAGAACAGGAATTTCATTGCATAGCAAAACCACCAGTTTCACTGTGCATATGACAATAAAACTCTTGAATCTTGAATTTTGTCCATGAACCATTTCGTACTAGTGCTGGATGATAACACTATGAGAATGGCTTAGTGTTTCACTATAGCTGGAGCTGCCCAGCACCCAGCAACGTTATTCTCTGCCTGGGTAAAAAGTAGTAGTCGTCGAAAGTCTGACATGGTAAGTAACAGCAAACGCTCTCTCTATGTTGCAGTTGTTGACGGAAGTAACGTTCATTGCTATGGGGTCTGTGAAATCAATGTGCCCACGAAGGAAGCTCCAGCATGTACACTGCAGGGTTTCTCCTAGGATTTTTTGAAGCTGTGGTGGTGGGCTGCATGGGAGTCAGACTGCCGCCGCTGCTGCAGCGCTGTTGCAGGATTTTTTGTATGACTTGCAACTTTTTGTTTCGTAGCACCCAGATGCTGTTTCATGCGGACTGCCCTTGCTGCATCTTGGTCTTCTTCCGTCTGCAGTAGCAGGAGGAGTTCCGCAAGTGAAGGTGGGTTACTTTTCTTCTGTTTTAATTGCAGCGCCACAATTACATTGTTGTCTCAACATCCCCGACAAAATTGGGTCAAAAGGCAGTTATCCACATCCTTCACAGGCATTCCCTCTCTCTTCACAGTGTTCTGCAACTTGGTGACTTGGAGACGTTGCAGGTAAGTGGATGAATTCTCTCCAGCATCTTGGTAAGTATCTAAAAACGTAGCATAGAGTTCATCACCATCCTGTACAGCTCCATATGCTGAGTCAAGCTGTTGTAAAACCCCTGCTGCAGTGTCAGGGCTCAGATGTTTCACAATATCAGCTGCAGGAGGCAATAGGCTGTCACTGATCAGCCTGGTGTGCTTAAGATCGGATATAGATAGATCCTTTAAAATTAATTCAAAACCAGACTGCCATGTGTCATAGTTCGCCTCGTGCGCCAGCCTGGGCACTTTTCCAGAGAATGTTCTCAGTCAATGGGATGGATGGTAATGCAGGGAACTGTCTCCAGTCCTGACCACGTGCTCCACAACATAACGTTGGACTTCTGGAGGTTTCAGATTGCTTTGAGCCATGTGGATTGTGGATCGCCTCTCTCTCCCCTGTGATGCCCCACTAGTGGTGGGTCTTGGTGGAGAACGGCCTTTAATTGGAGGAGAGTCAGCTTGTTTAATTGTCACATGAGATGTTGATGGCGGGGGTCTACTGTACCTGCGACAGGACCAGAGGCAGTAGGACAATGAATCTCAGGTACAGACTGACTGATTTGTTCCATCATCTCCTGAAGAATCTCTGCATATTGTTTTCCGGACATATTAGCAACATTTCTAAACTCTGCCATAAGAGTACGAGTCTTCGAACCACAAATCTTGATGTATAAATGTAAGACAGGTTTTCAATTCAAGATTTATTACCTGCATTAGAGGTATAAATGTATGGTAATACTGGTAACAACAACACGGTCATCAAATTCTGACTCAGTAATGTTAATAGCAAAGTTGTGTTGAATATCACCACACTGCACAAGAAAATCGTGCAATGCGGGTTCATTTGCTCCATCCACTAGAACTGCATTTGGAATTGTGATTTTAAGTTCGAACCCATCTTCCCGATCTCCTGACTGTGTGGCCAACATGCTAACCACTAGGCCACCGTGCGGCCCTCAGGGTAATTTATTCATTTATTTTAACGGCATATCATTTTCCAGAGGTTTCAAACTCAATTTCTCTGGGGCCAGTAGAGGTAGAGTCTGGGTGAGGCTGGGCCGCATCAAGTATTGGGAGTAGGGGTGGGAATCTCAGGGAACCTCACGATACGATACAATTCACAATACATCCATGTGATAACACCACTCTTAGTTCAGTGTTGGTGTTTACTTGCCCCTTTAAGTATGTAAGTAACACTGAGCTTGCCCGGATGTTGCGGGCTGCAGTTACACTACTCTTTGTTGTCCAGTCGCGGGCCTCAAGATACAATTTGGTGGGCCGCAAATTGCCCGCGGGGCACGAGTTTGAGAACCCTGATTTAGACAGTCTCAATAATTGAGTTCCTTTCCACTGTGTTCCTGTTAATGATATACATTACCTCAAATGACTGAAAATTCAAAGTATTGATATTTTCTTTATTTGAGAATCGATTTTAGCGCCGAAAGATCTGGTATGGGAGGTATCGATATTTCAGTATCGATCCACTCATGGATACATGCATTGTAATTTAGGTGTAAGCTGTGTAGAAGGAAATACTAAAATGTATTTCAAGGTGACAAATACATGGTCTCATTTTTTTCATGGAAAAAATTACATGATGAAAACTCTTGTCTTTACCTTACAGAGTGAAGTTAACAGCTTTTAAAAACATCTACAGTTCCCAAAGTGGGGTACGTGTACCCCAAGCCAATTGTCATACTTAAATAAAAATTAAAAACAATTAAAACGCTTAACATTCATATTTACGAGTGTGCTTGAAAGCCTCACAACACAGAGTGCACACAGCAGAAGGAACGAAGGAGACAGAGCATGAAGTTGTTCATTGCTCTGTATGAGTTATATGAACAAATAAGTAAGTTTGGTGATTATGTTGTACATTAAGAGTGTTTAATCTTGAAGCTTTAATCTATATTGGTGTTCCAATCCCCGCACTGGGAAAACCTTCCAATGTATGTGCGTGTCAGGATGAGAAGGGGATTCCGTTGAAAATGAGGCTTTATCCCTGGTTGTATGTATTTTTGTTCTTTGGATAGTACTTTATTGTGTTTGTTAAACATTCCCTTTGCATTTTGTATCAAATTAATATGCAGACTTAAAATCATAGTGAGGACCGCATGGTGGCCGAGTGGTTAGCATGTTGGCCACACAATCAGGAGATCGGGAAGATCTGGGTTTGAATCTCCATTGGGCATCTCTGTTTGCATGTTTTCCCCGTGTTTCTCCAGGTACTCCGGTTTCTTCCCACATTCCAAAAACATGCATGTTAGGTTAATTGGCGACTCTAAATTGTTCATAGGCATGAAAGTGAGTGTGAATGTCTATATGTGCCCTGTGATTGGCTGGCGACCAGTCCAGGGTGTACCCCGCCTCTCGCCTGAAGTCAGCTGGGAGTAGCTGGGACTATAGCACAGCTTCAGTTCCCTTTGGCTTCATACACAAAACGGTGGAACGCAATCCATTCCGACACTCTTTGCCTGCTCAGATTCCACCACTTTCCAAATGAAATGACTGTATTGACCAAAATATTTTGTAGAGCCACATCACAACTGCTCCTTCCCAGAAGAAGGCTGCATCACTTCTGGTCCGTTGTCAGTTATAGGAAGAAAATCTCTGGGTTGTCATCTGTTTTTCGCATGCATAATCCTAAATTATAAGTTATATGTTTTCCAGATTGTCCAATGTTCTCCAATGTTCTGCCAAAAAGCTCTGTTTCCAGTTAAGGAAGGATGTCCAGATAAGGACAAACTTTTGGTAATCCATGTCATTGTTATGGTTCGAAACCCTATTTAATCGTAGCTCAATAAACCAGAGCAGCCCGTTCTCCCTCAAACTGCAGTCTTGTTTTGCTTCTCAATACTCCACAACACTTTTTCAGACCTTTTTTTTCTATTGTGTTTTAAAGTGTAAGTAGAGTTTAACCATTCTATTACCAACAAGTTAAAAACAATTTAAAAAACAAACATGCCTAATGAGGTCAGAGTCGTAAAACATTGTTACTTTTAACAGTGAATGTTACGCAAGTGTAACATGAAGTCAGATATTAAACAATGTATCCAACGAGAAGGTACTGTAGCAGTGTCGATTTTTACTCAGTGTCCATTTTCACACAAAAAGATTCAAATCAATCCTTTTTTTCAAAACAATCCTTTCCAAATGCTGCTTGATAATGTCCAATGAAAAATGAATAAAAAATTCTCTTCGTCCCTTTTTTTTATGGTATGTCCAGGCCTGTAGATTAAGAGGTTAACACAGTCTTTTTTCCAAGAAAAAAAAAGAAGCCTTCACCCTTTAGGCAAGTTTTTTTTTTAGTTTTGACATTACTATTTCAAAAGGTTGTAGCTTGAAAATGGTTAGTAAAATCAGTTTCCCCAAATTTTGTGATAGGAGTAAATTCCCTAATCTAATTTGCATATTATTATGTCACCAGGCTCAGAGTTTGCGAGATCCCTGTCTCCATGATACCGGCTCAACAACAGGCTCATCAAAATGTCTGCTCCACTTGTGATACTCTTCCTCATCTCTCAAGCAAACCCAGCCATCATCATCATTATTTACAGCAGGATCTTGAATACCACTGCTGCCTCCACCGCTATTATTTTATATATATATATATATATATATATATACATATTCATATACAGCAGAGGTCACCAACGTTTTTCCTTGTGAGAGCTACTTTTACAAAATGAAAATGGCCAAGAGCTACTCATTTTTGTAACATTTATTTTCAGAGCTTATTTTAAACCCAAACAAAGCGAATATGCTTGTTTTACCAGAACATGAACAAAATGCTGGTGTCCACAACTCACATTTTGTATTTCAGAATGAATTTCTTTCTACTGTTCTTTCATTATTAACTGAAAACCTAAATGAAAACCAGGCTTGCAGGCACCTCATGTAGTCGTGGGGGGCTACCTGGTGCCTGCAGGCACCATGTTGGTGACCCCTGATATACAGTATGAAGTATCTATCTATCTATCTATTATGTCTGTGAATATTCTCATTCATCCAGGTCATATGTATCTATGAGCAGTACATTTTCTGCCGAGGAGTCTCCCGTGCATACATGTAGTACTGTGTCTGCCACGATTTCCGTGTTTTTTTTACATTCGCTCTACCCCCCTCACTATTAGCGTTTTTTGGATAACCCACCACATTCCCTCCTGCCACCCCCGAACATGGTGAAACAAAGCATCGGCTCAAGTATGCTGCGTGTGGACTGTCATGGCGAACTGACTCGCTGCTGATACTCACACGGCGGTGCAAAGTCTATAAACCTCTAAACTTTGCATAGAAACACACCCACAAATGTTGCTCAGATTGAAGTTACAGGTCTCTTCCATCTCCTGGTATAAAGTATTAACTACATGAGGCACCATTTTTGCAGAAATGGCTTGTTAAATTCAGCAATGTTGCTTGTTGCAATTTTGCGACTTTGGCGCTTAAAGGGCTATGAGATTCCAGGCCCAAAAGCAATTCTTAAAACATCCCCAACTCCTGCATGCACATTTTTGGAGCACAAGTTGCTGATTTAATCATCAAGATTGAACACCTGCCGCCTGCCTCCTCTGCTCCCTGTCAACACTTTATTTTCCTGCCCGCCTTTTGCCACAAGCTTGACAGAGGAGCGCGCACTCCCCTCGTCAATATCTTTTAGTCTGGAGCGGATGCACGTCTAAAGGGCAGAGCGCTGAGTTGGATGTGTTTAATCAATTTTATCTGACCTTAATTTATACAGAGTAAATAATGGACTGTCCATCCTGTATTAAACATTAACAGGGAAATCGTTCAGAAGAGGCAGGGCAGGGATGAATGGCTTTTACAAGCTTTGCAGGTGGATTAAAGCTCCCAGTGGTCGGCTTCTGTTGGGGCTGATGCCCTGGAGGATTTTATGTTTGGGTTTCAGAGGGAGGCTCAATGTCAATATTGGTGGTAAAGGTGACAGAGAGCTGACCTTTTAACAAAGGTGATAAATTTACAAAATTCCACTTGGGTAAAGGTAAGATGAACAATACTTTATTAAGCAAGGTACCATATTTGGTAACTTAAATGTTCAAAAGTCAGTCAGTTATATCAAAATAACTGACAAATTACCATGAAATATGATGGTATTATATGATATATAACTTTGGGTTACTCAACATAATCTTGGTTCTTTGATAACAGAGTGACGTGTTTCACTACGGATATTGCCTTGAGCATGTATCACTACAGATGCTCCAATGACACAATGTATGTCAGTGACAGACAGGTCGAGCTGTGCCCAGTGCCACGCCCCCCCATAACAAAGCCGACCTCTCCCTCCAAATCATTCCTGACAGTTTCTTACTGTGTCTGCAAGGAGGGAATCAAAGTTGGATCATCTCACTCTGTTATCAAAGAACCATGGTTACATTGAGTAACCCAAAGTTCTTTTTCTAACTTCGCTCGGTGTTTCACTATGGGAGATATGGCCACCCCCCCGGATTACAGCAGACAAGCTAAGCTCTTCACAGTTCAATTTGCGAAGCTCACACACCTCCGTATCCGACAACACTGCATGTGCCACAGTAGGCCCAGACATGTCACGACAATAATGTTAATGGTTTAATTTATTTTGAACATGCACACAGGTTACATTGGAATACATCACATAGTACAATTTACAGATAAAACTTGCTGTTGCGTAGATATCATGCACAGAAACCCCCTGAACAGGGTCCACGATGTGGCCACTGCCCTCGTGGAATGGGCCCTCAAACCTAAAGAAGGCAGTAACCCCTTGCAGGCATAGGATAGTGAGATAGCTTCCACAGTCCAGTGAGACAAGCTCTGTTGAAGCAGTGGCTTTCCCCAATGGGGTGTGGCCCATGACACCAACAGGTGATCCCCTCTTCTGAAATGCCCTTACTGGGCACAAAGGGTTAAGCCTGCGCTCCGCCGTCGTTGCAAACGGAGGTGGATGAAAAGCCCTCAACTCCACAGTGGAACACCAAAAAGATGAGTCCATCAACTTAGGCACAAACGCAGGGTTAGGCCGCATGCAGAACCTCATCAGCCCCGAAGCAAACTGCAGACAAGACGGGCTAATAGAGAAGGCCTGAAGGTCACTCAGGCGCTTTGCTCTGGTTAAGGCTAAGAGCACCACTGTCTTCAAGGAGACAAATTTCATCCCCACAGCCTCAAGTGGCTCGAATGGATGACATGAAAGGGCATCCAGTAACACGGGCAGATCCCGGGGGGCATTAGACCATTCCTCAATAATGTGCCACTTGCTGTTCTACAAGGATCTGGGTGCAGGTGGTAAATCTCCCCTATGTGAGATAGCAGGTCCCTGTAAGCAGGGAGAGACCAGGGTTCCTCATCCAGCAGCTTCACAATCTCTGTGACCCACTGCTTGGATGGCCACTTGACCTCCACAAAAATCTGTGACAGGCCCCGCTTACTCACTCTGGCCAGAGCTGAAGCTGGGCTAGAGAGTCCACCACCAATGGTGCCTCCATGTTTTACAGGGAGAAGAACAGAGGACATTTTGCATTTACCCGTGAGGCAAAGAGATCTACGGCTGCCTGGCCGCACCTGCTCCATATTTCTTCTACCACTTGTGGATGAAGATCCGACCCCTGGTTCAACATGTGTTGCTCTGAGAGACAGGAGCTTTGTACTGCTCCATAAGAGCACGTGCTGTGCCAGCTTGTGTAAGCGAAGCAAGCAAGTGCCCCCTGGCAATTGATATACTCCACCACAGTCGTCTTGCCTGTTTTCACCAGGACATGCCAGCCACTGAGATACTGCAGAAAATGTTGTAACGCCAGAAAAACAGCCCAAAGCTCCAGCACATTTATGTGCAACTGGGCTTGTTCCGGGCTCCAAAGTCCATTCACAGTTCTGCTCTGACATAACTTGTTTGGCTTTCCGGATCAGTTTGTCCATCCTCTTGATGTCCTTTTTGCTGGTACTGCTCCCCCAACAAACAACAGCAAAATAGAGGACCTGGCAAGCACAGACGAGTAGAAGATCTCTAGTAGCTTGCTGCACACACATTGAAGGACCTAAGCTTCCTCAGAAAGTAGAGCCTGCTCATGCCCTCGTTTTAGACAGAATTGCTGTTGTCTTTCCAGTCCGGTCTGCTGTTCACGTGGACTCCCAAGTACTCCCAAGTGCCACCTCCCAGCCCTGAATGGTGATGGGCTCCACTGGAGTGACCTTCCTCCTGAAGTCTATCACCAGCTCTTTGCTCTTGTCACTAAGGGTCTTGTCTACACTAAGGGCACAAGTGAGCATTTGTGAGCAGCAGCATGGTTTCATGCCAAAAAAAAGAGTACTACAGACGCAGTATTTGCTTTGAGGATGTTGATAGAGAAGTACAGAGAAGGCCAGACAGAGTTGCCTTGTGTTTTTGTAGATCTGGAGAAAGCTTATGACAGGGTGCCCAGAGAGGAACTGTGGTATTGTATGAGGAAGTCTGGAGTGGCAGAGAAGCATGTTAGAGCAGTACAGGACATGTATGAGTACTGTAAGACAGTGGTGAGGTGTGCTGTAGGTGTGACAGAGCAGTTCAAGGTGGAGGTGGGACTGCATCAGGGATCAGCTCTGAGCCCCTTCTTGTTCGCTATGGTGATGGACAGACTGACAGACGAGGTTAGACAGGAATCTCCATGAACTATGATGTTTGCAGATGACATTGTGATCTGCAGTGAGAGCAGGGAACAGGTGGAGGAGAAGCTAGAGAGGTGGAGGTTTGCCCTGGAAAGGAGAGGAATGAAGGTTAGCCGCAGTAAGACAGAGTACATGTGTGTGAATGAGAGGGACCCAAGTGGAAGAGTGTGCTTACAGGGAGAAGAGATCAAGAAGGTGGAGGATTTTAAGTACTTAGGGTCAACAGTCCAGAGCAATGGAGAGTGTGGAAAAGAGGTGAAGAAGCATGTACAGGCAGGATGGTACGGGTGGAGAAAAGTGTCAGGTGTGATGTGTGATAGAAGAGTTTCAGCTAAAATGAAAGGAAAGGTGTACAAAACTGTGGTGAGACCAGCGATGTTGTTTGGTCTAGAGACAGTGTCAATGAGGAAAAGACAGGAGAAAGAGCTGGAGGTAGCAGAGATGAAGATAGTAAGGTTTTCTCTGGGAGTGACCAGGAAGGATAAGATCAGGAACGAGTACATCAGAGGGACAGCACATGTTAGAGGTTTTGGAGATAAAGTCAGAGAGACCAGACTGAGATGGTTTGGACATGTCCAGAGGAGAGATAGGGAATATATAGGTAGAAGGATGCTGAGTTTGGAACTGCCGGGCAGGAGGCCTAGAGGAAGACCAAAGAGGAGGTTTATGGATGTAGTGAAAGAGGACATGAAGGTAGTTGGTGTGAGAGAAGAGGATACAGAAGACAGGGTTAGATGGAGGCAATTGATTCACTGTGGCGACCCCTGAAGGGAAAAGCCGAAAGCAGAAGAAGAGAAGAAGACACATATACTGTATATGTATACACGTACATGTAGTACCTATATCACTGGTAATATTACCTTTTCCCCGACTTAAGAACAATTCGGCTTAAGAACGGTCATCTGGAACCAATTGTGTTCGTTGTTTGGGGACTTAGAGTATATATATGTGTGTTTGTGTATATGTTTACCTTTGAGAGGATCTATATTTTCTTCCATTTTCAGACCTTGCATATACTGTATATTAGTTTAACAAGAAATTAAATTGGTAACCCACAACAATGTGGTCCATCTGAGTGTATAAGGTATGTGTCCATGTTTTGAAAGTTGTCATTTATTTTTGGATGACTTGAGATAGACAAAAACAAAGAGACATGTAGTGACCAGACTATACATTGGAAGCTTTTGCAGGTTTAAATTGTATGATCTGAGTGCATTCTAGTGCATTGGAAGGTCAACACATGGAAGTGGAATTTTATGTCTTTGTTTAACATTGCACACTGAGTCATAAGACACAGTGTCTGGGCATGTATGGAAAATATAAACATGTCTCTACTATTATTATTCCTGTATTGAACTTTGTCCTTCAGAAATATTAATATTTTAGCTCCAGTATTTAGGATCTGTAGTGGGATAACATTGATGTTGATAATATTGATAATACTGTATTGATGATGATATATTATACCGTTGGTTTGCTTTGCAGCTACAGTAGAAAATCTAGAAATTAACTGCTATTATACATTATTGTACATTCACAAATCATGGCAAATTTATGATTACCTATAGTTTCCTTACTAAATTTGAATTCATTTCTTAGAGGGGATTAGAGAAGAGTCACCCGTATAATGAATGTCATGTTGCATGATATTAAAGAGGGTAAGCTCAAGTACAATTTTAGTGGTGCAAATAAATCAACTTTAAACATTACAATTTGGGAAACATTGCCCAGAGTGCATTTGGGCTGTAGAAAGGGCCTATGCTGGCCTGATGCCACTGTGTAGCTTTATGTCAAGCCAGCCGGATGGAAGCAGATGATAAGCTCTCCATTTGTACTCTCCAAGCCACAAGCCTTGGACTTAAGTTTTGAATTTCCTTGGAAAGAGAGCCCGACTATACACAAAGACATCTGTAATGTAAAATTAACCATGCTTTCCACATCCCTGATGGTGGAGTGGCAGCGTGCCAGACGACTCTCAGGCCGATGACAACTGTGGTGTACGACCGAGCTTTCCAGCCATGTTTCTCTCACTCGTCTCCATCAGGGATGTGGCACGGGAATGTCAGAGTGATAAATAGTTTACCTTTACATGCCAGGAGAGGCTGTCTGCTTCTGTCGTTTCAAAGCAGACGACATCACATTTGGAGCCTTAGCCAAATAATTTTGCTTCAAGCATACAGTAGTTGGAAAAAACTGTTATAGCACATGCAGAGTAGGCGCAAGGTAATTTTTCCCCAAGAAAAAAACATGACACATATATGTTGTACAGCTCTTACACTGTATAGCCCTTAAATTACCTACTAAATGTTCAATTCCTGTTGATCGGAAAAGAAGTAAACGGCAAGAGCGCCGCATTTGCTATCAAAGTGTATAACTTCTTTGGAGCATTCCTGACCACGTTTTGTGCTCACAAATCCAGAAGAGTGTGCTGATATCTCTGGCTTCAATTTGGTCTAGTGAAAGGAACGAACTCACAAAAACAAAACTACAATAGGGCCATTGTAAGGCAAGCTAATAGGCTAATCGCCACACGGTGTTGCTTAGCAACAGCAACAATGCCAAAAATAAAATCTGATAGAGGTTCGAGCAGCTCCTGTCGAAGTACCTCGAACTTCTAAAGAAAACAAGAATGTTCGCGGGATGAGAGAGGGACCTGCATTTGGACCATCTCCACCACTGAAGCCAACTGGAGGGCACATAAGCAGCATGAAGTGCCAACTGACCAAGCATGCAGAAGCACTAAAGGAGGGATTGACGTGCACTCGTCAAGGCATCTAAACAATGTGATGGAAAAGAAACATTAAAACCTGGAAAAGAATGCAAATAATACTACTGAGATTACGGAGGCTGGATGACATGAAACATTACATAGGATCCTTAAAAGAGGAGGTTCATAATCCGAGGGAAGAAGTTCAAGACTTCAGGGGTGAAGTTCAAAGCCTGAGAGAGGAGAATAAGTTATTAAAGGACAGTAATGCTGCCTTAAATCCCGCTTTTAAACAAGATAATGAGGAAAAAGAGAAATAGATTGAGACTGATAGGTTGATTAATTGTTGTATTCAAAAAATTAATTTTCAAAGTGCTTTTTGTGTCACTCCCCCTTCTTGCTTTTGCATATTGTAGCTCTACTTAAAACCTCATTAAGATCCAAATGTGCACAATGCAAATTCTAGCAATTTTTCAACTGGTCTTAAGATTTTGATCAAAAAGAGTTCAAAAGAGTGATGTTTATCAAGAAGTCCTTCGTCAAGCGAACATTGTGAACTGCAGCATTGTCCTGTTGAAAAACCCACACAGACGAGGGCCCTCAGTCATGAGGGATGCCCGCTGCAACATCTGCACATAAGCAGCCGCCGTCTCATGACTCTGTACCACCTGAAGCTCCAGTGTTCCACTCAAAGAAATAGGACTCCAGATCATGATGGACCCCCTCCACTGTGTAGAAAACATCTCAGGTGAGATCTGCTCCTGCCAGTAACTTGGAAGCCATCTGGACCGTCAAGGTTACATTTTTTGTCATCAGAAAATAAATTTTTTTCCACCTTTCAATGTCCCATGTTTGATGCTCCCAGGCAAAGTCTAAACGGGCAGTTTTGTGGCATTGAAGGAGGCGAGGTCTTTGAATTCCTTTTATGTTTTTAAACTCTTTTCCCGCAGATGCCGTCTGATGGTTATTGCGCTGCAGTCGTCGCCACCAGTAAGGGCTTTTGGGTGGAAGACTGCCCTGTGTCTTGATGGATAGCCAATTGGATCCTCCGGCTCAACGCCATCAGGAGAGCATGACAGTGTGAATACCCTCAGAAAATGACAATTTTGAGCAGATTTTGGCTTTTATAGCCTGTGGTCTTAAACTTTTGATCAGCTGATAAACAACCTATTTCAATTTAATTGTTGTTTTCAATAAATTACTTTTTCAAAATGCTTTTTGTCTCACTCCCCCTTCTTGCTTTTGCATATTGTATGCAAATAATACTAGTAGCTCACAATCGACGGGTTGGTGACTCCTGTTCGAAACAAAATACTACAGCTTTCAGGACAGGAGGATCTACAATTGGATACATTTTGCCCTACAGCTCACAACAATTGGAATTGGAAAAAGATAAAGATCTAGACACCATTTTTTTTTTTTTTATACCAGGAATGACTGCTGTTACTACACAGAGGAACAATACAACAACAACATTATCAGCAATAAGTTGTCAATTAGCCATATAAACAGCAGAAGTGTATGCAAATTATAACAACATCAGACAATATTTGAATAAATTCAGATTCAACATTTCAAAGTAATTGCAATCTCGGAAACTTGGATTAATGCTGACAAGGGTATGGACTTTGAGCTCAAAGGTCACAAAATGAACTGCATTAATAGGAATAACAAAAGTGGAGGAGTGGCTGCATATGTGGACAAACATCTGAACTACAAAATGGTAACGAGCATGTAATTTGCTACTGACAACATTTTAGAATGCATAACGAGTGAAATCTGTAAATAAAAAAGCAACAAATATATTAATAAGTTGTTTACATAGAACTCCAAAGTCAAGCATTGAAATGTTCAAGGATTGGATGAAAACAACCTTCACAGACATCAGTCAAAAAAAAATATTTTTTTATGTGGAGACCTTAAAATTGATCTTCTGAGTCCTCACAAGAACAACATAATAGATGACTTCATAGATACAATGTACAGCTTAAGTTTATAAAATCACCAGACCAGACCTGGTTTTTGTTCCGGGGCAAGCACACAAGAGCTAATGAAAACAGTCACAGAGGAAATGACTGTTCTAAAAAGATGGTTTGATAAAATCTGATTATCCTTGAACCCAAGTAAAACTAAAATAATGCTATTTGGTAATACCAGAAAGGATACGAGCGTGCAAATACAAATCAATGGTGTGAATATTGAAATTATAATAGATGAAAACATGAACTGAAAATCTCATATTAAAAATATACAATATAAGATAGTGACAAATACCTCAATATTGAATAACGCAAAATTTGTCCTTGATCAAAAAAATCACGCTTTACTCTTTAGTGTTCTTTGGTATTACCATATCTAAATAATATCTGCAAAAAAGATCAGTTACCATAATCCATAACGGCGCATACAGAGAACATACAAATCCTGTATTTCAAAAATCCATCCATCCATCCATTTTCTATACCGCTTCATCCTCATTAGGGTCGCGGGGGCATGCTGGAGCCTATCCCAGCTGACTTCGGGCGACAGGCGGGGTACACCCTGGACTGGTCGCCAGCCAATCACAGATTTCAAAAATCCTAAATATTAAAATATTCCCATCTACTGTAGTAAATTTTCAAACGGCTAAAATGATGCATAAAGCAAACAATAACCTGCTACCCAAAAATGTCGTACAATACTTTTCAACAAGAGAGGAGAAATATGATCTCATGGAAAAACTAAACTTAAAACACCTACCCACCTACACCTACTTAGCACACTTAAAAGCCTTTAATTAAAAAAAAAAAAAAAAATCAACGGTGCGCCTTATGTGTGCGTTCTAAAAACTGTAAAAAATTTGTGCAACTTTGGTAAGCGCTCCGCTTGACTGAATGTCGGACCATTTTCCGCTGACACAGGGACATAATACGTGATAAACCAAATAATATCACTAAATAATAGTGATAAACCAATCAGAGAACATTACGTAACACGTACAGTATGTACACTGACTTCACCGCCATTGTGAAAAACCAAGTGACGCAAATGAATTCAGAGCTTGCCATCATTCCGGGGGGTTTAACAAAAGAACTCCAACCCCTGGACATTAGTGTAAACAGGGCATTCAAAGTGAAGTTCCGAGCGGCATGGGAGCGATGGATGAGAGACGGCGAACACACATTTACTAAGACTGGGAGGCAGCGCCGGTAGTACAGTATTACGCCACCATATGTGAATGGACTGTGGATGCCTGGGCTAAGGTATCTGCTTTAACTGTTGTCTGAACTTTTGTGAAAGCCAGCATCATTGCTGAACAGCCACCTGACAACGAGACTACTCCGACAATGATGAAAGGGAACCTGGCATGTTTGATGGCAAAATTGCCCTGCTGTTCAATTCAGATAGGGAAGACGAGAACTTTGATGGATTTGTAGCAGAAGATTGATTAAAAATACGGTGACTGTATTGTTAAATAGTAGAATAAAGTTCAACTAAACTCACTGTTTTGCTTTCTTTGCCTTTTTTTTGCAGACCGTAAGTTTTAGCATTTGCCTTATAATACCGTGTGCCTTATGTATGGGTTAAGTACAAAAATAGACCCCGTAATTGAGATTGCACCTTATAATCCGGTGCGCCTTATGGTGCGGAAAATACGGTATATGCGAGAACAACGCTAAAAACCCACAGCATTTCAGTATGTGGAATGAAATTATGGAACAGATTGAGTAAGGAACTCAAACAAAGCACCATTTAAAGAAACAATCCAAACAGTTGATGTTTGCAAACTACAGGGAAGAAGAGTTTTGAACTCCCGGTTGCCAATATTGTAGTTGCGCTCAGCAGCAAAAAGAAGTCTGGAGAAAAAGGCGCAGGGGTGCAGTTTTTTGTCCACCCTGGAGCACTGTGAGAGTACAGCCCCAACTCAACGTCTGCACAAGTTTACTTGATGTAGGAGTCAACCATTTGACCACCGGGTCGACACCATATTCAGTCTTGGCGGGGTCAAGTCTGAGTTGGCCCTTCTTCACAATGAACCCCAAAAATGGCACCGGAAATAGTACTTTTGTGCTTTAACAAACAAGCTAACAATCTTTGAAGGACCAGACAAATGTGTTGAACAGTGCGAATAGACAAAATAAGAAAGAATAATAATGTCGTCAAGATTACACAAAAACAAAACGACCAGTCATGTCGCGCAGCACATCATTAATAAGACTTTGGAAGACGGCTGGTACATTGGTGAAGCCAAATGGCATAACACAGAACTGAAAGTGGCACATTGGTGTGTTAAAAGCTGGCTTCAATTCATCACCGTTACGGATGTGCACGAGGTGACAGGCGTTACGTAGATCTAATGCAGTGAAGATGATGGCATTGTGAAGAGGAGTGAGGAGGAGAGTCGAAGAAGAGGGTACTAGTTTCTGACAGTAACACCGATGCAGAGTTGCAGGGAACAATCTTTTTTTAACAAAGAAAAACCCTGCAGCCAAAGGAGATGAAGAGGGGCGGATGTGTCCAGTGGTCAGCGAGGAAGAAATATAAGCCTTCCAGTCCGGTTGAGAGTCATTAGGACGGTGTCAAGTCAGGACGGTGCGGGGAAAATGACATGGCGTGATCCTTACAAAAACATTGTGAAAAGAGTGATACTCCTCTGGTACTAAAGGAGAGGTCAGGGGGAGCAGGCGGCGAAGGATTGGCTTGAAAGACATGTAAAGCAGCAGAATGCAAAAATTACTCCAGTTTTGAGTCAGGACCAATCGATAATGGAACTGTGATGATGGAGCCAAGTAAGACCAAGAACTACCAGGCTGAATGAGATGGTATATTAAAATAAAGTATGGACTCGAGATGATTACCACTCTAGTCTGACAGGTAATGTTACTGTAGCTAGTTGACCTCCATCGAGGGAATGCACGTTCTTAGGAGAAGCCGGACTAACAGTAGGTATCTTGAAACGCTTAAATAATTCAGTCAATAAAATTATCATCTACTCCAGAGTCAAGAAATGCCTGTTGGGCAACACCTTCCCACACTAAGAAAGCGTACTTTCAATTTGGAGCCGTCCAATCACAGGTGAAGATGATGAGCTCTTCAGAGATGTTTTGCCCGAAGAAGGCCGGACAACAAGCGAGAGAGTGTTCCACCTCTCCACAGTACAGGTACAGACGCAACTGCCGGCTCCTCTCTGCAGTAGACAGGCCACTGGCTCCTAACTGCGGAGGTGGAGAAAAGATACCAGATGGTGGAGTAAGTGGATCCGGAAGAATCTCTTGAGGAGGTGGCAGCGCGAGGCGTGGAAGCCCAGGCATCTCCGCGCGACGTTGAAAGTTGCGCTCCCGGGAACAGCCATCCAACGGGTTGGCCAGAGTGATAAGTTCCTCTAAAGTCCTGCCGACAGGAACTGACACTTCCCAAATAGCTACAGCAAAGCGCCTTCTCATCCCAGTCACTCTCAGCTGCAAGAGGCTTTACCTTTATGTATTAAGAGAAGCCGAATGCCATCTTCACGCTCTCTAATTGGGTTGTCGAATACTCAGCTGGTGGCACAACCAGAGAGAAGACTAAGCATGCATGCCGCCCTAGCAGTCTGTTGTGTACGTGTGAGGCTGCTGCGCAAAAATGAAACAAACAACCCATGTTGTCCAAACTTAATAATATAATCACGTTGGTCGTGCACCATCCTTTGCAGATAATCATGAACACCCGCAGCACGTCTGGGAGCTCCACCCAGTTTAGGCTGTGCCAGTGTCTGAAACAAGAAAGAACAGTGAGCAGAATGTGGAGACACCGAACAAAGGCAGTTGAGATGGGTCCAAAAAGAGCAAGCACAATCACAGAAAATGAAGTAGAAGAAATTAAGAAATCTCTTAATTTCATGTCAGGAGAGACATTTCTAAACAACAGAAACATATAATCAACTTGGGGGTGGTATTGGCTCAGGTGGTCGAGTGGTCATCTCCCAACCTGAAGGTTGCAGGTTCGATCCTCCCGTGACCGTCTCGAAGTGGCCTTGGCCAAAATACTGAACCCCCAGTTGCTCCTGATGCTGCGTCATCAGTAGGTAAATGTGCCAGCAGTGTCAAAGCGCTTTGAGTGCCTTGGAGGTGGGAAAGCGCTATACAAGGGAAAGACCATTTACCATTTGATGGATGGAATTAAACAACTCAAAAAACTGAACATTGAAAAGGACGAAAAAATTGCTGCACTGGAATGTCGAAATAGAAGCATAACACCCCCTGCCCACAAAAAATAAGACGACACCTGCTATTATTATGCTCTTTGTGAATTGAAACAGAAATTTGAAAGACTAAAACAAAAAGTTGAAAGGAACAAATGTCTTCCTTAATGAACATCTGGAAAAAAGAAACGCTGACATTGACAGACAAGCACAACAGATGAGGAAACAGGGTTTGATACAGTCTACATGGACAGATAACTGTAAAATATTTATGAAGCTGAATGGACCTCTGGAGGAGGCCACAATATTGACCATTAAAGACATCACAGATCTACAAAAGCACCAGAGGAACCAACCGACATGATATCAGTAATTAGTCAAACATATATAACATCAAATGGATACTACCCAATTCATTCTCGAGAAGTAAATAACAATGGGTCTCACTACACATACCTAGGATAAAGATATACAGTAGATCCAGACACAAATTCTTCTTACATATTAGACATGAGTGCTTTTACTACGCAAACAATACAACAATAATATTCAAACAGACAGCAGGTTATCAATTATTCACATTAATAGCAGGAGCATGAATGCAAATTACATTAACATAAGAAAATATCTGAGTGAATTCAAGGAACCCTTCAAGATAATTGCAATGTCAGCAACTTGGACTGATACTGAGAAAGGCAT
Source organism: Dunckerocampus dactyliophorus (assembly GCF_027744805.1). Taxonomy (NCBI): domain Eukaryota; kingdom Metazoa; phylum Chordata; class Actinopteri; order Syngnathiformes; family Syngnathidae; genus Dunckerocampus; species Dunckerocampus dactyliophorus. Next base: position 23,879,942 of record NC_072819.1, on the reverse strand, counting down.
AGATTTTGAGCTGGAGGGATATGAAATGAACTATATGAACAGGAACAACAAAAGTGAAGGAGGAGTGGCTCTATACGTAGATAAGGATCTGAACTACAAAATGGCAAAAACATTGATAATTGATAATATTTTAGAATGTATAACCACTGAACAAACAACAAACAACAAATATCTTAAGCGTATGTAAGAGAGAATATTATAGTAATCTATTAGACAAGAACAGAAAGAACATTAGAGCAACATGGGGCATTCTAAACAGTATTATCAGGAATGTATTCAAGAAAGGAGATTACCCTCAATACTTTATATATGGAAATGCAAAAAATGAGGATATGAACAAGGTAGCTGAAATGTTTAATAAATACTTGTGGTGAACACTAGGGGGCATGTCTCTCACCCAGTCGGGAGTCGACTAGGGCGCGTGGTCCAGGTTTGGGCGTGCAAGTGTTAGCGCTATAAATTAGATGTTCATTCTTTGTCAAGTTTTGTAGTGTGCAGTTGGAGAATAAAGCTCTGCATGAGACCAAACCTTGAGTCTTCCTTGCAACTGCCACATACAGTACTTTGTAAATATTGGACCAAATATGGAAAAAATAATCCCAAATAACTTATCAGCGGAAGTGGGGAATTAAATTACAGGCAAGAATCCTAACTCTATGTTCCTCACGAGTGTGACAAAAAAAGAAATTGTCAATACGATCTTGGGAAAAAGAATAACTTCGTTGTAATATTGTAACATTGCTTTATCCCTTCTTGTGTTATTCAGAACTGGCAAAGGGAACATGTTGAACGAAAAATGAACAAATGTATCAGCAATTGATGTGAGATGTACTAGTAATTGTGAAATGTATTTGCAGTTTGATGCGAAACAAAGAGGGGGTTGGATTGGATAAGCTCTGCTTCTTCCTACTTCTTTTGAACATGTGGAATTGTGAATTGCGATATGTGATGTACACTGAAGTGAAAAGAATGTTAAATCAAACCATGAACCATGAAAGAACACAGTAGCAAATTAAGAAAACATAAAAAATGCTCAACAACTTACTGTAATCAGTTGGCAGCAGGGAATAAAGGTTAACAAGAATGAGAGCACATGTGACATGAGAACACGACGCATGCATGAAGCTGGCAAGGTAAGACGACAATCTGACAAAGAGTGATTAGGCAGCACTGCTTTAAGAAGGGCTTGATTAGTAATTGATAGCAGCTGCCCTTGGCGAGTGAGCAGGTTCCCCTGCAGAGCTGAAACGAGACAGTAGAGGACAGCAGACCAAGCAAAGTGAAAATCAGGGATGAGCAAGTATACCATTATCTGTATCTGTTCACCCATCTAAATTATCTGTATTCTCATCTGTACTCAGAGTGGGTGGGGTTTAACAGGAAATGCAAACTGCAAACATCCAGTGATGGCAAACAGGGAAATAATCTGTCAGCCTTGTTCACTGTATTTTTCTCAAAAGCACCTCATTTAGAACTACAAACAAAGTTTTCCAACTGACTTTATATCATCAGCCAAATTAGAAGCAAGCAGACGGAGAAAAAAAACACAGCCAGTGACCGATGCAATATGCGCCATTTACAGCTCTTTCTGATCGAATGCATCATGTACATTATGAAGCAAGTTTACCAAGTAATTTTAGTTACAAACCAACATAGAGGCGAGCTGAGGAAAACCTAAAAAAAAAAACGTCCAAAGTGGAGGCAATGACCAACGCGACACGAGCCGTTTTCAACTCTGTCTTGCCAATTGCACCGTGTACGTTACAAAACAAGTTTACCAACTAACTTTAAATATCATACAAACCGAAATAGAGGCGAGCTGAGGAAAACTGAGTACTAATTCGAGCAACGTGAACTGGAGTCAAGCCACTGTTTGTGTGTGAAAGAGTGCTGCACCGCTCCTCTCTAGGGAGGGGCGGTCTAGCGTGAAGAGTGAATACATAAGTAGTAGGACTGAGCGAGTACACCACTACCTGTATATGTATCTGTTCACACATTTAAATTATCTGTATCCGTATCTGTACTCGGAATGTGTGGGGCATAAACTGGAAGTGGGCATGGTTTTAAGTCAGAAATTTACAAGGATTGATCAGAAGTTGATACATTTAGTGTTTATTATTCAGCTATATCTGTACTGCGTATGTGTGTAAGTGATCTGTAAGACTTATTTATTTTAATGATTTGTGTGAAGTTGGTTATTCATGCAAACATCCAGTCAGCCTTGTTCACTGTATTTTTCTCAGAAGCACAAGTCAGTACAAGGAGCAACATTTTCCAACTGACTTTATATCACCAGCCAAATTAGAAGCAAGCAGATGAAAAAAATAAAACACACAGGCAATGACCAACCCAACTCAAGCCGTTTAAAGCTCAGTCTTGCTAAATGCACCGCGTACGCAATGACACAAGTCTACAAACTAACTTTAAATATTATACAAACCGAAATACAGCGAAATAGAGAAGTTGAGCTGGAGTCGAGCCACGCAAGCAGAGAGTCAGTGTCTGTATTGTGTTTGTGTGTGAGAGGCGTGGCTCCTCTCGCTAGCGAGACTGTCTAGGGAGGGGCGGTCGCTGTTTGTGACTTGCCAATCACAGAGGTGAAGAGTGAATACATAAGTAGTTACCCAATGAGGATATAAAAAAAAATTTATTCATAACAAGTATACAGAACAGTATACAAACCCAATGAGGATTTTCCTTCCTCACGATTATGGATAATGACGAGCTGTACTCATTTCATGCTCGTACTCGGCAAAAATTCATTATCCGTAACGCATACATACCCGTCTATAACAAGTATCCGGCTCAGCCCTTGTGCAAATCATGACTGTTACAGGGTCAGTTTTGTGATTTCTCAATGTTTTTCTGCTGTCATTGAAGCACTCATCCATCATACCTTTGGTCTGTTACTAATTCACACTTGAACTGAAGTGAATTGAACGGCACCAGAGTTCACTAGTTTGGTGCACACATGGTCGTAGGCTGTGTTCACGCTTGTAGTTTGGTACTCTGGTCCAGACCAGAAATGTCCAAATATACCTGGTGTGCACATTGGTGCAATTCGTTTAGGGTTCACACTGACATTTTTGTCATGGGACCAAAGGCTGCGCAGTACAGAACATCATAAAGTAAGCACTTGTTTAGGCAGGTTTTGTGATGTAACTCAAGTATTCTAAACCAAATGTCGCCTGCTGGGTTGTATATGTAGGTTATCTTTATAGTCTGCTATTTTTATCTGCTTAGATTTCACAAAAAGCTTCTAAAATGTACTTTTTTGTGTGTCATCACACACACAGAGGGAGAGAGCAGAGCAGAAAGACAGCACTTCCAAATAATTTTCTCTTACATATTTGGAATTTCTGCATGCTTTTTGCTATAATTTTGACACTGGTTCATGTCTTTGGTCAGTGTGGTGATCGCATTTCAGCTCAAGTGAACCTAACTGCACCAGAGTTCACTTGCACGGGGAGCAAGGTCCACCTTTCAACCAATCTTGGGTAGGGTTGGGCATCGTTTGAGTTTGAATGATTCCGGTTCCTAACAATTCTTGATTCATAACAGTTTACATGGTTTAATGAGGGCACTAACTGTTCTTTTTGGATGGGATGTCTGAACTTCTCCATGAATTGTTTAATGATATGAACTTTCTATTAACTTTACTATGAATTTCTTTTTTCAAGTAGTATATAAATATCAAACCATGCAACTTGAAGATGTTAGAAATTTTCTTTTTACAGGAGCACACTTTCGCAAAAGATGTTTACTTTTAAAAAGTAGTATACTTTGTTTGCTGTCTCAATGTTGGTGTAAGCCTTATTTTGTGAACACAGGTAAACAGGGCATCGCCAAACAGGATAGCCGCGGCTCCCGTCCTTTATTTACACCAAACTTCCATACCAGCTATCATCCTAAAACTCTCAGTAACATTGGCATGAAAACGACATCATTTATGGGTTGACTTCCCGGATTCTGACTGCTTAAGGAGAATTGTGACATGGTGCATCAAACACGACGTATTGTGTTATTTTGACACAATGAATGTGTGAACATTAATCACGTTGGTTGTGCACCCTCCTTTTTTTAGCCGCTTCTTCTTTGCTGGTGCTTGCCAGCTTCTTATTCTTTGGTGTTTGTGGCTATTTCTTCCGGTCGACGAAGTGGACATTGAATCAAGGAATCAAGATAAAAATATTTCAACAACCCTGGGAGAATCGGAATGTTAGTCCCAGGTTCCCATTGATGCTCGAGACTCGATGCCCAACCGTAGCCTTGACCCACTTGTTTGGTCCATACCAGGGTTCAGATGATCGTATTCACACTCGATCATACGAATCGTACTAACAAAGTCCATTTTAACCAAACCAAACATGTACACATAGAGTGGTGTGAGAAAGTGTTTGCCACCTTCCTGATTTCTTATTTTTTTGCATGTTTGTCACACTTATATGTTTCAGATCATTAAACAAACGTAAATATTAGTCAAATTCAACACAACTGAACACAAAATGCAGTTTTTAAATTAAACTTGTTTTTATTAAATGAGAAAAAAAAATCTAAACCTACATGGCCCTGGGAAGTATTTCCACTGAGGTTAAATGTTCCTGACCCAGAAAATTCCAAACATCTCCCATTTAAGAATACCCATCTTCTTTTCCACCCCACTTGAGAGAGTGATATTCCTCCCTGTTGCCCAAAGAAATGTTGAGTCCCTGGGAAATAAATAGGTGCTTTGGGGTGATGGGCTTCCACTGGTATCAACATCATAAGGGATGCATCATGTCTCCCATAAGGCTGTGCTTTGAACATCCCATAATAGAAGTAAGGGCGGCCACAAAGAGAGCACAATGGTACTTCCTGTGTAGATGAAGGCTTTAATGGAGTACTACGCTTGAATAATGACTTTTGCTCTCTTACAGGCACCAATCGGTGGCCCCAAGTAAAGGCTTTAAATTGGGAAACTCTTTGTGTGTCAAATGAGCTCTTAAATAAGCAATCCGCTTTTTAGCTTCCTTGCATTTGGCTTCATAAATGAAAGGGAAAATGTATGTTTTAATGTAGCAATAAAATTACCCTCTTTTTCTCACTCGGTTTCTCTCCATTTTCTGCAATGCTGAAACAACACGTGGTGCATTTATAAGTGGATCCTTGTCTTCAGAGTTGTCATCCAGCTTACTAATTAACTGTCACATATTCTTACTACTAGAAAAAAAAAATCCATTCATTCTTCTTTATCAAGGGTATTCCAGGCTTAACTGGGGGCTTGTGGAGATAGGGTCTGAGTGAGGCTGGGCTGCATGGAGTATTGGTAGTAGCGCTGGGAATCTCAGGGTACCCCACGATACGGTATGATAAGCGATGCATGGCTCAGGACAACAATAATCTTGATACGGTGAAAAAGCCCCAAGAGTTTGTATTTTACTGCTGTGACCTGTACCTGTGATCCGAATGAGGACAAGCGGTATCGAAAATGGGTGAAATTTTTGCAGCATATTTTAACCGGAATACAAGCGGCAATGCTGCAAAAAATGAGAAAATGAGACTGTTTTAGTGCAACAAGCATAGAGAGGATTTTAGTTTAGGTGTCTGACAAACAGTAAAACTATTTTAAACTCATTCAGAAAACACAACATTTCATGTTGCTCAAGTAGATCAACTCTATAAAGTAGAAGTATATGAAAAATACATATTTGGTGTAGTATTGCAATAGTGACGTATTAACCGGAAAGAGACACAGAATGACTGGAGGTTGAACAGCACGACAATGTCAAACGTAAACTAAACACACACAATAGAAAAAATACGTGTCTTACTAGACACAGTTTTCTCTACGAGCGTAGTGACACACGAGGTGGTTGTGTATGTGTGTCGTATTTTCGTCACACACTTCTTCCATACTGTCGTTATCCAGCATTGTCTCGCCCACCCTATAAAAGTCAGAGTAAGTCCACACTTGATTTGAACAATGCTGGTGTGCATTTTCATTCTTCGCCAGTGTACTACATGCCATTTTTTGTTAATTTTTCTCATCTGCTTTCATTTCTTCTTCTGTGGTTTCTGACCAATTTTCTCCCGCTGCCGCGAAAAGCTCCCCCAAGATGACATGTACAGTGCTCAGTCAACTCACTCAGAAGGAACAGTGATACAAGTTTATAGCGGCTATATTGTAATAATAATAAAAACAATACACGGTGAAAGGTATTGATAATCCATAGTAGGGTTTAATATTGCGACAGCTGGAAATATAGATATTTTGTCACAACCCTCACCTGGAGTGATGCCAGCTCCCGGAGTGCATTGTGGCAAATGGTTTGTAAAAAGTTGCTGAAGTTATGTGTTTAGAGTTGCTAATTAGTCCCCATAGTAGGAGTTGCCCTATGTGTCTTCACTTACCTGTGGCATGTTGGCATTTTTGTGTGTGTGTGTCAGCACCGCGATTGTAGGTAGTGTTCTTTCTAGTGGCCCCCTTGTTCATTTGTCTATGTGACAAGCTTACTATTACTTCAGTAATGACTTATACTTGCTTTTTTTGAGTACCAGTTTTCTAGCACAAAACCTTGCGGGCCGCATTTACACTATTCTTCCATGTCAAGTCGCGGGCCACAAAATATGACGTTTTGGGTTTGAGACCCCAGGCTTACCTCAATTGTCTTGCATCATTAAACAGCATTGTAAATACAGGGAAGTGTGACGTGAGCCGAGGAGACAATGAAAGAACTATTTAGCTTTTAGGATGTTTATCTGAGTATGTGCACTCAGCCATATCTCACTGAAGGTCTTTTAGAATTTGTCAGCCACTCTTATCCTTCAGCCTAAGAAAAGTTGTGAGAAGGTAAAGTACCACATGATTGCCTCATTAAGTGCAAATGTCAGCCCCATACACTAAAATTCTAAAAATTAGATACCATTGGGGATGTAAGGTCAAAAGGATGTCATGGTGATAACAGACGGGCTTATTCTCATGAGCATTTATTTTGGTCAAAAAGTGCTCACTAATTAGAAAATGTGCATATTATTAGGGTGAGTTATTTAAAGCAGGTGTGTCCAAAGTCTGGGCTTGGTGTAATTTGCAGCCCACAGCTTGTTGTTTATTGTCCTGTGGTATATTCTATACATAATATTTTATACGGGCCACATCAGGCACCATTATAAAAGGACAATGTTGAAAGAAAACTAAATTTTAAAAAAATCGTATTAAAATGTTCTCTAACTTATTAAACAAAAATCATATTTTTTATTTATTTATTTTTTCCTGAGTAATAATTACTTATTATATTAAATGGGGCTACTACTCACTCTCAGAGGGCCCTGTACCCAGTTTTTTTTAATACACTACACTAAGCAGGGCTCACAAGATCACCTATTTAGGGTAGCTCGGGGAAGGCTTGCTGAATGGGGCTACTGCCCACTCTCAACTGGCCCCTTTTTAATGCACAACACGAAGTATTGCTCACACACAAAAATAAGAATAAATAATATTACATACATACGTATGGGTATATATTAAATATAATACTGTAGAGATGGAAAGGACAACAAAGTAGCAACGTAAAAAGAATTGCTTAAATGTGACTTATAGAATATTATTATAATATACAATAAATGTACAACATAAAAGTTAATGATATAATAAAAAGATAAAATAATTACTGATAATAACCTACAATAGATAGAATAGTAACTGGTGATTGAATGTCAGTGTCTCTTGTCTCTTTGTACTCAAAGTTAGCTGTCACGTTCTGCAGGACAGGAGTGAGCGTCTCCTGTCCTGCGCTCTTATTTTGGCGGGCTGTGCCTTCTCCGGGGAGGAAGAGGCAGCCGATTTACCCCTGGTGGCCGCAGCTGCAGTCAATTAACATTTGTGGTGGTTAAAAGGCCAGCGGCGTCGAAAGTGCGGCGCTGGTTCATTGTTGATATTGTCATTGTACCTCGTCTCCTTACCGGTGCCGTCACTTAAAAGAGTTTACTTACCTGTTGATATTCCTATCATGTTGTTTTCCCACAGAGCTTTTTTCCTGTGTCGCTTTTGGTTTTGTTTCTGATTTTTTTGGTGAGTTTCTGCACTTATACTTTTATTTGCACTCGAACGCCTCTTCTCTGCATTCTGGGGGTCAAGCTTCCGACAGCTCAGCCCAAACGTGACATTAGCATGTTCATAAACAGGTACATGCCTGCGAACAGTCAAGCATTCTATACAAACATGTATAATGTTATGATATATGTTTATTATATTATAACAATATAACATTATGTCTATAATATTATGCATATGGCATTCATGTTGTATCGAAGGGCTTAAACATAAAAAGGCAAAAGACTATTGATAGAATTTGTTTGTTAAACCTTGGTATGGTCATTATATCATATTATATTGTATCATATCATAACAATGTATACTGTATATTATTCTGCAGTGTAAAAAGACGGGAAGAAATGTGGCATTACACTTATGGCATAATGCTGGATGTTTACTACTGTAAAAATGTCTTTAGTATTACTCCCTATGAGGGAATAGCAGCTGTTAAATACTGCATTGATGTTCATGCTATTTTGAGGTAATGCTATTTAAAAGAGGAAATACAAACTTATCTTTTGAGCATAATAAATGCGCCTTCAAATTGCATGAATGTCCATAACACCATGGGGTAGACGTATATAAGCGTCTTGCTTCAGCCTACTGCTTTTGAGCTTCATTACTGTGGTAGGATGTGATTTTGATTGTAAAATAATGTATGCCAACTGCTCAATAAACCAATATGATTAGTTATTATTTCTGGTAAATAATAATAACTTATTGTACTGAATGTTGAACCAATACATCACACCTATATTAACAACTACAGCATTAAGTTTGTCACTTACAGTATTACACAAAGCCGAGATATAGTTTGTTTGTTTGTTTGTTTGTTTGTTTTTTGTAGCATATTTTGACCTAAATGGGACTTATTTTATTGTGTTTGCTTAAAAAAATCTAATCAAATATAATAGGTGAAAAAACATTTTTCTGTATGCGGACACCCTTCATGAAAAGGCATGACGTTACACATGACCTGTATTGTGCTTTACAGTGTCTTAAGAACAACCATTCCTCTTACAGCAGACAAGTGAAAACACATACTGCATGTCTTTCCCAGCAGTGCATAAAAGAAAAACTAACGGTGTCACTTTTAGTGCATTATCACGCAGCATCACCCCACATCCATAACTAACTTACAACTGCAGATATTTTTACAACCGGGCTCCAATGTTTCTGTAGAATGTCAGTGCGTACATTATGCTCAAACAGCCCAATTAAGACCGTCAAAGCCTTTTGCAATAACAGCACAGCTCAGGCAGTAAAAAACAGTAGATAGTTAGGGAGACATAAAGGAAAAAAAAAAAAAACGAATGCTTACCAATGAGAAGTGCAGTGTTATGAAAAGGGGATTAAGGCTTGTTGGTGTCCAATAAAATGAGGCTCTCACAATCACACACTCGCCTCGGGTTTTCAGGGAGCTGGAGCTGATCCCAGCTGACATTGGCAATCTTTACAATGTGGCACTTAGAGTGCTTAATAGCCGTTAACTTTTGTAAATGAGTTCAAGTAAAGGTCCTTTTTATGTGCCATTGTTAACTTTAGCCTTGACCATAGATTCCTTAAATTGCCCTTCGTGTTAATAACTAGCTATTGAACATTTGAAAAGGCGACATGTTCATTCTAAGGTCTTAAATAGAAAGTTTCATTTTTAAAAGTGTGCTGGCCACAAACCTGCAAAGTTTAACATCTTATTTTGGGAGTGTTCAACTTTGCAAGTCCGAGTTCAACCAATATTTTTTCTCTCAAAACTTGCATGTCAAGCCATCACCATTTAAGACATCATGTATATAAATTTCAGCTCAGTGAGCATCTGGAGGATGTGGAGTTTTATGGTGCTTTCACAGTATGGTAATGGTAAACAGGAAAAATGTTATGATAACGATCAAATCATAAATGTAGCGGTGTGAAAAAGTGTTTGACCCCTTCCTGATTTCTTATTTTTGTTGCATGTTTGTCATACTTAAATACTTCAAGAAATGTCAATATTACAACATAACTGAACACAAAATGCATTTTTAAATGAAACCTTTTATTATTAAGGGAGAAAAATAATCTAAACCTACTTGGAACTATGTGAAAAAGTGATTGGCCCCTAAACCTAATAACATGGGAACATGGCATGGGAACATGATATGAAGTTTAATACCTTATATGTGACTTCTGTGTGCCTTTAAGAGGCGGGGTCTAGAAATTGAGGCGTTTGACATCAGCTTCCAAGAGTTGACTGTAGCTGAGTGCTAGCAGCAGGTTAGCAGCGTAGAGAGGGTCTGGGAACTTGGCATGGGAACTTGTTGGCACCAGAGTAAACATATCAGGTAAGCTGACATTAATTTACACAAACAGTTCTTCAATACTAGCAAGATCCGATACTAGCAAGAGCACTAGACTCCGCTTGTTCTCCTCTGAACTACCTTGATACCTCAGAATTCCCTTAAAATCTGACAGTCAATTAAAACCATGGGGGACTCTGAATTCGCTCTGGATGTGAGTGCGTCGCTCAGCGCAGCTCTTCGTCGCCATAGTCAGCGAACTAAAAAAAAACAGGCTGTCAAATCTCTGCGCTGCACATTTCTTCAGGCGTATGGTAGGTAGTTTTAACCAAGATGATACTATCATAACCCTACTACTTGGCATCCGTTACACGCACTGCACTTCTATATTTAGATTATAAAATGTTGTTTTAATCCAATGTTTTGTGGCTCCAGACTTTTTTACTTCAGTGAACGAGAGGGTAAAATGGATCTTTTGATAGGAAAGGTTGCCGACCCCTGGTCTAGAATGTGCACTGCATGCCAGGTGGTGGGGGTGACCAAACATGGATAGGATGCGGCAGCATTCATTCATTCATTTTTTGTGTCACTTAATCCTCACTGGGGTCGCGGGGGTATGCTGGAGCCTTACCCATCATCCATAAACCTTATGTGAAACACGAGCACTAAGTAGTTATTAGAGCATATAAAACATTTTTATGACTTTCCAAATATGTTTTGTTTTTTTTTACCATTATTAGAGCCCTGCAGACATGATATAACACCCCCGTAGTCACCTTTACACTTGTATTACTCAATATAGTACAGATAATAATAGAAAATAAGCTATCTTAGACATCAATAATATAAGATAAACTCACACATTAGCACTGACAGCTCCTGCGATGTCTATTGTCTCATCAATGTAATGTTACTGACACCAGAGACCAGTGTAGAATGCTACTCTACTGCCACTGTGGAGAGACTCACCATGCACTTCAATCACTTTATTAACAAGCGGAGAACACATGTATTGGTCATTCACACAGACCCTCTCTACGCTGCTAACCTGCGGCTAGCACTCAGCTACAGTCAACTCTTGCAAGCTGACTTCACATGCGTCAATTTCTAGATCCCGCCTCTTAAAGGCGCACAGAAGTCAGAGATAAGGTATTAAACTTCATGTCATGTCTTCTGAATGCTTTATGTTTGTATTTTTATTCATTTTGCCATTGTTATGCTTGAAAATGCTTGATTTATGCCAAGAGGATGTACAATTTATATATATATATATAAATTTCTACTAATAATAGGCCGTATTCACAATGATTCACGATTGATCGGCTTGTGTTTGTTTACCAAAATTGGTCACATAGTGGATCTACCTGACAGGAATTGATTGCTTTGAGCCGCAGACCATTGGTATTCTTTTGCAGGCAGTAAATGGCAGACAGACAGCGGGGCACTCTTTTCTTTGAGGTCCACTGGTGGAGGAAGAAGGCGAGTCACAGGATGACATGACACAGCAGAGGATAGGAAAAGGAACCAAAAATAAAATAAAATAAAAACAAGTACAACGACCAAGACAGGGAAGCTGGGAATAAGTGTTGTCATCTCTGCATGTGAATTCTGACAGCAATCCTCAAGACATAAATGTTTCCCTGCAAGAGTGGACACAGTCGGCCATGGAAAGTGAATATAAACTAAAATGGCATATAGATAGTAGAATGGTCTTTTTGACATTTCCCTTTGGGATTCCACAACATACTATTTATACTTCTTATTCCAAGATAGAATGTGACAATGAAATCTCCTGTCATAGCTGTGCAGCAGCTTTGGGAGAAGTGGTCAAGAAAGCAACCTGCGACTGACATTGACATTGCAAGCTTCGTGTAATTCCCTCCATCTATCCATTTTTTATGCCACTTATTCTCACAAGGGTGGCGGGTATGCTGGAGCCTATCCCAGCCGATTTCCCAGCGAGAGGCGGGGTACACCCTGGACTGGTCGCCAGTCAATCGCAGGGCACATATACAACCATTTACACTCACATTCATACCGATGGACAATTTAGAGTTACCAATTAACCTAACATGCATGTTTTTGGAATGTGGGAGGAAACGGCAGAAAACCCACGCACAGGGAGAACATGCAAACTCAGAGATGAGAGAGATGCCCAGCGGAGATTCGAACCCAGAGCTTCCCGATCTCCTGACTGTGTGGCCAACATGCTAACCACTCGGCCAACGTGCGGCCCGCTTTGTGTAATTTTAACTTAAAACAAAAAACAGGAGACTTTACCTCTCCAAAGTATCAGGTCATCATAGGAAGCCATTATTGCTGTATTGGCACGAATGTAAGTATTTTTCCTCTAGAAAAAAGTCTTGAGAGTTGTCTTATACTTAGGGGTCTTGACATATAGAGATTTATATATGCAAACTGTCTGGTGCTGCCAAACAAAGAAGTACATTGTACATGTCCACATGAGTATCATAATCCAATAAATAAATCGGCTGTAGTAAAAAATGTAGTGTTAAACATGTATCATACATATATATATATATATATATATATATATATATATATATATATATATATATATACTGTATATATATATATATATATATATATATATATACATGTATATATATATCATATTAATGCATCAATTAATGAATATAAAAATATATTAAAGCTGCAAGCAGCATTGAACAGGCCCCTCGCAACTCGGTGTTCATGTGAGTCGGCAGGCACGCAGACGCAGGATCCCGGGTTTGAAAAAATTCGGGGCGTCTCGAGCAGAATTTTAACATGCAGAATATTTATCCAGCAGGGGGCGCCATCTGAGTCGATGTATACACACAGTCACGGACATGACCTAACCCCACCATAAAAAATTCGGACTATTTGACTGTGTGGAAGGGAGTTATGACAGTTATAATTTTCAGCCAGGAGGGGGTGACATCGATGCCAAGGTGACCATTCCCTGTCCGATGCCCCAACCCACTATCAAAATATTTGGGATGATTGGACCATGTAGAAGAAGCCAGTTACAGCAGTTATGCATTTCATGGAGTCGATGTATACGCACAGTCATGGACTGGAGGGTGACCTAACCCTCCATAAAAAAATTTGGGACAATCTGACCTCGTGAAAGGGATTTATGATATTTAGTATTTTCAAACAGGAGGGGGCAACGGTGGTGCCAAGGTGGCCATGTGGTCATGTTCTGTCAATTTCGAGTCGCCAATTTACCTATTTTACCTTTTGGAACCCAATTTGAATCTTCCCGATCTCCTGACTATGTGGCCAACATGCTAACCACTAGGCCACCGTGCGGCCCGTCCTTAGGACTAGTTTGTTGAAGTACAACCCCTGGTTTTTGCCCAAAATGGCCCCTTTTAAACAAAATGGCCGACTTCCTGTTTTTTTTTTGAACATGGGAACGTGAGACTTTTTTGTGCATCCTCTCATGAGTGATGCCTCCACCAAATTTCAAGAAGATCTGTGAGACGGTTGGCGGGGGATCATTTTTTCCTAAATTTATAGGTGGCGCTAGCCAGTCAATTTGGGGTGCTCTCATTTGGGAGGTGTACCATGTTGTTAGGGCATAGATTCTTACTTCCCGTATAAGTTTTCAACCACATGTGATCATCTGCAGTCAAATTATAACACTTTGATGGTCAATGGCGAAGACAGAAACTTGCCGCAATGCCACGCCCAGCTCGTTTACAGTTTTGTTCAACGTTCAAAGCACCGTTACAATCAAAACATCTAAGCTTGTCGCAATGCCCCGCCCACATCGCCCATATGTCTAGTGTTCGTTGATGGTTCATTGGGCTCATTTGGTGAAAGTCCCGAGGAGAGGTTTGTCAAAATATAACCCCTGGTTTTCGCCCCAAAATTGCAGCCGCCGACCAAAATGGCCGACTTCCTGTTCGTTTGGGAATATGGGTTCTTGAGACTTTTTTGTGCGTCCTGTCATGATTGACGTCTCCACCAAATTTCATGAGGATCCATGGAACTCGTGGCAGGGGCTAATTTTTCAAAATTTAAAGGGGACGCTACCGAGTGGATTTTGGGAGTTTGTGCTTGGGACCCCCGAAATATCAAATTTTTCGCCAGACCTGACGTGCTTGCAAATTTTGGTGAATTTTCATGCATGTTAAGGCCCTCAAAAATGGGAGGAAAGATGCGGAATAATCATCATCATCATCATCATAATAATAAAAATGAACATAGCAGTTTCAATAGTGCCTTCGCACCACTTGGTAAATGAGAGTGCACTGCTGGACAGGACATCAGACCGAGTGTCCTGGTTTTCAGTAATCAAAATATGGTCACCCTATCCAGCACTGAAGTATGCAATCCAAGGTTGCCATGGCAATGTTAGACACACTATTCTCCTTATAAGTCGGGGTAATATCATTTTGAAGCTGTTTTCTTCTTAAAAAATAAATAATTACATATTTCTGCTTTAATATCTTGCGATGACAAATGCTTTTCACTTGCCGTTTTTCCTTTCTTTGTAAACTACAGCCTCAAGCTAAGGCTGCAGAGATAGTACACCAACCACAATGACTCATTTGTTTATATAAAAAAAGATGGAGACAGTCTGCCACAGATCTGTCAGTTGTCATGATCAAAGAGGAGGCAGACTAATCGCCAACAACTTTTCATTTCCCAACCCAGACGTCTGTGGCAAGGCTGCTGTTTATTTCCGCCAAGCACACGATGAGAAGGCTTTGACCTAAGTCTGCATTGTGGATGACAGTCAGTGTAATGTACCACGCATGGTGTGCTGGCTACTGTATTTCACATTTAAGTCTGCCATTTTCGTGGAAATTTAATGACTTGTCATGTTGCACCTATTTTAAATGTGTTACATCAAACAGCAAATAGTCTGCTGGTGACTCTTTGTCATTTACTGGGTGGGACTAAGCGATCAAACGAAAGAAAACCTAAATGATTGCAGCATAGAATGGAGTTTAATGTGGCATTGACGTTTTCTTTTTTATTTCATCATGTAAGAAGCAATTTGTCTTCATATGAATGATTACAGCATGCCACTGTTTTCAAAAAGTCTTACCTAATTTCGTCCAACTTTTTTATATGTCACTGAGCTTTTTGTGATTCTTTCTGTACTTATAATTTCTGTGTGACTCATTTTTAATTGTTGGGGTTCATCTTTGAAGGTGTACAGTGGCGGTGCCAGAAATTTTTCATTGGGGTGGCCAAGGTGAGACCATTACTCACATAGGGGTGCCTTTAAAATACTGCGATTAGAGTGTTTTTCGGTTAGCATTTAAATTTACGAGGCGAGGCGAGCAAACAAGTGTGGGAGATGAGATTTTTCTCACGTTTAGCTTATAGTTAGAACATCCTTAAAAAGTCTATTTTGCATAATAGGAAACCTGTAAGACGTAGTTGTTTATTCCTATTACATGTTCATATTAGTAGCTACAAAGAATGTTCCACTGTATATGAAAATGTTCCATGAAAATGTGGCCACATTTTTGAGTTTTTATTGATTATTTACAATTTCTATGTATTTCAGGTTTCTAAATTTTAAAACAAAAAAATTAGGAATGCTCCGATCAGGGTTTTATGCTGCCGAATCCGATCATCCATGCGTGAAAGTGGCCAATACCGATACCAATCACATAGATTAACTGTAAATTTTTCAATTTATATATGAGAAAAGTCTCATCAAATACAAAAACATTTGCTTTTAATATATAAGATATTGCACGGTTTGGCTCCTCCTCCACTATCCGGTTTCTTAACATTTCGGTCCTCTGCTACCAGGGCCACCACAGGTGCCACCAAAAAAGATTGCACAATCCCAATCAGGAAAACCACATTTAGCCAGGCTGTATTCTCATTTAGAGCATCCCATCAATGGAATACAGTACCACAATCAGTCAGAGAATCTTTATCATATCACTCTTTTAAACTCAATGCTAAGAACTGGCTTGTTGAATCGCAAAGATGTGTGCACTAGCAGTATCACTGGTACTATCCATTATTCTACCTGTGTCAGGTAGTGAACAAATGAAATGTAAATGGTAAGGTAGCCAATATGGCTGGCTTGGCGGTGTTTACATTATAATTTTCATTTTGTTTTTTATTAATTTTATTATATAACTTGTACTGTGGTGATATGTAATGCTGATTGTATTTCTGTCTATGTCTGTTGTGTATGGTTTCTTTTTTGTTTTGTTTTGTTGGGTCTATTACCATCTGGCAAAGGGACTGCCGATGAAAATTAGCCTTTCGGCTAACTCGGGTACATTTATTTTCTGCAAAGAAATGTTGATTAATGTACACTGTCCCTTTTTAAAAATGAAGAATTTGAAAAACATGAGTGCTACTGGCCCGGGGTGCTGTATAAGGGGTAAGAGTTAAGACAATTCCAAGGTCCCCTGACTGCCAGGGGGCCCAAAAAATAGGTAATTCTAAAAAAAATACAAAGGGGGGGGGGGCCAACATGATTTTTTTTTCATGAGGCCCAGAATTCTTGGTTGCACCCTTGCTACTGGCCATATGATATGAAAAATTGAACCACAAAATCACTTTCATTTAGACAAAAACATATTTGACTTACTTTTTCAAGAGAACATACAGTATATCACTCGTGAAACTTACAGAGGATGAGACGCCTTCTTTAAGGAGACTTCGGATGTAAGAGGACAATGTCTGATAGCACTCTATCAGGACTTCAAGTAGCACGCAGCGTGGCACCAAGTGAGAGAGCAGTCGGCAAACCCAATGCCTTCCACCGCTGACGGAGGCTGGTCATCCAGTCCAATGAATTCAATGATTTTTCGGGTTATTTGTTTTAGACTTCTGATTGTCAAGCACATACGGGTGAGCATTGTCCAGTCTTTTGGCTACATTAGCTGCCGTTTGACTGATGATCACATCTTGAGCCTCGACAACTCACCATACTCCGTCAAGTGTTTTTTTCTTCAAATGCCGTATTAAATTAAAGGTTTTTAATGTGATACTCTGGCGAGATATTTTTCGTGGCATGTTTTGCAGGGTGCAAAATTTATATCACTCTCACAAATGGCAGCTAAGTTCCACACGGCAGGCAGAAAACAAACGCTGTTTTCGTTTTTGGTTTGGCACGCCTGCGCAGTGTGAAGGAAAGTGGGCGGGGGAAGGTCACTACAGGCTGTAAGCTGCAATAGGTGATCGGCTTTTGTGATCAGTGTTGAAAGGCATTTATCGGCATATGCCAAGCACATGCTTTTTCACGGATATCAACCGATACTCATCGGTGGCCGATAGATCGGCGCATCCCTACAGAAAATACATCATCATGTCAAAAAAGTATTTAAAATG
The DNA here is from genome assembly GCF_027744805.1 of Dunckerocampus dactyliophorus. Lineage (NCBI taxonomy): Eukaryota > Metazoa > Chordata > Actinopteri > Syngnathiformes > Syngnathidae > Dunckerocampus > Dunckerocampus dactyliophorus. Next base: position 23,862,269 of record NC_072819.1, on the reverse strand, counting down.
ACACAATTCAGCAGCAATTACCATGTGCGTGTGCATTTGTGTAATTTGTGTTCAATTGTGCATAAAATAATCATAAATAGCATTTGTGTGCATCTTTGTTTTGTTTCCATCCATCCATCCATTTTCTATGTTGCTTATCCTCATTGGGTTTGCAGGGGTATGCTGGTCGCCAGCCAATCGCAGGGCATGTATAGACAAACAAATATTCACACTCACTCGCATACCTATGGACAATTTAGAGTCGCTAATTAACCTAACATGCATGTTTTTGGAGTGTGGGAGGAAACCGGAGTACCCGGAGACAACCCACGCACGCAGGCACGGGGAGAACATGCTCACTCCGCACAGAGATGCCCATATGTTACATTTTGTTTGGCTCAAGAGACAAATCGATTAAATTACAATGCACTCTGTTTACCAACTCACACAGCAATCCAATAGACGTTATTCTTTAAGGGAGCCGCAAAAGGCTTCATATGAGCGTGGTTCCTATGTAACTCCACTCTGACCCATTTTTGGTGTTTGTCTAATCCTAGTAACTGACAAATTAACCAAGTGCGATAAAAACAACATCCCTGGCACAGGTGAAACAATTTTACAAGGTCGGCCCCTTTCTAGCTTTTGATAGAAAGGTTAGCCATCAACTTGCAAGTGTAATGTAAACTGTAAAATACTGTTTTACAACCACAAGAAAACGATGTGAGGCATAGAGGATCGTTATGGCTTGGTATTTGCAAAAATGAATTGCTTTGCCTGTAGGTTCTGACCTTAGACTTCGAGTAATGGTGATGAATTTTGGCCTTGCAGTGCGACATTTTGCCCTTAGTCATCGTGTCACTTATGGTTTCGTATACCGTGGATTTACTATGAAGGCCCATGCTGCTTCTAGTTTTAGTTTGTCTGTGATTCAGCACTACAGTCTTTTTTCTCTATTAGTTCATTCGACAGTGAACACACAGATCTACGGTGCAAGGCGACCCGGCCCGGTGAAATACAACCATAGAATAAAGCTAAAATAAACAGTAAAAGGAAGAAGTACAAATAAGAACAGCTGGAGCGAAGCCACGAGCACAGTAGGATAGCACAACAGTGAACAAAGTCACCACACAAGTAATGTAGCTTAGCGATTAAAAGTGGTATAAACTTCTGAGTATAAATAGAGAGAACAAGAGCAGGCTCGCCATCCTGCCACTGTCTAGACGTTTTTGCAAAGTGCCTGCAGCTGCTGCTCGTGGCTCTACTAACTGAATTCCTGCCATCTCACCTTTTCTCAGTTTTAATGAAAGAAATATAAAATTACTGAGAAATATTGACTTTGAGATTTTTACTTTGCTGAATGACAGTTTCTGATGTTTCAGCCGCTTCAAATGGCCTCATTTATTGTAGCCAAATGACCTTCACTGAAATTAACAACTATAATACATTAATGGTGAAGATGGATGATGGTGGCACTCAGGAAAAGGTTACTGGAAGCAAGCCTTAAACAAAAGCAATAGGGGGTACACTACTTTGACACAAAGACTGATCAATTATCGTTTTTTCAGTATAATACATTTCTCAAAATTGTATTAAGAAACCAATTTAAAAGACGCTAAGTTAATTACAGTATACCAGTTTGCAATTAATTCAAATTGTGTGCATAGACAGGTCATGTTTTGGGTAGAGAGGGGGAACCTAATCTAAATTCACTTGCCAATCAGAGCATTGACGATATTCTTGCCAGTTGGCCTGTCAGCCTGGTTCAGCAGACAGCAAATGAACACAAGAACTGAACGGTGAAGTTACAAAAGTGAGAAAAAAAACAAAGAACGTAAGACACATAATTAGGCTACTGTCCATGCTGTCGGCAGGAACGTGCCAGCTCCAGCAGGCCCTTGGGCTTCTTTTGAGATATCTAGCAGAGATGGGGCCAAAAACACAAAACCTCCCCACAAAATGTGGTGAGGTATTCTCAAAAACATGCATGCTCTGGCTTGATTTGGTAGGCTTTGTAACCCCTTGCGTTTCACATGACTGGATGTATTTGTTTGTACAAGCTAACACTTCTACTCCTGAACCACTGTAGCCAAAAAAGTAAATATTTGTCAAAACATACACTTACTGTGTTGCCTATGCCATTATTTTCCTGAAAAATCCACCACAGGGTGGCACAGTTATTAATGTTTGACCTCATAAGTTGGATTGGACACACACTTGGACACAGCTCAATTTATACAAAACGCCCAAATATAACTTGACAGTGTTTATCCGAATCACCACAAAATTTGGCTTACACCCTTAGTGCACATGTCTCTAGCATTCGAGCAAAACTGGTTGAAAAACACAGCCACCATCAAGCACAATATCTTTGTAGGGGCACGGTCAAGACTTAGCAACTAATTTGCTCATTTTTCATCACATGATTCTATGCTTGGTTTATTCTCCATCTATGACATTGGTAACTTGAAAGTATCCCACTTATTACATGTTTGCTAATGGAAGGGAAATAAAGTCCCTAAATATGCATTATACCAAGCAAAAACTTGCAACCAAAAGCTTTTCTTCCAGTGGTTCAATTTAAACTCTATAAGTTTACACAGAATATACAGGGAAATGCAAACAAAGCAAGACAATTGCATTTTTACTGAGCATGGAACTCAGTGTGCTCTGCAAGTTCATGCCACCAGTAAGTACCCTGATTATTCACAACGTGGTACTGCCCAAAATACTTTTGCAAGGATTTGTCCATTGTACTGAACAAATAAATAAATATACTGTTTATTTTTTGGGGAGTGATAATGTATTATTGTGGCTTTTATGGGGAGGAAGCATTCAAGAGGATCCCAAATATGTTTTTACAGCAAATGTCTCAATTGAATGCATATTTTTGCATCATATTTTCAACTGCAGTGAAAAGCAAACAAAGCCCGTCATGCCTAAAAATATTCAAGACAAGCTACTTTATTCTAGATTGGCGTAATTACAACAACCTTATTTGAACAACAAATCCAGTCTGTGCTGTTGCCAGAGTGCATTTTCATTAGCATGAACACAGAGCAAGTATGGCTCGAAGGGTAAATGAAGACTCAAAGAATGAAACATCAATCAAAACTATGGGATTGTGTTCAGATTCCTATTGGACAAACAGCAGTGTGACTTCCACCAAATAAGGCACACAACAATGCACAGCAAGGAACACACACTTGATTAAGACAGTAATATGGAGTGTGAGTGTGAGTTAAAAGACTTTTTGAACAAGTGAAGCAATAAATAATATAATACAACACTTCAAAACGGACTGAAATAAAAATATAATCTACTTAGGAGAGGTAATGAAGTTATAGTAAAACCATTTTTTGTTTTTGTGGATGATGTGCTTTGAAAACAAAACAAATCTAAACACTTTTGAATAAACAGCATCAGCTATGGACACCTCTACCTGAGTGCATAAACCTTCAAGTGCAGTTTGCTCATTCAGCTCAAAGGTTCATAACTATGGATGGATTTCAAATATATCTTTGTTTACTGTATAAGACAGCTGAGTGGCAGTTGAAAGCCAAACAGCATCACTGTATTCTATTATTAGTATTCGTTTACTGAATTCTCTGGTTGCAAAGCCGTTCTTGGCAACTTGACACTGTATTTCACATCATTTAAAATATGTCTGTTTTTTCTTTCTTTTTTTCTTCTTTCGGTATTCCTAATAAAATACATTGCGCCACATTAGATCAGTGTGAGCTTCACTGCAGTGGAAATAATATTTTTATGGCCACTTTAACATTATTGCTAATATTTCCCATTATAATCCAGGTTATACAGCCCTTAAATTCCCTAGTAAAATAAACTCCCACTAAACTTGAGCACAATAAAGAGATAGATAGAGAGATAGAGAGATAGATGGATGGATGGATAGATAGATAGATAGATAGATAGATAGATAGATAGATAGATAGATACGTAGATAGATACGTAGATAGATACGTAGATAGGTACTTTAATAATCCCCTTGGGGAAATACAGGTATCTCTCATCGATTACACAATCAAACAATGAACATTAAAAAAAGAGTAAAAATACAAACAATAAAATTAGATGAGATAAAAGTACAGCGGAGCATATGATGTTACATAGCCATAAAAATACTGTTGCAGTGTGCTTAAAAAGGGTTTAAAATCAGGAACCTCTGCCATGCACAGCTCTGTTAAAAAACCTAATGGCTGTTGGAAGGTCCGGGTGTGCAGAGAAATGAGCCTCCCACTTCGTCTGCTACTCTGCTCTGCCACGATATGATGAAGGGGGTGGTTGATGTTGTCCCTTATGGACTGCAGCTTGTTTTTCATTCCTCCTTCTTCTATACTCTTCAGCATGTTCAGACCTCTCACAAATACTAACCCCGCTCTCCTGATCAGTCTGTTCAGCCGACTTGTGTCCCATACTGTTATATTGCCACCCCAGCAGACAGCTGCAAAAGTAAAGACACAACAGACTACAGACTGGTAGAACATGAACAGAATCTCTGTGCACACCTTAAAAGAACCCAGTTTTCTCAGGAAGAAAAGCCTGCTCTGGTCGGCCCACTGGAGGAAGGGCCTCAGCAGTGTATGCCTCCTTACAATTAGCATACAATAAGTCAATTGTCTTATTTGCTATTGTAGGGCAGTCCAGTTATTGCACAAAGCTTGTTAAATAGGAAGAAAGGCTAACATGATTAAAATCTCCAGTGACTATGATGAAAGCTGCAGGGTGCTTAGTCTGTATTCATGCGACAGTCTCGTGAATGACATCACATGCCACTTCCGGTACAGCGCGGGTTGGTATGTAAACAACAATGGCGACGTGGTATGAAAACTCCCTGGGAACATAATATGGTCTGAAACTGACTGCCAAAAGTTCCACATCCTTGTTGCAGCACCTTTCCTTGACTGAAATGTGACCTGGATGGGTCACAAGGTGGTCTGATCGTATACACCACATGTGTCAAACTCGTGCCCTGGAGGGCCGAGACGCTGCAGGTTTTCTCTCCAACCAGTTTCTTCAGCAGGGGATTTAATTGATGAGCTCCTTCCCTCAAACTGAAGGTGTTGATCATTAAAATCACCTGCTTTAGTGACTGGCTGGAAAGAAAACCTGCAGTGTCTCGGCCCTCCATGGCACGAGTTTGACACCCCTGGTATACACGTACACAATCAGACCTCCACCTTTGGTTTTCCCGCTTGCTTTTGTGTCTCTGTCCGCACGGACCACGGAGAAGCCGGGTATGCATAAACAGCAGTCCGCAATGATGTCCGTCAGCCAGCTCTCGGTGAAACACAAGAAACTGCTTTGTCAGTAAGTCTGCTGCGTTTTGACCAGTGCCTGCAACTCATCACACTTATTGGAAAGGGAGTTGACATTGCCCATAACGATCGATGGCACCGCCAGCTTGTATCTTTTCCTCCTCGCTGATAACTTAGCTTCTACTTTTGCTCCGGCACGACAGCCCCGGTACACCTTCCTCAGGTCCTTCGGTAGATGGTATTTAATTCCATATTTCACTTCCAAACGTAATTCCAGAAGAGCTGTCTTTGTGTATGATACTTTCCCATAAATATAAAAAAAACTGGATTTCAGAGAAAGGGGAAATTAAACAGCAAAACTGAAAGACAACGAGAGCTACAGAGACGTGCTGCCCTTCAGGGTAGTGCAACATCATTAAAAAAGGGCTAAGTACCAGCATATCTAATGAGTGAAAAAAATGGAATGGCAATATTTGACCAACACGTGTTAAAGAAAAACATGTTCACGTATTAGCCTTCTGTTTATCCCGTCTTTAAGTCAGGCCGACGCAGCCATTCCGTCGCATGACACATGTCACCATTAGCACTATTTATATCCCATGTGTTACTGGAATTGGCAAGCATACGAGGTGATTTCAATATTGTTATTGGCACAATCAGTTTGGTTTTTGTACATTATTATTTTACATTTTATTTTAGTAGTGATAATAATAAGAGATATGTGAGTAAAATACAAATTGATAATTTGAATAATTTTAAGATAATGGTAATCAACGAAGCAAAGCCATCTGTTGAGCCGCTGTGAAATAATAATTTTTATTTGTTATGTACCAGTTATTATTTTAGTGATATTGAAAACAGGATTAAAATATATATATTTTTTTCCAAAACCTAGCCTTAAAAAGAGGTGGCGTCATATTCAAATTACAACTGGATTTTAGTACTGAAGATGCTGCAGTCCTAAAAGCAGGAAACAGCCTCCAAAATAGTCCTGTTCTAAAAGTGCTAAATTTGTTGTTTCTATTCAATTCTTGTGCCAACTTGTGACTGTCACACAGAAAAGGCTCAACTGGCTTTTAAATATTGCTCTCCATTCAAGCAGAAAATTAGGAAAGTGTTATTTCTGTAATCAGCTTATTCTTCTATGATTTACATTAATGTGTTTTTTATTTCTCATGCTGCGTGAGGCACTCGCCTAGCAGCTGACAGATCTAGGTGGCAAAAGACACTGCACATTGTCTTTGACTTTGCTATTTCTTGCAGAAGGAAGAGACAAGGTGGCAGCTTCTCTGACTGGCCGAGCTGTACCGCCTGTAATTGGAGGCATTGGTGGCAGTGAGACTGCCTGGCTTTAATTGGACAGCAGCCAAGAAGTTGTGTGGATGGTTGTGTGTAAGTCTTTCCCCCCACCAATCTCAATTACTCTCCTGGTGCAAGGCTCCTTGTCGTCAGACCTTACATATGGCAACCTTAGTTTCACTTTCAAACCTATATGATTGTGTGTGTGTGTGTGTGTGTGTGTGTGTGTGTTGTACATTTGGCCAGGTATTACAGGTAATGAGCTGCAGTCGCCAATGTGACTATCCTATGTTGAACTAAGTAAGACATGTTTGCCACTGCTAGATCAACATGTGGAGGCATCTGTGGAGAATTACCTCAGATTTAGACAGTACACACAGTGTTGGTGTACGTGCCCAATGAAAAACAACATTCCGAGAAGACATCCAGTTGAGTGCTTAGTCAGCCACTTTTTTTGTGGTGCGGTTAAATAAAAAAGTTTGCCCAATCATATTTTTTGTACTTTTCTTAAAATTTGTTAAAATCTCATGTCGACTCATTCTCGTGGACCCATTCTCGTGCATCGTCTTGTCTTGTGAGTTGGGTCTCTCGTGACACCCCTAGTAGTGATAGCACTTTTTTTCTTATAGTATACTTCCTTTTGTATATCTTTTTTCAAAATGACTCGCAGATTGTTAACCACCTCTCTGAGACTCCTTTTGTGTAAGTGAACGCACTAAAGGCATGTACATATGTGTGCTTATGTATGAGACAGCCATGAGTGAAAGCCATGCATGTCGGTCGTCTTATTCTGTCCAAACTTAAAATATGGAAATTTATGTGTTCAATTTGCTCTTTCAAACTACTATTGGTAACATACAGTCCATACATATATACATATATTTATAGATATATATACAGTATATATACAGTATATACCTGTATATATACAATTTATTAACACCCATTATTACTATTATTAAGTTATTGTTCTTTTTTGTACAGTATACAGTATATAAAGTGGTGTGAAAAAGTGTTTGTTTGTGTACCTACAAGAAACCCACGCACCCACGGGAAGAACATGCAAAGTCCACACAGAGATGCCCAACGGAGATACAAACCCAGATTTTCCAGATCTCCTGACTGTGTGGCCAACATGCTAACCACTCTGTCACCGTGCGGTCCGATTAATCAACCGTGCATATTAATGGATTGTTAAAGAAAGCCGGAGTACCGGAGAAAACCCACGCACAGGGAGAACATGCAAACTCTACACAGACCCAAACAGAGATCAAACCCAGATCTTCCAGGTCTTCTGACTGTGTAGCTAACATGCTAACCACTAGGCCACCTTGCGGCACTATGTGACATATATTTCTGTCTAATTGGTTGTGAGTAGATATGCTCTGGTCGATCGGCCACAGATCAGTATCGGACGATTTTTGTGGGTTCAAAGCCTTTCAGTGCCGATTCATCTCCTTTGTATGTAAGTAATACTACACACCTGTACGCAGGAAGGAACCAGAGCTCGTTATAACAAACCAAACATGAATTGTCAATACTGATTGATTATTTATACTGTCGTGATGAAAATACCCTCACAACACTGTATGATCTCTGAAGGGCAAAGAAAAGAAAAAAATATTTGAAACAAGTTTCTTGGCAGATGTGAAAGTTGGCAGACCCACAATACAGCAAACACTTAAACTGGGGCAATACAATTCTGCCAAGGCTCTAAATGTTATCTACAGTGTGATGGGTTACCAAGGGTGACGTTAAACCACTGTGTAGCAGAATGCTGTTGAACCAAGGCATATTAACACGGCTTGCTTGTACTTTATTTCCTGATTTTACCGTACCAAGAGGTAATCTGAATGACAAAATTTGTATATACGTCTGCCAGGAGCTTAAAATTCTGTGCACTGCAACTGAACTTTGTTGTGTTGCCGGGTGATTTCTCATTTTAAATAATACCAGAGAAGCAATACATGGTTTTTCAAAAATTGGCTCCAAGGAAGTGGATAGGGAATGGGAAATTGCAATTCCTTTTGAAATTGCATGTGAATATTGCATGTGTCTATGATGCTGATGATCTGAAATGCCAAAGAAAAGCATGAATTGAGAACCATAAAAAGGCATTTCAGGATGTCATAAAAGTCCGAGTGATCGTGACTGGTGAAGTGATACCATGAGAGTCATATGACAGATAGGTCATTAGTCTATAAGTGAACACTCCAGTGGATGTGAGCAGCATATGCCAACCTGGGCATTTGGTGCACAAATGATGATACAAATTCTACCTAGCCATAAGTGGCGTGTGTAAGACATAAACAGGAAATCTGAGCAATTCTGCATCTCTTGCTGATTGGCTAGCTCACTAAAAATTATGTTGTAGAAATGAACTCAAAGAAAAGAAAAGCATGCTGATAAATATTCCCATTCATTCAGGTCATTGTATTTTCAGATCATTGAATTGATTGCAACTGGACTGTTCAGGTTGTCTTAGAGGACGTTTCAACTCTCATCCGAGCAGGCTTCATCAGTGTTTGTCCGACCTAGTTATTGCATGAACTGATGAAGCCTGCTCGGATGAGAGGCAAAATATTTTCGAAGACAATCTGAACAGTCCAGTTGCAATCGATTCAATGCCCTGAGAAAAAGAAAAACATATTAGATTGTAAGAGAGAATACTTTTTTCATGTTTGTTTTTATTTTTATATAAAAATGTTAACACTACTTGATAGATATTGATAGATGGCAGCAGTCAGGAGAGTGCACATCTCTGACAAGGCTGGACTGTTAAAGTATGAAAATTAAGGTAAATTGTGGAGTGCCACATTGTTGTGTTTGTGAGTACTTTTGTGAGCAGACTGGATACCATCTGGTTTATGTATAATGACTCAAAAATTTAGAATGAGGCAGACTCCACCATTTCCATTCTTAAGCAGGGGGAAGCATTCTGTTGTGAGTGTTGAAAACTAAAACTAATCATTAAAAGAACAGAAAATTCATACATATATTAGGGATGAGCGTGTACACTACTATCTGTATCTGTTCACCCATCAAAATTATCTGTATCCGTGATAACACTTTACAATAAGGTACACAAAATTACAGTAGTTAATGAGGAACGAGCCTACCTAACCCTAACCCGAACCACTACTCGTTAGTTACTCATTAGTTCTTCGTTATTTCCTCAATAACTACTCTAAATTTATGTGCCTTAGTTCCTCAGAAACTACTCTACCCATTAGTTCCTCATTTGTTCCTTAGTAACTACTGTATTTTTGTGTACCTTATTGTAAAGTGTGACCGTATCGGTACTCGGTATCGGAGTGGGCGAGGCACAACTGGAAGTGAGCATGGTTTAACCAAATGGGTGAGGTGTAAATCGGTACATTATTTTAAGTCTGAAATTGACATGGATTGATCAGAAGTTGCTATATTTGTTGTTTATTATTCAGCTATATGTGTACTGTGTATGTGTGTAAGTGATCTGTAAGACTTTATCATTTAATTATTTTTTAATGATCTGTGTGAAGTTGGTGATTCATGCAAACATCCAGTGATGGCAAAAAGGGAAATAATCTGTCAGGCTTGGTCACTGTATTTTTCTCAAAAGCACCACATTCAGTACTACAAGCAAGGTTTCTCAACTGACTTTATATCACCAGCCAAATTAGAAGCAAGCAGACGAAAAAAAAAAAAGCGGTCATGCTACACTAATTGAGTTGCTGCATAAGTGACTGACGCAACACAAGCCTGCACAGCGCTGTCTTGTCAAATGCACCGCGTACTTTACAAAACAAGTTTACCAAGTAACTTCAGATACAAATTGAAAGAGGCGAGCTGAGGAAAACCTAATTAAGTGGAGGCAGTGGGTAACGCCACACGAGCCGTTTTCAACTTGCCAATTGCACCGATCAACTCCTCTGGCTCCAGCCTGCACAGTCTGTCTCGGGAGGGGCGGTCGCTAGGTGTGACTGGCCAATCACAGAACGTGAAGAGTGAATACATAATGAGGATTTTCTTTCATCACGATTACGCATAATGACGAGATGTACTCGTTTCTTTCTTGTATTTCTTACTTGTATTTGGCAATCGTTTATAACGAGTATCCGGCTCATCCCTAATATATATATTTATATATTTATATATTAGCGCTGCGAAATGATTAAACATTTTAATCAGATTGTGTTCAGGTCAGAATGAATTTAGAAAAGAGTGTCAGGCCCTGTGTGACTGTGTGGGGACGCTCCACTGTGATCCCGGCTACCGTCATAGGCATGCTTGCTCTGGTGCGCATGCGTTAATTACACCAAAAAAAAAGCTTACCGTAATTAATGAAATAAATTAATTACCGCCGTTAACACGTTATTTTCTAATGAAAAATAAAAAAAACCCTCTTCCCTCACCCACCCCCATCTCCCCTGATAGGGTGGGTGGCTGTTCATCTCAAGCTCGGGTCCTCTACTAGAGGCCTGGGAGCGCAGTATCTTAGCTGTTCCTAGAACTGCACTCTTCTGGACGGAGATGTCTGATGTTTCTCCAGGTATCTGCTGGAGCCACTTCTCCAGTGTGGGGGACACGGCCCCGAGTGCTCCTATGACCACGGGCACCACTGTTGCGTTCACTTTCCAGGCTCTCTCCAGCTCTTCCTTGAGCCCTTGGTATTTCTCTAGTTTCTCATGTTCCTTTTTCCTGATATTGCCATCGTTGGGGATGGCTACATCCATCACATTGGCTGTCCTCTGCTGCTTATCCATGATCATGATGTCTGGTTGGTTGGTCACAACCATCTTATCGGTCTGTATTTGGAAGTCCCACAGGTACTTAGCCCTCTCATTTTCCACCACCTTGGGAGGTGTTTCCCATTGCGATCTAGGGGTTTCCAGTCCATATTCTGCACAGATGTTTCTGTACACTATACCGGCTACTTGGTTATGGCGTTCCATATATTCTTATCCTGCCAGTATCTTACACCCTGCTATTCGGTGCTGGACTGTTTCAGGGGCCTCTTTGCACAGTCTGCACCTGGGATCCTGCCTGGTGTGGTAGATCTGGGCCTCTATTGCTCTGGTGCTCAAGGCCTGCTGCCATGATTAGTGTCTCTGTGCTGTCCTTCAGTCCAGCCCTCTCTAGCCATTGGTAGGACTTGTTTATATCAAGCTATCTGTCGGTGGTATATCCCATTCAGGGGTTTTTCCTCCCATGATGGTTCCTCCAACTCCTTCTTTTCCAGTTTCCACTGCCTGAGACATTCACTAAACGCTTCATCTCTTGGGGCCATCTTCCTGATGTATTCGTGTAGCTTGGATGTTTCGTCTTGGATAGTGGTCCTGATGCTCACTAATCCTCGGCCTCCCTATTTGCGCTTAGCGTACTGGATACTGGATTTGGGGTGGAACCCTCCGTGCATGGTGAGCACCTTCCATGTTTTAATATCTGTGGTCTGAACTTCCTCCTTTGACCAGCTTATTATCCCTGCAGGGTATCTGATCACTGGAAGGGCATAGCTGATAATTGCCCGGATCTTGTTCTTGCCATTGAGCTGACCTCTCAGGACTTGCCTTACAGGTTGCAGATACTTGACCGTTGCAGCTTTCCTTGTGGCCTCTTCATGGTTACCATTTGCCTGTGGTATTCCAAGGTACTTGTAGCTCTCCTCAATATCTACTATTCTGCCCTCTGGGAGTGCAGCGCCCTCTGTATGGACTACCTTCCCTCTCTTTGTTACCATTCGGCCACATTTCTCCAGTCCGAATGACATTCCGATGTCCCCGCTGTAGATCCTGGTGGTGTGGATCAGTGAGTCAATGTCTCGCTTGCTCTTAGCGTACAGCTTGATGCCATCCATGTTAAGGAGGTGACTGACGGTGGCCCCATTCTTAAGTCGGTAACCATAGCCAGTCTTGTTGATTAGTTGGCTGAGGGGGTTCAGGCCAAGTAGAACAGCAGCGGGTACAGAGCATCTCATTGGTACATATATGCCGCATTTGATGGAGACTTGCGCAATTGGCTCAAAGTTGGCCTCCAGGGTGGTCTGCCAGAGCCTCATTGAGTTTGCAAAAAAAAATATATATATAATAGATATAATAGAAAAAATAAATAAATAAATATATATATATATATATATATATATATATATATATATATATATATATATATATATATATATATATAATGTGTATATATATATAATGTATATATATACTGCGATTGGCTGGCGACCAGTCCAGGGTGTACCCCGCCTGTCGCCCGAAGTCAGCTTGGATAGGCTCCAGCATACCCCCGCGACCCTAATGAGGAAGAAGCGGTATAGAAAATGGATGGATGGATATATATATATATATATATACATATATATATATATATACATATATATACAGTATATATATATATATATATATATATATACATATATGTATTAAGCATGCACTGATCGATAGTTCGATAATCGATAATTATTGGCCGATTTCCGTGGAAAAGCACGCGATCGGCATATGCCAATTAATGCCTTTCAATGCCGATCATCTATGGCTCGTATTATTGCATCTGCAGCCTGTGTGCAGTATAGTGTGCTCTAATGTTTTGGGTAGTGTCTGCCTCCCCCTTTCCTTAACGCTGTGGAGATGTGCGCAAACTCAAACAAACGTGTCTGCTGTGTGGAACTTAAAGTGGTGTGAAAAAGTGTTTGTTCCCTTCCTGATTTCTTATTGTTTTTGCATGTTTGTCACACTTAAATGTTTCAGATCATCAAACAAATTTTATTATTAGTCAATGACAACACAACTGAAAAAAAGGCAATTAAACTTTTTATTATTAAGGCAGAAAAAAATTCAAACGTACATGGCCCTGTGTGAAAAAGTAAATGCCCCCTAAACCTAATAACTGGCTGGGCCACCCTTAGCAGCAACAACTGCAATCAAGCCTTTGCCATAACTTGCAATGAGTCTGTACAGCGCTGTCGAGTTAGTTTGGCCCACTCATCTTTGCAGAATTATCGTAATTCACCACACTGGAGGGCTTTCGAGCATGAACCGCCTATTAAGATCATGCCACAGCATCTCGATAAGATTTAGGCCAATCCAAAGTCTTCATTTAGTTTATATTCAGCCATTCAGAGGTGGACTTGCTGTGTGTTTTCGGTTATTGTCCTGCTGCAGAACCCAAGTTTGTTTAAGCTTGAGGTCATGAACAGATGACATTTAAGTGTGACAAACATGCAAAAAAAAAAAAAAAAGAAATCAGGAAGGGGGCAAACACTTTTTCACACCACTGTACATGCCATTTGTGAGAGTGATGTAAAGTTTGCATGCCGCAACACATGCCATGCGTAGCATGTTAAATTGCTTTAATTTAATACAAGATTTGAAGAACAAACACTTAACAGACAATGGTGAGTTTTCGTGGCCCACTGTGCAGCAACAGTCAGTCGAAAGGCAGCTAAAATAGTCAACACTCTGCCATATGAGCGTGACAGTCAGAAGGCTAAGCAAATAACCTAAAGTATAACTGAATTCATTGGAACACTTGACTGGGTTCCACTGACTGTTCTGTCACCTGGAGCCCCTCTATGTGCTACCTGGAAGACCGGCCATGAAGCACTCCATTACTCTCACATCAAAAGTCTCCTTAAAGAAGGCACCCGTTCCTCTGTAAGTTTCACAAGTGATATACTGTATATTAAGAGTATAGAACATGCTTCCATGCATATGCAGTATTGGCTGTGTGTGTGTGTTTGTGTGTGTTTTTCTGTACTTCAGGGAGCATCCCTATAGGTCAGCAGTGTCGCGGCTGTAAGGAAGAAACTATTCTTCAGGCCTGTTGTCCTGCTCTGGATGCTCTGCAGCCTCCTTCCTGACGGAAGCGGGGCAAACAGTCTATGTGATGGATGTGTGGATTCCCTCCTGATGCAAGTGGCCCTCTTTCTACGTCTGGAAGCGAAGATGTCAGTGGTGGAAGGTAAACTGCTCCTGGCAACCTTTTATGCAGCCTTTACCACCCTGTGCAGAGCCACCTTCTCTGCCACAGAGAGCTGCCGTGCCACACAGTGGTAGAACTGTGTTCGTGTTCCTTAATTTCATCAGGAAATAAAGGTGATGGTGTGCCTTCCTAACCACAGTGGCTGTGTTGCTCTTCCAGGTGAGCTCTTAGTCGAAATAGACACCCAGATACTTGAAACTGGAGACAAACTTCCACAGCCGCTCCATCAAGTGTTCAGGGGCGGGAGGATGATGTTTGTTCCTCCTGGATGTTTAATTTTGCTTTTAAGATGCTTTCGACTTTAGTTTCCTCTGTATTTGCACAATATCTCCATCATCTACAAATAAGGCGGTTGAATATGATGGATCATCAATATTTGGTTTTGCACTGTTATATGTTGTTGAAGAAATATGAAAAAGAATATGAAAGTTGTCTGTTGAATATAAAGTAGCAGAGATGATGAGATCATGTATCATCAGCATGCTTACATATGCATGTGAAACTCGGACCAGGTATGCTGCGGAATGAATGACACACAGAGCACCAGAACAGAATGCAGGAAACATTCTCACGGAAAACCAAACCAATTGGGCCAGGACAGGACGTGTTGCCATGGTGACCCAGGCCAAATTGTGATAACACAGACAACTCTTTCATGGATTCAAAGGGGGATGGGCACAGTATAAGGAGGATTCCTACGCTGGAGGATGGCATACATTTCAGGAGAACCAGGAGAAGTTAAGATGTCCAACTTTTTGCTTCAATCAATCACACTGTAAAATAAATCTTAAGACGGTGAATCTGAAATTGACAGAGGCAATTGTTTTGACAATGAAAATTACCCGCACTAACAGCTATCTCATGGAAGTAGAGGATTCCAGACACGGAGGTCCTGGAGCAAGCCAACACATGAAGCATGTTTGCAATGCTGAGACGACGGCTTCTGTGGGAGGCTGGTATTGACATAAAGGAATGGCAGACTCCGGCAAATGAACGGGAAGAGTGGCGGCATCTAGTGTCCTGTGGCATTACGGAAGCTCAAGAAAGGCGCCTTGAATCCCAGAAAGAGAAGAGACAGAAGAGAAAAGGGTGTCGATTTACAACCCCGACATTCATTCAAATGCTCCAATGACTGTCACTCTCGGATTGGACTTTTCAGTCATGATAGGAATTGCCATGTTACGCGTAGCAACAATTGAGCAGACCATTGTCAACCCTGATGGAAGGATGCCAAGATAGAGGAGGCACGATTTAAAAGTGGCAAAATTCAACAATTCAACTGACCATGTGAGTAAATGTGAACAGCGACATGGCTCCACTTTTGAAAGGCTTCCAGTCGGCCGTGGCGAGCCAAAATGTCTGCAGCTGGAAGGTGTCACAGGCAAGGCCCTGGTGAAATGTTGGCATTTGTAAGCTGCTCTTTTGCCAAGCATCTTGCAAACACAACTTGAGTCCTCAACCACCAACAGCATCTGCTCCTTTTTATTGGCACGTTTAATCTTAATTTATTGAAATCTTTAACTGTTTTAAATGTGAAAACTTAATGAACGAGAATGCCTTTTTTCCCCACTAGAAGCATCTTAGATAACATTCAATTTCCTATTTTTATGAAACAATCTTTTGGTAATATTTAGTTCTTCTCCAAATGCAATGCTGTTTTTTTCTTTGTGAAAATGCATAAAATAAACAACAAGGCTGTTTAATCTAAATAAATTAGCCCCGGTTGGAGGCAGTAATAATGGAACACAAAAGCAATAAGCTGCTGTCTCCAAAAGAATGAAAGCAGTAAATATCCTGTCTGCTCCGAGCTCCATGCTACTTTGGCGTGGAGAGAAACACTAACTCTTCTGCGGGTTGATAGCATTAAATCTAATTCAAAACCTGTGATATGAGTTTTTCGACAAAAATACAATTTAATTGCATTTAAGGAACAGAAATTTCCTTCGGTAACCTAATTCTACACTGGCCTTTGTTTTCGGAGATGACAAGCAGAGAATCATTTTTTTCTTCCCTTTGTGCCATAAAAATATGACAGGCACTACAGGAGATGACATCTTCTTATCTCCAAAAAACTCCAATATTTTGCTATCTTGTGTAATTATGTGTGTGACAATGCTACACAGTATTCTACTCTATAAACCATATGCTATAACACAGACAAGATGCATTAATAATAATGATAATAATAATAATAATAATAATAATAATAATAATAATAATAATAATAATAATAATAATAATGTATATATTCATTCATGAATGAATAAAAATGTATATATTAATATTCTAATTAGGAAACCTACATTAATGCAGGAAGCCTGGAAGAGTTAGGCTGAATCCTATTCCTACCATAAAGTAGGATATGCATACATTTCTACATTATTTCAGTGTCATAGAGCCTACCACAGAACACCTTTTTTACATAAAAGAAATCAATTTTTACAAACTGCAACATTTATTGCAATACATCACTCAAATAAAACTCTAATAAATAGCAGCTTACAACCAGCACTGTAACAACATTTATAAAAATAGAAAATATATCTCAAATACACATATGAAATAGAAATGAAAATATAACAAACTTTATAAACGTCAACAAATTTATAAACCTTATCAAGCATTATTTCGAGGTTTAAAGCTGTCACTGTTTTGGCCTATCGTTGATGTTCTCGCTCAGATTATTTTGTAGGAAAGAAGGCATTTTGTTGCATTTGACTTTTCCATTGCAGCTATTGAATGGTCTTAGAGTTATGTGTGATGCAGCACAGGCTGGCTTCAGTTAGCTCAGCATCTCCTGCAGGAATCACACATGCAGAATTGGTGGACTACAACTATTTTCTCATTGGAAATACAATCATAATAGTAATAGTAGTATAGTAATAGTGTGCTGGAAACAAATATATAGTAATAGTAAAGAAAAAATAGATGGGGCAACATTAGATTCCAAAAGTTGAATAAACTTTGATAATGTGGTGTGCTGTCCACATGTGGCCATTTGTGTACACCTTCTATTTAGCTCACTTCCTGACCATATACTGATACAGTATGCTGAATACAATAAACATGGAATTGTTGGTGGACTAGGGTGGCTATGATTCACAGCAAACACACTTCACTACAAGTGAAGTGATTAGACTCGAACGTCAGAGTATTGCTCAGTAATGTAGATTCCACTCGCTAGCTAGCTAGCATTTTAAAATACAACTGAATGAACAGGCTAATGTGGTCGCTATCTAATCATTGGCTCATCATTTATGAAATGCAGTAGATTGCAGTGAAGTTAAATAACGGCATTAGCCAGCTAGTAATAACTAGCGACAAGCAACAATTCAAAACATGGTGAATATTTACGTGGAATACCAAATGATTGAATATCTAATAAAACATGAGTGATATTACTGTCAAAATCAATAATTATGCTTAATTACTTACATTTATGTGCTTCTCTCTCTCTCTGCTCTGCCGTCTTGTCGGTGGGTGTTGTAGCTCCTCCTACACCTTCATTTCAAGTCTGGTTCCCGAGCACACTTGGTTTCTCGGGCTGTACACCCGATAGCACTTACCATTTATCACTTGATTTAAGGAGCATTGGGACACCACTTGATTCTTGTGAATGCACAAAACCTAGGGGTAGAATATATATATATGTCCAATATCCTGGTTGGGGAGTAGGTCTTACACAGGTTCACAGCCAAAACCAGGGATCTTGGTCTCAAAAAGGTTGGTCACCACTGTCTTAAACAGTAAGAAAAGCAAACGAAAACCAAATATTTCAGCATTTTTGACTGCATTGTGCAGTGTTATAATGGGAAACTATTGATAGAAACTATTGATCGAAAACATGCAAAGCAAGAGCCCTGGGAGAGTAGCCCTCCCTCATGTCTTCACCATTTGTCACTTATCGTGGTTCTTAACAGGAACAGAGAAGTGATACCTGACACAACAAAATGAAACAATGCTTGTGTATTCTAAAACTTGATTACATCTATTTCAAATTCATACATTGATTAAAGTCTGTCACACGTGGTTGCTTTCTGTGCTGAATCATGAGTCACTGCACACTTCATTCAGATTCCCAGATGTTAGGGGAGTGCTCAACATTATTTGGACTCAAATGCAACCATACTGGAACTGGACTGGATTTCAAACATATTCTTAGAAGAACTTGTAGCAATCAATAACCAATAGACCTCTTGACGTCATATGAAACAATAATCAACAAGAGCACTCAAGGACAAGAATCAGTGAATGAATTTCTACAATCTAGCGTCCTAACAGCCAACAAGATGGTAACATTTAATGAAGATACTGGACTTGTACACATGAAATAAAAACAAACAAAAAAATGATATGAGTTGTCTGAAATGATTTTACTGAAATAAAAGCTGTTCAATGCGGCTTACCAAGTTACTCATCCATTCCATTTTCTTCTGCTTATCAGGATCCGGGTCACGGGGGCAGCAGTCTCAGTGGGGAAGCCCAGGCTTCTCGGCCTCCGGCCACCTCTTCCAGTTCCACTGGGAGGACATCAAGGCGTTCCCAGGCCAGCTGTGAGACATAATCCCTCCAGCGTGTCTTAGGTCTGCTCTGGGGCTTCCTCCTGGGAATGCCCGGGCCACTTCACCAGGGAGACATCCGGGAGGCATCAGGAATAGATGCCAGAGCCACCTCAACTGGCTCTTCTCAATGTGAAGGAGCAGCGGCTCCTCACCCATCTCTTAGGGTGAGTCCAGCCGGTTTGGTCCGATCCACCTGTCAATGTCACACTCCAACCTTTGCTCACTTGTGAACAACACCCCGAGATACTTGAACTACTCCACCAGGGGCAAGACCTCTCTCCCAACCCGGAGGGTACAATCCACCCTTTTCTGACTGACAACCATTGCCTTGGTTTTGGAGGTGCTGAGTCTCATCCCAGAAGCTTTACAGAAGCTAAAATGTTGATACTAATAACTGGTAATAACACAAAACTTTGTCTTTACATATTTTCAGTCGTCCCTTGCCACATCACAGTTCAAATCACAGCTTCACTCTATTGTAGTTTTTCAAAAATACATTATTTGATGTTTCCTGGTTGAATATGGCCTGTTAGTAGTCAAATATATGCATATTTAAGCAGGTTATGTTTTTTTGCCTAAATTAAGCTTTTTCAAGCATACAAATGGCTAAATTAACTAAAATGCAAAACATAAAAATTGTAATACATAGTATTCTATGCTGGTGACTAGGTGTAAGTAATGTGACTGTAATGACTTGTAATGATGTCAGATCTGATCGTTGGAACAACAGGCTTTCATTGCAGATTTGAATGATCTAACAGCAGACATAATAATAACCTTAATTATCTTAATAATAATAATCCTTATAATAACACAAGCTACTGTTGTGGCTGTAATCCACTCAACTGAACCCTCGACATCACTTCCTGTCCTCCACACGTTCGAAACACATTTATTGCAACACACACATAGTTCTACAAGATAGTAAAATAAAATGTTGGAGTCTTAAACACAGGAAGTGAACAGACTGTCAGTAATTGCAGAGACATAGAGAAGGGGTAGGATGCTTCTTCTTACTCCTTTTTGAACAAGTTGAATTGTGCAAGTGTAAACGTGATGTACTTCAATGTTGCATGTTGGAAACAAACTAAACCATCACTATAGCCATACTATAGTTCTACCATGTCCAGCACTAATATAGTAGTATTACAGTATGTGCAGTAATGCACAGAGAATCCAGAATACAGTAGTGTTGCTGCCAGTCCTGCAAAAACATGTCGTTGTAGTAGTGTAGTTTATCTCTTTATGAACAATGATGCTTAATAAGTTGAAACCATGACTTGACTGGAGGTGATTGCCTTTGGCCAAACTTTACATTCTTTACATTCTTTACATACGACTCTGTCATGTGCATCAAGGGCCAGCGATAGCCACATGCCGCACATAACAGCTTGCTAAAAACACCAACAAATTGACAAATGCAGCGCTGAGGTGTGATGCTCTGCTGGAGTTATTATAAATGGGTTTTTTTGGGGGGGGGGTTCCCCTCCCTTGGCAGGCCTGGAGCGGGGCAAATGCAATTATACAGCAACGCTTTGTGAAAGGTTATTTAGCTTGGATGTAACATAGTGAAACATGTTTGGCCACGGCTGCTGTGTGGGCTTTGTGTATACTCCCAGTGTGTATGTGTATGTGTTTGTGTCCACAGGGCAGCTGGATGCGGATGTTAAAACAGGAATTTGGAGGGTTCTCTTTTACCAATCAACACCCCAACAGGTAATTGAGAATGTGCCTCGTGGGCCAGTTGTGCTCTTCTTCCTTCACGCTCCAGCGCACACAAACAAAGTACTTTCCATAAATACACACACATCGATTTACACTTGTAAACGAGTATTTGAACGTGTAAAGTTGTGGGCTGTTTATTTTTTGATGTTTTTGTCCTTTACGTGCAAATACTTTGCACTAGTAAAGTTTTTGGAACATAAAATGATTCGTCCTCCAACCACTTAGGTAGCGTGCATACTAGGAAAGGTCAGCATTCTCTATTACTGTCTGTTAATGTTTTGCATTTTAATTTCTGTTAGAGTGGTGTGATGGCAAAATTAATATTTTAGTAATCTTTTCTTTTATCAAGATTATTCTAAACTGACAGTTCTCACATGGCTGATGTATTTCTTTTAGTGCCCCTGCTGTGAGATGGACAGGGTCACACAGTGACCACAGCCAGCCGGAGGTATTGTAGTGGTGCGTGGCGTTTTTTCTCTTTTTCTCTTTATTGTTCCTTATCTGGGGAGTAGAAGTGTGTGTTTACATGAAAACCCCTTACGTATGTGTTTGTGTCCTGATGGTATGGTAATGGTTTAATTTTATTTAAACATGCATACAAGTTGGAATACATCACATAGTTCAATTCACAAAGGAGCCGCCACAGGGCAACCCCACACCCCCGCTACGCCCAACCGTGGACCATCCCCAAAACTCCTATCTGCATGTGAACTGGTGCAGCGGAAGGATGAGGAGGGGGGGGGACGAGGGCACACAGGCCTCTCACCTAGGGCTGCAGCTAACTGATTAATCAGGCAATTTTTTTTTGATTAATCAATGAATCGGATAAAAAAAACCTTATTTTTAATTACCACCTCTTAGCAGCAATCCATCATCACTAACGCTGTACTGCAAATCAACGAGTCAATGGCAGACTGCTACATGTGCATCATCAATAAATAATTAAGAAATAACAAATAAATAAACTTTAGGGGCAGGCTTTGCATTGGCATCGTCACATTTGTCACATTGTGACAAAACAGTCACATTTGAGAGGCTGAAATCAGGATATGTCGGGATATTTTTAAATGAAACGATTAATCGATTACCAAAATAGTTGTCGATTAATTGGATAATCGATGAATCATCGATTCATTAATCGTTCCAGCTCTGCACTGACCACAGCACAGGCTCGGGCAAGCCACGGGCTGCAGGACACACCCCACCGCCCCACCCGGCCCGCCAGGGCGCCCAGTCCAGCCCACCCACAGGAACCCCACCGGAGATAGCATCCACAATGCCACCCCCAAACCGCTAAACGCTACGGACCAACCACACGCCCAAAGGCAGCCCCTACCGACACCAGACCGGAAGGAACCACGCCCCACCACACACACACACACACACACACACACACACACCACCACAGCCGCCCAAGGAGCCACACCACAGCGACCACAAGAGAACCGAGCCCAGCACAGAGGGGGGCACGGCCACACCCATGAGGAACGCAAGCCAGAAGCGCCAACGAGGGACAGAGAAGCAAGCACCACATGACAGGGCCCATGAGAGGAGCGATACCCTGCAGGATGCCAAAGCACATGCCCTCTGACCCCGACCACCCCACCCCGCCCCATAGTATGCATCCCTCCACCAGCGCCATGCAGAGCACCAGCACGCTCCCACCCGCCCCGGCACCCGCACACCCATTCACCTGCCTGTCCTGCCTCCACCACACCACAGCCACCCCGCCCCAGAAAGGGAGAGAAGCAAAGACCCCTCGACCCCAACCCAAGCCCAAACTTCACATCTGACACCCCCCACCCTTACACGCCCAGGGTATCCCACCACACAGTCCCCAAGATGAACAGAGCCCTCCAAGCTGGCATGTACCCCAGAGCAACTGACGACGCCTACCAGCTACCAGTCACTGGCGGAACAGCCACGAGAGCATGTAAACATCCACTGATGGCTAACAGAGAAATAATCTGTCAGCCTTGTTCACTGTATTTTTCTCAAAAGCATCACGTTCAGTACTACGAGCAAAGTTTTCCAACTGACTTTTTATCGCCAGCCAAATTAGAAGAAAGCAGAAAAAAACCACAGGCGTTGCCTGACGCACCTCGTACATTACGAAACAAGTTTACCAAGTAACTTTAGATACAAACCGAAATAGAGGCGAGATGAAACGTTCGTTAAACTTGCCACACTGTTACTGTATATACACTGTACTACCTTAATTCAATTGTCATTAAAGGGTGATGGTGGGCCGCGTAGCCAAACCAGTTGAGAACCACTGGACTAGAACATCTTTGTAAAGCTCTCTGCAGGTTCGGAGAACGTGTCATAAGTACAGTCATTTAAGTGAATACCAACAGTGAGTGAAAGCCGTGCAGGCCAATCCTCGTATTCGGGTCAAACTAAATGTTTACTAAATTTATCTGTGAATTGTGACAAATATGGACATTTATTTGTTCTATATGTTCTTTTAAACCACTATCGGTAACATTTGCTAGCCAGTGTTGGTGTTCTTATAGGTTTTGGTTGAAAAAAGTGTTGTTTGTGTGGTGTTCTGTGTGCTGTGTTGCTGCCCCCTGCTGTGCTCTTGTTGCAGTACACCATTCACACCACCCTGACGAGCTGAGTGGCAACACCTGTGGATGATTGGCAGCAGGATTATATCAGGCTCAAGCATTCTACACGGGCTGCCAGATCGTTGCCAGTCCTCCACGATTCAGGCTCTTGTGAACTCATTAACTGTTGCCTATTCTAGCTGTACCTGCTATTCTGTTTCCTGCCCGGCTTACTCCGGCAGCGTAAGGACATTGCTAGTTTTCTCCTGCTTGACTAGTTCAGCAGCGTTTTGTGTTTCCTGGCCCTACCCCTTTTTGGTAGCTCCTTTATTTCTCGTTGTTTTTCCCGTGTGTCATCCGGGTCACCTTTTGTTGTACTTTTTCCTTTCCTGGTTTGGAATTAAAACTCTTCTCCAAACCCCAAACGTCGACTCCCGCGTCTTGGGATCCACCCGCGGCACGCACCGTTCCCTAACAGAACGATCTGGCCATAGCATGGATCCCGCGGAGTTCGACCACTTCCGCTCTGCCCTCTCGCACCAGGGAGCCCTCGTGGGCGAACACTCTCGCTCCCTGAGCGAGATAATGGAAGCGCTCGCCGCCATGTCCACTAACCTCCAGACGTTGGACAAACGTATGGAGCAAGTGCTCGCAGTCAGCGGCGCCGGGAGTGCTAACCCCGCCCACGGCGCAAACTCAGCCAGCGAGGTCCAGCCTGAACGCCCCCCTTCCGCCTCAAGCAGAGAGCCAAGCATTCCACCCCCTCCACGCTTTACCGGTAACGAGGCCTCGTGTGAGCAATTCATTCATCAGTGCTCATTAGTATTCGACCAGCAGCCCCACACATACGGCTCAGACCCCTCTAAGGTGGCCTTCATGATGAGCTTGCTGATTGACAAAGCCGCGGCGTGGGCTATCGCACTGAGTAAGTCCAACCCAGCGGTACGCTCCTCCTTACCCCTGTTTGTGGCCGAGTTGCGGAGAGTTTTTGAACACCCCGTAGGGGACCGCGAGGCTGGGAGCCGCCTCTTGGACCTTCGACAGAGGAACCAATCTGTGGCGGCGTTCTCTGTTGAGTTCCGCGTCCTAGCGGCGGAGAGTGGGTTCAACGATGCCGCCCTCCGCGCGGTATTCCGCAAAGCGCTGCAGGTCCGGGTCATGGATGAGATCGCGGTCCGAGATGATACCACCACCCTCGACCAGCTGATTGAGCTCGCGATCCGCCTGGATGAACGACTCAGGGAACGGGACCGCGCCCACCGGGAACGAGCTAGCCACGGGGGAGCCCCTGCACCTGGACCATGCCAAGCTCGGACCCCGCTCCACGAGGGACGCACCCAGGGCTCCACGGACTCGGGCTGGGATACGTCTTGCGCCGATGAGCCCATGCAACTTGGGGGACGGCGCCTCTCTGCGGCGGAACGCGTCCGCCGGCGGCGTCTGCACCTCTGTCTCTACTGCGCCGGGTCGGACCACCAACTGTCTAAATGTCCAGACAGGCCCAAACGACGACCTGGCTCGCCATCGGGGTCGGAAAGCCCCGAGCGACCGATATCACTGCAGGATCGACCCGCTGGGAGGGATCGATCCAAGACTTCTTCCTGTGAGTATGCGGGCGGGAGCTCGTCCAATAAGACGTCGCTCTCGACCCAACGACGTATTCAATTGGCTGGAATCATCACAGGGCTGGGGAGACGAGTTTCTGCGGTCGCACTCATAGATTCTGGGGCCGACGATAACTTTTTGGACGCTGAGTTTGTTAAGGAGCATGGGTTAGCCACTATTAGATTGCCTCACCCTAAAGAAGTGCACTCTCTTGATGGCAAATTATTAGCCATAACCACCCATCAGACCGAATCGTTAGCGTTACAACTTTCCGGCAACCATCACGAGACTATTAGGTTTTACGTCATTCCCTCGCAATCAGCCCCGGTAGTTTTAGGTCTGCCCTGGTTACGCCTCCATAACCCTACGTTTAACTGGAAGTCGGGTAGATTGGTTAGCTGGGGGGGGGATTGCTATGCTCGCTGCTTGCGCTCTGCTGTGCCCAAGGGTCCTCCACCCAAGGGACACACCGAGAGGATAAACCTGTCGGGGGTTCCCCGCGTTTACCACGATCTCGCGGCCGTTTTTAGCAAGAATGCCACACTTAGCCTGCCTCCTCACCGGCCATATGATTGCGCCATAAAACTGCTCCCTGACGCGCCGCTCCCCAGCGCAAAATTATACAACATATCCAGACCGGAGCAGGAGGCACTCCGCGATTATATTTCGTCATCTCTCGCAGCAGGTCTCATTCGACCTTCGTCTTCTCCGCTGGGCTCTGGGTTCTTTTTTGTGTCCAAGAAGGACGGCTCTCTCCGTCCATGCATAGATTACCGGGGCTTAAACGAGATAACAGTTAAAAATAAATACCCGCTCCCCCTTATGGACTCCGCGTTTTCCTCCTTACACTCGGCCAGTATTTTTACTAAACTGGACCTACGTAGCGCATACCACCTGGTACGCATCCGAGAGGGAGACGAGTGGAAGACGGCTTTTAACACACCCATGGGGCATTATGAATACCTGGTCATGCCGTTCGGACTGACTAACGCCCCAGCGGTGTTCCAATCTCTCGTAAACGACGTGCTGCGTGATATGATTGGCCAATATTGTTTCGTATATCTGGATGATATATTAATTTTTTCTAACTCTTTGCAGGAACACGTTCTACACGTGAGACAAGTCCTCCAGCGGCTCCTGGAGAATAAACTTTTTGTTAAGTCTGAAAAGTGCGAGTTCCACTCCGCCTCGGTTACCTTTCTAGGCTACATAGTGGAGAAAGGCCAGCTGCGAGCCGACCCCGCCAAGGTGCAGGCGGTGGTCGACTGGCCTCCTCCCACATTAAG
This sequence comes from Dunckerocampus dactyliophorus, assembly GCF_027744805.1. NCBI lineage: Eukaryota > Metazoa > Chordata > Actinopteri > Syngnathiformes > Syngnathidae > Dunckerocampus > Dunckerocampus dactyliophorus. Next base: position 23,836,020 of record NC_072819.1, on the reverse strand, counting down.
AAAGCACTTGCAGAGGTTCCTAGGCTTTGCCAATTTTTACCGCAGGTTCATTCGGGATTTCAGCATTAAAGCGGAACCTCTAACAAGGCTGACATCTGCTAAGTGTCCTTTTATTTGGACGCCGGAGGCGGAGAGGGCTTTCAGTAAACTCAAGAAGCTGTTCACGACAGCACCAGTACTCACACATCCCAAGTGTGGAAAGCCTTTTGCCAGGCCTTGGGCGCCAAGGCCAGCCTCTCGTCGGGATATCATCCACAATCTAACGGCCAGACAGAGCGGGCCAACCAAGACCTGGGGGCAGCCCTCCGCTGCGTGTGTCACCGACACCCCTCCTCCTGGGCAGCACACCTCCCATGGGTCGAGTACGCCCATAACTCCCTCGTCAGCACAGCCACAGGAATGTCTCCCTTCAAGGCTGCCTATGGGTACCAGCCCCCCTTGTTTCCCTCACAGGAGGCGGAGATCGCCATTCCCACCGTAGACGCACACCTCAAGCGAGCCCACCGGGTCTGGCGGGACACCCGTGCTGCCCTTTGCCGCACGGCGGACCGCAACAAGAAACTGGCGGACCGCCACCGCATCCCAGCACCCACGTTCCAACCCGGACAGGAGGTTTGGCTCTCCTCCCGGGACCTGCCACTGGCGGGGACTCGCAAGAAAATGGCGCCAAGGTTCGTGGGACCCTACAAGGTGGAGGCGATCATCAACAGATCTGCAGTCAGGCTCAAGCTACCGCCCTCACTCAAAATACACCCAGTCTTCCATGTTTCTTGCCTTAAACCCGTCAGCTCCAGCCCATTGTGCCCTCCAGCCGAGGCTCCACCTCTCCCTCGCATCATCGATGGTCAGCCAGCTTATACGGTGAGAGCCATATTGGACGTGAGAAAGAGGGGGAGGGGGGTGCAGTACCTGGTGGACTGGGAGGGTTATGGGCCTGAGGAGCGCTCGTGGGTCGCCCGCTCCTGTATCCTCGACCCACAACTCCTCCGTGACTTCCACTCGTCTCACCCTACCAAGCCAGGTATGTCGTCAGGTGACGCCTTATAGAGGGGGGGGATACTGTGGTGTTCTGTGTGCTGTGTTGCTGCCCCCTGCTGTGCTCTTGTTGCAGTACACCATTCACACCACCCTGACGAGCTGAGTGGCAACACCTGTGGATGATTGGCAGCAGGATTATATCAGGCTCAAGCATTCTACACGGGCTGCCAGATCGTTGCCAGTCCTCCACGATTCAGGCTCTTGTGAACTCATTAACTGTTGCCTATTCTAGCTGTACCTGCTATTCTGTTTCCTGCCCGGCTTACTCCGGCAGCGTAAGGACATTGCTAGTTTTCTCCTGCTTGACTAGTTCAGCAGCGTTTTGTGTTTCCTGGCCCTACCCCTTTTTGGTAGCTCCTTTATTTCTCGTTGTTTTTCCCGTGTGTCATCCGGGTCACCTTTTGTTGTACTTTTTCCTTTCCTGGTTTGGAATTAAAACTCTTCTCCAAACCCCAAACGTCGACTCCCGCGTCTTGGGATCCACCCGCGGCACGCACCGTTCCCTAACAGTTTGGAGTCAAAGAGGTACAGAACCTTTAATTTGGCATTTAGTTTGTTTTGTTTCAGTCAGTTTAATCAGTTCAGTCAGTTTAATTAGGACTTTGGAAGACATGTAACGAGCACTGTTCCTGTTCCTGATGCAAAATCACCCACTGCTACCCCTTAAATTATTCAATTCTAGCTTGCTAATCAACTTAAATCCATAATTTCACACTACTAACACTACAATAAAAAAACTGCAACAAAAAGTTTCTGACACTATCACTTTCTCTCATCCTTGTTTTTAAATGTCAGATGTGTGCATAACATCACACTGCTTAGTTATTCTGACAACACGCACAGCATTAAGAATATCCAAATGAACATGGAAAGGACGCATTCTGTTGTGGCAGAGTCTTGAGACCATTAACCTTTTAATTAACCTTTTGATTCTGGCAGCTGCTGTGCCTGCGAACAAGTCGCTGATGGAAGTGGACTAATAGTTAATATTCATAAAATGCTGATGGATAAAGTAGCATTGGTGGTTGTATGAAAGCAATGAAATGAGCCTTGCTCATCAAATGAAGGTGACAGTTCTTTGTCCCCCAGTTGTGGCTAAATATTCAAGCCCGATGTCAATGGACTCAAGTTAAAAGTTTATGTATTATACTCATTTATACTCATAGAATCCTACTTGAAGTGCTAATGTAAATGCCACGTTGCCAAAAAAGTTTACAAAATAATTAATTACAGTTACTTTTCATTCATGTGAGTGAATATAATGCAACAGTAATACAATGTGATGTCATCCAACACCTACGGACGTTTTGCAATAAGAGGTTTGATGGGGGAGCGATTGTTGTGGATTGCATCATGCTGGCCAGCTGTTGCTTTTATTTTATTCAGTTCATCCACTGCAATAATCATATCTGTGCAAATAAGATCAAAGACATTCACGTCTAGTGTTTTATCTAAAGGTACATTTTGAGAATTAATTCAAAAGTGGACAGAAAGGTTCTAAATCAAGCAGCACCAATAATTTATTTCATCATCATTCTCAATCTGTGCGGTTTGTCACAGCTTCAAAATGTTTATTGCATCACATCCTGTAGTAAAATAATATAAAACACCGAATTTCATGATAAAAATATAATAATAATAATACAGTAACTCGATTATAAAGCTAGGTTAGAACTTTCCTCATTTCACTACTAAGTTTCAGGTGAATTGGTTCTGTATCATACTTTTTGTGTACCCTCTTAACTGAGAAGGCTGAGAAGCACAGTGTCCGATATTTATCCTGAATTTGTCATTTACTAGTTATTATTTAATAACAATAATTATTATTTAATAAGATATCCTCAGTAATCTATTATATATTTATCTACTCATTACAATGTTTCTGTCACTTATACATATAATATAGATGAATTCTGTATTTACAATCTTTGTTCATTGTTACTCCTGTACAAAATATGCATAATTTATTCTTTTTATGATTTAATTAAGGCATTGTTTAACACAGTGGTGGCCTTCAATGAGGTCTTAACTGACTTACTCAACTTCTTAATACCATCATGATCATGTCTCAATTACAGTAGCCCTCAATAATATAGAGCAGTGATCCCCAACCGCCGGGCCACGGCCCGGTACCGGGCCATGGGTCATTTGGTACCGGGCCGCACAGAAAGGAAAAATAATTTCCAATATCCGAACAAGCCACACGTGATCTTCCCCCCGTAGACCCACCACCAGCGGGGGCAAGCATAAGGGTCCGGTGCATTGTGCTTTGGGTGGTAGTCGAGGGCGGGCGCCAAGGCGACCTGGTCTTCGGCGGCCAAATCAGGTTCTTGGGCCAGCTGAGGTGGCTCGGGCATCTAGTCCGGATGCTTCCCGGACGCCTCCCTGGCTAGGTGTTTCGGGCATGCCCAGCCGGGAGAAGGCCCCGGGGAAGACCTAGGACACGCTGGAGGGATTATGTCTCACAGCTGGCCTGGGAACGCCTTGGTGTCCTCCCGGTGGAGCTGGAGGAGGTGGTCGGGGACCGGAAGTCTGGGCTTCCCTACTAAGACTGCTGCCCCCGCGACCCGGACCCGGATAAGTGGAGGAAAATGGAATGGAATGTTCTCCCCGTTCGTGGGTTCTCTCGGAGTACTACAGCTTCCAAAAATGATGCATGCTAGGTTAATTGGATACTCTAAACTGTCAATAGATGTAAATGTGAGTGTGAATGGTTTGGTCTATATGTGTCCTCTATGTGTCTATATCAGGGGTCTCAAACACACGGCCCGCGGGCCATTTGTGGTTATATTTTACGGTCCACGACTCGACATGGAGGAGTAGTGTAAATGCTATAAAAAATATTTATTTTTGATATGATTCTATTTTATAGCATTGATCTACTTGAGAGACATGAGATGTTGTGTTTTCTGAATGAGTTTAAAATAGCTTTACTGTTTTTCAGACACCGAAACTAAAATCCCGTTTACACTTCCTCAACATCCTCATGTTTTTTGTACCATTGCTGCTTGTAGTCTGGTTAAAATATGCTGCAAAAATTCCACCTCTTTTGTATCGCTTGTCTTCATTAGGGTAACGAGTAGTAGAGCTGGAGCCTATCCCAACTGAATGCAGCAAAATACAAACTATGAAATGTATTTATTTTTTTGCTTCACCCTATCACTGCATCGAGATATTACCATTATCGAGAGCCGTGCATCGTGTATCATACCGTATTGTGGGGTACCCTGAGATTCCCAGCCCTATTCCCAATACTTCATGCGGCCCAGCCACAACCAGACCCTATCTCCAGCGGCCCCCAGTGAAATTGAGTTTGAGACCCCTGGTCTATATGTGCCCTGTGATTGGATGGCATCCAATCAAGGGTGTACCCCACTTCCTGCCCAGAGACAGCTGGAGACTGTAGGCTTGTGAAACTCACATTTCTAGTGAGGACAAGGACTATAGAGAATGGATGGATGAATGGAGGGCACCAGTACTCCTGACTCTGAAGGTCCTGGACAGATTAAATTGACATGGCAACACACAGATGATGGGACAAAAAAGTCTAACATATACTGTACATAATGGAAGCAATGCAGCCAAGAGACATGCTATGAAAGTAAGATAATAGACTGTTGAGAATAATTTAATGCAATTTCATGGAACAAATACTAGAATTGTCATGCCTGCCACTTGTCACACCTGTTGCCAAGCCCCCATTCGGGAACTCCTGCTACCTGTGTGACTTTGCACAAGTGTTTCTCATCACCTCTGATTACCTGCACCCTATTTATACCCTCTGGACCCTCCTGTTAGCTGCAAGTTCATTTTACTCCCATGTCACGTCCAAGCAATCTTAGTTTTTGCGCTGCCTGTGGTATATTTTGGTTGTTTTTTTTTTAAACCCTTGTCTTCTTTTTAACTTTTCCTTCTGCCTGCCATATTTGGATACCTTTACCTTACCCGACAAGCTTCTTGTGTACTGACCCATGCCCACGTATTATACCTTACCCTGAGAACAACTTGCCAACTCTGCCTTTGAGTCCTATTCACGTTAGAACAAAGTTGACAATATGACCCCAGCAGAGTTGGAGTTTGTTCGTCAAGCGCTCCGGAAGCAAGGGAAACGGCAGAGCCAGCAAAATGAACAAGTTAACCGCTCTTGATAGGGCTCTTAAATTGTTGGCGACATGACAGCATTCCATGGCCAAGAGCTTAAGTGCACAGGTCAATGCCTTGCTAATGGAATTTCAACCCATCCCATGACTGTCAACTATTCACAGTTGTCACAACCGGAGTGGTTTTCCGGTGCATCAGACAATGTATGACCTTTTGTGACAAAGTGCAAACTACACTTGTTTATGTATGTTTTCCACAGCGGAAGAAGATGCGAGCGTCTTCATCACATACACAAAAATGCACAGGCAACAGTGCGCAGGGATACGGCGAGAGACAAGTAACGCAGAGTGCTTGGGGTCTGATTTTTTTTGATGAGGCATTTTTATGATGCACAGGTATTACTCTTTTGAACGCATATTGTTTTGAGAAGCCAAACGCTTTACTTTAATGGACTCAGCAACTACATGGAACTACATACCTCGTCACAGATCTCCAACCAGAACTGGACTCACGGGACCAATTGGGGGGTTTAAGTCACTGTTGGTGTAGTATGTTGCTGATGGGGATGTTTGGTTTGGTTTAATTTTATTTGAACATGCATGAAGGTTACAATGGAATACATCTTATGAACCATCATTTCACAGTTCCACATGTCCAAAAGTAGTAGGAAGAAGCAAAGCTTTCTTTCAATCCTACCCCCCATCAATTCCACATCTTGTACAGTACATATTATTCACATCCATTCCATGTAATATTTCTGATATAATAATCAGTGTAATAATAAATAGTAAACAAGCATGACGGAACAATCAGTATAATGATCAAGACTCTTCTGCCTTTATATTTACAAAAAAGCTCATATCGGGACCTTGTTTGAGTTCCTTACTCAATCCATTCCATAATTTAACTCTGCATACTGAAATGCTGTGAGTTTTCAGCGTTGTTCTCGCATATAACTGTTAAGTTTAATTTTCCTCTAAAATCATATTTCTCCTCTTTTAGAGAGAAATACTGTATGACCTTTTTGGGCAACATTTTATTGTTAACTTTATGCATTATTTTAGCAGTTTGAAAATGTACTAAATCAGCAAATTTTAATATCTGTGATTTTAAAAATAAAGGGTTTGTATGTTATACCCAGTCCAGGGTGTACCCCGCCTGTCGCCCGAAGTCAGCTGGGATAGGCTCCAGCATACCCCCGCGACCCTAATGAGGAAGAAGCGGTATAGAAAATGGATGGATGGATGGATGGATGGATGTATGTTATACTTGGCATTATGAATTATCCTCACCGATCCTTTTTGCAGTACAGTGAGTGAGTGAAGATTGCTTTTATAATTATTGACCCATATCTCCACACAATAAGTTAGATATGGTAATACCAAAGAACAGTAAAGAGTGTGGAGTGTTTAGTGTCATACAACTTCATGTCAAAAAATCCAAACTATCCCTTTAGGTACCCTCAAATATTTCTCAAGTTCATACATTTGCATATATTTCACACAGAGAGTAATATCAGCACTTATAATAGATTCAGTCAAATTCTGGCTGATATGAGTTGAATTTGTTACTCACTTACAAAAGGTATAGGTGGGCTGTCCAATGATGTAGTGGCACGAGTTAGCTTCAGGGCTATCATGTCTATTTATTTATGTACTGTTAATCTTGGTTAGCATCCGCCCCAGTTAGCATTTTTTGGTTAACATGAAAAATTTACGCCACAATTTTGCCTCGGTTTGCGTACATTCCCTGGTTAGCGTACAATATGGCTGTTTTAAAAAATGAATCATCTTGAAATTAGCAAATATAACACATTCTTAGTTGTATTTACTAGTATTTGACATTTTGAGTCTCATAAAAAACTTGTGAAGCTCAAAAGTAGTATTTTTTTTCCCCCCTGAGCATTTTTTTTACTTTCATTCCCCACAGAAAAAATGTCCCGTCTAAAAGAAGTTTAAAAGAACTTGATCAAAAATATTTTTGCTAATAAGCAAAAAATCTGCCAATGCGACAAGTCAAAATTGCCTTAGTAGGATTTCTCTAAACAAATGTGATCTTAAAATTAGCCAAGGAAACTAACTCATATCTACTAGTATTGTGAAGTTTTGTGTCTCACAACAGAGTTAGACCATGTTTTCATAGGTAGAGCATAAAAAAGTGTCTTTCTAAATACGTTTTTTAACATTATAGCCCTGTAGACCTGAATTAACACCCCTAGTCACCTTTACACTCCTATTCATTGTTTACACCACATTGCGCAACTCTTATGTTGCAGGGACTTGAGACGGCCACTAGCTAGCAAGCTAGAGAGCTAACTAGTTAGCCTTAAATTTATTTTTTTCTGAACTTAAGAAGTGGGACGTACCATGGCTGCATGACTTCATGCATGTTAAGGTAATGCAATGTATGATAATGTCTCATCAATGTTTTGTGTCATTGCTACCAACTAGTGACCAGGTTACTGCGCTTGTATTTCAGTATGTTTTGACTAATAGAGTATAGTCTCCCACCAAACAGCCATCATTTATTAATTAATTGCTGAATACCGCGATATAGGAAGGGAACGATAATTGAACTGCGATATTGAGAGGGACGACTGTATAGACATGTTTACTTAGGCCAGCTGATCTGGAGTCGTTTGCATAGCTGGGACTGCATGATGCCTAAAAGAAAGAATATTCATCATTAATAATTAGGTTGAACGTGATTTGTGGAATTTTGCACGTCACCATTTAAGACAAGAAATACTGTGTATATACCATTCCTTGCTTGGAGTTATACACTGACATTCCTAGAGACATACAGTACAGACAAAAATAACAATATGAGTCAAATAAGAACCATTAAAGTTGTTATGAATGAGCAACATACAGCAAGTGCCCCAAGCTCCATATAGTTACTTTCCTACCTTTTTGGATCAAATAATTAAATTAGCTCACCACCTAATGTGAAGATGACCACTGTATTTCAAACATTAACTCATTTAGATGAGGCTGATCCTAAAACACACATACATGTTACGTTTACGTGTGCGGCGGACCACAAAGTGCAGCAGCAAGGTGAGTGGTGACAACTTTTAATCATCTTTAGCAGGAGCAAACAGAAAGCGCTGGAGTCCGTAGCTTGCGGAACTCCAGGAAAAAGGGTGTACAAACAAAAACAGGTTTGCAAAAGGCAGTACAGTGGGACAACTGGAGCACCCAGCTGTAGAGACACCAAAACTTGAAAAGGCTTGTGTAGAGATGCCGTGAACGGTCTGATCAGCAGTAAGGAAGGAACCGGCGTCTCACAGCTGCCCCTACTCCGGTATAAGTAGGGGGAAGGATAATTAACTGGTGGTGTGTCCAGTTGTCCGGCTCCTGCTGCGCGCCCAGCTGTGAAAGAAAGAGAGAGAGAGAGAGAGAGAGAGAGAGAGAACGAGGCGCAGAAGCATATGACCGTCACAGTATCCCCCCCCCTTAACGTGCGTCTCCTGGCCGCTTACCTGGTTTGTCGGGGAACCTGAGATAAAACTCGGTGAGGAGACGTGGGTCGAGGATGAGCGCTCTCGAGACCCAAGAACGTTCCTTGGGGCCGTACCCTTCCCAGTCCACCAGGTACCGGAAACCCCTGCCCCTCCTTCTCACATCCAAAATAGCCTTGACCGTAAAGGCCGGGTGACCGTCGACCAACCGAGGAGGAGGAGGAGGGACTTCCGGGGGGCTGAGGGTGACTGGCTTGATGCGGGAGACGTGGAAGACGGGGTTACAGTGGAGTGAGTCCGGGAGGCGTAATTTGACTGCGACCCGGTTGATAATTTTTGTTATGGGGTACGGGCCGACAAATCTGGGGGAGAGTTTTTTGGAGTCCACTGCCAAGGGGAGGTCGCGGGAGGACAGCCGCACCTTCTGGCCCACCTGGTAGCGAGGTGCGGGCGTGCGGTGGCGGTTGGCCACCCTCTGGTTCCGCTCGGAGGTCCGAGAGAGGGCAGCCCTGGTGTTATGCCAGGCCAGGCGTGCTCGGCGTAGGTGTGCCATCACTGATGATACTCTGGATCCGAAGTCTTGGGAGGGAAATGCGGGTGGCTGTAAGCCGTAAGCGGCGTGGAAGGGGGATAGTCCAGTGGCGGAGCTGATGAGGGAATTGTGTGCGTATTTGACCCATGGAAGATCTGATGACCATGTGGTGGGCTGTTGGTGGCATACACACCGGATTGCTGCCTCCAGGTCTTGGTTTGTACGTTCCGTCTGTCCGTTGCTCTGGGGGTGGTATCCTGAGGATAGGCAGGGGGTTGCACCCAGGGTCTTGCAAAAAGCCCCCAAACCGCCGACGTGAACTGGGGACCCCTGTCTGACACCACCTCTGCGGGAATGCCATGGAGGCGGAATACGTGGCAAACCAGAAGTTGTGCCGTCTCCAAGGCTGATGGTAATTTTGGCAGGGCCACGAAGTGTGCCATCTTGGAGAATCTGTCGACCACTGTCAGGATGGTGGCGTTTCCCCGGGAGGGGGCAAGCCAGTTATGAAGTCTAGGGCAATGTGTGACCACAGCCGGGGTGGAATGGGTAGAGGATAGAGGAGCCCCGCCGGCAAATCGTGCAGGCGGCCACAAACCTCTTGGTGTCCCTTAGGAGCGTGGGCCACCAAAACCGTTGTCTGAGCAGGAAGACTGTGCGGTTCACGTCTGGGTGACAGGCCAGCTTGGACTCATGAGACCAGCGCAATACCTCTGAGCGGAATTTGGGGATGACAAAAAGGCGTCCCAGAGGGCATCCGTTGAGGGGTGTGATTGTCTGAAAGGACTCCTTGACCCGTTTCTCTATATCCCATTGGAGAGCCCCGATGATGTGTGCGTCCGGGATGATGGGTTCCCGGTGGGCGGGCTCGGTGGGGGGGGCATGGATGCGAGAGAGGGCATCCGGCTTGACGTTCCGGGAGCCAGGACGAAAGGTGATTATGAAATTGAATCGTGTGAAGAGCAGGGCCCACCTGGCTTGACGGGGGTTGAGTCTCTGCGCTGAGCGTAGGTAGGCCAAGTTATTGTGGTCCGTCAGGACAGTGAATTAGAAGCTTTGTCCCCTCCAGCCAGTGCCTCCACTCCTGAAGGGCCAGGACGACAGCCAGGATTTCCCTGTTGCCAATGTCGTAATTTCTTTCCGCCGGGGTCAGGCGTCTAGAGAAGAATTCCATTTGGAGACTGGCCCTCCAAAATGGAAGGAAGTAGAGAACATAGTACGGCGCGCAATGCCCCTGGACCAAATGGCGTACCATATAAGCTTTATAAGACTGCACCAGATGTTCTACACTATCTGTGGCGGCTCATGAGGATAGCATGGCAAAAGGGAATAATACCCAAGGTGTGGCGAAGGGCTGGAGGTGTGCTAATTCCCAAAGAGAAGGATGCAGCAGATAGTAATCAATTCCGGCCAATCTGCCTTCTCAATGTTAAAGGGAAAATCTTTTTCAGCGTGATTGTATTGTATTGTATTGTATTTGTACTTTACAAATTTTGTAATTCACTTGTTACAGCAGCAAGCAAGATACGCAAGTAAAGAATACATAGTGACTACAACATGGTTCAGGTGGTGCAGGTGTTGTAGAGCCTGACAGCGGTCGGTATGAAGGACCTGCGGAACCTCTCCTTCTTACACCGTGGGTGTAACAGTCTGCTGCTGAAGGAGCTGCTAACCCACAGTGTCATGTAGGGGGTGAGAGGTGTTGTCCATGATGGATGTCAGCTTAGCCAACATCCTTCTCTCCCCCACTACCTCCACGGAGTCCAGAGGACCATCCAGGACAGAGCTAGCTCTCCTGATCAGTCTATTGATCCTGCTCCTGATAGCACAAAGAATGTCAACCTACCTGGAGAAGAACAAGTACATTGATATATATACAGAAGGCCGGCATCCCAGGGTTCTGTGATTGCTTAGAGCATACCAGTATGATCTGGCACCACATCAAAACTGCTAAGGACAAAAGAGACCTAATGTAACCTTCCTCGACTTGGCTAATGCCTTTGGATCAGTTCCCCACAACCTCCTCTGGGAATCCTTCAACTTCTTCCACGTTCCATTATCCATCACTGCTCTAGTGAAAGCATACTTTGAAGACCTACAATTGTGCTTTACAACAGTCGACTACACAACATCGTCTAGAAGTAGACATCACGGCAGGCCACCCAATGGCCATGGAAATCATCATCAGGGCCTCTGGATGGGTGGTGGGAAGTGAGCAAACAAAAAACGGAACCTGCCTTCAACCTATCCGAGCATTCATGGATGACGTGACCACGCTGACCACTACTGCAGCATGCACCAGGCAACTACTTGGAAAGCTGCAGGAGAACATCAGATGGGCCCAGATGAAAATCAAGCCGAATAAGTCACAAAGCATCTCAATAGTCAAAGGAGAGCTTAAGAACGTGAATGCACCACCTGACACAGTACAGCATATTACGTCAGCCCTGAAGCACAAAGGCATTGTGGGACATATCCAGCAGGGAAAAGGAGCATTTGGTGTTGCAGTGACTAAACCAACTTGGCATAAAGCTTCAGCCTCACAAAGTAGGAAAATTGTGGTAGAGGAGGTAAGCTGTCAGGAGGAGGCTGAAAGAAGCGCAAAGGCTGTCTCTCTTGCCAAGCAGGGACAATGGATGAGGTGGGAAGGTGTGGAGAAGAGGAAGCTCACCTGGAGGCAGCTCTGTGAAATGGAAGCAAGATACATCAGCTTCATCATAAGAGCGACATATGATGTGCTCCCATCCCCCAAAAACCTTGACCAGTGGTATGGCGAGGACCCAACCTGGGCCTTCTGCCCAAATTCAGCAACTCTCAAACACATCTTTACCAGTCTCATATCAAAGAGTATCAAAGACCTCAGATTGGAGCCAGAGGAAACCTTGGTGTCTTATGATGTGACTTCACTTTTCACATCTGTCCCCACATCAGCAGCAGTGTCGGTGGTGAGGAAGAGACTGCTCGAGGACTCAACTCTGCATCGGAGAACAAAACTTAGTGCTGACCACATCTGCGAATTATTGGAAATTTGCCTTAACACTACATATTTTCAGTTTGGGGGAAATTTTACAGACAAATTCATGGTTGTGATATGGGCTCACCAGTCTCACCCATAGTGGCGAATCTGTACATGGAAGAGATGGACAAACAGGCTCTCACATCCTTCTCAGGGACAAAACCAAGGCACTGGTTTAGAGACGTGGATGACACCTTTGTCATAATCAAAAAACAGGAAATTCAGTCGTTCACAGATCACATCAATGCGGTGGACACCAATATCAAATTTACTCGCGAGGACGCTAAAGAGAACCAACTAGCCTTCTTAGACTGCAAGGTAATTATAGGAGAGGACAGACAGCTACTTACAGATGTCTTTAGAAAGGCCACACACACTGACCAATACCTGCTTTTTGAATCAAACCATCCACTACAACATAAACTAGGGGTTATTAGGACCCTCCAACATAGAGCGGAACAAATACCAACTAGTGCTGAGGGAAGGAAAAAGGAGACACAACATGTCCAGAGAGCGCTCTCAACCTGTGGGTATCCGCGGTGGGTTTTTAACAAATGTCAAAAGAAGAGAGTAGGGAAAGAAACCCAAAAGCCCACAGAAGTAAAAAGAAGAGGAGTGGTAGTCCCTTATGTAGCTGGGGTCTCTGAAAAACTCCAGAGGATCTTATGGCAACATAAAATTCCTACCTATTTTAAACCAGTAAACACCCTGAGAGTGCATCCTAAAGACAAGGCTCCAAACCAAAAACAGAGCAATGTGGTCTATTCCATCCACTGTAAAGATGAGGAATGCAAAGAGCACTACAGTGGGGAAACTAAGAAAATGCTCCAAAAAAGGCTTTATCAACATCGCAGGGACAATTCTAGTGGGCCTCAATCAGCAGTACATCTACACCTTAAAGCAACCAATCACTCTTTTGAGGACAGCAAGGTAACGATTTTGGCCAAAGAAAACAGATGGTTTGAAAGAGGAGTAAAGGAAGCTATTTTTGTCAAACAACAGAAACCATCATTGAATCGGAATGGTGGTTTGAGGTTTAATTTGGACCCTGTGTTCTGCAGGTTACTGAGACCAAAACCCACAGCTCTTAGTCATGCAAATGAGGTGGAGCCAGGGCCGAGCCAGAACAATAGATGCTAACGAGCCAGTATCAGAGTCGTTCATACCCAACTACAGGGAGCTACACTTCCCTTTGATCGGAGGTGCTAATGTGAGGAGAGGATTAGACCACAACTCCTCCCAGTCTTAGTGTATGGAACCTATAGGAGGAGGGTGTTGGCACACCAATTCCACCCACACTTACTGTATTTAAGGCCTAGGCTACCAGCACTTGTTAGTTCGCTGACGAAGCTCTTTGGATGAGGAGCGAAACGTCCGACACCTTCTTCACAGAAGTACAGATGACGTCTCAAGAAGCCTTTCCCTCGATGGACAACTCCTGTACGACTGAGAGCGTACACAGCGACATCTTGACCAGTTGTATGACCAGCCTCACACCTGGAGGCACAATCACATCCTCAGGAGTCTGGCAGCAGCCCTTGAGAGCAAGAACACCATCAACTCCTTGCCCTTGAGAGCTGCCAATTCCATCTCTGTGCCAACATTCGTTCGAGAGGCCATGCCCCGTAACTGGAAGATGCTAGTTTCTAGTAGTGATGACCTGGTGGGCAGGGCGGTTTTTTGATCCCAGGTCGGGACCTTACTGCCTAGCTCATCTCCCTCCACTTTCCAGGCACTACTTTAATAATGATTGGGCATGGGACACAGGCTCAGGCTTGATCACCCTGTAGTTGGCCGCTTTTGATGAGGGTGTCTAGTGTTGAAAGGCCGAAACACCCAAAGGGACACTACTGATGATGTGTCCCAAAATGTACATTCTTCCCATGGCTGAGATAAAGTTCTCAACATCCACGCCTCATGTGAGTACTGGCACAAAGGACATTTTCTATCAAGTCCTGTGTATTTATGAACACTCTTCTGCACTCTTTGTGTATGCTAGTGGCCCCGGTTCCACCCACCGAGACAAAGAGACTGTATGACGGACAAAATAGTTCATGCAGTTCTATGGAACAAACATGCCAAGGTGCTGAAAACAATGCACAGAGTGAACGCTCTTCCTGCCTGTTTTAAGGTGGGAGACAAGGAAAAAAAGACACGGATGCACATGGCAATATATTGAGGCTGGCAAAATTATTTAGTTCATTTTAACTATGTGATTATTTATTATGGTCCCAGGCCTAATGCCCACGAGACCATTTTTTTTCTGAATGAGAAATCTTGCCACATTTTAATCTCGCGAGATGTTGTGACACGAGATCTTGTGACACCCCCAATGGTAAGTATAGAAAGCCTCTGAAATGAGTAGGACCCCTTTAAATCTTCATATATCAGTGAAGTTTCAAGTAAATAGGTATAGATTTGTGCTCTTGGCTCTTTAGTTGCTGTTTTATTTTGAAAAACTACTCAGTCTTACATTTTGCAGCTGTGAAGGTGCTGAATACTGATGCATTGACTGTCCTAAATAGCTACTTTGGCTTTTAAGTAGCTGCCACTTAGACAGCTCTTATTGTTCTATGAAGTCATGACCTCCACACTAATGTCAGCACTTATCAATCACTTCATGTGGGGGGCAATGATGCACAGTTAAGTTTTATGCATGGAGCTGAAGGTCAGCCAGATTTATTGTATACGTATTATTATCTTTGGGGCTTGGCAAAGTTAAAGTGTGCATGATGTGAATATACAAATGCCAGCACTAACTGTATATTTACCCCAAGACAATATTGGGAGTACTCATTTTCATTCACTGAATGGTAACCATGTTTACACAAGAATGAATATATGCACACACGCGCACACATGCAGTACAGTATATATACCGTATTTTCATGACCATAAGGCGCACTTAAAAGTCTTACATTTTGTCCAAAATGGGCAGGGCGCCTTATAATGCGGCGTGCCTTATGTGTATACCAAGTTCCACAATCTGTAAGTGTTGCTGTGTGACTTTTATGAGCGCTCCGCTCGACTGACTGGGAGCATCTCCTGCCGACACGCTGCTTATATAGAGGAAAGATGGTTGTGACTGAGGACGCTAAAGGCATGCCTCAGTAGTTAAATAGGTATATTTTATGAAACGGCGCCATCTATCCATCCGGGCAAGGACTACCGTGGCGCAGCAACATCCAGTGGATTCTTCCACTCGTACTGCAGTAAAAACATTGCAGACAAACACATCCAGCCCAACTACATCACCAACATGGACGAAGTGCCGCTCACTTTCGACAGCCTGGTGAACCACACTGTAGAGAAGGGGACCAGCACGGTAGCGATACACACAACGGGGCACGAGAAGTCGGCTTTTAAAGTTTGTTCTTGGTTGCCATGGTAATGGACAGAAACTGATACCTGTGGTGATTTTTAAGAGGAAGATGCTGCCTAAAGAAAAGTTTCCAGCCGGACCAATCAAAGGGGCTGGAAGGACCAGTAGAAAACGGCTGAGTGGCTGAGCGACAATTTTGTGAATGGATTGTGGATGCTTGGGCTAACGTGTCTGATGCACTGTTGCAAAAGCAATAGGGCATGCTAAAGAACTCACTGCTGTCCTTGAAATGGCAAATGGCACACTCTTGATTTGATCATTACTAAGGATGTTGCTATTTCAAATTTGAATGTTGTGGATGTTGCTTCGTCTGATCATTTTGGTGTTTTCTTTGACCTATTTTCACCCAAACCAGCAGTTGGGTCTGCAGTTGTTCAGGGAAGACTCATTAATGACAGCACAGGGACAGACTTTATGGCAAGGATTAGGTTTGAAAACACCCAGTGTTTTAACGTTGATCTGTTGAGCTCTTATACATCAAGTGTTTTGAATGTTTTAGATACCATTGATCCTATCAAGGTTAGAATGGTTAAAAGAAGCAAAAGGCACCATGGAGAAAAGAAGAGTCTGTCACAGCACAGAAAAGGGAGTGCCGAACTGAAATGGCACAAGTCCAAGCTACAGGTCCATTAAGATTACAAAGAACAAAGGAGAATTATTTTTATGAAATCATCACCAACTATCGTCACAACTCTCGTGTACTATTTGCTACAGTTAACAGATTAACAAACCCTCCAGTTTCACTGCCCTTACAACTCATTTGTACATCTAAGTGCAATGAGTTTACAACATTCTTTCATGACAGAGTTTGAGGTATAAAAAAATGCAATAATTGCCACAACACAAATAACTATTCTGCAGCCAGCCAGACACCTTGAGCTGACACATTTCACAACTGTCATTGACAAAACAGTTGAAAAGATCATCTGCAGTCTGAGTCCATCAATGTGCTGCCTTGATGAGTTACCCACTAGGTTTCTGAAGTCTGTGCTGGGACGTTTGCTACCACATCTCACTCATCGAGTTAACATTTCACTTCAGACTGGAACATTTCAAGCCTTTCAAGCTGCTGTCATTAAGCCTCTTCTGAAGAAGCTCAGTTTTGATGCCACAGTACTGAACAGCTACCGGCCCATATCAAACCAGCCATTCTTGGGAAAAGTCTTAGAAAAGTTTGTATACCAACAGCTTATTGACTTTCTCCTCTCTAACAATGTGTTTGATACTTTCCAATCAGGCTTTAGGCCCCACCACAGCACTGAGACAGCTCTGAACAAGGTGACAAATGATATCCGTCTGAACACAGATGCAGGCAAAGTCTCACTTTTAGTTCTGCTAGACCTAAGCACTGCCTTTGACACAGTTGACCATGTGATCTTATTACAGAGGTGAGAAAACTGGGTGGGAATCTCTGGTACTGCTCTAAACTGGTTAAAGTCCTATCTGGAAGACATGTAGTACTTTATTGGAATTTGTGTCTCAGACCAAATGGCAATGACATGTGGGGTTACCCAGGGGTCAATCCTGGGACCCCTATTGTTCAATCTGCACATGCTTCCTTTAGGCCAGCTAATACGCAGCTGCAATGTGTCCTACCACAACTATGCAGACGACACTCAGATCTACGTGACACTGACATGGTCCTGCAGATTTACTTTGTCACTGCATCAAACAGATTACTGTGTGGATGAAAAACAACTTTCTCCAATTAAACTCAGACAAAACTGAAATCATTGTCTTTGGCCCACAGAAACAAAGAGAACGTGTTATTAGCCACCTCGAGACTCTTTCTCTAAAACCTTATTATCAGTTTCGAAATCTAGGAGTAATATTGGACTCAGATCTGACCTTTTAACAACCACATTAAATCAATAACATCATCAGCTTTTTACCACCTGAAAACATTGCCAAAATCAAGGGAATAGTGTCTAAGACAGATTTAGGGAGACTAATCTAAATATGACCATATGACCACCTGCACTGGCTTCCTGTTGCTCAGAGAATAGACTTAAAACAGCTCTGCTGGTGTACAAGTCTTTTCATGGTCTTGCGCCAAAGTACATCTCTGATATGTTCGAGCCACATAAACCATCTCAAGCTCACAGAGTGGTTTCCTGTGGGTGCCCAGAGTCAGGACTAAACACGGTGATGCTGCGTTTCAGTTTTATGCTGCCAAAATCTGGAACAGTCTTCCAGAAGATGTGCGGCAATCCATAACTTTGGCAATGTTCAAATCCAAGCTGAAAACACTTTTATTAAACAATTCAAGAAGCCGTTTATCTTCCAGGACCTCTTCAAGTTGCATTCCTTGGAGTTACTATTCGTCACTGAGACCTAGTGTCTTTCTCCTCATTTGAGGTGAGCTGCTTCGAACTGCGACAGACTGAGCCAGTGTTGTGAGCGGTTTTTACAGACCACCCAAAAACAAAGATTTTATCAAGGACTTTTCTGACTTTATTGCTCATATGTTGATAAAGTACGACAACATTTTTACTGTAGGTGATTTTAATGTTCATGTCTATTGCCCTTTTAAGCCCATGGTGAAAGACTTTTTAGAATTGGTGGAGCCCATTAATTTGGCACAGTATGTCAGTGGACCTACAAAGATGCACGGACACACTTTAGACCTTGTATTGTCTTATGGGCCTTCCTGTTTAAAGTTTTTGTGGGTGACACAGCATTTTCTGACTATAGTCCGGTCATGTTTGACCTTGATTTTAACTATACTGCTCAAAAAAATTAGAGGAACACTTTGAAAACACATCAGATCTAAACTGGGGGAAAAATTATCTTGAATATCTTTCCTGATAATAAGTGGGTGATGTATTAGTAACAAAATGATGCCACATAATTTGATAGAAATGAAAATGATCACACTATAAAGGGGGGAAATCAAAGACACCCCAAAAATGAAAGCGAAAAAATGATGCAGCAGACTGGTCCATTTTGCTAAAATGTCATTGTAGCAACTCAAAATGATTCTCAGTAGTTTGTGTGGCCCTCACGTGCTTGTACGCATGCCTGACAACGTCGGGGCATGCTCCTAATGAGACTACTGATGGTGTCTGGGGGATCTCCTCCCAGATCTGGACCAGGGCATCAATGAGCTCCTGGGCAGTCTGAGGAGCAACCTGGCAGCACCGGATGGACCTAAACATAATGTCCCAGAGGTGTTCTATTGGGTTTAGGTCAGGTGAACGCGGGGGCCAGTCAATGGTATCAATTCCTTCATCCTCCAGGAACTACCTGCATACACTAGCCACATGAGGTCGGGCATTGTCGTGGACCAGGAGGAACCTAGGTCCCACTGCACCAACGTAGGTTCTGACAATGGGTCCAAGGATTTCATCCCAATACCTAATAGCAGTCAGGGTGCCATTATCTAACCTGTAGAGGTCTGTGTGTCCTTCCAGGGATATGCCTCCCCAGACCATCACTGACCCACCACCAAACCGGTCATGCTGAATGATGTTGCAGGCAGCATAACGTTCTCCACGGCATCTCCAGACCCTTTCACGTCTGTCGCATGTGCTCAGGTTGAACTTGCTCTCATCAGGGAAGAGCACAGGGCACCAGTGGTGTAGTTGCCAATTCTGGTGGTCTATGGCAAATGCCAATCGAGCTCTACGGTGCTGGGCAGTGACCACAGGGCCCACTACAGGATGTCGGGCCCTCAGCCTGTTTCTGATTGTTTGGTCAGAAACATTCACACCAGTGGCCTGCTGGAGGTAATTTTGTAGGGCTCTGGCAGTGCTCATCCTGTTCCTCCTTGCACAAAGGAGCAGATACCGATCCTGCTGAGGGTTGAAGGACCTTCTACGGCCCTGTCCAGCTCTCCTGGAGTAACTACCTGTCTCCTGGAATCTCCTCCATGCGTCCAGGTACCTCAGTGATGCCCTGGTCCAGATCTGGGAGGAGATCCCCAAGACACCATCC
This sequence comes from Dunckerocampus dactyliophorus, assembly GCF_027744805.1. Taxonomy (NCBI): domain Eukaryota; kingdom Metazoa; phylum Chordata; class Actinopteri; order Syngnathiformes; family Syngnathidae; genus Dunckerocampus; species Dunckerocampus dactyliophorus. The sequence continues at coordinate 23,816,552 of NC_072819.1, read as the reverse complement.
GTAGTCTCATTAGGAGCATGCCCCGACGTTGTCAGGCATGCGTACAAGCACGTGGGGGCCACACAAATTATTGAGAATCATTTTGAGTTGCTACAATGACATTTTAGCTAAATGGACCAGTGTGCTGCATCATTTTTTCACTTTCATTTTTGGGGTGTCTTTGATTTCCCCCCTCTATAGGGTGATCATTTTCATTTCTATCAAATGATGTGGCATCATTTTGTTACTAATACATCACCCACTTATGATCAGGAAAGATATTCAAGATCATTTTTCCCCAAGTTTAGATCTGATGTGTTTTCGAAGTGTTCCTTTAATTTTTTTGAGCAGTGTATAATATAACACTGCCTGCTCCTGTTTGCCTTAGCCGTTTAATCAAGCCTGACACGGCCGCTGCCTTTGCCCCGCTATTCACCACTGCGGCGACCCCTGCCGCTGCTGTAGACACTTAGAAGCTGATGAACTGTTTTACGTTTACCTGTGCTGATACCCTGGATAGTTTAGCCCCTCTAAAGCCATATGCCCAAGAACCAAACAAGAGTTGTGGCTAAATGTCACACGTACAGCACGGCGTGAATGCTGAAAGGCCAAGCGCAGGTGGAAAAAAGACGGTCTGCCAGTTTCATATCAAATCCTCAAAGAAGAGCTACCAGAGTGTTGTGAAAGCCGAGAAAACAAAATTCTTCTCTGATTTGATTTCTTATAATATTGGTAGCCCACGTGTTATTTTTAAAACAATAGATTGTGTTTTAAACCCCTCTCCATCCACTACACTGGAAATTTTGTGTGAGACATGAAAATTTCTTGCACATTTTTAACGATAAGGTTGCATCGATTTGAGCCAATACATCAACCTGCGTGCTCTAAAGCTGTTTATCAGTTTCAGCCTGTGTTGCTGGCTTTTATTACAAAGGTAGTTCATGGTCTTATGCCTTCTTCCTTTCCCTTTGACCCAGTCCCTCCTCGCTTTTTTAAGGAGGTGTGGGCGACTATTGGCCCCCATGTCATAAACAGCAGCCTGTCCTCTGGTATTGTGCCATCCTTTTGTAAAAGGCTGCTGTTGAATCTTTGCTTAGAAAGACGGGTCTCGACCCTTCACTTTTATCAAATTATTATTACTATTTCTAAACTACCCTTTGTCTCAAAGATTTTAGAAAAAAAGCATCCTTGCACAGATACAGCCTTTTTTTGATGAAAATGAGATTTTATACACCTTCCCGTCAGGTTATAGATTCAAGATTCAATATTCAAGAGTTTTATTGTCATATGCACAGTAAAACTGGTGGTTCTGCTATGCAATGAAATTCTTTTTCTGTTCATTCTCCCAAAAAAGAAAGAAAGAAAAAAAACCACAACAAAATGAATAAGAACAAAAGAAACATAAATACCAATAAATTAAGCAACAACAACATAAGAGATATTAATACAAATAAATAAATCAATAAATCAATAAATAATAAAGTGCTATGAGTGTGTGCGTGTGTTGCGTGCGGCGTGTGTGAGTTCTTCGTTGAGAAGCCTGATGGCCTGTGAGTAAAAGCTGTTTGCCAGCCTTGTGGTTCTGGACTTCAAACTCCTGTAGCGTCTGCCTGACGGTAGGAGTGTGAATAATGAGTGTTGTGGATGTGTGCTGTCCTTGATGAGGTTGTGTGTTCTTTGTAGGACTCTAGTTTTATAAATGTCTTGCAGTGAGGGGAGGGCTGCCCCAACAATGTTCTGTGAGGTCTTAATCATCCGCTGGAGTGCCTCCCTATCGCGTGTTGTACAGTTACCGTACCAAACAGTGATGGAGGCGGTAAGGACACTTTCGATAGTGCATCTGTAGAAGCAACTCATGATTGTGGTGGGCATGCCAAATTTCCTCAGTCTCTTTAGGAAGTACAGTCTCTTTTGGGACTTCTTGATAATTTGTTGGGTGTTGTGAGACCAGATGAGGTCCTCGCTGATGTATGTGCCAAGGAACTTGAAGGTTTTCACCCTCTCCACCTCAGTCTCATCAATAAACAGGGGTCTATGCGGCTTCTTTTCCCTTGTTCTTGGGTCAATGATCATCTCTTTGGTCTTCTCTGTATTGAGATGGAGATTGTTATCATGACACCAAGCTATGAGGTCCGCCACCTCTCTTCTGTATGACGTTTCAACACCACCAGTGATCAGGCCAATGACTGTAGTGTCATCCGCAAATGTAATGATGCTGGTGTTGTTCTGGGAGGCCACGCAATCATGGGTGAAGAGCGTGTAGAGGAGCGGACTCAGCACACACCCCTGTGGGGTCCCAGTGCTCACAATTCTTGAGCTGGATGTGCGATTGTAGACTCTGACTGACTGGGGCCTGCCTGTTAGAAAGTTAAACACCCAGTTACAGAGTGAGGGAGACAGGCCAAGTGTGAGGAGCTTATCTGTGAGTTTGTGGGGGCTGACTGTGTTAAATGCAGAGCTATAGTCTATAAATAGCATTCTGACATATGTGTCCTGGCCCTGTAGGTGAGAAAGGGCTGTGTGGATGGCAGTGTTGACTGCATCATCCGTGGACCGGTTCTGGCGATATGCACTGTAGAGGGTCCACAGTTGCCGCCGGGATGTTATTTATGATATGGGCCATGACTATCCTTTCAAAGCACTTCATTACAATAGGAGTGAGTGCTATTGGGCGATAGTCATTCAAGCAGGTCACGTTGTTCTTCTTGGGTACGGGCACTATGGTGGTGGACTTAAAGCAGGTCGGTACAGATGCTTGTGCAAGCGACAGGTTAAATATGTCAGCAAGCACATCAGCTAGCTCTGATGAGCAGACCAAAAGTGCAATGAGAGGTGAGTCCTGTGTCTTCCCCAAGTCCAGCCACCCTCTCTGCTCATCAGGAGTTTGGGTGTCAAAGTGGGCGTAGAACTCATTCAGCTCATCTGGAAGTGTGGTTTGGCTGGATGTGGCTAGGCTACTCCGCTGTCGATAGTCTGTGATGTGGTGGAGCCCCGCCCACATGCGCCGAGGGTCTGAGGTGGAATAGTAGCCCTCCAGCTTCTGTCTGTACTGTCTTTTGGCCTCTCTTATGGATCTCCTCAGGTCATATCTGGCCTTTTTGTAGTCCTCAGCGGTGCTCATGACAAATACAGACGAACGAGCACGTAGCTTAGCCCTTACATCACAGTTCATCCAAGACTTTTGATTAGGGTATTTTCTGTAATACTTGGTGGTGGTAACAGCCTCTATATATGTGCTAATGTAGCCAGTGACAGCAGAAGCATATTCATCCAAATCAACAGTACAATCTTCCCTCCCCGCTGCAGTTCTAAACACATCCCAGTTTGTGCAGCCAAAGCAGTCCTGAAGTACTTGATCAGTTTCTTCATTCCACACTTTAACTGCTGTACTTATAGGGGGAGCTTGTTTAAGAAGTTGTCTGTATGTTGGATAAAGGAATATGGAGATGTGGTCGGCCTTTCTAAAATGGGGTCTTGGAACAGCCTTCAAAGCACCTTTCATGTTGCTGTAGACTTGGTCTAGGATGCTATTTTCCCTCGTGGGAAAGCTTACATGCTGGTAATATTTGGGGAGAACAGTCCTGAGGTTGCAGTGGTTGAAATCGCCAGATAAAATGAATACAGCGTCCGGGTTTTTGGTCTCGTGTTTATTAATGATGTCGTGCAGGAGGCCTAGTGCGTTAGCGGTGTTAGCTCGTGGTGGAATGTAAACAGCAGTTAAATACACAGCGCTAAACTCACGAGGCAAATAAAAAGGTCTACATTTTACCATAAGCAGCTCAATGTCCGGTGAGCAGTGCTTTTCCATCGTCTGTACATCGGTGCACCACCGTTTGTTTACGTAAACACAGACGCCGCCACCTCTGTGTTTACCAGACGCTGAAGTCCGATCACCCCGATAAGTGGCAAATGTTTCCAACTGGATCGCCGAGTCCGGTATATCCTCCGTCAGCCAGGTTTCTGTGAAGGTGAGCACACAGCATTCCCTGATCTCACGTTGAGATGTAATCGTTGCTCTTAGCTCGTCCATCTTGTTTTCAAGAGAGCGGACGTTGGCTAGCAGCAGGCTTGGTAGCGGTGGCCTAGTCGCTCAAGCCTTTAGCCTAGCATGTAGGCCGCCCCTCTTGCCTCGTTTCCGTCTCGAATGCTTTGCTCGACGGGTATTCAGCTCACCAGGCCCGCAGGCTGCTACGTTCTCCCGGCGCAGAAGAAAGCCAAAGTCTGAGAGGCTAAATGAAAGTTCATGATGTTCAAGAGTGTCTCTCTGTTGTAATGTACTGCGTGAGTGCGTTGAATGTCCAAAATGAACAATAAAATAGCAAAAAATAGAAACGGGAGAGTGACACAGAGAATTGCATTATGCAGGGGTCGGGAACCTTTTTGACTCAGAGAGCCATAAAATCAAAATATTTGGAAATTTATTTCAGTGAGAGCCATATAATATATTTTAAGACTGAATTTAACTAAATGTGAGTATCATAAGCGTTTGAATTTTTTCTTTTAAATACTGTTGTTATAATACTCACCATTAATGTGACTTCTGGTGCTGCATGGATTTGCTGATGGCTTTGTAGTCTGGTACTACAAAGCTTCATGCAGGTGTTGAGGCTTTTGTCCGTTAAACATGATCGTAGGTTGGACTTGATGTTTTTAAGATGTGAAAATGACTGCTCACATAAATACGTAGATCCAAACATGGTCAATACAGCAATGCTCACACGCTTCAGTGTGTCGTATGTGACAGGAAGCGCATTCCAAGTTTTGATAATCAGCTGGTCTTCGGATTGAAGTTTTTTCATTTCTGTCCACATGTGCTTGCTCGCCAACTCCGCTTTCTGTCGGGCGATTCTTTCCAAATCTTCATTCAGTGACTTGAACTTATTCACCCACATGTCCGAGGCCTTCAGCCGCCACTTCTGCTTCAAAATCTCTGGGGGAGACATCAGGAATGTACTGTAACTCAGCTCGACTGTGTTCAGTGAACACTTGTTTGGATGGGTGATGAACTTAAAAAGTGTGTTCACGAAATTCTCCAAAGCGTGATTTGAACGACTGTAGGAGACTGGATGTGAAGACAGCTAGCTAGTGGAGATCAAAGTTTGAGTGGGCTCACTTGCGGTGCATGCATTTTGAAATTGTCTCAGTTTTTCAAAATGTAGTAAACGACCTGTTTCAAGATCCATGATAAACAGCTCCAGCTTGTTTTCAAAAGCAAACACGGCGTGTTGAAGGGATAACACTGTATTTCCAATACCTTGCATTTTCACGTTGAGCTGGTTCAGATGTTCAGTCATAGCCACGAGATAGTAAAACTTGACGAACCACTCAGTTTCAGCCAGCTCGGGATGCTCGATGCCTTTCATTTCAAGGAAAGTCCAGATTTCGTTCAAGCAAGCAAAGCGGCTGAGCACCTTCCCTCTTGACAACCAACGCACATTGCTGTGCAAAAGCAGACTGTGATAGTTATTTCCAATTTCTTCCAGCAGTGTTTTAAATTGGCAATCATTTAAGGCTTAGGCAACAATAAAGTTGATCACACGAATGACCAGCGACATCACTTCGCCAAGCTGCCCATCACACATCTGAGCACAAGGTGTAGAATGCAATGGAAACTTAAGATGGGTCATGGAGAAGCACCACAAATCCTTTGTTTTTCCCCACAATACACCGAGCACCGTCAGTACACACTGAGAAAAGTTTATCCATAGGCAGATTTTTTTCATGAGCGAACTCCATGAAAGACTTGAATAAATCTTCACCTCTTGTGGACCTCTTATTGGCACAACAGCAAGACTTTCTTCACGCAGTGTGTCACCAGCAGCATATCTTGCAATCACATTGAACTGCGACAAATGACTTACGTCTGTTTACTCATCCAAAACCAGGGAAAAGAACGGCGCTTTATGTCCTTCACTTGCGTTTCCTCCACTTCGTTTGCCATCCTTAAGGCCCGGTCACAACGCCCGAACTTTGCTGTAGCGTTCCCGGAGCAGTGAAAAAAATTTATCACCGCTCGTAACCGCGCACAAAATGGGAAAAAAATCGAAAACACGGGCGTTGTCCTAGCGGTGCACCACTGAAGACGGCGTTGCTTTAGTGTTGGTTTAACGGTAGCGAACGTTGGTTTAGCGGTGACACGAGCGTTGATAGAGCGGCGTTCTGCGCATGCGTGCTGGTGGCATCCTCATGAAGTGCTGGAAGGCTCGTGTATCCTCATTCCTCAGCTCCACCATCAGCTCTGTCTCTCCTTCTTCTATCTCTTCTCCTTCTGTCAACAGCTTGTTGCAATCTGAGGAGGTTCTGATTCTGCTGCTGGACTAGTGCACCAATCATAGCAAGTCTCCCAGCATCCATGGTAGTACAGTTTTACTGTAACTTTGAGCAGATTCGATATAACTGAGGTCTGCACTCAACAGATATTCCAAATGGGCTCCTGGTCCATTTCTCCTTGTATTTATAGCCAAATTCTGGTCCCCCTCCGACACCTCCATACTAACGGCAAAACAAAGCTAATCACCGCAATGGATCGCTGCTTCATCGCTGCTTCAACGCCTGACACCGTTCCAGCAATCCCGTGTCCGCTCGTAAAATGCTTACACCTGCTCCACCAAAGTTTGTGCAACGTTTAATCACCGCCCGGGCAAAGCTGGCGAAACAGCAGTGGTCCAGCGTTCAAGATTTCTTCATTGGACTAGCGGACCCAAGCATCCACGAACTTGCGTCTTGCGGCGCCAAACTTTGACTGGGCGTTTGATTATCTTGTCTTTGTTCGGAAGATCGTCAAAAAGTTCATTGGCTACATCCAGCATGAACATTTTAGCATACTCGCCATCTGTGAATGGTTTTCCGTTCCTCACTATTGCCACAGATCCAGCAAAACTAGCGGAATTATAGTCACCTTGCCGGGTCCATACGCGGAGTTGCTGCTGGCTAGCTAGCACCCTGCTCAGTAACTCTTGGCACGCTGTTGGCATTGTAATGCAATCATCAAAAGAGCCACACCTGGCTCGCGAGCCATAGGTTCCCGACCCCTGTTTTTAATTACCTATTTTGAATGACTGATTGTTGTGGCTCAGGCATTTTAGTGCTTTTAGACCTGACAGCTGCCTTCGACACAGTGGACCACACTATTCTTTTGTCTCGCTTGGGAATTTGTGTGGGTGTCAGGGGGACTGCTCTTGAGTGGTTTCGGTCTTACCTGTCAGGGGAATGCTTTGCTGTGGGACCATAGGACTCCACCTCATCCACCGCCCCCCTTCATTGTGGAGTGCTCCAAGGACCAATTCTTGAGCCCATCCTGTTTGCTCTGTTCCCACTTAATACAATGGTTAGAAAGCATGGCATCTTCTATCACTTTTATGCAGATGACTGCCAAATATACCTACCACTCGTAAAAAATGACCATGCCCCCCTGAAACTCGTTCTCGTCAAGTGACGTGAAGGTCTGGTTGGCTCAAAAATTCTTAAAGCTCAACGAGGGGAAAAGAAAGATTATCATCAATCCCATTAGCACCCTTTTGGACTTGGACCCCCTCAAAAACTATGCACGTCTTATAGCCACCAGCCATGGCGTCATAATTGACAGTGATTTTAAGCTTAATACACAAATCAACACAATTGTATAATCCTGCTTTTATCATCTTAGACTTTTATCTAAAATCAAATAATTTTGAACAAGTCTTGCACGATTTTATTTCGTCATGTCTGGACTACTGTAGTGCGCTTTACTTTGAAATAAGCCACAATTTTTCCTCTCTCGCTTACAGTTAGTCCAGAACTCTACGACACGGCTTTTAACAGAAACCAAAAAAAGGACCACATCACCCCCATTTTAGCCTCCCTGCACTGGTTGCCTGTTAGAATTTGTTTTAATATTTCATTGTTTGTTTTTAAGGCGTTGAATGGTCTGGCCTCTCAATACATCTCTGACCTCATCCAAATTTACACTCCAGGGCCCTCATTGAGGTCTGAAAGGCCTGCTCCAACTAGTGGTGCCCAAGACGAGACTTACGACCGGAGGAGACTGGGCCTTTTCTGTAGTCGGCCCCAAGCTGTGGAACACTCTCCCGCCTCACATACAGTAAAAACGCTACCCACAATTGAATGCTTAAAAATCTTAAAACCCACTTTTATTTTCTGGCTTTTAACTCGGCGTAAGTTGTGTGGTCCTCTGTATCTCATTCTTTTCTTTTAGTTTTGATTGGTTTATTTATCTTAGCTTTTATTTTTACCTATTTATTTTATTTATTAATTGTTTTTATCATTGTAATGTTTTAAACTTAATTTTAGATTTTACTGTATTAATTTGCACTTTTACTTTTTTATTATTTTTCTACATTGTGCAGCACTGGAAACTGTGTTTACAAGTGCTATATAAATAAAATGGATTGGATTGGATTGGATTGTGCACACTGTGCAGGAAGCTGAACTACAACATAAAAAAATACATAATCAAGATATAGATTGGATGAGATTATGCTTAGTCTCTGTTTTCATTCACTGGATTACATTTCCTTGAAATTTTAGATAGAAGTTCTTAGGTTCCAGCCAAATCAAATAGAAATGGTTGTTAAAGCTTGCAGCTCCTCACTTTCCAGTCCGATTCCCCCAGTGATGTCAAGTAAACTCACATACTCACTTCCCTTATCACAGCAGGCAGCAATGACTAGCTAATAACGCTGATAATCGGCATTCACCAGGTCACGCTCAAACAAAGCGATATTTTGGGCCAACCTGCGCCAACAACAGGGACGCCTCTTTGACCTTGTGCTGTCAAATGAGCAATCTGCTTCCTGCCAGAGCCTCATGTCCACATGTGACCCCCCGTATTCATTTCCTGTGGCCGTGTACTTACTGGTGCTGCTTTTCAGTGAGCAGCAGCAGCGTCCCACCTGGGAGCAGCTGGCTGCAGAGGAGGCAGGGAGGAAATATTGATCGTAATAAGCCTAGAAAATGACCTCTGGTGTATTTTTAGACTGAAGCCAAATGACGGGGGAGGAAGTGGGCTATTTCCCATGAATGAGGAATGAGCTGGTCTTTCTCTTGCGCGTGACGACCCCCATCGAGAGGTAGAAAAATATGCAAAAGACCTCTCCTGAGAATGTGTTAATTATTCAACCTCACCACCAATCCCCTCCATGGTCTTTATCCCGTGTCCTCTGCAGGAACACACCAGTGAGTGATTGAATTGTCTTCTGATGAAACAATCCGCACCATCTTTAACTTAAGAGTCGCCCCACCATAAATCAATTGAACATCTCGGCCACCTGAATGATTAATGCAATTCAACATCCGCGTGTAAATTTCTGCTTTCTCGTGAGACAAAGGCGTATGGTACAAGTCTGCATTACATGATAATGTTTGATTAAAAAGCAAAGTCCTGTGATTTATCAGGAAAATATTGCAGGATTCTTCCATGTCCGGTCACATTTATTACACCGTAACAACCATGCAATTTCCTCCACATGATTCTGACAGTGCTGTTTAAAATTTACAGATACAGATACAGACTACCAAACTTACTAAACCGGTCTTTGAGCAAACTCTTACCATCAATTCTGGAGCGGCAGGAGAATGTTTGAACACCGTTTTATTTTCGGATTGTTCCTCTTTCACAAGCTGCACTATCCTTCTTAGCGGAGAAAATATATACTGTAGTTAACAGATATCATTCAGTACACGTGCTCAGTTTAATGACTGAATGCATGGACTGTGTCAAATATCATACATTTACGAAGGTAACCGTAGAAGCAGATTAACAGCATTGATATTAATAAAACTGACCTGATCTTTTTTACCTGTTTGACAGTTGTTTGATGACTCTGCTTCATAGATCACCATTATCTTAAAAATAGCATCATAACTACTCCTCTGTTTGCAAACTTTCCCCAAACTTTGAGATTGCATTCACACTGTGTTACAGTACTCTGGTCCGGACCAAAAGTGAACAAAACGAAAAGAAAATTTTCATTCATCATTTCATTCATTCACAAAAGGCTGTGCAGTAAAAACACAAGTATGGCTATGTTCACATTGCAGGTCAATTCAGATTTTTTTGCTCGTTGTGACCTGTATCTGATTTTTTTATGTCAGTGTGAACAGTACAGTTCAGATTTTTTCAAATGTGACTCAGGTCTCGATCGTATGTGGATATAAATCCGGTATAGATCCAATGGTACCGCAGTTTGAACGGTCAGGCCAGATCCGACATATAAACATATATCAAAAGGCGACTCACCGATGTAGGCAAAAGTTCTTGTCATCCGAGAATTATTTTAAAAAGGTGTTAGTGAAGCAGTGAACCATCTCGCTATGCGCTATGTGCTCTCTATGTACTTCCTGCTTCTGTTGAGTGCAGACATGTCTTTGCTTGCTCCTGCTTGCTTCTGTGGCTTATTGTTTTTTTTTTCACTTTGAAATTTTAGTTTTTTCCCCAAGTTTTGGAGATGATTTATTTTCTTTTCTTTTAAGTGAACCAAGACTTTTTGAATCATTTTTTTCATTTTTCCAACATATCTGACGAGCCAGCGGCTACAACTCTCTCAACATGCCCGAAGGAGTAAATCAAACAAAGTCTCTCCTTGTGAAACTCTCTGAACAGCAGAGAGCCATGGTGGTGGCATAGGTGGTGAGGACCGAACAAGAACGCCTGAACATCAAGGCAGTGTCTCAGAGCTGGCAAGGAGGTTGGACTTCATTGGAAGGAGTTACAGATAGGCCCATGTCGTGGTCTGATCTGTGGAAGACCCCCCAAGCCAGGCTCAGTTTCCTGATCAGGGCAACGTATGACACCTTACCTTGTCCACGAAACCTCCACCAACGATACGGCGCTGAAGAGACCTGTACCCTGTGCGACACCATCAACGCAAGCCTCCAGCACATCTTGTCTGGCTGCAAGACAGCACTTACACAAGGCCGATACAGGTGGCGACACGACCTGGTGTTGAAAAAGCTGGCAGAGGTAATGGAGGCATGCAGACAGGAGGCGAACAGTAGACCTGCGGCCCCAGCGAGAGATTCCATCCGGTTTGCCAGGGCGGGAGAGAAAATCAATACACTTCGCAAGAGAGATACGCCAGGTCTCCTCTCACCAGGACGTGTGGGGAACATGAGGGTCGACCTTGGGAAGCAGCTACAGTTCCCCAGGGAGATTGCAGAAATGTCACTCTGGCCAGACCTGGTAATGTGGTCGGTACCTCGCAAGACTGTCCTACTGGTGGAGCTCACCGTGCCATGGGAGGAAAACTCAGAAGCAGCCCATGAGCGGAAGCATGCTAAGTGCGCAGATCTAGTGGCAGAGTGCAGAGAAGTTGACTGGAAAGTCATTACCTGCCCTGTTGAGGTGGGGTGTAGAGGTTTTTTAGGAGCCTCAACTGCTCGCCTACTCCGTGATGTGGGATGCAAAGGAGTTGCACATCGGAAGGCCATCCAAGAACTGGCTGAGGAGGCAGAGAAAGGCAGCTTCTGGCTGTGGCTAAGGAGGAAGCACAGGAGTTGGGGGCCAGATAACACCTAGGGCATTAGCAGAGGTGGTAGGGAAAGATCCCTACCATCATTCCACCACCAGTAGATGTACTGGGGTTAAAGGAGCGAAACATCAATGACTGGTGGTCCCCAGATGATGACCCGCTTAGGCCCATAGGTGTCACACCTGAATAAAAGGCACTGGTGGAGGTGCGTCAGGCAGAAATGCCGAGCAGGCAGACCAACAGCCTGTACAAATAAGATGAAAGCTGTCAGATGTATAAGCAAGAAATTTGTGTGCTACAAGCAAGGATTTTTGCCTTAGAAACCGAAAAACGACCTAATGAAATGCTCCCAGTGGAATCCAGTGGTAAGATGTCCACATTTACCTCCAGAGGAAACGGTGATAAAACTGTTACATACAACCTAAACGATACTGTGTCTTTTTTCCAAGACTCTGTAAAGACACTTATAATAGACTTGGTGCACCCGAAATAAAGCTAGCAAACACATTTTTACCACTGTCATAGCCAAATGTGACTGTTTATAACAAAGAGAAAACTGTCACCATGAAGTCAGCACAAAGCGGCAGACAGACAGTTATCCAAGTGCCATTGTCTCTGACATCACAAAACTGATCCCTGAGGAACTGGCAACACACAAAGGGGTGAAACATTTAATTGTTCATGTGGGTGCAATGGATGTCAGAAAGCAACAGTTTAAAACCTTAAAAAACACTTTAATGAACTATTTCAGAGTCTTTATAAAGTGGCAATACCAACATTCATTAGTGGACCTCTCCCAAACATCAACAGGAGGGTGAACAAATTTAGCTGGCTGCTTCAGCTGAACAAATGGCTGTCCAAAGTCATTTGGACAGCTCACGGAAAAGCTCCGTCCACTACTACCGGAGTTTTAAACTTTTTGTGACTTTTGGCGACCACAGTTTGTGGTCACAACTTGTGATTACAACTCAAGTGATTGCAAGTGAGAGTAGGAGGCTTCTGCCTCAATTCGGACCAGCGAGTGGACTATACTCACCAATACAAGCGTTAGTTGGAGCCGACAGCCGTTAAAGGCAAGCTATTACGCTAGCCGCAGCTTGACAGCTGCACACGTAGCCGGACTTCTAAAAAACATCTGGAGTCATCCTGTGCAGATTTCTCTGGCTAACGAGGACTAGGGAGAGTCTGGTGAGTCACAAACTCGCAGTTATAAAGAATATCAATCACCGAAGAAACTACACTACAAGCTAACGGCTAACTGACGGCGTTGCTAAGCAGCAGTAACAATGCCAAAGCCTACAGGAAGAAGAAGCGAATCAAGCGGCGGCTCTAGCAGTTCAGGACAAAGCACTCCGGATTCAGTTATATATATGGAAGATGATCTAGAACTGTCCCCTGAGTCACCGACACCCGGAGGTGCCAGTCCTGTACCTAACCCTCCACCGAGACCTGACAACGACGATACACTTATTCAGACGAGACAACGAAGTAAAAATGTGGAAGCACTAACAGAGAAAGCTAAGCAGAGCCTAAATGAATACCAGAAAAAGATAGAAAAATCCTTAGCGCAAAAGAATGAGGCTCTCACAGTGCAAGTTATGGGGGAATTTGGAAAGCAGCTGCAGCAAATTATGGAGACTACCACTTCTATGCAAAATTAAATTCAAGGTCTGAGAGTGGAAATGGGATTCTTAAGGAAGGAAGTTCAAGGCCTGAAAGTAGAGAATAAAGAATTGCAGGAAAGTAATGCTGCGTTGAGAGCCACTCTCAAAAAGGAGTGTGAAGAAAAAGATAAAATTATTGAGCAGTTGAAAATCACCATTGATGACATGGATCAGAACACACTAATGAATGATGTGGTCGTGACGGGGCTTCGAATCAAACGAAGGTCCTATGCCAGAGCAGTGGCGGATACTGAAGAACCAGATGAAATGGATGTCGCCTCAACGGAGCTGTTGTTAATTTCTTGCAATCTAAAGAGGTGGATGTAGACATCAAATGTATTGATACTTGTATCCCACTGTATGGCAGGAATCGCACTACACCCGTCGTCATCGTCAAATTCGCTAATAGGAAATTCAAGGTTGCCCTGCTGAAACAGGGAAAGAAGCTGAAAGGAACAAACGTCTACATGAATGACCACCTGACAAAGCGCAATGCTGAAATTGCTAAGAAAGCACGTGATCTGAGGAAGCAAGGAAGGATCCAAGGAACATGGTGTGCAAAGGTGTGGCTGTATATGTGGTGTGGCTGTACACATGGACAAACATCTGAACTACAAAATGGTAAAGAATATGTCATTTGTTATTGAAATCATTTTAGAATGTTTAACAATTAGTTGTAACATTAGTTGTAAAGAAAAAGAACTTTGTAGCTTTTATATGTAAAGTCATCAATGTGGCCATCAGGCAAGAAAGGAAAAGTGATAGGATCAAAACGGTTGTGGAAGCTGCAGAACAATATTTAAACATCAAACATCAAGGACATCTACATCTAAAACATTTATATGCGAGAACTACGCTGCACTTCATTGAACATTTCAATCTCTTCTGTCAAAGAGAGGATCTGTTTAAAGTAAAACCCTAACCCTGAACAGATGTGGAGTGAGACGGCTGACTGATGCCTCCACACTTTGAGGCATTACAATGGACCATATCCTGTGCTGCCACCGAGAGATGAGAAGAAGAGTGAGAGAAGAACTCCTGCCTCGCCACCCAAGGACCCAGAAAAGGATTCAGCCACAGCAACCACAGACTCTCCTCTGGAATCCAGACCTCTGGTTTCAGATGCAGCAGCTCCTCCCTCACCTTCACCACAGGCCTGGGACCCACCTGCTGCATTTAAACCCTCCGGAGATGCTTCACTACTGTTCCTGTCTCCACCATCACCGATGACATTTCCTGACCATCTTGAAAGCTTGGTAAAATCAGGGATTAAAATGGTTTCCCTCACTCCAGACATGGCAACATCACAGATTCTATCCTCTATATCAGGGGTGTCCAACTCACGCCATGGAGGGCCGATACACTGCAGGTTTTCTTTCCAGCCAGTTACTAAAGCAGGTGATTTTAATGATCAACACCTTCAGTTTGAGGGAAGGAGCTGATCAATTAAATCACCTGCTGAATAAACTGGTTGGAGAGAAAACCTGCAGTGTCTCGGCCCTCCAGGGCACGAGTTTGACACATGTGATCTAAATAGAAACGGGCACATCTCCCTTCTCAGCCCATTCCATCAACCAAAGCTCCCCCACCTCTGCCTCCACCATTGGCGGCCGTAGCTGTTATTCACAACAAAGTCAATGCTGTTGTCTAGGACACAAAGACAACGACCAGCGAGTGGACTGAACTCACCAAAAAAAAACGTATAGTAATAGGCAATCTATCAGGCTAGCCGCAGCTTTGAATCGACGGTTGCTCACGAAGCCCGACTCTCAAAACATATTGGAGTCTTCTTGAGGAGATATCTCTGGCTAACAAGGACTGGTGAGAGGCACAAACTTGCTGTTACAACGAACATTAAACACCAAAGGCAGTGTAAAACAAGCTAACGGCTAATTGACAATACTCGAGACGGTGTTGCTCAGCAACCGCAATAATGCCAAAGATAAAAGAGAGAAGAAGCGGATCTAGAGGTGGCTCGAGCAGGTCAGGTCGAAGCACTCCGGATTTGGTTAAAAGCATGGAAGGTGCCGGTTCTGTACCAGCCCCCCAGTCGCCAATATTCGGAGGTGCGAGTTTTGTACCCACCCCTCCGCCACCGAGACCTGACGAGTACATGCTCTATTGGAAGCATCAACTGAGTAATCATGTTGATGCACAAATGAGGAAAGTTATGAAGAAGTTACAGGAGATCGGGGAAAAGCATGAATATAGCATAGCACAAAAGCTAGAAGTTACTCTAGCGCAAATGCGACTGAAACTTGACAAGAAGTTGGAGCATATTGAGGAGAAGGTAATGAAGCTGGAGCATATTGAGTAGAAGGTAACTGGATCCCATGCAAAAAAATATAGGCTCCTTGCAACAAAATGTGGGCTCCATGCAACAAAACATGGGCTCCTTAATGAAGAAGGTCCAGAACTTGACGGATGAAGTTCAATGTCTGAAAGTGGAAAACAAAGAATTACAGGAAAATAATGCAGCACTGAGAGCCACTCTCAAAAAAGAGTCAAAAATAAAAAATTAAAATTATTAACATTGTTACGCTGATCGAAATACGTCACTTATCCAGAACACACTGGCTAGTTACTAGCCGGGGTGTTCTTTCTAGCAACCAGCTAGCGACTAGCTAGCGACTAGCGACTATTTTAACGTATTTCTAGCGACTAGCTTCACCACAGACGCGCCTGCAGCATGTCACCGTCACGCTCACAACGCCTCAGACCACTACTAAAAAGATAATGCTACACATTAGAGCTGACACCACTGCTGCTGTGTTTTTATTTCTGTGTTTGGAAAAGTTAACAGTAGGTTACAGAAACGCGTCCGTTTCGATATTGCTATCTTACATAAATGCACTGAGGAAGGAAGTTCCGGTAATGCTTAAATTGGCCAATATACGCAAAATACTGTAAGTATTACATGTTATCATGAATGTACCTGTTACTACATGGTCACAGCTAGTGGTGGCGGAAATAATCGACATTAACGATTATTTATCGATACATAAATGTAAATAATCCATGCTGATGGAACAAAAAGGCAGAATGTGGAAGTACCGTCCGGGCAGTTTATGGTGGAGCACCCAAGTGTAAAACACCAGAATAGCTGAGCGGAAACTCTGACCCGCACCTGCTGGATTTAAAACTAGCGTCTGGAAGCACTTTGGCTTTTTACGTATTTGAAGGTAAAATGAGCCAGATAATATGCAAGCTTTGTCATAAAAGCTTAAAATAGTTCGGGAACACGACAAAGAGGAGAAACCACATAGCACATTTCCAACCGAACGAGGAGGAAAAACAGCCAGCTGAAGTTGCTGCCAATCAGAGAACCATCGAGCAAGTGATGACTAATTTTACAACCAGGCGAAGCAAATCACAAAGTCAATCACAACTTCTATTGCGAAGGATTTGCGGCAGTATTCGGTTGTTGAGAACCAGGGCTTATGTCATCATAACAGCGCATTTAATTACTGATGACTGGAAGCTAGCATCTCGTGCTACAAACGAGAAGGATGAATGAGAGCCACACTGGTGCGAATATGGCTGAGCTGTTCAATAATGTTGCAGAGGCATGTTGATTTCATGTTGCCTATTTATTTGCATTATTTGTGAATAAGGGCAGCCTAGTTTTTTTTGGTTATTCATAATATACTGAAGTCTGCAAGCATGATTTTGCGTGAGAGCTGCTGGTCCAGAAATCTATATTTTGTATGAAAGTTGTTTTTTACTTTGCTATACAGCAAAAATATTATTTTTGTCAGAGAATCTATGCTCAGGATTTTTGTTTGAATTCAGAAGTTTTATTATTTATTTGTGAATAATGACAGATTTTTTTATGTTGGTTATTCAGAATATGCTGAAGTTTGTGTTAATGTTATACATGCTGCTACTGGTGCACTTTACTTTTCCTGCTGTTTCTGTGCAATGGGAAATATGTTATGTTGCAATATGTGTATCATTACAAATATGCTTTGTTTTAGTAGTACACATTGAGTAAAAAGAAATTATAGAAAAAGTTATGCATAAAAAAACAGACAAACTATTGACCACAAAAATAGATGCATCGATAATCATTTTATCATCACATCGCAAGTCTCTGAATCGTCATTGCATCGACTCGTGAGGTGGCCAAAGATTCCCACACCAAGTCACAGCATGTATGTAAAACCATAAAACCTTGTTGGAGGTTTTTGGAGGTGTTTTAATTGCGGTTTTTGTAGGTGGAATAGGTGGATCTCATTACATGCAGTAATGAGCTGTCTTCTTTTATCTGTTTTTATATCTTTACAACGCACAGACAGAGAAAGACGTGTGTTCATCCACATAAAGATTGTGGATGATGGGGACGACGTTTTTTAAAAAAGTGCAGTTTTCCTTTAATAATCTGTTACGTACTGGTGTTGGTTTAGTCTGCAGTGGTGCAACACTGTACTCATCCCACTGAGATGTGTTTCTAATATTTAGGTTACCTGATTTAGCTACATGAGTGGTTAAAATATTAGAAACACAGTGTTAAATTGAGTGTCATGCAGGACAGAGAAAGTTATGTTTTCACTTGTGTTTGTACATACGTTTCTTTGAATTCTAACTCAAAAATAAGTCTGAAGAAAAAAACTTTACACTTTTTACGCTTGGGTTGCAAGTGCTTGGGGTACCATTGTTTGGGTTGAGTCAAGAATTTGTGGCCACTAAACTGTGGAGCTGAACTGTCCACCTCTGTCCACCATTGAGCCTTTTTGACGCTTTATGGCCACCATATATCCCACTTACCTTCAACATCACTGTCCCTTACATATAAAAACATTGGAAAGTCTGCGATCATGTCTCAAAGCACCTCATAGCTGGTTACTGCCGTTACGAAAAAAACTCTAAACGTCTTGAAATTAGGAACCCATTACTCCTCCTCCTGGGGCTGTTTTAAAATTGATTTAGGTTGCTTGCCTCACTTTCACTTTCAGTTATCAGCCATAATTTTTAGATATCACTTTTATATTAGATATATTTTAAATGTTTGACAAATGAGTGTTGATGAAAATGAAAACCTGAGCACTGTTGGAAAGTTACTTAAATACTTTGTGTGTTTCATCTTAGATGCCAGTTTTCTGTCTGGCGTAAAAGTATTGCAAGAAAGCACATTTCATTTTGATTGACACAAGATGTGGGCGTTCACACATTTGCAAGATTTGCATCTTCCTCACAACCAATTCCTTCCGCAACACAACAACACAGCTTCCCTTTTTCCTTCGGGGTGCAACCCACTCCTCTAATCCACCGCATTGAGTTCCTCTAATGACTCAAATTAGACAACAAAACACTCGATGTATAATCCCTAGATAGGGATTTCAATTCAGAACCTTTGGGCGCAACAAGCTTTAGTCTAATCTTGAACTATTCAGCTTTTAGGTCTCAGAGTAAGTCTTGTAAATCCATCAGTGTCACAAGAGTGTTACTGGAGCATGACTCTAGTTTTTAATAGAGTGCAATGGTCAGCGCTTATTTGGTAGCTGTTGTTTGGTGCCTGGAAAACCTCAGTGCACACAAAGACAACACACAAACTCCAAGTATTTAGTAAGAGACAGTAGGAAAACGTATTTTACTGATTATGACATACATACAACAGTAAAGCCACTCTGTGCATTTTATACTGCATGTCATTTATTGTTGCCATAATTACTTTAGCCATTAGAGGACCACCGCAGCGCTATGCATCAGCAGAGACTAAATAACATGCAAAAACTGCGCTGATAACAGCAGTTACATTTTCTTCAAATGAATTAATAAGCTGGCCATCATGCTTAAATAAGGGTAATGTTTATTTACCCTACCAAAAAATCTGTTTATTAGGGCAAAGATTTTAATGAATAAGCAGAAAAATATAATTTGTCTATTTTTTTAAAAGTTGGTTTCATTGCACTTAAATGGGGAGCTTTTTGCATGCACTGCACACAACTATGAACAGTAACATGCTGGTCCACCAATTTTAAACCACTAAATGTCATATCAGGGTTGCCACAGCAATAACGGAGGTGATTTTTTTGCCGTATTCCAAGCCAGTGTGCCATCAAAAGCTATCACTTGACTTAACGCTACATGTCGTTGCTTTAAATAATTCATTGGGTAGAAAGGAATGTGTGTTCAATCCAGTTTAACAGCAGTCTTCTGTTCCCTACTAATTACATCTGGTAAGTAACCTCCTTTGGAGTAACTCCTAAGTTGCCACTTGATGTTAAGTTGCCCGGCCAATGAGAAAGAAGCACTGTGGAACAAACCAATTCTTCCTGGCAAGGCAATAAAAAAAAAGAAAGACAGGAAAAAAAGACAAATCTTTTCCCCTTCTTATCACTCCACAGAGGTAGAGTGGTGGTGGTGGGTTGGTAGGGAGGTTGGCTCTGATGGGATTTTCTTCTCACAATTCTGCTGCGTTCGCTGCTTGTGTCAATAAAGCCCTCTTAAACTGCTTAATTGTATTCTGTAAGTTGCAAGATCAAGAGGTACAGTATTTCAAAAGCCTTCTGTGTGGCAGGTCTTTGGTCTGCGTCTTTTAAATGCTTTCTGCTCCTCCATATGCGGCAATACAGTCAAATATTGGGATTATTTCATTCACAAGACTAATATTTTAATATTTTTGTGTTTGATGGATTTTAAACCATATCAATGCATGTTTATCACCTTATGTATTCATTTTGTCCTCATAAACCAAACAAAACATCCTTTTGTATGACAATTAAGAACAGGTAATAGAGGTAACAAAAGGAAAACAAAAGTTTGATGCTGGAACTGATTATATATTCTACTTCTATTACTTCATTAAAGGAAGAATTGTTTGGAAAAATAGCCTTTGAAGGAGCAGAGAAATCAAGTGTTAGTGAGTTCAGGGTGAGCTGCCATCTGCCTTGTTGGGTTGAGAGAGAAGAGAGGGGAGTGAGAGGAAAAAAAAGAGGGGCAAAGAGAATATGGCACAGTGCTGTGTGAATAATAAAAATAATACCGCACATGAAGAGCTACCCCATAAAAACCTCAAATGAATGAGTTAGAAGTAGTGTTTTTCCTAAAAATCTTAAAAAGCAAAACGTTGACAGGCTGTTACTGTGAACAAATTCCACAACTTCTCTAAAATATATAAATAAAGAATAAATGATGTCAGACTGCATGTGTATTGATCTTGTCAGGATTGATAAGGCTGTCACTGCAAAAGTAAAGAACAGTGAGAAACATAATAGACAAATAGACCATCATTTTAAATGTAGAATTCTCAACATAAAACCAATGAGCCACAGTGAAGCACAGATTATGGAAGTCAGTACAGTATAGTATTGATTGCAGACCCATTAAAGTGATTATGTCAGATCTTTGAAAATTGAAGGGGAAAATGAAAGCAGAAACCACTGTAGCATGTAAAGACACAGCGTATGTTTTTTTTTTTTTTATGGATCGATATATTTGAACCAGATGCTCTGCATTGTATTGTCACCTATTGCAACCTGACCCTCACTGATTCTCCCACTGCACAATGATTAATTGCATGTGCTTTGTGAGCTGTTACATTTTCTCTTAGTTGAGCATTTTGGCAAAGGAAAAAAGTATAACGGTCACTTTTGTGATGTGAGATTTTAAAAAATAACAGCAAGGCATAGTCGATAAGGTAGATGCATTCCTGGGGACAGTCGGTCTTACAAGTTGACTGTGCGGTAATTATATCTCCTGAGAATCCTGGACTGTTGAGTTTCAAAACAAAGCAAAGGGAGAACGACACGTTAAGGTAGGTAGAAGAACCTCATGCACTGTAGGCAACATAGAAACTAAATCTGGGAATGACAATATGAGTAATAATTATACCAGGAACAGAACATCGGGGACTATTTGTTCTTGCACACTCTTCATATGCCTTAAAATGTGATGTTTTTGGGGGGTAATGTGTTTATTTCAAACATGCTTAACAAAGTAAATCAAATGTACACTTGCATAATAGTATGTTTTCAATAAAGAGTCAGAAGAAACAGGTCTTATTTAATCCGACCACCTTCTCCATGTCTCAGCAATTACTGATAGATTGTTCACTTCCTGTGTTTAACATGTACAAGGTTACCATTTTTTTAGAGGGGAAAAGGGATACAGAAATTAATTGTAGAAATAATAATAAGCACAGGAGTAAGAACAGACAGAAAAATTGTTGATAAATAAATAATTACAGAATATATTATATAGTAGATACAACTATAATAGTTTAGTAATGGTATATTTACAAATGTGTACACTAGGTAAAGCATCTACACTGTACTGTAGTTGTGATCGTTTGACACAAAGTCATCCAATCAGTACTCAAGGATTTTCCTCAGGGACTTGGTAACAAAAGAGTCCAATCTACGTCTAAGGCCACTGGTTAATTTCAGGTCTCAAGGCAAAGGTCGGAAGGCAGTATGTCATGTCTCAAGGCCATAAAGCAAAACACCAAGATGTAGACCTTTGTTCTTGGACGTAAATATGAGTCTGGTTCAGAGACTCCATTGCTGACTATGCTTGTCCCAGAAGTCTGTCAACTTTACAGTACATATTGCTGACAAGGTAAGTGAACCTAGTCCATGATCCAAAAAGTCATTGAAAGGCTGGGTTTTGGTCTTTAACCAGGACACATGCACACCAAGACACTCCAGTACAATCAGGACATCCACTGACTCCACAGATACAGCATCATTTGCAAATCAAGTTAATGAAATATTTTAATTGATAGACGCAACCACTTTAGACAGACATTACCGCACAGCCATTCCATAATATGTGTGGGAACAAGAAAGTATCCCTGATGAATCCCTGCTTTTACGACATGTTGAATTGCGCAACTGTGATGATTCTTTATGTCCAAAACAAATAAAAC
Organism: Dunckerocampus dactyliophorus; assembly: GCF_027744805.1. NCBI lineage: Eukaryota > Metazoa > Chordata > Actinopteri > Syngnathiformes > Syngnathidae > Dunckerocampus > Dunckerocampus dactyliophorus. The sequence continues at coordinate 23,794,572 of NC_072819.1, read as the reverse complement.
CATTACATTGACCATAAATTAACTGATTCATCTCTCAAAAACATGATGTAATTTTTTATAATGACCTAAAACATTGACCAAGTCACACTGTACACACGGAGGGACACTGATGGAGTGGTAGAACATGTTTAGCTTTCACCAGGCATGAGGAACCAGGCAATGATATATTTAAAAACATGTTTTAGTACAGGTTGTTTGCCTATATATGCCCTGACAATCAGTCAGGGTGCACTTCTTCAAAGTCAGCTGTGTTAGGCTCCAGCATACCCCTGCGACCCTACTGAGGACAAGTGGCATAGAAAATGAATTAATGAATGTTTTAGTACATATTATATACAAAAAAGATGCAACCTTGCTGTTTGTATGGTACTCTAAGTGAAATGAATCCTACACCAACGCAGAAGCACCCTTTTGTGTCTGTTTATGAGACACAGCAAGCTTTCAGCTTATGCAAATGTGACCCCTTTCACATCCACATAATACACATTCAGCTTTTAACATCAATATACAGCGCCCCATTTGCGGCTGCAAGTTTTATGAGACTGTTACGTCAACTGTTATGCTCTCATTTGCATTGAGGCAAAACTGAAAAACTGTGAATGGGTCAAGCGTTTTACTACTTTAGTAGTCGGTCTCTGGATGTGAGGCCTGTTGTGGAAATCTGGAGGTACAACCAAGGTGTACCAAACCTTTTGTTGCATTTAGATAATCTCTGTAGAATCAGTCAATTAAAGCCATCAAATTGTTTGATTTGTCAGTGGTAAGCATATGGTTGGGTTTTATTTTTTTGACTGTGTTCCACCTCTGTCTTATGTGGCTCAGTTGTATGCATGGCTTCCACAAGTCTATATGCACTCCATACAACACCTGGACCTGCTCCCAATGAGACATCATATGGTTGGATTATGTTTTTTAATATGTTCCCACCTTTGTCTTTTTTTTTTTTGCGGCAAAACCAGAGTAGGTGGGGATAGCGAAGAAGAGAAAAGAAGACAGAGGGGAGAGTGTGGGGACAATAGGGGGGACAATACAGAGAGAGACAACAGCAATAACAAAGTAACAGAAACAAACAACAGGACTATATCAGCAGATATCTAGAACCGTCATAAAGACCATAATGGAAATGACAAAATAATATCAACAGCCAGTGATAATACTGTATCGAAACAGTCATACTGACAGGGGCAGACCTACCATTAAGGCAAAGTAGGCAATTGCCTTAGGCCCCCATCCAGTAGGGGGCCCCCAACCAGCAGAGGCCAGGACCACCACTGCCAGCAGCACCCATTATGTTAGCATTCTAAACAAATGACAGAACAAAAAAAGAAAGCCATCTGAAAGAAAATTATCTACCCCCCCTTTCTCCCACACTACAGTATAATGGACTGTTCCATGATGATGGCGGTAATGCGCCTTGGTGAGAAGCTAAGTGTGAAGCTACTTAAAATGAAGCAAATTTACCAGAGCGGGTTTGAGAAGAGGAAACGACGAGAGGACGCCAAAAAATATATTGCCTCATTGTCAAAGGTCTCAAGATTCTTTATGGTGTCGGTAGAAAAAATGTCAACCAGCCGGCGCGAACTACCGTGTGCTGTGAGCCGAGTTCCAGTCTGCTACCGGATGCTGAGTTTGGTGCTGTGATACCTCAACTGTGTGTGAAGTCCAGTGAGAAGTTACAGCAACAAGTAAGACTTTCTTTCTTTGACATTTATGCAATGAAAAACACGGACAGCAAAATGGATGGACTAAAACAAGATAATGACATCCACGTTATGTATTTGTACAAATATGAAAAACCTCAATTTGACTTCTCTCCCATGGAAGGCATGGAACTGGGGAGAAAGCAATAGTTGGCAAAGTGTTCACATCTGTGAGAGACCGAAACAGGGAGAGTTTGTGTTCAAAGAGAGAGGTGTTTATGTGTGTGTCAGAGAGGGGAGGGATGAGTGTGTGAGATTGTATTAATGAAATGGTAATTATTTAGACATACATGTTTTGAAGCACCCTACACTTTAGTTGCTTCACAGTATTCATGTCTTTTCTCTCTTTCTCTGACACACACATGAACACCCCCTCCCTTTGAACACAAACTCTCCCTGTTTCTGTGTCTCTATCTTACACACATAAACATAAGTCATCTTTGCAAACAATTGATTTCTCCCAATTTCCATGCCTTCCTCCTGACACTGTGTACAGTTATGACTGCTGGGATCTATTGTTTAGTCATTGCTTGTCTTACATTGTAATTGTTCATCTTCACCCTCAATACATACACACAGTCTCTTTCTCTCTAAAACACACACACACGCACGCACATCTGTTGTGATGATGTCTGGGTTGTTTTTGCTAAAAAATAAATATCTGGCATTTTTTTCTCATTCTGTTCACCCCGTATTCATTTAGAGCAAGGGTGTATATTGATAGGGGCCTTTGAGGCTGCCTTTCCTGCTGTGTTCGCCTTAGGCCCCAAAATTGCTAAATCTGCCACTGCATACTTACAGTATTAGTGGTAACAGTGGTAATGAAACTATTAGCTTTAATAGTGAACAGAATGACACAAACTGTTATCACCATCACTGAATGAAAACCAACAACATGATAATACTGTGGATAAATCAGTGAGTTATGTGGGGAAGTATGTATGTCAGGGGTCACCAACACAGTGCTCGCGGGCACCAGGTAGCCCCCCGCGACCACATGAGGTGCCCGCAAGCCTGCTTTTCATTCACGTTTTCAGTTAATAATGTGAGAATAATGTGAGAACACTAGAAAAGATAGAAATGTATTCTGAAACATAAAATGTGAGTTGTTGATACCAGCATTTTGTGAATGTTTTGGTAAAACAAGTATATTTGCTTTGTTTGGGTTGAAATAAGGTATGAAAATCATTTCTACAAAAATGAGTAGCTCGTGGCCATTTTCATTTTCTAAAAGAAAAAAAGTTAGTGACCCCTGATGTATGTGCTGTCAGTGTGTATATGTATGCATGTACAGGTACCTCTGTAGGTGTGTATGTGTGCATATCTGCATGTATATATACGTGCATAAATGTGCGTGCATGTGTGTATGTGTAATTGTCACTGAGAATGTATGAAAGGTGAGGGACTGCCTCCACCCAGCATGCCCCGCCCAACAATGCCAGGAGCCAGACAGCCTCCCCACCCCAAGAACCAAACGCACACCGCCAGCCCACCGGAGCGACACCCCCGACGAGCTCACAGCCAGATAAGGGAAAGGCAAAGACGTGGAAAACAGCCCAGCGACGCACAGACAGGCGGTAACAAACACCCAAGCACCCGGCAGAGCACCGCACCCTCAACAGCCCCGGCCCCAAGACCTCTACACTGAGGTAAATAAAAGGAGGCTCTGTTAGGTAATCTCAACCATGAGCAATCTCTTCGATCTTCTGTATCGTAGTGCAGTCTTTTATCTCATTCGATAAACTGCTTACTACCAGTAATTTCATTGAGTTTTTTTTTACCACTGCAACAGTTGCTTGAGGAAATCCATTTATCGGAAAAGTCAAGTCAGAACACGCATTCATATTTAGATATGTATTATTCAACCCTGAACAACAGGAACAACAGGCTTTTATTGCAGGTTTGAATTATCTCACAAGAGGCACAATAAAATAAAAACAATAATAATAATCCTAATAATAACACGGGCTACTGTTGCGACCGGAACCCATGCCAAGCTGAAACTCAACTCTGAACCCCTGACGTCACTTCCTGTCTTCCACACATGCAGAACACATCTATGGCAATACACATGAGAACAAAGTTTTATTTCTGTTTTAAGTTTTATGTCTTAAATGGTTTATTTTTTGTAATTATATCTACTTTATTGGGTAATATGAGTGTCAAGGTGACTACAGTTGTCCCTTGTTTATCGCAGTTAATTGGCTGTAGACCCGACCGCGGTAAGTGAATTTCCACAAAGTAGGATTCAATATTATTTAAATGATTACTTTCACAGTTATTTTCACATTGGAAACCTGTTTATGGCCTTCATCCCTCTCAACATGAAATAACACCCCTATAGTCACCCCTAAGATAAGAGACTCACACATTAGCACTGACAGCATACTTTTCCTGGTGGCTACTGTCTCATCAATCTAACCTTACTGACACCTGCTGGCCAGTGTAGAATACTACTCTACTGTCGCTGTTTATGGTTAAGAAGAGACTCATGATGCACTTGAATTGCTTTATTGACAAGCAGAGAACACATGCATTGAACATTCACACAGGAGCTGCTGTCGGCCACTTTCTACACTAGCATTTAAATAATGCAGGACTAACTAAGGTAATTTAATAATGAGTGTTTTGTGCTTTTTACATTTATTAACGTTTTATTTGTGTATGTGTAATATTAGTAGTCCCCTGCCCTTGTTACGACTTTTTCACCGTGACATGAGAAACCTTACCTCTTGATTTCCAGGTATGGCAAGGTCACAAGGAAGATATTTGAATTTTTCATTGAAATGGACACAAAGGTTCATTTCTACAATTGAAGGCTGCTGAAGCGTAACGTTCATTTCAACAGTGGAATTGGCAGTCAGCGTGTGAAATCAGCCTCTTAAACAGTTTGGATCTCAACCAAAGGCCACTGTTGTCTCCTTATTACAGGCCCATTACCATCAGATTCCAAATGGCTATTAGGTGTTGCTAATGACTATTTAGCATAGTGATGGATGTGACAAGAACATACTTACGACAATCAGGTCAGTCATACTGTATATAGATGTGGTTTGTTCAACGTTCGAATTGCACTGACAAAGACATGCATGCCTGCATGCAAATTTGAACTCAATGCACAATTAAGTAATTTTTTTGAGATTCTAGCATTATAGTATTTATATTGAGTGTTTATGCATGTTTGCGCAATTCCACTCATTTTGAATTTCCTGCACAATAACCTCGGCGTTTCAGCAAGAACTCATTTTTGATTTGGTTCAGTATTGTTTAGTGTCACAGGGAATTTGCAAAGACCGTCCCAGTGGAAGACCCTCTGAATGGAAACTATGAATTTCAGCTTGAAATTGAACTTTCACACCTGATTGTCAGATAAGAGCATCATCTTCTAAACTCACCGCCTTGTCCTGTCAACTTGGGTGTAAAATAAAACTGCTTCATTTTAATTTAGTGAGGCCAAATAAATACTGACAGAAAATAAAAGTAGTCTGGCGAACGATAGTAATAATTTATAGCCCTTTGCACGCTGAGTAGTAGAGTACCTTACTTTCTTTCCTCATGCATTTGTCCTTTTCTTTCCATCAGGTCTGATTAAAATATCAAGTACTGTATAAAAAAACGCTACCTTTTAAAATAATAATAACCCTCCGTTTTGATAGACACTGTCAAAGTGCTATTCATTTATTCAAAGAGACACTATTTATTCATTGTTTGTGTAAGCTAACTTCTACTCCTGAATTCTCAGGACATTGAATCGATCAAAACTGGACTGTTCATTTGTTTTGCCTCTCATCCGAGCCAGTTCCATCAGTTAATGCTCAATGAGCTCACACTAGTCTGTCTAGGACCTAGTGTTTGTAAGGCTACATGACAATATGGTGCTATCAAAGTCAACGTTTATACTTACTGAAAGGAAGCTACAGACTTAATGATAATAACTGATAAAATGGTTGACAGGATCGTAGGTTGATAGTGAGTGAGTACAGGCCATGTACTCACCAGAATGAAGAGTTAGTAGTCAGTGTAGTAGTGGTTAGATATTGTATTGTATGTACACAGTAGTTCAGGTCTCTTCTTCTTTGTATTTTGTGAACATCAACTGCTTGTACTTTTTCTTACAATCACTCATTTTAGTGCATTGTTTGAGTTCCTTACTCAATCCGTTCTACAACTTGATTCACGATAACATAAATGCTGAAGGTTTTTAGTGTTGTCCGTGCATATAAGTGTTTTAGGTTTAATTTTCCCCTCAGATCATATTTCTCTTCTCTTGTTGATAAGAATTGTTTTACGTTTTTGGGTAGAAGGTTATTGTTTGCTTTATGCATAATTTTAGCCGTTTGAAAGTTTACTAGATCCATAAATTTTAATAATTGTGATTTTATAAATAATGGGTTTGTGTGTTCTCTGTAAGCGGCATTATGGATTATCCTAAGTGACCTTTTTTGTAGCACAGATAGTGAATGAAGTGCACTTTTGTAATTATTACCCCATAACTCCACACAATAAGTTAGATATGGTAATATCAGTGAACAGTAGTGTGTATGGAGTGCTTTTTGGTCTAGAACACATTTTGCTTTATTCGATATTAAGGTGTTTCTTGCCACTTTATGTTGTAAATTTTTAATGTGAGATTTCCAGTTCATCTTCTCGTCTATTATAACCTCGAGAAATTTCTTTTCGTTCACCCTGTCAATGTCTACACCATCAATTTGTATTTGCTCATACGCTTCCTTTTTGCACTTACCAAATAGCATTACTTTAGTTTTACTCAGGTTCAGGGATAGTCTGTTTTTATCAAACCATCTTTTTAGTATATTTAGTTCATCTGTGATTTTTTTTTTTTTTTTACTAGCTCTGGTGTGCTGTCTACAGAACATAATGCGGTTGTATCGTCTGCAAATAATACTAGCTTTAGGTCTTTTGGGACTTTACAGATGTTGTTTAAATATAGATTGAATAGTTTTGGTCCTAGGATTGACCCCTGGGGTACGCCGCATGATATATTTAACCTCGCGGATGTATATTCTTCTAGCTTCACATATTGCCTCCTGTCTGCTAAGTAGCTTTTAACCCAATTCAAGACTAACCCTCTGATTCCATACCTTTCTAGCTTTCTGATTAGGATATCATGATTAATTGTGTCAAAGGCTTTTGTTAAATCCATAAATTCTGCAGCTGCACACTTTCTGTGATCTGTAGCATTGGTAATTTCCTCTGTAGTTTCATTAGTGCCATGGAAGTTGAAATGTTAGCTATGTATCCGTATTGGCTATTGGCGAGTAACTTTTATTCATAAAATTGTCCAACCTTTTGTTAAATAGCTTTTCAATGATTTTGGAAAACTGTGACAATAAGGACACTGGACGGTAGTTTATGAATTGGTGTTTGTTTCCATTTTTAAAAATTGGAACTACTTTAGCTATTTTCATTTTGTTTGGGAATCTACCGGTCTGGAGTGATAGGTTACTAAGGTACGTTAGCGGTTGTGCAATCTCATTTATAACCCTTTTTATTGTTTCCATTTCTATTCAGTTGCAATCGGTTGATGTTTTTGCTTTAAATTTATTAACAATATTGATGATTTCCTTTTTTGTAACGTTAGTGAGGATCATGGAATTGGGATTCCTGTCTACCATAATCTCATTCCTTTCCTCTGCTGGTGGGTAATTTGGGATCTTTGTTTCCAGATCCGGTCCAATATTTACAAAGTAGTTGTTGAACTTTTCAACTACCTCATTCATATTGTCATATATATCATTTCCATTTATGAAATAAAGAGGGTAGTCTGCTTTCTTCACACCATTACGTATAATATTGTTTAGAATGCCCCATGTTGCTCTCGTGTTGTTTTTGTTCTTGTTTAATAATTGACTATAATATTCTTTCCTACACACTCTCAAAATGTTTGTTAACTTATTTTTGTATATTTTATAGCGTGTGAAATCGACCTCTTAAACTTTTTGGATATCAACCAAAGGCCACTGTTGTCTCCTTATTACAGGCTCATTACCATCAGATTCCAAAAGGCTATTAGGTGTTGCTAATGACTATTTAGCATAGTGATGGATGTGACAAGAACATACTTACGACAATCAGGTCAGTCATATATAGATGTGGTTTGTTCAACGTTCGAATTGCACTGACAAAGACATGCATGCCTGCATGCAAATTTGAACTCAATGCACAATTAAGTAATTTTTTTGAGATTCTAGCATTATAGTATTTATATTGAGTGTTTATGCATGTTTGCGCAATTCCACTCATTTTGAATTTCCTTCACAATAACCCAGGCGTTTCGGCGAGAACTCATTTTTGATTTGGTTCAGTATTGTTTAGTGTCACAGGGAATTTGCAAAGACAGTCCCAGTGGAAGACCCTCTGAATGGAAACTATGAATTTCAGCTCAAAATTGAACTTTCACACCTGATTGTCAGATAAGAGCATCATCTTCTAAACTCACCGCCTTGTCCTGTCAACTTGGGCATAAAATAAAACTGCTTCATTTTAATTTAGTGAGGCCAAATAAATACTGACAGAAAATAAAAGCAGCCGGGCGAACGATAGTAATAATTTATAGCCCTTTGCACGCTGAGTAGTAGAGTACCTTACTTTCTTTCCTCATGCATTTGTCCTTTTCTTTCCATCAGGTCTGATTAAAATATCAAGTACTGTATAAAAAACTCTACCTTTTAAAAGAATAATAACCCTCCGTTTTGATCGACACTGTCAAAGTGCTATTCATTTATTCAAACAGACACTGCAAAAAGAGCGATTAATTTATTTATTCATTGTTTGTGGAGGCTAACTTCTTCTCCTGAACTCTCAGGGCATTGAATTGATCAAAACTGGACTGTTCAGGTGTTTTGCCTCTCATCCGAGCCAGTTCCATCAGTTCATGCTCAATGAGCTAACACGAGTATGGTATGACAACCCTAGTCTGTCTAGGACCTAGTGTTTGTCCCACCTGGTCATTGAGCATGAACTGATGAAGCCTGCTCGGATGAGAGGCAAAATGTCTTCTAACACAACTTGAACAACCCGGTTACGATCAATTACAATGCCCTGACAATACCATGACCTGGATGAATGAAAATATTCACAGGCATCTTCTACTCCTGAACTGCTGCATACAAAAGGGTAATGGTAGTGGTTTAATTCATCCTGAACATGCATACGAGTCAAACTGGAGCACATCACATAGTACAATTCACAATGTCCAAAAGGAGAAGGAAGAAGCAAGGCTTATTGAATCCTACCCCTTATCAGTTTCACATCAGTTGCAATACATTTATTCACCTCTTGTTATTCAGGTGTACTTTGTAAGGCTACATGACAATATAGTGCAATCATATTCAACGTTTATACTTACTGAAAGGAAGCTACAGACTTAATGATAATAACTGATAAAATGGTTGACAGGATCGTAGGTTGATAGTGAGTGAGTACAGGCCATGTACTCACCAGAATGAAGAGTTAGTAGTCAGTGTAGTAGTGGTTAGATATTGTATTGTATGTACACAGTAGCTCAGGTCTCTTCTTCTTTGTATTTTGTGAAAATCAACTGCTTGTACTTTTTCTTAAAATCACCTCATTATAGTGCATTGTTTGAGTTCCTTACTCAATCCGTTCCACAACTTGATTCCCGATAACAGAAATGCTGAAGGTTATTAGTGTTGTCCGTGCATATAAGTGTTTTAGGTTTAATTTTCCCCTCAGATCATATTTCTCTTCTCTTGTTGATAAGAATTGTTTTACGTTTTTGGGTAGAAGGTTATTGTTTTCATTTATGCATAATTGTTGCCGTTTGAAAATTTCCGAGTTTACTAGTTTGCGTAAATTTTAATTGTGATTTTATAAATAATGGGTTTGTGTGTTCTCTGTAAGTGGCCTTATGGGTTATCCTAAGTGACCTTTTTTGTAGCACAGATAATGAGTGAAGTGCACTTTTGTAATTATTACCCCATAACTCCACACAATAAGTTAGATATGGTAATATCAGTGAACAGTAGTGTGTATGGAGTGCTTTTTGGTCTAGAACACATTTTGCTTTACTCGGTATTGAGTTGTTTCTTGCTACTTTATGTTGTAGATTTGTAATGTGAGATTTCCAGTTCATCTTCTCGTCTATTATAACCTCGAGAAATTTATTTTCGTTCACCCTGTTAATGTCTACACCATCAATTTGTATTGGCTCATACGCTTCCTTTTTGCACTTATGATGATATATTTAACCACGCGGATGTATATTCTCCTAGCTTCACATATTGCCTCCTGTTTGCTAAGTATCTTTGAACCCAATTCAAGACTAACCCTCTGATTCCATACCTTTCTAGTTTTCTGATTAGGATATCATGATTAATTGTGTCAAAGGCTTTTGTTAAATCCATAAAATCTGCAGCTGCACACTTTCTGTGATCTATAGCATTGGTAATTTCCTCTGTAATTTTAATTAGTGCCATGGAAGTTGAAATGTTAGTTCTGTATCCGTATTGGCTATTGGCGAGTAACTCATTTTTATTCATAAAATTGTCCAACCTGTTGTTAAATAGCTTTTCAATGATTTTGGAAAACTGTGACAATAAGGACACTGGACGGTAGTTTATGAATTGGTGTTTGTTTCCATTTTTAAAAATTGGAACTACTTTAGCTATTTTCATTTTGTTTGGGAATCTACCTGTCTGGAGTGATAGGTTACTAAGGTACGTTAGCGGTTGTGCAATCTCATTTATAACCCTTTTTATTGTTTCCATTTCTATTCAGTTGCAATCGGTTGATGTTTTCGCATAAAATTTATTAACAATATTGATGATTTCCTTTTCTGTAACGTTAGTGAGGATCATGGAATTGGGATTCCTGTCTACCATAATCTCATTCCTTTCCTCTATTTGTGGGTAATTTGGGATCTTTGTTTCCAGTTCCGGTCCAATATTTACAAAGTAGTTGTTGAACTTTTCAACTACCTCATTCATATTGTCATATTTATCATTTCCATTTATGAAATAAAGAGGGTAGTCTGCTTTCTTAACACCGTTCCGTATAATATTATTTAGAATGCCCCATGTTGCTCTCGTGCTGTTTTTGTTCTTGTTTAATAATTGACTATAATATTCTTTCCTACACACTCTCAAAATGTTTGTTAACTTATTTTTGAATATTTTAGATATTTGTTCTGCTTCTTGAGTTATTTGAATTATAAATCTCCTATATAGTGTATTTTTCTTCTTACAGGCATTTTGTAGTCCTTTTGTCATCCACGGCTGATTTCTGTTCTTTTGCTTATTAGATACTTCTCTCAGAGGACAATGTCTGTCGTAGCACTTCATATAAATATTAAGATATTTTTTTATATGCCTCGTTCACATCATTCTTGCTATATACGGACTCCCATCTTTGTTTTTCCAAATCTTTCCTAAAGGTAATACTTCCTCTGTATGTACTGTAGGGTGACAATTCGGCAAAACATGCATCCCTACTGTTTTGCAAGTGCTGTTATTTTTCTGACAAATACACCACACAGGGGCCGCATGGGGGCATAGTGGGTAGAATTTTGGCCACGCAGTCAGGAGATCGGGAAGACCTGGGTTTGAATCTCCAATCGGAGTGGAGTTTGCATGCTGTCCCCGTGCGTGTGGGTTTTCTCCGGGTACTCCGGTTTCCTCCCACATTCCAAAAACATGCATGTTAGGTTAATTGGTGACTCTAAATTGTCCAAAGGTATGAATATCAGTGTGAATGGTTGTTTGTCTATATGTGCCCTGCAATTGGCTGGCGACCAGTCCAGGGTGTACTCCGCCTCTCGCCCGAAGTCAGCTGGGATACCCCCGTGACCCTAATGAGGAAAAGCGGCAAAATGCATGAATGGACACAGTGATGTTATTAAACCGACAACTGACGACAACTATGGGATGTTTAGGGATGTTTGAAGCAAAACCATTTGATACACACCTTTTTAGGGGACAAGATTGGTTGAAAAACGTATTTGCAGGGTCACGGGTGGGACTTAGCAACTAATTGGCCGTTAGTCAATCTAATGATTATAAAACTTTGACAATATCTGTACTGCATGTGTGGTAGTGTGTCTCCCAAAGCATTTTCAGCACAACCCATAGCTGGCACCGCAAATGTCATTTACCTGAAGTTATGCAGTAAAATGGAAATAATAAGTGCTTCTAAAACTGTATTTGTAATGTATCTAAAAAAACTGTTTATGACCTTCTTAATACTTTTTTTTTAACGCTAGAGCCCTCTAGACATAACATCGCTATAGTTACCTTTATACTCATATTACCAATGTAGTAGACATACTGTAAATAAGACTTGTGCTCATGTCTGTTTAAATAATGTGTTCTCGACATGTGGAGGACAGGAACTGCCGTCGATGGGTTTTATCTTGGAGTGGATTATGGATTATTATGATGATGATTATTATTATGATAACTTTTGGTTATTTTTCCTGTTGTGAGGTAATTCAAACCTGCAACAAAAGCCTGTTGTTCTGGTGATCAAGTCTGACACTTGTGTGCCTCATTACAGTAACACCACTGACACACAGTGAGCAGTGAACTACGTAGCATTACGTATGCATCTTCTGAATGCCTTATATTTGTATTTTAGTTAATTTACCCATTTTTACAATATGTCAATTTTATGTAAAATGTGCATCGTTTTTGACTAATAATAGGCCATATTCAATCACAAAACAACATGATTTATTAATATACTTTTGAAAAACTGTGAAGCCGTGTTGTGGCAAGGGACGACTGTAGTTATTTGAGAGTTAAGGTACAGCGATAAAACAGAAAGTATGAGTAAAATGACAATTCACTGACAAGGGAGGGACAACCTACATGGGCTCTGAGTGGAGCAATATGATATATTAGCTCCCTACCGCCGTATGCTTACAAGATAATCATCCATAAACATATATTTGTCTTGAAAACATTGGTACTTTGTCAACAAAAATACATTTTTCTGTCACAAGGAGCCTTTTGGCAACGCTGGTAGCAGCTGATGATGCAAAAATATAGAACGAGTTTTACAAGTAATCAAAGACAAAGGGGAAAAGATGCAGGAAAATAAATCTCTAAGGTACAGTTTGCCATAACTGACTATTTTCAAATAGTGACAGGAAAAATCCTCAGACTTCAGTTTGACAGATCAGAAACACTATCTAACACAACAGCCGTGCCTCTGGTGCAAGAGGATGTTGTAGGATTGTCCCCCAGTAGAGCAATGAATGTACTGTACACTCTCCTAGAATTGTTTTTCATAGGACCTACCCTACCAGGCACATATAGCGGACAACATAACTCCTAGGATCACTCGGGCACTCAAACCTCTCCACCACAATAAAATGGTGATTTGTGGAGGAGCAGACATCATACTGTAGAAATGATCCAGACTGTCTTTGGTATTCTGGTTTGGTGACAGCCTTTCACACACAACCTTTTTGCAGACACCATTAGGGCTGGGCAATTTTACCAATCTTGTGATACAGTATATATCGATATTTTTTTCCATAGATGTTTATTGGGGGTGTAACGATTCATCCACGACATTGATGTATCGATCTGTATTCCTATGATCCAACTACATCGATCAATGTTCAAGAAGTTGCCATTCCGGACAACATATATCGATCTAACAACGATTAAAAGGTAATGAATCAATTGCGTCGATACTAGGAAATAAAGTATTGGACTTAATCACAGCAGGCTTTATATGGATGTGTTTTTTTAGCACTTTTAATGATAAAGAAGTTAAACATTACTCATGCAGTTTGATTTGGCTTGATTAGTCATGCCTGTTGAGTGGGGCGCATGGATGACGTCATGTAAAGGCGATGGAGCCAAAACGTCCTTTCCATAATGACAGTCCGGTAAAGAGTGACTCTAGACGCCCAACACATCGACGTTACACTTGATTCAGTCTGCCTGTGATGTCATCGCTACGTGTTATATTGGATTTATACTGAGTGTTGGACTTTGAAAGTCCAACTTTAAGCCTTTCAAACTTTCAAACTACTTGCCAAGATCCGTGGGTCAACCTGAAGTGTTGGCTGCACTTAATTCTTTTTTTTTACATTTTTTTTTATTTTTTATTTTTATTTTTTTTTACACTGCACTTAATTCAAACAAAATGTGAACGCATTTGCCATTAATTGTGGTTCACTTGTTTGTTTATATCAATAATTTATACCTGATTCCCTTACAAAAACAACGGGAATCTAGGAAACTTCACCTGCACTGTCCAGTATCCAGGTATTTATTTCGCAGTCAGACTGGTTGAATGTTGGGCTAAAAAGTTACTGAATTGGTTTAAAATTACTGAATCGTTTTGAATCGTGTTGTTGTAAATCAGGGGTCTCAAACACAACTTACCGGGGGGCCGCTGAAGGTAGAGTCTGAGTGAGGCTGGGCCGCATCAAGTATTGGAAGTACAGCTGGGAATCTCGGGGTACCTCACGATACGACACACGATACATGGCTCACAATAATATAATATTTTGATACAGTAGTAGGGTGAATCAAATAAATAAATAAATAAATAATTTCACAGTTTATATTTTGTTGCATTCAGCTGGGATAGGCTCCAGCTTACCCGTGACCCCAAAGAAGACAAGCGGTATTGAAAATGGGTGGAATTTTTTGACCACAATTTTTTAGTGACTCACTCAATCTTAGTTCAGTGTAGGCTTATGTGTGCATCCTACGAGTAACATTGGTTTGTCGCAGGCCGTATTACCGTAATCTTTGAAGACAAGTCGCGGGCCACAAATGGCCCACGGGCCACGAGTTTGAGACCCCTGGTGTAGAGATTGCATGTTCTCCCAGTGCGCGCGTGGGTTTTCTCCGGGTACTCCGGTTTTCTCCCGCATTCCAAAAACATGCATGTTGGGTTAATTCTCTAAATTGTCCATAGGTATGAACGTGAGTGTGAATGGTTGTATGTCCATATGTGCCCTGCGATTGGCTGTCCAGGGTGTACCCCGCCTGACGCCCGAAGTCAGCTGGGATAGCCTCCAGCATACCCGCGACCCTAGTGAGGATAAGCGGCATAGAAGATGGATGGATGGTTTTAAATATCCAACTCACCGCAAGTCCATGAATGCATCTACACTGCGTCCTGACTACTGACTGGATGTGAAAGAGAAGGAGGAGGGGGCCAAGCGTGTGCAGTGAGACACGGAAAAGATGTATTGTGAGGGTGCGACCCGTACGTTAAGCTATCCATAACCATGAATTTGTCCCTAAAAAGAAAACTTTTGGAATAAAAAAGGACACTTTAATTCTTAATGGACGTGTTGCCTTCACTGCCAACGATGCTGATAAATTAGCAAGCAAACATAGAATGTTGAAAGACATTTTCAAAACAAGCACTCTGAAAAGTACCCACTTGCAGATGGGCGCAATACAGCGAACTACAGCTGTTAGTGTTGTGGCAGTGGCTGCACATGAAATCGTAAGGAGGGGGAGGACATTCACAGCTGGGGAACACTTGAAAGAATCGTTCATAAAAATATCAGGACATCTATTCTCTGAATTGAAAAAATAAACAGGACATTATCCAGAAACTGTACGAAAAGCCTCTCTTCAAAGAGAGTCAAGGGCAGGACCAATATACTAAGAGCAAAAAACATCACCAGTAGGCAAATTCATGACATTAATTCAGCGCAAGCTTTTTGAATTGCCTGTGATGAGTCAAGTGATGTAAACGATATTGAGTAGACAGCACTGATATACAGATATGTTAACTCTGATGGGCCTTTGCATGTTAAAGTTGTCTATGTCTTGTTGTAATTTTACGCAAATATGTGTCTCAAAATGGCCTACATAGTTCAGTGTTTAAATTATTTCAAAGTTGGCTTAGAGTAGGCACTCTACATGACTTCATGCTGTGTTAAGGTAATATAATTTAAGGTAATGTCTCAAGGTTTGTGTCATTATCACAGCGGGGAAGTGAATTTCCCCGCTGTGGGATAAATAAAGTACAAATACAAATACAATACAATACTATTACTGCCGCCTAGTGACCAGAATACTACATATCACTTGTATTTCTGTGTTTTGACTAATAATAGACCAAAGTCTCCCATGAAACAGCGATCATTTATTAAATAATTAATTTCTGAAAAAAAAGCAATATAGTGAGGGAGTGATAATCGAACCACAATACTGCAACCGACGAATGTACTAAATATCTCATGTTACGCCATGGACACGTGTGTCATATAGATTGGTGCGGCCTATATATGTAGAAATATTTTTCGCTTTAAATCCAGTGGGTGCGGTTTATATACCGGTGCACTCTATAGTCCGGAAATTTTGGTATTGTTTAAGCGATTGCTGTTCGGGTGCAGATATATTGTAGAGTTTGGCATTGGGAAGAACAGCATTGGGTAAAAGTTTGATGGCACAATCATAACGCTAATTCGACGCTAATAGCGTTTGAATGGTAGCTCAATGGAGTTGATGTGCATAAAGGAGATGATGCTTTCCTGATGTATTGGACCTGCTGTTTCTGCTGCTGTTTGTGCTATACTACCTTGCTCTGCTGTTGGCCGTGATGCTTCGGCATGTAGCTTTGATTTAGCTAAGTGTGCTAACATTTGAGGACTGCATACCCACATCTGATCCAGTATCCCCTAACCACTCATAAGGATTTGTGAGTACCCGATTGACTTATTGTGCACGTGCCTTATATACTACTAACAAGAAGTTAGGGATATTGTTCACACTTTACAATAAGGTACACAAAAACACAGTAGTTACTGAAGAACTAATGCAAAACTAATGAGGAACTAATGACGAAGGCACATACATTTAGAGTAGTTACTGAGGAACTAATGAAGAAATAATCATGAACTAATGAGTGGAGTAGTTACTGAGGAACTAAGGCACATAATTTTAGAGTAGAGACTGAGGAACTAATGAAGAACTAATGAGGAACTAATGAGTACTGGTTAGGGTTTGGTAGGTTCGTTCCTCATTAACTACTGTAATTTTGTTTACCTTATTGTAGTGTTACCGGGATATTTCAGATACATTTCAGGATGTACTAGTGTATAATTTTTTACAGGTGAACTTAACATGTTCTGTACTTAATGCTCTTAAAGGGATAGTTCGTATTTTTTTACATGAAGTAGTATGACATCCACATCGGTAGTGTAGTGCATAAACAGTGACTTAGCCCCCACCCCCCGGCCACCTCCCACGCAGATCCCAAAACGTTCTCAGGCCAGTTGGGATACAAAGTCTCTCCAACGTGTCCTGGGTCTTTCTCGAGGCTTTCTACCGGTCGGACATGCCCTGAGCACCTCCCCAGGGAGGCGTCCGGGAGGCATCCTGACCAGATGCCCAAGCCTCCTCATCTGGCTCCTCTCAATGCGGAGGAGCAGCGGTTCTACTCAGAGTTTCTCCCAGATGACTTCTCACCTTATCTCTAAAAGAGAGCCCAGCCGCCCTAGGTAGAAAACTCATTTTGGCCCCTTGTACCCGTGATCTTGTCCTCTCTATGCAAAGCTCATGACCATAAGTGAGGGTAGGAACGTAGATCGACCGGTAAATTGAGAGCTTTGCCTTTCAGCTCAGCTCTCTCTTCACCACAACGGACCGATGCAGAGTCCACATCTCTGCAGACGCCACACCAATTTCGCCTTCTATCCTTCCCTTACTCGTGAACAAGACCCTGAGGTAACTCCTCCACTTACAGCAGGATCTCATCCCCGACTCGGAGATGGAACTCCACCCTTTTCCGGGCGAGAACCATGGACTTGGACATGAAGAGTAAGGGAAAGATTCAAAACACAAAAAAGATATCTAGTATTTAATTTTGGGAAACTTTAACTGACATTTATAGATATCTTATTTAATATATTTTTACATCAGAAAAGGTCATTTTGATTCTGTATATATATATTGCGTACATACTTTAAATAAATTAGTTCATATTTTATACTTAAGGTACAGTTGTGGGGGTCTTTATTACCATTGAATAGGAATATAAATTTCAGATTCTTGTGTACAACACACAAACTCAGGCCTAGTCTCATTGTATTAACCACTCCATGTAACACATACCTGTGTTACATATATGTGTGTACAGGCATAAAAAACAGCTGCAGTAAAATGAATTATCTTTTTGTAAAAATTATAATAATATTTTAACATTCTTAATCATCATGCAGGTGCCAGACTACAGATTACAGTCTTGCCCATCATGTTCATTATTTTGAGAGCGCTGAATAAATTATATTTTTCAAACTGACAAATTAAGTTCACATGTAAAAACACAGATGATAGGCCTATTTAAAACAAAAAAATGTCCTGTCTTTTCCACTGTCATGTCTTACAACCTCCGGTCTAGCCTGTCTACTGAGATGGCAAATGCTTCAGCCTACAGCTCTGTGTGCCATGTGTCAGACAGCAGCCTGTAATGGAAAGCTAAGACATTATTATCTAATTAGACAAGACTAATGACATGTCACAGCAAGCCGTAAGTCCAAGACTGTCTCCTTCCTGTCTGTCTGTTTTAAACAAAAATGCTGCTCTGGGTCATAAAATACCCTTAACGTTATTAGGGAAATATGGACATATGTTCTATATAAGGGCTAAATCACGTAATTTGTGCCTGTTCTTTTCGGTTAATTGCACACTAAATTGTTGGTAGTTGTGGATATAAATAGCTGTCTGTCGCTATCTGCATCCCTGTAATTGAGAGGTGATCAAACAATATCTTGCCTCTCATCCTAGAACAGCTAGGATAGACTCCACTTTCCATGTCATGC
Source organism: Dunckerocampus dactyliophorus (assembly GCF_027744805.1). Lineage (NCBI taxonomy): Eukaryota > Metazoa > Chordata > Actinopteri > Syngnathiformes > Syngnathidae > Dunckerocampus > Dunckerocampus dactyliophorus. The sequence continues at coordinate 23,776,086 of NC_072819.1, read as the reverse complement.
TAAACAAGAAAAATGAATAGAATAGAGTTGTTTATCAGCAAAATATATATCAATTCTAGTATCTTAAACATAGATTTCCTTTGACATTTCAGTGCTTGAGCATTTACAGTAATGCCTCGTTTATTAATAAAAAGTTTAATTTAAAAACTGCATTTTCGGTTCAGTTGTTGTCATTGACTAATATATCGTATACTTTCCAGGAAATTTCCAGTAAATGTTAATTTTAGGCCGCCCGATATTCACATTGGACTCACCTTACACATTAGCATAACACTAATGTGTTGCAAGGAGTTCAAAATATGTTGTGGGCTGTCTACATAAACAGCTGTCTACATACAGGCTGTCTACATAAGCCTGTATGAAGAAAGTTTAATTCTTGCCTTTTTCATATATTTTTGTTTTACATCATTTATTCATCCAAAATCGCGAAGAATACATAACCTTTGCTGATACGCACGTTTTTCACAAATAATAGGCCATATTCAACCACAAAACAACATTTATTTAATATATTTCTGAAAACTCTTAGAGGGAAGCCACAAAATTTTAAGTGTGAAGTTGCGAGAGACGACTGCACACCAAAACTTTTTCAGTCTGGCACAGTGAGCCTCTCCTCAGAGAGTACCGTACAATGTAATACAGTTGGGCCCTGCCCTATTCCCCCAAAAACTGACTTCTGCAGCATATTTTAAGGCATTTTCTGCACACACGAGTCCCTGTTTATCACTTCCATTTTGCCTCTGACATAACTGAAGTTATCTTAGCATGTTGTTTTTTTCTTTATTTTTCTCAAGATGCTGCTGCCTGTCTCACACTTTGGCTTAGACCATTAACTGGAACACTCATAAGAGGCATATTCCAACATTACTTGGTCATTTCGAATCCACTATGTTCTGTGCCTAATTAAATAGATTTTTGCTGTTTGTAGAACTTGATTATTTTTTCTTTATTTAAAATTGAATGTCGGATGTTGAATAAGGACATATGGGATAGTCCTTCTTGTCCATAATTTTGTACTTAAATTATGTGCAAAGTACCAAGGAACTAAATATCATATTTATGTGGTTTGTCAGGAATCTTGACAGTGAAAAGAATAATACTTAAGAACATACACAAAAAAACTCATTCCATGTCATGTTTTTCTTTCTGTTATCATTCCATTCTAAACACTAAAAGCTTACACAAAAGCATCCCTCATGCACAAGTATGTCACATTCAACATCAATGGCAGAACAAAGTGTGTACTTATTGCAACTATTAGTGTAACATTACTTCTATAACACAATGTGTAAATGTCTGTGAATATTCTCATTCATCCAGTTCTAAAATACACACAGGGTATTAAAAATAACTTTTTGACTAGGAGGACAAGCAATTGCAGTGCATGTATGTGGTAATGGCATGACATGTAAAATACAGCATTTTTTTTTACAATGGGAATTGTTTTTATTACATTGTTGTCATGCAGGTGGATCTTTTCAAATTGCTAAGAAACAAATACTTTATTGTTTCATGAAAAAACTTACCCAAAACCACGAGATTAACATCTACATGCACTGCAAAATCTATGTTGTTTTCTGTCAGAGTTGGACAAACAATCTTGTATCTCAGTCCCAACACTATTCCATCAAAGGCAAGGGGGCTGAATTAGTTTAGTTTGTTCCTAATTCATAAATCATCAAAGGTGTCCTCCATAGTAAAAAAAATGGGGGGCAAATACTTAGTAAACCAACTGTTATTCTTGGAAATGAGGCCATGATTTCAACAGTGTAGTGGGTTGACCATGTAATTTAAATTCTCACTACCACTGTAACTCTGTATACTGTTTGGCCATAACTGACCTTTCTATTCGTAAATGCTTTCACAATCACCTGAGTTTACTTTATCTTGGGATTAATGGTCAAGATGAAATCGCAGATACGATGCACCACAGGGAAAACCAAAATGTGGCTGTATATCCTCCTTGGGCCTCATTACAACACAGCAAACAGTCAGACATGCAGACAGTGATTAGATTGAAATTATAGCCCATCTGGGTTTTTAATACCATATTAACAATACACTAAACATTTAAAGCAACACATTTAGTTCTATACAAATAGACGTTTGGTAAGGCATATTTTTACTCTCAATCAGAACATGCATGAAAACAATATTTTTCTTCATTCTTTTACGCTTCTGCACCTCCTCTGAAGACTTCTGGACCTCACACTCTGCAAACCATTGGTTTGGTGGTTTGTAACACAAATTATTACCATATACAGTCATGGAAAAAATGATTAGGCCAACCTTGTTTCTTCAGTTTCTTGTTCATTTTACTGCCTGATACAACTAAAGGTAGCTTTGTTTGGGCAAATATAACAATGACAACAAAAATAGCTCATAAGAGTTAAATTTTTTGGCAGTACAATGCTATAGCTATTAATGTAAGAACTTAAGTGATTTAGATTATTATCAAGAAAACCATAGAAGTTGCTAGATATCAGCTCTTGAATTAAACTCTTATGAGCTATATTTATCATCATTATATTTGTCCAAACAAATGTACCTTTAATTCTACCAGGCATTAAAATGGATCAATAAACTGAAGAAACAAGGGTGGTCTAATCATTTTTTCCATGATTCTATGTATGTACAGTCATCCCTCACCAAATCATTCTTCGAATTTCACGCTTTTTCAAAAATATATAAATGAATAAATCATGCGGATTCGTGGTTGAATGCGAACTGTTATTAGTCAAAAATATGCCTGTTGAAGCAAATCATTTTATATATTTTTTGCCTAAATTAATCATTTTCAAGCATAAAAATGGCAAAATTAACTAAAATACACTGAATATGTAGTATTCTACGCTGGTCACTAGGTGTCAATAATATTACTGTAATGTTACTGTTGAGACACACTAGACAGACTTAATCGCTGGAACAACAGGCTTTTATTGCAGGTTTGAATTATCTCACATCATGCACAATAACTCCTAATAAAAATGACTAATGAAAATATGGACTACTGTTGTGGCGGCAACCCATATCAAACTCAATTCTGAAGCCCCAGTGTCACTTTCTGACTGCCCGTCACTGCTCTCCTAGGGAATACATCTATAGAAAAACACACAAGCACGAGTCTTATTTATGTCTTAAATGGCTTATTTTCTTTGATGTCTACTATACACTCCTGATCAAAATTTTAAGACCAAGAATTTACTGTACATTTTGCACAGTTGGATCTTAAGGAGGTTCTAAGTAGAGCTTAAAAATGCAAATCGAAGAAATGGGAGTGAGACAGAAGATTTTTTGAGTAAGCAATTTATTGCAAACAACCATTAAAGTGAAATAGGCTGTTCATCAGCTGATCAAAAGTTTAAGACCAAAAAAAACACAAAGCCCTCCTGAAATAGAAATAGGTAATTTTTTTGAAAGGACTCAATAATGTGTAGCTGTGCCGTTCTTGTTAATTACCTAAACAACTGGTTTTGCCATGCTTGATGCCAGTGTTTCCAGGAGGCTAGTGGGAATGTTGCTCCAGGTGGTGAAGATGAAGCAAGCGGCAGTCAATTTTCAGATTCACCTTTTTAAATTGATTTTACAGAGTAACTGATTACAGCAAAAAGATACAATTTCAAGCGGCCGACTTGAAAAGGAAATCTCCTTGTGGTCCATCTGAAAATGTCTGCTGACTTTCAGTTTCCCAAAATATATGTATACTGTCCCTGACCCCAAAGGTCAAGGAAAGGGCGGTCTTTGACATCACCATTTGGCTTGGAGTTGGAATTGGACTTTCATCCTGTTTCCAGCGGTGCTTTTCCACTAGTAAATACCTTTTTACATAACACCCTAGTGTGAAGTTGACTATGAGATTGTCTGTGATACTGACAATCACATGGGTGATTCAAAAAGAATACGTCAAAATAATTAATTTTTTATTAATTATTAATTTATTAATTTTAAAAGCATTGTAATGGACTAAATCAGTTGTCATTTGATTGGGGAGTTATGCAAGTTTGATTGGGCATGAACGTCACAAGTGTGGTGACGCACTCCTCTAACGCTGTTCAATTTTTTAAAAAATTTACGTTTTTTTTTTTACACCCAAAATGGAAACTCCTTAGCAGAAAGCGTTTTGTATGTTTTGAGTTTGTGAAAACAAATGCCATTGTCACGATGCAGCGTGCTTTTAGAACAGAATTCGGCTATGATGCACCCCATCGTGAGAGCATTCGACGGAGGAGACCACGTGTTTCAGAGGAGTGGTGAGGAAGTGGTGAGGATTCATAAGGCGTTTGAGGTGAGCCCACATAAGTCTACACGTCAAGCAAGTCGGCAGCTTGCAAACCCTCAAACCACTGTCTTGCGGGTGTTAAAAAGACGATTGCATATGAAACCATACAAACTAAGCCTCGTCCAAGGACTTACTAATGACAAGGAGAAGTGAAGTACATTCTGTGAGTCAATGCTAGAGATGGTGGAAAATGATGAAACCCTCTTTTCTTGTCGAGTTTTTAGCGATGAAGCAACTCTCCATTTGTGTGGCATAGTCAATCGTCACAATGTGCGCATTTGGGGAACAAATCACCCACATGAAACCGTTGAGCATCAAAGAGATTTCCCTAAAGTGAACGTCTTCTGTGCTGTGTCTCAAGTCAAGGTCAGTGGTCCCTTTTTCTTTGAAGGAAACACAGTTTCAGGACAAATGTATCTTGGAATGCTCCAAAACTGGCTCTTCACTTTACTGCAAGCAGATTCGAATGACTTAATTTTTCAACAAGATGGAGCACCGCCACATTGGCATTTTGGGGTTCGAGTTTATCAACGGTGCATTGGTAGGAGAGCTACTAACGACCTCATTCTCTGCGCTTGGCCTGCCAGATCCCCGGACCTCAATGTGTATGACGTTTTCTTGCAGGGTTATGTTAAAGACAAAGATTATGTTCCACCACTTCCCAGCAAATATCGATGACATGAAAGATTGAATAACAGCTGCAATCAACACGGTGGACCACAACCTCCTGAGGCGCGTTTGGGAAGAATTCTCATATCAGCTTGATGTTGTCCGTGCTGCCGGCAGTCGCCCCATTTAGCACTTGTAAAACATGAAATAAAAACTTGAAGGTATATACAAAACGTGTCCAAGCTAGAGTTTTCTATTATTTTTCGTTTTTGAAATATTGCGTGCTTATTGTGGCGCATTCTTTTTGAATCACCCTTATATTATATTATATTACATTACATTACATTATAGTATATTAGATTAGATTACAACATTACTTGCTTGTAAAAAGTAAATGTTTTCAACATTGAATAAATTGCATCTGGCAAGCAATTAGACGTGGTAAGAGTACATCAGGATCCAATCAATGGCCTGATGAGACTCAGTTAGGATTGAAATGAAGGAGAAAATTGTCTTACAACATCAATGTCTTCGGACATCCTTCATTACTTGCAGCTGAGTGTATCTCTGAAAAGACAAGTCTTAAATAACAGTCAGTAAAAAAAAAAGCATATGAAAGCTATTGGACATGTACATATTTATATTTTGTGAAACTGATTGACAAGGATAAGATTGCGGGTACAAGCGGCCGAAATGAGTTTTCTCCGTAGGGTGGCTGGGCTCTCCCTGAGAGATAAGGTGAGAAGCACTGTCTTTCGGGAGACACTCGGAGTAGAACCGCTACTCCTCCGCATTGAGAGGAGCCAGATGAGGTGACTTGGGCATCTGGTCAGGATGCCTCCCGGACGCCTCCCTGGGGAGGTGTTCAGGGCACGTCTGACGGGTAGAAGGCCTCAGGGAAGACCCAGGACACGTTGGAGAGGCTATGTTTCCCAACTGGCCTGGGAACGCCTCGGGATCCGCCGGGAGGAGCTGGACGAAGTGGCCGGGGAGAGGAAAATCTGGGCCTCCCTGCTTAGGCTGCTGCCCCCGCGACCCCATCTCGGATAAGCGGTAGAAGATGGATGGATGGATGGATGGACTTTAAACCGTGTTATGATGAGCAATGAGGGGTTGTGTTTAAAGAAGGTAAATACATTTTTTTCAGTGTAATTTCCAGCATACTTAAATGTAGCAAATTGTACATCTGAATTAACGCTTTAGGCGCCAGAGTTTTTGTGGCAGAAAATATTAAGTTTTAACATTACTATTTCAAATGGTTGTAGCTTGAAAATGGTTAGAGATAACGGCATACTGTAAATGAGAAAAAAAATCATCAGTATGATCCAAAGTTTGTGATGGCAGTACATTCACTCATCTAACTTGTACTTGTGATACACTTCCTCATGTCTCACGCAAACACAGCCATCATCATAACCATTTACAGCGCGATCTTATCTTCTTCACTATTAGAAGTGCATTTCCTGCTGCACATTCCGACGCGACAGGCCCTGTTTTTTTTACATTCCCGCCAGATCATCTAGAGCATGTAAAGTAACATGTAAATAACTTGACCCTTACGGGGGGCGCAGCTTTTATTTCCGTCACTCACACATACCAGTGACCTGGGGAGATGCAGCCGCAACACAGAGAGAAGGTGTAAAGATTGTTATAACAAGTTAGCAAACATACATAGGAGGTGTTATGATGCTAAATTTAAGATAATAGTGATCAGTGAAGCAGTGTCATCCGTCCCAACCGACTACAACCAAAGTGTAGTCAGCTGAAGCACTACAAAGGCCCAGGAATGGATCATTAACAACATAACCGGCCCGATTGCAGATGCTAATTTGATTTAAAAATATTTATAACATATTCAATTAATCTTCAAATCCACTTATGCTCAATGTTTGCGCAGCAGGACAACCGTACTGTAGACCAGTGCTTCGGTGAACACGGTGAACTGTCGGGGGGGGGGGGGGGAGAGGCAGGGAGGACTTTCAATTTCAGACCTGCCAACATGTATGAATTTGTCTTATTCAGCATGGAATTTGACTCTTGAATATGCTTGTATGCTTCACTGCTCTCCATTCTGTTGCATTTCTCTGGTTTCATTTTCGAGTTAAGTCTGTACAGTACAAATAAATAAATTGATACTGTATTATACATTTCTCAATAGTATTTCAAATTGGGGGGGGACGCTTCTGTCCCCCAGCGGGGACATGACAGAAAATAACTGAGAACCACTGCTGCAGACAAAAATCGCAGCTGATAAATTCAAAACCTCTTTGGTATTGGCAACTATATTTTAATAATCTATTATTGTAATAGCTGTGGTACAATGGTCCACAGAAGAGCTTGTGAGTATATGAAATGAAATTCATCTTAAAATAGATTTCATTTGGGTTCAAGTCAGCCATCTGAAATATCAATGTCACTAAGGGGTTTAAAACTGTCACTCAACATCCCATCTTCTTACCTCCTATCAGCTACTTCCCATAGTTTTGATTAAGTTGATTAAAAATACATTTTAATTGCCAAAAAATGTCTGTCTCCTGGTTGCCCTTGACAACATCACATTCACATTCCGGACTGTGAGACAGCAGGGAAATTTTGTGTGGGGGTGGGAGGTAGGTGTGGAAGGGGTGTTAATTTCAATAACATCTGTCATATTCTGATTGGATAGCTGCGCCATCAGCCACGTCGAAGGCCTCTTTTGAAAATCCACTGTGAGGTAATTAATATTGTCAAAGTGCATTGGGCTTTGAATTTCAGCCAAGTGGTGGTCGCCTGCGATGAAGACAGACTGTCTCCATTGAAAAGAAGAGCGCTTCTGACATCTAGGAATGTATTAAGGAGTTCTTTTTTTTATTTTGAATGAAGGCAAAACAAGTGGCTAGAGAGAGATCGGCCCATTTATCTTAGTCATGATTGCTGGGGAACACTCGAGCAAAGCTGCACTTGTCATTGCATATCCCTTTTGGGTGAGTGCAAAAAAAAAAAAAAAAAAAGTCATTTCATCTGATAGAGAGATGACTGAAAGAAAGTGGTCTCACTGCTTAAAATCCAGACTACTACTTCAGAACTACTACGAATCGTTTAAATACTGTGCCACTCGCGAGTCAGTGAGAAAACAGTAGCGCTTTCTTTGGCAGGAGTCAATCACGAGCTATGAGTGAGCTCACGACAAGCTTGTGAACCCATTGGAAATTGCAGGAGGTCATTACTCAATATTACAGTCTGACTGACGGTGTCATTTTACAAAGAATGCTAAACTCATCACACAGCAACTTAAGACTCAAAAGATAACTAGGAAATATACAATACAAGTACCAATACGAGTTTGAAATAAAAAAAAAAACATAATGCATTTCGTCCAAGTCTCTTCTGTTGTTGTTGCTTAATTTATTGGTATATATGTTTATGTGTTTATGTTTCTTATGTTCTTATTCTTTCATTTGTTTTCTTTCTTTTCTTGGGAGAATGAACAGAATAAGATTTTCATTGCATGGTATAACTGCTGTTTTACTATGCACATGACAATAAAACTCTCTTGAATCTTGAATCTTGAATCTTGAATCTTATTGCTGCTTGCTGGGACGCTGCACTGATGTCAGCCTCCCTCTGGGCTCCTCTGGCTCCCTCTGGTGGACAGAGTCAGCATTGCAGCACCTCGGCAGCCATCCATCCATTTTCTATGCTCCTTGTCCTCCAATTAAATGCTTTGCTCGGATGTTTTGGTTTTTTTTAATTTTAAACTCATATTGGTACTTGTATATTTCCTAGCTATAACCCAACTGCTGTATATATTGAGTAATGCCCTCCTGTGATTTCCAATGGGTTTACAAGCTCGTAATGAGCTCACTGATAGCTTGTGATTGGCTCCTGTCAAATAAAGAGCTGCTTGATCCTGAGAGAGTGGGTGAGCAGAGTGAGTGGTGGACAGGAAGTGACACCGGATGTTCAGAGTTGAGTTTCAACTTGCTGTCAGCTACGGCCGCAACAGTAGCCTGTGTTTTTATTCGGGATCTTTATTAGGGATTATTATGCCTGTTATGAGATCATTTAAACCTACAATAATAACCTGTCCTTGAGTGTCCTCTTAAATGAATCCATTATTCTGTGGTCTTATCAAGGCAAAATCTTTAAATATAGGACTCATTATAAGCCAGTGTCTCTTCTGTCTTCCAAGAGTGGCTTTAAAGTCCATCGTAGAAACTAGACCAACAATAGGCCTGGCAATGAGTAACATACTGCAACTTTTAAAAAACCTTTGTATCATGTACTGTAAATGTACCATGTATCATTTGTCTGATCTTCCCTCAGGCGGCACACTGAATCTGCCAAGATGTATTCCGGTAAACTGGTTCAGTGTACCACTTTTAAGACCTAAATATTATCCTAAAAATATAGAGGGAGATTCATTATAGCTATACTTGTCAGGTTATTATTAAGCAGAACAGTTGAACATTGTAATACAAAAATGGAGACATATTTGAAGTATGAAGTCCACATTTCAGATAATGCAAAATACAGTATGTTCGCTACATTTAATACAATTGGCTGAAATAAACAATCAAAACAGAGAGCGAGAGAGTGTGCAGAGGAGGATGGAGGTGAAGAACAGAGTGACAAATGAGGGACAAATGCTGGGATTTGAAAGAAACATAACTGAACCTCCTCCCCAAAATATAATTCATTTTGATATGCATATTTCAGGCTGAACAGCACCCACTAAATTTAAAGAGAAAAAAAGATTTGGCCCATAGGCCGCACCTGTCTATAAGCATGGGATATTTAGGACACAGAAGGATGTTACACAGAAAGATTTGAAAGATTTTTTTAAGCTTTTGATTAAATAAATGCTTTTTTACAAACAGTGCTGAACAGTGCATTGTAATCTGGATAGTTAAACAGTACCCTACCAGGAAAGTAATTTATCACGGTCCTCCTTCTAAACCAAAACCACTGAAGTCGTCTTGTCAAGCATCACAGTTGAACAGCCTCATAATTCCTTCGTCACACACTTGGTCAGTCTCTCGCTTTTGTTCTCGCTCTTTGTTGTCTAGTGGCAAATTAGCCATTTAGCTTGAGCTATCCTCTTCATTCATTTCAGTCTTTCAAAACCCGTTGGTGTTAGTGAACAGTTGTCAGTCCGAGTAGTCCAAGCAGAAGCTGTAGTAATTCAACACTTGATCAAACTTACTTACTTACTTACATAGAAACATATTTGGAGGACACAACAGTAACATAACAAGAGGAAGACGAGCAAATCCGCTGTCATCAGCGCACCGTGGGCGCACCGTGCTAGAACTAAAAAAAAGTGGTCGGATATCAAGACACACATTTCTATTTTTTGTGAGCATGTTTCTACATTTTTCCTAATTGATACCACATTTTAGATTAATATAAGCTTAGCACAATCTGTTTAAGTTAAACTTGGGCGCAAAGACTCAAAAATGGGGATGAAGTTATGTTGAAAATAAAGTGCTGTAATTCCAGACGGATAGTTTAAAAATATTTAACTCAATGAAGACATTAACACTATCAAAATATTAGGTATATTAGAATTATTTTATGAGGAACTAATGTATGTTATTTCAAAGCACAACAAAAATAAAAACCCATCATTTGTGGAACAGGAAAGAGAATGTTTACGCACACGGTCCAGACACAGTCCACACAAATAGGCCGTGCATGGTAAATAAATGTTGCTATTGATGACGTACCTGACTGATGCAACAAAAAAACTGTATTTTTTTGATAAATTGTCCAAAGATAAGTGAGAAATGGAGCACCCAGGATATATTAGCTCTGTGTCTTGTATACCCAATCCCTAGAATTATTTAATTGACAGCATGATGTTTGTTCTAATTAATATTAATCAAACACAAAATACTGTAATGATTTAAGCGCTGCGTTGTTTTTCATTTATCATTTAGTCCAGATACTTTACGCTCATGCGTAACTGTGTTTATGATAAATGACAAATTGTATAAATCAGTGTCATGTAAAATAACACTTTCCGCAAATGTTTTAAGTCAATAATGGAATGATGTTTTCATACAATGATGAATAACTCTTCCATAAAGCTTCCATTGCATGTTTATTTGTAACATATGATTTCACTTCACTAAATGTGCGTTGCCTTTCTGCCATTTCTCCAAAAGGTGAGTACACCAAAAAAAAGAGAGACAAGAGACAAGGACAACAGCAGCAACAACAACAATTGTGACAACAAGAACAGAACAACAGAAACATACAGAACGACATCAGCAAATAAATGTCTGTGACAACTATAAAGATGAACAAGGACATAAGGACAAAGGACAAAACAATATCAACAACCACAATGACAACGTTGTCAATGATAATCACACATAATAGCAGTCATGAAATGATGAAATATGACAGTGATCACAATGACAATACTGCATTGAAACAGTCACACATAATAGTAGTCATGAAATGATTATCTATGATAGTGATCACAATGACAATACTGCATTGAAACAGTCACACATAATAGAAGTCATGAAATAATGAACTATGACAGTGATCACAATGACAATACTGCATTGAAACAGTCACACATAATTGTAGTAATGAAATGATTATCTATGATAGTGATCACAATGACAATACTGCATTGAAACAGTCACACATAATAGTAGTCATGAAATGATTATCTATGATAGTGATCACAATGACAATACTGCATTGAAACAGTCACACATAATAGAAGTCATGAAATAATGAACTATGACAGTGATCACAATGACAATACTGCATTGAAACAGTCACACATAATTGTAGTAATGAAATGATTATCTATGATAGTGATCACAATGACAATACTGCATTGAAACAGTCACACATAATAGTAGTCATGAAATGATGAACTATGATAGTGATCACAATGACAATACTGCATTGAAACAGTCACACATAATAGAAGTCATGAAATGATGAACTATGATAGTGATCACAATGACAATACTGCATAGAAACAGTCACACATAATTGTAGTAATGAAATGATTATCTATGATAGTGAACAGAATGATAATTACTGTAATGCACATCATTGTAAAAAAAAACTATAGTCATACTGCTGATATCACCGTCGCTGTAATAAAACCAACAACATAATAACACCCTGGTTCGCTCAGTGAGTAATGTGGGGAAGTACGTATGTACTGTGAGTGTGCATATGTACAGGTATCTCTGTATGTGGGGAAGACTTCATACACATAAAGGTGCAAGAATGTGTGGGCGTGTAATTGTCACTGAGAATGCATGAAAGGAAAGGGGCCACCTCCCAGAGAGCCCCGCCCCAAATAGCCAGGCCGAGCCCCCGCCGCCACAAAGCCACCAGGCCCACAGGGGCAGGCAGCACAAAAATCAGTGCCCCAAGAGCCAGCCCAGACAGCCCTCCCCCTCGGGAAGACCAGCAAGGGGCCGAAGAGAGGTAATCCCAGCCAAGGACAGGGCGCCAGCGGGCCGGAGGACTGCCAACCGCTGAGACCAGCGAGAGATCACACCCCACAAAGGCAGACGAGTACCGGGGGCCACAAACCGGCAGGCCCAGAGACGCCCCCACAACCGGAAAGAAGCCCGCCCGCGCCGGAAGCACCAATCCCCGCCCACCGCCACCCCCACCCCCAGGGAGCGGAGCCCGGCCCGCCCTGGGCCAACCCCCGCCTGACCCCCGACACAGGGCCGCCCTGCCCAGGGATGCAGGAGGCACACCCTCCACCCACCCGGCGGAGGCACGGGCGGCAGAGATGTATCACCCAGCACCCGACCCCACGGAGCAAACCCCTGTATGCCCTCCCCCAAAAATAAATAATTAAAATAAATAAATAAATAAATAAAAGTACACACACGCACGCACGTACACACTCCTACGCACCCACCTACAAGCACGCACATACACACTCCTACGCACCCACCCACACGCACGCACATACACACCCCTACGCCCCCACGCGCACGCACATACACAATCCTACGCACCCAAGCGCGCACACACACACGTACGCACACGCACGCACACACGCGCACGCACACACATACGCACGCACACACACAGTGGTCGACTGCCTGACACCCAGAAGCCTCACCCCATCCCCCGTTGGTAACCCAAGGAGCAGCGGAGCCGGGGACCCCGTGGTCCCAGACATACAATGCAGAACCCAGGTGCGGAGAGCGCGGACCGCCGGGGAGCAGGAAGACACCAGGCCACACCCTCCCAACGGTAGGACGCCGCCAGCAAGGCAGACAGAGGAGCCAGCAAGGAGGAAAGCGGGAAACTGAGCAGGCGGGCGGGAAAACGGGCGAGCAGCCAGGTGAACCACCACACAGCGCCAACCGACACCCAAAGGGAAGCCAAGCACCAGAGCCGAGAAGGCGAGCAGCAGACCAGCCGACGGACCCCACAAACCAACAGTAGACAGACCAGCCACATGCCACCAGAGCCGACAGCGCACCACCCGCGCAGCGGAGCCCCACCCCCGACAAGCCCGCAGACAGACCGGGGGAGGCGAGGACACAGACAGCGGCCCAGCAGAGCACAAAGCGCAACGGCGACAAACGCCCAAGCGGCCGGCAGAGCACAACTCCCCCCAGCGGGCCCGGCGCCAGGGCACCCGGCCCCCCACCCCCACCCCGCCACCCAGGCCCACAGTACCCGCAAGCATGACCAAGCGCCAACCCACCAGCCGGCCCAGCGCCCCAGCAGCCGCCGCAGCGCAGCAACCACAAGCCCCCTCGGCGGCACATGGGCCACCCGCCACCCCCCCCAAGAGCGCAGAGGCGCCCGCAGCACGTGTCAGTCCAGGGGAAGCACCGCAAGCCGCCCCCCCGGCGCAAGCCCCTGCATCAACAGGCCCCAGAGGGCCACTGCAGGGAAGGGCAGGTGAACCAGACAAGGCATCCCACAGGCCAGGCCACCCCGGGCCAGCCACCGTGACGGCCAGGCCCCTGGCCACACCGCCGACCCAGGAGGGCAGGCGCCGCGGTGCACGAGGCACCCCGATCCAGCCCGCCCCACCCGTGTATGTGATAAGGTGTGATTGTGTTTATAATGCAATTAAAAAAATAAAAAATAAATAAAATAAAATGCTACTTACCTTATCTCTCAGGGAGAGCCCAGCCACCCTATGGAGAAAACCCATTTCGGCCGTTTGTACCCGCGATCTTGTCCTTTTGGTCACTACCCAGAGCTCATTACCATAGGTGAGGGTAGGAACGTAGATTGACCGGTAAATTGAGAGCTTTGCCTTTCGGCTCAGCTCCCTCTTCACCACAATGGACCGATGAAGAGTCCACATCATTGCAGACGCTGCACCAATCCGCCAATCCGATCTCGCGTTCCATCCTTCCCTCACTCGTGAACAAGACCCCGAGGTACTTAAACTCCTCCACTTGGGGCAGAATCCCGACCCGGAGATGGCACCCATTTCCGAGCGAGAACCATGGACTCGGACTTGGAGGTGCTGATTCTCATCCCAGCTACTTCACACTCAGCTGTAAACCAATCCAGTTAGAGTTGAAGGTCATGGCTCGAAGAAGCCAGCAGGACCACATCATCTGCAAAAAGCAAAGACCCAATCCTACAGCCACTAAACCGGAACCCCTCAACGCCCTGGCTGCGCCTAGAAAATCTGTCCAAATAAGTAATAAACAGAATCGGTGACAAAGGGCAGCCCTGGCTGAGTCCAACCCTCACTGGAAACAGGTCCGACTTATTGCCGGCAATGCGAACCAAACTCTGACACAAGGAACGAACAGCCTGAATTAGCTGGTCCGATACCCTATACTCCCGGATTACTCCCCACAGAATTCCTTGAGGAACACGGTCGAATGCCTTCTCCAAGTCCACAAAACACATGTAGAATGGTTGGGCAAACTTCCATGCACTCTCAAGGACGCTGCCAAGAGTGTAGAGCTGATGCACAGTTCCACGACCAGGACAAAAACCACGCTGCTCATCCTGAATCCGAGATTCAATTATCCAACTATCCTCCTCTTCAGAACCCCTGAATAAACCTTACCAGGATGGCTGAGAAGTGTGATCCCATGTCAGAGGTCTTGCCTCAGTGACCACCAGAGCCGCAGACTACTTGGCCTGCCGGTACCAATTAGCTGCCTCCGAAGTCCCATTGGCCAAAAAGGCTCGATAGGACTCCTTCTTCAGCTTGAGAGCATCCCTCACCATTGGTGTATACCAACGGGTTCTAGGATTATCACCACGACTGGCACCAACCACCTTACAGCCAGAGCTCCGATCAGCCGACTCAACAATGGAGGCACGGAACATGGCCCACTCGGACTCAATGTCCGCCGCCTTCCTCTGAACATGGCCGAAGCTCTCGCGGAGGTGGGAGTTGTAAATTATTATCGAGTTAGGGTAAATTAAATGTGTTTTCTGCAAATAGGCCTTTTTGGGGGGAATTAAAAGCACAACAGATAGGTTTTCCCACAAAAAAAATGGTTTAATCAAAAATTAGCAAATTTGTGTGTTCACAAATGCTGCATCACGAATATGCGGAGATCCACTGTATATCATACAACTACTGGCATTGAGTGCTATGACCTAACTTTGAAGCACCATTTATTAATATAATTGAATGAATGTATAATAGCCTTCAATCCACAGTCAAACAACATTTTTGCTCTTTTTGTCTGACAACAGAAACAAATTCAAATGCAAATCGAAAAACTATTTTGTGAAATTGGCTGCATAAAAACGAAGTAACAGTGATAAGATAGAGCAGGTGCGGCTGGGTTACCGAGCTATTCAGAAAAAGGTCTATTTTCTTCTCGGTATTAGTCATTTTAGAATACCTTTTTGTTGTGTAGTCCAATAAATAAACTTGTGTGTCTTTTACTTATTTTTTGTCCACACCAGCACTCTCTCTTAGGCTGCATCTTTTCTTGCTAACCTCTTACAGGTTCCCGTCTGTTCGTATTTACTTCTGGTAATTATGTCACATCTACTATATTAGTATTTAACAAAATATTCACATTTTCCATGTCAAAATTATATTGTTTCACTATCTCTTACTTTAACCAAAAACACCTTTGGATCTTAATGAGGTTTTAAGTTGGGCAGTAGAGAGTAGAGTAGAGGGGGAGTGAGACAAAAAGCATTTTGAAAAAGTAATTTATTGAAAACAACAATTAAACTGAAATCAAAAGTTTAAGACCATCGCTCAAAAAATAACAAAAAACAGTCCAAACCAGAACAAAAAATGTTCTCAGTAGGACTCAGTAGTTCCACCGTTCCACCGTTCTTGTTAATCACTTCAAAAATTGGTTTGGGCATGTTTGATGCGAGTGTTTCCAGGAGGCTAGTGGGAACATTGCTCCAAGTGGTGAAGATGATTACGGTAATAATGTTACTAAATGTGCAAGGGGAAATGCATCAATAGGAGAAGGGTAACATATATTGGTAGACCGATTTTCCTGTACGAAACATTCATTGAGGTACAGATGCGCACATTGAGGGGAAATTGTCAAAATGTCCTTGTTTAATTGCCTCCACGACAGTAGTTATGCAGAACAAGGCAGGCACATATAACAGGGAAGCTTTCAATGTGCGGTCCGAGGTCCGATCGGGTCTTGTCCCAAATCGATATAGATATTTTATTAATCTCCAAGAGAAAATCACAACGTTTTTTGGCGGGGGCGTCGGAGCCGTAGCAAGCACAACAGCAGCTGTGTCCTCTGAAGCCCACAATGGTGCCTTTGTTCGTCAACGTAAAGTGAAAATAGGCGTATGTTGACCCTTATACACATAAAAAGTCATTTCAGCTTGCTTGAAAGCAGCAATGTTATGTGTGCCATTGCACACATTAAATTATACTCTAATGTGGAAATAACGACACATAATTCTTATGTCATCTGTCAGCAATAAACCAAAAGCTCAATTTTTGCCATCCACATGAATACGCTGAAGCCGGAGTTTTGAAAAATCTTCCGTGGCCCTGGCCGGAGTTTTCCAGAAGCTCCGTGTTTATGGACAAAAACCTCAGTATGCATGTGGATGAGAGGCCAAAACGCATAGAAAAATATGCGGTTTTAAAATATCCGTATTCGTGTGGACAAGGCCTTCCACAGTGTTCCCTTGTTAGGTTGCGGGTTTTCCAAAAAATACTTGTGTTAAGAGAAAGTAGTAGACGTTTTTGGGGGGGGGGTTTCGTTTTTATATATGTTTTTCCGTTCATTATATATTTACTCGTTGACAGGATATGTTTTTGAATGTACAGGATATGTTTATTTATTTTATTTTTTCGTTTACAGTGCATGTTTTTTCGTTAACTTGCTAACTCACAGATGGTGACATTTTGTTCCCTTATTGTACCAAAAATGGTGACGGCAATACGTTCCAAACCGTGATTATGGCAAACCATTACACTCCTAATTATTAGTAAGTATGGCCAAAGCAAGCCAAGTAGGTACTATGCAGTGGGAAAAGGCCTTAAAGGAAAACTGCACTTCTTTTGGAATTTTGCCCATCATCCACAATCCTTATGCGAGACATGAACATATGTTGCTCTTTTCCGTCCGTTCTAAAGATTTAAAAACGGCTAAAAAGACGCAGTTCAGAATGCACGTAATGGGAAACACTTATTCCACCCATAAAGCCTTCAGAAAAAAACTCCAAAAAGCACCAACGACGCTCCATTTACATATAATGTGACGTTCATATTAAGCAAGCTACAGCACATTATTATTATCATTAACATTGTTATGCCGATCAAACTACATTACTGGCGTATTAGCACCTTGCCACACCACACCAGCTAGCGACTAGCTTCACCACACACTTGCCCGAAGTGCTCACAATGCCTCAGACCACTACCAAAAGATAAGGCTACATATTGGAGCTACTGCTGCTGCAGTTTTTGTTTC
Organism: Dunckerocampus dactyliophorus; assembly: GCF_027744805.1. Classification (NCBI taxonomy): domain Eukaryota; kingdom Metazoa; phylum Chordata; class Actinopteri; order Syngnathiformes; family Syngnathidae; genus Dunckerocampus; species Dunckerocampus dactyliophorus. Next base: position 23,758,299 of record NC_072819.1, on the reverse strand, counting down.
TATGCCCACCCACAGGAGCATAGTTTTGGACTGTTTTTTTTTTATTATCCTCCCCTCTCCTCTTGGTTTCCCCTTTCCTCCCACCCTTTTATCACCCAGTCATCCTGTCCTGTCTTCCCCCTGTCATATGTTGTATATGTACAGACAGGTGATTGCACAATTTCGCTAGTACCTCTGTATAAGTCACAATAAAGTTCCTTCCTTCCTTATGTGCAGTAATGAGCTGTCTCTTTTTTAGCTGTTTTTATATCTTTCGAACGCACAGAAAAGAGAAAGATGTGTGTTCACATAAGGATTGTGGATGATGGGCAAAATTCCAAAAAAAAGTGCAGTTTTCCTTTTAAATGTATTACATTGCAGCTTGGTGCTATGTGCCTGTAAGACCTCTCTTTCACATAGCAGTGTTCCCTCTTTGACTCACGCCACAACAATTATCAAGATCATCGATGTAAGCAATTTGACAGCCAGCCAGCTATGAGATTTTAAATGCATCCAGTGGGGCTGTGATGTGCTTTGTGAAGCTGAGAAATTATGTGAAACCAAGCAGCAAGCACAACAGGAGGGGAAAACATGCCTCGGAATAAATGTAAGGTTGTGTAATTATAAGTGTATTTTATACATATCAACACAGCATCGGCTTCCATTTACAAGTGCAGTGCATACATACCAATGTAAATACCATAAAGACACAACATAACCAGTTAGGTTTGAACATATTTTTCTTATTAACCAGAGGGATTTTCTGTGATTACTTTCCACTTTCATTGCTATTACTATTATTTTTACTGACTATTGTGTTATGAGAATGGAGCACTTCCTTGCCCTCCTACTCCCTCATCACGTTGTTTATGATGGTCCATGCATTTATACTTATATGAAAAAACACCATAATTCTCTCTCCCCCCACACCCCTCATTTTCTACAATTTCATAAAAATTGTATTTAAGCACTTCTGTATCGCTGGAGGCTGCGTTTCCAAGACAACCATATTCACCCATCAGTATTAAGTGCCTCAACCCTGGAGCCGGTGCTATATTGCTTTAATCCGTCGCTAACCCACCCCTCCACCCCACCCCACTCTCTGACACTTTTATTTTGTGATATTGCTACTGTAAACTTTATCCTATGACATTAGTGTTTATGCTTTTTCATTTCTTCCTGTATACTGCAAGGAGTCACACGCTATGTTGTATGACTTATTGTATATGAAAAAGACAATAATTGAAGAAGCTTCACTATCCATTATTACATTACATTACATTCCTGACTGTCATACATGCAAAAAGAAAAACTAGTCATTGAGTATAATACAAACAAAATCAAGTAAAACTACTCTCTTTGCAAGACACCAGACAGACGTAATGGAGAAAGTACAAGAAGGGGTTTGCAGAGTATTACTACTACTAATCACAGAGTGGGGTTTTATAAGTATTGCTCAACTTAATTGTGTTGTATAATATATAATTTTGTGTACGTATGTATGTGACTCTTTCATGGCGGTTTCGTCCCTCTCCTGGTTGAGAATCTAAAAACCTGTTAATCCAATTTTTAAAAATGGAAGTTTGCTGAACAGTTTTTAAACCCCCCCCCCCAGGCTCCTTCACCTTCTCCCAAGTCCATGTTCTATGTTATCCTTCGAGTCCATAAGTCATGAGTCCATTTGGTTATCATCACACCTGCCCTCTTTGCCACAACTGGTAAATTTCTCTAGTGACCTCACCAAAAACCAAACAGACTTGTGGAGATAATCCCAAAATAATTCCTAAAACAGAAGTCTGCTGAGATTTGCTGTCATGTTGCGTTATGCATACTGATGGTTTGAACATTGAAATTTTATCTGTATAAAGTTGTTCCTTCAACTAAATATATTCTTTCACTTTTGTTTGACAACTGTGATAGTTGTTTGTGATGCACTTAACCCCCCATCCAAGTCATGGAACGTCGTAAACCCTTCACTTACTTAAGAGCACATACAGTAACTAGTATTTATGCCACTTGCTTAATGTTCCTCGTCAGTCCAACAGCAAGCTTGCAGGTGTGAAACATTTTAACTGCTTGAATGTGAAGCAGGGTGTTAAGAATGGACAAAAAGCACTCGCAAGCACTCTAATGCATGTCCTCCTGCAAACATTCCCTCAGCCCACTCCTACACCTTAATTGGGAGCAGTATTTGACAGGTTGCTGGTCCTCAGAGACAAGGGAGAGAAAAACACATGAAAAAACAAGTGCTAAGAAGCTGAACTGCCTCTGAATGCTGTCCGAGACATCAGGACAACATGCACTCCAAATTATGCAAAAGACTTGGAATATGTAGCAGAATCTCAAATGCTGCCAAACAAGTTATAAAGTGCAAATCAAAAGAGGATGACAGATGGCTGAGCCTTTTAAAATGTTACCTATAATGGTCATTTGCTGCAAAGCCCTCAAGTCAAAAAGAAAAACTTGTTTGAAGACCATCACTTCAGAAGTTAAGACAAATTGCGCAGGGTGGAACAAACTTGGAGTCATCCTTTTACATTACAGCTTATTAAAAAAAAAAAAATCTAAATATTATGAAGTGCTTTCCATCTGTCTCCCTTAATAAGAGAGGAATATTGCAGGATGTGTTTTAATTTTGAAGGTAGATTCCCCCCCCCCGCCCATAGAAAATTAAAGAAATAGTACATGTGTGTGAATGAGAGGGGCCCAAGTGGAAGAGTGAGGTTACAGGGAGAAGAAATCAAGAAGGTGGAGGATTTTAAGTACTTAGGGTTAACAGTCCAGAGCAATGGAGAGTGTGGAAAAGAGGTGAAGAAGCGTGTACAGGCAGGATGGTACGGGTGGAGAAAAGTGTCAGGTGTGATGTGTGATAGAAGAGTTTCAGCTAAAATGAAAGGAAAGGTGTACAAAACTGTGGTGAGACCAGCGATGTTGTTTGGTCTAGAGACAGTGTCAATGAGGAAAAGACAGGAGAAAGAGCTGGAGGTAGCAGAGATGAAGATAGTAAGGTTTTCTCTGGGAGAGACCAGGAAGGATAGGATCAGGAACGAGTACATCAGAGGGACAGCACATTTTGGAGATAAAGTCAGAGAGACCAGACTGAGATGGTTTGGACATGTCCAGAGGAGAGATAGGGAATATATAGGTAGAAGGATGCTGAGTTTGGAACTGCCGGGCAGGAGGCCTAGAGGAAGACCAAAGAGGAGGTTTATGGATGTAGTGAAAGAGGACATGAAGGTAGTTGGTGTGAGAGAAGAGGATGCAGAAGACAGGGTTAGATGGAGGCAATTGATTCGCTGTGGCGACCCCTGAAGGGAAAAGCCGAAAGGAAAAGAAGAAGAAAATTAAAGAAATGCAATTAAATGTGTGTACTCATTATATACTGTATTATTATAATACAATAAGAACTCTTAACACATAAATTAATTATATTAGAATCAATTAAAATCAGTGAGTATATTTTATATGATTACACTGTATTTCTTAAATCTACTGGTAATTAACTGAACCTCTCACAATTGTCCTAGGAGACTCTCAATTTACCGCCCCCCTTCTTCCCTCAATTTTTGGGGTTGTCACTTGTTTGGATTTAAAATTGCAATTAATTAGTTAATTAATTCATTAGCATTTATTAATCCTACAGTTGGGAAATTCAACAGCAAAGTGGACTGTAGCAATCACACAAGAATAATTATAACAAATTTAAATAAGAAAAATATTTACAGCAGGTAATGAGAATGAGCAGCAGCTGTGTATGTGGTAACGTTACATGAAAAATACTACAGTACATGCAGATGTATATGGTAGCTAATACATTACTACATACAGTATATATCCAGATGCGAATGGCACCAGTACAATACTAAATTGACTAAATAAAAAAGAATAACTTAAAATAAACATTAATATCTTTCCCTTGAACTACTGTGAATGTATTTTCTGTATGAGAAGGTGTTCAGACTTTTACAACAAAGTATGAAGTAAGAACCTTTCCTGGAGAAGGACAGGGTGCATGTACTTCATATACAAATAAAAGGTAAGACAACAAATGTTTTTCAATTGATACAAAAATAAATAAATGGACTAAGAAGTGTTTGAAAACAAAATGTTTATCACAAATGAATTATTCTCTTCTTTTTCTTGTTATCCTCCTAATGAGAAAACTGTGTTAGCATAGAAAATACTCCAAAGGAGTCAGCGCGTCACAAGCCATGAACCTCAATGCACGTCACTAATAAATAGATGCTATATATGCAGATAAATGGTACCTACATATGAAAATGTTAATAAAGCTCAAACCTGAATTTCTAAAAGTAAAAGTCAGGTTTTGTCTTGAAGAATATCTCCTTCTGCACAGTTATTTGGCAAATATTGGTGCAATTGAAAATCCCATCTCTCTTGTTTAATTTAATCTGTTAAAGTGAAAATAACGAACAAACAACTGAAAATTTACCAATTAACGGTTCCCCCCAAAATATCAGTGACCAAGATAGCCACCAGTGGTGTGCAGTCAAGGCCAACAAAGCCTTCTATCCTAGCCTAACCACTGCAAGAAGCCCTGCCCTACATTTACAGCTTCAATTCTAATATTGGTTCCATGAAATTACCATGTACAGTATAAGCTGCTACTTTTTTCTCACGCTTTGAACCTTGCCCTTTTATACAAAGATGCGGCTAATCGGGGGTCACGTTCTGGTCTCGCAACATCGCGTGTGCTTCAGAGCAGTCATTTTGTGCTTTGTGTGCACACCCTCATCATTAGTGATGTGCAATACCAGCTCTGATTTCTTTTCCGATGCGATACCGAGTAAAATTCAGGTTGGTATCAGCAATACCGATCCCATAGCGATACTTTGTGCAAATGCACCTAACATGGGTTAGGTTTCAATAATTTTGTTACTTTCCTCTGTGTTCCTATTAATGATAATGAGAACTGATGATAGAGCCACTTCCTGTTGTACGGAAAGGACACTCATGGAAAGAACTTCTGTTTTTTTATTCAGGAGTTTTAAACTTTTTGTGACTATTCTAGACCATAGCTTTTGATTACAACTCTGGAAGTAAGTGCTGAGATTTCTGTCTTAATTCGGACCAGCGAGTGGACTAAACTCACCAAAGCAAACATATAGTAGGAGCTGACAGCCGTTATAGGCAAGCTATCAAGCTAGCTGTGGCTTTGAATCGACGGCTGCTCACGAAGCCGGACTCTTAAAACATCTTGGAGTCTTTTTGAGGAGATATCTCCGGCTGTAACAAGGACTGGTGAGAGACACAAACTCGCTGTTACAACGAATATTAAACACCAAAGGTAGTGAAAAAACAAGCTAACGGCTAATTGACAACACTCAAGACGGTGTTGCTCAGCAACCGCAATAATGTCAAAGATAAAAGAGAGAAGAAGCAGATCTATAGGTGGCTCGAGCAGGTCAGGTCGAAGTACTCCGGATTCTGTTAAAAGCATGGAAGGTGCCGGTTCTGTACCAGCCCCCCAGTCGCCGATATCCGGAGGAACGAGATTTGTACGCACCCCTCCCCCGCCAAGATCTGACAATGAGTACATGCTCTATTGGAAGCATCAACTGAGTAATCATGTTGATGCACAAATTGGAAAAGCTATGAAGAAGTTCCAGAAGATCGGGGAAAAGCAAGAAAATAGCATAGCGCAAAAGCTAGAAGCTACCCTAGCGCAAATGCTACTGAAACTCGACAAGAAGCTGGAGCAAATTGAGGAAAAGGTAATGAAGCTGGATCCCCTGCAAAAAAAATATGGGCTCCATGCAACAAAACATAGGCTCCTTAATGAAGAAGGTCCAGGACTTGAAGGATGAAGTTCATTGTCTGAGAGTGGCTATGCTTTGCGTCTGACACGGCGATCACAGGTCTTAATTTAACACTCTATTTGAGCTTCCATTTTTGGCTAGTAGAACCTACGTTGCACAAGGTCCAACGTCCGCTGTATTCTCATATGCTCCATGTCATTATGGAAACTCTTCAGGGCTGTGGAGCGTAACCCTGGGGGCAGGACCAACTGAGGAAGATACTTTCCCTCTTCCTTTCCCCTCCAGTATGGCACACCATTCTCCATCTCCAGCCGAGTCCACTCCCGCAGCAGCAGAGGGAACTCGGCAATTTCCTGACTGGCAGTGGGTGGTATCGTTTGTCCCGTTTGGAGCTGGTGGACCTCTCTAATTGCTGGGTTGGCATGCTGTTCCTCTTCTAATCGGTGGTGGTCATAGACGGAACAACAAGTAAGCCATGAACCTCCTCCTTAACACAACGGCTGTCATTGTCTCAACCAAAGTGATGTCAGTTTGATATGAATTGGGTTGATGGTAGGCTCTGATTAGGCCACTTTGACAGATAGCGTCTATAATTTCTCGAGCTACTTCAGCAGATTTGCCTGGATCACAAATTTGTTCAGCGAAATAGTGGACCGAGTCCCATTCTTTACAGTGAGACGCGTCATCTGGAACTTCAGCATGAGATCTTCGGGACAGAGCATCGACATCGTTGTTATGCTTGTCAGCTCAATATTGCATATTGAAAGAATATGTGGACAGTGCTGCTAACCAGCAATGACTGGTGGCATCCAACTTGGCAGAAGACAAAACATATATAAGAGGGTTGTTATCCGTTACGACTGTGAAGTGTGTCCCATACAGATAGTCATGACATTTTTCTGTAATGCTCCACTTCAGGGCTAAGAATTCCCACTTGTGAGCGAGGTAACGTGACTCACTTGAGGAAAGGCCTCTGCTCGCGTAGGCGATAACACAAAGTTGCCTCTCCTGCTCTTGGTACAGCACAGCTCCCAATCCTGTTGTGATGGGATTGGTGTGCAGGATATATGGAAGTTTTGGGTTGGCAAACCCGAGGACAAGAGCAGATGTTAATTTGTCAATCACCATTTCAAAAGAAGTCTGGCAAGCAGAGGTCCATCTCTCAACAAAGGATTGCTTCGAGTCCAAGTATTTCAGTGTGGTGGTCTTGTTTCGGGTGGACTGGCGAACATGTGCATAGCGACAAGTGAGGGTATTTAGTGGTTTCGCAATAGAGAGTAGTCTTTAATGAATCTACGATAATATCCAGCAAATTCTAAAAATGAACACAGTTCTTTGAGATTTTGGGGTACTGGCCAGGATTTCAGGACAGATATTTTCTCAGAATCCATTTCAACACCACACTCAGACACCAAATGGCCCAAGTACCGCATACTTGACTGGAAATATTTGCACTTGAGGTGATAATTTCATTTCAAATTCCTTCAACCTATTAAGCACTGGCAATAGACGCTGTTCATGTTCCTCAAGGGTGGCGGAGAAAATAGTATCATCAAGAAATGTTAACACTTCCTTGGTATTCAAGCCCCCCCCCATGCACTTCTCCATAAGTCTATGAAAAGTGCTGTGGGCATTCGTTACACCTTGAGGCATGCGGTTCCACTCCCAACATCCTAATGGGGTCACAAAGGCGGTTTTAGCCTCGTCAGCCTCATCCTTTTGAATTTGGTAATAGCCAGATTTTAGGTTTAAAACTGTAAACCATTTGGTTCCAGATAATGCTGAAAAGGACTTTTCAAGGTTGGGCAAAGCATAGGCATTGTCATGAGTTCACTCAAACTGTCCAAAAAAAAAATGATGATGGCTCAGTCAACACTGTTGGTGGTGTTTTGTTTTATTTACACCCAAAAATCCCACAGTGTGAAGCAGTGCGAAAATATGTACAGTGAAACAGACTGTACACCCAAAAATATTTACAGGACAAAATTTAAATACAGATGTCCCAAAAGTACCAAACAAAAAACTAACTACCGGTCTCTAACTAAATACATGCGCATGTTACAGCAATGTAACATCCTGCACTTCTCACTCCAACTGCCTTCAATCCAACCTGCTCCCCCCCCCCCTTTCTCCCTGGGGAGAAACCTTCCCTTTAAATAACCCGCTAGCACCTCCCTCGGGCATACCAACAAACATTAACAGGGGTGTTGCACTATAACCGTTGACCTCATATGAACATGACACAATAATCAACACAATGACCCAATGAACAACATAATAAACATGATAACCCTCCTATAGCACCCAAACACATTTTTATTTAAACCCGGCAGCTTGGTTCAGTCCCTGGTCACCTGACCAATGCAAGCGTGACAATTTGTGCTTCTTAAGGCGCACTCCAGAAGTGCTTCGTTTGGCGTGTGTGCCAGCGGGAGGGATGACAGCCATGCAGTCCAACAAGGTCAGTCTTTGATGTGTGTGTAATGTGTAACGTGAGGCATATGTGCGTTGTGTGGACATAGTGTGCACCCTTGAATATCCACACATGGGGAACAGAGTGTCCGGACAAGGAAAAAAGTTTATGGGCGTGCAAGGAATAGTCTGTGAAAGTGAAAGGCTTCCAGCGTGTGCGCACTCCCTTGGCCAGAGAGAACAAGCAGCGTGGCATTTTAAAGGGACGGAGGGGTTCTTTTCACTCTGTCACAGGCATCTTTTACGGTTTGGAAATTTAACTTACGATTGTCAATGCACAAACGCACATCTCCATTTCTCTTACGAACAACAGCAAAAGGGGACTCAGACTCCCTGATGATCCCAGCCTTGAGCAGGTCCTGCACATGACTCTGCACAGCCTCAATGTCACGTGGATGTATTGGCCTGGCTTGTTGCTTAAAAGGCGTTGGGTCATGAAGATGGATGTGATGTTTCACCTGCTCTGTCTTTTCATTCAAGTGGATGAGCGACTCGCCAAAGTTGAACAGTAGGGATAGCGACGGCTGAATGCTGGTTTAAAATAATTGGTGAGGCTCCAATGGTTGCGATGACTGCCAACAGTGGAATGACGACACCTTGCACTGACTGGTCATGACGACTGGAATTTTACAAATTGACTGCTTCAGGTGTGATACGAGACAGCTCTGAACACATAATCCTCCAGGAAGGGGTGACGATGGATGCTCAAGCGCAGCCCACTGCTCTGCTGCCCGCCCAACCACTTCAGCAGACCCCTCCAGGACAACAGGCTGGCCAGCTGGAACTAGCACGGCTCATCAATCTGACAGTTCCTGCAGAGCCCACCTGGCTCTGATGGTGTCAAATTTGCAGCAGCTTCAGGACGGCACCGTATCCTGTGGGCTGGAAATCAGGAAATCATCAATCTGCAATCATGCCATTGTCCCAGCACCCACGGCAGAACTGATTTAACATGTGCCGATTGGTGTCGGATGCCTTGACTCCTCCCCTTTTCAGAGCAGCATTTAGAGCAACTTGGAGGCGTTGAAGGTAGATAGAAGCTTTCTCGCCCGTGTCCTGATAAGTGTCCATAAATTTTGTGAAAAGTTCATCTCCGTCCCAAACTGTGCCGTATGTAGAATCAAGTGTGTCCAAATACACTGTGGGCATGGTATGGGAACTCAGATGTTTAATCACGTCAGCAACATGGGGTAAAAGGCTATCCACGATCCTCCTAAATTCTTTTTCCACGGGTTGCTCTGTTTGGGATCCCAGTTCTGTGACAGCCAGCCCAATCTGAGCCATCATGTGTCTCTGCACGTCTTTGTATTTGTATAACGGCTGCTTATCTAGCTATATTTTTCAAGTCAGACAAGTAAGACAAGGATTTGGTTTTAGCAAAATGCTCAGTGTACACAGTAGAAAGCTCAGATATGTAAATTGCAGTTGTCGGGTCAGCTGAAGTAAAAGTATAAGGCAAAATGTTGTGCAATGCTTCAATAGCCGCACCGCTTTCATACTCAACAACAAAAACGCCATTAAAAACAGACTCAGGTTCCACAATAGTCTCAGTCTTATAAATATAATTATCTTAATAGAACCATAAGATTTTAATAATACCATTACCTTGTCACATGCGGCCTCTGTCATGCCCTCAACCAAAACAGCATTTGATAATTTAATGCCGCACTCCAAAAACACATCCATGACTGGTGTATGTAAAATGTACACACACAAACAAAGCACAAACCAGCTGTGAAATGAATGAATGAATGAATGAATGAATGAATGAATATTCAGAAAATGTACATTAAACATGAGCAGCTTCTCCTGGCTAGCTCGCCAATAAATGTAGCATGCAACAATAATAAACAAAAATTTAGATAATGGAAGGTACAATAGTAATACAGGCTAATACCACAAGTCCAGGTTGGGCTCAGAGAAGTGGTGTGTTCAATGAATGACAAACTGTATCTGGATGCAAAGTGGTGAATATATTCCACCAGTGGTTCCCAAACTTTTAACAGCGCCGTACCCATTCAGACGTTTGATCTGAAGCCATGTACCCCCTACTCCTGCGCACTCAAAAAACGCACATCTTTGGATATTAATTCACTTAAAATATTGAAGACAATGAATTGGTACTAATTTTATAGTAATTTTGGGTCAAAATTGTGTATTTTGCACGATCACATTTTAGATAACGTTTCACATGATCACTAATAAATAGCTAAGTAATCATCTTACATATCTTTTATTCCAGTCTGATGTTGGCTTTCTTCCATTTGAATGGCTTGAATTTGAGCATCACTTTTTTTGTCCACAGACGATGTCTACGGTTTAAATCTGCATAATAATTTATTACCAAATTGAAGGGGAAAGTTTAACAATCACGATAAAGCAGTATCTGAAGTACAGAAATACATACAACAAGCGATAAAGCCCCAGTCACAGTGACTTGTTTTCACTGCTGCACCGTGCGGGGATTGGAACGTCAGTAAAAATAGTCTTTGAGATTAAACACTATTAATGCAAAAAATAATTATCAAACTTACTTATTCGTTCATATGATACACACAGAACAATGAACAACATTGTGTGCTGTCTCCTTCTTGCTTTCTGCTTCGTTCGTTCTCCATTGTCACGTGACGTGACAACAACGCAAAGTCTCGCGATGGTGAATATTTGTTTTATAACTGAGTATGTCTATGAACAGATTGTTGAGTGTATGTGTGAAATATAGAATTATGTATGTAATATATAATAGAATATTATGAAACCCTGGGTTACACAATACTGACCGAGACGTTTACAAAAACCTGGGAAATAATTGGTTTAAACACTTTGACAAAAACTGAATCATATAAAAACTGGGATGTATGTGATTTGAGTGATATTGTTGGGGGGGTAGCCCCTTGTTTATTGCGATTAACTGGTTCCAGACCCCACTGTGACAAGTGAATTTGAGTGAAGTAGTATTCAATATGGGCCACACGGTGGTCTAGGGGTTAGCACGTTGGCGAATACAGGAACAGCCTGGAGATCGGGAAGACCTTGGTTTGATTCTCCCCTGGGCATTTCTGTGTGGAGTTTGCATGTTCTCCCCGTGTGCGCGTGGGTTTTCTCTGGGCACTCCGGCTTCCTCCCACATTCACAGCAGAATTAATGGTTCCATTTATCACAACAAGTCTTCCAGGTCCTGAAGCAGCAAAACAGCCCCACACCATCACACTACCACCACCACATTTTACTGTTGGTATGATGTTCTTTTTCTTAAATTGCCGCGTTACTTTTACGCCAGATGTAATGGGAAACACACCTTCCGAAAGTTAAACTTTTGTATTTTCCCAAATGTCTTGAGAATCATCAAGATGTTTTCTGGCAAAATTGAGACAAGCCTTAATGTTCTTTTTGTTCAGCAGTGGTTTTTCGTCTTCGAACTCTGCCATGCAGGCCGTTTTTTTCCCAATGTCTTTCTTATGGTGGAGTCATGAACACTGACTTTAACTGAGGCAAGTGAGGCCTGCAGTTTGGCTGTTGTTGTGCGGTCGTTTGTGACTTCTTGGATGAGTTGTCGCTGCGCTCTTGGGATAATTTAAACATAAACATAATTAAAACATGTTCCATGTTTTGGCTATTTGTGGATAATGGCTCTCACTGTGGTTTGCTGGAGTCCCAAAGCTTTAGAAATGGCTTTATAACCTTTTGTAGACTGATAGATCTCAATTACTAAAACTTAATCTAATCTACTGTCTCACCAATATCATGTCTCATCAGTGTAACATTACTGACGCCTAGTGACCACTTTTACACGTTAGGATGCAACCTGAGAACATCTTCAGTGATGTACCCGGGGTCACGGGTTGTTTCGGGTCTTACATCAGACACCCTCACCCGGGTGACCCAGACATTTTTTATCTGGATTAACTTGTCCAAGAAAGTGTGTTGTTGTTTTTTTCATTTAATTTCCTGCCTTACTTTGAGTAAGCCCCAGAAGTATTTGAGCGGCTTACATTATATAAGAAATGATGTATTATCTCAGCGAGGAGGACTGTTCCTTGTCTAAACCTTTCAATAGTCGCCCTTTTGAGGATGTTTTTTTATTCTGAGTCAAGATGGAATTAATTCAAATTCACACAGGTGCCAAGTTAGCGTCGGGAGAGATGCATCTTGTTGGAGAACCACATGTTGAGATGACCAAAATGACAACATGAACAATGTGCTCTTAAATATTCACAACATGGAATTGTTAATACCCTCCTGTACTGTAAAGTATTATTTTAATTTGGTTGATGTGCCAAATTGATTACTCACAGTCACAGGTGATAACCAGGTGACGTCATAACTGGGTGACGTCATAACAACACAACGGCATATGTCAGAATCAAAATACAGGAAGTGAGTACCAGAAGTGAGTACTGGAAGTGCAGATCAAAGCAACGGAAGTAAATTAATGAATTAATTTATTCATTATTAATTAATGTATTAGGTATTATTTCTTGTGAATGAATTTAATTAAAGTAATAAAGTTTATTTAAGTATTTAAGCAATGAAAATAATATGTTAATAATACAGTATGTGTGTGTGTGTGTGTGTGTGTGTGCGCGCGCGAATGCGTGTGTGAGAACTGTGTGAGACTGACTGCCACCCTTTTTGACCCCATCCGGTTGTCTGTCTGTCTTTGGCTGTAGCTTGCCCCCAGGCCTCTATAGCTTGTTGATCAAGATCATTAACATTATGATCACCGTGTTTAAAATTAACGAATTGATTCATTGCCTTGTAGATCCTGTCCTCCATACATCCGTCCATTGCACATGTTGGGTATAGACTGTGTGTCTGTACAGTATATGCTATGGATATATACGCGTCTCTACTCCCAGATAATCCCCCTTATACACCCCTATCGGATGTCATATGCATACCATACATCAGGTATGAAAGCGATTGTTCATGGTCGCTCATGACAATCCGGCAGATAGAAAAAACTCCTCAGAACCTGGAGTGTCACGCGGGCCATCCTGTGTGAGGTATGAAAGACCTGATTGATCATCATGTGCACATCATACATCAGGTATGAAAGCGATTGTTCAGTCAGTCATGAGAATTTGGGGATAAAAAAACAATCAAAAGCCTTGAATATCATGTGAATATCATGTAGTGCATCAGGTATGAAAGCGATTGTAACATATAAAAGCGGGGATTTATCTACACCCAGTACAATTCACGCAGGGATCCACAAAGGTGCCACTGTACTGTGGTTCTCATGAAGCCCAGAGTGATAACTCCAGAAGAAATAGTGTGTAATATCCAGCAATTTCACAGGTGACCCTACATAAACCTTACGCAACGTACATAGCGCCACAGGCATACACGTCATATCCGCTCATGTATACTATACATCAATAAATAGAAATACAGACACAATAAAGCATACAAAACAAATAAGTAAGTGCTGGGCTCATGGGCCTAAGCTGGCCTGTCACCCCGGCGTGAACTGCACCATCTTCCTCCCCAAACAACGTTTTTGGTGGCCCACCCTCCGAGCAGACGCCAAGAGGTTGTGGCCATCTGTTTGGTCTGCGCCCGGAACAAGGCGTCCCACCGGGCCCCAGCTGGGCTCCTTCACCCCCTGCCCATCCCGTCCCGACCCGTGGTCTCACATAGTCCTGGACTTTTGTAACTGGCTTGCCCCTCCATTCTCACCATAGTGGGCCAGTTCTCCAAGATACTTGGATACTTGCACTTTGTTGCCCTTCCTATGCTGCCATCAGCCTTGGAGACGACTCAGTTGATGGTTTGCCATGTTTTTCATCTCACGGCATTCCCACGGAGGTGATGTCAGGCAGGGGCCCCCAGTTTCTTCTGCTGAGTGAGGGGCTTTTTGCAAGACCCTGGGCATATCCCCTTGCTTATCTTCCAGCTACCACCCCCAGAGCAATGGGCAGACCGAGCAGACCAACCAGGACCTGGAGGCAGCCATTCCGTGTGTGTGCAACCAACAGCCCATTACATTGTCAGTAGATCTCCCGTGGATCGAGTACGCTCGTGAGTTCCACCACAGGCCTATCCCCGTTCCATGCAGCCTACAGTTTTCAGCCACCAGCATTCCCCTCCCAAGAGTCGGACTCCACGGTTCCGTCGGTGACAGCCCATCTTTGCCGGGCGCAACTGGCCGGGCGCAAAGTGCAGCATCAACAATGTTACCATCATGCTGCGTCTTCCCGATTCCCTCAAATGTAAACCATTTTTCCACGTTTCACGCATCAAGCCCCTCACCCTCAGCCCTCTTAGGCCCCCGAGGTGCCTCCTCCTCTTCCTAGGCTCGTCGGCGGTCACCCTGCATTCAGTGTCGAGGCAATTTTGGACGTGAAAAGAAGGAGTAGGGGTTTCCAGAATCTGGTCAGCTGGGCGGGGTACGGCCCAATGGCACATTTTTGGATATTTTTTTTCCGGAGAAGCCAGGCAAGTGGCCAAGAGGCGCGCACGTTAGAGAGTGGGGGGGTGTGGTACATTTAAGATCACCTGCTGTTGTGCCTTGTGGTGCTTGCTCTTCCTCTCTCTCCTCCTACACTTCTTCTTCTTCTCCTTTCGGCTTTTCCCTTCAGGGGCTGCCGCAGCGAATCAATTGCCTCCCTCTAAGCCTGTCTTCTGCATCCTCTTCTCTCACACCAACTACCTTCAGTCCTCTTTCACTACATCCATAAACCTCCATGTCCAAACCATCCCAGTCTGGCCTCTCTGACTTTATCTCCAAAACCTCTAACATGTGCTGTCCCTCTGATGTACTCATTCCTGATCTTATCCTTCCTGGTCTCTCCCAGAGAGAACCTCAGCATCTGCAACTCTGCTACCTTCAGCTCTTTCTCCTGTCTTTTCCTCATTGACACTGTCTCTAGACCAAACAACAACGCTGGTCTAACCACAGTTTTGTACACCTTTCCTTTCATTTTAGCTGGAACTCTTCTATCACACATCACACCTGACACTTTTCTCCACCCGTGCCATCCTGCCTGTACACGCTTCTTCACCTTTTTTCCACACTCTCCATTGCTCTGGACTGTTAACCCTAAGTACTTAAAATCCTCCACCTTCTTGATCTCTTCTCCCTGTAAGCTCACTCTTCCACTTGGGTCCCTCTCATTCACACACATGTACTCTGTCTTACTGCGGCTAACCTTCATTCCTCTCCTTTCCAGGGCAAACCTCCACCTTTCTAGCTTCTACTCCACCTGTTCCCTGCTCTCACTGCAGATCACAATGTCATCTGCAAACACCATAGTTCATGGAGATTCCTGTCTAACCTCGTCTGTCAGTCTGTCCATCACCATAGCGAACAAGAAGGGGCTCAGAGCTGATCCCTGATGCAGTCCCACCTCCACCTTGAACTCCTCTGTCACACCTACAGCACACCTCACCACTGTCTTACAGTCCTCATACATGTCCTGTACCGCTCTAACATACTTCTCTGCCACTCCAGACTTCCTCATACAATACCACAGTTCCTCTCTGGGCACCCTGTCATAAGCTTTCTCCAGATCTACAAAAACACAAGGCAGCTC
Organism: Dunckerocampus dactyliophorus; assembly: GCF_027744805.1. Classification (NCBI taxonomy): domain Eukaryota; kingdom Metazoa; phylum Chordata; class Actinopteri; order Syngnathiformes; family Syngnathidae; genus Dunckerocampus; species Dunckerocampus dactyliophorus. The sequence continues at coordinate 23,742,530 of NC_072819.1, read as the reverse complement.
TGTCTGGCCTTCTCTGTACTTCTCTATCAACATCCTCAAAGCAAATACTGCGTCTGTAGTACTCTTTTTTGGCATGAAACCATACTGCTGCTCACAAATGCTCACTTGTGCCCTTAGTCTAGCTTCAACTACTCTTTCCCATAACTTCACTGTATGGCTCATCAGCTTTATTCCTCTGTAGTTGCCACAGCTCTGCACAGCTCCCTTGTTCTTAAAAATGGGCACCAGCACACTTCTCCTCCATTCTTCAGGCATCTTTTCATGATCTAAGATCCTGTTGAACAACCCAGTCAGAAACTCTACTACCACCTCTCCTAGACACTTCCAAACCTCTACAGGTATATCATCAGGACCGACGGCCTTTCCACTCTTCATCCTCTTTAATGCCCTCCTCACTTCATCTTGACTAATCTTTGCTACTTCCTGGTCCACAAAAGTCATCTCTTCTAGTCTTTGTTCGCTCTCATTTTCCATGTTCATCAGCTCTTCAAAGTACTCTTTCCATCTTCCCATCACACTAATGGCACTTGTCAATAGACTTCCATCCCTATCTTCAATCACCCTAACCTGCTGCACGTCCTTCCCATCTCTGTCTTTCTGTCTTGCCAACCTGTATAGATCAGTCTATCCCTCCTTACTATCCAACCGAGCATACAAGTCATCATAAGCGCCTTGTTTGGCCTTTGCTACCTCTACTTTCACCTTACGCTGCATCTCCCTGTACTTTTGTGTACTCTCCTCAGTCCTCTCAGTGTCCCACTTCTTCTTAGCTAACCTCTTTCTCTGTATACACGCCTGTACCTCCTCATTCCACCACCAAGTCTCCATGTCTACTTTCCTTCCAGATGCCACACCAAGTACTCTCCTGCCCGTCTCCCTGATCACATTAGCTGTTGTTATCCAGTCACCTGGAAGCACCTCCTGACCACTCAGAGCCTGTCTTAACTCCTTCCTAAAAGTCATGCAACACTCTTCCTTTTTCAGCTTCTACCATTTTGTCCTCTGCTCTGTCTTTGTCCTCTTCATCTTCCTCCCCCCCAGAGTCATCCTACACACCACCATCCTATGCTGTTTGGCTACACTATCGCCTACCACTACTTTACAGTCACTGAGCTCCTTCAGATGACACCGTCTACACAAGATGTAGTCTACGTGTGTGCTCCTACCTCCACTCTTACAGCTCACCCTATGTCCCTGCCTCTTCTGGAAGAAAGTATTCACTATAGCCATTTCCATCCTTTTTGCAAAGTCAACCACCATCTGTCCTTCTGCATTCCTCTCCTGGATACCAAACCTGCCCATGGCCTCCTCATCACCTCTGTTTCCTGCACCAACATGTCCATTGAAGTCTGCACCAATGACAACTCTCTCTCTTCAAGGTATGCTCTGCATCACTTCATCCAAGTCTAACCAGAATTTCTCCTTCTCCTTCAGCTCACATCCTACCCGTGGAGCATACCCACTAACAACATTGACCATCACACCTTCCATTTCGAGCTTCAGACTCATCACTCTATCTGACACTCTTGTTACCTCCAGGACATTCCTAACAAACTCCTCCTTCAAGATAACTCCTACTTCGTTTCTCTTCCTATCTACACCATGATAGAACAACTTGAACCTTGCTCCTACACTTCTCGCCTTGCTACCTTTCCACCTGGTCTCCTGAACACACAGTATGTCTACTTTCCTTCTCTGCATCATGTTGACCAACTCTCTACCTTTTCCTGTCATAGTTCCAACATTCAACGTCCCTACTCTCAGTCTTATACCTTTTGGTGTTCCTCTTCTCTCTCTTCCTACGGACACACTTTCCTCCTCTCCTTCTTCAACCAACAGTAGTCCAATTTCCACCAGCACCCTGTAGGTCAATAACACCAATGGCGGTCGTTGTTAACCCGGGCCTCGACCGATCCGGCATGGAAGTCATAGGTTTGATTCGCATGTTTGATTTGGCAAAGTTTTACATCGGATGCCCTTCCTGACACAACCCTCTGTATTTATCCGGGCTTGAGACCGGCACAATAGGACACTGGCTTGTATCCTCTTGCGGCTACATTCTCTCCTCCTACACACCTGCTCCTAATCAGGCCGCCTGCTACTTAGGCTTAGTGGAGGCAGCTGGGAGACGCTGGTTCTTCTCCTTTACACCAGTAGCCGACCAATACCACAATTCGTCTGCTCGCTTGCCAGCTCTCTCATCACTTTCAAGCTTACTCCTGCACCACTTGAGTCGGCTTCTCCCCCTCTGGGTATAGTCCAGCTGTCCCTGCCTTCCTAGCCAGTGGACCTTTTCACTTTGTTAGTTTTTCCCCTGGTGTGCGGCCAGCTGCTGCCGCCAGTGCCCTTAGTCATCCCTTTTGTTACTTACCTCAACTTCAATTTGTCTCTCGAGGACATTGAAGAACTGTTAATGGCTCCATCTGCCTCTGCATTCTGTGGTTCACGTCACACAACATAACAGATTTCTCACGATAAATATCAACAATGATTTAATAAGAAAAAAATGCAACACTTTATTTCTGTATTTTCTCTAAGTGCAATTGTTTTTCAAATTGAACATTTTCAAATGATCACTTCTACAACATTCCTAGGAAATCACAATGTCCCATTTTCACTAGCTGCTAACATTTTTTCCACATATCATGAATTACTTTGCACCATGTTTGTAAAAAATACTAAATCATGTAAATTACAAACATCTACTTTCAGATTTTTAAACAAATCTGATTAGATTTTAAACTTCTGCATCATTTTTAATTCTGCAGGATTATTATTATCAAATGTTTTTACAAGCACATTTAACACTCTTCTTACCATTGTAGTTGTCTTCAGTTGAACACTGGAGAGAGTGGAGATGACATCGGCTCCATATTTCTCGTCTTAAAAATCAAATTTTAGCAATTAGCATCATTGTTTTTTTGACAAATTCCCCGTCTGAAAAAGTATTTTTCTTAATGAAGAATTGGGTGGCTCTAAATGAGGCTTCAGTTGCATTTTGGGAGTTTTTAACCGGTCTTAGCCCAGCTGCCTTTAATTCTCTGGCTCTTTTTGCTCGTAGTGTGCTGCCCTGTGGGTTGTTAGCATGTTAGCTTGACACATTGCGATATGTCTCTCCACATTGTGCCTTTTTGCAGTGGTAAAAAAATCTCCCATTCATCATGAAAATGTTTTTTTTTTGTTTTTTTCTGCCATCTTTTTGGGGGCAAGTAGTCTCATTTTCGCTGCGCTCGCTAGCTATCTCCACAAACGCTACATTTTAGTCATGCGCACAATACTGACCTTTGAACTATACTAGGTCAGAATAAATTTATATTAAAAACATTTTAAGTGTTTTTTTTAATATATATTGTCATTTCCAGTTTACATATATGTTATTGAAACGAGAATAGCAACCAAAAAAAATTGATGCAGCTTACTGGTAGGTGGTGCTATTTGAGCTATTTTTAGAACAGAACCTGGTGCTCGCAGACACCGTGTTGGTGACCCCTACGTTCTCGCAACTGCAGACAGGAAATGTACAAAGACAAGGAAAAGGCAATACATTAGAGAAAAAAAGTCACTTTTTTCCACGCCTCTGCAGTGTCCACGCCGGTGGTGGAGTTAAGTTGGCCACTTTTAGTTGGTGTGCGCTATCATTTGTGTGCAGGTGGTAGCGCCAGTAGGTGGCATGTTTTGCAGGAGAAGCCCTATAGAGATAATTATCCTGGCTTATGCTTCTCAACATGATGGTTAATTTTCTGGACTGCGCTGAGCTTTGCGTGCATTTAACACGCTGTAGCATCACATGAGAGTAATTGTTCAAGTTCAGGGTCACTTAAGAAAAGGCAGGGGAAGCCAGTGGTTTACACATACTGGCCAGATGGCTCAAAAAGATTACAAATCCACTGCTTCTTTTAAGAACACAAATTGAACTACTTGATATATTGTTACTCTCATGTGTTACACAAATATGTCCTATGGTGCTCCTTACAAGGTTCTTCCCTTTCGCCACAGTTACTATTTTGACAAGTCCAGTCACTTTTAACTTTGTTGCTTTTAATGATGCGACTATAACACAGGAGGAAATAGGAACTGTCAGTTAGAATCGCTTCCCAAAGTGGTGATCACAAAAGGTTGCCAGACGTCCAAGCGTGAGATACATATTTAATGTCTGTTTAATAAAAAACCCAACAAGTTGAATTATTGAGAGTACAAGTCTCGGGTGGGCTTTACCTAGGGCTAAACGGGTGTATGTTTAATCATTTATCCAGCTGTATTTGGAATAACACAGTCAATGACCTCTTCACTCCTCTCTTTAACCAGGTGGAAAGAAACTCATGTTCAATGAGAGATGCATATTCTGTTTGAGCAATATTGTTCTGGAGGTCATCATTTAAATAACCTAAATCATTGACATCAGAATTTTTGGAAAGGTCTTTCCTATCTTGAGGACTTACAGCAGGTGGTTCTCGGCTTTCCATGTTACGACATTTCCTGGTTATGAACGTGCTCCCATAAAATAATTAAAAACTTAATTTGGTCAGTAGACGAAACTTGCCCGAGAACTCGTTACAGCGCACAGAAGAATACACTATGTGCAGATAACACTCAGATCCCAAGCGTAAACCAGGCAGTGCTTTTGCACTGGTGGCTGTGCGCCGTAGAAAATTAAAACTGAACAAGTAAAACAGAACAAGTAAAACTGAACATCATAAGAAGCTCTGAGAGAAGAGAAACATGTTGTAGCATCTACAATACGTATGGAAACGTATTGTAGTGTCTACCCGGTACCGCACTGTGTATTCAAAAAACAAAACAGGCTACTGTCGGCCGCAATCATGCCAAAACAACATCTGCAAACTGTCCTGTCTGCACGTTTAGCTGAGTGAAAATGTTGATTACAATACTGTGTTTTTTTAATTAACGTTGATTGTGTAAGTATTATAAGCTGTTGCTACAGTATGTTGCTGTGGAGCTGTCATTGTGGTTTTGGTCTGGAAAAAGTCATTAATATTCAATCTAATTCTGCTGAAAATGTCTTTTTATTATGTGACTTGCTGCAGAGGACAAGTAATGCTGCTGTGTGTGCCCACTGAAAGTGTTCCCTCCTTGCCACTGTTTCACATAGGTACAGTAGGCTAAACTGTAAAACTGGGAAATACTTCAATATTGAATAAAGCAAAATTTGTTTTTGATCAAATATCACTCCACACACTTTACTGTTCTTTGGTATTATCATATCTAACTTATTGTGTGGAGATATGGGGCAATAATTATAAAAGTAATCTTTACTCACTGTACTGCAAAAAAGATTGGTGAGGATAATTCATAATGCCGCGTACAGAGAACATACAAACTCATTATTTTTAAAATCACAGATATTAAAATTAAAATTAAATGTAGAAGTAAATTTTTAAACTGCTAAAATAATGCATAAAGTTAACAATAACTTGTTACCCAAAAACATCATACAGTATCTCTCTATAAGAGAAGAGAAATATGATCTTAGAGAAAAATTAAACTCAAAACACTTACTGTATATGCGAGAACAATGCTGAAAACCCACAGCATTTCAGTATGCGGAATAAAATTATGGAACGGAGCAAGGAACTACAGTAAAACAAGTACCAAGACGAGCAAATTAAAAAAACAATACAAGCAGTTGATGTTTGCTAAATACAAGGCAGAAGAGTCTTGAACTTGCTTCATTATGCTTGCCTTCATCTTTTATTATTATTTATTTATTATTATATTGATTATTATATTTATTGTTCGTTACATGTGCTCATCACAGATTGGACATAACGAACACCATGTGCCACCTGGGCCGCAATTCGATGTTCGACTTTGTGGTCGTGTCGTTGGACTTGCGGCCACATGTTTTGGACACTCAGGTGAAGAGAGGGGCGGAGCTTCCAACCGATCACCACCTGGTGGTGAGCTGGCTCCGATGGTGGGGGAGGATGCCGGTCAGACCTGGCAGGCCTAAACGTATTGTTAGGGTCGGCTGGGAACATCTGGCAGAACGTCCCCTGTCAGAAGGCGCTTCAACTTCCACCTCCGGGAGAGCTTCAACCATGTTGCGAGGTAGGCGGCGGACATTGAATCCGAGTGGGCCATGTTCTGCACCTCCATTGCGAGGCGGCTGATCTAAGCTGTGGCCTTAAGGTGGTTGTTGCCAGTCGTGGCGGTAATCCCAGAACTCGTTGGTGGACACCAGTGGTGAGGGATGCCGTCAAGCTGAAGAAGTTCTATTGGGCCTTTTTGCCCCATGGATCTCCAGAGGCAGCTGACTGGTACCGGCAGGCCAAGCGGTCTGCGGCTCTGGCGGTCGCTGAGGCAAAACCCCGGACATGCGAGGAGTTCGGAGAAGCTATGGAGAACGACTTCCGGACAGCTTCAAAGAGATTCTGGACGACGATTCGCCGTCTCAGGAGTGGGAAGCAGTGCATGGTCAACACCGTGTATGGTGGGGAGGGTGTGTTGCTGACCTCGACTCTAGATGTTGTGCACTGGTGGAAGGAATATTTTGAGAACTCCTCAAATCCACCGACACGTCTTCCAATGAGGAAGCAGTGCCTGGGGATTCCGCCATGGGTTCTCCTATCTCTGGGGCTGAGGTTGCCAAGGTGGTTAAAAAACTCCTCGGTGGCAGGGCCCCCGGGGTTGGATGAGATCCGCTGGTTTTCCTTAAGGCCCTGGATGATGTGGGCGTGTCTTGGTTGACATGACTCTTCAGTGTTGCGTGGACATCGGGGGCAGTGCCTCTGGGTTGGCAGACAGGGGTGGTGTCACACTTCAAGTCACACTTCTCAGCCTTGCTGGTAAGGATTAATCAGGGGTTCTGGAGAGGAGGATCCGCCGGATAGTTGAATCTCGGATTGATGAGGAACAATATGGTTTCCGTCCTGGTCGTGGAACTGTGGACCAGCTCTACACTCTTGGTAGGGGCCTTGAGTGTGCATGAGAGTTTGTCCAACCAGTCTACATGTGTTTTGTAGACTTGGAGAAAGCATTCGACCGTGTTCCTCAAGGAATGTGAGGAGTACTCCACGAATATTGGGTAGCGGACCACCTAATTCAGGCGGTTCCTTGTATGACCGGTGTCAGAGTTTGGCTCGCATTGCTGGTCATAAGTCAGACCCGTGGACTCCGCCGGTGCTGCCCTTTGTCACCGATTCTGTTAATTAATTTTATGGACAGAATTTCTAGGCGCAGCCAGGGCATTGGGGGGTTCCGGTTTGGTGACTGCATGATTTGGGTCTCTGATTTTTGCAGATGATGTGGTCTTGCTGGTTTCATCGAGCCGTGACCTTCACCTTTCACTGGATCGGTTGGCAGCTGAGTGTGAAGCGGCTGGGGTGGGAATTAGCACGTCCAAGTTCACTCGGAAAATGGTGGAGTGCCATCTCCGGATCAAGGATGAGATGCTGCCCCAAGTGGAGGAGTTTAAGTACCGCGGGGTCTTGTTCACGAGTGAAGGAAGGATGGAATGCGAGATCGACAGGCGGATTGGTGCGGCATCTGCAGTGATGCAGACTCTGCATCCGTCCGTTGTGGTGAAGAGGGAACTGAGCCAAAAGGCAAAGCTCTCAATTTACCGGTCGATCTACGTTCCTACCCTCACCTATGGTCATGAGCTTTGCCGTTGCTACTCTGCATTGAGAGGAGCCAGATGAGGTGGCTGGACGCCTCCCAGGGGAGGTGTTCAGGGCACATCCAACCAGTAAGAGGCCTAGGGGAAGACCAAGGACATGTTGGAGAGACTATGTCTCTCAACTGGCCTGGGAACACCTCGAGATCTACCAGTAGGAGCTGGACGAAGTAGCTGGGGAGAGGGAAGTCTGGGCTTCCCTGGTTAGGCTGCTGCCCCCGTGAAGCGACCTCAGATAAGCGGAAGAAGATGGATGGATGGATATGTATATTTGATACGTTTTCTATTTTTAGAAATGTTGTTACAGTGATGGTTGTAAGTGATGGTTTTTTATTACAGTTGTTTGTTTTGCAATAAATGTCACTTTCTAATAATATTCAAAAAGGTGTTGCGAGGTAGGCTATATAACATTGAAATAATGTAGAAATGTATGGACCTTAGTTTATGGTAGGAAACATTTATTATGAACCATTTAATTATCTCATCTGCCTATGTCACAACCAGCAAGAATGTAATGTAATGATGTAATGAGAATCAAGTGGTGTCCCATTTCTTAGTGGCTTCTTCCCCTTTGCCCAAGGTTTTAAGGGGTACTGGAAGGAGTAAAACAAAGGCTAAGATGAACGAGAAAAGCTAAGGGGTAAAATTGGGATTCAGCCGAAATCTAGCGACATTCCAAACCCTCTAGCAACCAGCGACAAATATAATTACTTTTTCTGGCAGTGAGTGTTCCTGAGATGTCCGCCCCACTCCAAAGCACTCACAAGCTCCACGCGTCCATGAATCACGCCTGCGTGAAGTGCGATGCCGCCGTGGTGGATCTCGCCCTGTTTTACAGAGTGGGATCTAAAACATAAATTATTTTTAATCTTCATTAAATTACTACTCATTACACTCAAGCCTCGTACGGACTCAGTCACTTACCTGTCAGTGCACTGTAAAATGTAATTTGTTGATTTTACTTAAAAAAACTTGGGAAACCGATTGCCTCAAAATTTCCAAGTAAAGTACAGCAATAATTTTAAGTTGTTAAAGCTGAAAATAGCTATGTTTAGACAACTCATGTCATGGCAGTAACCCTGAGTGTAGTTTACGCAAGATCATCATTTAAGTTGACTAAGTTGAGGGCGTAAATAAGCCCAAAGAGAAGGCACATGGCACTGAGAAGATTTTCAAGGTCATCCATCACCACTCTACCTTCCAAAATGATAACTGCATAACTGAAGCCTCTAGGTGCAGTGAGTCAGAATAGGATGAAGTGCCTTCAGGAATTACGGTCAGGATCCCAATTGATTGAGGCTGAGTGGAAGAGAAGTAACGAATACTAAAAATTATCAAAGTAAAAATACAGAGCTGCATTACACAGATTGGGCATCCAGTGGTGTGGAATTAAATAATCAAGACCAAAAACTATTTACAAAGCAAGTCTTAAAGAAGGCTGTGCTATCCTCTCCAAGGATGATAGTAAGACCACAGAGGACTGCTGTTCTCTTCGCAGTAACTGTACTGTGAAAAGTAATATCAAGCAAATATCAGTCATAAATTATATGTACACAGTTCGATTTCATTATTTTGGTTGCTGGAAAAAAAAATACAACTTGGTATAAATACAGCGGTACAACTTGTTGTAGGTAGTTCTAAAGTTTTTGGCCGGCATCTCCCCTCTTGGACTTGAAAATGTTAAAGAAGCGAGAATGCATTTGTCAATTTCTTTGTAGAATTCTATTTTCAGGTTTTTGCCTGACAAGCAAAGGAATTCTGCCAGAATCTAAAGGAAAAGTTAGTCATTACTATTTAAAATACAATCATTTTGGACCTACATTATAGGAAACAAAAGACCGGAGAAAACTGTTGCACTAGCTTCCAGAATGAGCATGGGTTGATTACAGTTCTGTATCCAGTTAGCTCTATTGAGCCACTCAGATCCAGCAATCGCAAAAATCAGTAATCGCTCTTTATAGGCCAGTGGAACACTTGTTTTCATGTGATACATGACAACTCATCAAATTATATTTTACATTGGAACAAAAAAAAACATTGGTATATAAAAAAGGTGGAAAAAAGAGGGCTGGCCACCTTTCTAATGTGTCTTTCACTGGAGGCTCCCAGTTCAACAACTCCTTTCTTCTCAAGAGATATGTAGAGTCCATGTTCTTTGATATCACAGCAGCATTTGGACGATGTTTCTTCATCCCCTCTACAAGTTCCTTTCGCTTGGACTCCATGCTGGTCTCATCTTCACCATCAGGAAAATTGGGAAGAAAATTTACTTTGCATCGTTTGGGCTTTTTGACACTTCTTTGAGGCGCTTGGCTTATTCTTTTCCCTTGATTTGTGGCTACATCAGCACAACCAACTCAATGCAGTTTTTTACAATAGTTGCCCATTTTATACTTGATGCTATTTTTCCATCCATTGCATCTAGTGGAGGAGCCTGGTTCAGAGAGGCATTGGTGTTTGTGAATCAGGGCAGGTGCAACAGCCTGGAAATCTTGATCCCCTGGAAAAGACTTGAAGCTGTAAATGGTCTCGGCAAATTTTTGAAGGATCTCATGCTTCATGTCCTTGGTTAACTGTAGGTACGTCTTATCTCTCATATACAAGAGATTTCCCTGGCATAATCTGTATTCAACATCCACAGAAAAAATTGGAATCTCAAAGGTGTCTGGCAATGGAGACCGTTTTTCAGGTGATGAAAAAAAAAGGGATATCTGTGTCAGCTGTGCTAGATATGCATGTGTTCCGTGTGGTTGTTGGCACCAGAGCAATTATCTTCAAGGTGGCTTTGTCAGGCAGGTCAGAAATGTCCGTGAGGTTGACAAGAGTATTGTTGAAAACTGGATTTTTATACTGGAGGGAGAATCCAGGTTCTCCTCAAGATGTTGAACCAGGGAGTAGAGTGTCTATGGTTTTCCATGGAGTATAATTTTCCTTTTGTCACTATCTTGTACAATTATTCATAGTGTCGTCCTCTCTGTTGGTTGTTGTGACTCGACAAAGGATGAATAAAGATGAACTTGTCATCCAAATCTTCAGCGTCCAGTTTGCAATAAATATAATACCTAGGGGTAACAAATGTTAGGCTGCCAGAGGAAACGGGTCATTCAAATCAGCGAGCAAATTGATTGACAGTGTCACATGACTGCAAATGCTCATTGTACAATCATGTCAGATGTCTGTACACAAACAAAACATCATTATTAATGACAAGGATTTTGTGGATTTGCTTAAATTCAGCTAGGCATGAACAACCACCAATGGACACAATCATATCACGACTGTATTTGATGCAGTCAATGCTCACAGATGATGTGATAAGGATGGTTTTCTGAGTATCATACTTCTGTTTCAGCAAGTTCTGACTATACTCGGGGAACAGTGACACTAAAGAAACTGTTACCTTGTCCATTTGGATTGGTGGCTTGAAAAATGAAGAAGAGTCCACATGGTATGCCATTATTCTTTGGTGGCGGCCAGCCAGAGTTTGTGGGATGCGTTTAAAGTTTTTTGTGTTGCGAATGGCCTGTTTAAAGACAGTATGCTTTCCCTCAAAGTGCATTGTCCACATATCTCAAAGTGGTCCATACATCCTTATCAGCTGTGGATAATGCTCAGTAAAATGATGCTTTGGGCGGAGTGTGAAATGTTGAAATACTGTTAAAAGTAAACCTCTGTGGTCTGAGATCATAGCATCAAGAAAGTCAAGAGAATCTTCTGTTAATTTAAATGACGCTGTCAATGCTAGGATGTCTTTCAAAAGCATTAAACTTTCCAATGTGTCATCATTCTCTGGGACATTAAACCCAATCATGGGTGGGCGGAGTCTCGTTAGTGCCCAGTTTTCATGGTCATTACCACCAATGGTTCCTCTAAAAGCAAATGTGGCTGGGATGGTCTGAGACTTATCAGTTCTGTGAGTAAATTTGTAGGGAAAATGTTTGATGGCTTGGTTCAATGACTCAAGAGTGATGTACTTCTTAGAGATCAAATCATTAATGCACAAGGACATTTCAATGGGGATGATAGAAGGTCATGCATTATGTCAGGAAGAAATCCAGTGACCATGTGGAAATGTTCCAAATCGTCTCTTAAAACACAAGAACCTTTCACACCATACTCTTTCACCAACTTCTATGCCGCTTATCCTCACTAGGGTCGCGGGTATGCTGGAGCCTATCCCAGCTGACTTCAGGCTGCCAGTCAATCACAGGACACATATAGACAAGCACTCTCACATTCATACCTACGGACAATTTAGAGTCGCCAATTAACCTAACATGTATGTTTTTGGAATGTGGAACCGGAGTACCCGGAGAAAACCCATGCACGCACAGGGAGAACATGCAAACGCCACACAGAGATGCCCAACGGAGATTCGAACCAAGATTTTCCCGATCTTGTGACTGTGTGGCCAACATGCTAACCACTAGGCCACCGTGCAGCCCCTTCACCAACTTTGGATCCTCCAAAATTTCAGACACTTGCCTGTCATGATCCTGGCAGGTTCTGTGCTGAAATGCTCCTGATCGGACTTCTTTCTGCTTGATGTCATTCCTCTTTGCCATGCAAAATCGACAGGGGTGCTCCACCGTGGGACTCTCCTGGAAACCAGCCAAAGAATGAGCATCCAGGTTATCGGCAGACACAAACAGCAGAGTTTCTTTCAGACACTCGCTTAACTGCTCCACATAGACTCCATGTTTTTCAAGAGTTATCAGGTCTTGAATGAGGGGGTGAAAGATATAGCCATACTGTTTTACGGCATTTGCTTAGCATAAAATCACAAGCTGAATACAGTGAAGAGAGGAGCAATGTTTTGAGGGAAGACTGGCAAAAACCCAATCAACACTTCACAATTTGTGTATATTTTTTGAAGTGCCCAGAGTATTTGCAATCTCAAATTCACCAATGTAAAGTCCAATGGCAATCCTTAAGATCTCACTCTCAAAAAAAAAACATTCCAACGATAGTGCCATCTCTGTATGTGCTGAATCCATCCACAGTGCTATTTTTTAAAATTATTTTTTCCAATTTTTTTTCTAGAACATCAAGCCTGTTCAGCAGTTTTTGTAACACATTCAGAATTGGCACATAAGTGAATGACTGTGATTCTTTGTTAATCGTGTACTCAATTGGCATGACCATTGGAAATTCCTTTTGAAAATATGATGTTCTTTGACTGGCTGTGGAGAAGGACTGGCCAGCATCAGTAATTTTTAAGAACAGGTTATTCTCTTTGATAGCATTCATGATCTCTCTCACAACTGACGCATTGTCAGGGACACCATATTCATTGAGAATATGTTGAGTGGCATTACACAGAAGGGGTTCTGAGAGAACAACAACCCGATTCAGTTGCTGGATTATCTCCTGTAGTGCCATGTCAGATAGATGCAAGACTGCATGCAGTTTAAGAAATAGTGAGGCTAAATTATGCTCCAGTTGATGCTGTAAATTATCCAGACTTCCAATTGGAGCATCTTCCTCTTACTGAGGAGCAACAGTGAATGTGCCTATCGTCCTTACACTTTCCCTTTGCTTTGGTTACAAATTATTGTTATAAACTATTATTAAAACAAAATCACAAGACTTTCACACACGCACACACACACGCACACACACACATACAAAACCAACAACAAAAACAACAATTATGTTTTATAATCACAATCTGCTTTATACAGTGTCCTCCAGAAGTATTGGAAAAGTGAGGTCAATTCTTATTTTTGCTTACTGAACAAATATTTGGATTTGACATCAAAAGATGAATATGAGACCAGCGAGCAACATTTCAGCTTTTATTTCCAGGTTTTTACATCTGAATCAGATGCATAACTTTGAAGATAGCACCTTTTGTTTGAACCCACGCCTTTTTTATGTGAGCAAAAGTATTGGAACATGTAACTAACAGTCAGAAGTGGGTTGTAATGTGTTATATGTACATCAGTGCAGGGTCTGGTGCTATGTGTTTTGGGTGGTGGTTGCGGGCTCACTTCAACCCACAGTTTGGGTTCTGTGAGATTATGAGAAGGGGAGAAAGGGGGAAAGCGTGAGACAGAGGGAGGAAGGGGAGAGGAAGAAAGAATGAAAAAAAAAGGTAAGAGGGGTTGTGCATACAGTGGGATAGAGAAAAAAAATGGGGGGTAAAGTGGGAGCAGACAGTGACATTGCAAAGGCTACAGGTGTGCGAGCTGCGAAATAGAAAAATGTTACCTGGTTAAAATAGATGATTAGTTACCATATTAGGATGATTAATACAGCCATGGTGTGACTTCCCGGTTGCGGTATAGTTGTCCATTGACGAAGAGTTTATCCACCGGCACCCACCGGCACCCTTCGCCAATGAACTTCCTGCGAACAGGGGAAATTGATCGTTGACGCTGAAGTCCGTCCCCTTCAGCTCCCGGCCTCGGCTCTTCACCTGTTCCTTCTGTTTCCCAGGCGGTGGACGCGGTGAAAAGTGATGTTTTGGATGATGTCCGCTGGGAGTTTAAGCTGTCGCGCCATTAAGGCCCTCACAGATTCTTCCGGGTCTTTTTCCGGAATTCCCGCGAAGACAAGATTGTCCCGCATGCTCCGGGCCTGGGATCGTCTCCTTCATGGTTTTATTCTCTTGGACGAGTTGTGAAACTCCGTCGGTGAGGGACTTCACCAACTCGCGGAGGGCTGCGTTCTCCGTGACCAAGGAGACGATCTGATTTTGGCTGAAGTCCAGAGATTCACAGATGGCCTGAAATTCTTTGTGAAGCACCTCGACGAGAGCAAGGCGGCCGTCCAAGCAAATCAACCTCTTATCGATGGATTTGAGGATGTCTCTGTTGTCAGTGCCTGGTGGTGATATTTCTCCAGGTGAGTACTCCGAGTGGCTCCGCTTGGGATTCGGTGTCTTGGGTGACTTGTCCATGACTATGCGATCGAAGCACCTGTCGATGTATTCCTCCAAATCTTCCAGTTTTTGGCTTGGTAGGGTTTTAGGGTGTTTAATATGCTGGTTTTGCATCAAAATACTTTGCGGATGTTTTAGTAGTGGATTGTTTTTCAAAGCGCTGTGTTCCGCTTGTCTGTTTTCCCCGCGTCACGCACACTCTTGCGAGATTACAGCATCACGTCCGACTCCCCTGTATTGAGTACTTATTTATTATTATACTGATTATTATATATGATTATTATTATTTATTATGAGTGTGGAAAAAATCTTGATAATTATATTACCATATTGTTACATTACCATATCATTTTCCTATGTATTAACTGGTAAAGACCACAAATGAAATACAGGAAGTGAATAACTGTATTGCATATGACCTGAAAAGGATGCGGGGTAGGATTTGGACATTTGGACTTTTGGACATGTGAAAATGCAAATTGTACTATGTGATGTATTTCATTGTAACTTGTATGCATGTTCAAATAAATTAAACCGTTACCATTATAGTAGCTTTTTATACAAAGTATTTATTGCTGTTTTTATTAACATGCTTTTACTTTATGAGCATCATGTTAACCTGGGTTACAATATTCAAAGTTTGTTTGATTTGTAGGGATCATGTCGACCGGAATCAAGAAGATGATAGGAGATTGAAATGTAATTAGTCGTCATAGTGAGAATAATACCGTACTCTGTTATGGGTAACATGATTTTTAAGGATACTAAGATTGCAAGTTATCCACATCCTTGACCTCAGATGTTGTTCACAGGCGCCTTTAAACTTCTGTTGACACAGCTCTTTCTTCTCTATTTCTGTCTACTAGGCACTGCTCACAACCCTACTCTGGGGTATCTTAAAATGTTGTACTAATCAATATTTCCAAATGGGTCAAATGATTGCAAGTAGGGCATAAGGACTGAACTCACTCACTGACTCAGCACTCACCTTATTAAGCACTTTAGAGTCCGAGTGTTGGCGGGCCACTTTTAAAGAGTATTCACGTAAAGAAGAGTATTTCTAGATGGTGATAAGTGATGTACCAAGTGTCTTAGTGGCATATTTTTGATTGAAACCAGTAGTCACACTTTTCCTGTTAACTTCACGTAACAAACAACATATAAACAATATAAACACAACAGTTTTGTTTTTGCTCCCATTTTTCATGAGCTGAACTCAAAGATTGAAAAAGTTTTCTATGTACACAAATGGCCTTTCTCTCTTGTTCACAAATCTGTCTAAATCTGTGTTAGTGAGCATTCATCGGTCATGATTCATAATCTGTCCACCTCAACGATGTGACATATCAAGATGCATGATTATTGCACAGATGTGCCTTAGGTTGGCCACAATGAAAGACCACTTCTAAATGTGGGGTTTAACTGTATAGGGAGTGGTCCGAGGGGTCCAAACACCAGTCAGTATCTAGTGAGACCACCATTTGCCTCAAATACCCTATATGCCGATCCAGAGTATTCCAAACATGCTCGCTATTTTCAAAATGGCATTAGTAAAATGCACCTGTATTTGTTGTCCCTAACTTACGCGCCTGTACATATCATAACCTCACTGCCACCATGGGCTATTCCACAGGTGTATTTCACTGCATTAATGGCATTTTAAATGCACAGACCTAAAGAACTAGAGTCTGAGGCCCATTGTTGTGTTATTCATAAACAAGCATCACCTCATGTTACAGCGTGATAATGCACGGCCCCATGTTTCAAGGCTCTGTACACAATTCCTGGAAGTTGAAAACATCCCAGTATTTGCATGGCCCACATACTCACCCGACATGTTTGGGATTCTCTGGGCTGGCAGTATTTGAGGCAAATGGTGGCTACAGCAGATACTGACCCCTTTGGACCACCTACAGTACAGTTACACTGCACATTTTGGAGTGGCCTATTATTGTAGCCAACCTAAGGCACAATGTGCAATAATCATGCTGTCTCAGCTGCATCTCGATATGTCACACTTGTGAAGTGGATGAATGATGAATGCTAACTAACACAGATTTAGACAGATTTGTGAACAATACTTCAGCGAGGTAGACCTTTTGTGTACATGGAAAAAAAGTTTTTGATCTTTGAGTTCAGCTCATGAAAAATGAGCTAACTGCTAACTCTTCATTTCTTTGTGAATACATTGTCTGCAGTCACTCAGCATCCAACTCTGTTTCTGTAAAGTGTAGCTGTGCCCTATTTGCAAAATAGTAAATTTAATAATATAAATATAATTTATACTACTACTAATATGAATAATATAAATATAATTTATATTATATATATATATATATAAAGTATATAATATGTAAATATAATTTATATATTTGCAAAATTACTGTGTATAAACAAACATATCAAAAGTGCAAAGTTTTCCCACTATCTTCTCACTTTTTACTGATGCATTGGACTTAAGCTGATTTTAGTAGTCTCATCAATCTCCTTAGAGGTTTCCACATGCTTAATGCACGCCAGTAAACATTAACATCTTTTCCATGACCACGGGATGTGTCTTTCCACATGGTTGTTTAAGAAATGACAACTCACCGCATCAGTTAAATAACTTGTTTCCAGCTGAAACATAATCACTCATGCAGTAATTATACAATAGCAGCTTCTTACATATTTGCATCCAGGTGGTGACCTTTTTTTTGGCTAGGCAGAACACAACAAAACAGCAATAAAAATACTCATAAGACAGACAGACTAAATATGCTTTTAAATCTAAAAACACTAGTTCCCATTGACATTATTATACCCATGTCAAAATGTGTCTTTTCTTCGTCCCAGTTCTACTTGTATGGTGTTTTCTCTAGATTAAAAGATCCAAGTCCTGGAGTGAAAACCAAATACTTGGGTGATTAACATTCCGAGTCACACTTTCTATTAGAAGGCCCGCTTGATGTTGTCAACATAATCAATAATGTCATTACCTTTCAATTAGCCCCTATCACCATCTGTTTATACAATTAACACTGCTAAATGAGCTGTTATATCTCCCAATAATATCAAGGAATGGTTTGTGAAAGTCAAGGGATGTGACTTGTCTCTTGCAATCTGCACTTCAATTTGTTCCATACCGTCCCTTTGACATCCTTAACAAAGCATTTTCTCCTCTCAGATTTGTGTTGATGGTGTTGATATCTACATGCACCTCCTTTGATTGAAGGAAGTTGGCAAACTGTTGTTTTGTTGAAGGAACATCCATTCCATCTGGTTCTCCATAGTTTTGGACTTCCCTGTCTTTTGACCTGGGTGTAATTCTGAGCCCTGTGAGGATCACATCATTCATTCGTGCATTCTGATCCATCTCATCAATTATATTTTTCAGTTGATGTTTGCAAAATACAAGGAAGAAAAGTCTTGAACTTGGGGTTTAGAATTACAGTAAATAAGCTTTGCTTTGTCCTACTCCTTTTGAACATGTGAAACTGCAAATTGTACTATGTGATGTATTCCATTGTAACTTGTATTACCATTTGCTTAGTGATATTTTCCTTTGCTGACTTCTCTTCCTCAAGAGTGGTGTGTAAGGCAGCATTATCCTTCATTAGTGTCTTGATATCATCCTGTAGAATGTTGATATCCTTGAACAAAGCAATTCAACAAACAATTCTTCCATAGCCTCCTTAAGAGCGGGGCACAAGACATTTTTTTCAGACAGAAGTCTGAAAATGGTTGTCTTATACCGTATTTGAAGTCTAGAGATGCATTGATGCAAGCCAAGCCAGGTAATGTCAAACAGTTGTTATTTCACTGAACTTGAAAACATGATTTTAAAAAAAGATTCATTTTGTCTTGCTACATTCTTCAAAAAAATTGTCTTGAAAAAGAGGAATGTTGTCTTATTGTCTTATATTACAGTAGGTGGCCCTGTCCACACTGGAACACTCTTTTTGGCAGGTTGAAAAAAAATTGCACCCACAGAGCATCAAATCAGTAAATACTAGGGATGAGCAAGTACACCACTATCTGAATCTCTATCAGTATCTATTCACCCATCTAAATTATTTGTATCCGTAGCTGTACGCGGAGTGGGCGCTGTGTAACCGGAAATGGGTGGGGCTTAATTCTGTAAATTATTTTAAGTCTGAAATTGACATTGATTGACCAGAAGTTGCTATATTTATTGTTTATTATTCAGCTACAGTATATGCGTACTGTGTATGTGTGTAAGTCATCTGTAAGACTATTATTTAATAATTTTTTAATGATCTGTGTGAAGTTGGTGATTCATGCAAACAGCCAGTGATAGCAAAGAGGGAAATAATCTGTCAGCTTTGTTCACTGTATTTTTCTCAAAAGCACCGCCTTCAGTACTATGAGCAAAGTTTTCCAACTGACTTCATATCACCAGCCAAATTAGAAGCAAGCAGACTTTAAAAAAAAAAACACACAGGCAGTGACCGTTTACAGCTCTGTCTTGTCAAATGCACCACGTACGTTACGAAACAAGTTTACCAAGTAACTTTACAAAGAAACCAAAATAGAGCCGAGCTGAGGAAAACCTAAAAATAACACATCCGGACTGGAGGCAGTGACCAACGCGACAGGAGCCGTTTTCAACTATGTCTTGCGAATTGCACTGCGTACGTGACTGTGGTATGGCTCCTCTCTGGCAGCAGTCTGCAGCAAGTTTGTCTAGGAATGAAGATTTTCCTTCTGCACGATTACGGATAATGACAAGCTGTACTTGTTTCATGCACATACTCTGCAAAAATGCATTATCCGTAACGGATAAAACGAGTACCCGGCTCAAATAGTCACATCCGCACGGGAACGTTTTCAGGTCAGATCACTAAGTGACAACAATGTAATACATATGGCACACCTACGTGTGGTGCTGTAAACAGACACATAGACAGAAACACGTGACACACCAGAACCATAAAAAGCAACACATGAGCATAAGTCCATCGTCTTTCGCTGCACATAAACAAAAACAAGAATCCGACGTGTAATTGTGTACGTGTCTCTGCTCCCCGTGTAGTTCATAAAAGGTGGCAATGTTTTGTTGCAATAGTGCTAATAGCACCAAGTCCAGCACAAACAGCTCTGTAGTCCACCACTGTTTTGTGTGCAGGGCTTCCACTTGTTCTTCTGGTCATGGTACAAAATAGGTCAAGAACTAAATAATGCACTGAATGAGCCATTTCAAGAAACAGTACAAGCAGTTGATGTTTACAAAGTACAAGGAAGAACAGTCCTGAACCACTGTGTACATACAATACTATGTCTAATCACTACTACACTACTAACTACTAACTCATCATTTCTTTGTGAGTAGTCACTCAGCATCCAACTATGTTTCTGTCAACCTTTTCATCAGTTCTTATTATTATTACACTCTGGAAGCAGTTTTAAGAAAATACCATTCCATAGCACCCAGAACGCCGTTGCTGTGTGGATGAGGCTGAAACAATAAAATTCTATACACTTTATATTCGATTCAAAAAAGTACTTCTTATCGCACCCTGGTGTGCCCACAGGTCAGGAACAGGGTCAGTCTGCATTATTCTCCCTTGGAAATGTAGTGTTTTTGCTGATTAGGTTCTCTGATGAGTGGTTTTCTTCAGATTATACAGCTGTTTAGCTCTGGACTATTATCAGTTCAATTCAATTCCGTTTTATTTATATAGTGCCAATTCACGACAGAAGTCATCTCAAGGCTCTTTGCACATGGAGTATGTCTAGAACCATGCTCCTTATACATACGGTGCAGGTTCTCAGCCATGACTGCTAATTATTGTTCATAGCTTTGACTGCCTGTATGTGTATGTGGGCACATAGCACAGGCATGTGCATGTGCACGAGGCACGAGTGAGTGACAGCCATTGACATCACTCCTGCCTTTCGTACCAAACAACAAATCCCAGTTTAATTCATAATTGTAAAGAATATAAACATTTTCTTTGTTCTCTGAAATCACGATTGGTAATATATGTTACCTGATGGCAATGTTGTGATATTTTTGGGGTGAAAAAAAGTGTAATTAGAATGCAAAGAGGGATAGTACATTTAAAAGACATTTGTCGCCTTGTGTCGCAATGAAATGTCATAGATTACAACACAGAGAGGAAGCCATTTACTGACGTCAACGCAAACCACTGACACAGTTTTCGATTCAAATCGTTTCTAACATTTTCTTCAGTAAAAAATTGCAGAATTTGCACATTAGTTGATCAAATCCAGGGCAGAAACCTTAGATGAGGCTGCACAAGATGAGCCTACACTCTGATTGCGCAGTCCTTCATAAACTGGGTTGGATGGCTCGTGTCCCTTTCTGTTTGTCAACATGTCACTAAAATAATGTTTGCAGAAACATTTATTATATACGATGACTTTTTAAAAGCCTGTGTGAAGTCTTTAATTAAAGTGTGACATCGTTATTCTTGCTAATATAACAATAACAAAATAACAAGTTAATTTCCCCGCTGTAGGAAAAATAAAGTACATACATACATACATAAACTGCAGAGTACTCAGGCTCACCCTACATGAGCTGGCAGGTGCTTGCCGCTTTCGTTCTTCTACATAGAGGCAAAGCGGCTGAGAGATTTTTAAAACTTAAAGAAAATGAGGACCACATTACAGCAAAATAAAATAGCTTTTCTTGGAGGAGGATAGACGCATTGACTATTTATACAAATAAAGATAAGACCACAAATGGTTTTCAGTTTGATAAAATATGTAAAAAATTAAATGAGATGAATAAGTATTCAAAAACAATATTTGTACATAAACTGGATTATTCTCTTCCTTTTCCTGTTGTCCGCTTCATGAGCAACCTGTTTTAACATTGATTAGAGCACAAGAAATTAAAGTCTAAAAAAGTCAGTGTCTCATGAGCCATGGGCCTCACATCACTGAGCATTACATATGCTGCAAAAGGACCAAGATGAAAGTTCTGGATTACCTTAAAACGTACTTCACTTATGCCTCATTTTTACAACAAACCCTTCTTTTAAGGCCATCAAAGGGAAAACTTAACAAGTTCACTAGGCTATTTTTAAAGGCCCAAGAACACCAACCACTTTGATCACAGCATCTGTTCTGAAGTACCACTGTTCCTTCTCATATCATGGGATCAGCCAAATAACTTTTTGTGAGATCTTCTAAAACCAGGACGGCTTGTTCTCCTTGACTCACTACTATGGCTTCCTGCTGGTGTGAAAGGGCTGTTGGTTAATTTTTAATTTCTTCCTTTGAAAAGCATGCGCTGAGTGGGTTTCCTAATTAACCCCATTGCCTATGCACACTGAGGCAAGAGACAGCCAGAAGCAACTGTGTTTTCTTGTTTGCTTAGACCTACTTTCATCACCTAAAAGCATCTCCACTCACTCGCCCCATGTGACATGTTACATGCTACATACAGCGTTTCTGTCAATGGTCTGGAGCTTTACAATGCATGTAACATACAGTAGGGTGACAAACTTTATTTCATTGGATGATGTTTTTCTATTCACAGGGTTTCTACGGATTTGACATTTACAAATTCTATACTTTTTCCAGACTCAGTAAATAGATGTATGTCATTAGAGCTGCAACAATAAATCAACAACTATTTTTACACACAATTTTTTTTTTTTTCAAAATGACGCCGTGTGAGTGGCTGCCGGTTACAGCAGCTCTGTACTTTTCTTCCACCTTTTAGTGTTTTTATAGTATTTTAGTCTTCTTCTTACTTTTTCTTTTGGTCGCATTTGGTCGAGTGTGCAGTTATGGAGGTTGATATTGTTACTTTTTTTAGTCTGCGCCTTGATGCTCTTTGAACTTTTCAGTTCAACTGTGGGAAACCTCTTCAGCCACGGCTCCCCATTCAACCAAGGCTCCATTGTTTACACCCGGGATCAGCTGTTAGCCCTGTGCCACACACCCCCTCTCTGCGTGGAGAGGCCGGAGATCCCCAAGGAGCTGCGGAGGAGCAGAAGAGGATGCAGGTCGGGAGTGAAGTGCAAGAAGCGGAAAAGACGGTACAAGCCATGTCTACCGTCTGTCATCATGGGGAACGTAAGATCTCTCCCCAACAAGATGGAAGAGCTAACGGCGCTGACCCGACTGCAGAGGGAGTACCGGGAATGCAGCGTCATGTGCTTCATGGAGATGTGGCTGAGTGAACTTTCTCCAGATTCACACGTCACAATGGACGGATTCCAGCTGGTACGAGCGGACAGGAATGCAACGGAGAGCGGTAAGAAGAAGGGAGGGGGAATCGCTGTGTTTGTGAATGACAGATGGTGCCACCCGGGACACACCTGTGTGAAGGAGCAACTGTGCACCAGAGACGTGGAACTGTTAGCGATTAGCATGCGGCCATACTACCTTACGAGGGAGTTTTCACATGTTATTGCTATGACTGTGTACATCCCCCCCTCAGCGGTCGCTGCTGCAGCTATAGAGCAGATCCACACCATCGTCTCTCAACTTCAGAACCAGCACCCCCAATCCCTCTTCCTCATCTCCGGTGACTTGAATCATGCTTCCCTGTCCTCTGCTCTTCCCACCTTCACCCAGTATGTCAGATGCCACACTAGAGACAATAAAACTTTAGACCTCCTGTATGCAAACATCAAGGATGCATACACCTCATCCCCCCTCCCCCCGCTGGGTCGTTCTGATCACAACCTCGTCCATCTCGTCACAGACTACACTCCAGTAGTGAATAGACAACCCCCTGTGAAGAGGCCTGTGAAGCAGTGGTCTGAGGAGAGCAGTGCTAGGCTCAGAGACTGCTTCCAGACAACAGACTGGGAAGCGCTCTGTAGTCCCCAGTGACGTTGACAGCATGACGCACTGCATCACAGACTATATAAACTTCTGTGTGGAGAACACTGTGCCCTCCAAGTTGGTGCGGTGTTTTCCCAACAACAAACCCTGGGTGACCTCTGAGATTAAGGCCCTGCTGAACAAGAAGAAGAGGGTCTTCAACTCGGGGGACAAGGAGGAGCTGTGCAGAGTCCAGAGGGAACTCCAGCACAAGATCAGGAAGGGGAAGGACTGCTACAGGAGGAAACTGGAGAAGCGACTGGAGGAGAATAATGCCAGGGAAGTCTGGAGAGGCCTGCAGACCATCACAGGCCATGGCAAAGGAGTGGGGAGAGACCAAGCCAGTGGGGACAAGATCTGGACAGATGAACTCAATCTGTTTTTTAACAGATTTGAGTCTGCCCTCCCTCCCTCCCTCCCCTACCAACTCACCACTCTTCACCCCCACATCCCTATCGCAGCCATTCTCTACTCCCCTCTCCATAACTGATGATCAGGTGAGAAGTCAGCTGAGGAAGATCAAGGCAAGAAAGGCCCCGGGACCGGACGGCATCAGCCCTAGAATCCTCAAGGACTGTGCTGACCAGCTCTGTGGAGTTCTCAGGCACTTGTTCAATCTCAGCCTGAGCCTGGAGAAAGTCCCGGCCCTGTGGAAGACCTCCTGTGTGGTCCCGATCCCAAAGACACCGCGTCCCAAGGAGCCTAACCACTTCAGGCCTGTTGCCTTGACCTCTCACCTGATGAAGACCATGGAGAGGATTATCCTGCAGCACCTGCGACCCCTGGTGGTCACTCAGCTGGACCCCCTGCAGGTTGCTTACCGGCCTCGGATCGGAGTGGACGACGCAGTGATCTACCTGCTGCACAGATCACTGCTACACCTGGAGGACAGCGGGAGCGCTGTGAGGGTCATGTTTTTTGACTTCTTCAGTGCCTTCAACACCATCCAGTTGTCACTACTCAGAAGATGGAGAGTGTGGGAGTAGACCAACACCTGACTGCATCGGTTATAGACTACCTCACCAACAGACCACAGTATGTGAGGCTCCGTCACTGTGTGTCTGACATGGTACTCTGCAGCACAGGTGCCCCTCAGGGTACGGTGCTTTCCTCTTTCCTCTTCACCCTCTACACCTCGGACTTCACACACAACTCCACACAGTGTCACATCCAGAAGCTCTCCAACGACACAGCCATCGTTGGTTGTGTTTCAGAGGGGAATGATCTGGAATACAGGACGGTCATCAGGGACTTTGTCAGCTGGAGTGAGCTTAACCAACTGCAACTCAACACCAGCAAGACAAAGGAGATGATCATTAATTTCCAGAGGAAAACATCTCACTTTACACCGGTGAACATCCAGGGAGCGGACATAGAGTTGGTAGACAGCTACAAATTCCTGGGTGTTCACCTTAACAACAAGCTGGACTGGTCCGTCAACACCCACGCCCTCTACAAGAAGGGCCAGAGTCACCTCCACCTGCTGAGGAGACTGAGGTCCTTTGGTGTGTGCAGGACTCTTTTACGGACCTTTTATGACTCTGTGGTGGCCTCAGCCATCTTCTATGCTGTGGGCTGCTCGAGAGGGGGCAGCACGGACAGGGACAGGAGCAGGATCAATAGGCTGATCAGGAGAGCGAGCTCTGTCCTGGACGGTCCTCTGGACTCCGTGGAGGAAGTGGGGGAGAGAAGGATGTTGGCTAAGCTGACATCCATCATGGACAACACCTCTCACCCGCTACATGACACTGTTGTTTCCCTTAGCAGCTCCTTCAGCAGCAGACTGTTACACCCACGGTGTAAGAAGGAGAGGTTCCGCAGGTCCTTCATACCGACCGCTGTCAGGCTCTACAACACCTGCACCACCTGAACCATGTTGTAGTCACTATGCATCCTTTACGCTGTACTCTTTACTTGCGTATCTTGCTTGCTTGCTGCTGTAATAAGTAAATTTCCCCGCTGTGGGATAAATAAAGTACATACATACATACACACATACATACATACAGTAATCCCTCGTTTATCGCAGTTTAATTGGTTCCAGACCCCATTGTGAATTTTTGAAAAGTTTTTAACAGACGTGAACTCAGTCACCATTACACTTGTATTACCCAATATTGTAGACATAGTATTATTTGCAGACGATACAACCGCATTATGTTCTGTAGACAGCACATCAGAGCTAGTAAAAAAAAATCACAGATGAACTAAATATACTAAAAAGATGGTTTGATAAAAACAGACTATCTCTGAACCTAAGTAAAACTAAAGTAATGCTATTTGGTAAGTGCAAAAAGGAAGCATCAACAAATTGATGGTGTAGACATTAACAGGGTGGACGAAAATAAATTTCTCGAGGTTATAATAGACGAGAAGAGGAACTGGAAATCTCACATTAAAAATCTACAACATAAAGTGGCAAGAAACACCTCAATACCGAATAAAGCAAAATGTGTTCTAGACCAAAAAGCACTCCATACACACTATTGCTCACTGATATTACCATATCCAACTTATTGTGCGGAGTTATGGGGTAATAATTACAAAAGTGCACTTCACTCATTATCTGTGCTACAAAAAAGGTCACTTAGGATAATCCATAACGCCGCTTACAGAGAACACACAAACCCATTATTTATAAAATCACAATTATTAAAATTTACGGATCTAGTAAACTTTCAAACGGCTAAAATTATGCATACAGCAAACAATAACCTTCTACCCAAAAACATAAAACAATTCTTATCAACAAGAGAAGAGAAATATGATCTGAGGGGAAAATTAAACCTAAAACACTTATATGCACGGACAACACTAAAAACCTTCAGCATTTCTGTTATCGGGAATCAAGTTGTGGAACGGATTGAGTAAGGAACTCAAACAATGCACTAAAATGAATGATTTTAAGAAAAAGTACAAGCAGTTGATTTTCACAAAATACAAAGAAGAAGAGACCTGAACTACTGTGTACATACAATACAATATCTAACCACTACTACACTGACTACTAACTCTTCATTCTGGTGAGTACATGGCCTGTACTCACTCATTATCAACCTACGATCCTGTCAACCATTTTATCAGTTATTATCATTAAGTCTGTAGTTTCTTTTCAGTAAGTAGAAACCTTGACTAGGTTTTGCAACACTGCATTCACTGTGAGTGAAAGATTACCACATCCTGCTGTGAATCAGTTTTTTCCTCTCTGTATCCTCCGCCTCATCTTTGGAAATGGCCATCTAGCTGTTGTGTGAATAGAAATAGAATAGAATAGAATAGAAATTAAAGCCTGCAGCATCTCATACACCTCACATGGAGAAACGACCATCCATTATCTTGTTATTTCTTGTTCGAAAATTGAATTGAGTGGGAAAGGAGTTATTTGGTAATCATGCTGCCACATACTATTATTTTTTTCTGTGTGTATGCCAGGAATCATGATGCCAAATGGGTGTTGTGCCCATTGCCATAGCACTTAAACATATCCTAAAAATGTTGGAGACAGCATATTGAAATGTTGAATTTTATCTTTGTTGTCAAAGCTTCAAGAAATAAAGAAGTTTGTCAGCTTGCTGAAACTGTAAAAAATATATGTGTTACTGCAATTCATAACTTTGAGGACGGACATTGGAGAACCTGCAAGGCAATCAGCCTCAAGATACACACTTTGCACAAAATATTTTAGTTTTCCTGCTGGATAAACAGTCACGGGGAAACTTTAGTGAGATTCTTTTCCCTTTCCCAGCTAAGGGCTGGGTGTGTGGGGCGAGGCGTACAAGTACGTTCAGTGGTCATAATGCATGTTTGTTGGTCACTCTCCGGGAGGGGCGGGCACTGATGTGACAATGCATTTCTTTTTTCAAATATGTTTGTGATTGCAGCAGAGAGATAAGACTGTATGTGATTTAAACAAATTCGCTGGATCACCTCATGCACACAGCCAGACCCAATGGAACATTTCATGGGCTTTATCAATACTGCAGTTCAGATTTTCATCCAGCTGGCTGGTTTGACATTGAACGGTGCCTGAACTAAATATAAATGTATAATTAAGGAATTTACAACCGCGATCCACAGGGCAAGCCCCAACGATCGACTGGTGGAACGCAATTGACAGGTTGGCGACCCCTGTTCTAAATGTATTGTTAGAATGCTGTAGAGCTGGGGTTTTCAAAGTGTGGCACCACAAGCCACCCTTCAAGACATCATAAAACAGCTTGGGTATTTCGTATTATGTGACGTTTTCTTCTCACCCTAGTCCAGTGGTCACCAGCCTTTTTGAGCCCAAGATCCCTGGTTTGGACCGTGAACCTTTAAATACAAAGCTTATTATTATTATTGGTTGTTGGCAGCTTTTGCCTTTTGCTCTGTTTTTACCATTTTTGCTGTTTTTGAAATGTTATTTTGTTTCAACAGTGATGCAATGACAATTGAGCAATGGGCTGCGGATGGCACCTGACCCACACTTTGGCCACCACTACTTTGCGGGTCAGGGTTGTGGCGAGCTCTATGAGCAAATTACAAATTGACCTGTTGGCTCAGTGTTGTAGGCAAGTGGTGGTGAGGAGAGAGAGACTGGTCAATGCGCTACAATAGTCAGGGCTAACGAGCTGCAGTTCGAAGATTGTTTTGGAGGCGCATGTCTATGCATTCATGTCAATAATAATTGAGTGATGACTACAGTATTTCCATACATATGAAATGTCTTTTATCAGCCATTTGTAATTATTTCTATACTGATATCAAAAGGTTTTGACTTCTATGAGTGAGTCTCCATCTGCCCCGCTGTGTCACTAATGGTGTGTGCTTACTGTGTTTACAGTGATGGGTTAAATGAACAGGTCGGATTTAATGTGTAATGCATGTAAATGTATTGCTGCCAATAAAACAACTGTTAATGCCTTAACAAATTGCCAATTTTCTCTGTATGGAGAGGAGAACTGAGACCTGCAACAACAATAAAAACAATGCACGTGTATACTGAAGATGTCTTCAAGTTCAAATTCATACATGAATTCTAATCTAGTCTATGTAAGTATATATACAATAATTATACATACAGTACAATAGTTATCTGTCACTGAACACTGCATATTTTGTGCACAAATGTGTTATTTAGTGCCAAACATTATTCCACTGCATCCAAATGTTACAAATATGTTATTTTGTTAAATAAGGTCGACCAAGACATTCAGCTTTTGTCTCAAAGTGACACTCACCTGTACTGTACATTTCTCTACTAAAAGCGCTATGAGAAAAATTTATTTTATTTATTTTAGTTTCAGCAATAGGCTTTGCACGGATGACAGTCAGATGTTGTTTATCATATGTCGACTTTTTATTTGGAAAGGGGATTTTAAATCTTTTTTTTTTTTTTATTAGATGAGCACGGTGAGTGCGATGAGGTCATCGATTGTCAGAGGGGTTGCCAGAGGGATCATGTGGTCCCTGATGCGGTCCGATAGCCCCAAAAAGAAGACATCCAGCTGCGCCAAGGGACTCCAGTCGGTCTCCGCTGAGATAGCGCGGAACTCAATGGCATAGTCTGAAACGCTGCGGCGTCCTTGGCACAGCCTAAAAAGTGTGCGTGCAGCCTCTCGTCCGGGGGGAGTCCGTTGGAAATTTTGGTCCAAAGCCTTGGCAAAGGGTAGGAGGAGCAGATATCCGAGAGGCGGTTCCACTCCACCGTGGCCCATGTCCTAGCCTTTCCGGTCAGGTGTGAGATAGCGAATGCCACCCCGGCTCATTCAGAGCGAAAGGCCGCGGCCTGGAGTTTGAAATGTACGGTAGTGCACACTGGGTGAGGAAGGACTGCACGTCACCCGAGTCACCGGAAAATTTTTCTGGCCAAGACAGCTGCGGTCAGACTGCTGGAGCGCTGTCCTCTAATGGGAGAGGGGCCGTTTGGTCGTGGCCGAGGGCGCGGCGGAAGGTTTGGATCTGAGTCTTGAGTGCCTCCAAACGTGCGTCCTGACGCTCCGCCATGCTCTTTATGCCGAGGCCAAGAGCGTCAAACTGCTCTTCCTACTCATGAAGGCGCTGCACCAAGTTGCGGAGAACAAGCCTGCTTGGGTCCACCTCCGCGGGGTCCATTACATGGCTGGATTATTCTGTTACGCAGAGGCAGGAGGCAGGTAAGCAGGTAAGAGAGCCTTTTAATGTAGTCTTAAGTGAACAAAAGGCGGCAGTGTGTGGATAAGGCAACAGAAAAAAGCACCATGGACGCCAAGGCTTGGTGAAAGGCTAAAGCGGTACCAGGTTGGAGAGCCGGGAACACTGGGTGCACACCCTGGGAAACGCTGGGAAGTGCTTAGTCCTCAGGAGGAGAAAATAAGTTAAACCAGTAATGCAACAAAGGTGGTTCATGTCCAAGGAGCCAGAATACAGCTGTCCACACATGTGGCACAAACCGAGAGGAATAATCCAGTGTCTCCATTAGGAAAAAATTTAACTTAAAACATTCATATGTGCAAACAATGTTAAATACTTCAGCATATCAGTATGTGGGATGAAATTATGGAACGGATTTAGTAAAGAACTCAATACATTATGTCATGTCATGAGTCATGTCAAGTAACAGTACAAGCAGTTCATGTTTACCAAGTACAAGTACTCTCATGTAACCACTTCTGCACTTAGTACTTACAGTATTTCTCATTTCTTAAGTCTACTTGAAGTATTACATTGCCTGTACATAGTCTCTCCAACATCGAACTACCATATATTTCTGTCAACTATTAACTTTTCAGGGCTAATTATTCTATATTTATTATTATTTATTATGAATGTTACATAATTTATGAATACATTACCCTTAACTGCTATTGTAACACATTGTTATACTGCCTTTATTGTCATTATTTTCTTATGTTATTTCAATGTAGTTTTTATTTCAAAATAAATAATTGGTACATGTTGAATACAAGAAGCAAACAACTGTATTAGCAATTGATGTGAAATGGAAAGCGGGTAGGATTAAATCAGCTTTGCTTCTTCCTACTCCTTTTTGTGGACTTGTGAATTTTAATATGTGATGTATTCCAATGTAACCTGTACGCAAAATGAAACCATTAGTACTATTTACTCTGTAATTCTATAATCAAGCATCTAACCCTAAAATAAGGAAATTGTATTTCAGCAAAATTGTAATTGTGTTTTGCTATCAAACTTGAACCTTTACTCCTGCCAGAACTGGTGTGGAATGTCAGGGTGAAAGTCATTTTTGCGGCTTTACACAAGCGCATGGCAAATTGACAACAAATGAAATTTAGTTTGTGATTGATCACGGTGCCTGCTACTTAAGTAGCTGGTCAACAAAGCTAAGAAGAGATGTAGTGCTGTTTGCTTTAGTTTCCCTGTAAACATGCTAATGACCTTCCCAGCTGCAAGCCCTGTACAATCACTTATTTTTAGTCCCTTTATGGAAGAAGGCATCCCACATGATATACCTGTACCTCCACTAATGTGCACTTAATCTGTTAATTCATCTTCAAACTCTGGAATCTGCTTTTTAAAGGTAAAACTCCTTCATGTGCTGGAATTGCTCTGATTTGTGAGGTGACCTTTGCACAGAAGACCATCTTCACCTCATACAGCAGAGATCATTTGTGTCAAGGAGGAGGTCTTTGGTCTAATCAGATGAATGACATGTCCCAGACGTGATAAGACAAGGTGACTTAGATGAATGCACGTCTTGTGATGTGACTGGTGACAGATCATCTAAAATCTGTGATTGCCATAACAAAATATTTAGTGACTACAGTAGACCAGATGTTAGATGCACTGTGTCATCTTTAACAGTACAACTTAATTTCTCTACAGCCCAACCTTATCTGTACACAAAAACACAAAAAAAGGCAATTAGTAGTAGTGTCTTAAAATAGTCAACAATTTGATGAGGAGGTGTCTGATACAACTCAACTCAATTCAATCGGTTTCACCATTTAATTATGAAAATGTCATCAATATCGTACCATTTTGACTACATGGGGGGGGGGGGGGGTGCTCACAGCTGATGCTCAGCACACAATTTTACAAAGAATGTCTTTGTTTTTGTTAGAAGTAGCCTACTTTGACACAAAACAACCTAATTTGTGTTAATAAAGAATTGAAAATGATGTGTGCGTTTAACAGAAGACCTACACTTACCACACATTAATAAAATCACCCACTTCAGTGGCACAATCCAAAGGAGCTGAGATGAATGCTAACCGCTGGGAAGACCATCAACATCAACAGACTTACTGGCTCATAATGGCTACTAAAAAATCATCCAGAGTTTGGAAGTATTTTGAAGGGTTTAAAGATGACTCCAGAAAGTGAAGTGCAACATCAACCAACC
The DNA here is from genome assembly GCF_027744805.1 of Dunckerocampus dactyliophorus. Classification (NCBI taxonomy): domain Eukaryota; kingdom Metazoa; phylum Chordata; class Actinopteri; order Syngnathiformes; family Syngnathidae; genus Dunckerocampus; species Dunckerocampus dactyliophorus. Next base: position 23,710,856 of record NC_072819.1, on the reverse strand, counting down.
AACCAACTTCAACCAACAGCATAGAGTATTATTTTAAAACAGGTCCTGACAGTGAATTTCAATGCAAGAAATTAGGCTGCAAACTGAGAATTTTGGAAAGTTGTTTTCAAGCCATGTTGTTCGTATTTTATGTGTATGTTTCTGTTGTGTGCCAACAGCAACTGTATTCCGGTTTTGTTCGTCTTGCTTTCTGAGTCACTAAATAAATTAAGGTACTGTTGTTGCAAACATGCCATATTTATTTGTTCATCTGAGTGTTTTAGCCTTTTCTTTGTGGTGGAAAATGTCACAAATGAGATCTGTTTATTTGTCAGGATTGCCATTAGCGCTGCTCTTTAAAAAAAACAGTTAACTATTGGTCGACTATGGACAAAGTCTAACAAATCACATTTGACTATTAAAGTCTTTAGTCAAAGCCATAGTAATTATGGAGATTGGCGATTTCAATAACATAAATCAATATTTCTAAAATGGTAGATAACCATTTGGTGTGTGCAAAGCTTTCTTTCAGTGTATTTCCTCTAAAAATATCCATTAAAACTTGTTAATACATCTGACAAGCCATTATCTGTCACACAGTAATAACATATTGACCCAAAAATGAAAATGGAAAAATGCATGTGGTCTCATACTGTATGCGGGGTTTAGAGATTTATACACCATCCATCCATCCATCCATCTTCTACTGCTTATCCGAGATCAGATCGCAGTGGCAGCAGCCTAAGCAGGGAGGCCCAAATTTTCCTCTCCCCGGCCACTTCGTCCAGCTCCTCCTGGCGGATCCCGAGGCGTTCCCAGGCCAGTTAGGAGACATAGTCTCTCCAACGTGTCCTGGGTCTTCCCCGAGGTCTTCTACCGGTCGGACATGCCCTAAACACCTCCCCAGGGAGGCGTCCGGGAGGCATCCTGACCAGATGCCCAAGCCACCTCATCTGGCTCATCTCAATGCGGAGGAGTAGCGGTTCTACTCCAAGTCTCTCCTGGATGACAATGCTTCTCAGCTTATCCCTATCTCTCTCTCTTCACCACAACAGACCGATGTAGAGTCCGCATCACTGCAGACGCCTCACCAATTCGCTTGTCGATCTCGCATTCCATCCTTCCGTCACTCGTGAACAAGACCCCAAGGTACCTAAACTCCTCCACTTGGGGCAGGATCTCATCCTCGACCCGGAGATGGCACTCCACCCTTTTCAGGGACCATGGACTCGGACTTGGAGGTGCTGATTCTCATCCCGGCCGCTTCACACTCAGTTGCGAACCGATTCAGTGAAAGTTGAAGTTCACGGCTCGATGAAGCCAGCAGGACCCCATCATCTGCAAAAAGCAGAGACTCAATCCTGCAGGCACCAAATCGGGACCTCTAAACGCCCTGGCTCCGCCCAGAAATTCTGTCCATAAAAATAATGAATAGAATTGCAGCCCTGGCGGAGTCCAACCCTCGCTGGAAACGGGTCCGACTTTTGGCCGGCAATGCGAACTAAACTCTGACACGGCCATACAAGGAACGAACAGCCTGAATTAGCTGGTCTGATACCCCATTCTCCCGAAGTACTTCCCACAGAATTCCTCGAGGAACACGGTCGAATGCCTTCAAAGACTCCCACCCCCTCCAACACACAGACACTGCACTAAGGAGCTCCGTTAGTGACAGGATGATGCACGTGTGTGAAGGAGAGGTATCGCAGGTCTCTCTTTCCTGCAGCTGTTAGATTCCATAACAAAAGCTAAAAAAAATCCTGTACAATAACTGTGCAATAAACCATGCAATAAACCTTGAAATAACCATGCAATAAAATTAACTGTGCAAAAAAACCTGTGGCTTGATCAACATGTACACAGCTGTAAATAGTGTATATAACATCTAGATTTGTATTACCTTGATTTTGCACTTTCTTTGCTCTTGTCTGCTTTTGTACTCTTCTCTTGTGTGTTTTTGTACTATGCTATAGTGTGCTCCTGTACTTTTACTGCTGTAAACCTGGAATTTCTCCCTGTGGGACTAATGCAAACATATCTTAGCTTATCTTTAATAAACCACTACTCATACAGTTTAGAAAATGCACTAATTAGTCACAGCACCAGGTAAGAAGACCACCTCTCATTTAGTCAACTAGTTAGTTGACCTAGCTCTGAGCAGCTGGCTGTCAAACCAGTGTCGCCTTGGTTTATTCAACCCAGCAGACGGCATTTTGGCTTTGCGTGTTTTAGTTGTATCTTGAAAATGTCACGAAAGCTGCCCAATCAAGTCCTTACTTTATATGACAGGATGTTCTTTACAGTGCAGCCTTTGGTCCGATGTTTTAGTAAAGTGAACCCAAGAAGGCATGGCCACCTCAGTGCCATCATCGTGTGAGTGGGTCATCAGTCTCCCTGTTTACTCCACAAGTGGCTCTTGTAACAACTCGCACCCTATGTTCTTGCAATGCTGCTTTCAAGTCCTTCACACTTGGTTGGGGTGGAGTATACTGCCTGGACTTTATTCAAATTGGCTCATGATATGGATGAACAATAACTGTTGGAGTAGTGCTTTGTCTGTCGATAAAAGCTTTAAACACAAAGTGGCAAATGGTCCATAAAAGCACCCTGATGATGTGTTAGAATGAATGATGTGCAACATTTAGTTACAGTGAGCTGAGTAACGAGAGTGCCCGAAACTAGTGTAGATTTGTAGTGTAAGGACTGGGGGGCTGTAATGTTGCGAAAACAAATCAAAATACTGGTGGTCCTTGGGTTACGAACAAGTTCTGTTCTTAGACTTCAATCATTTAAGTTTAGTTTTGGTGTAAATCAGATCGTATAACTAAATTATACCTAAATGAACACATAAGTGACTCACACTGTACACAAACACATACAGTAAAGGACATGTAATAAAAAGATTAAATAATACAATAATTAAATAAAACAGTAATAAAAAAAGATAACAATCCCTTATTTTTATCCCTGTGGCTTATTGTAAGGAGGAAGTAGAAGAGGCAACAAATAAAAACAATCTTTTAGCTTTCTTCTTCGTCAACATAAGACTCACTGGGATGTTGATTTTCATCTTCCAGCCAATAATTAGACACTGTCGCTTACATCGGAACAGATCCTTTAACATGCTTGATACGATCTTTATCCTTAATGAAGGTCGCAACAGTCAAACCTTTAAGACCAAATTGCGGCCAATGTTGGTTTGGTGTTTCTCTTTAATGATATTCACTTCCATAGTGATGGCTTTTGTATTCCTTGGTGCATTTCCACCAAAAGCCTCTGCCTTACGCTTGGGAGACATAATGAAATGCAAAAAGTTAATTAAGCAATGTTACCTACTCTGTATACCTGCGAATGAGGCTCACAGTGTTCATACGCGACATAAAATGCACTTTTGCAGTGTGCAGCACATATTCCGCTGCACTTTCTTTAACTACTTGAGACGTCTGGTCTCATAAACAAATCTTTATGGACCCAAATTGAGTTTTTTATTCATTTAATTATTATATTAATGTAATTAATTAATGGGGTTCATAGCCACAAAACACTTTAACCTGAGGACCACCTATCCACCATTATTCATTGTTAAAGTTTGCTAAGCGTAAAATAGCAGAGGATCAAATTTTTGCAGTCACCAAAATGCATTATGCAAACATAATTTCACTGCTCAAAGTACAAATTTTACAATTTGCTAATGTTTAGTGAGTTAGACTTGACCTGAGTTAATAACAGAAAATGTACATTTTGAGAAGAAGCAACAACTGACTCTGCAATAAAACTTGCACTGCACTGATAAAATGTAGCTTGACATATTTTCCACTGAGAAAAACCCTGACCTCCCTGTGCTCAACCACCCCCCACCCCTCTTCCACTACTACCCACACACATCCACCTCCACTTAATCTCAGGGGATCTCTAAGAGCTCCAGGATCTCCAACACAGCAGCTACAATCTCTGAATAAGATACCTTAATTATAACCAGCCATTGGCTGCACTCAAACTCATGAATTATGTTCCACTGTCCGCCATTACGTTGTGATGTGTCATGTGATAGCAATCACCTGCCTCGTTTCACTCGGCGACAGCTCACAAGCACAGGGTGTCCAAGCCCTTTAGTAGATGATAGATTGCCTCACACAGCCTAAATCAATATGGACCCCACACACAAGGTGGGAATTAAGCTCAACTTAAGAAGAATGACAATATAAGAAAAGGATTCACACTGGTGAGACAGCCTTCTGCTTCTCTCTATCATCTAGCAGTAATGGAAACATTTTTGACAATAACTTCCATACTAGTGTGAAATGAAGGGTGACACTATACTAAACAAATCAAAAGAGTGGAAAAGATTCTATTTTTGTTTAAAAAGTTACACTATATAGACAAATGTATTTGGAGGCCAGGCCTACAATAAAAGAAAATGGAAGAAAATATAGTGTGCTCCTCTGAACTTATACACAAGCAGTTGTTTGAAACTGTTTACATTTGCTTGAGGCAAATACAATTTACTCCATTCCCAGTGTCAAACCTCAGCCAATATACAAACATTTAAAGAAATTACAGTCGGATTAATAGTGTATAGTACAGGTCATATTTCAGCAGTGGTGCGCAGTCAGGGCCAGCAAGGCCTTCTCTGCTGGCCTAACCATTACCAGAAGCACTGACCTACATTTCAAACTGATTTTTTTTCCATTAAATTATATAAATTAATTTCCAACAGTCTATGGTCTTCATTTTGTAGGCTGCAGTGGCTTCTAGTCGTGTATGTGTATGTTAAATTTCAGGTTCTATGTGCTGCCATATCAATGTAATCTTCTCATAGCCTTCAGAATCAGGTTCCTGGTCATACTGGAGAGGTCGCTGTCACATACACACTATTACTAACGGGCTGCTTTTTTAGCCAACTAAACCTCTGATTTGACTTAATTTGCCCAGTTCTAATTGGGTGATCAAAGCCAAGCGGGCAGGCCCCCTGTCTTGATAGGTTGATCAGAGCAACAGTATTAGGATAAGTTACACTCACAAAGGCTGATCAAGGAGAAATCTCTGGCGAGTAGATGTAGTTTACTTGAAGGTTTTATATTTTTGTCATGTTATTAGATACTGTAAATATTGATTGTGAACTGCTTCTGATTATGTTGTGATTATGTTATGATGTTTGGAGATGTCTGAACCTTCAATCATTAAGCAGTTCTATTTATGTTGGTAACATTTTTTCAAATTTACAAGCACCGATGTACATGTGGAAATTCATCACGAGCTCAAAGTTATTTGCAGCAATAGAAGTCGGGCGTATTGGTGACTATGTACTTGAAGATAAGGGGACTTATATTGGTAAAATATTGTAGTCGTGGCAATCTCACGGTCGCCATGGCTTTCTTACTTGATATGCTGGAGTTCCTTCCTCTGTAAACGCCTGTATGGTGCATCACTAATGAGGCTGTTCTATATGGGTGACCGTGGTTCGAAACCCTGCCGTGGGGCATATTTCCTGTTGTTTTTGTACTGGGTTTTGATACTGGCTCTCATGGTGTCTAGCGAAAAAATTCTTGCTGGCCCACTGAAGACCAGGTAGCAAATGCACGGCCAGCCACTGTATTTTAGTATAGTTATTTGTCATATACCAGCAAGAACTACAGTGAAATCTTGGTTTTCGAACACCCCAGTTTCAATGTGATTCATTTTTCGAATATTGACCTGGTTTTTGTACACTGTATCGTACAAACTGGGGCCCTAAACAAAATGTTATTTTATTTTATTGCATTTGCATGTGATTTACTGTAAATGCATGTGATTGCATACGTTGATGTAACTAAAGGCATGTGAGCACACAGTCGTAGTCCTGCATATAAGAATTTTGAGAAGTTGTTGTTGGTGATCAAGTCGAGTCAAATCTGGATCGCCTCCTCTCCCCACCACCCTGTCCGCTCCTCACGGCTGCTCGCCTAACAATCAACAAGAGTCCTTAATAAAGGTAAAAGTGATGTTCAATGTTTATTTATTCAATTATCTATCCACAAAAGTTGTTCTTGTAGTTTGAATTAAGCATCTAACATGCTGATTGGTCAGGGTTATGGTTTGCACCTGTGTTTCCATCCCCACCAGCTCCCTGGCTTCTCCAGAGTGTTCCTCTTTTTGCTTCTGGCTGTTGCCTTTCCTTGCTTCAATACAATTGGGTCCACCTAACTTTGCCCCCACATCATGGTCGTGACAACTACAGACACAAAAAAGTCAATTTGTAATTTTTGAAAAAGTGCAATTATAGGAATATGATTTTATGACAATATTATCAGGGTTATCCCTTCACTTACCACTTCAAGTTTGCTATATTCGGCGTTTTTAATGACTTTTTGTAAACTCAAGCAATTTCAATGTCTTGAAAACAATTTGTTTGTGCACATCAGTGGTCAACAGTCAGCTACAATCCATTTATCCAGCTAGTTTGTCAAACGTGGGCCTAGTTTGTTCTTTGCTCTGGACCGCGGGTGGGGACCGGCAAAACTGCTTGCTTGTCCAGTAGTACCTCGCATCACGTAAACCTCCTTTTACATAAATTCCACTGAACATAAAGAATTTATGTAAAGTTTTTGCATCGTATTACAGAAGAAATTCCATACAACATAAAGCGTCAAGTCAGTGCAAGTCTTTTTTTTTTTTCAATCAACTTTATTAATGCCTCAAGTCGGTGCAAGTTCAGACTAACACTTGGTGATGCCTTCCTACGCATCACGCTCTCATTGGCTGATTTTCGGGGCACCGCCTCCGCTCTCATCTCATTGGTTGATTATCGGGGCACCGCCTAGGCTCTCATCTCATTGGCTGAGTATTGGGGCACCGCCTACGCTCTCATCTCAATGGCTGATTAATACAGCACGTACGTGAGTTTGTGTGAGAGACAGGCTTGTCTCTTCAAACTCCTTCCTCTTCGTAGTCGCCCTTAAACTAACTTAAACAATTAAGTTAGGTTACAAATTAAAATTTTGCACACAGCATTATCGTGTAGTGCGTGTGCGTTTGTCTGTGAGACCAGCTGACTCTTTGACTCTTTGAGTCGCGTTTCGACTCAGGCTAGTCCTCCTCCTCCTTTCTGCCTCCACTTGCGCTCCTGATCAAGACATCTCGTGAACGGTAGGATTGTTGTTGTTTTTCAGTTTTATTCATTTACAGTAATATTATTTATTACCTTATTTTATATTGGAATGTTACTGTACTATGTTTATGCTAACGTTTTCTTATATTTTCCCACCATATTTGGACTTTGAATATTGAATACAAATGTGTGAGTTTGAGAAGATCTTTGAACGAATTAGGCTATTTACATGTATTTTACGCTTCGTATAACATAAAACCTTAGAACATAAAGGTTCTCGGAACGGATTATTTACGTTGTAGGAGCGTCTACTGTACTAGAACTGTTGACGTGAACGTTAGCTCCGTGAAGTGCTTCAGTTATGACAAAGCAAAACAGTTTTCACTTATTCCCATATTGTTTGTAATTTTTTGAATTTGTATACGAGATTAAATATTAAAAATATATAACATTTTGCATCCAATCCCCAAAATGGACATAAACCCTACAGCCTTTGTATGCAAATGAATTAGCATGTGCAGAGATCAGCCCGGGGATCGTCAAGGTTGAGCAGAGGTTGAGCTGAGGTGACACGCTTCTGGCAGTGTTATCTCTATTCTGCCGAATAGTCAACTCCAAAAGCAAACTTCCAGTCTTGTCAATTGTGTTATCTACACAAATGTTGTGTCCTTTGGTTGCCTTTTGTTTCTCTTCATTGAGATTGTGGCTAGAAGTTAACAGATATCCCCCCCCCCAAAAAAAAAAAAATTACCATTTGCTCCCAGTCAGAATAAATTACTACTTTGCTATTTAAAACAGTTAACATGATCTAGTATCTTCATAACACTTGAGCAATCAATGTTCAAAGTTGTCGAATGAGATTTAAAAAAGTATAAAGCCAAGGCCACAACCGTTCACTCTCACGGCCGATCTATGTGCAAAAAAACACAAACACACAGAAGGCATGCATGCGACATGCTGATTTACAAGCCGTAGACTGGTCGCAGAGGTTCTTTGTGATGTCAAACTCAACGGGCACTTACGTTTCACGCGCCGTGCGTCGTCCGTACATTTTTCTGGTGTCAGGAGTGGGCAAAATGTACATTTTTTCATAATTTGCACTTGCAGACTCCATCCGAGAAGCCACGGATTTCATGCGCACTAAGCACGTTCGACTTACATGTTGTACATTGGGTGCGTGGTGATTTTACTCCTTCATGGTCACCACAACTACGTTCTCCACGAACAAAAAAAACACCAAACACCAAAAATCGCACAGCCAAACAATCACGCATCCAGTTGTGACCGAGGCTTGATGGAACACGAAGACCATCCCAATATACCGCAGAACCATTGCTAATTTGCATTCCTCCCATACAGTAAGTTAGTGGTGATCTCTCTGTTCATTCGCCCAATTACAACACCTTTAGAGGAGGCTGCTAATCACAGCAATTAACCGTCTTCCAATTAAGGTTTTGCTTGGCAATGCCTTAATGGACTGCACAATGTTCAGAAATTAATCCATGCTCAGATAATGAATCTGATTTGACAAAGCATAAATTCATTAACCTCTTGACCTGATGACGCTATCAGCAGAGAGAGGGGGATGGTTTCAAATGGCTTCAAGGCTCTGGTTGGAACCAGTCTCCATTTGCTTTAAGATCATTTTAAATGTTTTCATTTGAAGTGTTAAAGGGGTGTTATATTGCTATTTTACGGACCAATGCCTGTAAGCACAGTATATGCACATATGGCATTGATTGCCAGAATCATTTTCAGAATCTGTGGGTTTCCTGTCCTGAAGCTTTATTTTTTTTATAAACTGTGACATATTTTATAGATCAGCCATCACCGAATCGTTTCATTTAACTTAAAAATAAGCCTCTTGTGTTCATTCATTGCTTGTACAGTCAAACCTTTTTATTATTTATGTGAAATTTGGTCCTGTTTTCTTTTGAATGCAATTTAGATGGCAAAATAAGTGTGTTTTAGGGCAATGGTTCTCAATTATTTTCTGTCAAGCCCCCATTGGGGGACAGAAATGTTTTCATGCCCTCCTGATTTGAAATACAATTGAGAAACTGATAATATCTATATATTTATCTGTACTGTACAGACTGAAACTGACAACAGAAAAATGCAACATAATGGAGAGCAGTGAAGTCATATTGCATGCTGAGTACAACAAATTCATCCATGTTGGCAGGTCTGCACTAATGTTGAAAGTCCTCCCTGCCTCTCGCGCCCCCCCGACAGTTCACCGCGCCCCTCAGGGGGTCTCGCCCCACTATTTGAGAAGCACTGGTTGTAGGGTGATGTGCAGGATTTCATTACATTTGACATTCATATGATCTAGTCAGTTTAAGGCAAAATAAGGTTCAGACCTTCGCTGTGAAAAAAATTGCATAAACAGACCTTACTCAATTTTAATTGAAGACGCCTGTTCTAGATTGATCAAAAGTGCCAAAGGCCTGACCCAAAAATTTTCACATCCCTTTTTCATTTTGTGCTCGACTTTTGAGGGGGAGGATTGTAGTCCAAGTCCAAAAATACAGGACAGTGCACAGAGAAACAGATTGCAACAAACTACCATATTACCAAATTGATCCAAATATAAGACCACCTTGACTACAAGACAACCCCTCTTCAAAAAAAAAAAAAGACAAAAAAATCATGGCGTTATTGTAAGTGAATAACTGGTACATTGCACTAAAAAAAAGATATCATACAGGGTTCTAAAAAAAGGAACCAATTTCATTATGCAATATTTCATTCAGGCAAAGCAATAGAAAACATCAAAAGCATTCTACTCACAATCAAGTTTTATTTCTTGTCTTATAAGTGTTCAATGTGGCCACCACCTGCAGCATCGGCAACATCGACGCAATAAGAGAATTCCTCCCAGACGCGTGTCAGCATATCACGATCCACTGAGTTGATCGCTGTAGTTATTCAATGTTTAAGGTCATCAAAGTTAGTGGGCAGTGATGGAACATAAACAAGATCTTTTACATATCCCCACAAGAAAAAAATCACACACTACGAGGTTTGGACATCTCACAGGCCAAGCACAAAGAGCAAGGTCTTGGGCCCCCTTCCGACCAACATTGCAGGAGGAATGACCCGACTACACCGCCCCTGTGGCAGCCGTTCAAACCTTAGAAAACTCGTCTTTCAAATGATCTTTAACTCATTCCATGACTATGCTTGAGAACAGAAGCAGTGCATCATGAAATTGATTCATTATTTTTGAATAACCCTGTATTTCTTAGGTGATGGACAGTTGTTTGATGACTATGCTTCATTGACTTATCTTAAAATTAGCATCATAACCCCACTGTTTTTTGCTAACTTGTTAAATTTTGAGACACTTTTTGAGGCTCTGTGTTGCAGCTGCATTTCTTCAGATATGTGTGTGTATGTTTGTGTGAGTGTGTGTGTGTGTGTGACAAGGAGAAAAGCTCTGACTTGCTTGGTGCTTGGGGAGAATTCGTTTGACGGCACCTGCTGTTTTGCATCTCTATACCTGGAATATTGGACAACCCTTCTTTTTCAGACACCTTATGTTTGGGTCAAATAGTAATAACAGGAAGGTTATAAAAGTTACAGATATAAAGTCTACATACTGACTGTGGAGCTACATAAATGGTCATCATCAGTTGTTAATGTACATGGTTTGGAAAGGTCAACAAGCCATGATCTTTGCCAATGTTATGTCTGTCCACCCTAAGTGGATTAGACTTTCTGAGGAGCCCATTGAATGGTTTATCAGTGTTGGAAACTCCAGCAGAATATTCAGAGGAAAGGCTGGAAAAAAATACACACAATATGCCGTACTGTGCGTGGGCCCCCTGAACACCTAAAGCACAGCACGCATGGCTTGTGTAAGTGCACGGAATCGCCCCTTTTGGCATGATTGGATGATTATGATTATGGTCTATGGGTCGGCACGATTTAATGCACACACACAATGCAATGTAGCGGAATCATAGAATGACTGTCATGCTGAGTCTTAATGATACCTGACACAATTCGTCATAGACATAAAATACAAAACCTCAAAATGATTCAAAAGTCAAACCCACAGCTTGCTCGCACACATTTGTGCATGTTATAATGTGGTGTTATTTACACTCATCAGAAATATAGATCAAGAAGATAGTGAAAATGCTGGATGTGCAGGTCATGAGCAGATGTGGTTACATTTGATCTGCGGTTGTGAGGCCGAATGTATGTGCTGCCAACATCTCTGAAACTCCTTTGGAGATTGCTCATGGTAGAGAAATGATTCAATTCACAGGCAACAGCTCTGGTGGACATTCTGCTGTGTGATAATTGGAGTGGCCTTTTATTGTGGCCAGCCTAAGGCAGCCTAAAAGTTGTAGATGTTTCAGTATTGGTCATGAAAAAACAACAGTGTTGCATTTGTATACATATTTGTATACATACAAATGTGACAAGTTTTGTGGAGAAAGAAAAGTAGGTAGGACCCACATGAGGATAAGTGGCATAGAAAATGGATGGAGTTAGAGATTCAAATTAGCGTTAGGGTCTCAAATTAGGGTAAGGGTTTCAAATTAGGGTTTCCAGTGAGGGTTTCAAACTAGGATTAGGTTAGGGTTTCAAATTAGGGTTTTCTCCCAGTAGACTTTCAACAAGGTATTTGTCCAAGCAGTGTTTCTGTACAGTGATTTAGTACTGATGCAAATACAGCATCCACATTCCATTCACACATAATGACTCAAAAAAGGAAGATACATACCTCAATCCAGAACACTGATTAGTATTTGGATATTTTGATTTGAAAGTGTGCATGTACTATAGGAGCATGTATCATTTTGCACAAAATCTGTGCTATTTTTCATTCATTTATTGGGAACTTGTGGTTTTGTGAATTTGTTGACATACAATCTCATTACCTCTTCAAAGTTTGAGAGGACATAATGTAGCAACCACCGTAAGTTATTTAATTAGTTATCTGACAGGATTATGCAAAGGCTGCCACTGAACTGTGAGCATAGGCCAAGGAAGAAGCCATTAAAAGGGAGTTCAGGTTATATGACAAATCAAATCTTTCACAATTTCCCAAGGTCATTTTGCTTTCACACTGGGGATAAATAGGACTAACAAGCATGCTTTTCCCAAAAATGTTCAACATAAAGTAGGCTAGAACAAATCTAATTTTCTCAATTTTTTGTGAAAACCTTTTTTTGTATGGTCTCTTTGCCTTGTTTCTCACTGCAGTAAAAAAATAGACCTAAAAGAGACACTCATGTAGATGTAACCCGTGAATCTTTAAACTGGGATTATAATTTAAATGTCTTTAGAGGTTAGAAACCCCTGTAACGGTTTAAAGGGATTTTCTAGAACATCTCTGTTCTCATTCTGAGATCTGTCCTGCTCTAGTTAGGAGTTGGTGTGCCTCAGAGCACAACATCACAGCCCATCATCACATTGTGCTGGCAGGGAGCAGTATCTATCTGATCTATGGATTATGATATTCATGAGTTATGTGACTCACATTAGGTTGCCGCACTAGCTGTCTGAGTAGCTTTAGTCTGGGGGTTAATGATGCTGGCTTCAATGATCACTAAAGGACACCTTCTCTACGGGTCTTTGTGCAAAGGTAACGTATGTGTGTACTCACACTAGGCCATGTTGTACTTGGGCTTGGCCCCCGTTGGCCTGCACTCACACTGTGCATTTGAGCCATGGCCCGATTGCTTATCCCATCACTGCTATTCTGTATTACTGCAATTTCTCTGTTTTAGTGGACTATTTACAGTCTTTTTCTGAGTCTTTCTGATTATTTATTTTACACAAGGTTGCTGCTGCCATTAATTACTTGGAAGAGTAGCGATCGCAATAATTAAATGACGCGTTATATTCTGCTGTCAAGCTGTCAAGCTAGCAGGAGGATTTGGAGGGAGAGCGGTGAGCCATGTGTCAAAAACATAAATTTTTATGGCCATATCATTACTTATTTTTTTTCCATTTGCCTGTGGTCCCAGAATGTCACCCCTGTGAAAAGCGGGAATCTACTGTATTGCACTAATCTTGTTAGCATGTCATGGTCATTTCCATGTTATGTTAGCATAACGCTAATCACAATTTTTTTGCATAATTATGTCTTGGCTGATGTTTATTAAAGATATTGTGTTGTGAACATCTCTGTGAATCAATGTTCTCGTGGGATTAAGAACTATGACTAAATGTTTGTCTTTAGCATCTCATAATTGCTCATTTTTAAGAGCAGACCCATACATATGTGTCAAAGTTTAACTTATAAACACAGCATAATGCAAAGTGTTTTTACCGTTTCCTGCAGAAATGTGTTTCGAGAAGGATCTGGTGTTTTTCTTGGCAGGTGGTTTAATGTCAAAGAAATTGATGCAATGTCAAAAGATGCCAAAACAATCTGCACATGCAAAGAAACAAACATCTAACACTTTCTTAGACAAATTACAGGAAAGCCATTTAAAGCTGTAACACTTTTGCGATTGCAGGACTGCAATACATGGACGGTATTTATTCGTTCCTTAAACTAATCTTACTCGGTCTTCTTACATCATAATCTTCTTGATTACTTGGAATTCTCAATATACTGAAAATGAATTGTACAATAAATGTTCCAGCAGCAGAGAAATGTTTCTATTACCATCCAAGTTGACCACGCTTACAGGCCGTTCCAATAACTTTGCTCCCCAGAGATGTTTGCTCTGGAATGATCTACAGTGTTCCCCTACTTACTGGGAATAGCACTTACACATCATTCTGGATATTGTTTGTTTGGTGTTTCGTCAATATGGTGGCAGCTGTGGCTCTGTGATTGATAAGGTACTCCCTTCTAGGTTCCAGCTTTCAATTATAGGAAAATGCCTCCCTCCTGCTGATTTATGCTGTCATGCAAGCAGCTTATTTCCTCATAATCCTTTGTTTTGCATAGATGCGCATTGTAACAACCTTACTTTCTTTCAACGATAGTTACATCCGTGCTTTTGGGAGTTTGTTAAATACACTTTCTTTTAAACTCATTTGAACAGAGGGTGCTTCAGCATGCTTGGTCGATCTGTGTGGTCATGGGTTGACACACACATTTTCTTGGCAGAAGGCCACAGGGGACACCAGTGAACAGCTGTTCCAGATGCACTGGGTTCTCCCAACAATGCAGACTGAACCACCAGTGCTATTGTGTGTGTGTGTCACATTATGAACATGTCGACTTAGAAACTTAACAACCAAGAGGCCAAATGGAGACTCATATTATTACTTATTTATTGTTTTCTGGACTTACTGCCACTATCAAATATGAAATTACATTTAGTTCACTGCACAAGGTGGGTGTCAACTATCGTGGGATCACACTCCTCTGCCTTGCTGGTAAGGTCTATTTAGGGGTTCTTGAGAGGAGGATCCGCTGGATAGTTGAATCTCGGATTCAGGAGGAACAGTGTGGGTTTCATCCTGGTCGTAGAACCAACTCTACACTCTCGATACATTCTAGGATGTTGTCAATAACAAATGACATATTCTTCACAATTTTGTAGTTCAGATTTTTGTCCACATACACCGCCACACCTCCTCCACTTGAATTGTTCCGATTTATACAGCTCATTTCATATCCTTCCAGCTCAAAGTCCATACCTTTGTTAGCATTAATCCAAGTTTCTGAGATTGCAATTACTTTAAAGGGTTCCTTGAATTGGTTCAAATATTTTTTGATGTTATTGAAGTTTGCATACATGCTTCTGCTGTTTATGTGGATAATTGACAATTTATTGCCAATATTAAGATTACTGTTGTATTGCTCCTCGGTACAATAACAACAGTCATTTATGTTGTGAAAAAAAAAAAGTTTGAGTCCGGATCTATGTCTTTTTCCAAATCCAATTGTTTATGAAAAAAAAAGTGTCCAATTGCAGATCTTCTTGTGGCATATTCAAGCTGTTTTCCTTTGCTATGTTGGGAGACCTCAGTATTTATCTAGATCCTTGATGTCTTTGACAACAATAACTCTGACCTCTGGTCCTCCAATTAATTTGATGAAGATTTTGCAATTTGCACTCCATGTACCTTGGATCCTTCCTTGCTTCCTCCAATCACGTGCTTTCTTAGCGATTTCAGCATTGTGCTTTGTCAGATGGTAATTAATGTAGACATTTGTACCTTTCAGCTTCTTTCCTTGTTTCAGCAGTGCAATCTTGAATTTCCTGTTAGTGAACTTGACGATGATGACGGGTGTAGTGCTGTTCCTGCCATACAGTGGGATGCAAGTGTCAATAGTTTGGATGTCTACGTCACGTTTTGCATAGGATCCAGCGTCATTACCTTCTCCTTAATATGCTCCAGCTTCTTGTAAAGTTTCAGTAGAATTTGCGCTAGGGTATCTTCTTGCTTTTGCGCTATGCTATTTTCTTGCTTTTCCACAATCTCCTGGAACTTCTTCGTAGCTTTCCCCATTTGTACATCAACATGATTACTGAGTTGACGCTTCCAATAGAGCATGTACTCATCGTCAGGTCTCAGCGGCGGAGTGTTGGGTACAAAACTCGCACCTCCGGATATGGCGACTGGGGGGCTGGTACAGAACCGGCACCTTCCATGCTTTTCACAGAATCCAGAGTACTTCGACCTGAACTGCTCGAGCCACTGTTAGATTTTACACTGCGTTCGGTGTTTAATATTCGCTGTAACAGCGAGTTTGTGTCGCTCACCAGTCCTTGTTGCAGCCGGAGATATCTCCTCAAGAAGTATCCAAGTTGTTTTAAGAGTCCGGCTTCGTAAGCAGCCGTCGATTCAAAGCCGCGGCTAGCTTGATAGCTTGCCTATAACGGCTGTGGGCTCCTACTATAGGTTTGCCTTTGTGAGTTTAGTCCACTCGCTGGTCCGAATTAAGGCAGAAATCTCAGCACTCACTTCCAGAGTTGTAATCACAAGCTATGGTCAGGAGTAGTCACAAAATGTTTAAAACTTCGGAAATAAAAAATGAAGCTCTTTCCGTGAGCGTCCTTTCCGTACAACAGGAAGTGACTTTTGACATGTTTGTCTACATACAAGGCCAGCCCTCCACCATTTTTGTTATTCCTGTTTATATAGTTAATTTTATATCCTTCTCGCTCCAAATCTATTCTTTTCTCAGCGCTCTCCCAGCTGGGAGACGTCGATGGCGGTGCAGGAACAGGAAGCATGAAGCGAGTTGTCATTCCATTGCTAATTCGGCTTGCATGCCGCGCTACCGGTGGGCTTACACTGGATGTGAACAAACGCTGGTGTCATCCTTGGCATGGGAACATTAAAATGTCTGCAGTAGGGACATATAACTTCTGGCTGTCAGCCTACGTCCCTACTACATGCCCAGGGAGTTCAGTTACGTCATTGTTATCGTTGTTTCCATACCTCCACACGCTGACGTGGAGGCTGCGTGTGACATCGTCCACTGAGTGACGGATAGACTCCAAACACAGCACTCTCTTGTTTTGATCTCTGGGGACTTCAATCATGTGACACTTAACGAAACATTGGCTAACTTCCACCTGGATGTGGACTTTAACACCAGCGGCAACAGGACTATAGACCTAATGTATGCAAACATCAAGGATGCATACAGTGCTGTCCCCCTGTCTGCACTGGGGAAGGCAGACCACAACCTGGTCCTGCTCAAACCTCATTACACATCAAAAGTGAGGAAATTACCAGTAACCACACGACCATTCAGGAAGTTGTCCACTGAGGCTAAACAGGCTCTGATAGATTGCTTTGAGGCCACTGACTGGGATGCATTGCATGGCCCCACAGTGACAACATGGAATAAATCGTCACCTACACCAAGAACTACATCAACTTCTGCATGGATGTTGTTGTGGCAGTAAGGACTGTACCAAGCCCTGGATAACAAGTGACTTCAAAAACCTTCTGAACATGAAGAAGAAGACCTTCAGTTACAGAGGCACACAAGCACTTAAGCGGGTACAGAAGGAAGAGTCCAGCTAAGCGCAGAAAAGGAGCAATACAGAAGGAAAATAGAAGAGACGATGTAGAACATCGACATTAAAGAGGTGTGGCAGGGAATTAATACCATCACTGGCTGCAGCTAAAAGAGAGGTGCCCACAATGAGGGTGATGTGAGAAGGGTAAACCAGTTAAACCAGTATATACATACACATATACTGTATATGTATACACGTACATGTAGTACCTATATCATTGGTAATATTAATTTTGTTTCGACTTAAGAACGATTCAACTTAAGAACAGTTGTCTGGAACCAATTGTATTCGTTAGTTGGGGACCTAGTGTATATGTGTATGCATGTGTTTGGATGCAGTAGTAATATTAAACGAGGATAATTAATGAAAAAAACAATAATAAAAGTGATATAATAATACATAATGATAAATGTTATTTACCTTTGAAGAGGAGTGGTCGAGCATACGTCGTTGTGGTGGAGGAGGAGGAGGAGTTATTGAAAAAAAGGACAAATCGTCGTTGTCGTTAGACTCTTCTAAAAGAGGTAGTGTTCTGTGGGTGGTGTAGAATTAAGCAGGCCTATTAACTCTTCATAAACTTTAATCACACGCTCTGTCTGGGTTGTATAATTTAGCTTTCCATTTAGCTTTATCTCCCCAGCGTCTAATTCTTCCTCTGTTGGTCCCATTAGCTCTAACGCTGCCTCTGTTGGTCCCATTAGCAGTGTCACAGTGCCCTCTACTGGTCAAACATGTACAGTAGCAGTATAAATACTGATTGAGCGACTACAAGGCAAAATAAAATAAAATATAGACCAGTCGGCTTGTGTTCGTATCCGCGAATGTTCACTAGTCGGGTGTTCGTAAATTGGGGATCTAGTGTAATAGGTTACATGTAATATGCTGACTCGACTCACTGAGGAGGAACAATGAGGAAGTTTATAAAAGCTATATTTTAATTTAAAAAAAATTAAAATTATACACTGCGAGACTGTATCAATAATACAAGGTCAATTATTGTAATATAATGTTATATTACAGAGCATCGTTTATCATTTCAACTTGCTTCAGCTTTTGCCCACACTGTGTTAAAGTCAAGTTAAACACAAAAAGAAAAAAAAGTTATGAGGTCTCCCCTGTCACAGTTGCCCTCAGGTAGTGTATGTGCATTATATTGTTACATAACACACAATATATGCCAGTGTGGGATGGAGGTGGGGGAAAGACTTTAGACAAGAAAGCAAGTGGTGGCTTTCTCCAGAGATCTGCATGTTAAAAACAGAGACATGCTCTCAGCAAGCACATAAAGAGCTTGTTTATCATACAAATAAAATACATGGTTAAAAAAAATTATTTTGAAGTAACAGCAGCAGGAAAAACTGAATGTCTTAGTTATTCCATATTCAAAAACTTTTGGTACCTCTTCATACCAATCAATGAATGTCAAGAGGAGGAAAGAGAGGAGGAAAGTGTCCAGCTTTTATGTACGCTTAAGAATAATATCAAGGCTTAGAATTCCCCCTCTGTCTCCCTTTATCCCAGAGGCAAAGTGTTGTGGTGTGCTAATGGATTTTTTGCAACAAGAGTACATCTCCAGGCAATTTGAAGATGCAATAATGCTGGTAATGGTAGTGCCTGTGCAAAATGAAAGCATCAGCAGGGGTGAAAATGATCACATAAAAGACCCCAGCAGTGTAGCATATGACAAGTGTAATTGTGCGTTTCTTATCCTTAGTACAAATAACATTCTGTGTACATTTCCAAAATCCGATGCATATCATCTTGGTTATCAAGAATCAGATTTTGCATGATCACAATTTACTCAAATAATTATGACAGTGGTTTAATTAATAGTTTCACCTCTTGATGACTCAGATGACCTCAGATGACTACATTGACTACAGAAACCAAATCTCATCACACAAAGCATATATCCTGCCACGGGACTCAAAAGCTGAATAGCAGTTGTCTACAGTATTATATTATAGAAGTTTCCACAGTCCATAGTCTGATCTTCAGAAAGCATAATCACGCACGATGCAAAACCTCGCTGTACCTCTCACAAACTCTGTGTTTGTATTTTGTGTTGTTGATCCTGTGTTCACCTTGGTTTCCTGTTTTGTGCTTTTGTTTTCATTCCCTTTGACCTCCGGCGTTTGGTGGGGCACACCTGCTGCCAATCACTAATTAGCAGAAATAGGAGAAAGTCAGTGCTAAAGTAAGTCTTAAGTCTTTAATTGCAAGTCTCGAGTCCGGTCTCAAGTAAAGACGTGCAAGTGCAAGTCAAGTCTCAAGTCATGACAAGACAGTTCAAGTCTGCCTCCTCCAGACATGGAAGAAGTGCTGGAAATTATAAAAATAATAAATATTTAAACATTCAAGCACACATCTAACACAGGAAATATGCCTTTCAACATTATTTTTCATGGTGGAAATAACAAGATTAACATGTGTTTTGGTGTCATGAGCAGTATGTTACATATATATTTTTGCCTAAATTAAGAATTTCCAAAAGGGCTAAAATTAATGCCATAATAAGTTAACGCAAATTCTCAAAATGACACTATTTTTTTAACCCGCGATTAACGTGTGCACATTTTGTTTGACCCTTGGCCCACACCGTAGTTTGGGGAAACGCAGTGGTGTTGCAGTTGATGTTGATCCACAAGTGGAAAGAAATACAGAGCAGAAATGGACAAAGAAAAGGGTATTTAGAATGGTACGTTTAGCCTCAAAGCCATGGAAGACAGAACATGGAACTAGATGGACCAGCACCCTTGAGATGATCAAGAGTGTTCATAGAAATCAAGAGCTGCTGACAGATGTCCTGGTGCTGCATGCAGGCAACATCACGATGCCCACACTGCAGCTGAAACTGAAGAAGCTGTAGACTAGAGGGTGCTGGAGTGCTGCTGGTAATTATTTAGGCAGTCCGGAACAAATGTCCGCATGCCGTTGATTCTGGGCCCGAAGTGGTCACAAGAAGCGGTGTGAAGTAGTGTTAATATTTTTGTAACTTTGCAAGGAAGTATGGGATGAGTCGCCAGCAACCTGTGTCATCCCATCTGGTATCGAAAGTGGGGATATGCTAGAAGATGATTCTTCATCAACACCTTCGCCTGATTCTCCAACTTCCGTAGACTCCCCTCACACCAGCACCTGCGACAGTCCTCCTCCTGAAGTGGTCAGCCATCGTAGACATTTGCTGCAGGTTGGTTTGATAATGCTTCGTTTTAGCGCTAATTGCTATGAGCTATAGTGTATGTTATTCTACATCGTACCTGGCACCAGCTGACTCACTAAATGGCAAAACATAGACACAACTCCCAACATAAATGTTCATTAAATAAAACATAAAGGCTATTAAAAAGATGACCTAAAGTGACCATGCATTGCAGCGTTTTTGTTGTCTTTGTTTCCATAAATGAAACTTGACAACCACAGAAAGGACAGACTCAAGACGAAGGCCCCAATGGAGACATTAACGTAAGTCCCCTCACTGCGAGCTGAGCTTCAGCTGTGCCAGCTACCTCAACAGACACCTTCATATACATGTATACACACACACACACACACATACACAAAAGAACTCCAACCACTGGACATTGGTGTAAACAGGCTGTTCAAAGTGAAGTTGCGAGCGGCGTGAGAGCGTTGCATGAGAGATGGCGAACACACCTTTAATAAGACTGGGAGGCAGCGCTGGTCGAGTCACACCACCATATATGAATGGATTGTGGATGCCCGGGCTAAGGTATCTGCTTTAACTGTTGTCCGAGCTTTCGCAAAAGCCGGCATCATTGCTGAACAGCCACTTGACAACGAGACTGACTCCGACAATGATGAGAGGGGACCCGGCATGTTTGATGGCAACATTGCCCAGCTGTTCATTTCAGATACAGGAGATGAGGACTTGTGGATTGGTGGGAGAAGATTGATTATAAAATACGGTGAGTGTATTGTTAAATAGTAGAATAAAGTTCAAGTAAACTAACTGTTTTGCTTTCATTGCCTTTTTTTTGTTGACCGTATGTTTTACCATGCGCCTTATAATACGATGAGCCTTATGTATGGGTTAAGTACATAAATAGACTTCGTAACTGAAACTGTGCCTGATAATCCGCTGTGCCTTATGGTGCGGAAAATATGGTAGGTTGAATTCACATGTTTTGAGTGACATTTCTGGGATTTCCCAGCATACTTAAATGAAGCAAATTGTACTTTAACATTAAGAGTTACAAAGTGAGTGATAAGAATATTTTTTTTTTTTCCGTTGCATTTCTGTTTATTTAGACCACATGTACACGCATATTAAAGGCGTTGAGGTGATGTTCGGAGTGTCAGTGAATGCATCTCGCGGTCTATCTAGTGACAATGAGGAATTGTCGTTGCAATGACGAATGGACTTGAGATGTGTTGGTTTGGAGTTGGAGATACATATGTTGGAATTGCACTGCTGTTTATGTGTTCACGTTAGCATAAAGTCATAAAAAAGCGTCAGACACTGTGTGACTGGGGAGCTACACCGTGCCGCCGTCTGTAGTCATAACAGAGAGCAGTGGCTTGCCATGATGCGTATTGTTAATTACACCAAAAAAATTACATTAACGTAATTCATGAAATACATTTGTTACCGCAGTTATATATATATATATATATATATATATATATATATATATATATATATATATATATATATATATACATATTTCACCAATCCACAACATCCCGAGTCGAGGTCAGCAGCACACCATCCCCACCATACACGGTGTTGTGGGATGCCGAATGGTGGTCCAGAATCTCTTCGAAGCCGTCCGGAAGTAATTCTCCATGGCTTCTCCAAACTCCTCTCATGTCCAAGTTTTTGCATTAGCGACTGCCAGAGCCGCAGACCGTTTGGCCTGCCGATACCTGTCAGCTGCTTCCGGAGTCCCATGAGTCAAAAAGGCCCGATTAGACTCCTTCTTCATCTTGACGCCATCCCTCACCACTGGTGTCCACCAACGGGTTCTGGGATTACCGCCACGACAGGCACCAACCACCTTACGGCCACAACTCCGATCAGCTGCCTCGACAATGGAGGCACGGAACATGGCCCATTCAGACTCAATGTCCGCCACCTCCCTCGGAACATGGTCGAAGCTCTCCTGAAGGTAGGAGTTGAAACTCCTTCTGACAGGGGACTCTGCCAGTCGTTCCCAGCAGACCCTCACAATACGTTTGGGCCTGCCACGTCTGACCGGCATCCTCCCCCACCATCGGAGCCAACTTACCACCAGGTGGTGATCAGTTCACAGCTCCGCCCCTCTATTCACCTGAGTGTCCAAAACATATGGCCACAAGTCCGATGATACGGCCACAAAGTCAATCATGGAAATGCGGCCTAGGGTGTCCTGGTGCCAAGTGCACCTGTGGACACCCTTATGCTTGAACATAGTGTTTATCGACAATCTGTGACAAGCACAGAAGTCCAATAACAAAGCACCGCTCAGGTTCAGATCAGGGGGGCCGTTCCTCCCAATCACACCTCTCCAGGTCTCACTGTCTCTGCCAATGTGAGCGTTGAAGTCCCCCAGCAGAACAAGGGAATCCTCTGAGGGAGCACTCTCCAGTACTTCCTCGAGAGACTCCAAAAAGGGTGGGTATTCTGAACTGCTGTTTGGCGCATAAGCACAAACAACAGTCAGGACCGGTCCCCACACTCGAAGGCGGAGGAAACTACCCTCTCGTTCACTGGGTTAAACTCCAACATACAAGCCACAAGTACAACAAGAATTGCCACCCCTGCCCATCGCCTCTCACTGCTGGCAACGCCAGAGTGGAACAAAGTCCATCCCCTCTTGAGAGACTGGTTCCACAGCCCTTGCTGTGCGTTGAGGTGAGTCCGACTATATCTAGCCGGAACTTCTCAACCTCGTACACCAGCTCAGGCTCTTTCCTTACCAGAGAGGTGACATTCCATGTCCCAAAAGCTAGTTTCTGTAGTCGAGTATCGGACCGCCAAGGTCCCCGCCTTCAGCTGCCACCCAGCTCACTCTGCACCTGACTCCTTTGGCCCCTCCCATGAGTGGTGAGCTCATTGGAGAAGGGACCCATGTCATGTCTTTGGGCTGTGCCTGACCGGGCCCCATGGGCGTAGTCCGTGTCACCAGACGCTCGCCATCGTGCCCTTCCTCCAGGCCTGGCTCCAGAGGGGGGCCCCGGTGACCCGCGTCCGGGCAAGGGAAAACGTGGTCCAATGTTTTTTTCACCATAGAGGTCTATTGAGTTACTCTTTGTCTGGTCCCTTACCTAGGACCTGTTTGTCGTGGGAGACCCTACCAGGGGCATAAAACCCCCCGACAACTTTGCCCCTAGGATCATCGGAACATGCAAACTCCTCCACCACGATAAGGTGGTAGCTCAGGGAGGAGGTAAAAAAAAAAAAATATATATATATATATATATTTTTTTTAATTATTACATTTACAACAGACAGTATCTTAAATGACATAACAGTTGGGCCTATGTATGGTCTTTGACAATTGTCATGAGAGCACCGCTTGTCAAATGGTCTGAAATGAGTCAGTTCATTTCATTCATCATGGCGAGAAATACTTCAATATTGAATAAAGCAAAATATGTTCTTGATCAAAAATCACTCCGGACTCTTTACTGTTTACCATATCTAACATATTGTGTGGAGATATGGGGCAATAATTATAAAAGCAATCTTTACTCACTCACTGTACTGCAAAAAGGATCGTTGAGGATAATTCATAATGCCGAGTATAGAGAACATACAACCCCTTTATTTTTAAAATCACAGATATTAAAATTTGCTGCTTTTGTACATTTTCAAACTGCTAAAATAATGCATAAAGTTAATAATAATTTGTTACCCAAAAACGTCATACAGTATGAGAGAGGAGAAATATGATCTTAGAGGAAATTAAACTTAAAACACTTATATGCGAGAACAACGCTGAAAACCCACAGCATTTCCATATGTGGAATTAAATTATGGAATGGATTGAATAAGGAACTCAAACAATGTACCGAGCAAATTCAAAAATGAGCAAATTCAAAAAACAATACAAGCAGTTGATGTTTGCTAAATACAAGGCAGAAGAGTCTTGATCATTACACTGATTGTTCTGTCATGCTTGTTTTTTATTTTTATTATTATGATTTATTATTACACTGATCAAAATATTACATGGAATGCAGGGAGTGAATAATATGTACTGTGCAAGATGTAGAACGGATGGGGGGTAGGTTTAAATCAGCTTTGCTTCTTCCGACTCCTTTTGGACATGTGGAACTGTGAAAGGATGATTCATGAGATGTTGCCATTATAACCTTCATGCATGTTCAAATAAAACTAAACCAAACCAAACCATTTACACGCATGACAGGAAACTCACCCATTTGGTCTTCTATGCAGTACGCAATAAAGTGGTCATCATAGTACATCGTTTCTAGATTACAGGCTATTATGAAAGTACATTCTTTGTGTATTATTATATCACATATTCTTGAACACAGGTAGATCAAAGCTACATCCAGTATATTTGAACAAACCAATCTGGTACTCTATACTGTAACTTCTCACCCAGTTGATACTTGACACACTTCACCACACCTTTTTGAAAAAAATGTGTTTGGCTTCAAAACACATGCACCACGTATGCATAAGAGGGCCCATTTTATGTATGCATCTTGGATAGTGTATCATCAAGTGGTGCTTGGGAATCAACTTCTTACCACAAAACAATGCTTTGTACCAAGTGTGGTGGTCACTTTTCAGATGTTTCAACTAAATGATCATTCCATCAGTTATGGTGTAGGAGAACACTACAATCTGTATCAAAAGGAGGAGGAAGTTCCAGTGATCATTTTCAATAATCTTTCAATGACATCACCAAATATAAGTGGAGTGTTATGTAAGACACCGGTTGTTATGTAAGAGACAAGCGGTTGAGGGGTTGTATAGGTACATTTTCTGCCATGAATCTGCACTCAGGACTCAGGGAGTACACCCTTACCAGTGCCCTTAAAGACAGCCGCTTCCCCCCCATGACAAGGGATGAGCTGCCTCGCCTCTTCTGCTCAGTGTCTCTTCTCACCAACTTTGAAGACGTTGGTGATTACCTTGACTGGGAGGTGGGTGTTCACGGTATTAGGATAGAGTTTTGGGCAGCATTCAGACCCAAATGTTTGCTCTTATCCACTTTTAACCATATGAGAGACTGAAGACATAGTAAGCTTTGAACAGTTAATCAAAAGCTGCAGCAAATTTATGTTCCTTGCATGGAATCAGCTTTTGGTCAGTAATAATGTAGAACCTCTGGATGTCTCCCTGCACTCTTCACCAGACACCTGTTGACCAGTTAATAGATATTCTCGTCTGGTTTTTGGACCATCCTTGAGAACAGTCTGGGAACGACTTTGAGAGCCAGGAGAAGTGGTGTTTGATCCTCCATGCAATGTAACCAGTATTATATATTAGTGAGACCGAAAATACATTTTTAGGACTCAAAGATCATGATGACAATATCTCATTTGAGGGAAAGGCTTCTTGAGACGTCATCTGTACTTCTGTGAAGAAGGTGTCGGACGTTTTGCTCCTCATCCGAAGAGCTTCGTCAGCGAACTAATAAGTGCTGGTAGCCTAGGCCTTAAATACAGTAAGAAGGGGCGGAATTGGTGTGCCAACACCCTCCTCCTATTGGTTCCTTGCACTAAGCCTGGGCGGAGTTGTGGTCTAATCCTCTCCTGACACAACTCCGCCCAGGCTTATATCTTGTATATCTTGTACAGCATATCAAGTCCTTTGCTGTGGGCCAGCGAGGCCTACGTGTGGGGCATGTGCTCCTTGTGCCAATTAGCTAGTTAGCCATTAGCTCATTAACAGTATAATGAAGACAGTATAATGAAGATATAACATAGCGTTCACTTACATTGACAAACGTTGCACAGTCAGTGCCAATTCAGCTCACAGCAACACTAAACAGAAAATATAACTTAGCAAAAACACGAGCTAACATTAGCGAAGGCTTTGGGTGAAAACAGCTGCCTCACAGTTTATTAGTCTTAAATATCACAAATATTGTCACCTTCTTCCATCTACTTTTCATTTCAGCTACGTGAAGTGAGGGCTGGAGTCTCAATGAAATGTCCGTGGGTGGAGCTTAGCTTGCTGTTAGGTGTGAAATGGAGTGTGGAAGTGTTAAATGTCTTTCTTGTGACGAACAAGATTTGAACATTTTCAACACCATTTTAACTACATGCTCATGACCACGTGTTAAATTTAACATTTTTAAGAAAATACAGTGTTCAACTCCAAATAGTGTAAGATTGACACTTGAACTTCAAGATTATATACTGTATATGTATATATGTATATGTATATAATCGTTTTCATCGCCTGTCTACACGGCAACTGCAAGCCAGCTTTTTCAGATTTCCCACTCTGGAAGTAGTTCTCAAAAAGTACAGTTTCAGGTTACCCAGAACGCCGTTCCAGTGTGGTTGAGAGGCTGAAAAACAATAAAATACTTTGCCATTTTGACCCATGTGCACAGGCCTTTATATGATGGTAAAACTTGTGTGTAAATCATAGGTCAATCAGTGTTTCTATGTATGGCCGAGCCAAAACCTAGTTTCCTACCAAAGTTTCTCTTTCTAATAAAAAAATGCTATAATGACTTACCCCAGTTGAACGAGTTCTGCATTTGTTTTCAGTTATTACTTAATATTCCTCTATTGTAGGTACACCATACTCGTTTGAAGGTACAGCTTGTTCTGCAAAATAAAGACCTTTAAGTTGGTTCCAGCCCAAACAACTCGAATCTCTTTGGTGCTTTGCACATCTTTAAAAATCAGCTTTTACAGTGAGGGACATCACGTTGACTCTTTTTAAAGGGAATGTACCAAGCTAAAGCCAGCTGTAATATTTCTGACAGTACATTTAAATAGTTGACTTTAAATGATCATATACAGTATAACTGAAACTGATGCTGGCTGGGGTGCTGGGATATCTCTCCAGAGGTGCCCATGTGATAAGCTCTTTGCCAGGGAGAGAGTCATGATCTGCCTTTCAGGTTTAAACCCATCCGTTGGGTGTTTTAGTCATTATAGGGGAATAGACCAGTGCAAATGTGTCTTTTGAATTAATTTTTGTACATGTTTAAATTATAGCGATATATCGTGAGGTAATTTAATGGCCATAAGGATTTCAGAGTGAGCAATAACACTTAGTGTAATGATATAACAGGAAGGGAAAAGTTTAATTTCTTTAAAGGGAAGAAAAGAGGTGGAATCTGCATCCCCTTGAGGTAGAGATGCTAGGACTATTTTGACCAATGCAGATGGATGGATGGCCAGAACAGGACGTGTGCTGGAAAAACAGGACATTTAACAAGTATATGCTGCTGCTGTTGGACCAGGGTCTGCCTGCCAGCCAACTCAATCATTGGGAATGGCAAAGGGGATGTGATTCAAGATGGTAGCCAGGCACTGATAAGCTCAAAGAGAGCATGTCGGAAGATTACAGGACAGAAGAAGTGATATTCAATATATACAACATATCCTGTTCAGAATGCAAGGGTTTAGCTAAGAGACAGATAATATATATAGAGGTGCTAGTCGGTTTCAAATAGGGGTCCTCAATTACATTTGTCCACGGACCAGACCTTTTCTCAGCAGGCACAGTGAGGGCCAGATGCTATCAGTGTTAACAGACTCATATTAGTAGTACTGCAGCAAGCCACTAAAGTCCAGTCTTTCACAGGTCCAAATTTAACCATCCAAAACTACCACACTCATCAATAATCAGGAGATGTGGGGAAATGGACTTCATCAAAGTTGTGATGTTTTGTCTGAAAGTGCCTCCACAGGTTATAATAATAACGTTAATGATAATAATACATTTTATTTAGAAGCATTTTTCTAAAAAGTCAAGGCAATTTACAATAATGCAAGCAAATTAAATTACTACAATGCACAATAAAGCAATAAAATACAGAAAATATCGATCATAGAGTGAAAACGAGAATAACTAAGCACTGATTAGATGGAAGCATTAAACCCTAAAAGTCAGTTGAACGAGGTGGGTTTTAGCATAGAGTCCTGAAGGTGGACAGGTCAGTGCAGTTACACCAGGTGCGGAGAGGGAGATCCAGAGAGAAGGGGCAACGAAACTAAAGGCTCTGTTGCCACAAGTCCAGTGTTTGGCTACTGAGCATGCATGGTGACAGGAGATTAACGTTAGATGAGTGAAGGGGATGTTGTTGGCTTTATTTGTGAGGAATTTGGGACCAATTATGATAATTTCAGATTTGTCACAGTTGGTTTGAGAAAGTTGAGTTTCATCTTATTTTGTTTGGTAAAACACTGCTTGAGAGATGGGACTTGGTCAGCTTGCAAATGAACTCTGGAGTGGTTCAGTTGACTTGCACTCAAATGTAAACAGTACATGGACCAATATATCACATCCATCCATTTTCTACACCACTCATCCTCATTAGGGTTGCGGGGGTATGCTGGAGCCTATCCCAGCTGCCTTCAGGTGAGAGGCAGTACACTCTGGACTGATCGCCAACCAATCGCAGGGCACCATTCACACTCACATTCATACCTATGGACAATTTAGTGTCTCCAATTAACCTAACATGCATGTTTTAGGAATGTGGGAGGAAACCGGAGCACTCGGAGAAAACCAACGCATGAGGAGAACATGCAAACTCCACATGATGCCCAACGGAGATTCGAACACAGGTCTCCTGACTGTGTGGCCAACATGCTAACCACTCAGCTATTACAATTACTGCAAAAATCCTACAAAAGTTACAAATATGGAGGAGGTAACCTCTGACTCTGCTCTCTCCCTGTGTTAGTGTGTGTGGCAACGTTGGTCTTTAAAAGTGTATTTAAGAAGCGTCGTCAAATACCTGTATCAGGCACAATACATAATTCAGATATTTGGGCTTAAGCAGGGATGTTCACACATATCTCTGCTCTGATGTGTACCACCATATACCACTGTATATGTATTTGGGGCTGGCAGAGGTGTGAAACTATTCACTAATAAAGATGACACACCATCACAGCAAACATTTATTTTTATTGTCTGCTTCCAGGTCACAAGTGCAATACAAAAAAAAGTGTACCATAACATGCATAAAATAATAAAAATAAAACAAGAAACAGCACTTTGAGTACCTGTGAAGACAGAAAGCTGTAGTGAAAGCCTATTAAAATCTACAAATTTAAATGCCATGAAAGGCATCTGGTGCAACTCTTTCATGATGACCCGCCACATATTTCTTGTCTGCCTCAAGAAGTTGTTGCAGCATCCCGCAGAGTGCTGTCAGTTCGTTGCTACAGTCAGGAGGCCAGATGACCCACACAGGCTTTCCATCCAAGATGGCGTCCTCCTCCTCTGACATAAGGTCCATTGTAGCAGTTTTCCATACAGCCTCTTCAATGCTATGGACGACACCACTCCTTGCTATGTACAGCTACAAAAGCACAGAACACATTAGATAGGGCCGAGACAAAAAAAAACATGGAGAGATACATTTACGCTTCTCTTCTTTTGTTTCTTGTTTCCTTTCTTCCTGCTCTTCTCCTCTTCAAAACTGTCCTCCTAGCTTTTGAAACTTTGTCAAACATTTTCAAAATATGTTTTGCAGTAAGCTATATAGGAGATGTTTCAGTTAATAATAAAAATTAATAAAAAAACATATTTAAATAATAATTTAAAAAATAAGGTTGAGATATAAGGAACACAACATGTTAACTCCAACTTAGTTTTAGGTTGCACAGGACAAGGACACTGTAACTCGCCCACTATGGTCTCCTTGTTACCTTTGTGTTGTGGGGTGAAGATACACTGGAGAACAAAGGAAGACCGTGATTACGCGGGAAAATGGCCTGCAAGCTGGCATATTATAGAAGACTTTTACAATTCAATACAACTCACAAATAAAAATGTTATCTCTGTTATGAACGGCCAAGGCCGTGAGACAGGAATCCAAAAATGCAGAGTCGGAATAAGTGAAACAGAAAAAGTCTTTAATACAAAAATGGACAACAAAAGGGTACCAAAAACAACACAAGAAACAAAGTACAACAAAAATACATCCGGACCTAGTCGCGGGAAATAGTAACAAAAAACACTGCTTGCAAGGTGAGCTGAGCAGGGAAAAATACGGACAAGTAACGAAAAGAGCTGCTAACAAAAAACTAGCAGAAAGTACCAAAAATACAGCTACTGCTGAAGACGTCAAGCAGGCAGGTAGGTACTTACAGGGAAGCCGAGCGAGGGTCAGAAAGCCAAAACACAATGCACAAGGACAAGCCGGAAGGAGCTGAACAGGGTGTAGCAAAGGGACAATCTGGCACTGGATGTGAGTAAGCACACAGCTTAAATAGAACAACTAATCAGGCACAGGTGAAGATGATCAGCAATCAGGGTGCTCAGGAGTGTGCTGCAACAGAGAAGCAGTAGAAGGCAGTACCGCAGCACACAATCCTGACAGTATCCCCCCCTTTTATAAGACGCCCCCTGGCGGCCTACCTGGTTTATTGGGGTGAGCGGAGTGGAAGTCGGAAATGAGGGAGGGATCCAGGATACGGGAGCAGGCGACCCAGGAGCGCTCTTCTGGTCCATATCCCTCCCAGTCGACCAAATACTGCACCCCCCTCCCCCTTCTTCTCGAATCTAATAGGGCTCTCACCGTATACGCGGGCTGGCCGTCGATGATGCGGGGCGGGGGTGGAGCCTCGACCGAAGGGCACAGTGGACTGGTAGCGACAGGCTTGATGCAGGAGACGTGGAAGACTGGGTGGACTTTAAGAGCCGGTGGAAGCTCCAGCTTGACAGCTGACTTGTTGACTATTGTTTTGATCTTGTAAGGTCCCACGAACCTTGGAGCCAGCTTCCGAGAGGTCCCTGCCAGCGGAAGGTCTTTAGAAGACAGCCATACCTCCATCCCAGGCTGGTAATCAGGTGCGGGAACCCGGTGCCTGTCAGCAATCCGACGGTTGTGTTCTGCTGTTCGTGTTAATGCAGCCCGGGTCTCTCGCCAAATGCGTCGGGCGCGTCGAAGGTGTACGTGAACAGCCGGGACGGTAATCTCTGCTTCCTGGGAGGGAAAAAGCGGGGGCTGGTAACCAAACACAGTCTTGAAGGGTGACATACCTGTCGCCGAGCAGGGTAACGAGTTGTGGGCATACTCGATCCAAGGGAGGTGGGTTGACCAGGAGGAGGGGTGTCGATGACAAACGCACCTAAGTGCTGCTTCCAAGTCCTGATTGGCCCGCTCCGTCTGGCCGTTGGACTGTGGGTGGTATCCAGAAGAGAGACTAACGGTCGCCCCCAATGCCTTATTAAATGCCCGCCAAACTCTTGACGCAAACTGAGGCCCTCTGTCCGAAACAATGTCTGTAGGTATCCCGTGTAGGCGAAAAACGTGCCTCACCAACAGTTTAGCTGTTTCCAGGGCCGTGGGCAACTTGGGGAGCGACACAAAATGCGCCATCTTAGAAAACCTGTCTACGATATTGAGTATGACGGTCCGGCCATATGACGAGGGTAATCCAGTGATGAAGTCCATTGCGATGTGGGACCATGGCCGACCAGGGACAGGTAACGGCTGAAGCAAACCGGCAGGAGGGCGATGGGAAGCTTTACCTCTGGCGCAGACGGAGCAGGCGGCGACAAACTTCTTAACGTCGGCTGTCATGGTAGGCCACCAGAACCTTTGGGAGACCAGGAATAGGGTTCGTCGAATCCCCGGGTGGCAGGCAATCTTCGACGAGTGACCCCACAGCAGCACCTCGGATCTGAGTCGTTCAGGAACAAACAATTTCCCCTCAGGGCACCCCTCTGGTAGTTCCGTCTCCTCCGCCGCCTCAGAGACCCTCCTCTCCACCTCCCACTGGAGAGCGCCGAGTATCCGGGTGACAGGTACGATGGTCTCCGGTGGTGAGTTCGACTCCACCGGGGAAAAGATCCTTGATAATGCATCAGGCTTAATATTCCGTGATCCAGGTCTGTAAGTGATAGAGAAATTAAACCTTGTTAAGAACAGTGACCATCTGGCTTGGCGAGAGTTGAGTCTGTGCGCTGAGCGTATATATGCCAAGTTCTTGTGGTCCGTAATAACTACCAACGGCTGGGCTGCACCCTCCAGCCAATGTCTCCACTCCCGCAGCGCAAGCACAATGGCCAGCAGTTCCCGATTACCCACATCATAATTTCTCTCTGCCGAGGTGAGGCGACGTGAGAAAAAGGCACACGGGTGCAGCTTCTGGTCGACTGGTGAGCGCTGGGATAGGACCGCCCCCACTCCCGTATCCGAGGCATCAACCTCAACGATAAACTGCAAGGCAGGATCAGGGTGAGTAAGGACAGGGGCAGACGTAAACAGTGTTTTAAGCTTGGTAAACGCTTTCTCAGCTTCAGGAGACCAAACAAAGGGAACTTTTACTGATGTAAGCCTTGTCAGAGGTTCTGCCTTTATGCTGAAATTACGAATGAACTTCCGGTAGAAGTTCGCGAACCCCAAGAACCTCTGCAAGTGCTTCCTTGATTTGGGAGAAGGCCAATCGACCACCGCCTGGATCTTGGCGGGATCGGCTCTTAACTTGTCCTTCTCCACTATAAACCCTAAAAAGGACACAGATGTGGTATGAAACTCGCACTTCTCCGCTTTGACAAAAAGGCGATTCTCCAACAACCGCTGAAGGATGCAGCGTACGTGCTGGACATGCTCCTGAAGGGAATTAGAAAAGATCAGGATGTCATCTAGATAAACAAAGCAGCAGTGGTTAATCATATCCCTAAGAATATCATTTATTAAACTCTGGAATACAGCGGGTGCATTGGTGAGGCCGAAGGGCATAACGAGGTACTCGAAGTGACCGAGCGGTGTATTAAAGGCCGTCTTCCACTCGTCCCCCTCTCTAATACGAACCAAGTGGTAAGCATTCCTAAGGTCGAGTTTGGAAAAAATCTTGGCCGAATGAAGGGACGAAAAGGCGGAGTCCATGAGAGGAAGCGGGTAACGGTTCTTAACGGTAATGTCATTAAGGCCGCGAAAATCAATACAAGGCCGCAGCGACTTATCTTTCTTTTCGACGAAGAAAAAACCGGCCCCCAGTGGAGAGGACGAGGGGCGAATAAGTCCGGCAGCCAGAGAGGACGCAATGTATTCCTTGAGAGCAAGTTGCTCGGGTCCAGAGATGCTATAAAGTCTAGCATTGGGTAACGGTGCTCCCGGGAGGAGTTCGATAGCGCAGTCATATGGACGATGGGGGGGTAAACTCTGAGCTCTATCCTTGCTAAAAACCATGCGGAGATCATGATAGATGTCAGGAACACCGGTAACGTCAATATTCTCAGGGCTGTTAGGCTTACCAGAAACTGTGGGTACCGCGGAACGTAAGCAATTAGCAAAACAATGGCTACTCCAATTGATTATCTGTCCCCTCGTCCAATCCACCATCGGGTTATGAATTTGCAGCCAAGTGAGACCCAAAACTACGGGTGCGGATTGAGACGGAGCGATAAAAAAACTAATGGACTCATGGTGGTTGCCGGACAACTGAAGGGATAACGGAACGGTTCTATGAGTGACTACCGCCAAGGGACGTCCATCCAGTGAGTGGACCTCCTTATGGTCCCTCAACTCAACCCCCTGAATGCCATGTTTCTTAACAAAATTAGAGTCAATAAAGCAATCATCCGCCCCCGAATCTACTAATGCGGAAACCTGAACATTGACGCCCCCTCCCGTAATGAGTCCCGTCACCTGTAGTCTCTTAAAGACTGCTGGAGTTGGAGCCGACGCCGGAGGCATCTCAGCATACTCACAATGGCCCTGAGCAGGCTGACTCTCCCTTGACTTGGATACGGAGGTCGATCCTGCTCCAGTCTCCTTAATGACGTCAGGAGGGAATCCGGAGCGGCGTGTCGGGCGCGCTGGACATCTGCTGATGGTGTGGTTGGGCTCGCCGCAGTACAGGCAAAGGCGGAGTCGTAGCCTGCGTGACCTCTCTGCAGCAGACAGGCGTCTTCCCCCCAGTTGCATCGGTTCCGCAAAATCCTCGGTGGCCGCCGTAGATGGGACTCCCTCTGTTCCGCTGGTTCCAGGTGTTAGTGGTATCAGCCGAGTCTCCTGACGGTGGTTCTTGGCTGATCCTGCAGGTAGTCCCTCACTCCGTTCACGATCACGTTCCCGGAGGCGATTATCCAGCCGTATGGCTAGGTCGATAAGCTCGTTGAGCGTGGTGGTGAACTCCCTCACCGCCAGTTCATCCTTAATCCGCTCGTCAAGAGCCTTGCGAAATATTCCGCGGAGCGCCTCCTCGTCATATCGGCTTTCTGCCGCCAGCACCCTAAAGTCCACCGAAAAAGCCGCTACCGAGCGTTTGCCCTGTCGTAGGTCCAACAATTGGTTACCGGCCTCCCTACTACGGATAGGGTGATCGAAGACCTGTCGTAGCTCCTCCAAAAAGACGGAATAGGAGGTGCGCAACTCCGGCTTAGCTTTGCTCACCGCTATAGCCCACGCTGCTGCTTTATCAGTAAGTAAGCTCATTATAAACGCTATCTTGGCCTGGTCGGAATAGTAAGTGCTGGGTTGTTGGTCAAAAATCAGGGTACACTGGTGTAAAAATTGTCTGCAATCCATAGATTCCCCCGAAAAGCGTGGGGGGGGTGGGAGGCTAGGCTCGCGACTATTACTGCTGCTGGCAGCAGGTGCGATTCGAACAACCTCTGATGAGGGAGCTGCACCCTCCGACTGTCCTGGGTGAGCGCCAAGTCCCAGATGCTGCTCAATAGCACTAATGCTAGTGGCGAGGGCAGCCAGGGACTCCATAACTCCCCGGAGGGATTGCTCATGGCTGCCGACAAGCGCACCTTGTTGGGATAATGCGGCCTTGATATGTGCGAACTCTGCCGATTCCATGTTTGGCCAGATTGTTCTGTTATGAACGGCCAAGGCCGTGAGACAGGAATCCAAAAATGCAGAGTCGGAATAAGTGAAACAGAAAAAGTCTTTAATACAAAAATGGACAACAAAAGGGTACCAAAAACAACACAAGAAACAAAGTACAACAAAAATACATCCGGACCTAGTCGCGGGAAATAGTAACAAAAAACACTGCTTGCAAGGTGAGCTGAGCAGGGAAAAATACGGACAAGTAACGAAAAGAGCTGCTAACAAAAAACTAGCAGAAAGTACCAAAAATACAGCTACTGCTGAAGACGTCAAGCAGGCAGGTAGGTACTTACAGGGAAGCCGAGCGAGGGTCAGAAAGCCAAAACACAATGCACAAGGACAAGCCGGAAGGAGCTGAACAGGGTGTAGCAAAGGGACAATCTGGCACTGGATGTGAGTAAGCACACAGCTTAAATAGAACAACTAATCAGGCACAGGTGAAGATGATCAGCAATCAGGGTGCTCAGGAGTGTGCTGCAACAGAGAAGCAGTAGAAGGCAGTACCGCAGCACACAATCCTGACAATCTCAACCTGTTTGTGGATCATATTTGTTGATGGGGTCATCTTGGCATCTCGTGTAGTCTCCTCAATACTGCCTGTAAAAAGAAAGAAATTACAAAAATGTAAAAATAAATTTTGAACATGAAATAAAGTCGCTTAGATAATATTAACATTTACAATAGACGTACTTACTGAAATATTGCAGTTTTTCCTCATTTCGCCCATTTTTCTGCCAGCTGCAACTGTTTCCTTCTCCACTCCTAATGAAATGACTCTTTTTGGTACAACCACTGGTGGACCCTGTGTCTACATCCACCCCTTTTTACATCTGACTATGAATTGAGCCAAGTCAATGAGCTATTTGCTGATACTTCCAATGCTTATTTGTTACTGTCCTATACTGAGTCACAAGCCGACAGTCAGAAGTTGGATGGAAATCATTTTCAGTCCATCATAGTGATAATCTATGGCAAGAAATATTTACTTACTTACTTACTTATGTTAGTATGTAATACGATTATATTTGTATCCACAGTAAAGGATATAATAAAGGATGAGGGCTTTTTGTAGAAGATGCAAATTAAGAACAACAAATTTTACAATAGGTAAAAACCTTCAGATTTCTGTCCAACACTCTTTTGGAACAGGTGTACAGCAGGGCTGGAACGAGCTTTAATGAAATCACATGAACTGAAATATGTATTCTCACATAAAATCGTAAAACAAGTTCTAAATTTAGGAGATACCTAATACAAATATATATATATATATATATATATATATATATATATATATACATATATATGTAAGTTGCAGACATTGTAATAATCCCAATATTTAAGGTATTTTACTAACTTCAATTTAATGAATCCAATAAAATGAAGTGATGTTGCTCTTTCAAAGATTTGGAAATGTTATGAATTCTTCACTACTGGGCACTGACTCCAGAAAACAGCTCTATGCGGTGTTTTTGCGTGTCGTACAGCATGCCGGCTGTATCCTCTTTCTACATACTCCCGCATACGCCCTTTTTATGCAGCGATAGATGTAAAAAAAAAAAACAAAAAAAACTACTTATGCAACCCAAAAACACCTAAATGTTTTTGTGTTGACTAACGAATGAAAATCATACATGTATTCTGTTAGACAGTGATAAGAGAACAACGGTAGATAACTTTAAAAGTATTATCTGCCTCTCATTAAATATATTTCAGTGAGTGTAAAAAAACATCCACAACCAACATCCTTAATCATACTTTGTATTGTAAAGTAAGAATGGCATGTCCATATACAACAATGTAGGCAACATCACTGATATGTAATCCAGCTATTAAAAATAATTAACTGCATAGCGGAACATTTGTTTTTAAATAGTTAGTCAAAGCAGCCTATCACAATGGCCATTTTTCTGCTTTTGAGAAGCAACAAAACCAAAACAACCAAAGCAGATGTTACTTAAACACACAATAAAACATTACCAACAATACAAAAGCGCTGTCAAAAATTAAAGGTGCTTTCCCTCCTTTACTCCAAATAAAACTTTTTTCACCACCAGCCTGCATATGTTACCAAAAGCAGT
Organism: Dunckerocampus dactyliophorus; assembly: GCF_027744805.1. NCBI lineage: Eukaryota > Metazoa > Chordata > Actinopteri > Syngnathiformes > Syngnathidae > Dunckerocampus > Dunckerocampus dactyliophorus. The sequence continues at coordinate 23,673,769 of NC_072819.1, read as the reverse complement.
TGCAGAGAACAAATTGTATGAAAAAATTGTACTATTCTTCACGATTACAAGTGAAACTAAAAGACATTTGTTGGTCGGCTCAAAAGAGGGAAGTGGCGTTAATGACTGTTTCTTGCTCACGGCTTATTTAGAGACTTTGCTTGTGCAATTGTGTGCATGCACATACACGACTCAGAGAAGATCAAAGGTCACCTTTTCCTGTGTATGAGTGTTGCATGGAGTATGACTTGCATTGCAGTATGCAACCAGACAGCACCTTTAATGTAATCCGTTCCCAAGATCTTCTGCTAGTGACACCTACAGCATATGTATAGCATCCTCTTCCTCTCCCCACATAGCTAAACGAGCTGAAATTACCACAATCACCCCTTAGCAAATCGGAGGCACACAGCATTTGACCAGTGATGAAATTAGAGAGCTAGCATGTAAACAGGACTTCAGGACTTCTCTCTCTCTCTCTCTCTCTCTCTCTCTCTCTCTCCCTCTTTCTCTCTCTGTATCTATCTATCTATCTATCTATCTATCTATCTATCTATCTATCTATCTATCTATCAACGGTGCCTACAGGTATCTGCCAAACAAGGCTTGAATGGAGGAAAGTTTAATGACAATAACAGTTGATGTTGCGATGCTTTTTATATGGCATAAAAAACAGATTTCTATTAGTTGTACAGCAACACACTCCACTGTACACAAAGGAGAACACAGAGTATGTGGCGGTATAAGGCTTTCATCCGAATCAACAATATACATTACAGCTCTTGTGTTGACTCTCTATCCTGTGAGTGGCAATGTAGCACACAAAAGAAGTAGAGGATACAACAAGCAGGTTGAATGTGGAGAATCGCTGCAAAGCATCAAAGTCCTTCTTTGATAAAACATGGAGTTATCAGAGGAGAGAAGTAACTGTCTTTGTGCCTGCTAAGATGGTGGCAGTACCCGAGGCTGCCTACAGGCCAGGTCTGCTCCACTGGAGGTCCCCCAGGGCTTCTCCTCACCACCTGCTCTCCCAGCTGTGATGGAGTAGCTCCAAAATTCCATCTTATGCATTCTGCCCTGGATGACAAGCAGAGTAGAACTTGAGTCTGGTGCTATTTGTTTCTTTAACTCACGAAACTACATCCCTGGCAAGCGGGGGTTAAAAAAAAACGGTATTGTCCAGGGAGGTTTGGAATGTGATTTGGCTGGAGTTTGCAGATAAAATATCACCCATAATACATTTCTTTGAAGTCGTTGAAACTGAGCTTTTTTGAAGGGGGTGGGCTCACCTGATTCCCCATTGCTGCTGGTTATTGTGTTTCTCCATCCACAGGCGTTTCTCCCAAGAGTGCCTGTCTAAGCCGTCCCTGGAACTCATACATAACAAACATGTCTTTTCATGTTTGTTTGTGAGCTCTCATTTGGATGCTCATCGCAGGTGGGACTTCGCCTCCGCTGTGAAACACTGACATTTGACTCGTTCATTACAAGAAGAAGCATGAATATTAAAGCAGGGCATCAGTGCTTCAGTGCCACTGACTGGCAGTCCCGTTCGGAATTGCCAATTTTGTCACAGAAAGGATGTGAGAGAGAGCAGATTTAACATCAGCAATTTGTCTGAATGCTTGATTATGCTTGCAGATAGCTGATTTTTGTGGTGACACTGCACATTTAATTGACAGCACCAACCCAAATTTTTCAATGTGGAAACATTAGACCAGTGGTCCTCAATAGGTGGCCCACGTACCACATCTGGCCCACCAAAACAGATGCTGAACTTGAAAGGCTACAGGGCAAGGTACCATCTAGTAAGTCGACTATTGTAGTCTTTCATGGAGTGAATCCAGGTGAGGGGACAGTGGTCGTTTTGGAGGTCGAATTCCCCCTCTCAGTAAGTAATACCGTAGGCTCTCCAAAGCCCCTTTGATAGTGTAACGGATGCCAGCCTGTGAGGCTGTGCATGTGTACGTTGGTAAACCTCACTCCCTCTGTCTTGAGAGCTGCGCTGAACACGCGGTCGACAGTCCGGGCTTTTGGCCGTGTGGTCAGTGCTCTCGTCTCCCATTGCGAAGGTCCTGTGTTCGAACCCCGGTGAGGGGCAGTGTGAAGCAGGGAGGGTTACATTGGTGCCATGACCCGGATGGGAGTGAGGTTTAAGGGGGTGAGTGTAACGGATGCCAGCCTGTGAGGCTGTGCAAGTGTACGTTGGTAAACCTCACTCCCTCTGCCTTGAGAGATGCGCTGAACACGAGAGCGCTGACCACACGGCCAAAAGCCTGGGCTTTTCGTCTCCCATTGCGAAGGTCCTGTGTTCAAGCCCCGGTGCGGGGCAGTGTGAAGCAGGGCGGGTTTCAATAGCCAGGCCCTCTTTTTCTACTGTCCAGTCAAATATTTGATCTCACAAGGCTAGAGTTTGTATGGAGCGCTCTTCTCCAGGTTCTCCCTGAGCCAAAACAGCTCCTTGGCCGACCGTAGAGGCATCCACCTCAACTACAAACGTCTGTGAAAAATCAGGATTTTTCAGTACCGGAGAGGAGCACAGATTAGCTTTGAGGGTGGTGAAGGCCTTCTCACAATTACTTGTCCATCTGACCGGGTTTTGTTGGTCTTTTGTGGTCAGTGCAGTCAGTGGGGCAGCGATGGTGGCAAACTGAGGCACAAAGCATCGGTGCCAGCCTGCAAAACTGAGGAAGGAGGGTACCTCTTTCTTGGTGTGGGGCTGAAAAGCTTTGAGGATGGTCTCTACTTTGTCCACTTGGGGACTCACTTTGCCATGTCCCATCTGGTAGCCGAGGTAGCGTGTCTCCTGTTCAGCCCACTTGAATTTGGATGGATTCAGGGTTAGGCCAGACTGCTGAATCTTCTTCAAGACTAGGGCAAGGTGTTGGATGTGGTCCTCACAGGTCTCACTAAAGATAACCACATCATCCAAATAGGCTGTTCTGCAGTGTTCACACCCTCAGATTTTGGAATATGGCTGCTGGAGCTCCGTGTTGTCCAAATGGCATTGCAGTAAATTGGAACAGTCCAGCGGAGGGTTTGGAATGCTGTGTATGTCCTTGAAGATTTGTCCAGGGCCACTTGCCAGTATCCTTTGCAAAGGCTCAGTGTTGTAATAAATTTGGCTTCTCCAACTCTCTCTTATAGGTCATCGATTCTTGGCATGTAATAGGCGTCAAACTCTGAGACAGCATTTAGCTTTCAGAAGTCAATGCATATTGTGAGGGAACCATCCTTCTTGAAGACAATCACCACCGGGCTGCACCATTCAAAATTTGATAGCTCAATGATAGCTCCCAACTTTATCATTTCTTCTACTTCATTCTGCAGCTACCCCACCAGCTGCTGTGGAACACCGTAAGGCCTCGGGCGAATTGGCTGTCCTTCTTTCAGGCGAATACAGTGTTCAACTCCTGCTGCTCTGGCAGGTTTTGCATTAAACAATGATGCCACATCCTTAAAGGTCTGACGAAGTTGTTGGGCTTGCTTTACAATAAGGTGATCTAGGACTGTAACAGCAATGGTGGTCAGGGACTCCAGTCCGGCCTCCAGGTCCTCTTCACCTCCTTCCAGATCCACTTTCTTGACCATCAGGACTTTACTTGAGCATGGGTTGGTTGTTCCTTAAGCCCCGGTCACACCGCCCGAACTTTGCTGTAGCGTTCCTGGAGCGGTGAAAAAAATTCATCACTGCTCGTAACATTGCACAAAATGGGAAAAAAATAGAAAACACGGGCGTTGTCCTAGTGGTGCACCGCAGAAGCCGGCATTGTTTTAGTGTTAGTTTAACTGTAGCGAACGTTGGTTTAGCGGTGACGCGTCGATAGAGCGGCGTTCTGCGCATGCGGGCTGGTGGCATCCTCATGAAGTGCTGAAAGGCTCGTGTATCCTCATTCCTCAGCTCCACCATCAGCTCTGTCTCTCCTTGTTCTGTGGGTGGTGTAGAATAAGCAGGCCTAGTAACTCTTCACAACTTTAATCACAAGCTCTGCCGGGTTGCGTCGTATAACTCAAACTTTCTTATTTTCTTCCCACTCACTCACTCACTCACTCACTCACTCACTCACTCACTCACTCACTCACTCACTCGCTCACTCTACTGTTGGTCCCATTCGCAGTCCCACAGTGCCATCTACTGGTCAACGTGTAACAGTATAATTATATGTACAGGTATATATGCAAACACAACACTTCTCTCTCTTCTCCTTCTGTCAACAGCTTGTTGCAATCTGAGGAGGTTCTGATTCTGCTGCTGGACTAGTGCACCAATCATAACAAGTCTCTCAGCATCCATGGTAGTACAGTTTACTGTAACTTTGAGCAAATTCGATATAACTGAGGTCTGCACTCAACGGCTATTCCAAATGGGCTCCTGGTCCATTTATCCCCGTATTTATAGCCAAATTCTGGTCCCCCTCCGATACCTCCATGCCAACGCCCGAGCAAAGCTGGCGAAGCAGCAGTGGTCCTGCGTTCAAGATTTCTGCGTTGGCGTAGCGGACCCAAGCATCCACGAACCTGCGTCTGGCGGCGCCAAACTTTGACTGGGCATTGTTGGAGCGGTGATGAACTTTGCCGTGGCGGAAAATTGCCGGCTCCTCACCGCTGGCAATATTTTGTGCAGCTCAAAACTTTCGGAGTGGTAGGAGGGACCATCAGCGGTGGCTGAGCATATACGGCATTGCCTTAACGGGGGCCAACTTCTTTTAAACAGTGGTGCGCGGTTACGAGCGGTGATGAATTTTTGTCACCGCTCCAGGGACGCTACAGCAAAGTTTGGGCAGTGTGACCGGGCCTTTACATTCCTTCAAAAGATTGACATGTTATGTTTGATTTGACTTTTTCTTTTCTGTGTGCAAAACCTAATAGGTGACAGGTCCCATTTTGTGGGTGATGGTGTGGCGTCCCTGCCACTTGGCTAACAGCTTATTGGTGGATGAGGGTAAGAGTAATAAAACCTTTTGGCCAGCTTGGAACTCACGGGACCGGGCTTGACTGTCGTACCAGACCTTCTGCATCTTCTGTAAGTTCCCTTCCGCCTCTTCCATGTAGCTTGCCAGCCGCTCTCTCATCTTGAGGACATACTGTACAATGCTTCTATCATGCTCGGTGGTGAAAGGACTCTCCCAGCCTTTACGAAGCAGATCTAATGGCCCCTGCACTTCCCAGCTATACAACAGCTCAAATGGTGAAAATCCAGTAGATGCTTGTGGTACCTCTCGGTAGTTCAATAAAACAAATGGCAGCTAGAGGTCCCAATCTTTGCCCGTGTCATCCTCACATTTTCGCAACATCCGCTTGAGTGTTTAGTTGAACCTCTCGACCAGTCCATCGGTTTGCGGGCGATATGGAGTTGTTCTGATAAATGTAATGCCCAGTTGTTTTTGGAAAAGGTGCATCAGCGGTGAGGTGAAGTTGGTGCCTTGATCAGTCAGGATCTAGTATTCCGACTCTAGAGAAGAGCTGTACCAGGGCTCGCAGGATTGCAGGTGCTGTGATGGTTCTAGGGTGAAAAACCTCAGGGACCCGGGTGGCATAGTCACAGATGACCAGCAGGTATTGCTCTTCACCAAAGGCCCCACAATGTCCATGGCAACTCTCCGGAAGGGAGTAGAAATGACTGGAAGTGGTTGCAGAAATGCACCGTCAGATTTACAGGGAGTGCACGTTTTCTGACATGTAGGACTAGTGGCGCAATATTTTTTAATGTAAGTGTTGGCAATAGAAATGTGAGCTAATGCTCAAGAATGTTTTATGGCAACCGAGATGACCAGCCCAAGGGAGTGTATGTTCTACAGTAAGTGTATTACCAGTGGTATTCAGCCTAATGCAAGAACAAAGCGTTTGCATTCATTACCCACAATTTACAACTCCCGATTGTCAATAATAAACACCACACAACTTCTCATGCAAGTTTCGTCCTGGGTTTACAGGACAGAAATATTCTTAGGTATCTTCCACATGTTAGTCAAATAATCATTAATTTCAGGTTCAGCTGAACACAACTGCTTTTCAAATTGGCGCTGGTACCCCCCTTTCACAGACTACTGTCAAAGTCTGGCAGAGGTTGGACACCAGCTGTGGTCTGGGCATGTGGAATGACAGGACAAGACATATTGACAGCACATTCCCAGTTACCCCAGAGTCTGTGTCACCAGCCAAGTCATTCTCATTTAGCAAGTCCAAAAGCATATGCAAGTCCCACCAAGAACAGCATCCACAGGTAAGTTCAATAAAGCAGCAATGTTCTGGCCATTGATAAGTACCGATGTGAAACGTTGCACAGTACCTTCAGTCTCAGTAGCGACCCCTGGTTCAGGTCGTGCAGGCTAGCATGCTCCACTAACTTTAACCTTACGTATAGGACACACAGACGCTATGTTGCCAGGCTGCTGGCAGTAGAAACAAACAAGCCCCTTACGAATTCTTCATTGCTTTGGGGCAGAAGTACTGCTACCTGGCTGGTCCTGGCTGCTGTCTCTCTTGGCTAGTGTTCAAGGACAAGTAGCCGACCGGGCCCCACTGTGGCGCGTTGTTGGTCCTCCTTTTCAAGCATTGTGATACTGCAGGGCCAACTTAGCAGTGGCGAGTTCATCATCTGGCTTGTGTTCCTTCACCCAGGTCCTCACTTCGAAAAGAAACATCCTCAGGAGCTGCTCCAGGATGATGGCTTCAGCAATCTCCTCCTTTGCACGTTCCTCCGGTTGTTTCCAGCGACGATAGAGACCTCGAAGGCCATGATAGGTTTCAGTGGGGTTCTCACAAGATGGCACTGTGGAGGAGCGAAACTGCTGGCGGTAGGTGATATGTGAAACTTAGCAAGCAGTGCCGACTTCAAGTCTGCATAGCTGTGGGCTCTCTCTTCATCCATGGTGGTGTAGGCCTCCAATGCCTTGCCAGTCAACAGCAGAACCAGTCGACAAGCCCATTCATCCTCCAGCCATCTCCAGGATTTAGCTACTCGCTCAAAATGTAACAGGTAGTTGTCAATCATTTGCTTCTCCATGTAAATATTCGCCATGTTTTGAATTGTTTGTTCATTACTATCCGGGCTCACACCGATATCTAATTTCACTGCAATCTACTGCATTCCATAAGTGATTAGATGATTAGTTAGAAAGAGCAACCATTATTAGCCTGTTAATTGTAAGTTGTATTTTAAAATCGCTCGCTAGCGAGGAGAATCTACATTACTGAACTGGCCGAGAGAGTGCCATGTTTGTGTCCGACCAAAGCGCCCCTTTTTCAGCCATGGCGGGTGGCTATCCCCCGCTCTATGCTCTGGTTCCCCCGAGCTCCGTGGAAGCGCAGAGGCTGCTCGGACATATGTCCGCCTACAATGCAGCTCGCTCGGCCATGGCAGGTGGTTATGCCCGCTCCAGAGTGTACAGTGACATTGGCTTTTCTATTCTAATCATTCATGTAACGTAGCAGATCGTAGTGAAGTCTGTTTGCTGTGAATTACAGCCACCGTACTCCATCAATGATTGTCATTATGAGATATGTTTATTGTTTTCAGCATACAGTATGGATAGTCAGGAAGTGAGCTATATAAAAGATGTAAACATTATGGTGACCACATTATCAAACTTGATTCAACTTTTGGAATATAACATTGTCCCATCTATTCTATATTTGTTTTTGGCACACTGTTACTATACTACTATTATTATTGTATTTCCAATGAGTGAATAGTTGTAGCCTATCCGCCATGCATTTGTGTCATTCCTGCAGGAGATGCTGAGCCAACTAAGGTCAGCCCTCTGCAACACAATACAGCACTCCAGTACCATTCAATAGCTACAATCTCAGTATGGCAACTGCAAATACAACAAAATGCAATTCTGGACTTTCTTACAAAACAATCTGCGGGAGACCATCAATGACAGGAGGAGAGCGAGGCCAAAACAGGGTGTTGTTACAGTGCTGCTTGTAAGCTGTAATTTATCATAGTTGTTTTGCAATAAATGTCAGTTTGTAAAAATGTGCGCCTTTTATTAAAAAAAAAGGTGTTGTGAGGTCTCCTATATAACATTGAAATCATGTAGAAATGTATGCACCTGACTCCATGGAAGGAAACATGCATTATGAACCATTTAATTATCTCATCTGGCCATGTCACAGTCAGAAAGTGGTGAAGGGTGATGATGTAATGACAATCAAGTGGTGTCCAATTTCTTAGTGGCTTCTTCCCCTTGGCCTTAGGTTTTAACGAGTAGGGAAAGTGGTAAGACAAGGGATAAGACGAAGGGGAAGGGCTAAGGGGTAGAATTGGGATTCAGCCCAAGTGTGTGCGTGTGCATGTGTGTGAGATATCGGCAAATGAAGACAAAATACTCTGTGTGCACCCTTGGTGTATTTTATCAGCGGGAAGGAGGAGGGAAAGACATTGCATGTGTTTGTGGGGTAATGAATGGGGTACCGAAACGGTGGGGAAAAAACTAGCGAGGAGAATGAGTGTTGAGTGTACATGCATGCATGTTCGTGTGCGGGTGAGTGTAGCGGCAGTAGCCACTGATGGCTGATGTGTTCCGTCACAAGCTCCAAGCTCCTTACACAACTCCTTCTACACACGGGATATGAACTGGGTCCCCGATCTGAGACAACATCTGTGGGTATTCCATGAAGTCTAAAGACATGATCTACAAGCAGTCGTGCTGTCTCCAAGGCTCAGGGCAGCTTATCTGGGGAGAGGAAGTGTGGGCATCTGGAAAACCGATCTACAAGGGTCATGATGATAGGTTTGTCACTAGAGGGTGAAAGTCCAAAAACAAAATCTACTGCAATGCGTGACCAGGGTCGTTCGGGAAGGGGTAGTGGTTGCAGTAATCCCAAGGGCAGTTGGTGGATGGATTTGTTTCTGGTGCGCACTCCGCAGGCTAACACAAAGCTCCTGACATTTTTGTCCAAGGTGGGCCACCAAAAACGCCTCTTGATAAAGGAGCTAGTTCGATTTATTCCTGGCTGGCAGGCCAGGCGGGACTCATGGGCACATCAGCACTTGGGTTTGTGGAAGGAGGAAGAGCTGACTTCAGGCAATCAGAGAGGCAAAAGTTGCTCCAGCTGATTTGGGGGTTGTGCTGTCTGAGCCACGGAAAACCCAGCATCATGGGATCCTCTGGGATTTGCCATACCAAAGAGGATATCGCTTCCTGATGGTGTCCAGAGAGCATGAGAGTTATGGCTTCAGTCTGGAGGGTGACTGTGGCCAGACGACGGCCATCCAGAGACTTGCGATGAAGCTAGTTCCTAACGGTTTGAGTGGCGATCCAAGATCATCTGCCAGATCGGCATCTATGAAATTACTGAACCCTCTGCTCCAGAGTCTAACGGGGCTGACACAGGTAGAGACTGATTACCAAACCGGAGTTGGAACCAATGTCAGGCATTTAATGGGGATCTTCTATGAGCTTGCTTCTTTCGTCAGGGTTCCCACTTTCACATCCACGCGTGAGGGTTTACACTTCAATCTCGTCGGAAATGTTCATGACTGGAACAGTACAAGCACTCCCCAGTCTGTAGTCTGCATTTCCATTCGTCGGGAACTGTGCTCCAGCACTGAGGGGAAATGGAGGTCATGACGCTCGGTTTCATTTCTGTTCCCGTAGTCGGTTGCAAATGCTCATAGATTCTTGAGGCCGTCAGGTTCATCTCTGGCTGCTAATTCATCCTTGAGGGTCTTGGTTAGCGCATTGATGAATTCCTGTCAGAGGGCTTGTTCATTCCATCCCCACTCTGCTGCTAATATCCAAAAGTATTGTATTTGTACTTTATTTATCCCACAGCGGGGAAATTCACTTGTTACAGGAGCAAGCAAGATACGCAAGTAAAGAGTATAGTGTAAAGAATGCATATTGACTACAACATGGTTCAGGTGGTGCAGGTGTTGTAGAGCCTGACAGCGGTCGGTATGAAGGACCTGCGGAACCTCTCCTTCTTACACCGTGGGTGTAACAGTCTTCTGCTGAAGGAGCTGCCCAGGGAAACAACAGTGTCATGTAGCGGGTGAGAGGTGTTGTCCATGATGGATGTCAGCTTAGCCAACATCCTTCTCTCCCCCACTTCCTCCACGGAGTCCAGAGGACCGTCCAGTACAGAGCTCGCTCTCCTGATCAGTCTATTGATCCTGCTCCTGTCCCTGTCCGTGCTGCCCCCTCTCCAGCAGCCCACAGCATAGAAGATGGCTGAGGCCACCACAGAGTCATAAAACGTCCGTAAAAGAGTCCTGCACACACCAAAGGACCTCAGTCTCCTCAGCAGGTGGAGGCGACTCTGGCCCTTCTTGTAGAGGGCGTGGGTGTTGACGGACCAGTCTACAGTCTATCTAAGTCTATCGAATAGTCTGCAACACTTCAGGATCCTTGGCGAAGGGTTAGGAGTCAGGCTGCCGCCGTACCCAAAGAGTCAGGATGGTGGAACACGGCTTCCATCTGTTGGGATAACTCATTAAACAAGATCAGTATACCTTGGGACAAGAACAAGGCCTCTGCCCATGCCAATGCTCATAACAAGCCCATGACATAACTGACCTTGCTTTGCTCATCAAAAAAGGTATTGGGTTTCTGTTGAAACACAAGTTGACTTTACAGCAAAAATCTTCTGCACTTATTGAACTCACCCACAAATGGTTCCGGCTGGGTGGCACAATATTCTCTCGATACCGACGGCTTGGCTACTGATAGGGAGGGCCCGGAACTGAGCTGGCAGTGTTCTCGGAGAACTTGCGAGTTAATTCCGTAATTTGAGCGAGCATGGCTTTGTTGGACTGAGTTAGACTTTGAAGAATATCTGAATGATGTCCCAGGAGTTGTTCATGACCATCCATTACTTCACTGGCGTCTGTGGAGTCCATGTTGTTTGACCAGATTGTTCTGTGAGATCTTTCGGGGTTATGGGCTGAACTCCAAATTGGAAGGGCAGGGGAAGGGAATATCTTTGGTGGACTCGGCAATGACGGCAGGGCAGCAAACACGGCAGCAGGCCAACGATGTATCCCACTTCAAAAGTGCACGAAAAAACAGATGGTCAAAAAACAGAAAAACTCTATCTTACTTGAACATTGAAGTGAACCAGTGTTATCACTCGAAGGTTGTTAACAATCTGGTGAGGTCTCCTCCTATGGCACCTTTGTTCGTCAACGTAATGTGAAAGTAGGCGTATGTTTACTTTTACACACACAAAAAGTCATTTCAGCGTGGTTAATGTGTGCCATTGCACACATTAAATTATACTTATAACGCCATATAATAACAGCTTATAACGGCATATATTTATAATGGCACATAATTGTTACGTCATCTGTCAGCAACAAGCCAAAATCTCAGTTTTCACCATTCACACGGATAGGCTGAAGCCGGAGTTTTGAAAAATCTTCACCCTGGCCAGAGTTTTCCAAAAGCTACATTTTTAAGGACAAAAACCTCTGTATGCGTGTGAATGAGAGGCCAAAACTCATGGATAAATATGAAGGTTTAAAATATCCGTGTTCGTGTGGACAGGGACTAATATACCAACAAATGTCCTTTTTGCTATTACCAGATTGACAAAATTATTCAACCCCTTAGTCACATACTGTGCGTACTGAGTACTTAGTACAACACCCTTTGGCAATAATAATGTCCTTCAGGCCTGAAGCATAGCTTGACACAAGTTTCTTACAGCAATCTACAGAGATCTTAGCCCATTCCTCATGGGCAAAGGCCTCCAGTGACATTGACATTCATGGGCTTAGGGTTAGGGTTTTGTCTTGTAACTCCAGAGAGCAGTATCCCAAAAACTTTGTCGTTTGTCCACAAGGTTTTTGGCAAACTGGAATCAACTCGGGTGTGCCTATGTGTTCTGGCACGGAGGCCTTCATCTTATAGTCTGGGCCGAAACCTGAATACCTCCCTCTCACAAGTCCTGGAGCAGTTCTTCAGATGTAACCCAGGGATTTTTTCCCCCTTTCACTTCATTACTGGACAGCAGCCGTTCGACAGCATCCTTTTTATGCTGTGCCCAGGTAACGTTTCTACTGTGCCTTTAGATTTACACTTGCGAATTATGCTTCCAATTATGTTTCTTGAAATGTTTAATGTCTTTTTATATCCATATCCTTGCTTTTGAAGATAAATTATCTCCTCTCTTGACTCCTTTGACCACTGGCCTCCCAGAACAACACCAGCATCATTACATTTGCAGATGACACTACAGTCATCAGCCTGATCACTGGTGATGTTGAAACGTCATACAGGTGGCGGACCTCATAGCTTGGTGTCATGATAACAATCTCCATCTCAATACAGATAAGACCAAAGAGATGATCATTGATCCAAGAACAAGGGAAAAGGAGCCGCATAAACCCCTGTTTATTGATGAGACTGAGGTGGAGAGGGTGAAAACCTTCAAGTTCCTTTGCACACACATCAGCGAGGACCTCACCTGGTCTCACAACTCCCAGCAAATTATCAAGAAGTCCCAAAGGAGACTGTACTTCCTGAGGAGACTGAGGAAATTTGGCATGCCCACTAATATCCTGAGTTGCTTCTACAGATGCACTATCGAAAGTGTCCTTACCGCCTCCATCACTGTTTGGTACGGTAACTGTACAACACGTGATAGGAAGGCACTCCAGCGGGTGATCAAGACCTCACAGAACATTGTTGGGGCAGTCCTCCCCCCATTGCAAGACATTTATAAATCTCGAGTCCTACGAAGAACACACAACCTCATCAAGGACAGCACACATCCACAACACTCATTATTCACACTCCTACCGTCAGGCAGACGCTACAGGAGTTTGAAGTCCAGGACCACAAGACTAGCGAACAGCTTTTACCCACAGGCCATTAGGCTTCTCAACAAAGCACTCACACACACCGCACGCAATACACGCACACACTCATAGCACTTTTATTTATTTATTTATTTATTTGTATTAATATCTCTTCTGTTGTTGTTGCTTAATTTGTTGGTATTTACTGTATGTTTCTCATGTTCTTATTCATTTTCTTGTGTTTTTCTTTCTTTTTTTGGGAGAATGAACAGAACAAGAATTTCATTGCATAGCAGAACCACCAGTTTTACTGTGCATATGACAATAAAACTCTTGAATCTTGAATTCCCGAGACTTCATCATGTTGCAAAGACACCATTAACTGTCTAGAAGGAGCAGAGTATTACAGTCGTTTTAAATTTGCTTGATTGTTGCCTGTTATGGTTATGTTCACGTCTACGTCTTTTAACTCCTGCATGAATCCTCTGTCCTTAAGAGTGGGTCATCATCAACGAGTTGAATTTTGTCAGTGAGGAAATCACAAAAAGGACATTTGTTAGTATATTAAATAAATTATTGTAGTTTGATGATTAAAAAAAATGTTGAATTTCCTAAAACCCTTTACCGCAGTCATATCATAAAAGTGCAAATAAATAACACATTTTGAAATAAACCCGATATGTCTTCAGATTTTAATTATGTTACTGTATGTTGACTCAACAACAGAAACTCATCCAAACAAGAGGTTCTGGTCGTGACAAAGGTGTGTTTGAGTGTGACCAACAACTTGATTTACCGTATTTTCACGACCATAAAGCACACTGTATTAAAAGGCGCAGTCTCAGCTACAGGTGCTATTTTTGTATTTAACACATACACAAGGCGCGCCGTGCTATTGGGCGCAGGCATGCATGGTAACACATACCGACTTAACAAGCCCACTTGAAATCAGGATGGTCATCACTCAACACAACAGTGTAAGTCATGGTGCACAACTAAAAACATCACACAGCAACGCAAACACAGACAAGACATTACCTCTATTTTTGCAAAACAATAACTAACAACTATGTAGCTCAAACATGTAACTTTAAGAGCATTTGTACCAAAACACAACCGCAAAGCATGCTGGGGAACAGGAAGTGCTCCCCAGCGACGCACCAAAACACTACCGCAAAGCACGCCGGGGAACGACACGACAACACGCTAGCATGCATGCTATTGTATGTTTTTAAAAAGCCAGCGAGAACAAAACTGAGTTGGGTTGTACTTTATTGAAGTATTTAACAATGCACTTACGTTATTTTTGATAAATCCTAATCCACAAATCCATCAAAGTCCTCATCTTTTATATCCCAAATGAAGAGCGGGGCAAGTTCTCCATCAAACACGCCATGTTCCCTGTCGTCGTTGTCAGTCAGTCTCGTTGCCGTGTGGGGCCTCAGAAATGATGCTGGCTTTTGTGAAAGCTCGAACAGTGCATCAGACACGTTAGCACAAGCATCCACAATCCATCAGTGAAGCTGTGTTTGCTAGCTGTCATCCATCGCTCCCACGCCGCTAGCAATGTAACTTTAAACGCCGTGTTTACATCCATTCACAAATTGTGGCGAAACTAGCACGGCGCTGCATTCCAGTGTTCGCTAGCTGTCATCTATCGCTCCCACGGCGCTCGCAACGAAACTTTAAACGGCGTGTTTACACCGATGTCCAGCGGTTGGAGTTCCCTCGTCAAGCCTCACGGAATGATGTTAAGCTCCAGGTTCATTTGTGGTGACGCATGTGAAAAAACATCCGGTTTCTTTCCGTACACGTCACTCAGCCATTTCTCCTTCCAGCTGCTTTGGTCCGGCTGGAAACTTTTCTTTAGGCAGCGTCAGCGTCTACCACAGGTAGCAGTTTCTGTCCATTACCATGGCAACCAAGCACAACAGTAAAAGCCGACTTCTCGTGTCCCGTTGTGTGTATCGCGACCGTGCTGGTCTTCTCTACAGTGTGGTTCACCAGGATGTGGAAAGTGAGCGGCACGTCGTCCATGTTTGTGATGTAGTTGGATGGATAGATGGCGCCATTTCATAATAAAAATATACTTACATAACTACTGGGGCGTGCCTTTAGCGTCCTCAGTCACGTCCACCTTTCCTTTCCTCTATACAAGCAGCGTGTCGGCAAGCTCCCAGTCAGTCGAGCAGAGCGCTCATAAAAGTCACGCAGCAACACTTACAAATTTTGTTACAGATTTTGGAACTCGGTACACACATACGGCGCTCCGCATTATAAGGCGCCCCGCCCATTTTGGACAAAATTTAAGACTTTTAAGTGCGCCTTGTGGTCGTGAAAATACGGTATAGGTCAATTTGTGTTTTAACGCCTACTTTGCTTACTGAGACAAAAGTCATGAAGGTGAATAGATTGCAGTAGCACAGCTTTCACTGAATGTTTTTTATGACTTTACTCAAGAACATTTATTACATTGAACCTTCCTCCTGTGATTTAAGTTTGTTGGCTCTGTAAGCGTCTTATTCTTGCCCTCTGTGCTATCTAACACATTACTGCTGCTTAAATAGATGGTGGAGCACGCCTCTTACATCTTGGGAAGTGTCACTTCTTTCAGGGCCTTAGATGATTATCTACAAAAATGTGGTTTGTATTTATTGAAATTTAAATTGAAACACTATTGTGGATAAATCTTGGGCCATAACAACTTTGACTCTTTTTACGACTGTATTGACTAGCTTAATATTGTCACCCCATTTATTGAATACATTGTTCCCTCGCTCTATCGGGGTTCCCGTTTCGCGGATTTGCTGTTTTGTGAAATTTTTTTAGTGTTTCCTTTTTTTATTACATCAAATGAACACTGTTAAAGGCCGAGCCTGGCCCTTTAAGAACAATGGCATTGTGGGAAGTTGAGTGTCTCTCTCTTCCCTCTCTCATCTGTCAGCACCGCCCATTGTTTTCTGTGTCCTGATTGGCTGTAAAGTATTGTCAATCAATCAATCTCCTTGGTGCTGCCCTGCCGTTTCTCCTGTTTCATCCCTAGCTTGCTAGCTTGTAAATGAATCTTTGGATTGAAGGAGGAGGACTGCAACAGGAGCAATCCTGCAGCAGTACATTTTAACAAGGATTCAAAAACGCTACAGTATATATCATGTACAGGATGTATCTTCTGTATCTAGCTGCCTCTCGCCATCTAGTTTTCACAAGCAATTTAGATAAATTCCTCCCCAAAAGTAGTTCAATTTCACAAAGAGGGCCATGAGGAGAACAAGCTTGCTCATGTGCAAGGCCTGTTTTGTACACAAAATTAAAATCATTAGTCATGTTGGTTTACTCAAAGTGACAGTGTGTTGCTAAAAATGCAGTATCTCCACCATAATGGCACATCCACACGGACCGTGTTTCAAGGTCTTGTGGTGTCTCTCAGCACAGTGTCAAAAGTGTGGAGGAGATACCAGGAAACAGACAAATACTGGAGGAGTGTGGCTGTCATTAATTTCTTGCAAAAGGAACAATTGCATTAATTAAATGACACGTTTTTACTACACGCACACAAATGTAATTGGGAGTGCTACGACATCGTTCAATGGCTATCCCCGCCTAACGTGAGTCTATAGAGCTTTAGAGCACAACTGGACGTGGTTAAGAGACTGGTTGCGGACTCATGGCAGGCCATCGCCAAGTAAGAAATGTGTGTACCCCAAGATGATACGAAGGAACTAAAAGCAAGGGCCAGAACCGTGCAAGGAATCAGAAATTAGCTGGAGGTCAGGATTTCCCTGTTTCACACACTGCAGGCAATGGGGGAACCGGCAGCAGAAGAAAGGCCAGTGCAAGTGCAACCTCCTCCGACTCGGGCTGTAAAGGTTAAAAAGACTCAGCTACCCATCTTCAGTGGTTGCAGCAGAGACTACTACAGATTACTAAAGATTGGACCTCACTGCAAAACCAAGCAAACCCACACGGGTCAGAGGAAGTCTTGTAAGCCCACTTGTTAGACAGTATAGACGAGAGCATCATAAAAGTTCTTCGATTGACGTCTTATAGTACTGGCAAGGAGATGCTCAGGGTTTTAGGAAACAAGTATGGAAACAAGTCCTCCATCCTAATTGAATTCTCAAGGGAGCTGCAGTAATCACTTCCCGTTAGAGGGAAGAATCCGAGACAAGTCACTGAGCTATCAAAAAAATAGAAAAAGCTCCAGCAAGAATTAGAAGATTATGGTGCAGCAGAAGATCAACTCACTGTGCTGTCAGTGGAAAGTAAATGGCCTTTCTTCCTTAAGAATGTTTGCTCAAAAGCCCAAAAATTGAGTTACTGGTTGGTTTAGCCAATTGCTGGCGCTCCTGAAATGAAAAGAGGACACCCTCGCACAGATAGAACAATATAACGTACAGTGCCCAAAGCAGCCCAACTACACAATTGAGAGAAAGCAAAAGTTTACCAAAACGTCAACATCAATGAGGGACACCGGAAGCACGTGCGTTGTGTGCGGGCAAGGTCGACATCATGACAATATCTTCCTCTGTAAAAAATTTAAGGGACTTGGACTGCATGAAAGGATAGCAGCAGTCACAGATCTAGGGGTCTGTGAACTGTGCCTGAAATGCCACGACGAAGGGCATTGTGCAAAAACGTTTCTCGGTAACAACAGGGACCACCATTACTTACTCTGCCCAAGAAAGGAAAAGGCCAGTGAGAGGAAAATAGAAAGAACCAGCATTCTCACCAGTGAACAGAAGAAATACTTGTCGCCATTACAAAGGACAAGGGAAGTCTGTTAAGAGAGGCTAAGCTAACTTTGGAGGAAGCAGAGAGAATTTGCCATGCAAATGAGCTAGCCCAGCAGCATGCAAAGACATTTAATGAGCCAAACGCCATTGCAGTCAACGACAGCACAAGAGTAGCTGTGGTCAAAAACAAAGTGAAAAGTGGTGTGAACTATCACTGCAAACGATGTGGAAATAAACAATGACCAGCTTATGGCGGGAGATGTGCAAAATGTAATGGAACAAATTGAGCCAGATGAGAAGAAGATAAAGGCAATAATGAGCATGCCATGACCCCAGAGGACAAGAAAGGTGTGCTCAGAGTAATGGGCATGATTAATTTCATTGGAATGTTCATACCCAACTTGTCAGTGAAAATGTCTGCCTTGAGAGAGCTGCTACATGATGCCACAGAATTCAAGTGGACACAGAGACGTGAACGTGAGTGGAACATTTTAAAGACCGCACTGTCACCTGCACCAGTAGTTGTCTACAGATTATGATGCAAAAGACTGAAAATCTTGACAGATGCCTCAAAGGATGGACTTGGAGCTGTCTTGCTACAAGTAGAAAGAGAAATCTGGAAGCAAGTTGCATATGCTTCTAGATCTATGACAAAGACTGAAAGCAAATATGCACAAATTGAGAAAGCATGTCTTGGACTGGCATATGGACTAGAAATATTTAATGTCTATGGCTTTCCCTGTCACATTGTTCAGTGGCCTTATTTTGTCAGTTTGACCGGCTCCTGCATCAAGGAAGCACTTTCCTGGGCTTTGCAAACTTCTATTGTCGGTTTATTGGGAATTTTAGTCGGGTCGCAGAACCTTTGACGAAGCTCACATCTGTTAAAGTCCCTTTTACGTGGACACCAGAGGCTGATTCTGTGTTTAAGGAGCTTAAATCTTGATTTACTGCTGCTCTGATGCTCATTCATCCCATCCCCTCTTCAAAATTTTTTTGTCGAGATTGATGCTTCTGACACGGGCGTAGGGGCCATCCTCTCCCAGCACTTAACCGCCGATCAGAAGCTGCACCCCTGCAACTCCTTCTCTCGCCACCTGACACCTGTGGAACAAAACTATGATATTGGCAACAGGGAGGTATTGGCTGTCGTACTGATGCTGCAGGAGTGGAGGCACTGGCTGGAGTGCTCGGAACTTTCTTTCATCTTTCACACAGACCACAAGAACCTGGCATACCTTTGCTCTGCTCAGAGGCTCAATCCCCTACAGGCACAGTGGGCCCTCTTCCTCACTCGGTTTAGCTTTACCCTGACTTTCTGCAGAATTCAGCAAGAACAGCAAGCCTGACGCCCTCTCCCCGAGGAGTCCCGCCAGGAATTTATTATTCCCCAGTCCCCGATCCTTGGTGCCCTTCAGTGAGATATAACTGTCTATATCCCACTGAAGGTGGCCGACGCTATTGAGGGAGCCACCATTCCCGAAGATTGTCCTGCGGGCCATCTGTTTGTCATCCCGGGACTTTGCCCCAATGTCCTTCGGTGGGCACACGAGTCCAAGATTACGTGCCACCCTGGAGTTTCTCGCACTGCTTTTCTCCTGTCTCCTGTTCTGGTGGCGTTCCTTTTGAGCCGATGTCCAGGAGTTTGAGACCGCCTGCCCCATCTGCGCTTGGAAAAAGTCCTCTCATCTGGCTCCGGCAGGTCTCTTGCGGCCGTTCCCCATCCCCTCCCGCCCTTGGTCCCACATAGCATTAGACTTTGCGACAGGGCTTCCACCATCCAATGGCAATACAGTCATCCTCGCACTAGTGGATCGGTTTTCTAAAATGGCTCACTTCGTCGCCCTCCCCAAGCTTCCCTCAGCTCTCGAGAGAGCGGATATACTGGTTTCCCACGCCTTCCGACTCCATGGCATTCCCCTCAATGTGGTCTCGGATAGGGGTCCACAATTTACATCGGCAGTCTGGAAGGCCTTCTGTAAGTCCCTTGGCGCCTCGCTCAGCTCGTCTTCAGGCTGTCACCCCCAGACTAAAGGCCAAACCAAGCAAGCCAACCAGGATGTGGAGGGCGCCATCTGCTTTGTCTGCCACCAACAACCCGCCTCTTGGTCCATCCATTGCCCTGGATCGAATACCCTCGCAACACACTCATCCGCTCAGCCACGGGCCTCTCTTCATATCATGTGGATTATGGGTACCAACCCCCAGCTTTTCCTTTCCTGGAGTCAGAGTCGGTAGTCCCCTCTGTTGCGGCTCGCCAAGTCTGGCGCAACACCCGGGCGGCACGTCCAAACACAATCAGCGCTTAGCCAACCACCACTGCTCGGCTGCCCCCGAGTACAAGCCGGGATAGAGAGTGTGGCTATCGTCCCACGACTTACCTCTCTACACAGACTCCAAGAAGCTTCAACCCAAGTACATCGGCCCTTACCCTGTTGAACGTGTCCTGAACCCTTCTTCTGTTCAAGTCTGTCTTCCAGAAGCTCTGGGGATACACCTGGCATTCCACGTCTCCCTCCTTAGCCCTCCGGAGGTGCCTCGTTCTCCCCCCCAGCATTTACGGTCAAGGCCATTTTGGATCTGAAAAGAAGGGCAAAGGTTTCCTGTTTTTGGTGGACTGGGACGGTTACGGCCCTGAGGACCGCTTATGGGCTTCCCGGTCTCTCATTCCCGACCCCACCCTTGTTTCCGACTTTTACTAACGAACAATGAAGAAGCTTCAATTATCTTTGTCACGACGATTCAAATGATAACAATGTAACAAGAGAAGACCGTCGAGATCACCGGTATGTGATGTTGTTCCTAAATTACAAACTGTGCAGTAATGAGTAGTAATTTGATGCTATTCCTCTCTGATTCAAAGGTTATCAAACTAACCTGTGCTCCTGTAAATAGTTGAGTGTGAAATAAAACTCAAGAAAATCTGCTGGAGTTGGGTTGATAAAGCGTCCTCAACGATCTTCTTGACCTGTACAAGTGCATGCTGGCGTAAAGTCCAGAAAGAACTTGACAGCACAGTTGAGTTTAAAGAAATGAGTTTGCATCCAGAAGGTAATATCAGAAAAGCAGAATGAGAGGGTATGAGGGTTTCGCTCCTCATCCGAAGCGCTCCGTCAGCGAACTAACAAGTGCTTCGCTGACGAACCTCATTCATAGCAGTGCTAAGCTGTTGGGTGAGGGAATCTGAAACAAAAGCACAAAACACACAAAGTAAAAACAGAATATATTTTGTGTGTGTAAAGTACATCTGTCTATCTTGGCCACAGCCGAGACACCTTTCTCCCCATTATGAGTCAATGCTAAAATTTGAAAAAAGAAAGTTAATGTTCAACTTCCTGGTAATTGTATTAAAATGAAATTTGAACGGCACTGCACCTCGAGCTGGGTCCAGAGATGTCAGAGATGTTTCCGATCCTGGGTGACTAGCTGGCTGAAAAAGTCTGGGGTTGGAAGAGCTGTATCAAGGTGACCTGCAGTGTGCCTGACTGATGGGGACTCATTTGAAAAGTGGATATGAATGTTGAGACTCATCACTGTCTGAGATAAGCCCAATGAGGGTGGTGTCAGCCGCAAACTTGATCAGCTTTACAGACTCATGGCTGGAGGTGCAGCAGTTGGTGTAAATGGAGAAAAGCAAGGGGGAAAGTACACAGTTCTGGGGGGATCCGGTGTTGATCGTAACAGTATCCGAGTATGCTGCTCCTGGTCCGTCAGGAAGTCGATAATCCACCTGCAGATGGAGTCAGGCACATTGAGCTGGGAGTGTTACGGACAGTCAGGTGGAGATCCCAATATGCAGAGCCAGACACAATCCAGGTCAAAAATACTATCTTTAACTTAGTGGAGCAGGAACCAAGTAACAAAGGAATTACAAAAAGTCCAGAATCCAAACTGAGGTAGAACGGTGAAACTAAGGTAGTAAAACAAAAAGGCACCGTGAAAAAAGGCAAAACTCACTGATGAGCAGACGGCGTCACAGGAGGCAAGGAGCACGTGGAACAGACTTTAAATAAACACAGCAGTCTTAAGGTCAAGAGCACAGTAGCAAACAAACTGGTGATTCTCGGGCAGCATGCAAACCAGTAGTACAATCCCACATCCTCCTCCTGCAGCCATGTGACTTAAGAGCCCTTGATGACAAAGTGGCTACAAAGCGGCCTCGTGGCGCCGCTCAGGAAGTGAAGGGATCTACAAGGAAGCACAACATAGGTCAAAGGGTGACAACACCAAAATGAAACAGAACCCTAACAGGGAGAGCTTGTTCTGGAACAGAGCAGGGGGAATGGTGTTGAAGGCTGAGCTGAAGTCCACAAACAGGATCCCGACATTGGTTCCTGGGGAGTCCAGATACTGCGGGATGATGTGGAGGGCCAGGTTGACAGTGTCATCTACAGACCTGTTGGCTCTTTAGGCAAACTGCAGTGGGTCCAGGTGGGATGCTACAAGGTGCTGTGGTGTGCTGAGGAGGGGGTGTTGAAGTCCTTGTTGTGTTGAGGGGGCGCTTTCTTGCCTGAGCCTTGCCTGAGGCTTCACTCTATCCACTGTAAGAGTCAAAGGAAGAAGCCTCAGACTAGGAAGTCCATCTATTTTCTATGCCGCTTTTCCTCACTTGGGGTATGCTGGAGCTGACTTTGGGTGAGAGGCGGGGTACACCCCGGACTGGTCGCCAGTCAATCGCAGGGCACATATAGACAACAAACATTCACATTCACATTCATACCTTGCCAATTAACCTAACATGCATTGGTCCTACATATTTTTTATTTCAGCCTTCCCTTGGAATGGGTTAAACTTGAGCTTCATTTTGTCCACTTGCAATCGTTCAGGTGCGCTCGTAACTGTGAGTGTTCGGCACTAATTGTTTTTCATTTTTATTCACGTACCCCGAATGACATTTGGCGTACTCATGGGGGTACGCATACCCCACTTTGTGAACCTAGGCCCAGTCGAGGACAGTGGTCACCAACCCTTTTGAGACCAAGATCCCTGATCTCGGCCGTAAACCTGCACAAGATCTACAACACCCCCCCTCCCCCCAAAAGGGGATATGTGTATATATACCCTAGACTGTTTTGCATCCAAATTTTCATGTCAACCATTCTGATGGAAAATCAACAACAAGCAATGTTACCTTGCTATCTGGGTAAGTAACCAATTGCTGCATCCAAGAGGGCATGGCTCCAGTTAAAATCATTGTTGGAGAGAATTGGCTTTCATGAGTGATAGTCCAAATAGTGAGAAAATGTTGCTGTGAAGTGAATTTCAGTGTGCAGCGATCATTGAATAAAGTCACAGTGACTCATCAATGTTTTCAGGCAGGAGGTTTATTGTACTTCTCTGGATTCTCTTATAAAAAGTACAGCAATGCAGCATATCGTGCTTGATTATTCCTCCCACTCTGTCTCAGCGGGTGTGTCTATAGATATGTCAGCCACCTGCCGACCTTACCCCAGGGATGGAAATAAAAGCAAAAAGGGGGAAAAAAAAACATTCCACGAGAGCATGCGTCTCAGGTGGCTATACAAAATAGCTCTCATCCACACACTGCCACTGAAATACGGTTTTGCTGTGAAAAGCAACGGCCTCATCATTGCACAACTATACAAGACTGCTGGACCTCCTTATGTGAATTCAGTTTAGCAGCAGCCACAGTGACTTGCTTCAAAAGAAGCAGAGTTGAACAATGAGACCATATAAAAATGTTTTTTTGTCTATACTGTATGGCAGGGGTCACCAACCCGTCGATCGCGAGCAACCAGTTGATCTTTGGGACGTTCCAGGTCGATTGTGAGAATGTTAGAAAAAATATGATTGGATCAGTGCCCTCTCCTTCCGGAGAGGAGGAGACACGCATTTTGTCCACTGAACACACCGGTACACCTTGACGCTCTTCAGGCACGCAACACGTAAGCCCCAGCCAGGAGCTCAGTCCCCAAAACCTGGCCGGAGGTACCAGCGCATGGACACCGGGTCGCCTCGTCGCGCAAGCATGCAGAGGTTAAGCGAGGGAGAGAGAGTGAGTGACAGAGAGCAGCGATGTGCCTGTGCACATAACAGTAGTTATTGCGCGTTCATATGGCTGAAAATCTGCTTTTGCTACCTCAAAATTCAGGTGCAAATATGACTCCATGGACATGCACTTCCAAAAAAATCTTTGCTCTGCGGCGACCCGCTGACTGTTGTAACACATTGACCAGCCCCCTCTCTCCTCAACCGCCATCGCTCGCCCACAACAAGCCAGCCAGCCAAATAGAGTGTGGTTTGCTCATGGAGCAGACGCCACAAGCCCGACCCCGACAAAGATCCACAAATGCAAGGGTGCCCAAAGTGCGGCTCTGGGGCCACCTGCGACGTGTGGCTCATTTGTCATTGCATCACTGCAGAAACAAAATAAAATTTTAAAAAACAACAAAAATGGTAAAAATAGAGCAACAGGCACAATAGGACACCAACAACTAATAATAATACAAAGCTTAATATATCTACAGTACATCTATCACTTTTTACTTTACTTTAAAAACCTTTCTATAAAATAAATATAATAAATTGTCACGTTCGCCCCTGGCCTTCGTGGCCTGCTTGTGTTGTTTTCTACCCCTGTCTTCTCCTGGCCTGTTTTCTTTCTGTTTGCAGTCACCCGTGAGCAGGCTGGAGGGGGGAAGGCTGGGCACACCTGTGGCTGATTGCTCTCTCCACTTAAGCTGACTGCCTGCAGCTGGCGGCCGCTGGTTCTTTGTCCTCACTCCTAACGGCTACCCGCATGTGGAGTTTCACTCTACACTCGGGCTCCTTTTTTTTCTTGTTGTGTAATTGTCAAAGTTTAGCCCAGCTGTTTCCCAGCTCTCCAGCCCGCTCCAGTTTGATTTTTCATGGTGTTGTTCTCAGTTTTAGTTTTTCCACCAACACCATCGTCCTTTGTTCTTGGTCTGTTTGTGCACGGTTAGCCATTAAAGGCATTGAACTGTACTCCAAGCTCTCCGCCTCTGCATCCGGGGTCCAAACCATTTCTAGAACATCACAGAAAGAAACAGTCAAGCCATGGCCCCGCGGAGCCAGAGCCCATAAGGTTGGCACTACGCCACCAGGCGCAACGCCTGCGTAAACAGGAGGAGCAGTTGAATGCTTTGGGTGTGTGCGTCAAGAGCCTAGCTGCCCGATAAGACTCACGCATGCAGACCCTGGAAACACAGCTCGGCGCGTTGGTTTCGGCCCTGCAGCACAACACCACCAACACCACCATGCTACCTGCTAGCCTCGAGACTCCCACGGACCCTCCGCCCACATCTAACGCCAACTTACCTGCACTCGGCCCGCTGCTCTCCAAGCCCGAGAGGTTCTCCGGCGATTCAGGCGAGGTACGACCCTCCCACATCCAATGCGAGCTACACTTTGAGCTCCAGGTGGCGGCCTTCTGCTCCAAGTGGGCACGAGTCGCTTTCGTCATGTTCCACCTGACTGAAAGAGCGGAACGTGGGCCACGGCGGTATGGAGCCGCTGATCTCCCCTCTGCTCATCCTATTCCGCCTTCGCCAAGGCCATGGAGCAAGTGTTCCAGCGTTCTCCTACAGGCTGCGATGCGGCACGCTCCCTTCTGCGGCTGTGTCAGGGACGCTGCAGTGCTGCCGATTACGCCATCGAGTTCCACGCGCACCCGGCAGAGAGCGACTGGAACGCCTCGACCCTGCTGGATGCCTTCTTCATGGGACTTTCCGACTCCATCAAGGATCAAATGATTCCGCTGGAGTCTCCTGCACACCTCGATGACCTCATCAACGTGGCCATTCACATTGAGAAGCGCCTCAATGACCACAAGGTGGACAAGGGGCGTGCCACTCCACTACTGCGGCCAGTCAGGTCATTCTATCTCCCACTGTTCCGTCCGCCCCGACAGCCCACGCTCTCAAGCCTCGCGTCCCAGCCCTCCACTCTCTTCCACGGACACGCTCTCCGGGATGACGTCGCCGTCTGACCCGGCGGGTAGACTACAACTCCCACGTACACTCTGCTGGTCTACCGAACAAATAGACAGTAATACGTTCATCGACTCCAAGGCAGTTTTATTGATGAGGATTTTGTTAAACAATTTTGCATTCTTGTGGTAAAACTACCAGTGTCTAAAGTTATGCGTTCCCTCGATGGGTGTCACCTAGCTACCATCACACACCAAACCATCCTGTTTTTTTGTGTCCGGTAATCACTTTGAGTCCATTGTGTTTCTTAGTCATTCCTTCCCGTGCGGCAACCATTGTGCTAGGGCTTACCTAGTTGCTCAAACACAGTCCCCACATAGACTGGACCAGATCCACCATAACTAACTGAAGTGTTTTCTGTCACACCCACTGCCTCAGATCTGCGTGTCCAGGCACTTCGTCCGTCCAGGTATATCCCCCGGAAAGTACTGACCTCACCTCCGTACCTTCTGTCTATCACGACCTCCGGGAAGTGTTCAGTACAGAAAAGGCAGTCACTTCCACCCCACCGCCCATATGATTGCGCCATCGATCAACTTCTCGGTGCTCCCTTCCTGTCCTCACGGTTGTATAATGTCTCCAAACCCGAGAGGGAGGCGCTGGAACAATATATCTCCACATCCCTCGTGGCCGGCCTCATTCGCCCCTCTTCGTCTCCATTAGCAGCTGGATTTTTTTTTGTAGAGAAGAAAGATAAGTCCCTACGCCCCTGTGTCGATTACCGCGCTCTCAACGATGTCACCGTCAAAAATAATTAGCCCTTGCCGCTCATGGATTCCGGGTTCAACTCCCTTCATGCCGCCAAGATTTTTACCAAGCTCGACCTGCGCTCCGCCTATCATCTGGTTCGTGTCCAAGAGGGTGATGAATGGAAGACCGCGTTCAATACCCCTCTCAGACACTTTGTCGTTTACTTAGATTACATTCAAATTTTTTCCTCTTCACTCAATGAACACATCCAACACATCCGGTTAGTCCTGCAACGGCTACTAGAAAACAAGATGTTCGTTAAAGCTGTGAAGTGCTCTCACTCCTCCTCCGTTTCCTTTTTGGGGATCATCGTGGAGCTTAGTCCCGACCCAGCCAAGATCCGGGCTGTGGTTGACTGACGCGCTCCTACATCAAGGAAGCTTCTTCAAAGGTTCCTGGGCTTTGCCAACTTCTATTGTCGGTTTATTAGGAACTAGTCAGGTTGCACAACCTCCCTCCGCAGTTCAGCACCATCTGCCAGAATCCCTCAGGATTCACCCTGTTTTCCACATCTACATCCTGAATCCTGTCACCTCCTTCAATCTTAGCCCTCCGGAGGTGCCTCCTCCTCTCTCAGGCTGGTTGACGGCCATCCAGCATTTACAGTCAAGGCCATTTTGGACCGGAGAAGAAGGGGCAGGGGTTTCCAGTATTTGGTGGACTGGGACGTTTACGGCCCTGAGGACCGCTCATGGGGTTCCCGATCTTTCATTCCCGACCCCACTCTTCTTTTAGACTTTTACGAACGTTTTCCTGAGAAGCCAGGTAAGCCGCCGGGTGGCGTCCATTAAGGGTGGGGGGTATTGTCACGTTCGCCCCAGGCCTTCGTGGCTTGATTGTGTTATTTTCTACAACTGCTTTCTCCTGGGCTGTTTTCTTTCTGTTTGCAGTCGCCCGTGAGCAGACTGGAGGCGGGAAGGCTGGGCACACCTTTGGCTGATTGCTCTCTCCACTTAAGCTGACTGCCTGCAGCTGGCGGCCACTGGTTCTTTGTCTTCACTCCTACCGGCTACCCGCATGTGGAGTTTCACTCTACACTCGGACTGCTTTTTTTTTTGTGTGTGTAATTGTCTAAGTTTAACCCAGCTGCTTCCCAGCTCTCCAGCCCGCTCCTTAGCGTGGTTTGATTTTTCATGGTGTTGTTCTCAGTTTTAGTTTTTCACCAACACCATCGTCCTTTGTTCTTGGTCTGCTTGTGCACACTGAGCCATTAAAGGCATTGAACTGTACTCCAAGCTCTCCACCTGCTGTCCAAATCTTTTCTAGAACATCACAATAAATAAATATAATAATAATTATGTATTATATAATTAAAATAATATTACATATATTAATATATTATTTAATAGTAATTAAATATTGTATAATTATAATAAATAGAATATATTTAAATATAAATTGTGCATATATAATTTTCTCAGCACATATATATATATATACAGTAGATCTTGCGCAGGTTCACAGCCAAACGGTTGGTGACCACTGCCGTATGGACTCTGTGATTGGGCGAGATGTCAGATGGGAATCAGATGGGATAGGCTGCGATGTACCCTATTGGTCAGTACTGGGACCAAAACTGTTCACCTTATACAGTATATAAATGGAATCTGAAAACCACAAAAGACCTGAAGTTAATATTTCTTGCAGATGACACAACTGCATTTTGCTGCATTTTAAAACACACAAACACACAAATATCCATCCATCCATTTTCTTTACCGCTTCTCCTCATTAAGGTCACAGGGGCATGCTGGAGCCTATCCCAGCTGACCTTAGGCAACAGGCTGGGTACACCCTGGACTGGTCGCCAGCCGATCGCAGGGCACATATAGACAAACAACCATTCACACTCACATTCATACCTATGGACAATTTAGACTCACCAATTAACCTAACATGCATGTTTTTGGAATGTGGGAGGAAACCGGAGTGCCCGGAGAAAACCTACGCACGCACGGGGAGAACATGCAAACTCCACACAGAAATGCCCACAGGAGATTCGAATCCAGGTCTTCCCGATCTCCAGACTTTGACTGTGTGGCCAACATGCTAACCACTAGACCACCGTGCGGCCCCACACAAATATCATGTGCATTAAATTGAAAATATTGGAATTCACAGACTTGGTACATTTTCAAAAGTCCAAAACCATGCACAAAGCAAACAATAGACGACCCAATGACAACAAGTGACAGAAAATTCAACCTTAGGGAAAAACTAAATCTAAATCATTTGTATGCACGTACAACACTAAAAAAAGTTTAATAGTACATCTGTATGTGGAATTAAAGTAGGGATCAGTTTGAATAAAAACTGAAACAATGTACTATTATGAGTCAGCTTCTTCCTTCTCCTTTTGGACATGCTGAATTATTTATGTGCAAGTTTTCATATGTTGATGTGTATTCAAGATTTTATTGTCCTTGTTAATATTTTAACATGACCTGAATAAATTGCTTATTTGTGTTAAACCCTACAGTACCTTAATCATAAAATCTAACCCTTAAATACTGTCCTTAAATCCTAATGCTAGTCACAAACCCCACGTGTAACCAAAACCCCAATCCTAACCCTACACCGCATCGCGAACACCTACCCCTAACTTTGTGTCATATTCATTCATTTTGAATTAAACACCCAAAATTTCAAAAAGAAAAACACATCACAGATATATTTTAAGGATAAGGTTTTTAGAGATGGCTAGAATTAAACAAAAGAAGTACTCTGTTGCTTAGCAACTTTATCAGCTTGCTTCAGCTTGCACATGTAGAAGGCACACACTCATATCCTAGACTGACATTAGCTGGAACCAGTTAGATGCAGACACATAGCCACATCACTGATGCACGTAGGGTACGTACCACCACTGCGAGGATGGGACCCAAGAACAGCATAATAAAGTAGGCACTTCCTAGTTCAAAGCTTCTTTCTTTTCCCATGGGATGGACTGAAGTCCAGCTCTGAGCTTTGTGACATCTTCCAGACAATTACTTTACTAAAGATTGAAAATACAGAGAAGAGTGTCCGACTGATCTCTTCTCGGGATAAACAAACTCGTACTTTTCAAGGTCCTCTAATGAATTCTTGCCCAAATCAGTTGGAAATTGATGCCTTTTACATATACGCTATACAAGGTTAATTTCTCAGGTAACTAGCACTGAACTGTTTAGCACTTTATACTCAACTAGTAGTGCAATCCATCCATCCATCCATCCATCCATCCATCCATTCATCCACTTTCTATGCCGCTTTTCCTCATTAGGGTCACAGGAGTATGCTGGAGCTTACCCCAGCTGACTTCGGGCGACAGGCGGAGTACACCATAGACTGGTCGCCAACCAATCACAGGGCGTAGTAGGCAATGTATAATATAAATTGTCCGCCAGTTTTAAAGAAAAGTGGAACCTACAGCCAAAAAAATAAATAAAAGAAATAGAAACCAATGATAGTGTTTGTCCCACCTCATCCTTTGTGTGCATACACTGTGGCATGGTACCTGTAATATGATGTAAACTTCCACCACTTCTACTCTTCAGTTCTTTTACGTTAATGGTAATTAATTATGTTGTTGCGTAAGACCCTTGTAGTGCAAGTTCAGAATTGCTACTTGTACATTCTGGGATCAGAGCCATTTACTTCATCACAACAAGAATGTCCTGAGAGGAATGCTCACGTTTGACTTTGCACTCACTTGCTACTTTGTTGTTTTTATATTGACCTTCAATAAACCAGCATTAAATCTTGTGGATATGCTGGTGCTCCGTATTTTATGGTTTGATGCAGCATTTATTGTTCTATTTACTGTGTTATGGGAAGGTATAAACATGTGAAGCTGCAATTATTAAAGTTGGTATTAATTATGTACACTATGACACAGTTTAACAGCCACTTCAGTTCATCACAGTGATAAATGATGCTGCACTGAACAAAGAACTTTAAAAGCACGTGTAAACTTAGCAACTAATTATATTGAATAAAGAACTTCATACTTTATACTGATGCACTGCTAAGGTAACTGTAAGTAATGTCAGAGATTTTCTCAATGTCTTATTCAAAAAGGGCATAAAGTCTTAAAGGAGGCCTTTTAACACCACTAGTCTCTAAAGCAGGTGTCCTAGCATATGCTGCATCAATTATACAAAAATCTTTAATGAGTTATAACACCACTCATTACCAGGCTGTATGGCAACATGCCCTCTATCCATTTACTTTGGCCTGAATGATATTTATAGCACAGATTACAGCCTAAATAGCCAGGAAGAGGCATGTGCATACAGAAGACAAGTGAAATTTCTTGTTTGAGGGATGCCCAGAGAGGCTACATGACATGCTACTTGTTTCCAAGTAAGAGTGACCGCTAAAAAAAAAGTGATGAATGACTACTATTTTTCTCCATTTCTGTGTACAAGCAAATGAATTATAGGCAGGAAGGCTGATGGTGACCATCACGTTATTGTTCATACTCCCTCGTGACAGAAAGAATGCACTTTTAAAAAAATTTATTTTTTAAATCCGCTCATTCTGCAGGCAGTGACAGAGCATGAAAGGGTGGCGACATGCTGTGTTCGCCACTGTCTGCAAGGAGGACTTGCAGGACCACTTGGCAGCAACAAGACCCAAGGCAGATCAGACCGGAGAGTGAACGCAAGTCCTGAACATCATGCGCCCACTCGCAGTTAAAGATGACAGCATACACGGCTTAAAAGCAATGGGTATAGCTTGTACAGCGAGACGAGTATGCAGGTGGTCTGCTGAGGATATGCTGTAGTGTGGGGGAGGAGGCTTAAGGGGGACATCTCCTGCTAGGCTGAGGCATTGTTATGGATGCTGTTTGTTTGCAGGTTTACGCAAACTCTGCAACAATTCCCATGACCTTTGTGAGGGGGTGGCATGTACAAAGCAAGAACCCATAAATTGAGATAAAAATGCAGATTCAAGAAGGAATTTCTTTTAATTTTATTAACCCTGTCCTGTAGTGCTTGGGCAACTAATACTGTTAATCTAAATGCCCTGGTATGTGTGCAGAATTGCTCTGCAAGGGAGAAGTGTGGGATACTTGAAATTTGTGTTTAACTTTATTTGATGTTTTATTATACTTTACTTTAACTGTTTGGGGAAGAGAAGATAAGGAGACGGGGGAAACTGTGGGGACAAGACAGAGTGACAATAACAAAAACCCATGAAGCCGGTGGCTCTCTTGTGGCGGGGGCTTGGCCTGACTGTGTGGGGTGGGGCTTGCTGGGTGCTGGGAGGCAGTCCCTCTTCTTTCATACATTCTCAGTGACACATACGTGCACATTTATGCACGTATATATAACATGAAGACATGCACACATACACACCTACAGAGATACCTATACACGCATACATATACAAATAGACACAGTACATAAGTACTTACAGACATAGCTCACTGATTTATCCTTCTTCTTTTGTCTTTTCTATCCCCTCCTGCTCCGGTCTTGCCGCTCCAAATTTTCATAACATTAAATATAAAGTAAGGTCAATTAAAATCTATATAACAGAGGAAGAGTATCTTACACTTTTCTCTGGCAGAGCAAATCTGTTTAGCATGTAAGGGCATTTAGATCAACAATACTATCTACCCCAATGGCTGGACAGGACAAAAAATAAATAAATAAATAAACACATAATTTATTCTGAACCATTTTTCAATGCAGCTCCATGAGTGACAGGCGACATCAAGCGGTAACAACATGTAACAATGACAAACACTGTCCAGCTAATGATGTGATCTATTTTTATTTACGCAGCCAATCAATGCATTAACAGCGTGTTACGTAGTATGTGCCGCTGTTTTCCAGGTTTGCGTATAGCTAATGCGGCAGCAGAGTTAAGAGAGCTGCAGGCTTTTTGCTAACCCGTGTTATGGCGAAACGAACAGGCAGTATCACATCTACACACCAAGCCAAAGAGGACTGGAAGAGGTGAATCTGGGTGAGATTTTTTCTTTTTCGAATGAGAAAGGGCTGTTCTGAAAAACATGCTGCAAAGCTAAAGTAGCAAGTGTGGACTAAATGTCATGTGGAGCTTAACCGTGCAAGTAAGTTTTAAGCAAGTTTTACGCCGAGAGACTGGAAGATGGTTGTTTTTTTTCTGTTGACATTTTTAAATTATTATTTTTTTATTTAGACAAAAGCAAACATATACAACAAATATGGCATCAATTTCAAGTACATGTGCCACAACAGGTTGTTGCAAAACAGACAGGAAATTACAGTATACATAATTAACAAAATAAATGTTAAACAAGAAAAAATAGAAAATGAAATTAGAAATTAGCGGTTTCCTACAAGATTTAGATCATTAATTGGATGAGATAGTTCTATGGCATTTTTTGTCTGAGGTTGATAAAAAAAGAAAGCTACACTGTGAAATACGCCTTGCCGTTCTTTTGAACACAGTCATACAAAATACTGCAGAATGGAAGTTGGACTACCTCAATCTCTCAGGTTTTGAACGGGTGGGATACTACAAGTGTGCATGTCTGATGGCGCTCATAGAGATCCAGGGAATGCTCAGTTTGTTTGTATGTATGTTCAGACACTTGAAAAATTAGAGGGAAAATTGATCACGCCAGCTCCACCGATTGGTCTACTGTTGCAACCTGATCCACAGCTCTACCAGCACGTGTTTTTCTGAACCAAAATATAGCCACCAATGGTAATAGTAATGGTAATAGTAGTGGTTTAATTTGATTTGAACATGAAGTTACAATGCAATACATCACATAATTCAATTCACAGTTCCACACGTCCAAAAGGAGTAGGAAGAAGCAAAGCTTATTTAATCCTACCCCCACATTCATTCCACATGTTATGCAGTACATTTATTCACTTCCTGTATTCCATATGTGATTTTCTAATACATAGAAGAATGATTAGGTAATGTAACAATATGATGATTTAATTATTAAGATTTTGTTCACAATAAATTTAATAATCAGTATAATAATAAATAAATCATAATAAATAGAGACACACACAACAGAACAAGTTCAAGACTCTTCTTCCTTGTATTTTGCAAACATCAACTGCTTCTATTGTTTCTTGAATTTGCTCACCTTGGTGTTTTGGTTGATTTCCTTACTCAATCAGTTCCATAATTTAATTCCACACACTGAAATGCTGTGGGTTTTTAGTGTTGTTCTCGCATATAAGATCCCTAAGATCATATTACTCCTGTCTTGTAGAAAAGTATTGTGTGACATTTTCGGTTAATACGTTATTGTTAGCTTTGCGCATTATTTTAGAGGTTTCAAAATTTTGTAAATCAGCTAATTTTAATATTTGTGATTTTAAAAATAAGGGATTTGTATGTTTTCTATAAGATAAGTATAATTAATTTTATTGTTCATATGCAAATAAGTCTAGCATTGAGCAGTCCAGCAATGAACATGCAGGCAATTCTGCTTGTGTGCACCATCTAAGTTCAGAATATTTCGTCTTCGAATTCCACAGCAAGTAAGTATTTTATGTGACTGCGAGGGACAAGAAATGTGAGCTTGTCCGCACACATCTGATCACTCTCTGTCTGAAGGCCATGTGAACCTTCAATGACCCGCCACTCCAGAGGCTGGCATGCGTCTGTGGATAGTGATGCTTGGCCTCCTGCCCAAGAACCCAGTCTTCACACACAGTCTCTGTAGGCTCACGGTGATGGAGGGTGGGCCAATACCACCCAGCATCACACACACACTTTCAGTTTAATTTATGGTTGTTTTAAGATCAATGCAGCCATTTTTAAGAGGTGAAATAGTGAGACCATGCAGTTACAGCAGCTGGAAGTGAATGGCAGTTTGAGTAGCCCTCCACATAAATGGAAAAGGACATCTCATGACAACAGCGTCAGCAAACATAAAATAATACACATTAGACTATTGCCTGTGAAATCCACAGGGCATGTTTTAGTTTGTCCCGTAGGACGCACATTTCATTGTCATGCAATGGTCCAAATATAAAAATGAAATTGAAAACATTTGATTTTGATCATTTCAAAATCGATATGTCAAAAACATTCTTGGTGATAATTGACATAGTATTTGTTTACCCAATGAAACAGAGATAAACTGCACAACAATCATATTGTAGATTTAATACCATGCTCAGGCACACTTGACACATAAATTCTGAATTGTCTGACTAATTTGAGTGCCCCATGCTGTGCTCAAGCACAGTCCATTTCCTTGACCCCAGCAAGACATGGAAGACATTTATATGGGCATATTACGCTTGCTCATCCACTAGACATAAACAGTACCTGGACAAGGTATAAATAAGTCTTGCGGGAGCGTGTTTTTTTTTTTTTTTTTCTAATGTGCATTTCTGGTCACAAATTGTGTGCTAAGTGTGTAATTTGTGCATCAACAGCAAGCATGCAGTGCGCAAACTAGTCTTCATGCTTTTCAGGCGTGCCATAAGTGAATAAATAAATGACACGCATTGCCATGGCAGATTGCGGGACAATGCGGAGGCAAAATGTTGCAAGTGTATCCATCCATCCATCTTCTTCCACTTATCCAAGGTCGGGTCGCGGGGGCAGCAGCCTAAGCAGGAAAGCCCAGACTTCCCTCTCCCCGGGGAGAGGGAAGTTTCTTTGTACAGCTCCTCCCAACGGATTCCGAGGTGTTACCAGGCCATTGAGAGACATAGTCGCGCCAAGGTGTCCTGGGTCATCCCTGAGGCCTGCTACCGGACATTGCCTGAACACTTCCCAGAGTAGGCGTCCGGGACGCATCCTGACCAGATGCAGGGTTACCTCATCTGGCTCCTCTCAATGTGCAGGAGCAGCGGTTTTACGCCGAGTTTCTCCCGGGTGACAGTGCTCCTCACGCCTCTCCAGGTCTCACTGTCGCTGCAAATAAGAGCGTTGAAGTCTCCGAGCAGAACAAGGGAATCCTCCGAGGGAGCACTCTCCAGTACTTCCTCCAAGGACTCCAAAAAAGGTGGGTATTCTGTATTCTGAAGTGCTGTTTGGCGCATAAGCGCAAACAACGGTCGGGACCCTTCCCCCCCACTTGAAGGCGGAGGGAAAATACCCTCTCGTTGACCGGGTTAAACTCCAACGTACAGGGGCAACAATGCCCATCGCCTCTCATTGGTGGCAACTCCAGAGTGGAATAAAGTCCAGCCCCACTCGAGAGGACTGATTCCAGAGCCCTCGTGAGTCCAACTACATCTAGCCGGAACTTGTCTATCTCGCGCACCAGCTCAGGAGGCTCTTTCCCCACCAGAGTGGTGACATTCTATATGCCAAGAGCTAGCTTCTGCAGCCAAGGATCGGATCGCCAAGGTTCCCGCCTTCGGCCGCCACCCAGCTCGTCCTGCACCCAACCCCTTTGGCCCCTCCTATGAGTGGTGAAGTCATGGGACAGGGGACCAATGTTACCTCTTTGGGTTATGTCCGGCAAGGCCCCAGTGTGCTAGTGTCAACACCGCTTAACCATGCTTTGGTGTGGCACAAGACAGTTGGTGAGTGCACATATAACCCACTCGCAGATTGAGAGTCGAGAACACTCGCCATCGGGCTAAAAGCCCCAAGCTTTCAACTGTATGTCCAGCCCGACTCTTAAGGCATCAGGGAGAGAGGTTTACCAACGTGCTCTCGCACAGATACACTGGCTGGCATCCACTACAAACATTTAGTCACAATTGAGGTTTGTTGAGTGCAGATTGTTGCAATACATTCAAAGCGATGTCTTGATGCATACTTCATGGAAACATTTTGATTAAAATATCTGTATGCTCGCACAGAAAAACATTTTAGCAGATCAATATGTGACGTAAAATTATGGAACGACTTGAGTAAGAAAGTCAAGCAGTGTAATATGAGCCCTACAAACACATGGTGTTTACAAGGTATAAAAAAAGAATGCTGAGAACCACTCGTGTCTGGTATTATTTATCCTGTATTAATTCATTTATTATTATTATTGTTATTATTTTTATCTTGTTTTAAACATTTAAACATTTGAATGGCCAAAATTGAATGTGGGTCTTGGTAGTTTGGTGCTAATCCAAATTAGAACTGTTGGGTGTTTTTTTGCAGGTTTGGTCTGCTTAGTCACAGTAGTTAAATATATTTTTTCAGACATACAGTTAAAATGTTAACTGGTGCAATGCTAAATAACTTGAAATGATGCATTAATGTTGCATTACTCAAAAGTTTGAGACGTTTGGATTCCAAGTGATGTCCACAATCGCACATCCAGCTCAAGAATTGTGAGCACTGGGACCCCACAGGGGTGTGTGCTGAGTCCACTCCTCTACACGCTCTTCACCTACCATTGCGTGGCCTCCCAGAACAACACCAGCATCATTAAATTTGCGGATGACACTACAGTCATCGGACTGATCACTGCTGGTGTTGAAACATCATACAGAAAAGAGGTGGCGGACCTCATAGCTTGGTGTCGTGATAACAATCTCCTTCTCAATACAGATAAGACTAAAGAGATGATCATTGACCCAAGAACAAGGGAAAAGGAGCCGCATAGACCCCTGTTTATTGATGAGACTGAGGTGGAGAGGGTGAAAACCTTCAAGTTCCTTGGCACACACATCAGCGAGGACCTCACCTGGTCTCACAACACCCAACAAATTCTGAAGAAGTCCCAAAGGAGACTGTACTT
This sequence comes from Dunckerocampus dactyliophorus, assembly GCF_027744805.1. Classification (NCBI taxonomy): domain Eukaryota; kingdom Metazoa; phylum Chordata; class Actinopteri; order Syngnathiformes; family Syngnathidae; genus Dunckerocampus; species Dunckerocampus dactyliophorus. The sequence continues at coordinate 23,636,932 of NC_072819.1, read as the reverse complement.
CCTGAGAAGACTGAGGAAATTTGGCATGCCCACCACAATCCTGAGTTGCTTTTACAGATGCACTATCGAAAGTGTCCTTACCGCCTCCATCACTGTTTGGTATGGTAACTGTACAACACGTGATAGGAAGGCACTCCAGCGGGTGATCAAGACCTCACAGAACATTGTTGGGGCAGCCCTCCCCTCACTGCAAGACATTTATAAATCTAGAGTCCTACGCAGAACACACAACCTCATCAAGGACAGCACACATCCACAACACTCATTATTCACACTCCTACCGTCAGGCAGACGCTACAGGAGTTTGAAGTCCAGGACCACAAGGCTGGCAAACAGCTTTTACCCACAGGCCATCAGGCTTCTCAACGAAGAACTCACACACGCCGCACGCAACACACGCACACACTCATAGCACTTTATTTATTTATTTATTTGTATTATTTACTTGTATTAATGTCTCTTCTGTTGTTGTTGCTTAATTTATTGGTATATATGTTTATGTGTTTATGTTTCTTATGTTCTCATTCTTTCATTTGTTTTCTTTCTTTTCTTGGGAGAATGAACAGAATAAGATTTTCATTGCATGGTATAACTGCTGTTTTACTATGCACATGACAATAAAACTGTCTTGATCTTGATCTCTTGAAGTGAGTTGGCTTGGGCTATGATGCCCAGGTTCACCCATTCAGACTTCAATCCCAGCAAATGTGTGTTCCCTCTTTTCTCGTTATCTGTCCCCTCTTAAACCATTCACATTTTGCAGTGCCAAGACATAAACAAATACATTTGTGACCAATAAAACCTTAAACACAGGAGCATTTTCTCTCCTAGGAAATTGACCTTTCTTGGCAGTTGGACTGCCTGCAGTATTTTTCTCCAAATCTCCAAAGCCTATGAGCCCTATGTTTTTTTCTAGAACACAACCTTGCCAATGGCAAAAATTGGGGTCAGTAAATGAAGGTACACACTTTCTAATCTGTTCTGGATTTTACTGGAAGGTTCTGCACCACCTCCACTGCGGTGTAAGAAATTACCTGAGCTCTGACCCCTCACGAGATAAAATGGACTCACAGGAAAGGGCTCCACTCTATTTTCCACGCCGACCTGCAGCTGTCTCATGAATATTTACAATATTCCTCGATCAGTGCACTCAGGTCAATAAGACTGCACTGCGTAATCAGCATCCAAGACATAGGTTAATAACTTGCAATTTGTTTTTTTTATATTGACGCCTAATCTGATTAAGTGCAACTGAATTTTCCAGTTGCTATTGATCACAGGGAATCTAAATAGAAGTGTCTTATTGTCGAGGATAATCAATGTATGCCGACATCGAGCTGTGGCTTCAAATGTGTTTAACTCGGACAAAGTACTGTATAGTGGTGCGATGTATTTTTTATGGAAATTATTTTACATAGTGAAGCTAATTGGTCTCCTGCACGTTACAATGTGTAATGAGCTTGATTTTCAAGTCTAGCAGGGCTGTAAAATGATGGCTTGACACAAAAATAAATATTAAGTTGATCAAACATTAATATCTTTTTGTATGTGCTCAACTTAAAATACAAATGTGTGGGATCTGTTAACAAGAAAATTAGGGGTGTCAAATTAAAGCATTAATTGTAATTAATTAATTACAGTGATATTGAGTGTGTTCTCAATAATCTCATTTTTTATCATTATTTTAGCTGTTTCTGTATGCAAGATGCCTTATAAAATAGAGCTCCAGGCGTGATGTGACAGATGTTACTAGTTTTGTTTTACAGCGCCATGTTGGCTGGCCAAGCAGCAGCTAAAATGAATGAAAACAGCATCATCGCAAACCTTTCGGAATTTCTTTAAATTTATTTAATCCTATTTAATCCTACCCCCTCTCCGCTAATAAATTTGTTCACTTCCTTTATTCAACATGTACCATTCACCCATTCCATTTTCCTCCACTTATGCGGATCCGGGGCGCGGGAGCAGCAGTCTCAGTAGGGAAGTCCAGACTTCCCAGGCCAGTTGTAAAACATAATCCCTCCAGCGTGCCCTAGGTCTGCCCTGGGGCCTTCTCCCGGCTGGGCATGCCTGGAACACTTCACCAAGGAGGCGTCCAGGAGGCATTCGAACTAGATGCCCGAGCCACCTTAATTGGTTCCTCTCGATGTGAAGAAGCAGCGGCTCTACTCTGAGATCCTCTCGGATGACTGAGCTCCTCACCCTATCCAGTCCAGCCACCCTACAGAGGAAACAGCTCTCTCTTCACCACAGCAGTCCGGTACTGCAACCGCATTACTGCAGACGCTGCGCCGATCCGGCTGTTGTCATCACACGCCAACCTTCCCTCACTGGTGAACAAGACCCCAAGATACTCGAACTCCTCCACCTGGGGCAAGACCTTGCTTCCAACCTGGAGGGTGCAATGCACCATTTTCCGACTGAGAACCATGGCCTCGGATTTGGAGGTGCTCAGTCTCATCCCAGAAGCTTCACACTCAGCTGCCAACCGCCCCAGTAAATGCTGATGGTCACATCGGACCACATCGTCTGCGAATAGCTGAGAAGAGAACCTGAGGCCCCCAAACTGGAACCAGTGGACGCCTTGGCTGCGCCTATAAATTCTGTCCATGAAAATTATGAACAGAATCGGTGACAAAGGACAGCCTTGGCTAGCAATGGGAACCAGACTCCTGCTCCGGTTGTACAAGGACCGAATGGCACGTAGTATCGAGCCACCAATCCCATACTCCGGGAGCACCCCCCACAGGACACCACGAGAGACACAGTCGAATGCCTTTTCCAAGTCTACAAAGCACATGTAGACCAGCACCCTTGCAAGGGTGTCGAGCTAGTCTAGTGTTCCACGACTGGGACAAAAAACACATTGCACCTCCTGTAGTTGAGGTTTGACTAATGGTCATATCTTTCTCTCTGAGGAGAGTGATCCCTCTATATTTGGAACACGCCCTCCGGTCACCCTTCTTAAAAAGGAGGACCACCAACCCGGTCTGCAAATCCAGAGGTACTGTTCCCGACTTTCATACATGCAAAATAATGGACACGGCTGCACTACTGCTGACTTTGTTTACACCATATTGCACAACTCTTACAAAGGCTACGCCTCCAATTTATTTATTCTAAACATAAGGGTTTGAAACTGACTGTAGAAGAAAGGCAAAGTAAAAAGCCAAAAATGTCCCACTTTACTTTTTTGGAATGTGAATATGTGAATAGTTGGATCCACTGACAGACTGTGCACCAGCAGTATACTAAGTACTACTATACTACTTAAAACCTCATTAAGATCCAAATGTGTAAAATGCAAATTCTAGCAATTCTTCAACTGGTCTTAAGATTTTGATCAGGTCTGTGTATATAATATATACATATATATAAATATACACTCCTGACCAAATTTGCATTTGCACATTTGGATTTAAATGAGGTTTTAAGTAGAGCTACAATATGCAAAAGCAAGAAGGGGGAGTGAGACAAAAAACATTTGGAATTATTGTAATTTAAACAAAAAAAAAATGAAATAGATTTATCACCTGACCAAAAGTTTAAGGCCTCAGGGTATAAAAGGCAAAATCTGCTCAAAATTTAAATTTTCTGTCAGGCATTCACACTGTCAAGCTCTTCTGATGGCTAAAGCTAAGAAGCTTTCTCTTATTGAACGTGGTCGGGTTGTTGAGCTGCATAAGCAAGGCCTCTCGCAACGTGCCATTGCTGCTGAGGTTGGGTGCAGTAAATCAGTCATTCTACATTTTTTGAAAGATCCTGAGCATTATGGAACAAAAAAGTCAAGTGGTAGACCCAAAAAAAAATCACACCTGCGCTCAGTCGGAGGATCCGATTGGCTGTCCATCAAGACACAGGGCGGTCTTCCATCAGTTTCTGTTTCTGTTGGTGAACTTGACAATGATTACAGGTGTGGCGTTTTTTCTGCCATACAGTGGAATTCATGCATCGATGGTGCCGATATGTACATCCACCTCATTTGATTGAACTAAATTGACAATGTGTCGCTCAGTTGAAGCAACATTCACTGCATCTGATTCTCTGTTCTCAACTGTCCTTGCATTTGACCTGAGTGTAGTTCGTACCCCGTCAGGAACATAGCGTTCATTTGTGCATTCTGATCCATCTCATCAGTTATATTGTTCATCTCCTCACGATTTTGTCCTTTGCTTCTATTTCTTACTTCAAGGAAAACTGCACTTTTTTGGGAATTTTGCCCATCATCCACAATCCTTATGTGAGACATGGGATCCACCCATGCCGCCTACAACGACCACTATTACAACACCTCCAAAAACCTCCAACAACGTTTTATGGTTTTATATACATGCTCTGACCATGTACTAACAGGTACATTCATGATAACATGTAAAACCTACAGTATTTTGCGTATTTTGAACATTCTAAGCATTACCGAAACTTAGAAGCTCCTTGGGGCATTGACTTCACATAGCAATATAGATACAAATGCCTACACCTAGCGCTGACTTTTCCAAACTCAGAAATAAAAACACAGCAGCAGTGGCGGCATCTCAAACATGTAGCCTTACCTTTTGGTAGTGGTCTGAGGCATCTTGAGTGTGACGCTGACGCGCTGCGGGCGAGTATGTGGTGAAGCTAGTCGCTAGCCAGCTAGCAGCTAGCCGATGTGGTGTGTCAAAGCATCAGTAACGTAGTTTGATCGGCGTAACAATGTTAATAATAATAATAACAATGTCGCTGTAGCGTGGTTAATATGCACATCACATTACAGTAGACACCCCTACAACGTAAATAATCCGTTCCGAGAACGTTTATGTTATAGGTTTTTATGTTATACGAAGCCTAAAATACATGTAAATAGCCTAATCCGTTCCAAGATCTTCCCAAACGCACCAAAGGCGTCACCAAGTGTACAGTACTGTTAGTCTGAACTTGCACTGACTTTAAATTTCCCAAAGTGAAACCCCTTTTTTATGTTTTCATGAAAGAACTGAAGCTGTGCTTCAAATCAATATCCTCTGCTAATAACAAGAAAGCTAACAAGACTATAAATCTGTGCTCCCACTTCAATATCCTTAATTCAATTTAATTTTCATTGCTCATGTCCCCTGGTGTAACTTACTTTAATTATTATTATTATTATTATTTGTACGTTTTTTATTTATCACTTTTCTGTTATGTTTTTATTTCTTTAATCTCGATTTCTGTGTGATTTATTTTATGTGTTTTTGTTATCCAACTGTTATTTTTCAATGCCCATGGTTTGATGCCCTGTTAGTGTCATTTGTAAGGCATTAATAAAGTTGATTGAAAAAAAAAAGACGCTTTACATTATATGGAATTTCTTACATAATATGATGGAAAAACTTTATATTAATTCTTTACGCTCAGTGGAATTTAGATAAAAGGAGGTTTACGTTATGCGAGGTACTACTGTATATGTAAATGGAGCGTTGGTGGCGCTTTTGGAGACTTTTTCAGGAGACTTTATAGGCGGAATAAGTCATTCCCATACGTGAAGTAATGAGCTGTCTCTTTACAGTATATCTGTTTTTATATCTTCAGAACGCACAGAAAAAAGAAAGACATGTGTTCATGTCTCACATAAGGATTGTGATGGGCAAAATTCCCAAAAAAGTGCGATTTTTACTTTAAGAGCGGTGTGCAAGGCAGCGTTATCATCCTGTAGTACCTTGGTATCATCCTGTAGTACCTTGATATCATTAATTGCAAAGTGCTCAACTTCCCTCCCTAAGGTTCTTGACCTCATCACGGATCTCAGAGAAGCTCTCCTTTAGGTTGTCAGTCTGTGTTTTTAGATCTTGCCGTGCCTCCTTCTGTTGCTCAGAGAAGCTCTCCTTGAGGCTGTCAATCTGCGATCTTAGATCTTGAAGTATTTATTGATGTAGCACTTCCAGTATCTCTTTCATTATATCCTTCAAGGAGCCATAAAATATCAAATCCTTCTCATTCAACAGCATATTTGGCCTGGTTTTTGATTGTGGACCCACATTTCAACGGCCGGTATCATTTAGCTTTTTGCGTGGCATTGTTGATAGTCAACTGCTTTGAACTTTAGCAGTTAGCCGGTTAGCTTGACTTGCTAGCGGCTCCCTGCACTTGTAACTTCTTTATTTCAAGGAATCCGTACCTCTCACCGGTCCACATTCCAGTCAAAGGTGTCAGCAAGCTGTTCTGAGCTTGTGATCCCAACGTGTGGTCAGGAACGCGCCAAATTAGTTCAAAACGCGCGTCATGACAGCAGAGCTTTTGCCATGAACGTCCTTTCCAGAAAAAAAAAGCAATAGAACAGAGCATCCTAAATCCTGACTGATAGACCTCAAGTAGATGATTGTTTTGAAGGAAATTGTGTAACTGTTTGGCAACTGCTTTCTCTAGGATCTTGGACAAAATGGAAGGTTGGATATTGGTCTGTAGTTAGCTAAGATATGTGGACCAATGTTATGTTTTTCAAGAAGCGGTTTGATCACAGTCACTTTCAATGATTGTGGCTGTCACAAGTGACATATTGATTATCTTGAGAAGAGCTGTGTTAACGAGTGGAGTAGCATCCTTCAGCAAGTGAATAGAAATGGGATCTAACTGGCAAGTTGAAGAGTTTGAGGAGGAAATTGTAGAGGCTAATTCAGAAGAGTTGATGGAGTAAAAAGTGTTTAAGTGTGTGTCAGTCATCACCATTTCCTCTATGGTCACTGTGTTGGAGGGATGTGTAATGATGGGGAGAGGTGGTTTATTTGGTGTCTAATAGTGGCAATTTAATTGTCAAAAAATGACATAAAATCATCACTGCTAAAAGTGGTAGGGACGGATGGGTTGACACTTTGTTAACCTAGCCACAGTGCTCAAGAGGAATTTGTGGTTATTTTTATTTTGTTCAATTAAAGAGGAGTAGTAAGTTGTTCTGGCATTACATCAACTGTGTGATTATGACAGTGAGTAGATTCATCCATTACCTGGGAGAACCCAATTGCATCTAATAGTGAAGTGATTGAGAAAGCTACTCAGTCATTGTTTACGTCCATACAGTATGAATGTTAAAGTCACTCACTATGATCATTTTATCTTTGGCGTCTACCAGCTAAAGATAGTGTTATTGTAACCAATGAGTAATTCAGACAGAGTCCTGATAGCAGTTTACTATCAATCCAGGTTGAATGATTTGCTGGACTGAAATGCATCTCTTCTCTTTCCTCACAAACTGTGAGTCAGATCCACTGTGAACATAACACTTCCAACATGAATGGACACAACATTTAAATAAAACACCCAGAAAAAAATATCTATATATAATGAATGTCCCTTAAACTGTCCTGAGCACAATTTATGATTTGTTGGCCAGCATACGAAAATAAAGAGTGTATAGAGCTCTATACGTGTATGTATGGGCGTTGTATGAAGGTGTGAGTGTGTGCTGAGGTGCCTGGGATGCTCCAGCAGCGGCAGGATGATGGCGATGACGAGGAGGTAGATGGTGTCCTCTTCCTGCACTACGGCCAACAAGGAACAGCAACAGTCTCTCACATCCTATTCGCTAGCAGGAAAACAGCATAGTGTCATGCAGTGATGGATTGAGCAGACAGGCCTGGCACACACAGGTGGCTCTCCTATACATTTTCTGACCGTGTGCGAACCTACAGCACTCACTAGGGGCGCCATGATAACCAATTAATGACTGTCTCAAGACTGCTGTGAAGATGTCTATTTAGTAAAGAGAATCACATACAATTATAATGAAACAACGAAATGAAATTTAGTAGCATACTGTGGTGGACACTAGGGGGCATGTCTCTCACCCAGTCGGGAGTCGACTGGGGGCGTGGTTAGAGTCCAGGTTTGGGCGCGCAAGTGTTAGCGCTATAAAGGAGATGTTTATTCTTTGTCAAGTTTTGTAGTGTGCAGTTGGAGAATAAAGCGCTGCATGAGACCAAACCTTGAGTCTTCCTTGCAACTGCCACAATAATACTCAAGTGATGATGACAGTGGCATTAATCCCTGAACATTACATATAGAAAAATACAATTTATTTTAGTCACACAAAAACACAGCTGGGTTACATTATCATCACTGGAAAGGTAAGCATCAGTGTTAGCATCTACCAACAGACACTAGGTAACTAACCTAATGCTAATTTACTAATCGTTATTAGATTGCATTGAATTTTTGCATCATTCACAAAGATTGAATGACCCTCATCTGACGCCACGGGTGTTTCTTCGGAACGATAGCTTTGCGTTAGGAGCCCACTGCAAATGCAGGACTTGCGGAAAACTGCTCTCATGTATCAGCTGAGTTGTTTAGTGATGGCAACATAACAGTGGAAGTCAGGAAGTATGTTTTATGGCCGAAATCCACTTACGTTGTCTTTCGCGATCTCTGGGAATGCGGTAAAATGCTATTTCCTTTCCATCTCGTTGTTTGTTGTGGCATCCTGGCATACAACAGGTACACAGTATATACCATAGTTTAATGACTGAGAAAAACTAACAAGTATTCTGCTTTTCAGCCTGCCAACGTGGATTTGCATGGTTGCGTGACGTCATCTCCTGCAGGAACTCTGTGTTGGACTTCTCGTGTTTGATTTGATGGGAGAGGAAAACAACAGTCAGTCAGACCCTGAAGTGGTCATTGATTGGCTGTCATTGTGTTTGGCTTGTTTAGCATAAGCTGATAGACTCACATTGTAGTTGGGAAGGAGAGGAGACTTGAAAATGGAGGAGCTTGTGGGAGTTCTTGGTTCAATGGATGGGAAATTTACATTTCAAAAACGCTCCAACGGCAACACCGATAAAGGAGTAGTAGGAGTTTATTTACCTCCGAAGCAGCTCAAGTTTAGCTTACCACGTCAATGCAAAGCACCCATTGCGAGTGCAGCCACAACTAATGTAGGCAGCAAAGACATTAGCAATTTAGAGAGCCAGAGCAAAGCTTTTCGCCAAACTAAACTAAAATGACACCCTGCGTACGAACAATTCTACGACCGACAGACTGATGATTATTCTTGCCAAGTGGATAGAGATGAACGGCAGGCTGATAGATATGGTGTAAAATGAGGGATTAACAGAGGTGTTGCAAACTGCATCCAGTAACTCATCAAACAAGCCACCATGCAGGAGTACAGTTACAAGCCCAAAACAGCAAGCTGTACGACAGCACAAAGAAAAACTACATTTTGTTGCAACATTTTCCCTATTGTGTTGCTATAACTGGAGATTATATGGTCCTGATGTTTTGATTTATTTTTATTTTTTAATCATTTCGAGATTAGCAAATGAACACAGCAATATTCCTTCCTGGCGGTCAAAAATAAAAGTTGCATGCAGCACTCGGGACTGGTTTCAAATAGAGCGGAATGTAAATAGCTAGGACTGCATCTGTTTGTTAAAAACAATAAATTACTTTATAAAGCACTTTTTAAAATCTGTATGAAAATTTTATCTGATCTGCCACAAGAATGTAATAAATTTAAATGAAAATACCACAAGGTGAGGGCTTTTCTCAGCAAGTTTTAGGTGGGCTTAAAAAGATGAATTCCATCAATTAATTACAGATCATAATCACAAAATTTTTCTAATCCTCTGACAGCCAGGGGCGCCGCCAGGAATTCTGGGCCCCATTAAAAAAAATCAGCTTGGGCCCCCCACCCGGGCACCACATCTCTAGAACTTTATATGACCCAACAAGAGCATTACGTAACTCCAACTATGAAGGTTTGCAAATGTATTGTTTCTTATTGTTCAATACTACCAGTGTAATATTTACAGCTAGTGAGTTGTCCATGCAACAGCCTTCATATAGTATGCGATTCACTCTTTGATAAAGGATTCAAGATTCAAGATTCAAGAGTTTTATTGTCATATGTATAGTAAAACAGGCAGTTATACTATGCAATGAAATTCTTATTCTGTTCATTCTCCCAAGAAAAGAAAGAAAAGACAAAAAAGAATAAGAACATAAGAAACATTAATACCAATAAATTAAGCAACAACAACAGAAGAGACATTAATACAGATAAATAATACAAATAAATGAATAAATAAATAAGTAAATAAATAAAAGAGAACATAAATGTGCTAAAGGCCATCTTTTACAGTTACACTGTAATTGTAAAATTCCAAAATGTTTCTAACATTTCTGAAAGACTTTTAAAAAACATACATATACAGTACATTAACTTTTTCATCCAACACGAAAATAAAGTCGAAATGGAATCACAAATTCTACATTATTCATATGATTCCTCATAATGAAAATTATTCATCAAATATGTCACCCATTGTGACTTCTTCTTTAATGTTGTCAAACACATTGTAATGTGCATGACTGCCTTATAGGACTGGGGAAGGAATTGTAACCTTTTTTTGAAATGGATTTTATTCGCAGAACAGATTTACACATGGCAACTTCCACTAGTTGTAGAAGGACGTTTAGCCCTGTTATATGGTAGGTGTTGCAGTACCATCAACTGTTGAAGATGAGTAAATCTGAAATTTTTTGCACAGTGACCTTGTGGGATTAATTTATTCACAATTTTGTCATACAAGTTGATTAGGGTATCGAGGAAAATGATGAAATATGAAAATGCAGAAAAAGTGACAAATCCTTCCAAAGAGGTAGTATTGTCTACACTAAATTGATTAAGACAGTATCCAACATGCATGCAATGGCATACGCAATACTCCCCTTATTGACATTCCCTTCTCCCTCATTTCCAACACTAAGTATATTAAAAGAGAAATTTGTGGGCTGATTTTTCAAAGAGACATAATTAAACTCAGGAAATGGTACATGATTTTTCATTTGAAATTCATAACAGGCTAACATTTAAGTCATTTCAATCCCCTCTACTAGTTGAGCGCCCATTACATGCATCAGATTGAATCATTTCACTTTCACGGCATCAGTCTTTCCTTTTCTGTTGCGAGTCTGTGAGTCAGACAATCACAAAGCACATAGACAAACATCCATTTATGCTCACATTCAAACTTATGGACAATATAATCTTGCATTAGTAGGCATGTTTAAAATATAGATCATTTTAATATAATGTTGGAAAGTGCAGTAAAGATGAGAGTCAAGATGAGTTCAAAAGTCCCATAGAGGTCAGCAGCTGTTATTGCGGTGTAGAATACTGTAGTAAGGTAAATTGCACATTTATAAGGACTGCAGTTAAATCGCTAGTTCATTTGTCACACACCATATGTTTTTCCCAATGAACATCCACTTTTAAACGTAAACCTAAATCAAATATTTTAATGTATTTTATTTTGTATTTATTTACTTTTTAACACTTTTTTTTCCTTCTTTTTTCCTTTTCTTTCATCAATGCATGAAGCTACAAGCTATCTACTGGTATCCGTGGGGTCTTAAAAAGTCTTAGAAGTCTAAAATCCAACAATTTAATTGTAAGACCTTAAAATGCTTAAAATTCTCTTAAAATCTCATAAAACATCTTAAATATGATTTTGAAAGGTCTTAAAACTGTATTAACTTGTGCCGCCGCAAGCTACTTCATTAGCAACTTTAGCAAAAACTGAGATATTTGGGCTCACTCGGCAAACATCGGAGCAACACTTCCTGCATCTGGTAACATCCGACCTTCAAAATAAAAGCATGCCAGTAAAATAACACGTGTACACCACAGTTATGGGGAAAGACGAGAGATTTGTATCTTGGCTTGAATTTTAGTTGAATACCCCTGAATTAGATAGTTGCCTTGTAAAGACTCTGACTAATATGGCTTAGCCTAATGAAAATGCAGATGCTTATGCGTATCATGCATCACGTCATGTTTTTTAACAATTTTCTTAATGAACTTTTAACAAAAGTAGCCTAAAGTTATTTGCATTTAATTTTTGGCCCTTGGGTTGTATTCAAAATAAAAATAAAACCAAAATGAAATAACAAACTGATATTTTGTTTACATTAGTGGACTATGACAAAAATTTGTCAAAAAATGTATCGTAAGAAAATTCGGCATTAGTCGGAGCCCCAGTATTCATGTTATGTTTATTTAAAACAAATGCATAAACGTCAGTCTCACTTTTAAATGTTTCAATTTGTGAGGACGCTATAGCACAATGATCTAGTGCACTATATGCACACTGTGGTGTGTTGCAGCCGAGCACAGCAACGGAGACAACTGAAAAGCCCACAGCAAAGTCAAATTACTTGTATCAGATGTTTTACATGATTTAGTTAGGTTAAGCATTTATTATTTCAATGTGAAAGAGTTTTGTCCCTTATTTGTGTTAACATATAATTGTCAGTCAAATTAGCAGCAGTTTTTCCAAAGTATTGATATAACACATTTTATTAATTGAAAATCTCTAAATTACTCAAAATAGAAGTAATCAAATCTACAATTTCAATGGTATCTGAAATATCAATTGATTTGACTAAGAGTGTAATTCTGGGTGTGGACAAATTTACGAAACAAAGTAAAAAAATTTTTTTTACAAAAAGCTAAAATTACAGCAAAATCTACAAAATACAAAAAAAGAAATACAAGAAATTCAAAGGGCTAAAATAATAACAAATTTACACAACGAAATTACAAAAAACTTATAAATATTTTATTTTTCATACAGTAAAATTGTAAAAAAACACGCGCTAATAAAATTTGCAAACCCTCCCAACTTTCATGCAAAAAGATACTTTACATTCCAACAAATCTTTCTCTTCTGAAAATTTTACTTTGTCTTGAACTGAAACACAAATCTTTGAAAGCATTCCACAGTTGCCACACCTTCCCCCTCAGTTTGACCCACATTCCGCCACATTCAGGTAACGACTGCATTTACATATGAAAACTGACTGGTGAGGACTATCAATTTGTTAATGCAAATGCACATGGCCATTTTGGCCCTCTCTGGTATTTCTAGGGTAGGAAGGTTGAGGCCGGTAGTTCTAGTGTTAAATCTGTGTTGAAGTCCCCAGTGATGACGATGGATCCGTCTGGGTGCGCTGTCTGCTGAATTGTGCAAGTATAATCATGTGATATTCTTTCATCTAACTTGTTTAGCATGTCCAAAACAAATAAAACCATTCCAGTAATAAATTGTTTAATATGTAATATTTTTGAAATATACTAAAGCAAATATCTTTTTTTTGGGAAACCAACATATGGTAGCAGTTATATATTTCCTTTTCGTTAACACCATCATGTTTAGCTCAGGAGGCAATGACTTCATGTCGTTGTGTAAGCAATACATACATTGTCACACTGATATACGTCTGTGTAGGCTCTCAGTCGTACAGGAGTTGTCCATCGAGGAAAAGGCTTCTTGAGACGTCATCTGTACTTCTGTGTAGAAGGTGTCGGACGTTTCGCTCCTCATCCGAAGAGCTTCGTCAGCAAACTAATAAGTGCTGGTAGCTTAGGCCTTAAATACAGTAAGAGTGGGCGGAATTGGTGTGCCAACACCCTCCTCCTATTGGTTCGTTACACTAAGCCTGGGCGGAGCAGTGGTATAATCCTATCCTGTTATTCACACCTACGATAAAAGGGAAGTGTCGCTCCCTGAATTGGGTATGAACGACTCTGATACTGGCTTGTTAGCATCTATTGTTCTGGCTCGGCCCTGCCTTCACCTCATTTGCAAGACTAAGAGCTGTGGGTTTTGGTCTCAGTAACCTGCTGAACACAGGGTCCAAATTGAACCTCAAACCACCATTCCGATTCAATGATGGGTTCTGTTGTTTGACAAAAATAGCTTCCTTTACTCCTCTTTCAAACCATCTGTTTTCTTTGGCCAAAATCTTTACCTCGCTGTCCTGAAAAGAGTGATTGGTAGCTTTCAGGTGTAGATGTACTGCTGATTGAGGACCACTAGTATTGTCCCTGCGATGTTGATAAAGCCTTTTTTGGAGCATTTGCTTAGTTTCCCCAATGTAGTGCTCTTTGCATTCCTCATCTTTACAGTGGATGGAATAGACCACATTGCTCTGTTTCTGGTTTGGAGCCTTGTCTTTAGGATGCACTAATTTTTGTCTCAGGGTATTTACTGGTTTGAAATAGGTAGGAATTTTGTGTTGCCATAAGATCCTCTGGAGTTTTTCGGAGACCCCCGCTACATAAGGGACTACCACTCCTCTCCTTTTTGCTTCTGTGGGCTTTTGGGTTTCTTTCCCTACTCTCTTCTTTTGACATTTGTTAAAAGCCCACCGTGGGTACCCACAGGTTGAGAGCGCTCTCTGGACATGTTGTGTCTCCTTTTTTCTTTCCCTCAGCACTAGTTGGTATTTGTTCCGCTCTATGTTGGAGGGTCCTAATAACCCCTAGTTTATGTTGTAGTGGATGGTTTGATCTGTCCCCACCTCAGCAGCAGTCTCGGTGGTGAGGAAGAGACTGCTCGAGGACTCAACTCTGCATCGGAGAACAAAACTTAGTGCTGACCACATCTGCCAATTACTGGAAATTTGCCTTAACACCACATAATTTCAGTTTAGAGGGAAATTCTACAGACAAATTCATGGTTGTGCTATGGGCTCACCAGTCTCACCCATAGTGGCGAATCTGTACATGGAAGAGATGGAGAAACAGGCTCTCACATCCTTCTCAGGGACAAAACCAAGGCACTGGTTTAGATACGTGGATGACACCTTTGTCATAATCAAAAAACAAGAAATTCAGTCTTTCACAGATCACATCAATGCGGTGGACACCAATATCAAATTTACTCGCGAGGACACTAAAGAAAACCAACTAGCCTTCTTAGACTGCAAGGTAATTATAGGAAAGGACAGACAGCTACTTACAGAGGTCTTTAGAAATGCCACACACACTGACCAATACCTGCTTTTTGAATCAAACCATCCACTACAACATAAACTAGGGGTTATTAGGACCCTCCAACATAGAGCGGAACAAATACCAACTAGTGCTGAGGGAAAGAAAAAGGAGACACAACATGTCCAGAGAGCGCTCTCAACCTGTGGGTACCCACGGTGGGCTTTTAACAAATGTCAAAAGAAGAGAGTAGGGAAAGAAACCCAAAAGCCCACAGAAGCAAAAAGGAGAGGAGTGGTAGTCCCTTATGTAGCGGGGGTCTCCGAAAAACTCCAGAGGATCTTATGGCAACACAAAATTCCTACCTATTTCAAACCAGTAAATACCCTGAGACAAAAATTAGTGCATCCTAAAGACAAGGCTCCAAACCAAAAACAGAGCAATGTGGTCTATTCCATCCACTGTAAAGATGAGGAATGCAAAGAGCACTACATTGGGGAAACTAAGCAAATGCTCCAAAAAAGGCTTTATCAACATCGCAGGGACAATGCTAGTGGTCCTCAATCAGCAGTACATCTACACCTGAAAGCTACCAATCACTCTTTTCAGGACAGCGAGGTAAAGATTTTGGCCAAAGAAAACAGATGGTTTGAAAGAGGAGTAAAGGAAGCTATTTTTGTCAAACAACAGAACCCATCATTGAATCGGAATGGTGGTTTGAGGTTCAATTTGGACCCTGTGTTCAGCAGGTTACTGAGACCAAAACCCACAGCTCTTAGTCTTGCAAATGAGGTGAAGGCAGGGCCGAGCCAGAACAATAGATGCTAACAAGCCAGTATCAGAGTCGTTCATACCCAATTCAGGGAGCGACACTTCCCTTTTATCGTAGGTGTGAATAACAGGATAGGATTATACCACTGCTCCGCCCAGGCTTAGTGTAACGAACCAATAGGAGGAGGGTGTTGGCACACCAATTCCGCCCACTCTTACTGTATTTAAGGCCTAAGCTACCAGCACTTATTAGTTTGCTGACGAAGCTCTTCGGATGAGGAGCGAAACGTCCGACACCTTCTACACAGAAGTACAGATGACGTCTCAAGAAGCCTTTTCCTCGATCACACTGATATAGTTCTGTAGGAGCTAGCGGTGAGTAATGTGTGGAACGCCTTCATACATTAGGTTTGAGACATTTATGGTGCAAGCGCAACTTTTACTACAAGAATCTCATTATGAAAAATAATAGCTTTGATATTTACTGCACCAACTTAAAGGTTTTATTTAAACATTATACATTGTGTAGTCTGCAAATGTGACCTTTTGCCAATTCTGTTTCCCTGTGCACCTGCTTTGTTTTTGTATTTAAATCAAACACAAATCGAGGAGCCCTAACATTTGCAAAAATGACTGAATTAAGTTTTTCCTGTATAGTCCTGACCTTAACCTAACATGTGAGATCAGCTTGGGCATGCAGTTTGTGCTCAAATAACCAACACAAACAGGTTGGCTGACTGTTTCAACTAAATTGCCTATTTGGGTCATAACATACTCGTAAATTCAGCAAATTTTCCAACTACATATATTCTGGCAGAAATGTACATATTATCAGGGTTCTGGACACAAACCCCCAAAACTGACTAAGTAGCCTGACAAGTTGTAAAATACTGCCACCAATGCATCCGATTGACACAAGTGCAAGTGCCATTTTTCCAGTATTTGGGCCATTTGCAGAGGCTGTACCAGAATTCCTCATCCTAAGTACTGTAATTCATCCATTGACATCTAGGGCCATAAATACCTAGAACTATATGCAATGACTTTTGATAATTAATAAGCTATTGAAGCGATTAATCATAATAGCCATTATGGATTGCTTATTATGCTTATTTAGCGATCATTAATGAAATTTCATAATATTTTTTCAGCTTGTGTTAATAATGAGGACACATTCCATTGTTCAAATATAGGCTTGTTACTAAACATTGCTGCTTATTAGGCTACTTCCAGTCTGTGCTTATTACATCTTATTATTACATACAACTACCTAGCCATTGCTTAATCGATACATTCATAAAACATACAGATATGATAAGAATAACTGCATAAATTCAGAAATAACAACAACAAACCCTGGGTGACCTCTGAGATTAAGGCCCTGCTGAATAAGAAGAAGAGGGTCTTCAACTCGGGGGACAAGGAGGAGTCCAGAGGGAACTCCGGCATAAGATCAGGAAGGGGAAGGACTGCTACAGGAGGAAACTGGAGAAGCAGCTGGAGCAGAATAATGCCAGGGAAGTCTGGAGAGCCCTGCAGACCATCACAGGCCATGGTAAAGGAGTGGGGAGAGACCAAGCCAGTGGGGACAAGATCTGGGCAGATGAACTCAATTTGTTTTTCAACAGATTTGAGTCTGCCCCCCCTCCCCTACCTCCTGGCCCCTCTTCACACCTTCCCGGGACAGCCCCCACTCCCCAACCACTCTTCATCCCTTCCCAGCAATCCTCTACCCCCCTCTCCATAACTGATGATCAGGTGAGGAGTCAACTAAAGAAGTTCAAGGCAAGGAAGGCCCCAGGACCGGACGGCATCAGCCCTTCGAATCCTCAAGGACTATGCTGACCAGCTCTGTGGAGTTTTCAGGCACTTGTTCAGTCTCAGCCTGAGCCTGGAGAAAGTCCCGGCCCTGTGGAAGACCTCCTGTGTGGTCCCGATACCAAAGACACCACGTCCCAAGGAGCCTAACCACTTCAGGCCTGTTGCCTTGACCTCTCACCTGATGAAGACCATGGAGAGGATTATCCTGCAGCACCTGCAACCCCTGGTGGGCACTCAGCTGGACCCCCTGCAGTTTGCTTACCGGCCTGGGATCGGAGTGGACGATGCAGTGATCTACCTGCTGCACAGATCACTGCTACACCTGGAGGACAACGGGAGCGCTGTGAGGGTCATGTTTTTTGACTTCTCCAGTGCCTTTAACACCATCCAGCCGTCACTACTCAGAGTGAAGATTGAGAGTGTGGGAGTAGACCAACACCTGACTGCATGGATTATAGACTACCTCACGAACAGACGACAGTATGTGAGGCTCCGTGACTGTGTGTCTGACATGGTACTCTGCAGCACAGGTGCCCCTCAGGGTACAGTGCTCTCCCCTTTCCTCTTCACCCTCTACACCTCGGACTTCACACACAACTCCACACAGTGTCACATCCAGAAGTTCTCCGACGACACAGCCATCGTTGGTTGTGTTTCAGAGGGGAATGATCTGGAATACAGGACGGTCATCAGGGACTTTGTCAGCTGGAGTGAGCTTAACCAGCTACAACTCAACACCAGGAAGACAAAGGAGATGATCATTAACTTCCAGAGGAAAACATCTCACTTCACACCGGTGAACATCCAGGGTGCGGACATTGAGTTGGTAGACAGCTACAAATTCCTGGGTGTTCACCTTAACAACAAACTGGACTGGTCCGTCAACACCCACGCCCTCTACAAGAAGGGCCAGAGCCGCCTCCACCTGCTGAGGAGACTGAGGTCCTTTGGTGTGTTATGACTCTGTGGTGGCCTCAGCCATCTTCTGTGCTGTGGGCTGCTGGAGAGAGGGCAGCATGGACAGGGACAGGAGCAGGATCAATAGACTGATCAGGAGAGCGAGCTCTGTCCTGGACGGTCCTCTGGACTCTGTGGAGGAAGTGGGGGAGAGAAGGATGTTGACAAAGCTGACATCCATCATGGACAACACCTCTCACCCCCTACATGACACTGTGGGTTCCCTTATAAGCTCCTTCAGCAGCAGACTGTTACTCCCACGGTGTAAGAAGGAGAGGTTCCGCAGGTCCTTCATACCGACCGCTGTCAGGCTCTACAACACCTGCACTACCTGAACCATGTTGTAGTCAATATGTATTCTTTACACTGTATTCTTTACTTGTGTATCTTGCTTGCTGCTGTAAGAAGTGAATTTCACTGCTGTGGGATTAATAAAGTACTATACAATACAAATCCTCACATGTGACAATGGTGACATGAAAGATGGGTGATTTCAAGAAACAGTACAAGCAGTTGATGTTTGCAAAATACAAGGAAGAAGAGGTTTGAATTTGTTATGTTATGTTTATTTGTATTTATAATTATTTATTTATTATTATATTGATTATTATATATGATTATTATTTATTATGATTGTGGACAAACCTTGACAATTATATTACCATGTTGTTACATTACCTTATCACTTTTCCATGTATTAAAAAGATCACATATGAAATACAGGAAGTGAATAAATGTATAGTAACAAATGTGAAACGGATGGGGGGTAGCTTTGCTTCTTCCTACTCCTTTTGGACATGTGGAACTGTGACTTGTATTATGTGATGTATTCCATTGTAACTTGCATACATGTTGAAATAAAATAAAACCATAACCATTACATTACCATTACCATTGTTGACTACCCCATTCTCTAGCGTGAAAAACTGCACAGTCAAGGGAAACATTTTCTTTTTTTTTTTTTTTTTTTTTTTTTTTTTTTTTTTTTTTTTTTTTTTTACCCCTGTCCTGTCCAGCCTTTAAAGCAGATAGAATTGTATACCTAAATGCCGTCAAGTGCTCAACAGATTTACTCTGCCAGAGAGAAGTGTGATATACACTTCCCCTGTCATACAAAATTTATTCGACCTTGATGCTTGTTATAAAGCAAATTTGGAGCGACCGGACCGGAGCAGGAGGGGACAGAGAAGAAGAGAAAAGGAAAAAGGGGGGGGGGGGCGAGAGGGGACAAAAACAAAAAAAAGAGAGACAAGAGACAAGGACAACAGCAGCAACAACAACAATTGTGACAGAACAACAGAAACATACAGAACGACATCAGCAAATAAATGTCCGTGACAACTATAAAGACGAACAAGGATAAAGGACAAATCAATATCAACAACCACAATGACAAAGCTGTCAATGACAATCAGACATAATAGCAGTCATGAAATGATGAACTATGATAGTGATCACAATGACAATACTGCATTGAAACAGTCGCACACAATAGCAGTCATGAGATGATGAATTATGATAGTGATCACCATGATAATACCGCATTGAAACAGTCACACATAACTGTAGTAATGAAATGATTATCCATGATAGTGAATAGAATCAAAGTTACTGTAATGCACATCATTGTAAAAAAAAAAAAAAAAAAAATACATATACACACATATATACATACATACACATACATACACATATATATATACATATATATATACATATACATATACACACACATACCGCACATACACACATATATATATATATATAGTCATACTGCTGAAATCACCGTCGCTGTAATAAAACCAACAACATAATAACACCCTGGTTAACTCAGTGAGTAATGTGGGGAAGTACGTATGTACTGTGAGTGTGCATATGTACAGGTATCTCTGTATGTAAGGAAGACTTCATGTATATATAAAGGTGCAGGAATGTGTGGGCGTGTGATTGTCACTGAGAGTGCATGAAAGGAAAGGGGCCGCCTTTCTGATGTTCCTTTTTTGAGGCATCTGTATTGCAATGCCCCTCGTTGTGGGGAAAGAGAGACTCACGTTGCTGATGCACTTCAATCGCTTTATTAATAGTGGAGAACACCGCAACAATGCACATTCACACAAGGGCTGCTGTAGGGCACAACCCACGCCAACAGCCACACTCTTTCAACTCCCTTTAACACCGAGCTACCACCTAGCCTAGCGCTCTTGCTTGTGACGTCGCACCATCAATTCCCAAGCACCGCCCCTTAAAGGCCAAGACACACAAGTCACAGATTACACTGTCCCCCCTTTAATAAGCCCCTCGCCCCGAGGGGTCAACAACAAAATCCCCGAACCCTGGCGGCCTCCGCCTCTGTGGCTGGGCCTGGCTTGACTCATGTGTGTCTCCAGGTGGTGCCATCAGCTGAACAGGAGCAACTGTGGTGGGACCCAGTTGTGGTGGGTCCACTGCACGTCCCGATCCAGTTGGTGAAGAAGGCCCCGCCTTGAACTGGGGAACATCCCGGTCCCTGAAAGGTGCCAACCGGTCTCGGTGCAGTGCAACTCTTCTGCCCTATGGGGAACTGCAACTCTATAAACTACTTCCCCCACTCGCTCCAGCACCCTGCACGGTCCATCCCAATGACTGTCTAATTTGGGGCAATGTCCATTTTTCCGCTTGGGCGTTTAAACCCAAAGCAGCTCACCCAGCCGGAAGTCATGCCCCTTGCTGCGCACATCGCGGTTCCTCTTCTGCCTCATACCAGCCTTCTCCAGCTCGAGCAAACGCATGCACCGCTTCCAGCCGGTCCTGCAACTTCCGGGCATACTCCAGTCCTCTGCCGGTGTCTGGATCTCCCGACCCAACATCAACAGGGCAGGAGTGCAGCTTGTGGAACTCTGGACTGCTGAACGGAAGGCTATCAGCACCAGAGGAATGTGCCAGTCCCAGTCACGCTGATGGTTAAAGGTGAGGATGGCCAGCTGCTGCTGCATGGTGCGATTAAACCGCTTCACTCGGCCATCACTTTGCGAATGCAGGGGCGTGGTGCGTGTCTTTTGCATGTCCAGACGCTCACACAGGGCAGCGAACACTCTGGACTCTAAATTCCTGCCCTGGTCAATGTGGAGGATGTCCGCAGTACCAAACCGACTGAACATGCCCTCCAGAAGTGCATCTGCCACCGTCTCTGCTTCTTGGTCAGCTCCCGGGTCCACCACACACCTTGTAGCCTCCAGGAAGTGGTTGCTCACATCTGCCACCCAGGCCACGAAGGACGCTGATAGATCCCCTAGGAAAAACTTGTATGTCACCTTGCTTTTCATCTGGGCTGTCTCACCGGTCACTGTTCTCAGCCTTGTCAAGGTTGACTCGATAACGGTTCCCACTGGAACGACGTCAGACCTCACAATCGTGGCTGAAGAACCAGTGTCCACCAGTGTAGTGCAGGCAACATCTCCAATCTGCACACAGACATGACAGGGGTCTCCCACCTACGTCCAGCCCACAGTCACAACAGCTGCTGCTGGTCCCCGCACACAACCCCCTTGTCTGCAGTCTGAAGTTCCCAGTTGACAACTGAGAGGGCCCGTGCCATCCGGGCTACACGGGCCTGGTCTCAGTGCTTGGACGAACTGGTCACGAATCAGCTCGTTCTGGATTGAGCCTGGCATCCCTGCATATGCACGCCAACCCAAGGTCTCGATATAATGGGCGAGAGTGCGAAGCTGCTCACCTGGCTGACGATCACGGTGCTTGAATTCACAGCGTGTGGTGCCTTCAACATAAATAGCGGAGAACACCGCAACAATGCACATTCACACAAGGGCTGCTGTAGGCCACAACCCACGCCAACATCCACACTCTTTCAACTCCCCTTAAGCCTAGCTCTCTTGCTCGTGACGTTGCAGCGTCACTTCCCAAGCTCCACCCCTTAAAGGCCCAGACACACAAGTCACAGATATTATAGTATGAATAGAGGATGAGTGGACTTCCACCACTTTTTAATTATTTGATCACCTTCTCTATTGCCTTTAGAGACAAGACATCTGTGACCACTGCCTCAGTCTTCATCCTCCCACAGGACATTTTCTTGGAAAAAGGAGTGGTTCAGTGTTCACTTCTAGGTATGTGGCACGTGGTTTTCAATCACATTTTTGCACAGGGCCATGTAGGTTTGTATTTTTTTTCCTCCCTAAATAATAAAAAGTTTCATTTAAAAATTGAATTATGTGATCAGTTGTGCTGTCACTGACTAATATTTAGATTTGTTTGATGATCTGAACCATTTACGTTTGACAAACATGCACAAAAAAAATAAATCAGGAAGGGGACGAACACCTTTTCACACCACTGTATATTTTCAGACTATGACTGACGATAAAGCAGGATTTTGGTTTGGTTAAGTTTATTTGAACATGAAGGTTACAATGGAATACATCTCATGGATCATTCTTTCACAGTTCCACATGTCCAAAAGGAGTAGGAAGAAGCAAAGCTTATTTAATCCTACCCCCCATCCATTCCACATCTTGTACAGTACATATTATTCACTTCCTGCATTCCATCTCATATTTTATATGACAATCGTTGCAATAATAAATAACAGTAAAAAAAACAAAAACAAAAAAACAAGCATGACAGAACATCATTGTGATGATCAAGACTCTTCTGCCTTGTATTTAGCGAACATCAACTGCTTGTATTGTTTTTTGAATTTGCTCATCTCTGTACATTGTTTTAGTTCCTTACTCAATCCATTCCATAATTTAATTCCACATACAGAAAAGCTGTGGGTTTTCAGCATTGTTGTTTTAATGTTTTAAGTTGAATTTTCCTCTAAGATCATATTTCTCCTCTCTGATAGAGAAATACTGTATGAGGTTTTTGGGTAACAAATTATTATTAACTTTATGCATTATTCTAGCGGTTTGAAAGAGTACTAAATCTGCAAATTTTAATATTTGTGATTTTAAAAATAAAGGGTTTGTATGCTCTCTATACTTGGCATGATGAATTATCCTCACCGATCTTTTTTGCAGTACAGTGAGTGAGTTGAGATTGCTTTTGTAATTATTACCCCAAATCTCCACACAATAATTTAGACAGGGTAATACTAAGAAACAGTATGACAGAACATGTCATTTTAATGAAATGCTGGTATTGAATATCATTATGTGGACCCCATTTCTTCTAGTTTTATCATTAAACATATACATTTTGGTTACATTTAAATTTCAATGTTGTTTCACATTAGTTGAAATACAGTTGAAATTGTGTTGCGCTATGGCAGGGGTGTCCAAACTATGGCCCGCAGGCCAAATGTGGTACACCATCCATTTTTAACTGGCCCGTATCAAATTCTAAGTAAATAATTGACTATGGCCCTCGCACAACATGCACTTAACTGTTTTGTACTTAGTTTAAATACTAGGTGGAGCGACTGTCTAGAACAGGGCAGAGTCTCAACAAGGAAAGTGATCACAGAATAAAATTGTTCTGGTTAACCAGAAATGCTGGAATCAAAGAGACACAGGATTGCAAGCGAGAACTATGTATGGATATGCTTGCTTGATGCTGAATCAAATGTAACCAGTGTGAACGGTAAAATAAAAACTTTTAAAACTTTTTTGTAAACTTTTCAAATGCGACCCATGCCTTGTTTGTATGTAGATATAAATCCGATATGTATCCATCACGTATATGGCATGAAAAGGTGTGCTTTGCCAAGACTTGGGGAAAGGTACTCACAGGTGTAGATAAAAGTAAATTCTTATCATCCGACAATTATTTTAAAAATCTGTCAGTGACGTGGCACACTTCAATGTCCAGCACTCCTGGCTCCGACATCCACCCACATGCTCCTCGGAACAGACGTTACAGCAAGTTCCCCACGAACTGCCATAGTCCAAATTGTCTGTGTATATTCTCAGTCATCCAGATCATGGTAATACGCAAAGGGCTGAATCGCACCAACTGGACCCTACTTGTTGGTTGAAGACGTTTCACCTTTAATCCAAAAGGCTTCTTCAATTCTAGGTGCAGAGTCCTCCTCTTTATAAGTCCCTGGTGGGCGTCTCCCCTTGGGATGGTCACCATGGGATATTAATATGATGGCGCGGGTGGCCCGTGAACAATCATCTTGCATACTAATAGGTCGTTCACCTGGCTGGTGGCAAAACAACTCGTTAGTGGCCATTGTTCCCCTAGAACAATGCTCAAGACAATAGGTGAGATGAGAGACGATAGGTGATGGCGTGAACCTCCTTCTCTGTTCAGAGAGGGCCTTTCAACTTTGACATAGATGGCTTCTTTCACACCTCTGACAAACCAGCAGTCCTCTCTCTCCAAAATTTGGATGTCGTTGTCCTCAAAGGAATGTCCCTCCTTTTGGAGATGCAAATTAATGGCCCTTTTACTTGCCATACATTTGTGTAGAGGTTGTTTGGTTTCACCAATACAGACATTGTTGCACGCCTCACTAAATCGCACTGGTTAAACAACATTACTGTGATTGCTTTTTGCGATTTTGTCCTTTGGGTGAACCAGATTTTGTATGAGGGTGTTGGTGGGTTTGAAATGCATCGGTATATTGTGATTGGAAAAAATTCTTCTGAGTTTCTCTGACAAGTGTCTCTGAGATTCCTCTGACACCATTTGCAGCAGTGTAAGTCTCGTTTTGTGCCATCATTTGGAGGTATCATCTGCCATTACGGCAGTGGTACTTATTATGATAAGAATTGTACTGGCCGCTGGTGTCTATCTCTCCTAGTTCCTGAGACGAGCTCCGGTGGCGCGGTCTGCTAGTAGAGTTAGCTCCGGATCAATGGCTTGCTTCCCGCTTCCTGCTTCTGTGCTAGCGTCGACGTCTCCCTGCTGAAACAGCTACCGCTGGGCCCTCGGCCTTCACCGCCAGGCCCCACCAACGGTCACCGGGCTCCTGCTGGAGGAGTGGTCGTGTATGTAGATAAACATCTGAACTACAAAATGGTAAAGAACATGTCATTGGATATTGATAACATTTTAGAATGCATAACCGTTGAAATTATTAAAGAAAAAAGCACAATGTATTAATAAGTTTATATATATAGGACACCCAAGTCAAGAATTGACATATTCGAGGACTGGATCAAAACAAAATTTACAGATGTCAGTCAAAAAACTATTTTTATATGTGGAGATTTCAAAATGTATTTTCTGAATTCAAACAAGCAAAACAGAATAGATGACTTTATAGATACAATGCACAGTTTAAGTCAATATCCAAAAGTCACCAGGCCTGGTAGGACTACAGATCATTGCGCAATATTAATTGATAATATATTCAACAATGATTTTAATAACAATACAACTAGTGGGCTGCTAATTAATGATATAAGTGATCATCTTCCAGTGTTTATAATTTACAATGAAAAGTATAAAAAGGGAAAGAGGGAAGATACCAGGACCTTTAAAAGATTACATACAGAGGAAGAAGTATTAGCGCCTTTAAGAAAGATCTAGAAAAACAAACACGGGAGTGCGTGTATAATAAGAATGATATAGATGAGACAGATGAAAACTTTCTTAATACTTACTACGATAAACACTGTCCACTGAGAGAAGTGTTTAATAAGCAAAAGAAGAGGAATCAGCCATGGATGACAAAAGGATTGCAAAATGCTTGCAAGAAGAAAAACACAATCAATTACAGTGAATTATTAGACAAGAATAAAAACAATATTAGAGCAACATGGGACATTCTAAACTGTATTATCAGGAATGGTGCCAAGAAAGCTGATTACCCTCACTATTTTACATATTAGATATGACAATATGAAGGCGGTAGTAGAAAGGTTAGTATATATTGGACCAAAATTGGAAGAAAGATACCAAATTCCTTGTCAGTAGAGGAAAGGAATGAAACTATAGACAGGAATCTCAACTTCATGTTACTCACTGAGGTAACAAAAAAGGAAGTCATTGATATTGTTAGTAAATGTAAAGCAAAAACATCCACCGACTATAACGCAACAGGAATGGAAACGATAAAAAGAACCGCTGACATACATCAGTAATTTATCATTCCAGACTGGTAAATTTCCAAACAAAATAAAAACAGCTAAAGTAGTTCCAATTTTCAAAAATTACGACAAACATCAATTTACAAACTGCCGACCAGTCTCCATATTACCCCAATTTTCAAAAATCATTGAAAAGCTATTCAACCACAGGTTGGATGAATGTATTAATAAGAATGAATTACTAGCGGACAGCCAATACGGATACAGAACCAACATTTCAACTTCCATGGCACTAAAGACCACAGAAAGTGTGCATTTGCAGTATTTATGGATTTGACAAAAGCCTTTGATACAATTAATCACAATATCCTAATTACTAAATTAGAAAGATATGGAATCAGAGGATTAGCTTTGAACTGGGTTAAAAGCTACTTAGCAGACAGGAGGCAATATGTGAAGCTAGGCGAATATACATCTGCGAGCTTGAAGGTATCGTGCGGCGTGCCCCAAGGATCAATACTGGGAACAAAACTGTTTAATCTATATATAAACGACATCTGTAAACAGCTGCTGCACCAATTCTCCTGTTGATCTCATTCCATCCTTCCCTCACTCGTGAACAAGACCCCAAGGTAATTAAACTCCTCCACTTGGGGCAGGATCTCATCCCGGACTTGGAGATGGCAGTCCACCCTTTTTTTGTGCGAGAACCGCGGACATGGACTTGGAGGTGCTGATCCTCAGCCCAGTCGCTTCACACTCGACTGTGAACCGATCCAGTGACAGTTGAAGGTCACGGCTAAATGAAGCCAGCAGGACCACATCATCTGCGAAAAGCAGAGACCCAATCTGGCAGCCACCAAACCGGAACCCCTTAACGCCCTGGCTGCAACTAAAAATTCTGTCCATAAAAGTAATTAATAGAATCAGTGAAAAAGGGCAGCCCTGGCGGAGTCCAACCCTCACTGGAAACGGGTCTTACTTATTGCAATGCAAACCAAACTCTGACACTGGTGATACGGGGAATGGACAGCCTGAATTAGCTGGTCCAAGACCCCATCTCCCGGAGTACTTCCCACAGGATTCCTCGAGGAACACAGTCGAATGCCTTCTCCAAGTCCACAAAACACATGTAGACTGGTTGGGCAAATTCTCATGCACCATCAAAGACCCTCAAGGATGTAGGTATGTAGAGTTGGTCCACAGTTCCACAACCAGGACAAAAACCACACTGCTCCTAATGAATCCGAGATTCAACTATCTGGCGAATCCTCCTAAGACCTATAAGACATCAACAAGACATTACATAAACTCACACATTAGCATTGCCACAGTTCTTTGTTGTTTTTTCTGGAAAGCACACTTTTTCATATGATTTGCCTTTGTTCTACTCGTTTACTGCTTCCTCTATTTTGGCACAAATCCTCAAACAACAAGCTTGCTGAGTCCTTTTTTGCTGCAGTGAGTTGAGTTGGTTATCAGGCTTGTTGGTACAGTGATACAGTGGTCGGACCACTGCAACTGTTCTTCATTTTCTTATAATCCTGCTTAAGGTTCTTCAGCTTTTATACAACGTCACTCACGACCTGTCAATACTGAATTAGCTGTCCTCAACTAGTCAACCAATCACTGAAGCCCTATTGTCTCCTAAGATGAAGTCTGTATACTAGTTTTCATTTGTCAATTACTGCTACAATATACCTTCATTCAATGTGACCTCATACCTTCATTGAGTTAAGCTTATTTACAGTTTCAATGCAGGCGCTGGAGGACTTTAAGGAGGAGAAATTAATCAGCGAGACAATTATTATTAAAGATGATCTCCTTAAGGTCCTTAAGACCATATAACATAATGTCAAGTCATTATAAGCAAAGTCAAGCAATGAACACTGATGGGTTAAGAGGGTTACATAAGTGACACTTACTGCTATTTGTATATAATCCATTAACTCAAAGCGTCTTGGATGAAAGGGGATTGTTTAGAAGCATGTATTTGCTCTTGTAGACGACGATAAGCCATTCTTAACTGCTTATTTGCTCTTTCTTAATGCTGTTTTGCTCCTTTAGCAAAGTACGATGGTGCTTTTACATGTTTGATTTACCTTCTCCCTTCAATATATACAGTAATTCCTTGTTTATTATGGTTAAATTGTTTCAGACCCGACCGTGGTAAGTGAATTTTCGTGAAGTAGGATTCCTTATTTAGAAGCCAACTATTTTCGTAGAGACCATAGAAAACCTGCTGACGAGAATCTAAATATGTTTTTTTAAACATTATTAGAGCCCTCTAGACACTAACTGACACCTATAGTCACTTTTATACTCATATTGCGCCTCTTGCAGCATTCAATAAGACTCGTGCGGGTGTGTGTCACTATTAGGGTTGGGCATCGTTTGAATTTGAACAATTCCTGTCCCAATTCCGATTCCTCCTTCGATTCTGGCTCCTAACGAGTTTCGATACTTTTAAAATGCAGGATCATAAAATTTTGCATGGTTTAAGTGAGGGCGCTAACCAGATGTCATTTATTTTTTGATTTCTCTGATTCTGATTGCTTAGAGCAGGGGTCGGAAACCTTGACTATCAAAACAGCCATTTTGCCCCCTCACCCACGAAAGAAATATAGTCTGGAGCCGCAAAACATCAGTTTAAAACAACATCTTATAAACTTTTAAAAGTTTGAATCTTTCTCAATTTAACCAGTTATAACAACAGAATACAACAAATAGAAGTGCAGTGTACATTTGTAACTGATGCCAACTAGTAAGGTTATGACAGTATCATCTTGGTTAAATCTCACTACCTGACACCTGAAGAAAAATGTGCAGCACAGTGAATTGACAGCCTGTTTCTTTGAGCTCACTGGTTATGGTGACGAACAGCCATGGCCAGCAACAACAGTCAGAGATGCGCTCACATCAGAATCAGCTTTATTGGCCAAATATGCATTCACAAACAAGGAATTTCACTTTGGTTAAATTAGCTCTCACTGCACATATACACAGACATCAATAGAAATATATAACAAATAATTAACTTCTCCTGAAGTCCACTGTCATATCCACAGTCTTGAGCGGGTTCAGCTCCAGATGGTTCTGGCCACACCAGAGGACCAGCTGGTTCATCTCCCATCTGTAAACAGAATACTCGCCGTCCCAGATGAGACCGAAGACTGTCGTGCTGTCTACAAACTTCAGGAGTTTCACAGAAGGGTCCCTGAGGTGCAGTCATTAGTATAGAGGGAGAACAACAGTGGAGAGAGAACACACTGAGTCCGGGTGCTGGATGTGTCGCCTGCTGGCTCCTGCCAGTCAAGAAGCTGGTGATCCACTGACAGGTGGAGGCTGGCACAGTGAGATGGGAGAGCTTCTGGTGGAGGATCTCAGGGATGATGTTGTTGAATGGCGAGCTGAAGTCCACAGACAGGATCCTTGCACAGGTCCCTGGGGAGTCAAGGCGATGCAGGATGTAGTGCAGTCCCATGTTGACTGCATCATCCATCGACCTGTTTGCCCTGTAGGCAAACTTCAGGGGGTCCAGCAGGGGGCCTGTGATGTCCTTCAGGTGGCTCTACACCAGCCGCTCAAAGGAGTTCATGACCACGGAAGAAGCTTTCTTGGGGACTCGGATGATGACGGAGCATTTGAAGCAGGAGGGCACTTCACACAGCTTTAGTGAACGGTTGACGATCCGGGTGAAGATGGGGGTCAGTTGGTTACTATCAGGCAGGAGGGGGACACACCATCAGGTCCTGGAGCCTTTTTAATGTTTTGTCTCTGAAAGAGCTGATGCAGATCCTCTTTACAGATCTTCAATGGAGGCAGTGGGTCAGAGGAAAGGGTGAAGGGGAGGAGCAGGCCAGGGGTGCAGGTAGGTTGGTGAGTGGTGTGAAAGAGTTTCTGGTGTAGAAGGTGTTAAGGCCTGGTAAGGGGTGTCAAACTCGTGCCATGGAGGGCCGAGACGCTGCAGGTTTTCTTACTAGCGAGTTACTAAAGCAGGTGATTTTAATGATCAGCACCTTCAATTTGAGGGAAGGAGCTCATCAATTTAATCACCTGCTGGAGAAACTGGTTGGAGATAAAACCTGCAGCATCTCGGCCCTCCAGGGCACGAGTTTGACACCTCTGATCTAGGGTGTAACCCGCCTCTCGCTTGTCCAGCTCATCTTTACCTTCAACTACATGAAAGCCGATGTGCTTCCAGACGCTTGCTTTAAATCCAGAGGGGTCGGCGTTTACGCTCACCCATTCTGATAGCGTCTTAGGTGCGCCACCATAAACTGTCTGAGTGGCACTTCCGCTTTCCGTCTTTTTGTTCCAATTTTTTTGTTCCATCAGCATCGATTATTGACATTTATGAATCGATTAGTAATCGTCAATGTCCGCATCGCGATGCATCTAAGAATCGATTATTCCCCCAGCCCTACTATGCAATGTGGAAAACATTGAGGTGGGATCTGCTTGTCATGCCAGTAACGTTGGAAGCCATCACAACCTTTAAGGTTACATTTTTGCTCATCAGAAAAATAGAACTTTCGTCCACCTCTCAATGTCCCATGTTTGGTGCTTTCATGCAAATTCCAAACAGGCAATTTTGTGGTGTTGAAGGAGACGTTTTTTGTGCCGTCTGACGGTTGCACTCGGCACCAGCAACAACCTTCATTTGGACAGAGGATCATCGTGTGTCTTGACAGACAGTCAATTGGATCCTCCGGCCAGTGAAATTTTTAGTGTGTACCACTTGACAATCCAACCGTGTTCAAAGAGAGAAAGCTTTTTTGCCTTGGCCATCAAGAGATCATGACAGTGTGAAAACCTCACAAAATGACACTGAATCCACATTTTGGCCAGGAAAAGCTGTGGTCTTAAATGTTTGATCAGCTGATGAATAGCCTATTTCACTTTAAAGGTTGTTTGAAATAAATTACTTCCTCAATAAATTTGGTCTCACTCCCATTTCATCTTTTGGGACCCATAACCCAAAAAGTGTGTAACTAATAAAGTGTTGTGGTAGCCCTACACATTTTTAGAATAACAATTGGATGAAAACAATCTGAATTGTAGGAGCATTCAAACTAAAGTGTATAAAAACAAAATTATTACTGCTGTTGTATTTAGGGATTGCTATGGTATGCTCTGATTGTATTAACCAGTGTTAATGTCTTCAATTAAGTTCTTCCTTAACTCATTCAATACCAAAAATGTAGTTATACGTTTTTATAAACCTGAACACCTGATTGCAACAATGTCTTTATATATATTTTAGGGTTTTCTTTGTGCGAGAGGCTAAAGGAGGTGCTGATGCAACTCCTCACAAATTAGGCTTGAGAGCAATTTTATGCCATGAAAACGGCCACTAGGTGGCAGAAGTGCATTTGATAAGAGCTCTGCAGAAATCATGACAGGAAGGAGAAACACACATAAGAGGAAGAGGAAGCCCTTGCATAAAGGCAGCTGTTACATTGTGGACCACACGGGAAAAGAAAACGCATTGTAGGGAAATTTTAACACATGCATACACACACGTGCTCGCATGCACACACACGCATGCACATGCACATACATGCACACACATAGTTCGGTTCCAACTCACATAGTTAATTTCCAAATCACAGTTCCAAATGTGAAAATTGTAAATAGTTAATGGTGTTATATTTGTAAGTAAATTATTTTGATGGAAAAAAAAAAACGTTTTTGTGTTTTGTTGTAGTATAGTTGTTTAGATATTTGAGCTGTCACAAAAGTAAAAAAAATATTTGTGTCAAAGTGAACGTTATGTTTGAAATGTATCTTTTCACAAAAAGCTTGATTTCCATGTTTATATAGCCATAGAACACAATATTCGGTGTGCTTTGAAAGATAAGTCAATATTGCCTAAAATGTCCGGAACAGAAGGGGTTGTCTTGTCTTGAAAAATGGCTGGGATTGAATGAGTTAACAGCGTCTCTCAGCATTTACACACAATTTTTGGGAGGGAATTGCAATTTGCATCAGCTGTGGACCACTGCTGTTTAGTTTTTAGTGTTGTGCTACAATAAAGTAAAATAAATAATAAAGCCTCTGAGAAAAAAAGGGACTGATGAAAGCAGCAGTGTGAATTTTGCTGCCATTTACTGAAAGGGGTATTTTGTCTTTCAACCCCAGTGTGTGTGTGTGTCTTGCAGTCAAACACATAGTGTGTTTCCCAGACAAGGCTCAAAGGAGGTCTTGCTCAGATGAGTAGCAAGGTAATTGAATTTCAATTTGTTAGGAGCTCCTACTTGTACTTCACATCTAATCTGACCCCAGTCTGCCTCCTCAAGATAAAACAGGCTGCTTTAACGTTCCTCTCTCCTTTCATTTGTTTTCCTTTCTTCACCCTCTTTTACTTTTTTGCACTTATTTACTTAAAAACAAAACAAATAACCCCAGACTGTTCCTCTCTGTATATCCTTATAATGATGACTATTTCACTTTAGTGGAGTTAAGCATTAGTTGACAATGCTGGTTAAGTTCAGAATCTCAGATTAAAAAAGGGGGACATTTCCTTTTTTTCATGCCAGTCATACAATCTTTTGCTATTACTTTGCACATTGTTTTCCCCAAAAAATAAAATATCCGGTGTATAAGCTGCTACTCTGAACCGTCCGGCTTATACAGTGATGCGGCTATTTGTGGTCGCGTTCTGGTCTAGTGACATCTCCTGTGCTTTGGAGCAGTCATTAGTGATGTGCGATACCACAGATTTAAAATTCAGGCAATGCCTATCTACTACAGATGCGATACTTTGTGCATTTACACCTAACGTGTTGCGTACATTTAAAAATGTAGTGCATTTCAAATTATAGCATAGCATAGCTCATAAAATAAAGAATATAAGACATCACAGTAATTTATTCATTTATTTTACTGTAAACAACTGCATAACATTTAGACAAGGTCTCAATAATTTAGTTACTTTCCACTGTGTTCTGTTAATATACATTACCTCAAATGATATACCGTAAGTATCAAAGTATCGATATTTTGATTTGTGAACCAATTTAAGAGCCTAAAGATCTGGTATCGGAGGTATTCATATTTTAGTATCGATCCGCACATCACTACTCATCATGGGGAACACGTGGAGAGGTGCATGTGATATCGATCTAGCGGCTTTTGCTGGAGTCTGCCTGAGAATCTTGGCGGCGCGGGGCGGTGGCGGTAGGTCCACTGTCGTTGGCGGGTTTCGGGGGGGATGGACTGCTGCGTGCTGGGAAAGACAGCATGGGCTCTGGGGCTGATTTGCCTCTGGGCGGGGGTGGTGCTGAGAGTGACAATGAAAGAAGGAGAGAGACCCGCGGCATGTGTGGCGAGGGAATTGTGGGGCTGTTCGGGTCCAAAAGTGACGAGGACGACTTTAGTTGTTTCGGTTTCCACGAGAATGACGAGGACAGCCGTGTTCGGCACTACTTGAAAAAAAGCATTTATTTAATTAAAAGTTTAAAAATTATTTCTGTGTAACATCTTTCTGTATACTAAATATTCCATGTTTTGATGCGGACACCTGCGGCTTATAGATCGATGCGACCTATATGTGTACAAATCCTTTTTTTCGTGAACTTTAGTGGGTGAGGCTAAAATACCGGTGCGCTTTATAGTCCGGAAATTATAGTATGGAAATTCTTTCTAGCTGTGTATTAGAAGACACAGTTTTCCAAGAGAAGACTTGGAAAACGGACTAATGCAGCAAAGGAGGACTGTTGAGTATAATACTGCATTATGGTTTATGGTTTAATTTATTTCGAACATGCATACAGTGTACATGGAATGCTTCAGTCACAGTTCCACATGTCCAAAAAGGAGTAGGAAGAAGCAAAGCTTTAATGCTACCCCTCTCCTCGTATCACATCAATTGCTTATACTCATTTTTTACAGTGTAGCATGCTATTTTTTCGTTCAGCTTGCCTAATTTACATAATTGTTCAATCGCTAGCAGTGTGGCTCTTTAGTGCTGTATGCTTGCAAGTTTTCTCCCCGACAAAACTCACAATGTCGACTAAATGCTCTGCACCGACAAAGGCACCTGCAGTTGCACCCAAAATACAGAGGAAGATGCACAAAATGTTAGAATTCTGGACATGCTAAAGGAAGGTAGAGCTTACGCAGCTGTCGGGCGTCATTACGGAATAAATGAATCTTCGTTTCGTACCATAAAGGAGGAAAATAACTTAAGGATGACAGCAGCAACAAATTTTAACAAGGATGCGAAAAGGGCTTTAACTGTCCGCAACAAGACCATGGAGAGGCTGCCTCTGCGGATGCATAAACAAATTTAAAGCCATCATCAAGGAAGGGGGGATATAGACCCGAACAAGTTTTTAATATGGACGAGACAGGCTTATTTTGGAAACACTACATCACTGATTCAGCCCATGGACCAAGGCATGGTCCGCGCTTTCAAGGCCCTGTAAATGCACAACATATATATTTTCTCATTTCTAAGAAAAGTGTATAAAGTGTGTGGTGAGTGGTTTTACAGCCTTAAAACATATATACAGTAATAAACGAAAAAACATGTACTGTAAACTAAAAAAACATATAATAAATGAAAAGACATATTCTGTAAACGAAAAACATATATAATGAACAAAAAAAAACTACAAAAAAAACTACAAAAAAATCAACTTCTACTGCACGGATTTCACTTAACACTGGTATTTTTTTGGAATCTAACCCCCCGCGTTAAACGAGCGAACACTGTATATATATATATATATATATATATATATATATATATATATATATATATACACACACAGTAGACACCCCTACAACGTAAATAATCCGTTCCGAGAACCTTTATGTTATAGGGTTTTATGTTATACAAAGTGTAAAATACATGTAAATAGCCTAATCCATTCCAAGATCTTCTCAAACTCACCCCTTTGGCACTTCAAAATATTAAAAGTCCACCAAATATGGTGGGAAAATATAAGAAAACGTTACCATGAACATAGTAACAAGATGGCGCCCTCCGTGGCAGACGTCTTTGTTTCACTCTCCCGTTTTTTTTCTATTTTTTTGCTATTTTGTTGTTCATGTTGGACATTCAACGTGCTGCGTTGCATTGCAGCATAGAGACAACTTTTGCAGCATAGAGACAACTTTTGAACATCGGCGGGGTTCACCATGAGCTTTCGTTCAGCCTCTCGGACTGGCTTTCTTCTGTGTCGGGAGGACGCAGCAGCCTGCGGGCCTGGTGAGCTAAATGCCCAGGAGCGTCCGGGGCGGAGGCGAGGCAGGAGGGGCGGCCTGCGTGCTAGGATAAAGGCTGTAGCGACTGGGCCACCGCTGCCGAGCCTGCTGCTGGCCAGCGTCCGCTCTCTCAAAGACAGGATGGACGAGCTGAGAGCAAGGATTGCAGCTACGGGAGATCAGAGAGTGCTGTGTGTTCGCGGAGGATTTACTGGACTCGGCGGTCCGGTTGGGGACATTTGCCACTTGCCGGGAAGATCGGACTTCGGCGTCTTGTGGACACAGAGCCTCGGGACTGTTCTCCCCGAATGTTACCAGCATGTAGGCTTTCCCACGAGGGCAAATAGCATCCTGTACCAAGTCTACAGCAACATGAAAGGTGCTTTGAAGGCTCTTCCAAGTCCCCATTTTGAAAAAGCTAATGTCTCTTCTGTTGTTGTTGCTTAATTTATTGTTATTAATGTTTCTTCTGTTCTTATTCATTTTCTTGTGTTTTTCTTTCTTTCTTTCTGCTGGGAGAATGAACAGAACAAGAATTTCATTGCACATCAGAACTACCTGTTCTACTGTGCATATGACAATAAAACTCTTGAATTGAATTGAATCTTGAATTGAATAGTAGAGTAACATTCCAATATAAAATAAGGTAATAAATAAGATTACTGTAAATGAATAAAACTGAAAAACAAAAACAATCCTACCGTTCACGAGACGTCTTGATCAGGAGCGCAAGTGGAGGCAGGAATGAGGAGGAGGACTAGCCTAGTCGAAACGCGACTCAAAGAGACTAAGAGTCAGCTGGTCTCACAGACAAACGCACATGCACTACACGATAATGCTGTGTGCAAAATTTTAATTTGTAACCTAACTTAACTGTGTAAGTTAGTTTAAGGGCGACTACGAAGAGGAAGGAGTTTGAAGGGACAAGCCTGTCTCTCACACAAACTCACGTACGTGCTGTATTAATCAGCCAATGAGATGAGAGTGTAGGCGGTGCCCTGATAATCAGCCAATGAGAGTGTGATGCGTCAGAAGGCGTCACCAAGTGTTAGTTTGAACTTGCACCGACTTGAGGCATTAATAAAGTTGATTAAAAAAAAAAAGACTTGCACTTGCATTATGTTATATGGAATTTCTTCTGTAATACGATGCGAAAACTTTACATAAATTCTTTATGTTCAGTGGAATTTATGTAAAAGGAGGTTTATGTTATATACATATATACATATACATATATATATATATATATATATATATATATATATATATATATATATATATATATTTTTTTTTTTTTTCCTTTTCTTTCTTTTTAACCTTTCCTCTCTCCCCTGTTGATATCAACATCCTCTGTCTTTGGTTCTGTACTGTGGAGTGTCACTGCATGTAGATACTGTACATGAGTTCCTCATTTTATTTCTTTGTTGAGCTGGCCCTTGCAACGACTATATCAAGGTCATTGTTCTTGAATGTAATCCTTGTAGCTGCATGGTTCTTTCTTGTTGGTTACGTCCTCCATTATCCTTATTGTCATAGTAATATGATCTTTAATATGTATCCAGATCGTTGATATCTTCTCCTGGGCCTCCATTTAGTTTGGTGAAGATTTGCTCCAAGTGCTTTGTATGTTTCCCTGCTTCCTCAAGTCTTGTGTTTTCTTGGCGATGTCGGCATTAGGTTTTGTCAGATGCTCACAGCATTGTGGCTTTCAGCTTCTTTCCCTGTTTCAGCAGTGCAGTTTTGAATTCTCTGTTGATTAACTTAACAGTGACCGGTGGGGTGTTGTTTCTGCCATATTGTGAGACCTCCTTTGAGTCTAGGAAATTAGCAATCTGTTGCTTTATAGAAGGAACATCACTTGACCTGGGTGTAATTTGGAGTCCTGTGAGGATCACATCGTTCATTCGTGCATTCTTATCCATCTCGTCAATTACGTTTTTCATTCGCTTTGTGATATTTTCCTTTGCTTCTTTCTCTTCCTCAAGGGTGGTGCAAAAGGCAGCATTATCCTTGAATTGTGCTTTGATAATGCTCTATTTTCTTTAGGGTTTTTAGCTTCCTCAAGAGCACCGCGCAAGGTAGCGTTGTCTTTCAATAATACTTCAATATCGTCCGGCAGAGCCTTGATATCTTCTATAGGGTTTTTAACTTCCTTAAGAGCAGCGCGCAAGTCCACATTTTCATCCTGCAACTCCTTGATTTCTTCTTTTAGTGCTTTGGTGTCCTTGCTCAGTGCGCTATTTTCCTTAATAATGTTTGTGACATCATTATGGACATCCGTGATCATTTTATAGAGGCTATTCCAATTAAATTTAATATCTGGTTTCAGAAGTGATATTTCCATCCTTATATTTGCAGAATTTTCACTGATTTGAATTGCAGATTCTCAATTCCTGGCCACAGCCAGTGTCATTTTGCTTTATGTTTGACATTGTTGCTAGGCAACCACTTTGAACTTCAGCAGTTAGCCTGTTAGCTTGATTTGCTAGGAGGTATCAACACCTGTAACTATTTTATCTCAAGGAATCTGTACCTCTCATCTATCCAAGTTAAAGTTGGGGGATTCAGCAAGCAGTGCTGATCTTGTTTGTGAAGTGTAGTCAGGAAAGCACACAAATAGTTAAAATTTCCAGTATCTTCAACAGAGCTCCTGCCATATATGTCCTTCACAGTCAAAAAAAAAAAAAAATGAAATTGTCCAGAGTTAATATATAACATGAAGGAGAGATGATGTCAGCATTGACGTTTATTTTTTTTTTACTTTTGTTGCCATGTGTCACAGGACAAATTGCATTTGGGAGGGGCTGGGGGCGGCAAGAAACTACAACAACAAAGTGGAGACTGGAGACTCCTTCCCTCAAGTGGAGTACTGCAGCATCCATAATTAAAGCACAGCAGCAGGTTAAGCTCACATTAGTTTATTGTTTTGGTCCTTTTCTGCCATTCATCCTGAGATATTACAATCTTGCGGCATTTCCAGATAAATCTGCTCGACCAATGAGTGACCAGCAGTGGTTTAATAGGCTCTATTTGCTTAGAAACCGGGCTGACCAGGTACTACTAGTGATAGTACCCACTTTTGCCAATGAAGTATCAATGGCTATGTTGAACCAAGTAGGCACTATGCATAAGACGCTTGTTGCTGCTCACATTATTTCTCAGGAGGGAGTACTGTAATTTGCCTTTGTAACACCTCGCCACGTTGTATTAAACGTTTGTGTAATAACAGTGCCATGTTGATATGTCTGCTGACGAAAGCAGCTGGGGACAGTGGCTGGCTACACACGACAATGCTTTTGTCACACACTTGTTATGGAATAACACTGAAATCACACATTGGGGCGGCATGAGGGCAGCGTTTAGTTGCGTAAAGAAGTGTGTAATCTGTGTGTAAAAAGCACACGTGGTGCATAATTCTTGTCTGTGTTATGGGCAGCTTTGAAAAATAATGTAAACACGCTGATGTGTTGCTGAAAGAGCTGGTTGGTGCTAGGTTGCGTATTTATCTATTTGCAAAGCTTTTTCTACATGGCTGGACGCCCTTATAAGACACACATACAGTGATGTCCCTCCATTATAGTGTTGTTTGCACCTGCTTGGATGGAGCTGGAGGTCATCAGGGAGGTGAAGTGTAGTTCTGGCTCCACATGAGAGCAATAAGAGGCATCGGTCCAGTCAGTCCTCGCCTTTTTTGCTCTGCTGGAGTCAGAGGAGCCCAGCTAACACACTAACAAGGTGAGCAGACAGCAGGGGGTGGGGAGGTGGGGTGTGTCTGCACTACCCCCAATGTGGAGGCGACAGCTACTGGACTTGCAGCACTTAGGTGGTGTTATCAGGTGCCTTGGATCTGGCTGAGGGAGCAAACCATGCTGCTGTTGCAATTACTCTGAAGAAGGTTTCTTGCAAAAATAACTGCTGGAAGACAAAATAGCAACCCATTTATCACCAGAGATACACTTACATGGTTCACATTTGAGGTGGACATGCACTGGTGTGAAACATGGGGACAACATGGCTATTAGCTATACTGCTTAGGAAACAGAACACATAATCACTGCTGTGTAACACCAAGTCAATCACACTTACAGGATAGTCGTATCTGCCTGGTACCTGCTGGTTTTGCGTATTTCCGGTGCATTTTTTTTCCTAAATTTCTGGCGTCCCATAAGGGTTGTGCCCAAAATGCTTTGGAGGATGTGCTACAACACATGTAATACAGATATCCTCCAAATTGATTAATTATCAGACAAATGGTAAAAGACTTATGGGTAATTAGTTGCTCGGTTAGTTATTTTGCTTGATGGAAGCCATGTTTTCCACCCAATCTTTGTCAAATTTTACAGACATGTGCTTGTCAGTCCCCTAAAGCTATGCATTAAACTTCGTAATGAACACCCTAAAATTACAGTGGCTGTTTTGCAGATGGATTGAGCTGTGTGAGAAATGTCAAGTCAATCCAATTTATAGGGGTCAAATTTGGGATTTAATAACGGTGTCACCATGTGGTGTATTTGTCAGATAAGTAATAGCCTCTCATCCCTCCAGGTTTGTTTGGGGACCTTTGTAGATTGTTTTGGGCATGTAAGTATTAGGCGCCATATCGGAGTTTCCTAGCATGCAGCTGTTCCACACGTTCCTGCGAAGAGGTATATACGAGTCTCTCAAGCAGTTTCTGTGCAGGGGGTACAGGCTGTCAGTGGGGGAGAGGGCAGATAAAGTGCTTTCCCTGCCGGGTTTGGTGATGGTGCGGCTGTGGATCTAATGGACAATATGCTGTCACTGCTGGGCTCGGAGGATGGTGGTTTTGTGTTCCCACATATTTTTCTGAGCCAGCTTCCGCCTCCAGTGCGCACGGCATTGGCTAACTCTCCTTGATTGACCAGCGGCGATCTCCGTGGCCTGGCCAACGAAGCTGATTGAGTTCTTCTGGCTACGAGATGGCGTGGACGACCCGCTGGCGACGGCGACGGAGACGACCCTGCGTAGCTGGTGCTTCTC
The DNA here is from genome assembly GCF_027744805.1 of Dunckerocampus dactyliophorus. Taxonomy (NCBI): domain Eukaryota; kingdom Metazoa; phylum Chordata; class Actinopteri; order Syngnathiformes; family Syngnathidae; genus Dunckerocampus; species Dunckerocampus dactyliophorus. The sequence continues at coordinate 23,596,456 of NC_072819.1, read as the reverse complement.
GACGTTTGGCAACGGCTGTGGACGCTGGCGAGCAGTGTGAGCTGCTATTAATTTGTGACTGTTTGTCAGCGAGACGCTTCATAGTAGACTCCGCCTCGCAAGTCAGCTTGCTTCCCCCCGCAGGCACAGGCAAGGTAACCGAGGGCTGCGGGCCACTGTTCAGTGCAGCTAACGCCTCTTCCATCAACACCTTTGGTACAATGTTGGTGACTGTTTGTTTCCATGGACGCAAATTACTGTCCCTATTGTCAGTGTTGATTTTCTTTGTGCTAATGGACTGCTTGTTAATGTTTCTAATTGCTGCTTGATTCATGCTGTATCGTTTGCCACATTTCCGTGTAAGACCGGGGGACTAGGGCTATTTTTTTGCATCAGGTGACGTGTTCCAGCATTTGCTGGCAGATTTTCCGTTGTTGACCACCTCTGCGTTTTCTACCACCGATACTAAACATGGTGTCGAACAGTTCATCCCAACAGAGGGGCTGGCGGCTGTCGCGTGTGCACGATGCCTGAATGCGGCTAAAGAGGAGTTTGCTAAAATGGAGGTTTTGGGCATTGTGAGGCGGTCAATAGCCTGTGGGCCTTGCTCCTGCACATGGTGCCCAAGGCAGATGGGTTGTGGCGGCCTTGTGGTGATTTTCACCACCTTAACAATATCACAGTGCACCATTGCTACCCCATTCTGCACATCCAGGATTTTTCCGCCCGCCTGGCCAGTGCAATGATTTTTTTCTTAGTTCGACGTGGTCCACGGTTATTACCAGGTTCCTGTGTGTGCGCTGACCATGTGCCCATGACTGCAGTAATTAGACTGCATTTGGGCTTTTTGAATTTTTGCGCATGCCTTTCGGCCTTAAGGGTGTGGCGCCGACTTTTAAAGCGGACTTATTATGCTTTTCATCTTTTCTGACCTAGAAATGTTGTTACAATGTTGTATTCTCGTGTTACACGATGCCAACGCGTTAGATAATAAGGTTTGCGCATTTGGAGACAGCAGTTTTGGATGGCTCGGCACGCTGTGTTTTATGGATTTTTTTTTAACACCCAGTTCCATTGACGTCAATGCAACCCGGACTTCCTTATATGGGCATGCTCAGGTAAACACTGTAGGCCTGCCCTCCCCCCGCTCTGCTTTGCTCTGTTCTGTTTACTGTGTTAGCACGTATGGCTCCCAGGAAGTGTTTGTTCGGGTGTGCCTAAAGAGGCAAGCCAAGCAGAAGCGGTTGGAGTTCCCGGCCGGTGTGCTCAACTGTCAAAGGCATTTCACACGGCACTGTTTGTGAACATGGGCCAATACAAAGCTGGACTATGTGCCAAACTGTTGCTGAAGTCCAACGCCTTTCCAACGTTACTTGGTCGTGTTGAAGAGTCAGGACAGCAAGCTGTAAGTAAAGCCCCGGTCACACCGCCCGAACTTTGCTGTAGCGTCCCTGGAGCGGTGAAAAAAATCATCACCGCTCGTAACCGCGTACAAAATGGGGAAAAAAAAATAGAAAACATGGGCGTTGTCCTAGCGGTGCACCGCTGAAGCCGCCGTTGCTTTAGTGTTGGTTTAAGGGTAGCGAACGTTGGCTTAGCGGTTTAGAGGTAGCGAGCGTCGATAGAGCGACGTTCTGCGCATACGGGCTGGTGGCATTGAGGCGCGTGGATCTTCATACGCAGTCCCACAGTGCCCTCTAGTGTGTCTCTGCAAACACAACAACTGTCTGACCCACACAACTCTTGTCTCTCCTTCTTCTCTCTCTTCTCCTTCTGTCAACAGCTTGTGGTAATCTGAGTAGGTTCTGATTCTGCTGCTGGACTCGTGCACCAATTTATAGCAAGTCTCTCAGCATCCATGGTAGTACAGTTTTACTGTAACTTGCAAATTTGATATAACTGAGGTCTGCACTCAACGGCTAATCCAAATAGGCTGCTGGTCCATTTCTCCCCGTATTTATAGCAAAATTATGCTCCGCCTCCGACACCTCCATACCAACGGCAAACCAAAGTTCATCACCGCAATGGATCGCTGCTTCATCGCTGCTTCAACGCCTGACACCGTTCCAGCAATCCCGTGTCCGCTCGTAAAATGCTTACAGCCGCTCCAACTAAGTTTGTGCAACGTTTAATCACCGCCCGGGCAAAGCTGGCGAAGCAGCACTGGTCCAGCGTTCAAGATTTCTGCGTTGGTGTAGCGGACCCAAGCGTCCACGAACTTCCGTCTAGCGGTGCCAAACTTTGACTGGCCGTTGTTGGAGCGGTGATGAACTTTGCCGTAGCGGAAAATTGCCCACTCCTCACAGCTTGCAATATTTTGTGCAGCTCAAAACTTTCGGAGCAGTAGGAGGGACCATCAGCGGTGGCCGAGCGTATACGGCGTTGCCTTAACGAGGTCCAACTTCTGTTAAACGGTGGTGCGCGGTTACGAACGGTGATGAATTTTTTTCACCGCTCCAGGAACGCTACAGCAGTTCGGGCGGTGTGACCGGGGCTTAACAATTTATCAGTGTCCTGACTGTGTTTATTTTGTGTAAGTAATCGAATAAAAGGGGTTCGCAGCTGTCCGGAAGTCCTCGGGAGTGCTTCGGAGTTATACCAATCACAGTGGAGAGGGCTCGGCGGGAGGCGGAGGAGGGCTGGGGCTGGACTGAATTACACAGACCATTTGGGCAGGAGACAGGAAACACTGCAGGAAGAGGTGCAGAGTCTGGAAGATCCACAAAGCTTTTTGTGCGGGTTATCGTGTGTAGCTGCTCTCCAGGAGTCCAGAACTCAATACAAAGGCCTGAAAATGAGTATAATAGGTCCCCCTTTAAGAGGCTGATGGACTCTGTGTTGCTTGACCTCACTTTTGTTTTTGTCTATCTCTGCATTTTGGTAGCCAGTCTTTCGGCCGAGGAGCACTTTTGGCATCTCACGCTGGTTTTCCACCATCTTGACGCACATAGTTAAAGGAAAACTGCACTTTTTGGGGGGAATTTTGCATCCAATTTATCATCCACAATCCTTATGTGAAACATGAACACATATTTCTTTCCCTTGTCTGTGCGTTCTAAAGAGAGAAAACGAGTTAGCATGAGGGAGCTAACAATGCACGTAATGGGACACACCTATTTCGACTATAAAGCCCTACAAAAAAATGACAATAGTGTTCCATTTACTTAACTGACCTGTATATTAACTAAGCTACAGCAATATTGTTATTGTAGCAGCTAACACGATGGATGGATGGATGCATGGATGGATGGATGGATGGATAAAGGCCACTGTTACAATCAGAGATGTATTAATTTAACATAAGGAAACCACAATATTAGAAACATGTCTCAGTCTGCTGCAAGGCAAACGCTAACCGCAATAATAAACATACTGTTAAATGAATACCTCTCTGACAGCGTCAATCTAACCTAAGCATTATTATCTTTGTAAAGAATTTGTGATAAAGCTCATTTGTTGGATCTCATTGGATGGTTAGAAAAATAAGCAAATTAAGTACGTACATATGACATTTGAGCGTATGGACACCCACAGGAAAGATTTGCACGCATAAAGCTTTGATATCATGTAGCAGCACCATGCAAACATACACCTGAGAGCAAAATGAGCATCCCCATATTAGACAAAAAGAAAGATGAAATGTACCCGACTGAGCTCTTATCTTCATTTTATTAGCCTCCTCTGCTGATGTGCTCAAGCTTTATTTTGCAGCCTGAATCCTAATGAGTGAGATATGGGAGGGGGTGGAGGAGATTGTGTAACGGCCTGTTACATAACACAATGCTCACAGTGTGTGAGGCTGAGTTGTTCTCCTCGCCAAAAAAAGAAGAAAAAAAAACATTGTACCCCATTATGGCGCTGCTTCTAATAATGGCGTGATGAGGATAAGTTGTTTGGGAGGTGAGGGGGGCATGGAACCCTGGCTTGTGTTAGATTAAAACTCCACCATTAAGTGGCATTGAAGTGGGTTTGCCGGGTAATTAAATTCGATAAAACGTTATTGCTTGCACCTTCAGTGCACTTCCTGATGGTAGGGGATGAACTGTCATGAACACTGGCTGGACACCTCAGCAGAAGATAGTGCAGCTCTGCTGGTTAAAAGCTGGCTTTGTGTACCCGCAACTTTGCAGAGTTTGGCTTTGCAAGGTTTGATTTATTTTAAGGTGGCTCGTTGGAACGCCATAAAATAAATCTGACTCTCATTCGTTCGTATAGCACCCTTTAAAAAATGTAGTGTTTATTATGACTCAAGTACAAAATGTAAGTAGCAAAAATACAGCACATAAATAGTTTAAATATCATTCATGTGTAGTTGACATTCACACAGAAGGTCTCCTCCGTCTTCTCCTCCATGTTGTTGACGTAGACCAGAATCTCCACTGAGCCTGGACTCTGGCTGGGGGCAAAGCGCAGTCCTATGGTGTAACTGTCTCCCCCGCCAATCTGAGCAGCCAACACAACAACAAAGCTCTCGTCAAACTGTGTCTTTCTGAGGGTAACAGTGCGTTGTCCCTAAGAGGCAATGGGTGTTGAAATGTCAGGGAAATGTAAGGAAAAACACAATCAACTGCTGACATAAAATCATGTGCTGCTGTGACGTTTCACCCCAAAACACCTTTCATCCATATACTTTATATGGACAAACGCATCCAGACACTATTAATTAAGTCATCAATCTTTTGGACGAGGCCCCTTATCCCTGCCTAAATCTTAGTGCTTCATTTAACCAGGCATTTTTGTCATGCAAACGTATTACTCTTTCAAACTCGTATTGTTTTGAGAAGCCAAACTCTTTACTTAAGTAACTCCAATAACTAACCGGAAATACGTTTCTTATCACCGAAATCCAACCAGAACTGGGCTCACGGGACCTAGTGCAGGGTAAGTCACCATTGACTACACTGCTGAGGGGTATGTCATACAAATTCATGTCAAAAAATCGGAACTATCCCTTTAAAGTAGATATTCAAAATAGAATGTGACACATGGTGTCACAAATGGGATCCACCGGTAACAGCCCATTTGAAGGACACAGGAATCTTGTCTGTATATAAAAGACAATAATCTCTGAAAGACCGGTTGAAAAGTAGGCTAAGTGGGCATCAGACATAAACTTATGGACACTGGGGATGTAGTCTCGTGTTTTCCCTAGAACTACAAATTACTAAGGATGGACATGTGACTAATTGTCCTTCATCGACTATGAAGGGAATCGCACGGCATACAAGCAGTTTCATTGACTTCGCGTATTGAGCAGGACAGCAAACTAACAAACTAAAGGAGACTGAATCAATAGCACCTCTACTGGTTGCAGCCAAGTAGTGCATGCCATGTTGTCTCAGTTGCTTCAATACATAAAGGAAACACGTATTCCTCCTTTGAGGCAGTAAATACAGGATGTGAACCCATGAGACATGTGCTGTTTACTCTGATATTTAAGTCTAAGAGCAGAAATAGAAAGTGCAGTCGACTAGAGAGCAAAGACACAGTTATGCACCGACACTCCCCTCAAGACACACTGGAGACATTCTCCTAGTTGTTCTTAGCATTGCTCCACACTCTTCTCGAAGTGTAATAAACTTGCTTCTGGGACATTGTAGGGCCTCGCTGATGTTTCTCACAGCTGGTTGGAGACGACCACCTCCTGCACTGTTACCCGTCACTGGGTACTGGAATTGATCCCACACAAGCTGCACCATCGTCAGCAATGTGAACTACTACACTACCAATCATGCATGTATGCATCAATCAATCATCCATCATCATCCATCTAAGGTCAAAAACGTCCATAGTGATTGATGTATGTGGAGGGTGTGGCTTTGATTAATAGAGAAAACAAGAGGTTCCGGTGCTAGTCTGTATAGAATTAGTAACTCATATATTACATATGCTGTAAATGTTAAAATTATTAATAATTGTTATTATTAATAATATCACTATTATTGGTTAAATTAAAATGACTAATTAAAAATAATTAATTGACTGTTGACTGTGTTCTGTGGGTGTGTTCAAATGTTTAACATAATAAATTCGCTATACCAAAGAAGAAAACAGCTTATCTCCTTGTTCCCTGCTTTCTGGTTGTGTTTGTTGTAAGGACGTACTTCCCTGCTTGGTATTCTCCAGCAGTGGTCACTTTTATTTATTTTTCTACAGCAATTGCTTCCTGCCTGGTTCTCAGGAGCACCTTCAGTTCTTTGTATTTTTTGTATCTCCTGCTGGTTTTCCTGCAGCATCTTTAGTTAGTTTTTGGCCTCTGCCGTATTTTAGTTTTGTTTTGTAGTATATCTTTTTGTATGCCTTTTTCCTCCTGTGGAGTGATTTTTTTGTATTTTTTGTAGACTTTTTCTTTGTACTATTGTGTCTCGCTCTCTGCATCTTGGGGTCCAAACTCAGTCTTACGCCGAGTTTCTTACTCCTGCTACCATGCTCAGAGGACAGCCAAAAGGCTGTGTGGTTTAAAATTAAGGAAAGGGTTTTTTGATTGGTAAATTTTGCTTCAAAAGGCTCTACTGTCTGGCCCAACCAGTGAACTTATTGTATCTACTGTCACTGTGATTTTATTTGTCACTGAGTGCGTTGCCCGCCAGAGAGATGCAAGAAGTTAGTGGAGCACTGCCGATATTTTTTATTGTAATTTATACAGTGGTACCTTGGCATACGAGTGTCTCAACCAACAAGTGTTTTTTTTAAATGCGAGCCGGCTCTCCGCTGATTTTTTGCATTGAACTGCTTTTATGCATTCCCACATCCTGATCAAAATCTTAAGACCAGTTGAAAAATTGCTAGAATTTGCATTTTGCACATTTGGATCTTAATGAGGTTTTAAGTAGAGCTACAATATGCAAAAGCAAGAAGGGGGAGTGAGACAAAAAGCATTTTGAAAAAGGAATTTATTGGAAACAACAATTAAACTGAAATAGGCTCTTTATCAGCTTATCAAAAGTTTAAGACCATCGCTCAAAAAATAACAAAAAACTCTCCAAACCAGAACAAAGAATGTTCTCAGTAGGACTCAGTAATGAGTAGCTCCAACGTTCTTCTTAATCACTTCAAAAATTGGTTTGGGCATGCTTGATGCGAGTGTTTCCAGAAGGCTAGTGGGAACATTGCTCCAAGTGGTGAAGATGGCTTCATGAAGAGCATCAACTGTCTGGAACTGATGGCCATTTTTATAAACTTCCCTTGCCATCCATCCCCAAATGCTCTCTATGGGATTTAAATCAGGGGAACATGCAAAAGAAGAAGAAGAAGATGCAGGATGGTCCAAAAGAGTGATGTTATTCTCCCTGAAGAAGACCTTGGTCAAGCGTGCATTGTGAACTGCAGCGTTGTCTTGTTGAAAAACCCAGCTGTTACCACACAGACGAGGGCCCTCAGTCATGGAGGATGCCCGCTGCAACATCTGCACGTAAGCATCCACCGTTTGACGACCCTGCACCACCTGAAGCTCCAGTGTTCCACTGAATGAAAAAGCACCCCAGATCATGATGGACACCCTCCACTGTGCCGGGTAGAAAACATCTCAGGTGGGATCTCCTTGTCATGCCAGTAACGTTGGAAGCCATCTGGACCATCAAGGTTACATTTTTTCTCATCAGAGAATAAAACTTTTTTCCACCTTTCAATGTCCCATGTTTGATGCTCCCTGACAAAGTCTAAACGGGCAGTTTTGTGGCCTTGAAGGAGACGAGGTCTTTGAATTATTTTTTTGTTTTAAACCCTTTTCCCGCAGATGCCGTCTGATGGTTATTGCGCTGCAGTCGGCACCAGTAAGGACCTTAATTTGGGTGGAAGACCCTCCGGCTCCGCGCAGGTGTGATTTTTTTTGTCTACCACTTTACTTTTTTGTTCCATAATGCTCAGGATCTTTTCAAAAATTTAAAATGACTGTCTTACTGCGCCCAACCTCAGCAGCAATGGCACGCTGCGAGAGGCCTTGCTTATGCAGCTCGACAATCCGACCACGTTCAATAAAATAAAGCTTCTTAGCTTTAGCCATCAGGAGGGCATGACAGTGTGAATGCCTGACAGAAAATGAACATTTTGAGGAGGTTTTGGCTTTTATAGCCTGTGGTCTTAAACTTTTGATGAGCTGATAAACAACCTATTTCAGTTTTTTTTTTGTTATGTTTAAACTACAAGTTCCAAAAGTTTTTTGTCTCACTCCCCCTTCTTGCTTTTGCACATTGTAGCTCTACTTAAAACCTCATTCAGATCCAAATGTGCAAAATGCTAATTCTAGCAATTTTTCAGCTGGTCTTAAGATTTTGATCAAGAGTGTATATACGTATTTTTTAAGGACGTGTTGCTTAAATGCATACCTTGAATCTTGCTTTCTGTGCATTTTTCAGTGTTTTTCATCACTAATTTGCAAAGCTGGTTTGTAATAAAAAACCAACATTTGATATGTATGCATTTTGCCTTCACATGCCTAATTCATCCATCTCATCCATCTATAATGTAATTTTCATTCATTGTTAGGTTTAATTTTCTTCCCGCTAATTGAATCAGTCCAGGAGTAGCCGTAGGTTTTCTCTATTATCGTGAGTGACAGATAAATGGATGTGTTTACAGGATTTACATCCCCCAAAATCCTAACACTATTGATCTCTGCTGAAAACGTGTTTTCATTATTCCTAGTCATATCAAAAGGAAGCAAAGTGTCAACCACCATTACTAAACGCTGCTGGCAGGCTAAATGCTTTATTAGACACCTGGAGCGATGCTAAAAAGATGGAATTTAAAAAAGAGGCCCACCCTCCTCCCTCAGGCTAATTGACATGGTGTGGTCTGGGACAGGAGCAGCATTTTCTACTTAATAGTTTATGTGATGTGGAAAAGACTCCCATTGCATCTCATTGGTTTTACTGCTGGTTTTGCCATTTGTTGTTACTTTTTATCACATCTCATCAAAAAGATACGCCATAAACGGCAATGATGATTCCATTGCTTGTGTATTTGAATGTGACTCTAACACCCTTTAAAAAAACATTCTACTTCATGGCTACATAGTAATGATGCTAATGAAATTGTTATAACAGGAGACATATAACAACCAGTGCAAAAAAGTCTAATAGATGTACTGTATATTGCTCAATATGTCTTTATATTTTTAAGTGTTAAAAAAAACAAACATTATGCAGAAATGTGTACAAACACTGTTGCATACCAATATGAATATTAATTGTTAATTTGCTGGCTTGGCACTGTGTCTTTATTTAATGCATATTTACATTTAAGGTTCCATCCATTTTCTATGCCGCAAATCCTCGCTAGGTTCGTGGGGGTATGCTGGAGCCCATTCCAGCTGACTTTGGCTGAGAGGTGAGGTACACCCTGGACTGGTCGCCAGCCAATCGCAGGGCACATACATGTACAGTGGTGTGAAAAAGTGTTTGCCCTCTTCCTGATTTCTTATTTTTTTGCATGTTTGTCACACTTAAATGTTTCAGATCATCAAACAAATTCAAATATTAGTCAATGACAACACAAATGAACACAAAATACAGTTTTTATATTAAGCTTTTTATTATTAAGGGAGAAAAAAAATCAAAACCTACATGACCCTGTGTGAAAAGGTGATTGCCCCCAAACCTAATAACTGGTTGGGCTTTTGCGATAACTTGCAATGAGTCTCTGACAGCGCTGTGAAGGAATTTTGGCCCACTCATCTTTGCAGAATTGTTTTTCATTTAATTCAGCCACATTGGAGGGTTTTGCAGCATGAACTGCCTTTTTAAGGTCATGCCACAGCATCTCAATAGGATTCAGGTCAGAACTTTGACTAGGTCACTCCAAAGTCTTCATTTTGTTTTTCTTCAGCCATTCAGAGGTGGACTTGCTGGTGTGTTTTGGATCATTGTCCTGCTGCAGAACCCAAGTTGGTTTCAGCTTGAGGTCACCAACAGATGGCCGTACATTCCCCGTTAGGATTTTTTGATAGACAGCAGAATTCATTTCCATTTATCATAGCAAGTTTTCCAGGTCCTGAGCATACTTTTACGCCAGATGTAATGGGACACACACCTTCCAAAAAGTTCAATTTTTGTCTCGTCAGACCACAGAGTATTTTCTCAAAGGTCTTGGGGATCATCAAGATGTTTTCTGGCAAAATCTACAAAGCTCAAAATTACTATTGCAACAAGACATCATCAATAGGGTCAAACTAACCTGTCATACAATGGTCAAGTCCCAGCTCACATGCCCTATTAGTGAGTAGGTGAATGTGGGTGGGTGAATCCAACGTTTGGTGAATCCGTGTGAGAATTGTCTTCCAAATTCCTTCGTCAGACACGTCAGCGCTCTCTCTCTTGCGGTGAGCTGTGTCCTCCTTCAATTGGCTACTCCTACGCGAAGCAGCCATGTTTCCTTGTCTTGACAGCCAAATCCATTGCCATCCATCTTCTATGTCGCTTATCCTCAAATCCATTGCCTTTAACTTGAAAGCGGCATCAATATCAGTTTTTCGTGTATGTTCTATGATGGAAGCTTGTCACTACCAATTTGTCACTGTGAATGTGCACAAGGCGTCTACATTACGGTACAGTAGGTGGCGGTATACACATAAACATTGGTTTAGAAGAACGTCTACATCTGGTCGTTTATTTTCGGTAGTTAGGTGGATAGATAGATACTTTATTCATCTTCAACAGAACAGCATTTTATGTTTTGTTTTATATGCTTTATTGTATCTGTATTTCTATTTATTGATGTATAGTATACGCCAGCGGATATGATGTGTACACCTGTGGCGCTACGTACATTGCAAAAGGTTTATGTGGGTTCACTTGTGAAATTGCTGAATATTACACATTATTTCTGCTGGAGTTATCCTCCGGATTTCATAACAACCACAGAACAGTGGCACTTTGTGGCCGCTTTTGAGTCATCATAGTGCGTGGATCCCCCCGACAGATGCAGGTCCTTGTCAACGCCATCGCTGCACAAATTCCAAGACGTCCCCTCTTTTTTTTGTTTTCTTTTAACAAAACAGGTTTTACAATCTTGGTGGTATATTTATGGTGTTTATTGAATAATCCAGATCCAACAATGTTTTACATTTGAGTTTAGTGTAAATTGTGCTCACTGTAAATGATGACCAATGACAAATGTAAATGATGTAACCGACTCCACTCAACGAGAGCAGAGGGCTGGCAAACCGATAATGGTGGCTTCTTTGCGTTTTATGGTTGTTTCCTGAATTTTTTAGTATACTACTACCAATTAGTAGTAGTATAGGAGATGTCAGGAGGTTAGAACATGACCACACCAAGCATTATGGGAAATGTAGTTTTTAGCCACGTTAGCTGCACCGATATAAAAGCCGCAGGGTTCAAAGTTTGAGAAAAAAGTAGCAGCTTAAGGTCCTGTCACACCTTGACGATTTAGCCAGCTTACGCCAAATACGCTGGCGTACGTCGAATAAGTTATGGGTAGGTTTTGTATAAGTTAAGAGCATGGTGAAGGACGCCGGCATACGTCCTAGTACGTCCAAGTCGTCCAAAAATTTTGTGCATGCACAAAACTTTTCGACGTATGTCAACGTATGATTCATACGTCCCGCATACACGGGCAATACGTTGTGCGATCGTTGACGCCCGTTCACACACGTTATTTGTAAGCTACGCACATCGTAATACGTCAACATACCTTGAGACAAAACTGTGTCTTCTTGGCTCTCTTCTTGGTAAGGATTGGCTGAGAGGAGATAGAAACCGCTGGGGAAGCAGCTTCTGATACCATTGACGATGCCTGAGAGGCGTTAGAACCTGCGTTACTCCATCAGAGTGAGAGTGGGAGGGGGAGGCTGTGGGTGGTGATGGATCCCTCCGTCACTGCCCTGATACTTCTTGGCAGCGGTCTTTGAAATTTTCTTCGGCATGATGGTGATGTTGACACTGCGATGTCAAGTGAGGTTATGATTTGTGTCCTCAAGTGGCAGCCTTTTTATAGGCTACGGCACGTCATCGTCGGCCATACGCTGACGCGCGGTTTGCATAAGTTAGACTGGCGTTGGGCATAAGTTGTGAACACACTACGCATTCGTTGGTATAAGTCGTCTATAAGTTATAGAAACGTTCTATATAAGTTACTAATACCTCATGTTTACGTCGAACTCCTTATGAATACGCTATGTATACGCCCAAAATTGAAAAAAACGTCGACAGTTCAACGTATGCCATCAAAATGATCACGACAGGCATGCACTGGCTAAATCGTCAAGGTGTGACAGGGCCTTTATACACCGGAATTTACAGTACTGTGTTTTGTATTCAAATTAAAGAATGCTATGACTGCTGACAAGGATCACTTATAAGGAATTAGCAGCTATTGCAGCTAATCCATAACAAAAGAATTGCACTTTGATAACCCAAACCCCTTATCAGAATCTCCTCAACCAATCTCATTGTGAGGAAAAGGCTCTTTTTGCGTGTGGGTCTTAATCAAAAAGTATTGACTTTTTACTTTTAATGAATGTAAAGGAACAACATGTCTTTCTTTTCCTCCTAATCTCACCTGGAATTTATCCTCTTTGAACTGGAGCAGATCAGGATGGTCGGAGTGGAGCAGGAAGGTGCGGCTACCTGTGTAAGGGTTGGTGTATGTGATCTTCTTGGAGCTTCCCCGCCCACCTCTAACTGGGACACACACCTCAAACGCCTACAAACACAGACACACTGTTTAGATGACTTTATCAGAGAACTGATTTCCTGTCACAGACCCAGAAAACCATCATTAATGTGTAATGTAATGTAATGTGTGTAATGTGTAAACAACATCCTACTTAAAGGGACTGTCTGCGGTGGGGTCCTCCAGCTGCCTATAGGGTGTCAACATTCAAACGTATGCAAACATTATTTCCTGCTTTGACGTAACACCCGCACGTGCATTAATTATGTTTCTTGTCTGCTAATGATAGCAATTTGGCAAAAGTTTAGCTACTAACGTTAGCAATCGTTAAATAATGTACTGTATATCCTATCATAACCACACAATGACTCAAAATTGTTGGTCACCTCTCGTGTGTACACACCACGGACATGTACGTGTAGACCAACAGCCGTGAGTTGACAGCCATGAATACCGCTTATTTTATTCGGGCCAAAACGTACCGACATTTTCATGCAGTTTAATTCATAATTGTGAAAAATCTACATTTTTCTGTGCAATCTGGCTGGTGGTATTTTGAGACATTTTGGTTGTAAAATGTAAATATATGGACTGTATGCGCATACAGTCCATATATTTTGTCATTATGTTATGTCACAGAGAGGTTAGATGTTACTGATAAAAAGTGACTGGTTGCACATTAAAACAGACAAATGGGGCAGTGGGTTGTGATGCTGAGTTACAAACGTAGCCACAAAGAGTCTATGACTATGTGGGTGTGTCAACCACTCAGATCAGGAAACAGTCAAGGTAGCTAAGGTCAAAATGTTTGTCACTGCATGCAGAGTGTCTTGTTTAAGTGCTGAACTTGGAAGAACACTGCTGTTTACCTTGGATAGAACAGGTCGGTGGATATTAAGGCAGAGTAGCCATGCGGTGACCAGCTGCCTCTGCTCCACGTCCACTGCGTTCAAGAACAGGAAGCGGCTGCCTGCCCGCCACGGCTGCACCTTCAATTGGAGCTCCTGCAATGCTGCAGGGGGCAGCATGAAAACACCTCTAGGGTTGACCTGTGGAAAAGGTATACAAGATAACGGAGTGGATGAGTTAGAGAAGGTACATTTTGAAAGACAGAGTAGAATTGTTTTATCTGCAAATTTAATGAGTCAACAGCTGTGATACAGCTAAAGATGTTTCAGAGCCATCATTTCTACAAAGTAAAGGAGATCCAATTGGATCAGATCTACATGAAATTTGGTTTGATATTACAACTTCTGAATCTGCATAGACATAGGAAATGGTAGATATTGGCAAAAAAGACCTGAGATGTAAAAATTGATTGGAATTGAACATTTCAGTTGCTTCTAAATGGTTAATCTGGCTCAGATTCGTTTTAAACTTGTCGTTTATACATGTCAAATGTGGGTTATATTGAATATTTGACTGAGATATAAACATTAGTACATGTTAAATGAGAATCTCCAAGTTAAATTGTGTTTACTTTTCAAATTTTTATCAGGATCAGATAAGGATGAAATTTGATTTGTGATTATATCTTCTTACTTGCATGCATACAGTACAGTTTGGATTAGATCAAGAAAATTAACGAAATACGAGATGATTTTTGATTTATGACATAAATGTGTGTATGCTCCCACAAATATTTGATGAGAAGATCTTTGGTGTAATAGCTTCCAATCACAAAAAAAATCCAGGCTAACAGGAAGTTGTACACACACAAAAAAAATCAGCCAAATTAAGGAGTAGGTGAAAGGAAGGGCAGAAAAAGAGAACAATGAGTGAACTGTGAGTAATCAGTGAGAGAAATATAACAGAGACACAGCAGCATGTGGGAATGAGAATTACTGCATAGCTCTCTGTTTTTTTTATTGAAATCTGTTGAGAAAAGCGAAACTATTCTCTGGCGGTGTGAGCTTTATCCTGTTTCATAAGACTCCTCCGATGCGTTCCACAGCAACTCAACCTGCCGAGAGTCACATCAAAGCAGACACTGTGATGCATACGCTGGAATCTTTTAAAAATACATCTGTCGCTTTTTTTTTTCTTCCTTTCCTGCCTGTATCCCATTTCTTCAAGCAAAAAAAGTCCTGTATTGCTACTGTATGCACTCATTGTAACAGACAATGATATGACTTTATTTTTAATAAGAAATACCCTTTTATTGGGACTCTGAGGGAGAATCATCATCATCAAATCTCCTTTGTTAAAATGTACAGGTCAAGCTGACAGTATGTATGGAATGACATTAAAAAAAGACTACTTGTTCCGTCAAATCCCATTTGTAGGTTCATGATAACGTACTGCATGTTATTACAAAAGAAACTGTTCCCTGTTCCCTTGTTTTCTGTCCCAAATCCCTTTTGAGATATGTGGCTTTCACACAGGAGATAAGACTCGGAGGAATCCAGAAACTACCAACTTCCCGACATGCAATCAATTATTTTCTTTTTATCGTTATACAAATCAACTCAAGTTGAGACCATAGACCTTTTTACATTTAATTACTATGTACAGTAGTACGTACTTACAGTAAGTATTACTATACAATGTCTGTCAATTTTGACACCTTTATTTGTTCTTTATTACTGAATAAGCTACAGTATCTACAAACTCTCTTAACTTTACTGTACTTTTTCACCCCATAAGAAAATGGGAACATGTCAAACACAGGAACACTATCTTTATCCTGTTTATTTTAAATGTTTTTGTCATTTTAATTCTTATTTTTAGTATTCATTTTGATGATAGTGCTTACTATTTCTATGAGTTATATTCTTTTTATCTTTATGAGTTTTATCTTCTGTCGGGGGCATTGTTTTTAACTTTGTAAGGCATTGGGTTGCATTTCATCCGCAGAAAATGTGCTTTATAAATAAAGTTTGAAAGTAAATGAAGTTTGAAAGGAAGGGAACAAACAATCACTACGAACGCTGTTTCGTCGTATTCTTTTTCAGATATGTTGAATTGTGAAACAGTGTGTAATGTAACTTTGTTAAGCACGTTAAAAAGAACGAAACCGTTACTACTACTACGTACTTAATATATGCATTATATTTTCATCATCTCTGGCATCAGGGAACGCCACAGTCCACTATACATTTTTAGATATTTACACCAAAATGTGTTCAATGAGAGAATAACCAAAAGAGAGACACGACGCCAACACTGCCAGCGTTGCAATGCTCCGTCTGCTAATGAGCATCTGCTATTAAAGTGCAGCAATGCATGCCAGTTTTTCCTGTACTTCATGGTTCATACTGTCCATCTGCCTACAGAGACGGTTCGCTTCATCAGAACAGTAACGTGGTCTACTGGAATCCACACAGACTTTCAGGAAACCCTGCTATACACTACACTTACACTGTCCAATGAAAACCATGGATGTCCAAATTTTGTTAGCATTGCTTTGGATCGCCAACCCGCATCCCTGTTGCCTGCGCTCAGACTGAGCATTCACACTTCGAGCCTTCCACTCACTTCAATATTACTGCAATTTTCCTGACTTATCTTAAGTCGTTCTGATTATTTCTTCTGTGCAAGTTGGTGGCTGTCATTAATTACTTGCAAAAGGAGTGATTGCATGACACATCTTACACACTTGAATGTAGTCATGGGTGAGCGAGACAGCTGTGTGTTTCACTCTTTGGATTATTTGGAGTCTTTTTATTAAATTAAATGTGTCGGCTGTAATTAAGAAGCTGCACAGAGCGATCGTATTACTGTCATTCTATTACCCGCCTACATGTGCGTGTGCAACCATGCAACCATGCTGTGCCCTGGTCCACATCTTCTGATCGTGCCAAAACAGGGGAAGTGTGCCGAACTTGAGCACGGATGAGAGCACTCCATGAGCCAAACAAGCCAGACTTTAGGTGTAAAGTGGGTCCAACACAGTATGATTGGCCTAGTGTGAGTAGGCTTTGTAGTGTTATCTTCGTTACTGGAAATGTAATTTTCTTTAATTTGTGATTTCAAGCTTTGCAATGGGAGTGTTGGCCAGATTGGGCTGATTGGGTGGATAGTCTTAAGTAAGAATAACAGGCAAAAGGATCACAGTACAGCTATAATTGTATGAGAAAAAAGGCAGAGAAGTCCTGAACATGAGAAGCAGGGCTCAGAACCAAGTGACATTGATAAAGTAACTTTCAAGGCACTACATTTACTAACTGGCGCTGTACCTCAATCTCCTGCGGGTGTGACGAGAAACACTTGACCTTGTGAGCAACCTGCCTCCCGCGCAGCACCAGTGATTGACAGCTGCGTTGGCCAGTGATACAGCTGACATCCACCCGTTCCATGAAATGCACGTAAATCTGCCAGATCTGCGAGGGCGCCGCCATCCACTCATCACTACAGAGAACAAACATTATCAAGGACAATTACAGTAAGACAAAGAACTCCTGGAGAGGCTGAAAGATCAGTGGGAGGTCAAAGATGAGGACGTCTGATCTGCGGTTATGTACTCGCATTTTAATAAGCTGCCAGCATTGCCATCATCATCAACACCATCATCATCATCCTCCTCCTCCCACTGCTGAGACAAAGGGAATGTAGGTCTCAGTGGCCTGAGATGAGACTGAGAGCTGTGAGTGGGAGGTGATGTAGTCACATACTCAGCACTGCTCCATGACTACAGCACTTAAAAGAGCATTCAGGGACATTTGGAAGATGCTGGAAGTCATCCGGAATTTTGACGCCAAGACAAGAATATTGACTTGTTGAGGCAGCTTCCACACAAAGGTTCTCACAATAGACTACATTGGGTGTTTTACAACATTATAAACCTATTAAATACCGTAGATATACACAGCAGACAGTAATTATGATGCCCAGCCATACACCATACACCCAGTGGTCACAAAACTAGGTACTCCTGCACAAACACCAAAGCTGTTGATCAAAAATGGTGTCTTCACAACTATCCATTTTCTATTCTGATTCTCCTCATTAGGGTCACGGGGGTATGCTGGAACCTATCCCAGCTACACCCTGGACTGGTCACCAGCCAATCGCAGGGCACATATAGACAAAGAACCATTCACATTCACATTCATACCTATGGACAATTTAGACTCACCAATTAACCTAACATGCATGTTTTTGGAATGTGAGAGGAAACCGGAGTACCCGGAGAAAACCCACGCAAGCACGAGGAGAACATGCAAACTCCACACAGAAATGCCCAACGGAGATTCGAAACCAGGTCTTCCCGATCTCCTGACTGTGACTGTGGCCAACATGCTAACCACTAGACCACCGTGTGCCCGTCTTCACAACTAGAAGTGCATAATTGCAGACAACCAAAAATGTACCCTACTGGGCAAGCAACAGTTGTTTATGAAACTGCATGCTGCATATGTATATGAATGACACAAATACATATACATACATTTTTTTTAAATTAAATTAAAATGATAATGAGGATATGCGGTATAGAAAATGGATGAATGGGAAATTAAATGTGATAAAATAAAATTGAAATAAAATGAATTATAAGCCAGATGGATGCAATGCATTATTGAGGTGCCACTCGGATAATACTTGATTTACACTCTATTAATTGAATTAAAATAAAAATTAAACTACCGAACGACAAAACTACCGTAGTGCCTTAAGGTCATTCAACTGAATTGTACACACCGCACATAATGCATAAACCTTTTCATGTATTAATACAATTGTATGTGCATTTTTGTTGTATTTGTTTTTTTATTTATGTTCTGCATTTTTATTATTAAACTACACGTGTTTTTTTCATTATTACTTCTGACCCAATAAGGTACAGTCGAACCTCGGTTAGCGTCCGCCCTGGTTAGCGTGTTTTCGATTAACGCTGAAGATTCATGACACAATTTTGCCCCGGTTTGCGTGCATTCTCCAGTTAGCGTACAATATGGCGCGCGTCTTATCGTGTTGTTAATACAGTGCATGAGTCCAACTGTGCTCTTAATGTATTTTTAAATCACAAAATGCCCTTCCTTTTTAGCATCCTATTAGCTAAATAAAAAAATGGCAACCAGAACCGGAAGTTATTTCGGCCGTCTATGATATTTCTCAAAAATATTAACCCAAAACATGTTTTATAGTTTTAAAATTAGAGTTTTACATTCATAAGATAATTCTAAATGCATGTACTGTAAATGACAAATGAAAGGAATGAACATTTAAGGTTGCTTTTACCTTAAAAATCACGTCTTCAATGAGGGTAAAAGTAACCTTAAATGTCCATTTATCCATCTCATTCATTGCTTATATGCATTTATATGTATTTCAAATTGTGTTTTGCATGTAAAATGATAATTGTAAAACTTTCTGGAGCAGATTAATTGGATTTACAGTACTTCTTATGGGAACAATTTATTCAGTTAACATGCGTTTTGGTTAGAGTCGGACCGTCTGGAACGAATTAATGACGCTAACAAAGTTTTCACTGTATAGAGCAGCCATCACCAAGTGGCGGACCTCGGTCCGGATAAGAACCCAGTGATGACCCTTTACGGACACTTTAATAAACAATTAAAGTGAATTGGAAATATAATAATAATATATACCGTAAAGCACCGTGTATAAACCACACCCGTGTATTAACCGCACCCCCATTTTCAGGCTCCTGGCGGGGAAAAAAACATTTTTAGTTCATAAATGCTTGCCAACTCTTTCATCACAAATCAACATGCATAAAAGGTACTAAGCAATTTCAAAAAGAAGAATAATGGAGAAATCTGAACTTCGGCATCTAGATCTTTAATATTATGGCTAAGCACAGATTAATAATAATAACAATAATAATGATAAAAAAATCTAAAATGGGTTTCTCGTCAGTTTCTGCGTCTGGTCACAGACCTGTCATCGTGTATAAACCGCACCCCGATTTTTTGCTTCTTACCAGTGGAATAAAAGTGCAGTTTATACACGGTGCTTTACGGTAATTATGCTCGCAGACCGATTGCAGCAGCAGTTTGCGGGCGTAATTAGTTCAGTTATTACGGTTACGTGACAGCAGACGTGGTGACGTCACTCATAATGAGTCAATGAAATAATTTATTTCTTTTTCTTACTTGCCAAGAAGTGAATGAGAGAACAAGGGCTTGCTCAAAAGTAAGAAAAGCTGAAAAAAGAGAACATTTAAAAGTGAAAGGACGGACCAATACATGTTAATTCTTCCAGAATCCAGTGCCAAACCGCTGTGTCTCATATGCTCTGAAACTGTAGCGCTGGTCAAAAGCACAAATGTGATGCAACATTACCTGACAAGACACAAATCATTCGAGGGGAATTATCCATCCAAGTCTAATGAAAGAACGGGAAAATAATGGCGCTTGGAGCCCAGTATGAAAAATTTACAAAAGTCATAACACATTCATTTACAGCACAGCAATGTGCAAATGAGTGTTCCCTAAAGATTGCATGGATATTGGAGCAAAACAAAAACATTTTGTTGTGAAGGAATGTTTCTGCTGCAGAGATCTAACTCAAAGGGAAACAAAAAGATGAATTGTGTGACAAAATCAGGCAAATCCCAATGTCAGCTACAACAATAACAAGAAAATCTGAAACTTTAAGAGGGTGTACTGCCGCAGCGTTTCTGTTAAAGAGACACTTATTAAATTGTTATTTCATATTGTTTTTTCAGAGAAATTGGTGCAGTTATGTAACTTAAAAATAAGCCTCTTGTGTTCATCCATTGTTTGTACAGTCAAACAAATTTGGCCCCGTATTCTTTTAAATGCAATTTAGGTGCCAAGATAACTGTGTTGTACTGAAACAATGGGGTGGTGTGCAGGGTTTCATACATTTCATATTGATATGAGCTAGTCTGTTTGGTGCAATGTATAGCAAAATAAGGTTCGGAGCTTCACTGTGAAAAAAAATTGAATTCACGGACTTTACTCAATTTTAATTGAAGACCCCTGGTATAGAGTATATGTAACCTAAAATTAAACTCTAAATTAAACATAAACCATGTTTTAAAAAAGGACATATTACTTCTCTTTACAGTGCAAATCAAAACAGTATCTTTGTAAATGAGATTTTTAATACACAATGCTTTCAGAAAATATTCAGAAACCATCCATTATTTTTTTTAAATATTGTGCAGGTGTACCTAATGTTGTGTCCGGTATACTCACATGAAAACCATGACATAGAACATTTTGATGTTGGGACAAGGACTGCCAGGTACTTTCAAGTATACGTCCTGAGGCTCTCCTGGCACCTAGTCAGAAAAACAGAAGAAATGATAAATAGTAAAAAAAAGGAAGCGTACCAAAAGACAAAAGGAGGCTGAAACTGCAAAAAACAACAATAAACTCATTAGCATGTTATGTAAGAAGAAGCCTTTTGTGCTTTAAAAAAAGGTGCTCAACTCATTCCAAAGAATGCTTGCAAGTGTTCTAACTACTAAACAAAACACGGTGCTAAAGCTACCAGTTGGGTAATTAATCCCCTGCTTACATTAGTGGGCAGAGAGAGACATACTGTACTGTATAAAGGAAGAGGACATGGTTCTCTTACCAGCGTCACAGTCTGGCAGATGATGTTGGGGTCACTACAGCATACAGAAATGTGAGTCTTGGCACCTGTGCCTCCAACTGCTTAAGCCATGAGGAAGACACATAGACAAGCACATTAATGCATCGGTTTAGAGCTGCATGGCGTCCTTCATAATGTATTTTTTGTATTTTCTTGTCAAAGTGCCTTAAAATTTTTTTTTGGTTGATATTAAAATATAAAAGAAGTGGACAATAGAAAGTTCTCTACTTTGTCTACTCATTGATATAGTGATTTATTTATTATAAAAGGTTATTGTACCTGTGGTCAGATGCTATTAGTGTTCTGATATAGTAATCTAATGCTACTGTCAAAACAACAAAAAAGAACAACACCAAATTAAAACTACAAAATGAGCACTCATTCACCATTGGTACGATAATAGCATGCTTTGATGTGTGTGGTGACAATGGCGCAGCATGTTTTACTGGATCAGGTGGTCTTCAATACCATTGTGGAAAGTTCTGGGTAGTTACTTACTTTACTCCGAAAAGACCAAACAACCAACTTCTCCCGCACACAACGAACACACAGGCAGTTTGGCTCATTAGCATGGAAACGACGAGCATGAGCAATGTTATTATTATTTTCAGCGGCCCGGTTCACGGCCCAGTGGTTGAAGATACTTGCCTTAGAGGGGACGCACGGAAATACTTAAAAAATTCTAAATGTAAGCGTTTAATACACACTTTTTTCCAATTTGTATTAAACATTAATATGGAATTGTAATGATATACCGTGGTGTGAAGAAGTGTTTGCACCCGTCCTGATTTTTTATTTTTTTTCCATGTTTGTCACAAATGTTTCAGATCATCAAAGAAATTAAAATACACTCAACAAAAATATATTGTTTTTGCTCCCATTTTTTATGAGATGAACTCAAAGATCTAAAACTTTTTCCACATACACAATATCACCATCAAATATTGTTCACAAATCTGTCTAAATCTGTGATAGTGAGCACTTCTCCTTTGCTGAGATAATCCATCCCACCTCACAGGTGTGCCATATCAAGATGCTGATTAGACACCATGATAAGTGCACAGGTGTGCCTTAGACGGCGTCTGGCATGTTGGAAAGGTGTTCTCTTCACGGATGAACCCCGGTTTACACTGTTCAGGGCAGATGGCAGACAGCATGTGTGGCGTCGTGTGGGTACGCACTGATGTCAGTGTTGTGGATCGAGTGGCCCATGGTTGCGGTGGGATTACGGTATGGGCAGGCGTCTGTTATGGACGAAGAACACAGGTGCATTTTATTGATGGCATTTTGAATGCAAAGAGATACTGTGACGAGATCCTGAAGCCCATTGTTGTGTCATACATCCAAGAACATCACCTCATGTTGCGGCAGGATAATGCACG
The DNA here is from genome assembly GCF_027744805.1 of Dunckerocampus dactyliophorus. NCBI lineage: Eukaryota > Metazoa > Chordata > Actinopteri > Syngnathiformes > Syngnathidae > Dunckerocampus > Dunckerocampus dactyliophorus. The sequence continues at coordinate 23,573,930 of NC_072819.1, read as the reverse complement.
GCCCCATGTTGCAAGTACACAGTTCTTGGAAGCTGAAAACGTCCCAGTTCTTGCATGGCCAGCATACGCACCGGACATGTCACACATTGAGCATGTCCGGGATGCTCTGGATCGGCGTATACGACAGCGTGTACCAGTTCCCGCCAATATGCAGCAACTTCATACAGCCATTGAAGAGTGGACCAACATTCCACAGGCCACAATCGATAACCTCATCAACTCTATGCGAAGGAAATGTGTTGCACTGCATGAGGCAAATGGTGGTCACACCAGATACTGACTGGTTTTGTGAGTCCCCAGACCCCCCTGCAATAAAACAAAACTGCACATTTCAGAGTGGCCTTTTATTGTGGGCAGTCTAAGGCACACCTGTGCACTAATCATGGTGTCTAATCAGCATCTTGATATGGCACACCTGTGAGGTGGGATGGATTATCTCAGCAAAGGAGAAGTGCTCACTATCACAGATTTGTGAACAATATTTGAGAGAAATGGTGATATTGTGTATGTGGAAAACGTTTTAGATCTTTGAGTTCATCTCATAGAAAATGGGAGCAAAAACAAAAGAGTTGCGTTTATATTTTTGTTGCGTGTATTAGTCAATGACAACACAACTGAACACAAAATGCAGTTTTTAAATGCCATTTTTTATGATTAAGGGAGGAAAAGTGAATGCCCCCCATGACACGTCTTTTTCAGACTGTTTTTAGGGAAAAAAAAAAAAAACTTTTATATGTTTGGGTCAATGCGGTAATAATATGGTAATAATAAATCAATATGTGCAGTAACCTGTGCTGCCAGACAGAACGTGCCATGGCGGCAAACGGATGTTCTTCTTGAGGAAACTGAGCTCCGGGTGGTAAAGTCTGAACGTCTGGTTGACAACGTGAGGTGTTGGCTCCACGATCACCTGGCAGATGGCTATTGGATCGCCGTTTTCTGCTTTGAAAGAAACCTGCAGAGAGTGAAGTTCAAGTAGGATAGCTGCCATCTACATGTGGTCACATTTCATATGATCAACAATTCAACAGATGCTTATCAGTACATACAGTATTATGAGCATTTGTGAGTTAAATGGTTTTGGGCTTTTTTTTTTATAACAACTCCTCAGATTTTTTAAAATATGTTTTTTAGAAGAGATGCTCCATATTGGCTTTGTTACCATTATCTGACTGGCCGATACTGTCCAGCACGCAATTTATGATACCAAAATCAACCGACACCAATATATGCAGCAGCTCTTTCCTCAAACTACTGACACACATCTCACATCACACCTCTTGAAATGAACCAACACATTATGCTTCTTTTACTGTGAAGCCAATAGATGCATATCACAAATAATGTAAATATTGTTAGAGCAAAATACGACAAATACTGCAATATGCAATACAAGACGCCTTACTCCCCCTTTGCATATTTACAATCTGTAGGCAAACCCTGTAAATAATTCCAGACTGTAGACATCCTGACCTAGCAAACATGTTGCTCTGTGGCGCACGACACCGTTTGATGAGGTCATTACTTACGTGCCGGTAAAGGTCACAAGACCGCACATACTGCATATTAACCATTTATTTGGCCAAAAACCAGGCAATACTTGATCCAATATCACTACCAGCAGAAAAAAACAATGCCAATATAATTCAATATCTCATTTTTATATCATGTCATGTCGGTCGGACAATATTATTGGATATTATTCGTTTTTAGAATTGCATGGCAGCCCGGATCAAATGCTCATGTGGGCCATTGATGGCCCACAAGCCATAGGTTGCCCACCCTTGCTTAAAGAGCACAAAAGAGCAAATCATAGCGAACAATATATACTTTCCATCTTGTAGGCTCGTTGCTGCTTTCATGCAAATTTAATTAGTCTTAATTCAGACAGTCAACCTTTTGTTTTTTTGTTATTGATTTTGCATCTTTTTTTTTTACATGGATTTCAAACTATGATTAAATTACATTCCATTCTAACTGCTTAGCTCCAAATCAAATAAAGAGTTCCAAAAAGTCCTCCATGAGAGGGCACAGACAAATGCTTGTTGAGGAATAAATCAAAACCATGAGCTTGAGGCCATCTCCAATAGAGCAAAATATGAATGTTGTTAAAATATTTTCCGCTTCAAGCAGTGGTGTCCAATGTGCAGCCTGGGGGTCATTATCGACCCGCAGTTTTTAATGGCCCTTGGCATAATCTAAAAATAAAGTAAATTAATTATTAATGAGGGGTCGCACGGTGGCCTAGTGGTTCGCATGTTGGCCACACACTCGGGAGATCGGGAAGATCTGGGTTAGACTCTTCATTTGGGCATCTCAGTGTGGAGTTTGCATGTTCTCCCCGTGCGTGCGTGGGTTTTCTCCGAGTACTCCGGTTTCCTCCCACATTCCAAAAACATGCATGTTAGGTTAATTGGTGACTCTAAATTGTCCATAGGTATGAATGTGAGTGTGAATGGTTGTTTGTGCCCTGCGATTGACTGGCGACCAGTCCAGGGTGTACCCCGCCTGTCGCCCGAAGTCAGCTGGGATAGGCTCCAGCATATCCGCGACCCTAGTGAAGATAAGCGGCATAGAAAAAGGATGGATGGATGGAATTATTAATGAGATACTGTATGTTATTAGATGTTACACAAATTTGCTTTGTTGCCTATGACACAAAGCTAAGATGTCGATGTTTTGTTCAGATTACTCAGCATATACTGCAATGAATTTGTTGGCAACAAAATGTATCAAAGTGGCCCCCCACATTCTTACATTTTTCTGTCCGTGGTCTTTGATGGAGAACATTTGGCACCACTGACTTTTTTGGCAATCTTGTGGCTTTTTAGAAACAGTAAAAAATAGCTAATGTTTCCAGATATTTGATTAAAATTATGATCACTTTATTGTAATGCACACATTTTACATGCATTTCATAAAGTTGAGCCTCTGAAAATAGCACTTTCTAAGGCAAGAAGCCACATTCGATAACTAATATTGGGGATACAGGCTAATTATTAGTTACTGTAAGTTATGCCCTGGTATTGGGGAGGACTACAAACTACAGTAATTTGTGCATTTTCATGTTTTGCTATTTGCCTCTCAAGTTGACAGACATGAATCCCTGCCAAAGAGCAGCTGTGCAAACTGTTGACGTATCAGATTTGCAGGCCCACGCTGACCTGCATAAGCGGCCCATATGTGGCTCTGGTGATGTTTTGACTGACTGTGGGAGCAGAAACCTGTCAGTTTAAACAGGATGCATATTTAATCTAGACCTGACCTCTTGACAGGATTCAGGATGTTTTTGTTGTTGTAGAAAACAAACTACTATAGACCGAGTGTGTCTATAGTGTAAATATTTCATTTAGCGGTGCATTGAGAGTTGAATACTCCCAAAACGTATGCACTGTCCAGTACAATGGCTTTTTAAGAAAAACAAGTAGCTCTATGATGATAAATGACAAAGGAAAATAAATAAGGCAAATGCAAAAAATGCAAAGAAAAGGGGTATCATGCATGTGGACTCTTGAAGACAAAGTTGACCATGAAAATTTAAATGAATAAAAATACAAATAAAATCAAAATTAATAATGACAAAAATCTAAATTAATCAATAGCAAAATTAAATAAAGTAAAATAAATAATGCAAATGCAAAGTAAAACGTATCATACTGTATATGAGGACTCATTGAAGTCAACTGGATTCTTCTTGTTTGTTGACGTCCTTTCACTTTTCGTCCACCTTTCGGCTTCTTCAATAGTAACATTTTAGGTGTGTTCCCTATTTATGTCCCTGGTGAAGTGGGTCCCCTGGGGGTTGTCACAATAGGGTTGTTGTTATTGTGGCCCGGTCTGGCTGGTACATGACTGCATTACAATGGGTTGTTCACCCGCCTCTTGGCAAAACAACGCGTTAGTGGCCACTTCCCGTATAATGGCACAATCTTTGGGGGAAAAATGTCAGGACTGTTATAAACAGATGATAGGTGATGCAGGTCTGTACGGTAAGAGGAGATTTGGAAATGGATGCGGTGAAGCTGGGGAACCAGTGGAGGTTCTGAAAGACAGGGGTGATGTGGTCATGGGAGTGGGTGTGTGTCAGGAGGCGAATGGAAAGGTTTTGTATGTACTGGAGTTTATTCCGTGTTCTGGTGGGTGTACCATAGAGAATGTTACTGCAATAGTCAATTCTGGATGCTGTGGATGAGAGTTTCAGCAACAGTGAAGGAGAGGGATAAGCAAATTCTGGCAATATTTTTTAGAGGAAAGACTGGGGTTCAGGTTATTTGGTTAATATTTGGTTCAAAGAAGAGTTTTGGGTCAGAGAAAACGGCAAGGTAACGGATGATTGAGGATGAAGGGAGGGTGGTGGTGTCAATGTTGAAGTTATAGGTGGATTTAGTTATGTTTTTTGGGCCAATCAGGATTTATGTCAGATTTATTGCAGTTCAGTTTGAGAACATTTTTTTGCATCCAGGTTTTGATTTCTGTTAGGCAGTGGGTAAGGGTGGAGTGGGTTTGAGAGTTTGTGGACTTGGTGGCAAGGTAAAGCTATATGTCATCAGCTTAGCAGTGGGAATGAATGCCATAACAATTATGATTGGCCATAACATAACAATTAAACAATTATGCTTCCGGCGGGAGAATGTAGAACATGAACAGGAGAGGTCCAAGCATTGAACCCTGGGGGACGTCTTGTGGTAAGGGAGCAGTGGAGGGGAAGCAGTTGTTGATGTGGATGAACTGTTGTCTGTTAGCAGGATATGACTTCAACCAAGACAGAGAGGAGCCCGTGATGTTGAAGGTGGCAAATCCTTGCTTTCAACTCTTACAATCTTCCCAGATTGCCACAGGATTGTCAATGATCTATGATGTCACTTTCAAAGACAACTGATTGTTCAGTAGGTGGTGTTTTTATCGGCTCTGATTTCTTATTCTCAAATACAACTTGCGACAAAGCAGGTTAGCTTCACCACATCACCACTCTATCCCCTTTTTTCAAAATAAATAAATAAATAAATTATTACTGTTTTGCGTTTGACTATGGCCAGTTATTAATAAAAAATATTTAATCAAATTTTACGTATTCCTGGCCTAAAGTAGGCATTTTCAAGCATAAAAATGACTAAATGAACAAATATACAAACATACCGCATTAAGAAGACGTGATATGTAGTATAATATCTGTGACTTATTGTGTGCGCCTTTAAGGGGCGGGCCTGGGAATTGACGTGTGTGAGCATGGATAGCAGTGTGGAGAGTGCGAGTTACAGGCGTGAGTTGTGGCCGACAGCAGCTCCTGTGTAAATGTTCACTGCATATGAGTTCTCTGCTTGTTAACAAGGCGATTGAAGTGCATCGGCGACGCAAGTCTATCCTTAACCACAAAAAAGGGCATCACTGTAGTATTCTACACTGGTTACTAGCTGTCAGTAACGTTACACTGATGAGACAATAGCCACTAGTACACTTTCAAATCTAACGTGTGAGTTTATGTTATGTTGCAGTTATGTATAAGATGTCTAATTTTCTATTATGTCTACTGTATTGGGTAATATATGTGTAAAAGTGACTACAGGGGTGTTATTTCATGTCTCGAGAGCTCTAATAATTCTAAAAAATGTATTTAGAAGGTTGTAAACAGGTTTTCTATGCTCTAACAATGAAAATATTCAATTTATAAAGAAGGAATCCTATTTGGCGGAAATTCACTTATCATTGGCGCATGTGGAACCAATTAACTGCGAAAAACAAGGATCTACTGTACTATATACAGTGGTGTGAAAAAGCCCCCTTCCTGATTTCCAATGTTTTTTGCATGTTTGTCACACTTAACTGTTTCAGATCATCAAACAAATTTAAATATTAAGTGATGACAACACAAGTGAACACAAAATGCAGTTTTTGAATGAAACTATTTATTCTTAAGGGACAAAAAAAGTCAAACCTACATGGCCCTGCATGAAAAAGTGATTGCCCCTAAACCTAATAACTGGTTGGGCCACCTTTATCAGCAACAGCCGCCATCAAGCATTTGTGATAACTTGCAGTGAGTCTCTTAAAGCACTATGGAGGAATATTGGCCCACTCATCTTTGCAAAATTGTTGTAATTCAGCCACATTGGAGGGTTTTCCAGCATGAACCGTCTTTTTAAGGTCATGCCAAAGCATCTCCATGGGATTCAGGTCAGGACTTTGACCAGGCCACTCCATATACTTCATTTTATTTTCCCTCAGCCATTCAGAGGTGGACTTGCTGGTGTTTTGGATCATTGTCCTGCTGTACAACCCAAGTTCAGCTTGAGGTCACGAACAGATGACGGGACATTCTCCTTCAGGATTTTTTGGTAGACAGCGGAATTAGTGCTTCCATTTATCACAACAAGTCTTCCAGGTCCTGAAGCAGCAAAAATGCCTCAGACCATCACACTACCACCACCACCTTTTACTGTTGGTATGATGGTTCTTTTTCTGAAATGTGGCGTTACTTTTACGTCAGATGTAATGGGACACACACCTTCTAAAAAGTTAAACTTGTGTCTTGTCAGGCCACAGAGTATTTTCCCAAAGGTCGTGGGGATCATCAAGAGGGTTTTCTGGAAAAATTGAGACGGCCCTTAATGTTCTTTTTGTTCAGCAGTGGTTTTCGTCTTGGAACTCGTTTTTGCCTAGTGTGTTTCTTATGGTGGAGTCATGAACACTGACCTTAACTGAGGCTAGCGCGGCCTGCAGTTCTTTGGATGTTGTTGTGGGGTCTATGTGACCTCTTGGATGAGTAGTCGCTGCGCTCTTGTGGTAATTTTGGTTGGCCGTCCACTCCTGGTTGGTTCACCACTGTACCGTGTTTTCTCCATTTGTGGATAATGTCTCCCACTGCAGTTCGCTGCAATCCCAAAGCTTTAGAAATGGCTTTATTTAACATTTTCCAGACTGATCTGGTCTCAGTTACTTTCTTTCTCATTTGTTCCTCAATTTCTTTAGATCCTGGCATGATGTTTAGCTTTTGAGGATCTTTTGGTCTACTTCACTTTGTCAGGGAGGTCCTACTTAAGTGATTTCTTGATTGACAACAGATGTGGCAGTAATCAAGCCTTGTTGCGGCTGGAGAAATTGAACTCAGGTGTGACAGACCACAATTAAGGCATGTTTTAACGAGGGGGCAATCACTTTTTCACACAGAGCCATGTAGGTTTGGATTTTTTCCTCCCTTAATAATAAAACGTTTTATTTAAAAACTGCATTTTGTGTTCAGTTGTGTTGTCATTGACTAATATTTGAATTTGTTTGATGATCTGAAACATTTAAGTGTGACAAACATGCAAAAAAATAAGAAATCAGGAAGTGGGCAAACACTTTTTCACACCATTGTATCGGGAGATAATCCTCAAATTTATCCTGGACGAGAAGAAATCCTGCTTCATAGTACAGGCCTCTGGTCTGGAGTGAGGTTCTCTTTCATTGTGGTTTTCTTTCCTCCTTTTTCTTTCTCAAAGGCAAAGTTGAACCCCAAAATAATAAATAAATAAAAAACATGAATAAAATAATATAATACAATAACTGTTAGTAAGATACAAAGTAAAATAAATAATACAAATGCAAACAAATGGGATATTATACAAATGGAATTAAGTTTACCAGGAAAAAAATAATTACAGGCAATAAATAAAAATTACAAGAAATAATATAATAAAATTAAAAAAAAATAAAAACCTGAAAAGTGAGCTGTCAAAGTGACGCAGGACTAATTGACATCTTTCTAGCAGTTTAAAGTCAAGTGAGCCCAGACTAAATTCATGCTCATGCCCAAAAAGACAGCAACGAAACCTCACTTTCTACAGAATCACACGTTGCAAAAATAAATTTTGCTGACAGCTGTACCGTGATGCTTCTGCAGAGTAAATTACATCCCAGGAAGATTATTTTAAAAAAGCACATGGTCTTATCTCTGTCATATTCACATTGTTTCTGCCAGCTTCAAACTTTTTACATATTATTAACGATGTGTGAAATGGGAAAGTAACTTCAGCCATAATTAGCCTGCACGCTTCATTTAACCAGATTAACAAAACGTGTCAAACTGTCCTCCCCTTTAGAGGCACTTTTAACGCTTAAGCTTGCGTTTCCAGTTGATTATATATACTGTGTATATATATATATATATAGATATATATATATATATATAAGATAAACAAGATAAATGTGATTCCCAGCATATCACTTGTCTTTTCTATAGTGTAACTTAACTTAAAATTTTTGGCACTTCAAAGAGAGGAGGGTGGAAGCTGCAAGTTCCTACTTAATAGATTTTCAGCTAATAATGAAATCAAACAGGAGGTAAACATGATTCCCCCAACCCCGGGAGGATATAATGGATGAAGCTTCAGCACAACACACACACTCTCTTTACCTTGATGGTTTTGGCAGCAACAATATTGGACAGAATCTTCTTGGCCTGAATGGAACTCTTGCTTGGAGGAAGGAAGCTCGGCCCCTGTGCGGATTTGATAAGACGCAGAATGCTTATCAAAACTGATCAACTATCAAGGAGTGTGTCGGATATCTTATATATGCACCTAAAGCGAGGAGAAAAGGATTCAAATGATCACAAAAGCAGCACGGGGGTGGGGGCTGGGGGGATGGGACTGGGGGTCGGAATAGAACAGTTTGTCCTTTGGGCATCAAGTGTGAGCGTCAGTACACGTGTTTACTAGTCTGAAGAAGCTGTAGGTATAATGACATTATCAATGAATTTCAGCTGTACTCTGTATCTTCCTCCCACAGGGTTCACACACTAAAACCCCTCTATAGGAAAAAGAAAGCAAAATCACATTAGGTAAACCTTCAAATACAAGTACACAAGAGCTATGGTGAGAGTTCTGCTTTTATATTCATGACAATACTTATATTAATAATTATATTAACACAGTTGTCCAGGACACTTGTTTGTAAACACATTTCCCGTAGGATACAATAGAAACATAAATAATCTGTTCCAGTGTCAAACTGTCACCAGCATAAAAACATTTATTAACTATTTTTTCATTTATTAACATTGTAACCTCTTCACCCCTGCACCTTCATTCTTACCTGTTCTGCAAGTGTAAGAATGCAAAACGTGATAGTAGAGTCTAATTCTGACCTACTTCTTGCCTCTGCACTCTAAGCATCATGAAAACTGTAGTTCTGTTAGTGTAAACATACAATTAATCTACTGCAATCTGCAATCACTTTTACATGTGACTTTACATAACTACACACCAACATGAAGTAGCAGCTCCAACTGCCGACATTAATACAACTAAGAATTTTTAGTTTTTGTTTCAATTTGTGGAAACATGTTCAACAGTTTAAAGCATCATGCTTAGGTGTAAACATTTTATAATGTTTTATAACCCCTAATATATAATAATTATTATGATATATTATCCTAATAATTTTAGGAACAATAAACATTTCAAAATGCACCTGCATTGTTTTTTGACTCTGTTAAATTAAAAAGTCTGTTTGTTCAGTCATGTACTTTTTCATGGTGCTTTTCTTAAAAGTAATGTTAAAATCTTGTCTCGTCTCGCTCCGAGTGTCTCGTGACACCCCTAATGAATACAATGCATATTGTCAAAAATACTGGTACAAGCATTCATCAGCATTCATTGACTAAATTAGCGTCGAACAGTGAGATTTAATGCGCTCAAACGCCTCATGAGAACAGCCACAGCTGCTAGTACAGTGCAGAAGAAAGGTGACATCATGAAGTTGTTCATTGTTCTGTGAGAGTTAGATGAACAAGTAAGTTAGTTTGATGATGACGTTGTGCATTAAAAGTGTTTCATCTTGAAGATTTTTCAAGATCATTGATATTGTGTGCTAAATAAGAGCTGGTCTTTTTACGTGGTGCTGTGACTAATTAGTGTGTTTTCTGAGCTGTATGAGCTTGTCATTTGTTTGTTGACTGGATGTACTGAGTATGTTAGAAAGCCCCCAGTTTTGCAGGCATAAGTACATCTATGCTTTCACGAATAATGATTATATAATCTAATAAATCTAATTATAATAACGATTTCGGTACGTTAAGTGCCTTTGTTTTCATAATTATTTATAATTATTACGTTTACGTGTGACGTTATTTGCATTGTACTGATTATTTCCATGTTGTTGCAGGCCAAAGCACAGCAAAAGAGCATAAAGATCACAGTTCACCACATCTTACCACAGTTTGTCACCCCTTAAATACTCAATACACAAAGAAATACAAATAAATTCACCAAAAAAATAAAAAATAAAACAGACAAAACTGCCAGGAGATATCTTACCCCTCTAAAATCCTCTCCTTTTTAAATTAGTAGTCTATGTGTGGAGTTGAATAATAAGTCACATGATTTTTTTTTTATATAATGTCATAATATATAATAATATTTCATATTATATCAAAGATGCTTCATTTTGTGGTTTATGTTTTTTTAAGTGTGCAGGAGTGGGGGTGCATGACTTCCAGTCAGATGTTTGAAAGGGACTGTGAAAAGTTTGGGAACCACGACTCTACAGGACTGACTTCCCACCTGAGGTGCCATGTTGTGGTCACAAAGGAAGCTCTGGTATTTCAGCGGAATGTGGACGCTCTCCTTAGGACTCAGATAAACCTTTGGACCTGGAGCGCCTTCCTCCATGTGGAACATGTCCTTCTCCAGCAAGGTTGGTGTTTTTGTGAGTTGTTTAAAGTACTGCCACTCTTCTGTGTTGGTGATGACACTGGATGGACAGATAATTGCACAGAAGGGAGATTAAAAAACACACTTTTTAAACCGTTTTTAAGTGGTCAGTCAAGGGTTAGAGTAGGACTACTTATATACTGTATATTATATGTACATACATAAACAATATAAAATATTCCAGTTCAACATGCACCAACAATTTTCAAAGTTGCAAACTGAAATGCATCATTTATTTTCAGAACAGGATACTGTTCAGTAAATTCACTGGTAATTCATCACATATCACAAAAACAGAACAGAGTTACTGGCTGGTATGAGAACATTAAAAAGGAGGGGATTACGGGAGAGTTTTTGTGATACTTTCTTAAAACCAAATGCTTCAAAATTAGGGCCATCAATTAATCAGATTAATCATTACAAAGTGTGGACAGGGATGGATGAAAACCTCAATATTGAGTTCTACAGAAAACCTATCTAGACAGACCAGTTACCTGCTCTTTGACACCCATCACCCACTCAAACACAAACTAGGGGTTATCTGAAGCCTCAAAGACAGACTATAGAAGATCCCCATCAGTGACAACGGAAGCCAGGAGGAGGAGACATATATAAGGAAGAGTCTTTCTAACTGTGGGTATCCTAACTGAGCCTTTTGGGTAGTGACTTAAAGGACAAGATCACGGGTACAAGCGGCCGAAACATGTTTTCTCCGTATGGTGACTGGGCTCTTCCTTAGAGCAATGTTGCAATGTTGCAATGTTTCCTGCCTCCCGCCCAAACTGTGGATGTAATTTACTCCACCCCCGGGCCTCCTCCAGGTACGTCTTCTGCCGAGACCACTCCTCTGTGATTGGTCACACTACCAAATGCTCCCGAGGACTTCTGGACAGCTGCCGAACCCCTTTTGTCCAATTACTTACACAAAAGAAACACAGTTACTTACAGCCTGCTCTCTTGAGTCTTCAACACAACCAAGTAACATTGGGAAGGCGTCGGACTTCAGCAACAGTTTGGCGAATAGTCCAGCTTCGTAAAATTTTCTCACATTTCTCTCTTGTTTAAACACTCTCAAAGTTCAAATTTCATTTGAATTTTAATGATCAATCTCTTGGACACAACAAATGAAGTGACTCACCGTATTCACTCCTCTGATGTGCCTCGTCCCTGCGTGGTTTGGCTGTAGCGTTTTTGTATCCTTGTTAAAACATATTGCTCCTGTTGTAGTAATTTACACCTCCTCGTAGTCCTCCATGAAATTAAGATTCAATGATGTATTCCATAATGGCGCCCTAGCGTTCATACAACTATGATCGCTAGAAAACGAGAAACATGACAGTGCTGCACGAAGGAGATTGATTGACAATGCTCTACAGCCAATCAGAATGCACAACACATTGGCCGGGTTCTCCCTTAGCCAATCAGGACTGTTGTGGCTCTATACTGTATTTAGCCGGCTGACGAGGTGGGGGGAGACGTCTAACTCTCACAGGAGTATACAACACCCTCTACTGGTAGCAAAAGTAAATACAATAACAGACACACAACAGAGCACCCATAGATCCCTCTAATACACCACAAGGACGCAGAACACAATGCGCGTTCGTACACTGTAAAAAAAACAAAATAAAATTGCACTTAAAGAAATCCACAAAACAGCAAACCTGCAAAAGGTGAACTACGATCTAGCAAGGGAACACTATATTTGGGTCCATAACAAATAATTTTATCGATTTCCGATTTTGTGCACAATTGGAAAATGGACAAAATGGATAATGGTCGGTTGCCCACTTGTCCAACCTGGATTTGATGCAAGCAGTGTGAAAGTTGCACCTTTAAAAGGCAGTGTTAGCTGCAAATGACCAACACAAACATGAACATTGCACAGACAGCACAGTGACTTAACTCAGGAAGAACAATCTATTATATTAAGTATGAAGCATATACTTGCTAAAGGAAACGTGGCTGCAGCTGCTCACTGCAGGAAGGAAGGCAGAAAGGCAGAAAATCACCATTATACGTGAATGCGTAAGTTTGCCACATCATTAACAAACAAATACACACTGCACATATGAACTGCATTACATTACTACCTTATTTTAGTTTTATTTTTGTTGATCGTTTTCTATTTTATTCTTTCAGTTGGACCCCGGGTGATGTCAGGTGAACTTGTGAACAAATAAAAATGAAATATAAAAATAATATTCAAAGCGGTATGTTGTGTCACATGTGTATGATGCCTTAAATGTGTCTGTGGTAGTTGTTGTGTTATATCAAAACACACTTAAATGACATGGACATTGATGTAGCTAACAAAATGAACATAAAATAATGACGAAAGGAGGCACTGAATTTCACTCTGGCTGAGTGACGAATAGAAGATCTGAGATTAATTTTACTTTTATTTACAGAAACAACTGAACACATAATGTACATGTGAAATAAAATAAAATATTTCAAAATGGAAACTATTGTCTTTCTTTTTCATAGGCACTGTAAGCGCTCTGTTTCACCGTGTCTCATCGTAAACATACAAACCCAGAAGCGGGCTTTAAGCCAGTCCCTCCAACAACAATCTAGAACTTTCGTCATAAAAATCATGACGAAAATCAAAAGGGTTCTCCCTGATCTCTTCATATCCTTGCTTTTAACTCTTGCTATCTGCATTGAATCGACGCGGTGAATATCCACAGGATTGTCAATAAATGATTGTATTGTATAGTACTTTATTTATCCCACAGCAGGGAAATTCACTTGTTACAGCAGCAAGCAAGATACGCAAGTAAAGAATACATAGTGACTACAACATGGTTCAGGTGGTGCAGGTGTTGTAGAGCCTGACAGCGGTCGGTATGAAGGACCTGCGGAACCTCTCCTTCTTACACCGTGGGTGTAACAGTCTGCTGCTGAAGGAGCTGCTAAGGGAACCCACAGTGTCATGTAGGGGGTGAGAGGTGTTGTCCATGTCCATGTCCATGTCGCCATTTCCCCAGGGACAAGTGATTGGTCAGCGGGCGGGGCCGTGATAGACCGCGATCTCTTATTGGTCAGTGGGCGGTATTGTTATTGGCTCTGATTTTGTATTGAACAAACTTAACCTACACTGGAGCAGGTTAGCTCCAGCGTATAAATGACAGTGGCAATGTAAGACTAGATAGGCAGCGGTCCTCAAAGGCACGACAACAACATGTAGCCTGAGCGTGTATTCATTTATCGTTACAAACTACAACCATGAACATCACATCATCGAAGATAGGCTTCCTTTTATTCCAGCAGCACGAGTGTCATGTCACTTCCTGATGCAACACATTACAAAATAAGAACTTTGTACAGTACACAATAAGTAAAGGCGTAATCTTAATACAATATTCAACACTGAATCCTCAAACTTATCCAGGATAAGTTGCTGCTTTGTATTACAGGCCCTATGGGAGAATTAACAATACACACAATGGCAATCTTGGAGGCTTTTGCTGACGTAATTACACGTTGTTTTGAAAGGGTCACAACACACACCGAAATAATATAATTACGCCATAGCGTCTCAGCGCCAGTGTAAGTGATGCAGACGGGCTCCTCCCCCAGTGTAAGTGGAAAAAGTGGAAAGAAATAAATGATAAACTGATTCTTTTCCACTTCTGGGCAACACATCTTGCAACATATTGAAGTTGGACAATTGGACAATCACCTGTTATCTGTTTTGTTCCTTTTCCAATTGTGCACAATATTGTAAATTGGAAAAAAACGATTGTTTTTTGTTTGTTTTCGGTTTGGAAATAAATATTGAAAAAACAAGTTTTGGTTTTATTTTTAAAAAGAAATGAAACATGGATTTGTGAAGTTTTCAGGAAGTTAAACTGAAAGATGCACCAGCATAGTTTAAAGGGATAGTTGTGATTTTTTTGACATGTGTTTCACAGTGTTTACATGTGAGGATGACGACCGCTGTGAATTGAGAGAGCCAAAGTGAGAGCACTGTGAAACACATACACAACAATAGACAAGCGGCAGTGTGCAGTGATTACGCAGGGAGACAAAACAATGCCGAGCGATTGTGAGGTCTGACCTTTTTGTGGAAAATGGTTTTGTGATGCAAATGTATTACTCTTTTGAAAGCATACTGCTTGGAGAAGCAAAACGTTTTACTTTTCTGACCCCACCAACTAGCTGGAACTACTTTCTTCAACATCAAAAACTGACCGGAACTCTGCTCACGGCACAAAGTGGTGGAAAAGTCATCATTGATGGGCTACACTGCTGATGGGGATGTCATACGACTTCATCTCCTAACTATCCTTGTAAATTAAAAGTGTGGACTCACTTTGGTTTTTATAGTGTGGACGGGACAAAGCCGGATAAGGACTTTCCGGTTTGTAAGAAGTGTCTCACAAAAATGCAGCACAACAAACATGCACAGCTACCTCGTTCGCCACCACGCTCTCAGAGAAAACTGTGCCTACTAAGAGAAATAGTGATTTTTCTATTTGAATGCAAAATGTTGTGTTGTTCAATGAAGAGATGTGTGTTTACTTCTTTTATTGTCAACATTGTCCTCATGCAACCTTATCCGGTTCACTCTGTCTCTTTCCAGTGATTACGTCACTATACTACACTAAACATTTAGATTTACTTCTTAATAGAAACTACTTCTACTTAGTATGGATTACCTACTTGAGAGACATAGAATGCTGTGTTTTGAACTGAACTGTTGGTCAGACGCCGTAAAAAATCCTGTTTACACTTATATTACACTAAAACAGTGTCATTGTTTTTGCACTATTACTGTTTGTACTTGGTTAAATTATACTGCATAATATAAACAACGAAATAGACTTTTTTTGTGTGCTTTTGCTGAACACTATTGCTGTATCGAGATATTATCATTATCGTGACCCATATATCGCATATCGTATTATCAGGTACCCTGAGATTCCCAGCCTTAAATGCTAGTAATACATATATAATTATTTTGCATTATAGCCCTCTACAGGAAGTGCGGTCTTGCTCCTGATATTCTGTTTTCTCAAGGTATCTACAGTAAACGCAGCCTTTGCTGCCAAAATAAAAAAAGAGGCTCGTTTATATTTTCCTTTTTTTTTTTAACAATGAAAATGGCGCGTGAACACTACATTGTTAACAACTTGGAATCTATAAAGTATTTCCAGCACTTCTTCATCACCTCAGGAAACACATCGAGAAGGTGTGAAAACGTTGTCATGGCAGGGCAACGCTTGTTACACTCTACTTGTTGTTAACACTCAAAACACATACTGCACAAAAACACATGCTGGAGTTGTGACGCACTTGCAAAATTACGTCAGCAGTAAAACAAAACAAAAAAAAGTTGGGATAACAAACACGCTCACCTGAGCTCAGGATCATCACTCTGGATAGTGACAGTCTGAGGTGAGTTGAAAGGGTTTTTAAGTACAAATTCCATGTACTCTGCAGAGCCCAGGCTGGCGTAGAGTTGATACGAGGTGGTGATGGAGTAGCAGAGCATGTTGCTGATGCCTTCTGCCTTGTTGATGTCTTCATGTGACATGGTCACAAAAGGTTGTCTGGTCAAAGTAACTCTCTTAGTCCGATCCTAAGACCAAACAGCCATTCAGAAAAGAAGATGTACATATTATGCAACACGATATCAAACATTTCTTTAAAATGTATAATAAAGAAAAAGTGTTCATTGTGTCAATATATATATATATATAAACCACCAGTATCAAAACTGTGCTAATTTTTAATGTTTGGATCTGCTATGGACTGTAAAATAACTGACCCAAATATAAGACAACCCTGAAAATAAGATATGTGTTATGATTCTTGTCGCTCTGCTGCCGCCTGCTGTCTTGTTCCCGCAGTTCTTGCTGAGGCGGAGCTGGAGGCTCATCAGTACACCTGCCAGTAATCATCCGGCTCCCATTCATAAGCCGTGGGAGGTCTGCGGTCCGGTGTTTGATAGTTGTCTACACTCGCCGACTACCTAGCCGCCTGCAGTCGACCTGACCTGTAATTCAGCTACCTTTCCTTTGGTCTTGTTTACGTCATCCCACCGGTTGCTGATGAATATTCCTTTTTGTTTTGCCACGCTAAGGTTAGTGTCGTCCTGTCGGCCGTACGCCACAGTGATTTTTTGTTGCACCGCAGTTTTTCCTACACCCTGCTGGTCGTAGTGTTTTGAGTTGCCTGTTGGCCCTGTATCCTCCTAAATAAACTCTCGCACTGTGTGCACCTGCTCGCCTTCGTCGTGGGGTCCAAGTTTTCGCCTGAGCGTGACAATATGTCCTCTTTTTCAAGACACGCTTTTGGAAAAATAAAAGACAAAATGCATCTTAAAAAAAAAATTACATTTTCAATAGCAGTAAATAACAACTGGCAGTTTGTGTTAAAAATGCTACCATCCAATATTAATGAGATGCAGGACACTTATTTGATGACTCTGCTTCATTGCTCACTATTTTCTTAAATATTCGCAGCATAACTCCTCCTCTGTTGTTTGCTAATTCGCTATATCGCCCATTGAGACACTTTTTTTCCCAGCGGGTGTCTGTGACACCAGTTCACTGGTGTATGTGAGTGACGGGAAGAAAGTATTTGACTCACGTGGGGAAAAGTTGCTTGGCAACACCTACTGGTTTACATGTATACAGTACTTCTCTAGATCTGGAATTTTGGACAAACTGTTCCTTCAGACTTTTTTCTAGGGTGAAAATACTGTCTTATATTCGGGTGAATATGGTAAATATGTATGTTTACACCATATTTAATGTTGTATGTTGCAGCTGTAATTTTGGTTGACAGTGGGTGTTTTTCATTTGGCGGGGGTATGCTGTTACTCTATGCATCATCCAATCAATGGCAAACATGCCCCTTATGTTTGCCATTGATTGGATGATGCCACATTAACAGTGTATACAGTACAAGTCAAAAGTTTGGACACACCTTCTGATTCAATGTGTTTTCTTTATTTTCATGACCAGATTCTCACTGAAGGCGACACAACTATGAATGAACACATGTGGAATAATGTACTTAACAAAAAAGTGTGAAATAACTCTAAATACGTCTTATATTTTAGATTTCTCAAAGTAGCTCATACTGTAGTAACTTTTTTTGAAGGCGCTGCAAACCCTTGCTGTTCTCTCAATGAGCTTCATGAGGTAGTCACCTGAAATGGTTTTCACTTCACAGGTGTGCCTTGTCAGGGTTACTTAGTGGAATTTATTGCCTCATTATTGGGGTTGGGACAATGGGGTTAGGTTGTGTGTGTCCAAACCTGTGGCCTGTACTGCATCCAATAATGGAATATTGGCAAAATGGGCAACACAATTCTGAAAAACTGTGCGTATATTATCCCCCATTGATTATATATGTATTTTCATGGGCACGCATGTACACACATAAATACAAAACAATACCCGCAGTAGCCTATTTAAAGATGTTGTAAAATGTATTCCATACCTCAAAATTAGTAATTACTAAAGGTGTCACGTGAGATCAAAACATGATTTCTTGTTTGGAAAGCTGTCTCGCGGGAACGGGACAGCCAGAAGCCAGTCAGACAATTAACTATGGCATTGCTACTATGAATAATAATATAAGTAATAGATTGGATCAAAGTTACTAGATTTATCAGATCAAAACACGTAACTGTTTGAACTTGTCTGCACCGGGGCTGCCCGGACTGTGTGTCTGACATGAAGGTGTAATGTGGCGACCATAAATCCGCTTCACAACACACAGCATACGTAGATGAGATCTGTCATGACAATTTAGCGGCATGGTTGCTATATTTAGCAAGTAAGGGTGTGCATTAAAAATCAAAGGCAGGATGTGTTTCTTGCATCATGCATTTATTCTGAAATTAAATACAAGTGCTCCACAAAGGTGAAGTACCCGCCGCGCAGGATATCCACTTCTGATTGTGAAGCAGACAAACTGGCAGCACCTACCTTCCTGGTGAAACACACACGGGTGTCCAAAGTATGGCCCAGGGGCCATCTGTGGAACGTGGCTCATTGCAGATATTAAATAAGATAATAATAACAGACAGTATGAATTGCCTTTAAAAAAAAAAAACGTCACAAACGACAATTCCGCCACTTTACAGAGTGGAAGTATTATAATTTCTTCTTCTTATTATTATTATATATTATCATAACAGGTTTATTTGGTCTAAAAAAATGTAAAAAAATGATATTTTTTAGCGCCAATTTGTGGGACAATAAGCAAAACCCCCTGCATGGTTTTGTGACTCGGCTAAATAAAAAAGTTTGTTTGTCCAGTCAATATTTTTTTTATTGTACTTTTCTTACAATTAATGTTAAAATCTTCTGTCGCTCTCGTGGACTCAATCTCGTATATCGGCTCATCTTATAAGTTGGGTGTCTCGTAACACCGCTAGTAATTACTAATTAGGCTACGCATCACAGTAAAACAATTAAGAATATTTAAAAACATTTTAAAAAAGTAATGATTTTCACACGTGTAACACAGGGATTATAAAATGAAGATAAACCTGACCAAAACTAATCATGGCTACTTTCCTATAGATGTGAAACGCAAATAGAGCTGTGAAGTAATGGAAGTAGGACTCGTTAATACTTCACATAGAATTGGCTGTAAGGACTGTGTGAAACAAAAAAAACAAAAAAAAACGTCGACCCTAACTGAGGAAGTGTAATGTACAAAATGTCTGACACAGGAACACCGTACTGCCAAAATGACATTTAGCATGTGCACCCGCGGGTGAAAGAACAAGATGTACCTACAGGCAGAAGAACAATTAACACCTTATTACTAAAGCACAGAAGCTTGAAGGCCACGGCGTGACAATAGTAAAAATGGCAGGCTTCCTGGCATGTCTTCATGAAACTTCCCTTGTGAACACTTTAGAGCCAAAATGATGATTGAGGGACAGTCTACTATAGTTAAAGTGTGAACTCACCATAGAATTTGGCATTTCAGAAGCTTCCTTTTTGCCCTCCTTCTGGTAAACGGCAGCCATGCACTGTAACTTGCGGCATCCGCTGTCAGGCTTCTCCAAAGAAAAGGTGCCATCAGTGTTGATCCTGCCTCTGTTTAGTGGATCCATATGTACCTGCAGTCTCTGGGCCTGTGCAGTGTTCCTCACTATGAAGCAGAGACAAGAAGACACAAGCATGAAATGTATTTACCAAACAGAATGAATTCTAATCGCTTCTTGCTTTCCACCATATGTTCTAAAAAGCCTCCAAATGTCCAGGGAAAAGAGAGGCGCAAACAAATTATAAAGTGTTTCTGGAGCACAAAAAACCTACGGACTGTGTGAGCAGTCCAGTGGAACAACTGGCACTGCTACAAGTGGGTCACAGCCCGACTCGCGTCATTCCAAAGTCCATTCCAAAGCATTCCCCTTCTTTTCAAACCATGCATCCACTGCATGCAGAAAGTCTCCAATTAAATACAGGACTTGTTTCCTAGTCACCAAATAATCCATTATGATTTGGACTGGATCATACAAATCCCCCATGTTGCTGTAAAAGCTCTGACAAGAGAATTTGCCTAATCCTGCACTTTTGAACAACACACTGACATGACCAAAGTTAAAAGCCTAAGGCCATTGCACTTGAAAGCACTTGAACGATTATTTTTTCTATGTATGGAAACTTATGGCCCACCCTGTACAACCAAGCACACTCACACTTCCACCTATGGACAATTTAGTCTCCAGTTTTCTATGCATATTTTTGGAATGCGGGAGGAAGGCGGAGTACCCGAAGAAAACGATTCAAACACTCGATCTCCTGACTCTGCGGCCAGTTGTCTCAGGACTCTTTGAATAACATCCAGCCATCTGGTGCTTGCCTTTGCGTCTTTTCCAGCCTGAGGCCCAGGAGCCAAACAGCAGCAGGGCTTTTGTTGTGTGGTCTGGAGGCTGCCGGAGAACATGCCAAACGATAGTCATATGTCTCTGCACAATGAGGCAGGATGCGGTAGGCTACTATGTGTGGCCTCTCAGGATTTGGTTGGACACTTGTTGAGGCCACCTGATGTTTTCAATGGTCCTGTGGGCTCTACTGTCAAAAGGACTCTACTAGTCTAGCAGCCAGGGACTTGTTCAGGAGCCATGTCTTTGAGCTGTAGAGCAGGATGGAGACAAGGGCTGTATTGTAGGTGCGGAGCTCCGTCTTGCAAGAGACTATATTGTGTCACCTAAGTGGTTTCCAGAGTTACTGTAAAGTTGATGTCTCTTCTGCAGAGGATCTCTACTTTCAGGTCCGCATTTTTGGTCACTGTGGAGCCCAGATACAAACGGTTGATGGGCTCAACAACTTTGTCACCTGTTTGCAGGTGGGCTGGAACAGGCCCATCGCCAATGTGCATGAGCTAGCTAAGCATAAATGAAGGCCGAGCTTCTCTGCTTCATCCTGGTCGATGACCTGAGCGTTCCCCACTTGATTGTAGGATGAGCTGAGCAGAATGGCGATATCAGCATACTCCAGTTCAGCCAGATGGTAGTTACTGAACAACACACCATGGAACCGCCGGATCGGTGTATGTCCTATTTGAGGCAAATGGTGCTCACAGCAGATACTGACTGGCTTTCGGACCCCTCTGGACCACTCCCAATACAGTTAAACGCCACATTTTGGAGTGGCCTTTTATTGTGACCAACCTCAGGCACATCTGTGCAATCATGCTGTCTCATCAGCATCCTGATAGGTCACACCTATCTGAGCTGCAGAATATTCCAGAGTAAAGTGTGGCTGACGGTATCAAAAGCTGCCCTGAGATCTATGAATCCGACATATAGACGGCAGTTTTTTCAGAATTCATGCGACCTCTCAATTAGCAGGCAAACTGCCGATGTGTGGTCTGAAGTGGAGTGGTTGGGCATGGCGCCAGCCTGCTGCGGACGGCGGCTGCCTCTGATTGCTGGAAAAGCGTGGAAGAGGAGGATCCGTCTAAAAATTTTGCCAGGAATAGACAGGGGCAATGCTTCTGTGATCGCTGTAAGTAAGCCTGTCGCCCTTTCGTTTCTAAAATGGTAGGATAACGCCCCTGGTCCAGCCGCTGTGTTACCACTAAGTTACTGTAATTACCTGGACTATAACACCTGATACTACCATGTGCAAGTGTACACATCATCACAGAAGACCCTCCCTGCACAGCTGACATCCCCCCAGACATCTGTAAAGCTGATGTTTACACTGGAGTTTAAAAGAAAGTGCTCCTGTACGCACAGACGACAAGAATGGTGATCAATCCTTACGAATACTTGGGACAGTGGCCATAATAAAATTTATAATACAATTAATACAATTTATATTACTACACATTTTAAGATGAATATAATATTGTTACAGATGCATCTAACTAAGTATCACTATTTGTGGTATAGTTACAAAAAAATTACAAAATATGAACTTTTAAAACACTTCTTTAAGAATGAATGCCACCCACTAATTAAACACCATACCACCAACAGATGACTGGGACTTTCTGCAGTTCAACAAACACAGTTTCACACATTTTTTGTGCACAATTTTCATATTAATTGTTATGTACACAAATCAGAGTGGTGAAACTGGGTGCAACCTTTCACATCTTTCCTCATTAGTCAAGATGCCTGTGAGCAAACTTGTTAAAACTCTGCGTAGACATCCTGCACTGTCGTGCATGTCACTGCCAAGTCTCAGTCGCATCTTATGACAGGGTTCACACTTGTTGTGTACAGTTGTCGACACTTCACCTCATATGGTTTACATTGCCCCTGGAAATAAAACACGGTTGCAACATTTGAGCAGCTTTGAAGTATCCAAATAGACACAGTCGTAGGTCAGATTGCAAAATTTTACTGGCTTATGCTGCTCATGAAGGATCTTGACACATTTCCTTTCTTTAGATCCAGAAAGCCCAAGACAGTGGAATGGAGAGCTGCACATATCAAATTAGTGGGTGGAAGTAGAGACAAATCAAGAACTAAATCAACAATGAGCAGAATGTTTTTGTACAGTGGCATGAGTTGTGAATTAATCGTTGCAATACAGTGGAATAATGTAAATCCAATTAATTTGTTCTGGAGTGCCAAAAAACATGAAACATGCTTTTTAAAATAGTTTTACAATTATAGTTTTTCATGCACAAAACAATTTAAAATGCATATAGATGCAAATAAAAGATAAATGAAAGGGATAAATTAATATTTAAGGTTACATTTACCTTCAATGAAGACAAGATGTTGGTAGCGAGATCAGCACGGGCACGCTTGTGTTTTGCCATAAATTATTGCTTGAATTCAATACTGTTTCTCACCTCAAGTCTCTGTTTTTCTTTTGATCACGGCTACAAAGTAACTTACAGTAAAATTAAGCCAAAGAAAGTGCCAGCACTTTGATATAGAAGGTGAAAAACACTATTTAACTCAATAATTAACTCACAGCAAAACATGAAGGTGGTGTCCAAAATGTTGGATTTCAAAAAAATGTAATTCTTGCACAATAAACTATTCCATCCATCCATTTTCCATACCGCTTGTCCTCACTAGTGCCACAGGTATGCTGGAGCCTATCCCAGTTGTCTTCAGGCGAGAGGCAGGGTACCCTCTGGACTAGTCACCAGCCAATCGCGAGTACATATAGTCAAACAACCATTCACACTCACATTACAATAAACTATTAAATAGTTTATTTCTAATTTATTACATAGGTTAAAAAAAGAGTGTATGACACAAGGACAATATTCATGTGATTCCAGATAAACCTCCTGATTTCCACTTTTGTAGAGCATTTTGACACATTTTTCAATATTTTATTTAGCTCACCAGTGAATTAATGAATGTGTCTTAAAAGGACAAATTAAGGGTCATGTTGGAATGAAGTTGGACCATTTTGGTGGTAATCTGTGCTGAGCTCCACTGAGTGCCCTTCCAGTTTATATGTGAGGTTCATTCATTTTCCCAGCATACACTTAGCATCACATACGACACACTTGACTAGCCATTGCTTGTTTAAGAGAGAGAAAAAGTGGCTTCCTCAGTATGTAAGTGGTTGGACTGTGCATGCACATGCATGCGCACACACGCATGCGCGCACGCACACACGCAAACACACACACACATACACAGGGTTGTGGCTCGCCACCAGAGATGCTTCTGCAGACTCAATTAGACTGAAAATTGAGCGGTTCAGTGGTGCAGCCAACAGCCAGAATGTGGAATTGATCTGGTTGGCTTGATCAAGGCAGCCAGAAGGACACTGATGGCTAATTGCAAGGATAAACACATATGGAGGTGCTTGGATTACATTACATTGAAAGGTAAAACATGCTTGTCTGTTCAGACAAAGGGTTTGAATTAAAGTGTTTACCATTGAGTTGGCGAATGTTCCTGGTAGACAGGCTCCCCCCAGTGAAGCCACCAGTGACTTCACGAGGTATGATGATGTGAGAATGACACTGTGTGCAGTCTGCTGCCCTTCTCCTGCTTGGATCTACTTGGTGCCCTGTCAGTGAGAAAGGCCAGTTGGATCGTTAGTTGGATATTCAAAGTTTAGATCATTTCACACCTGGAAGAGCTACTCAAAATCTGTAAGGTCACTGAAGAAACTTAAACAGACTTTTATTACCTTCTAAAGGGCAAATGTTCAGAAAGCTATCACTGAGCAATGGCCCAGTACTTTGCAAAAAAGTTAGCCTGTGAGACCAAGAGAATAGAAGATCAACTCAAACGTCTTACACGTTTTATGCATACACAATAGAGTGGTACAATTTGGAGTTCAACCGTGGTTTTCTGAAAAATAAACATCATGTGTGACAATAGCAAGAAGTGCATGCATTTGGATTTGTCACCACTTTGCCTGTCTGGGACCTAAACCGGTTTCCTCAGATGAAAGGAGATCGGTTTGGATGCTCAGAAGCAACTCAGAGAAATTAGCCTGCCATAAACTGGAAAACTGCTGGAACGCGAGTTTTACATCGTTGCGGCCTGAGAGGGTGCCGACCAAGTAAGAAGGCCCTACTCCGAAACAAAATTCTGTTTTCACACTGTCTTCACTTCAACAATTAGAATATAACGGTCATTCCTACAATTTGGTGCCATTTCAGCATAGTAACTTAAAAAAAAGTTTAACTTTGCAAGAAACATTCATATAATCTGAAGGAAGGCTTATTAAACAACAAGAAAAATATATAGATTGAGCTCAGGATATTCAATTTGAATAATTATGACCAAATCCTTGGCATGGAGTTCAAGTGTCCACACCGTTACGGGACATTTTCATCTTTATTAATAAGTGTTTTTAATGCATAGTTATTGTGCTTTTTGCATTTTTTAAGAGCTAAACTGTCCCTTATTTGATTTGTAAAATAATGTAAAAAATATCAATAAATACCCATTATCTTGAAAAAAGCATGATTTATTTTAAAGCAAAGCGTAGATTCAACACTTTTGATTTGCAATAAAAAGAAAGTTGAATGGACATGTGCCCTATTTTTAACCTATTTCAGTTCAGTCATTTGGTTTCAACTCATTCACTATGTTAATAACCACAAAGACAATCAAAATGTTACTACATGTTATGTAATGTAAAACACAGAGTAACAGGATTGACACAGCAGTGACAGAGTGGACATATTACATTGTATAGCCATACACTTCATGAAATAAAAATAAAAGAAAAGGCCATTCATTTACTTTACCACACCCCGAAACCGATTTATCTAATTTTACTATAAAATAATGCTCAACATACATATGAGAGACAAATTCTTGTATATTTTAATAGTTAACCCATCTGCTCTTCTATTAACTTCCACACCCTTTTGTCTAACTGTACAGCTCTTTTGTTTACTTGTTTAATGCATTCTTATGCATGCATTGCACTCTAATATCATCGTCAACATCCAAGATGGTTGCTGGGTAAGGTTCATCATCATAGGTAACGGGATAGTTTGAATTTTTTGACATGAAGTTGTATGACATCCCCATCAGCAGGGGACTATTTCAACAGTGACTTACTTTCCCATTTGGTCCCACGAGTCCAGTTCTGGTCGGATTTCCGTGACGAGGAACGTAGTTCTGCTTAGTTGCTGGGTCATTTAAGTGAAGAGTTTGGCTTCTCAAAACAACATGCGTTCAGCATCATACAAATGCCTCCTCAAAAAAAATCAGACCTCACAAATCACTCTGCGTTATATTTGTCTCCCGACAGAGCACCGCGGCCATCTTGTTTACATTTGTTCCACAGCGGAAGAAGATGCGAGCGTCTTCATCACATACACACAAATACAGAGGTGACAGCGCGCAGGGACACAGCAGAAAATCGCAGCAAAAAATCCGAACTATACCTTTAACAATATAGCATTGTCCAATTTTTTTCTCGTGTCCTGCCTCTATCCACCTCTCATCTCTCTTTCTTATGTATGTATTTTGCCCGTTTTTCAGGGTCTCTATGACGCTGTGCCCTGTACTGCCTTTTCTCAAGCAGATAGCATACCACTCCCTGACAAATACGTGCATGATTAATCAGTCCTTATAAATGAAGTATAAGAACCTAATGTATAAAGAAAAATTACAGAAAGAAAAATTACCAATAACTGGAAATAGTTAATCATCTCTTTCTGAAGTCCACCCTGTTATTATGAGTCCATCCTGTTACTGTGAAAAATGGTAACAGGATGGAAATTTTTAGGCTCAAGTTATTCATTAATACTCATTAGATGAGTTACATGGTAGTCCTGATTTTCATACGTACTTGACAATATACACTAAGGACACACCAAGAACACAACACATTATTTGATACTAGACAAAGCTACTACACCCATTAAAACCTGACAAAAAGGACCCTAACTGGGTTTCTACACTAATTTTGATAAACGCTGTATAGAGCAAAGAACATTTTTGGTTAAAAACAAATCATCAGATGTGAACACCTTCTTTCATTTATGGGTGTCTTTCCGATGGAGATAGAGCCAACGTGAACACACTAAAGGGAAAAACCTTGGCTTAGAACACCTAAGGCAGGATCAATACTTGGTCAGAAGCCTGGCGGGGTTAATTAGCAACTTGAATGAGCAGAGAATTCTAAATGTAGAAAGCAGACTGTCACTCTGACTGATGCTTCATGTTCCCTGGCTGAGTAATCCATGTCATTTCCGCAGTAGAGCAAAGACAACATATTAACTGACTGAATCTTCCTTCCTGGAGGTGGGAACACATCAATAATAATTTAATAATTCAAATAAATTATTTCAGTTTGAAGCATCTCGGACACCATCAATCCCACAAACTCTTATGTCATAGTTTGTACAGTCCAACTGACAGTTTGGTGTCATTGTGTAAGGTAAATATGTACTCCAGGGTGAACAGAGAATGATGATTGATTTCCCATATGACCCCATTCGAGTGTCTGGAGAAAATGAATGCTTTATGAACACCACCTGCACCAACAACACTGAATAAAATGGGCTTGTTTAGTTATACAATATGTAGGACAAGACTTGAAATAGTTTGATGGAATTTAGAGCCGACTGAAGGACTATTAATGTTAAAAGTCCTTTTAAAACCTATTAGCTTCCTAACTTTGGATCATCCAGACATGCTCAAATGAGATTCTTAATTGATGGAGAAGTTGCTAAATTGTTTGCTGAGAGGTTCTGGATAGCCCTTCAATGATGCTTCCACTAAATTCTTCTAGAATTTATAGCAAAGTGTGGGTGTTTTTGAGAAGTGGCATGAAAAGCATCCTCCAAATATTTTAGAGGCCGACTTCAACAACAAACTGATAATGGGCTACAGCTAAATGAATAATAGAGGCTCAGGGTTGCCATGAATACTGACAGCAGTTGTGTAGATTAATGGCTGAGGTGTCTGCCTTCCCAAAGCATCGCCTTCATCATCCATCAGCCTTTACCGCCTTCCCACTCAGCACAGTGTAATTGTTTGAGTTCTATTTCCCCTGAAATGCTGTTGTGAGGACATTACTTCTGCTTAAACATCTCCCATCCATAATGTAACAATGAGACGCAAAGCCTCAATGACTCATTATGGGCCCTTTCAGTTTATTTCTTGTGTGCACTGAATTGTTTTGGTGATTAATGGAATTATGCAATGATGTCCGCAAAGGACGGAATATGATGAACATCAAGCACTATTTGTCCATAATAAAACAAATGGATTAATAATGAACCAAATTATAATCCTCAGATTTAATCATTCTAGTGTAATTAACCATCTTGCACCATAGAAGACTTAATAGCCACAACTAACTAGGTTGGCACTGATGTCTTCATAATTGTCACACGACCAGCCCAAAATTACTCCATCTTGTAATTACTAATAAATAATTACTAATAACAAATAGCAATATTGTGATACATCTTACTGTCTCACGGTATAAGATCAATACATCAACATCACACTGATTAATTAAATAATCTCTCTATCTGAATTCTCTGAAATCATGTAAATCGTACCGCTCAGAATAAAGTGTCATAGCAGAGGTTTGCGTGTTTTGTACCTCAGCCTCTCATAGTTGACGCCATGTGTTCTTCTTTGTAACACAAACTACTTAAGATTGATTCAACAGCGCCTCTGCTGGTTGCAGCCAAGTTGTTCAGTCTATTTTGCTTCAATTGCGTCAAGATGACATTGAACATCAATCAATTTCCCACCATCAACGTAATTTTTTTACTATCAATTAATACACCTATTCCCAAATCCCAGTCCATAATACTGTATTGACCCGAATATAAAATGACCATGAATATAAGACCTCCCCTCTTTTTCAAGAAAAAAATCAATGACCTAAAAAAAAAAAAATCAATGTTTTTTTAAAATCATGTTTTCAATATCAGGGAACTGACAACTGGTAAATTGTACTAAAAAAAGGATATCATATTTCTCTGGTGCTGATCACGATCACTTAAAATTAGTATTAGCATAACACCAGCCCTGTTGTTTGCTAACTGGCGAACAAGCTTTGGGACACTTTTTTTTCCAGTGAGTCTGTGTTGACAGGTCACTAGTGTGAGTGACAGGAAAAAAAAGCGTTGATTCGTGTGGCGATAAGTCATTTGCCGTCCCCCGTTGGTTTGCATGTATAAATCTCTAGCCACCAATATAAGAACAGTTTTTTGTGAGTTTTTCCAAGGGAAATAAGTTCCAAAGCTTATATTCAGGTCACAGCGGTCACGCACTTCTGATCAAAATCTTAAGACCAGTTAAAAAATTGCTAGAATTTGCATTTTGCACATTTGGATCTTAATGATGTTTTAAGTAGTGCTACAATATGAAGACAAAACAAGAAGGGGGAGTGAGACAAAAAGCATTTGGAAACAAAATAAAACTGAAATAGGCTGTTTATCCTTTAGCCCTCCTGATGGCTAAACCTAAGAAGCTTTCTCTTTTTCATGGTTGGATTGTCGAGCTGCACAAGCAAGGCCTCTCGCAGCGTGCCATTGCTGCTGAGGTTGGGTGCAGTAAATCAGTCATTCTACAATTTTTTAAAGATCCTCAGCACAATGAAACAAAAAAGTCAAGTGGTAGACCCAAAAAATGATCCAATTGGCTGTCCATTAAGACAAAGGTCGGTCTTCCACCCAAATTAAGGCCCTTACTGGTGCCAACTGCAGCGCAACAACCATCAGACGGCATCTGCGGGAAAAGGGTTTAAAAAATGAAACACAAATTCAAAGATCTCGTCTCCTTCAACACCACAAAACTGCCCGTTTAGACTTTGCCAGGGAGCATCAAACATGGGACATTGAAAGGTGGAAAAAAGTTTTATTCTTTGATGAGAAAAAATGTAACCTTAACGGTCCAGATGGTTTCCAACGTTACTGGCATGACAAGGAGATCCCACCAGAGATGTTTTCTACCCGGCACAGTGGAGGGGGGGGGTCCATCATGACCTGGGGTGCTTTTTCATTCAGTGGAACACTGAAGCTTCAGGTGGTGCAGGGTCGTCAAACGGCGTACTTACGTGGAGATGTTGCAGCGGGCTTCCCTCATGACTGAGGGCCCTCGTCTGTGTGGTAACAGCTGGGTTTTTCAACAGGACAACGCTGCAGTTCACAATGCTCGCTTGACCAAGGACTTCTTCAGGGAGAATAACATCACTCTTTTGGACCATCCTGCAGCTTCTTCTTCTTCTTTTGCATGTTCCCCTGATTTCAATCCCATAGAGAGCATTTGGGGATGGACGGCAAGTGAAGTTTATAAAAATGGCCATCAGTTCGAGACAGTTGATGCCCTTCGTGAAGCCATCTTCACCACTTGGAGCAATGTTCCCACTAGCCTCCTGGAAACACTAACATCAAGCATGCCCAAAGCAATTTTTGAAGTGATTAACAAGAACAGTGGAGCTACTCATTACTGAGTCCTACTGAGAACATTTTTTGTTCTGGTTTGGAGAGTTTTATGTTATTAAACTGAGCTATGGTCTTAAACTGTTGATCAGCTGATAAACAGCCTATTTCAGTTTAATTGTTGTTTTCAATAAATTACTTTTTCAAAATGCTTTTTGTCTCACTCCCCCTTCTTGTTTTTACATATTGTAGCTCTACTTAAAACCTCATGAAGATCCAAATGTGCAAAATCAAATTCTAGCAATTTTTCAACTGGTCTGAAGATTTTGATCAGGAGTGTATTCCCACTTTGTGCTTCAGAAAAGACACCTCGGAGCAGCTTTTTCTCCTCCTGCAAGTATAGGAGTAATGGGACACAAAATAAAAAGGGGCTGAACTCTGTCAAATTTCTTTGCAACTTTGCACTGTTGCATAAGAATAATCACATTCAGTGCCACCCCATGACCCGCCCCTCTTTGCTCTCCTGGCAGTTCTTGAGGTTAAAGCCACAACAAACCACCAATTTACTGGCCTAAGAACAAATGGAAGCAAGCACCAAGGGTTTTCAAAGGAGTCTGAAATAATCTATTTCTTCTGCCTCCATCTTCCAGGCCACTGACCTTTCAGAATAGGCAGATTGTCTCTGTCAACTATGGGCTTAAGGCAAGGTTGATAAAGTGAGGCCTTTACACGACAGAAACGGCTTTTAGTAAGTAAGACAAACTACTGTATACATGTACCCCTCAGGGAGGTCCCCAAGATAGCCTTAATTGTAAGTAAATTTCACTGATTCACTTCACTTGAGGCAGCTTCCAGTAGGTTCTCTATGCTCTCTTCTGCTGAGGCACTCAGGCTCTCCAGAGCTTATCAGGCTGTTGCAGATAGGAGCAATGTGATGTTTGGAGAAAGCTGCCTTTTCTACTGTGGAGGGACAGATATATGCTTTCTGTTTACTTGTGTGCATGAGTGCATGCTTATCCAAGTGTGTTGACAGAGCGAGAGGAAGGTTATGGACACAATTCTAAGCAAAAATAAAATGATTCCACATAAGACTACTTTTCCCTTGGAGCACATATCTAGCACACTGTAAAATAGACATTATAAAGAATATGTTAGTAGGAGCCGTAGATAGCTTCAGTATGTTGCACAAAGAAACTTTGACAGGACAGCATGAGAGATCACTTTTCCATCAGAAAGCCACCCATGAAAACTGTTTTGTTATGAACTAGCTACATGTCTGTGACAATGATTAACAGATAAGACAGATTTCTACTCTTAAAGCTGTTTTTGCACCTCGGCTCCCCCTGCAGTCGCAAAGTATCATATCACTTAATGAAAGCCAAACAGTTCCACAACAATAATGAATATAAACTAGGGATGCTCCTGTTACAGGCTTACTTTGATTATTGTGATTCCACTTGTTCTAACGGGTTGGAGTAGCTCAATAGCGCCCTCTCTCACTGGTGGGCTATATATAGGGCATAGTGTCATTACAGCTTTAGTTCATCAGCCCTGTGACCCGAGGTGAGTTGAGGAGCGCTCCTCTATGCAATTGTATGGTTACCTACGAAGCTAATGTAACTCATTGTCATTGTAGTCCAGGGGTCACCAACGTTTTTTCTTGCGAGAGCTACTTTTAGAAAATGAAAATGGCCACGAGCTACTCATTTTTGTAGAAATGATTTTCATACCTTATTTCGACCCAAACAAATCAAATATGTTTGTTTTACCAAAATATTCACAAAATGCTGGTATCCACAACTCACATTTTATGTTTCAGAATACTTTTCTTTCTAGTGTTCTCACATTATTAAATGAAAACCTGAATGAAAAGCAGGCCTGCGGGCACCTTATGTGGTCTTGGGGGGCTACCTGGTGTCTGCGGGCACTGTGTTGGTGACCCCTGTTATAGTCTGTAACAAGCCTCATGGTATTGACCAGTGCACATTGTCTCACACCAGGTACGTGCTTATTATTGTTTATGTAACGTAACGTTTATGTAACTAAACATTGTTAATGTTTAATGTTAGTTCATTAGCCCTGTGACCCGAGTCTGTCACAAGCTTCACGGTATTGACCAGTGCACATTGTCCCACACCAGGAAATAAACGGTGTCACTGTCTGCAACAAGCTCCAAGTCTCCTGTTCATTACCACAAATAAACAACGCAGAGCTCAGGAGACCTGCACCACCCAGAGCTACAGTGCCTTTAGCGGGGGTTACACTCCGATTGATCGGCCATTGTTAAATACCGGCCGATTTCAGTAAAAAAAAAACAACAAAAAAACAACAAAATGACACGTCTAGTGTTGAGCTTGACATATGCTACGCCAATCGATGCCAGCGTGTTTTATCACTCCCTTACCAAACCTATCTCTGTCCGACTATTCTTGCATCTTTGTTTACACGCTTTGCCTAGCTGTCACTGGCTGCACTTTGCATTGATGGCAGCTAGCTAGCTTGCTAGCCAGCGTTATCCGCCTAGCTTCTGGTCTTCAGACTCCAAATGTGACTTTTTACCACAGTGATATTTTGTTTTTAAATCAAACAAGCACTGCCGTTAGTTCAGAGCTCGTTTGTGTTAGTGGATATCACATTCATAGGGTACGTAGTAACTTTTTCAAGTGTCACTGAACAACTTTACTTGCTTGTCTTATCCTCAAAACACGATTTGTGTGTGGTTGTTTAATGAACATAAACACATGTGTGTCCAGCCTTATGGTGGTGATACTATCACAGGAGTCTCCTATCTCACAAGCTGGTTTTGAGTAATTCAGAAAGGGTCAAAGAATATTTGGTCCATTCCAACTCAAATCAACCAATGGGTGGAACCACACCCCGTCAGATTTTGCTCTTATTCACATAAAATAGTCTATATACCATACGAACCAACAATCAAAAATATTTTTTTCAAAACTCCAATTATTAAGAGAGTAATTAAGGACTGAATATTTTGCATTGCCGTTAGCAACCGTGTGGCCACGCCCATTTATCTTAAAATATAATCTTATTTTCTCCCAAAATAGTAGTGCTAGCTCAACCTTAACTTTGCTCCTTGGGGTAGTTTTTTCCATGCAGAATTCAAATCTATAGTCATATACAGTCATTCAAAAAATGATTAGACCACCCTTGTTTCTTCAGTTTATTGATCCATTTTAATGCCTTGTACAACTAAACCATTATTTTTTATGACAAGTGATGAAAAAGATAATATAATTCAGGTTTAATCAAAGTACTTCCTGACTTTTTCCGGTGACTGGAAAAAGGATCACAGCATTGTCTCTGGTCATCTTCATATCTTTGTAAATAAACCTCATGGTGATGATAACACACTGTCACATCTGGATTGGAAGTTAGGTCAGCTGCAGGTACTCCACTCCTCCAGACCAACAAGTCTACATCTCCTTTGGACAAATTTGAAATAACTCCGACAAAACCTGTCTTATGACAGGGTAATCCTAGGAGAGTGTGTCTTCTGTCATGATTGACATATAATCGCTGGACTGCTAATCTCATTTTATAGGGTTTAAAGCAACACAAAATTCTTCGATTAATTCTTCAGTCTGGTACATTTTCAAAGCTGAGTAAGAAGCCCCAAAACGCACTATAAAAAAGGTGTCAAAACACTGGCAACATGGCCTAATTAAGGTGACTATCAACTGATCAACACACCCTGAGCAAATATTCGCTAACATTTCTTTGTGTGACTCTGAACATTGCATTTTACCCAAGACACCAACTTGTCTGTCACCTCTGTCTATTTCAAAGCTGAAGACCTTTTTAACGAGATGATGTTGACATTTCTCAATTGGATTTGAAGGGTCAGTCGCTTGGCACCAAAAGGCCAAGCATGCGAAGTGATTAGTTTAAGATTAGTTTATCCATCCATTTTCTATACCGCTTCTCCTCTAGATTAGTTGATGTCTTCTAAAATATGGTAGTCAAACACCTGGCATGTCTGGCAAAGTTGATTCAATGCCAGGTCAAATGCCAGATGGTCAGCACAATAATCCGTGGTATCCAGACCTGCATGGTCACTCAAAGTGATTTTACACCCCCAGAACATTTACATTGTGTGTTTATACATTAGGAGTAAAACAATCAGAATAAACTGATGGTCTACGCATGTACATCCTGGTTTGTATGGTATAGAGACTATTTTATGTGAATAATAACAAAATCTGAGGGGTGTGGTAGGCAAATGTCCCCTCCATTGGTTGAAATTATGTGGAATGGCCCATTTGCTTAATATAACTGTTCAATTCAGACTTTATGCCTTTATATAATGACAAATGAGCGCAAAATAGCATAAAGACGATGGCCACACTGTTCGAGTGGAGATCTGCTTGGTAAATAAGTAAATCAGTGTACAATTTAAATGTTGCCAGTAATAAATAAAACGCAAATAGTTGACAGCTCTAATAGTGATGGAAGTTGGACACCCCTACAACCTGGACACTCAATTGATTCTGTTTTAAGTTGAGCAGGACAGATTTCTATTTAATAAAGATATTTATTTGTATTATTTTAGGGATCTCCCGATCCACATTTTATGGCTTCCGATCCAATCCAATTTTTTCTAGTTTGATTTAAATAATAAGCTTTTGTTACAAACATGAATTTGTGGAATTGAATATGCTTAGAAAAATAGCTCTTCAAAGCATTAAACATAATGCAACCAAAGTACAGTAATCCCTCGTTTTTCGCGGTTAATGGGGACCAGAACCTCCCGCAAAAGATGAAAAACCGCAAAGTAGGGTTTGCCCCCCCACAGGAATTTTCATGTACAGTATGTGTATATGGGTACCAGAATGTTTAAAATATGTAAACAGTAGTTATACTTAACATATTTGAGACAAAGATTACAACAGTACATGTATTTACGTAAATCTTTAACTAAAACATTCATCAACATTGCCTTCGGAGAGAGGCAATGTGTTGGTGGCGGAGGAGTGGCTCTCACTTTACTCGTAGAGGCTTTAGGTTCACTCGGAGACTCGAGGAGGCGAATCACTCCTGGCAGCGCTAGTACTGGCTTGAGGTTGGTCAGGTTCGTCAGCACCTTCTTCAGCCTCTTCATTGTCGTCATCGGGCAAGATTTGATCGTAGAGAACTTTTGCCTTTGTCCTGATCATATTAGTGTCCAAACTCACTGTCTTTTTCCTGCAATCAGCAATCCATATTGCCAATGCAGCTTCCACTTTCACTATTCTCTTATTACGCCGAGTTACCACACGTCTCGTTTCCATATTGAAGGTTATTGAAGCGGCATTGTAAGGGCTTAACTAATCAAAAAAAGTTATCGCGAACACAACACCAAGATACAGTATGCTAGCCAGTCAACAGCGTGGATGAGACTGGCGAGACACAACAAGGGAAGATGCTAGGTGATGATTTTGTTTTTTTTCTATGAATATTTTGGAAAAACCCGTGAAGCACTGAAGCCGCAAAATGTGAAGCGCAACGTGGCGAGGGATTAATGTATTGCTGAATTTATTTTTTGTTACACAGCATGACCAGCAATATTGTTTGGCTTTTGTAACAAACCTCTGTAGGTCAGGTCCCTAATTCAATAAAAGACCCAATAAAAGTCCATCCAATAAAACATATAATTAAAAAAAAAACACGTGCAAATTACTTTTAGGGTAGGACAAATCATTTGACATGGTTATAGATAAATTTGTGGTGTGATTTAGAATATATGACTTTTTCTTCAGCGCAATAGTCATTTATTGATGGTCCCTAGTATAAACAACCAGCGGTTAGAGTAGCACTTTCCATGCGAGCAGTGGCGGAGCCAGAATTTTTTCATTGGGGTGGCCAAAGTGGGACCATTACTCACATCGAGGTGGCAATAAGTTGATACCTGAAATGTCTAGATGGCCAGTGGGGTGGGCGGAGAGCGACCAAGGGTGGTCACGGCCACCATCGGCCACCATGTAGCTCTGCCACTGCATACGAGCTCCCAGCACAATGACACAGCAGTTCGGGCACAGTGAGAGGGAAACTACCACTGTAGCTATGGAGCCAAATACCCAACATCCAACATGAAACTATCTTCACCACGGCACACCACGGACATGCATGGTGGTGTTGCATTTTCTTCTTCTTGCGGGTGGCGGGAGTCGAGTGGCAATCGGCTTTGAGGTGCATTACCGCACCTACCATATTGGAGTGTGGCCCAGAGTTACAAACGTGATATGGCAACCGGATCGTCCCGATCTCGTGGCGGAAGCTGATATTATCTGATCGTCAAAATACAGTGGATCGGCAGCCAATCCTAAAGATCGGATTGGATCTCAATATTATTTTATTCTGTTAATTTTGTTATCTTGAGCTAAAACATAATTATTGAACAGTTTATTTATCATCAATATCACCTTGAAGCACTTGCTGCAGGGGGTTGATTCCGCCTAAATATAGCACTGGAATGAGACACGGATAGCCATTTAGGTTTTCGGTTACTGCCATTTACATCAGCAAGTGTGCCATTAAAATGCAGAGATTCAGTACGCATCCCAAGTTAATCAAGGTTTTATGATTACAAGACACCATCCATCCATTTTCTATGCCGCTTATCCTCATTAGGGTCGCGGGTATGCTAGAGCCTATCCCAGCTGACTTTTGGGCGAGAGGCGGGGTGCACCCTGGACTGGTCGCCAGCCAATCGCGGGGCACATATAGACAAACAACCATTCACACTCACATTCATACCTATGGACAGTTGAGTCGCCAATTAAGTGAACATGCATATTTTTGAAATGTACAAAAACTGACAAAAATCCACACACGCTCGGGGAGAACATGCAAATTCCACACGGAGATGCCCAAACGAAGAGTCTAACCCAGGTCTTCCTGATCTCCTGACTGTGTGGCCAACATGCTAACCACTAGACCACCGTGTGGCCCAAGTTTGACACCTAAACTGATTATTTTTATTACTATTATTTCTTATGGTAATGGAAATCAGAGGTTCAGCAATGTCCTGAAATGAATTGTGTTTGAATTTTGAGTTGCCATTGTATTTGAGGAAACAATAATTATATACAGCATTATACACATTTTGATCTTCTCTATTGACTTGTAATTGACTTCAGTTTTTTTTTGGCACCATTAGTCATCAAGGATACTTTGATAGCACCTACTTTGCACTTTTCAAGATGTAAATACATGATCTCAAGTGTCAGTTCAACAGTAATGATCACATGTATTTGTAATGGTATACAGTGCTACCATATACTGCAATACAGCCATACCCTTCCCAATACAATGGCAAATGTATGAAAATGCCTCCTCTGTACACTGATTCATTACACCAAGCCATCATGACTTCATTACCTCCATTTCACCCAAAGGTCCCACGTAACTTGATCAGATGATGACAATGAAGCTACAGTATGTGTGATCAGTTTCAAGGGAGGGGCGCACTGTCATCATATTTTTATACACTCATGTTTTACCGATTATTACTCAAATAAAGCTACTTCTCTTTTATTTTGCTCTTGGTTCTTCCATACAAGTTGCTTAATAGAAGAAATGAATCGGCCTTTCAGTGTATACCGTCATTCATTTAATGACTTGTCAATCCCCAACCAACTCGGTGATAATTAAAAAGCATATTCAGTGTGCCACTATTTCTCATCTAAAAGTGACAGCCTGACAGTAACTTTTTCAATTAAAAATGTTGATGTATGGAACAAAGACACGTTTTCTAACATGTAAGACTGCTCCAACAAGGAGATAAGATGTACAGGCCACACTTGTGACCAGTGCTTTTTGGGTAAGTCGTGAAGCATTCAGTGGAAACCCATCTGCCAAAGTAGAACCATACAGGTATTGTGACAGTGGAAAACTGGTATTAGTTTGATCTATATACATTTTTTAACTCAGGAAGAGTGAAGCTAGCGGTATTAAAATTCTAAAAATCCACAGAGAGACTGCTGCACCAACACATCACAGAGGAAATAAGGTTTCCACATATTAGCGTTCTTTTGCAAACTATTTCCATCCTCCCGCTTCATCACACAAGCTGCCCATGCTCGGCTACACCTGTCTGTCTATATGTCAGCATGGACACATGAGCGCTCACCTTCCTTGGCACGTGTGAGTGACTTGATTTCCTCTCTGCCTGAGCCTCAGCACGTCACATCCATCTCACTCTGTGGGTAACTTCTTGAGAGAATTTTCAAGCAACAATGAAGGTGTTTCATATCCTTTTACCCCATATCCACACACCCAATAAGAGTTGACAATTCATTATAGCCTGATGACAAAACACCTCCAGGGGTTGGAGAGAGGAGGTGAGTGGAGGCAAAAAAAGCACAATTTAGATGAATAAGAGCAAACAGTCTGATAAAAAGTGGGAAGAAAATGTGAGGGAGGGAGAAGAAACAAAGAAAACCACTTGCCTCCTCCCTTTCCCAAATTGATTCAGACTGTCCGCCAGACCGCCTGATGGATATCCAATCATTGATTCGAATTTATATGTTGCCTTTCGCCACCACTTCCATCCAATAAGCCATTGCACTCTCAAACTGCTTTGAGTGATAAGTACAATGAGAAAGTGCTGGCATATGTAGCCCTGACAATGGCACTCAGCAGCGTTTCTGAGGCGGACCAGAGTGATGCGTTGTTTATGAGAGGGAGTATCTATTCAACGGTTGATGCATGGCGAAGAAAAGATACTGTCAGCAGCCAGTGCTCTGTACAGGCCCACAATGAATGAGTACAAAACAAGGAGAGAAATAGGGAGCTAACAAGTTGGGTGAATTAGAAGTATCACACACTGTAAGAATATTTAGGTTTAGCACAGTGTTTGCTGTGAAACCTTGTACACTTTCATCAGCAGAGGATACCCACGCCATTTACCAACCATACGCAAGAAATCGACTTGATACATGATGATCTGAATGTAAAACACAATGTTAGCAATTAGTAATTGTCATAAAATACTTGCCGATGTTTCCAGTGCGAATGTGCAAACGACCCCGGACAATGGTGGCGGCGATCGGGTTGTTGGAGGCATTGCCAGTCTGCAGGGTGTCCTCGCCCACATAATCGGTTGTCAGAACCTCCACCTCATGCAGGGCTTGTACCGCCATTTTACCATGCCGCAACATGTACTGGAGATAACAAAGAGGAAGTCAGGAAAAAACAGAAACAACAACAATGGTTGCAAGTGTTAATGTGGAAAAAAAAATAATGATTAAATACAAAAACTATTTAATTTACCTGTTTTAAAATTGTAAAATTTTATCTTAAAGTTACACACACACACACACACATACTGTATATATATATATATATATATATATATATATATATATATATATATATATATACATACTGTATATATACTGTACACACAGATATATATATATAAAAGCTGCACCGTGGCCTAGTGGTTAGCATGTTGGCCATACAGTCAGGAGATCGGGAAGATCCGATTTCCTCCCACATTCCAAAAAACATGCATGTTAAGTTAATTCGAGACTCTGAATTGTCCCTAAAATTTACTCTAAAATTATTTTTCATGTGGCAGTGTGTGGCTGCACTGCTTCCAGGGGTGTATGTGTATGTTCAAGTTTTTTTGTCCCATCACATCTCAGCTTCTTTGTGTTGCCTTGTCAATATAACCTGCCCAAGGCCTTCAGAATTAGGAGATTTTACTTAAACACTATTAGCCACTATTAGCAGTGAGGTGAGGTGAGATCTTTTTTTTGCATATAGTACCCACATTAGTCTGCCTTTAACTGTGGGCAGCCATCGTGCAAAACTCGAAAGCGAGATCCGACTCACCGAGTCATAGGTAAGGGTCTTGGTCAGTGAAGCATCCATGTGTGACACAACAGCAGTGATGGAGGAAGCAGGATTCGAATCGGAAACCCTCCGCTTTCTGGACAATCTCTCTCCCTCCACTTAACCAATCAGGCTTCAGATTCGCCTCACGGGGCCAGCTAGCTAGCCTACAATAACATCAGCTATTCCGTCCTCTGATTGGCAGATCACGGTAAAATTGTTCGACAAGCCAAGGTACGCCCACAATGACAGACTAGATGGAGAAAATGACATCTCTGTTGGGTAGATGTATTTTATTTAAAAGTTGTTTTTGTCATGTTATTAGATAATCATTCAGATGATGTTGTTTTGTAGAGGTTTGGAGTTGTCTGAGCCCTTTATCCTGTATTCTGTATTCCTTTCATCTGTTTCATTATATACAGGTATTTGTTCGTTTTATTAATAATTGTATCTATCTTTTTCTATTTTAGCTAGTTTCTTGCCTTTATTACAGAGAGGATCCATTTATGCTTGCTACATTTGGCTTAGCACCAAATCTGGCTATCATCGGTGGAAGTTACTAATGCCCGAAGTTTGTAGCAGAAATGTACAGCAAATCAGGCATATCGGTGAAGATGTATTCTTCACCATAAAGAGTTAAGTGTGTTTCTTATGTTATTAATAATAGTATTGTAGCAACATGGCAATTATGTTATAGTTCTAGTGTTAGTGCTGGCGCTTGGTAAAGGGGACCGGGTTGAAATCCCAATCAGGTTGAATAGGACGATACATTAGGCTCACCCTATAAAATCTACAACTTTGCAAATGTTGTATGAATCTATGATGGATGGATGAACTGCACTGCTGTGATGGGGTGTGAAAATAGATCGTAAATTAAATTATGCTTTACCTCTTGCGCTTAAAAAAACAGGATGAATCGGAATGAAGAGTTTGTTATAAAAGCTCCATAACAAAGTAGTCGTCCCCCTACATTGGCTCACAGATGTGACCGGGTTACCTTGAGCTCGACAGCAGTTGAACCTATGAGCAGCAATGAGTCACTGTCCCAGATGTCGATGTGCATGGTGTGAAGGGCCAGGTAGCGAAGGAACCAACGTTTCTCTCCTGGCTTAAGAAAGCTGTCATCTACTCTGAACTGAACCTGCAGGCCAGGAGACTCTGAATGAGGAGAATTAGATATGTTGTTTGAGCAATACTTGAATCACCACATTTAACTAGAATGTAACTTAGTAGAGCGAAGACCTCCACAAAATCACAATTGCGTCAAAACTCTGAAAAAACAACAGTTGCTTGTTAATGGAAGATGCATGTAACGCTGACGGTGGACCCTTACTTTGATGCCATTCTGACTCAAAAGTCCCCAAAACATTTCCAGAATCTTTTATTACCAATAACTTTTTTACCTCAGTAAAATCATTCTTGGTAATCTGTGTGGTTTGCATTTCTACTACACCTACAACTTCAAGGTAATTTATTCAAATCAGTGGAGTGATATATTTTTACACTGATGCCATGTAAATAGACAGTTAGGTCTGATTTTTTTTCTCAAACATTTTTTTCTAAATGATCAAATTAAAACAAGTTTGCAGCTTAAACATGGGCGGTGAATAGAAACACTACAATTGTGTCTACTAATCAGTGTTATTCAGCACAGAGAACACCCTCAAAAGTCTGAAAGTCCCTGATCGCGACTACATATCCATCAATTTTCTGTGCCGCTTCTCCTCATTAGGGTCGTGGGGCTATGCTGGAGCCTATCCCAGCTGACTTCGGGTGACAGGCAGGGTACACCCTGGAGTGGTCGCCAGCCAACCGTAGGGGACATATAGACAAACAACCATTCACACTCACATTCATATCTATGGACAATTTAGAGTCGCCAATTAACCTAACATGCAGGTTTTTTGGAATGTGGGAGGAAACCGGAGTACCAGGAGAAAACCCACGCAAGCACGGGGAGAACATGCAAACTCCACACAGAAAAGCCCAACGGAGATTCGAACACAGGTCATCCCGATCTCCTGACTGTGACTGTGTGGCCAACATGCTAACCACTAGACCACCGTGCGGCGTGACTACATATTTTGAGGGAAAGTTTGGACACTGGTGAAAGTCTGTTTTTTTAACCCAGGTAATTTTGGTGGAAACGCTGCAAGATTTTTCGACATAGCAGGGAAATGAGAAAAGTTCAAGAAAGGATTTAACTGTGACAATAAATTCCTGTATTAGCCTCTTCATCCAAATCCTCACCAAAATTGAATGGATTCCTACTTGGTGCTACACCTCTACAAAGTTTGGATTTCCAAACAATTTTTCTCATTACAAATATCGGCTTTCAAGTTTTGTATGCTCCAACTGGGGAAGCTCAGACTTTGCAGAAGTCTCGAATGCACCATGAGTTGGGTTGTCCACTGACATCTGGTATATTACCTAATATATAGAGCATGTCTATGGAGTACAGTGTACATTTTTAGTTTTTGCAAAATTTACATCAGCAGGCCAAGATTTTTTATCTCAATTGATTATTATTACCAAAACGATGTTTATGACTGTGTTTTTTTTCCTTCTGTGCTTTTTTCATGAGCTACTTCTGAACCTTTTTCTTTTAACTGTCTATCTGCCCAACCACCCAGGAACGCTCTCTTTTCAGACCATTAATTCCCCCAGCATGCTATGAGCTTGGAAGCTTCAATGGAAACA
This sequence comes from Dunckerocampus dactyliophorus, assembly GCF_027744805.1. Lineage (NCBI taxonomy): Eukaryota > Metazoa > Chordata > Actinopteri > Syngnathiformes > Syngnathidae > Dunckerocampus > Dunckerocampus dactyliophorus. The sequence continues at coordinate 23,531,412 of NC_072819.1, read as the reverse complement.
GAAGCAGAGCTGAGAGACAAAAAGAAGACAGAAAATGTTTACGCTCAGAAGCAAGGAAGCACAGACAGATCATGGCAAATGCAATTTTTTTAACAAGACAATATTTTAACATTACTTTTAAGAAAACTACAGTGACAAAATATAGGACTAGACAAAGACCTTTTATTTACAAGAGTCACAAAACAATGCAGGTACATTTTGAAATGTTTTATAGCCTTGCATGCATGACCCAAACATGATGCTTTTAACTGTTGAACTTTTTTCAACACACTGAAACAAAAATTTAAGAAGTTAAAATAATGACAGCAGTTCCAGCGCCGTAAAGAGGGGGAAAGTTAGGACAATTCCAAACTAGGAACTTGTGAATTTCCCAAAGTATCACATGCTTTGATAGAAGTCATACTGTATGCGGCCATCGTATTTTGATCTGACAAATCATAAATAAGTTTGATCAAATGTAGAGTTACTCCAGCTTCTGCTTGGACATTAACACTGCGACAACTGCTGAACTCTGATGAAAAGCCACGCATCATGAGCGAGTGACGCTGTGCAAGGAGGATTACAAGGTTTATAGTGTGCATAAAGTACTTAATGTGCGTTTCCAATCCTGTCTTGTGCACTGCCACTTCCATATTACGTGTATTAGCATTCACAGAAGTGATGCCATAGCTCTTAGTCTGATAGACTGCTGGTTGCCCTCTTCCCGCCAGAGAGCTTTTCTCTAAATGAGAAATATCGTCATGTTTTAATCTCATGACACCCCTAGAATATTGCATTTCGTCATAAGAACAAAGTCTTAAAAAGTCTTATATTAAGGCTGTCACGGTTTATACATGCAAACCTATAGGTGCAGGAAAATGACTTCTCCCCAAGTCACTCAGAGCTTTTCTTCCTGTCACTCACACACCTACACACAGGTGTGACATGGGCAGACCCAGAGACCCACTAGAAAAAAGTGTCTCAAAGGTTGTTAGGAAGCTAGCAAACAAACACAGAAGAATTGCGAATGGGAATCATCTTATAGTCACAGTCGTCTGATATTTGGGCCAATATGGTAATCTGTGTTTCTTTTAAATAGATGGTGATGCCATTACATCGTGTTGAAATGATTGCCAGTAGATTTACAAAGCTGGAAGCCATGACATTTTCTTCCATTGCTATGCAAAGCCAGAGACCATAAAGAGTGAGTCATGTCCAGAGATTCACAGGAACACAAACACAATCACTGTTGCCATGCACAAGTGGCAGTTGCCGCATAATGGCACACTGATGAGTGTGTATGAAACAGCCTTGTTTGGAAACAAATCATCTGAAGACTGACATTAGGGAGACTGATGGCAAAACCCAAACAGGAAACAATAACGATGCTGTACTGCTGAAAAAGTGTAAATTTCTGACAAGAATCACCTTACGCGATTCACTCAACAAAACAGACTGAGCGTGGTACACTTCCCTGGATCCAGCACACAGTAAAAGCCAACGGTAGATATGCTCACTCATGCACGGGCACATGTAGACACATCACAAAATTAATTAGATGTCAGTTAATAATGATAACATCAACTTGTACAATAGAAATAAACTGAAAATAATCCACAATGTCAGGAAAGTTACAGTAATACACTGTTGTATCATGAAGTGATGGCACACGCCAACAGCGAAGTGAATGGCCTCTGCATACAGTTATGTGGAAAAAAAAATAGGACATAGCATGACATCTGTAATGCCCCTATCAGTTGTCTTTCAAATCATTTGACAAATGGTCAATGACTTATGGACAATTAGTTGCCCGGTGTCGTGCCGCTGTTGTGGTCAATGCAAGCCATGTTTGTCAACCAAGCATGCTCAAATTGTACAGACATGTTGCTTATCAGTCCCCTAAAGCAGTGGTCCCAACCCCTTTTTAATCCACGGACCAGTTCGCATTCCAACAAACCTGCAATCATGCTATTTATTTATGTGTTGTGTATGAAACACAAAGTATAACACAATATAAAGAACATCTTATTAAGATGACCATTGAGTTTAACATGAAAGAAGGCCCACCAACAACATGCTTCTGGTCATCACATTAAAAGCTCTGTGTATTACATCTTCTCTGACTGCACTGAACACAAGTCTCCGAAAAGTACCTTCCAACAACATCAAATTAAAAGCACAAAATGAACCACTGGTATGAACCGGGAGTTTGTTTTACAGAGAGAAGATGATCACATTGTTTTTGACGTGTGGGTAACAGCCAGTGTGCTAGCATGAATTAACTTGACATCGAATAACTATGAACATGAGCGCTCAACACGCATATAACATCATCAAAGCTCACCTTTATGCATTTACACCCAGCACCAGCATTTGGGAACAACGATGAGGTGAAAGAAGAATGGGAAAAGTATACATCGCACCCTCACTGGCGTTTCAAGCTCCTGCTGCCCTCCTCATCACCCGTCTTGCTCCCAGTGCAAAGCTAAGAGGTGGGCCGCATTACAATTCCAATTAATTCCAAACCCAAGCTGTCCTTCCCGGTTCCCACATTGCCCCCCCATGCAACATCTAGACGTCAGGTCTCCTCCCACTACCACATCTCATCAAGCCACGGATTCCCCCAGAGCCCGCCCCACGTCGCCTCAAGCCCATCCCGGCTCCTCGTCTCAAGCCACCAGTATTTCCGGCCGGGGGGTCAGAGCGGGAGGAACCTATGGTCCTTCTCCAAGACTCTCTCCTCCCTTCCCTGGTTCCGGTTTCCACGGTGAACGGCATCTGGGATCCGCCTTCGGAAGGGGGGCCTGGTACCCCCTGTTGGGTACTAGGAGAGAGCACAGTCCATCCCGCCTGTGGAAGGGGGGGATGGTACCATCTGTTGGGCGTATGTGGAAGCGCAGTCCACTCACTGGCCAAGACGGACGCACAGCCTGTTCCTCCACCTGCAAGTCTGGGATCCGTCCTTGAGGGGGGTACTGTCACGGTTCATGAATTTGCCCGCGTGACAGTTTGATTCATGTTGCATTTTTAGGCCTTTGTTCTGGTTTCCTGCCCTTATTGACGGAGCATTGTTGTTTGTCTTTTGACTACGTTTTGTGGTTATCCTGCCGCTGCGCTGCAGCATTATTTAATTGAAATAAACATATTTACCTGCTATTGGGTCTCATCTCTCACATCCTGGGGTCGCTGCCACAACGCCACAATGCCACAATGCCAGGACATGACATTATATCTACTATATTGGGTAATATGAGTGTAAAGGTGACCATAAGGGTGTTATTTCATGTCTACAGGGCTCTAAAAATGGTAAAAATTGTATTTAGAGAGTCATAAACAGGTTTTCTATGCACTCACGACGAAAGCATTCCATTAATTAATATTGAATCCTAATTCATGGAAAATCACTTATTGCGATCAGGTCTGGAACCAATTAACTGTGACAAACGAGGGATTAGTATAAGTCTATTTGTGGCATCAGATAAACTTTCACTTTGTCTTCAAGCACACAACTACGGTGCATTCAAGGACCACTGGCAAAAAATGCTGTGCAAAATGATGAAACAACACGACATAAACCTGTAACAATGGGCTTTTTAACAGTATATTATTTTTCCAACAAAATAATAGTTTTTATTTTATCTCCAGAATTATTAATAAATAAAATTCAATATGTAAGCGCCGCACGATGGTCTAGTGGTTAGCATGTTGGCCACACAGTCAGGAAATCGGGAAGACCTGGGTTCGAATCTCCGTTGGGCATCTCTGTGTGAAGTTTACATGTTCTCCCCGTGTGTGGGTTTTCTCCGGGTACTCTGGTTTCCTCCCACATTTCAAAAACATGCATGTTAGGTTAATTGGTGACTCTAAATTGTCCATAGGTATGAATGTGAGTGTGAATGGTTGTTTGTCTATATGTGCCCTGCGATTGGCTGGTGACCAGTCCAGGGTGTATCCCGCCTTTTGCCCAAAGCCAGCTGGGATAGGCTCCAGCATACCCCGCGACCCTAATGAGGATAAGCGGCATAAAAAATGGATGGATGGATGGATGGAAAATTCAATATAGTTATTGACAAAACTATTTTTTTAAATGTGCCCTTTTTTTATCATTGCTCCTGAAAGTTTTAGGCCCCACCCACAGAATGGTACCGGGCCATTGCCCAGTGGTTGAGGACTCCTGCCGTAAAAGTGTGTACCAAATTTAGTGGTGATTCAGCTATACACCCTAAAGTTACAGTGCGCGTCCACAGGTATGTGTTCCACAGTGGCTAAAGACTGCTGCGACATGAGACTTGAAACGCTATGGAACACATACAGAGCAATGGAAGCACAGTGATACGACGGGAGAGAAATTAACGCAGAGGGATTGTGAGGTCTGATTTTTTTGAGGAGGCATTTTTGTGACGCAAATGTAGTACTCTTTTGAACGCGTATTGTTTTGAGAAACCAAACTCTTTTCTTAAGACCAGAACTCGGCTCATAGGACAAAGTCGTGGGTAAGTCACTGTTGATGCACTACACTGCTGATGGGGATGTCATACAACTTCATGTCAAAAAATCCGAACTATCCCTTTAACTGTGGATCCTTCAAAAGTAAAATGCTAGCTCTACTTGAGTCGTTGTAAGTAAATTGGTATAAAGGCTTTCCGCGAGAGAATATATGAGAGGATCTGTCCGAAAGTAGATGGGTTTGTGGGGGAATACACACTAGGTCATATAGTGTAGTGTGCAGGCAGGGAGACATAAGAGAGAAATATTGACAGTGGTAATCCGGAATGTGCGTCTGGGGAAGGAGGAGAGTAGCTTTAGGGGCCTGAAGGGTGGGGATGGGGAGAACTGTCTGTGTGTTCAATATCACGCTCTGTCAGAAGCTGTAATATCTCTTCCATTTCATTAGTTGCAACATGAATAGACATCAATCAGTGGCCGCTTTGCTGATTGAAAGGGAAGTGGTTTGGTATCGGAGAACATTGAGGAGCACGGAACACGGTTATAAAAAGTTGTAAGAGTGAAATACATCACAGTGTGACTTACACACACAATATGATTCAAATCTAAAACCATGTCAACAGAAACATGCATATGGTTTTAATAGAGATTTACAGTTTGCACAACCTCTTAAATGAAGGTGGTTTACTTCCAAGTTCAACATTCATTTTCTGATAGGAAATCATCCATCCATCTATTTTCTATGCCGCTGATCCGACGAGGGTCACAGGGGTATGCTGGAGCCTATCCCAGCTGACTTGGGGCAAAAGGTGGGGTAGACCCTGGACTGGTTTATAGAAAATCTATGAAAGTAAATGACTGTATTGACCTGAATAGAACATATTTTTCCCCTAGAAAAAAGTATGAAAACATTTCATGCTGTCTTGTATTAGGGGTCTTGAGATTATACATACAAACCAACAGGTACCGTAAGTTCAACTGTCGGTTCTATGGTTAGCATCACATGTTTTTGTTTTGAAGAAGATCAAGAGCTCTGGATCCTTACCAGAGTTCATGCTTCCATCATTGTGGTTGGAGGTTAGAACACAAGGAAACAGGGCGCCGGTTTTCTGCTGCACTTTGCCACTGTTCAGTAGTCGGAGCTGCTGTGACGTGACTGGTGGGAAACGGTAAAACTGGAAGGTGAAGTAGATGTTGCTCGGCCACTCTGGAGTAACCCCTGCAATCGGTATTCTGTTGAAAGACAAACGGTAGAAGTTTCAAAGAATCATCTTAAGTAAATACTCACTGTTATGTATAAATGCAGCCATATGGATACACTGTGTTATAAAGGTACAGTTCTTAAAAGAATCACGTACACAGCAAGTTGATCTTACAAGAATTAATAGGTTATCACAATTGAAGTTAGACGGCCACTGGGTTTCCCTGTGTCTATGCTAGTGACACTGACAGAAATTAAACTATTTTTTCACCATCACTGTGTTCTAAAATAATAACAAAATCCTTATGCAAAATCCTTATTAAATTATTAGTTTTTAAACCTGCAGGCCAAAAATATGTTATTTTGTTGGTGCTATATTGTGCAAAACGATAGCACCTAGGCATTTCTCTATTAAACACTTTGTAGCTTTGCTCTGGTTTAATCTTTGAGCAACAATCTTTGCATCGGTGACAATCAGATGTTTTTATCATTTTGTGGGTTTTCAACCTGCAACAGCCTCAAAATAAAAGGGATTGTCAATACAAATTCATACATTTCGATGGAAATTAAACTTTGTATACTGTATCATCACAAGTGTACATCTACAGTAACCATCAAAGTCCCCTCTTCACTTTGATACTAAAGTAATCCTTGTCAACCATGTAGATAGCAGAGAAAACTATGTATTTTGGATATAACATTTTTGAGCATGTGTATAAAAATGGCCCGGAGTTTAAGAACTTAAGAATTACAAGGCATTATTATCTGTAACAGAAAATACCAATAATACTGTAATAACAATACTGTGTCTGAACATACAACTTCTTGCCATACATCAAAACGTATCAAAATACATAGACATACACTCCTAATCAAAATTTTAAGACCAGTTGATTTTGCCCTGTTGGATCTTAAGGAGGTTCTAAGCAGAGCTTCAAATGCAAAAAGGAAAATTGGGAGTGAGACAAAAAATTGTTTTAAGTAAGCAATTTATTGCAAACAACAATTAAACTGAAATAGGCTGTTCATCAGCTGATCAAATGTTTAAGACCATCGCTCAAACAAGCCCCAAATCCTCCTAAAATAGTAATACAATAGTTAAAAGCTGCATCATTCTTGTTAATCACCTCAATAATTGGTTTGGACATTTCACATCAATTGCTAATACATTTGTTCACTTCCTGTATTGAACATGTACCCTTTACCATTTATGAAATAACATACAGTATGAAAATGATAAGGCAGTATAACAATGTATTACAATGCTGCTACAAGGTTTGTCAATCAATATAAATAAGTTATAGAACTTTCATAAGAAATATAATATAATAAATATAATATAATATGATATGATATGTGATGAATGAGTTAATAGTTCACAGAAACATTGTTCCATGAAGAGTGGATATAGACAATGTAATACTTCAAGTAGTTCTAGGAAATGAACAATAAGTAGTAAGTGCAAGAGTCGTTAGACATAGCATTGCATGTACAGTACATACACTGTAGTTCAGGATTCTTCTTCCTTATACTTAGTAAACATCAACAGCTTGGACCGAGGATCGTCCCGTGTCTTGACGGAGAGCCAATTCAATCCTCTGGCTTAGGGACGGTGCTGTTTTTTTTGGGTCTACCACTTCACTTTTTGGTTCCATAACACTCAGGATCTTTGAAGAAGTTTAAAATGACTGTCTTACTGTGTCCAACCTCAGCAGCAATGGCGCACCGCGAGAGGCCTTACTAACAACATGGATTGATCAACAATCCCAACGCGTACAAAGAGAGAAAGCTTTTTTGTCACATGCCATCAAGATCATGACAAGTGTGAAAACCTGATAGAAAATGACACTGAATCCACATTTTCGCCAAGGTTTTGGCTTTTAAAGACTGTGGTCTTAAACTTTGGATCAGCTGATAAACAGCCTATTTCAGTTTAATGGTTCACTCTAAAAAATGATTCATGGGAGTAGTATGTTAAGCTTAAAATCAATAGCTATTTGTATATTACTAATTCATTTTGTTACATGTACACACTTTAATCAGTTGATAAATTATCTTAATGAGCTGGCCGAAGTGAAAATAACGAAAACTGACTTAACTCAGTCATATATTGATTTTGAAGATACATTTTTGCATAAACCTAACATAAAAGTGTATTTACCGTAAATTCCAGTGTATAATTCGCACCGGTGTATAAGCTCCACCTACTAAATATAGAGGAAAAAACTGATTTGTTCTTATATAAGCCGCACCGGTGTATAAGCCACATCAAAAAATGGGATATTTAGTAAACAGAAAGACGTTACACCGATTTTTAAGAACTTTTAATAAAATTATTATTTATTTCCAAACAGTGCGTGCCAGACAGCTAGTTAAAAACAGTGCCGAATAGTGCATGTAACATACAGTAGATAACAATAGCCTATCCTCTTCTGTGTCAGTATAGAACAGCGTCCTAATTCCTTTGTCACAAATGTTGTTGGCTCTCTCTCTCTTTCGGTTAGCTGTGTCTTCCTCTAAATGGCAGTAGTCCTACGCGAAGCAGCCATGTTTCCTTGTCTTGACAGCCAAATCCATTGCAATCTATCCATCCATCTTTTATGTCACTTATCCTCAAGTCCATTGCATTTAACTTGAAAGCGGCATCAATTTAATTTCCTTTTTTTTTTTCAATTTTATTTCTTCGTGTATGTTCTATGATGGAAGCTTGTCACTAACGGGTTGTCACTGCAAATGTCCACCATGCGCCTACAGTCCGGTACAGTAGGTGGCAGTATGTACCTAAACGTTGGTTGCGAACCGCCATAAACAAGAGGAAGAAAAAGAAGAAGGTCTACATCTGGTCGTTTATTTTCGGTAGTCAGTTTTAGATGGATAGATTACAGATTAAGTGCAAAACACATTAACAAAAAGTAAACCAAATTACAATTACACCATCCGGAAAGGGAAATGTACAAAATCCCAGAGTTACAGGGAGTGATAACATTTTGACCAATCAGCCCCGGGGAGTTGGTACATTCCTTTTCTCGTTTATCTTTGTAGCCGAGAAGTGCAAAACATAAAACAAAAAGAAAAACAAATTACAATTACACCACGCAAAAGGGATTTGTACCTCCGCTATACCCTAATGAAAATAATGAAAAATATATATCCAATATACCTGTTCCTTCCGTCTTGTATTTGCATGCACGGCGACACGTCGTGGGAGCGCGCTCACTCCTTTAAAACTATAAGACATCGTACTATTTTCTCAGGAACAGTACTTCATGATAATGAAATGACACTTTTTGTTGGCTTTATCACCTCTACTGTTCAATGGTTTGGGTTCCCTAGTCTCATTTATAATACAGCAATAGTGCGCCACCTGCTGACCAAAGGCTGAACAGGTGAACTGAACTTGCACAAAAGTATTATGAACCACAGTGGTAACAATCATTTCTTATACAAAAATAAATAAATAGATTTTTACAATGTGCCACAAATACATTGTGAATTTCTAACCTGTTCCTCTCACTGTATTTCTGGATAGGTATGCCTGAATCAAATTCTTCAACATATATAACAAAGCGAAAAACTCCAAGCTCTCATATACTGTGCACTTCGGCTGTTTTATAGTTACTGATAAAGCCAACAAAAAGTGTTACTTAATTATTATGAAGTACTGTGCCTTAGAAAATAGTATTTGTAATTTTTTGGTTTGGTAATTTTTTGGTTTGGTTTTTGTTAACGTGTTGTGCACTTCTTTGCCACCGTAATAGATACTTTATTCATCTCCAAAAGAACAACACAACATTTTAGGTTTTGTTTTATGTGCTTTATTGTAGCTGTATTTCTACTTATTGAGGTATAGAATAAGTTGGCGGATATGACTTTGGTGCTACATACATTGCATAAGGTTTACAGTATGTAGGGTCACTTGTGAATTTGCTGGATATTACACATGATTTCTGCTGGAGTTATCCTCTGGACTTCATGAGAACCACGGTACAGTGACCACCTTTGAGTCATCAATAGGGATGAGCCGGATACTTGTTTTAGACGAGTATCCGTTACGGAACATGCATTTTTGCCGAGTACGAGCATGAAACGAGTACAGCTTGTCATTGTCCGTAATCGTGATGAAGGAAAATCCTCATTGGGTAACTACTTACTTTATGTATTCATTTGTCTCGCTCTGTAATTGGCCAGTCACACACAGTGACCGCCCCTTCCGAGACAGACTCCCTACAGCCAGAGAGAGGAGTATGCAGTGCATTTGATTTGGTTGAGTTTTATTTGAACATGAGATTACAATGGAATACATCTCATGAATCATTTCATAGTTCCACATGTCCAAAAGGAGTAGGAAGAAGCAAAGCTCATTTAATCCTACCCCCCATCCATTCCACATCTTATACAGTGCATATTATTCACTTCCTGCATTCCATGTCATGTTTTTATATAATAATCAGTGTAATAATAAATAATAAAAATAAAAAAACAAGCATGACAGAGCAATCAGTGTAATGATCAAGACTCTTCTGCCTTGTATTTAGTAAACACCAACTGTTTGTATTGTTTTTTGAATTTGCTCATCTCTGTACATTGTTTTAGTTCCTTACTCAATCCATTCCATAATTTAATTCCACATATGAAAATGCTGTGGGTTTTCAGCGTTGTTCTCGCATATAAGTGTTTTAAGTTAAATTTTCCCCTAAGATCATATTTCTCCTTTCTAATAGAGAAATACTGTATGAGGCTTTTGGGTAACAAATTATTATTAACTTCATGCATTATTTTAGCATGATGTTTGAAAGAGTACTAAATCAGCTAACTTTAATATCTGCGATTTTAAAAATAAAGGGTTTGTATGTTCTCTAACTTGGCATTATGAATTATCCTCACAGATCTTTTTTGCAGTACAGTAAGTGAGTGAAGATTGCTTTTATAATTATTGTCCCATATCTCCACACAATAAATTAGATATGGTAATACCAAAGAACAGTAAAGAGTGTGGAGTAATTTTTGATCAAGAACATATTTTGCTTTGTTCAGTATTGAAGTATTTCTCACCACCTTTTGTTGTATATTTCCAACTCATTTTTTCGTCTATTATGATCCCCAGAAATTAATTTTCTTTCACTCTTTCAATGTCCACTCTGTTTATTTGTATTTGATCGTACGTATCCTTTCTGCTGTTTCCAAATAGAATTATTTTAGTTTTACTTAAGTTCAAGGATAATCTGTTTTGGTCAAACCATGACTTTAATATGACCATTTCATCCTTGACCTTTTTAATTAGTTCTTGTGTGCTTTCCCCAGAACAAAAGGCAGTGGTATCGTCCGCAAATAATACCAACTTTAAATACTTTGTTACTTTACAAATGTCTTTGAAAAACAAATTCAACAGTTTTGATCCCAGTATAGACCCCTTAGGTATTCCACACGTAATACTTAAACTCCCAGATGTATATTCGCCTAACTTTACAAATTGCTTCCTGTTTGCTAGGTAACTTTTAACTCAATTCAAGACTAAACCTCTGATTCCATACATTTCTAATTTTGTTGTTAAAATATTGTGATTAATTGTATCGAAGGCTTTTGTCAGATCCATAAATACTGAAACTGCACATCTTCTGTGGTCTATAGCAGTAGTAATTCCCTCCTTGATTTTGATCAGTGCCATAGAAGTTGAAATGTTAGCTCTGTATCCGTATTGATTCCCTGCTAGTAATTCATTCTTATTAATAAATTTGTCCAAACTCTTCTTAAATAGCTTCTCGATAATTTTAGACAAATTGAGGTAATAAGGAAACTGGTCGGTAGTTTGTAAATTGATGTTTATCTCCATTTTTTAGATTTGGAACCACTTTAGCTATTTTCATTTTGTTGGGAAATTTTCCAGAAGTGATAAGTTACTCATATATGTTCAGTTGTTTCCATTTCGATTCCATAACAATCAGTTGATGTTTTTGCCTCAAAATTTTTGACAATGTCAGTGATTTCCTTTTTAGTTACAACAATGAGAAACATGGAATTGCGATTCCTATCTGTAATATCATTCCATGCGTCCATTGTGTGTAGTTTTGGAATTTCTTCTTCCAGTTTTGGTCCAATATTTCCAAAATAATGGTTGAACATTTCAACTACATCATTACTAATCCCTGTTAGTGTTTCCAACCATAAAATAGTGAGGGTAGTCTACTTTCTTAATAGTGTTCTTAATACTATTTAAGATACCCCAAGTTGCTCTCATGTTATTTTTATTCTTATCAAGTAAATTACTATAATATTCCCTCTTGCACACTCTCAAGATAGTCTTATTTTTATAAGTCTTTTACTTTTTTTCTGCTTCTTTAGTTTGTTGAAAGATAAATGTCCTGTATGTATAATGTGTTGTTCTTCTTCCAGGCATTTTTTAGTCCTTTTGTAATCCATGGCTGGTTGTTTTTCTTTTGCTTTGACAAGACAAAGTTGAAAACGGCTCGTGTCGTGTTATCACTGCCTCCACTCCGCACAGGTTTTTTCTTAGGTATTCCTCAGCTCGGCTCATCTAAAGTTACTTGGTACACATACACGGTACACGTATGAGGTGAATGTGACAAAACAGAGCTGTAAACGGCTCGTGTTGTGCCGGTCACTGCCGGTGTTTTTTTTTTTTTTGTATGCTTGTTTCTAATTTGGCTGGTGATATAAAGTCAGTTGGAAAACTTAGGTCGTAGTACTGATCGCGGTGATTTTGAGAAAACTACAGTAAACAAGGCTGACACATTAGTTCCCTGTTTGCCATCACTGGATGTTTGCATGAATCCCCAACTTCACACAGATCATTTAAAAACATCATTAAATTATAAAGTCTTACAGATCACTTCCACACATGCACAGTACACATAAAGCTGAATAATAAATAATAAATATAGCAACTTCTAATCAATCCATGTCAACTTCAGACTTATACTAATATAATAAATATAATGTAATAAGTCCCACCCATTTACAATTAAACCATGTCCACTCCGAATACCGATACGGATACAGATCATTTAGATGGGTGAACAGATACAGATACGGATAGTGGTGTACTCGCTCATCCCTAGTCATGCTACTGCAGAGGTTTGGTGCTATTTCTAGCAATATTAGTGGTTCAAAAAGCAGGAAGCTGGTATTACTGCCCAAATGTCTTGCATATCTAACAGCGTTAATCTTGGAAAGCTAAATACTGGCTAGTATACAAACAAAACATCTGCCATAAGCCTGGATGGCTTGTTTGACATGTGTTCATGCAGAAAAAAAAGCCAGGTTCATTTTACACCAGACGTTCACTTTAATAAAAAGTAACTTGAATCAGTCCGACCAGCATGACTGTCAAAATGTTCAGTTGTTTTGAGACATTTTTACAGAGTTGTTTTATGCCATTTATTTTATGGAGGCTGCAGTTTTGTGCACTATTGAAATGTCAACATGCAATCACTTCTGTGGGATGCTTATGGGTGTTTCAATTAACATTGTCATCAGAAAACTGGAGTTAAAATGTGGAATTTATTCTGAGTCAGAAAAAGAAGTTACTCAAACAAATGTATGTAACAATTTGCATGGATTTTTCTTAGTACAATGAAAGTAAACTAAGTACAATAACTAAACGGAGTAGTTTCTACACAATTAAAAGTTAAGTGGTAGGTAGGTTCAATTTCATTAAGGTTGCAGAGGACATAGCAAATCATGTTGTTCGTACTTAAGTAGTAGAGTTTTCCTATGTAGATATGTCTTGTGGCATGAACACAATAAAGACTTAAGTTGAAAGTACTGTACATAATCATGCTCATTGTTTACAAGTTTACATTCTGGGTCAACAGGGATTTAAAATGCAGTATCTTTCGTTTACTATGATGACAATGAAGAACACACAAAAATTATTCCTTCTCCTTTACACAAACAAAGAGCACCTTCACACACATTTAAACAAACTTCATATTTCCAGCGGCTAAAAACAGGCAGCGAGGCAATTGATTTGATGGCATACTTATTGAATAATAATGAAATCAAGGTGAGGTTCCTACTTTACTTTTAATGAACTGATTAGCAATCAGAGATCATGTATTTAACACTGACTACAAAAAAAGTCACTTCCTATCCTGCAAACATCTCTGTCAGTGTGATGACTGAATTGATTTGTCATGTTTGGACTTGATTATTAATGATTCAGTCAACGCACACATTACGGTAGTGTTCGAGCAAAGAGTCAACAGAACAGTCAACTGTCAAGTCAGAGATGACATTTTTTTAGGTTCTTTACATTTTTTATTTTAAGGATTTCCAGGGACTTGCAGAAAATATGAATACTACTGTGTAATAGTAGGGCCTTAAGGAACTCCGGGCGGATCTCATCTACCCCCGGGGGCCCCACCGAGCAGTTTTTTAACCACATTGTCAACCTCAGCCCCAGAGATAGGAGAGTCCACAGCGGAGTCACTGCATCCTCATTGGAAGACATGTTGGTGGGATTGATGAGGTCTTTGAAGTATTCCTTCCACCGGTCCACAACATCTCAAGTCGAGGTCAGCAGCATACCATCCCCACCATGCAGTGCTTCCCCCTCCGACGGTGGATGGTGGCCCAGAATCTGTTCGAGCCGTCTGGAATTCATTCTCCATGGCTTCTCCGAACTCCTCCCATGTCTGAATTTTTGCCAGAGCCGCAGACCGCTTGGCCTGTGGGTACCCATTAGCTGCCTCCAGAGTCCGATGGGCCAAAAAGGCCCGATAGGACTCCTTCTTCAGCTTGATGGCATCCCTCACCACTGGTGTCCACCAACGGGTTGTTGGATTACCGCCAGGACAGGCACCAACCACCTTACGGCCACAGCACCGATCTGCCACCTCGACAATGGAGCCACAGAACATGGCCCACTTGAACTCAATGTCTGCCGCCTCCCTCGGAACATGGCTGAAGCTCTCCCGGGGGTGGGAGTTGAAACCTCTTTTTACAGTGGACTCTGCCAGATGTTCCCAGCAGACCCTAACAATTTGTTGGGGCCTGCCAGGTCTGACTGGCATCCTCCCCCACCATCGGAGCCAACTCACCACCCTCTAGCTCTATTTTGCCACTTTTGTTGTGTTTTTGTTTTGTTTATTTCTGCAATGATTCACGTTCCACAAATGGCTCGTACTCCACACTTTGGACATGAATGTGTGTTCGGTGAGCCAGCCTGTCTTGGATTGGTGTGCGCTTGGTGTGTCAAGCTCTGCTGTCTTGGTTTTGGCGAGCTTTATTGTGGAAGGTTTTATGCAGCTTTCAGACTGGCATTGCACGGCGATACCTCTGTACAATCAGAGGTGCACAAGGCGGATACACTTCCTGACTTTCACTTTTAATGCACAAATCGACTCGCTAAATATAGCAACCATGTCTACAAGGATGTCTTCTACGTATGAGATGCGTTATGAAGCTGTGATCACCGGTGCTTTTAAGGTGCGCTCAGCCAAATATAACCAGCATGTTATTTTGTTGTGGGCTGCCAACCACCAACTCTGTGCAGGTCTCTTTAAAACTGCATTGAGGGTTCCAACCAGTTCAGCATCACACAGAGGTCAAAGAACCAGAAAGTTCTCACATTGTTCAATGCATTCTGGCACATCAGATGAACTCCTGGACTCTTCAAACTGCGGAATCTCCATCCTAATCGGTGGTCTGGCAGGGGAATGGGGAACGTGGCATCGGTGTCAGGTGTCTGACTGATATTGAGGCTGCAGGAGTAGAGAACCTAGCAGGTCTCCATGTCGGGCGGCTTTTGGCAAGTCTTTTTAAAAATGTTTATCCCACCTTTCATCTCGACATCACAAACATGCCACAACTATTATATTGCTGTAGTTTGGTGTCCACATATGCCTTTAACTCAGCCATTGCCTCCATTGCTGCCCTAAGCCCATCCTCTCAACTGAGGGTGCTGTCCACAGCCTCCTTTAGTCTATTCTCCAAAATGTCAACTTTCTGTTGGAGCGACTGAAGCTGCTCCATGAACATCCCTGCTTCCTCATCATCCTCTTCTGCCTGTGCGAGATCTTGATCTGACTTGTCCAAATACATGGACTCTAACAGGCTGGTCAGTTCTGTAATTGCACTTTGGCTATGCCTAGAGGTGACATGACGGTAGGGTTCAAGGGGCGGTGTCAGGTCCTGGGCTGCCTACTGGCTGGCAGTTGACATTGCTCCAGTGTATGTATGTACAATGTGCTGTGTGTAAGTTTATGTAGATGAACAGCTGTAAATACAGTGTGTGGACACCCTTATGCTTGAACATGGTGTTTGTTATAGACCTGTGACGAGCACAGAAGTCCAATAACAAAACATCAATCGGGTTCAGATCAGGTGGGCATCCAATCACGCCTTTCCACGTCTCACTGTCACTGCCAACATGAGCGTTCATGTCCCCCAGTAAAACAGGGGAATCCCTCGAGGGAGCACTCTCCAGTACTCCCTCTGAGGACTCCAAAAAGGGTGTTGAACTGCTGTTTGCCGCATAAGCACCAACAACAGTCAGGACCTGTCCCCTCTTGCGAAGGCGGAGGGAAACTACCCTCTCTATCACCAGGTTAAACTCCAACGTACAGGCTCGGAGCCGGGGGCAACAAGAATTGCTACCCCTGCCAGTCGCCTCTCACTGCTGGCAACGCTAGAGTGGAATGAAGTCCAGCCCCTCTCGAGATGACTGGTTCCAGAACCCTTGCCGTGCGTCAATATGAGTCCGACAATATCTAGTTGGAACTTCTCCACTTTGCGCACCAGCTCAGGCTCCTTCCCTACCAGAGATGACATTCCACGTGCCAGGAGCTAGCTTTTGCAGCCGTGGATCGGACCGCCAAGGTTCCCACCTTCAGCCACCCCCAACTCGCTCTGCACCCGACCCCTTTGGCCCCTCCAACGAGTGGTGAGCTCATGGGAGGGGGGACCCATGTTACCTCTTTGGGCTCTGCCCCGTGAGGCCCCATGGTTGCAGGCCTGGCCACCACGCGCTTGCCTTTGTGCTCCACCTCCAGGCCTGGCTCCAGAGGGGGGCCTGGTGATCGGCGTTTGGTTGAGGGAAAACTGAAGCTGAATCCCAGTTCTACCCCTTAGCACTTCGTCTTACCGCTTCCCTTACCCCTTAAAACTGAGGGCCAAGGGGAAGAAGCCACTAAGAAATGGGACACCACTCTCCTCTCTGACTGCACACTGACCCCTGAACAGAAGCTCAGAACAATACATGGTTTACCCTTTAAGTCCCCAAATACCTGAAAACTCTCCAACAACGCCAGAAAAAGTTGATTTGCTGCTAGTCGCTTTTGAGCAATATGTCGCCAAGAGGGTTTGGAATATCTCCAGATAAAGAGACACAGTCGCTATGTTGGCAACACTGGTGCTGTGTGTGTTTCACGATGCCCCTCCACTGCTCAGTGTGGACACAGAGATGCCGTGACACATCTTGACCAATGACATTCACCTTTAACAGAAACAAAGACAAGGAAAAAACTAATCGGCTCCCTGCATAAACTCAAAGTTTGTCCAGTCATATTTTTTCATTGTACTTTTCTTAAAATGAATGTTAAAATGTTCCACGTCCTCGTGGACCCAATCTCGTGCATCGTCTCGTCTCGTGACACTCCTAGGAAACAGTGCAGCCTACTGTTATGGAACATACACCATGCATTCTGATGTTAGCAAAATCTACATTTACCTGAAAATGAGGCTGATGTAGTACGAGTCATGACAAGCCTCCTGCTAGAGGCTGTGCTGACAGGAAATGTGTTTATGTGAGAATTGTGAGTATATGTGTACGTGCCCTGTACAGGCATGAAGCTGACATATGAGTAGAGGATGACTGACAGAACTTAATGCCTGAGTGCATCTGGATCTTCGACGCAGCTCGACGGGAAAAACGCAGAAAGTCGGCAGCAGAGATGATTTTTTTGGCGGAGGCAACAAATAACAAATGCAAGGTATAAACTTGAAGAGTAAGGACTGTATGTTGTTAAAAATAAATGTAGTTCTACAAAAATAAATATTTGTAATTATCCGTCCATCCGTTCATTTTTTAGACTGCTTGTCCTCATTAGAGTCACGAGTGAGTTGGAACCTAGCCCAGCTGACTTTGTGGTGAGAGGCAGGGTGCACCCTGGACTAATCGCCAGTCAATCACACAACACTTATACACAAACAACCATTCACACTCACATTCAGACCTACGGACAAAGTAGAGTCTCCAATTGACCTAACATGCATGTTTTGGATTATGGGAAGAAGCCTGTCCAATGGACCACTATTCCAGCATGCTGCTCTATGTCTATGTATATCATTACTTGTAAAACTTCTGGTTTCACTGTCATACTGCGCTAGTAGCACAATGGACCCTCTGAGGATGATGTTGTAGGGAGTGCATACAGGCACATGGATGCCACACATTTGAGCTCCAATATAAGTAAACAAGATCAATGTTGTTGCGCATAACAATCTTAAAACTGACAACACAGTACACACATTTTTCTTTGTTACTGTTTTCTGACAGTTGAAGCATAAGCATCACACTTATATACCAAAATAGACCTCACCAGACTGTCATGTAGCTCAACGTAATGTAAAACTGCATTTTTGGAATTTTGCCCACTATGCACAATCCTTATTTGAGACATGAACATGTCTTTTTTTTTTCTTTTTCCTTCTGAAAAAAACTCAAAAAAGCGCCAACAATGCTCCATTTGCATATAATGTGATGTGCATATTAAACAAGCTACAGCAACATTCTTATTATTATTGACATTGTTACGCTGATCGAACTACTAGCACATTGACACTTGTCACACTCCACAACACATGGCTCGTCACTAGCCGTCTAGCGACCAGCTTCAAACACTCGCCCGCAGTGCGTCAGCTCACAATGCCTCAGACCACTACCCAAAGGTAAGGCTACATATTGGAGCTGCCGCCACTGCTGCTGTGTTTTTATTTCTGAGTTTGGAAAAGTTAACGCTAGGTGTAGGCGTTCCTATGTTGCTATGTGAAATCAATGCGCCGAGCAAGGATGTTCCGTTAGTGCTTGCAATGGCATGGGTGTGTCCTATTACGTGCAGTAGTGAGCTGTCTCTTTTTTCCTGTTTTTATATCTTTAGATAGAACCCAGAAAAGAGACAGACGTGTGTTCACAAGGATTGTGGAAGATGGAGTGCAGTTTTCCTTTAAGACATACGTTTCACCTCAATAATTATTATTTTAATTAATTATTAGTTTTAAATGAAACAAAACGAGTAAACTTATCTAACTTGTACAACAGTCTTTATATTCTGTGCCTTTGTTAAACATGACAAACATCAGTATACAGCTGGACAAGGTTTTGAGCTTTTTCAATTTTTTTATTTTAACTTGTTCAGGAAAGGTTGGATCAGTAGTGACAAAGTTTACAGCAGCGCTAATGTGGTTAATTTAGTAGCAAACAATGCAGACAACGCTGTAAAATCACAGATTTCGTGATTTTTTTTTGTTGTGTTTGATCCTTTGTGTTCGGAAACATCCAATAGCGATGTTTTCAGCTGCGCTAATGTTGTGGTTAATTTAATACCAAACATCAGGGGATTGCACAAACATTGTTAATACCTGTCAGTCTGATGCTGCCGGTCAGAGGAGTATAGGCTGCAGCCGGTCAGCAGTTAGTCCTGCATGAGTATGCCAGTTACTATTAATATAGACTGAGCCTCGTTGCCCCGGCACAGGGCTACTTTGGATTTAATGTATTTGGTTGCCGGATGCAGCATATAAGCTACTATTATCAATACTGACATTTATCAGTACTGACTAATTTGGACCCTACAAGACCCCGTCCCCCCAAATCAATCCCTTCAGCGAAGCTTGCCGTGCACCTCCAAAAAAGCCTAACCTTGCATCAACGGCAAAATGGACCACAGAGCTGTGATTGATCAGCTTTTTTTTTTTTTAAGTATATCATTTCCGTGTTTTCCCTCCTGCGAAAGCGCCAAAAGAAACAAATGAACAAACAAAAGGAACAATGTCGCAAATTGAGGAGGGTCTCATAAAAAAAAAGAGCAATACGAGCAATTAGATGAATACGATGGCTTCAGAGCAACATATACAATAAAAATGACTGATGTTCCACATCAATTATTTCCAGCTCCAACAAGGGTCTGAATTTCGCTTGAGTCACCGTTGCTCACTACAACTGCACAGGGAGTTGTGGTTGCTCACTCTTTGGAAAGCATTGCCCCTACCGTTTTGGTAGACAACTGCAAGTCACATGTTCAGCGGAGGTGCTATGACTGGATCAAGACATCGTCAGTGCGGCCAGCTTAGTGACTACGCTGTAGCATAATAAAGACATTACCTTGTAATGGCTAGAAACTGGAACACCAGAAGATTCTCCTGCAAAGGATCCATCTCTTCACGTTGTGGATCGAAGGGCACCGGCTCTGTAGGATCCAAGACTTCTGCCACCTGACCTCTCGAGTCCACAATGTCAGGGAATCCAGTAGAGTAGAGGTGGGCCAGTGAGCTCCTGGAACTGACTGAGGACGAACTGCAAGAGAAACATTGAGTTATTTGAGGTTATATTTTGCCACGGCACAATACAGGCACAAACTGCAAAAACCAAGCTGCACTGAATTCAAGTCATTCAAGACATGCTAAGCACAAATGTCTTTACTTCTCAAAATGCGGCTGTTTAGTTAATATAAGGAGACAAATGTTATCCAAGCGGACACTGAGGCCAGCAAGAAATTTTCATACTAGTGGGATGCTGCAGTTTTGTTATATTTTTTGTTATATAGCATATTTCAGAGGCAGCTACATTTCTATTGGAACAATTTATGACTATGATTTATGGTCATATGGGGCCTGGGCTATCCCATTTTGGCAACGTGAAACTTCAATGTACTCATTGCATCCAGTTCCAATTAACCAGAATTTCAAGACCAGAGTTGGTTTTTCTACAATGAGAACGTCAGCAACATCCATCAAGCAAAGGTGCCATGAGAACACTTACAAGGGGATGGCAGAGGGTGTCCAATTGGACCCTGAGGATTCCCTCTCATAATGTCTGTTATGGCTAATCATAGCCACCACCTGTCTTTGTATATAGTGTTCAGCATTCCGAAATTCCATTTTCAACAGTGACACCAAACACAGTGCACAGATGGGGGGCTAAAATGCGAGAGCACAGGACAATGAATGGTAATGTTTTGGATAATATTCGACCTTATAAAATGTTGTCTGCACTCACACCCAGTTGGTAAAGAGAGCCCACTGCGTCACATTTGCGACAGAGTGACGCCTTCATCAAACAAATCAAACGGAGAAGATGCAGATTGACTGAGTTTTTCCCACTGATGTGGCTTTAATTTCATACATTCTTGTACTATCATTCTTCTATTATTCTTATTCATTCAAACTCTAATTAGAGTCAAGTAAAATTATCCAAAATGATGGTAAATACCATATTGTACTGGACAGAGATGCCTGTAACAAATGACCACATGGCTAATTTGCATAAGAGCCAGTAAAAGCGGTCATCTAAAAAAGATCAACATCCTGTGTGCAATATTGTACTGAGCTACCAGGACAGATGTGTGTGTACTGCGTTCCCATGTTGCATTTCCGGTTCTATGGTTATCGTATTTCCTCCCCTTGCCATCACTGGTACTCTTCTGTGGTGGCTTTACAAAAAAAAAAACACCACTCAACAAAAGCTAAACACACCTATGGAGCCTCAAAATCTATTTAGAGTGAAGGAAGTGTATCCAAAATGATGGTAAATGTCATTGTCCTAATCAGACAAATGAGTCACTCCACACTAAAAATGTGTTTTTGCTTCCAAAAAGAGGAGGCAGTGATGTTTCAGCCCACTGAACTGAAGAGCAGCACATCTAAATCCAAACTCTGGGCTCGAAAAGCTGTTTCAATGCCAGCTGCTTGTTTACAGACTCTCTGTACTAACGCAACATCTTGTTGCAGCATCTTATAAGAGAGCCCATTATTTTTCAGGATTGATTTCTAATTTTGCCTCAAAAGCACTATTGCTCATTGGTGTGGCTTTCTTACAGCTGGAAGAAATAACGAAGAGCAAAACTCAACATACACTTAGTTACTCCTGTATGTATGTATTTATTCATTTGTCTTTATTCTTGTATTAACTTTAATGTATTTTATTTTCTATTGATTTATATTGTATTAATTAATTTTCTTTACTTATTTTTTAATTGAAACACATTTTTTCTTTTGACCTTTTTTTCATCACTGTATAAGCTATCTATTACTAGTCTCTACTATTTTCTTTCCCAATTAGAAAATGGTGGCACTTAAATACTAAGTGAACCAGTAATTGCTGAGAGATGTACGGTTAAGGGGGGGTTACATCCTGGCGTACGTGCTTCTACATGCTGGCTACGTGCAAAAATGGGGAAAACCGCAAGAGACACGCACAATGCCTGCACGGATTCTCAAACACGCAGACAGCACACAAAGCCCGTAAGAAGAAAACTGTGCTGCAAATTATTTTCTGCGCGCATGCAGGAAAACCTTGCCAGGTTGTAAGAGCAAGGCAGACGAGGAGTGCGTGTGTCGCAAGTTTAAAAGTACATTGTGTACATTGCCCGGTCACGGCAGCGGCTCCTCCCACCGCGGGCGACTCCTCCAGCTGTACACTCTGGTTCTCCTTACCTCCGTGGATCCACGGCAGCTGCTCACATAGTACAGTATATCCGACATTAATGCGCCTTGCTTGGCCACAACGGGCGGCTTCTCTCGGCCAACGCTCTGGTTCCCCCGACCTCCGTGGGCGCATGGTGGCTGCTCACATAGTGTATCCGACATTAATGCACCTTACCCGGCCACGACGGGTGGCTCTTCCCGCTGTACACTCTGGTTCTCTCGGCCGCGATAGTCGTAGGTGCCGCAGGAAGCCTGTACGCCCATTTTGCAATCAAAGTGAGTGGACTTCACGAGCCTCGTACGATGCCCACACACGGTACATCCCCAGTGAGTGAAATGTACGACAGCCTTGCATGAAGCACACCTAAGACACGAGTCGCACGTCACAATCTAAAAGCTACCAACGGAGAGCGAGCGGCAAGCACGTGGGTGTCACAAATAACTTGCAGCCCCTCTGATAACCTACTTCCTCTACGTGCTGGCCACGGCCAACAAAATTTCCAAAAATTGCGGAGCCCGGGCATGTGGTAACACATACAGTACGTGGGGATGTAACTCCCGCTTTACATAAGCTCTGGTTCTTCCTACTCCTTTTTGGACATGTTGAGTTGCCCAAGTATAATCATGTGATGAGCCTGAATGTACCTTATTAAGCATGTCCGGAACAAATATAACCATAGCCATGACCAATACGTCAGTAAGCAGAGGCGACAATAACATCTGTTTAAACTAGGCTATTTGTGGAACTTCTGCAGAGGGAACAACATTGTATTACCCAGAACACACACTGCCAATTAGTGAAACCAATTAATACCACAGTAGATAGCAGGGATGGTGACTTACAGCTGTAATGAATGATTGTACCTACACCGCGATAGATAAAAGAGGGTTTTAAATGACTTCATTCAATACTGTGTCCTATCAACAATGACTGATGCCACCCAAGCACACCCTATCCTCAATAGTTCAACTACTCAAAGAACCGTAGTGAAGTATCAATGCAAAAAAGAGTTTGAATGCATGTGGCCATTATCTCGGTACGTGAAAGCGCATCAGATAGATCTCAGGAGGTACTGCTAAAGATTTATATCACACAAACTTTTAACACTACACTGGGCTAACCTTTAACAGTTGAATCGTCAGAACACATTTAAGTTGAGCAGGTTGTCCAGAATCTGGACGGTTGGTGGTTCAAACCCTGCTTCCTCCATCCCAGTCACTGTTGTTGCGAAACCTCCTTGCCTTCAGTGTCGCCCACACTGGTGTGTGTATGTGAATGAATGGTTGGTAATGGTTGCACATTGGCAGCCGTCAGTCTACCAAAAGTAATAAGTGGTTTTGTGGTATTAACCCCTATCTTTGATGGTGCCGATAAACAAGGTGGAGAGAGCGCCTATGGAGCATTTTTCTTTCTTTTATTATTGCCACTTTTGATCAAGCCATATTGTACGAAGCAGCCTGGACAGAGACAACTACCAAATGACCAACTGCACGGCTAACTTGCATAAGCACTAGCCAGCAAAAAAACAAAAGATAACTTTAAATCTCAAAGACAGATCACTTTCCAGTGTACATAATGTTCTTCTTACATTTCTTCTCACATTATGATAAATCTTGTACTGAGCAGCCAGGACAGAGATATTAGTCCCGCTTTCCCATGTTGCATTTCCGGTTCTACGGTCGTCATCATATTCCTTCTCCTTGTCATCACTGTTACTCTTCTGTGACGGCATCACAAAAAACACCACCCAACAATAACCAAAGAAAAATCAAAACACACTTATGGAGTTTCATGAGAATTTCTCATGAGATATGGTTAGGTCTCTGATGACGTCATTGATGGCGCATATTTTCGTAAAACCTAATTCTAAATTCTGACTTTTAGTGCCTTTGACTTTGGAGGTCCCACTGAAATGCCACTCGCAGAATGGGCTAGTGGTTTTAGCAAAGGCATTGAAATCAATATACAACACTATTGTAAAAATATTATTACCATGCGGACACAAGTAATTACAAGCAATAAACTAATGCTTTTTGCATGTCGAATCTCCAGTGGTACTCAGAAAAAATGTGTGTGTCTTGTGCTTAGTCACCGCTTCTCCTATCAGCCTGTAGCACTGACAGAAAGCAGTGTAAGCCAGACACTATCTGTTTGGTGACTGCCAGTCGACCTAGTGCCCCTTTTGATAAGAACACTTTACAAAATGTATCCAGGGACAGAGAGGAGGGGAAGAATGAGGAAAGAAAACAGATAAACACAGCAAATACAAGGCTGTATTTTGGCAGCTACACAGTTTATACATTTCAGCCGTTCCGGCCTCAGTTTATAATAATGAATATGACATATGGAAAAATATGCGTTTGAGGTTGTAGGTCAGATTTGACAGCGTTGACAAGGAAACGGAAAAGTGAGTGTGCCCACCAAAACATACTGTATATACAGCAGTCCCTCGCCTCCATTGCGGTTTCTTAAAAATGTATGAATTCATTAATAATTGATCACTGTTTGTGGTTGGTTATGGCCTATTATTAGTCAAAAAAGATTTAAAGACAAGTCATATTTAGTATTCTGGTCACTAGGAGTAAAGTTACATTGATGAGACATTACCTTAGATTACATTACCTTAACAGTGCGTGGAGTCAGCTATGGCATGTCTGACATGAAAAAGTTATGTGAGACATGAAGACATGTCTTTCTCTTTTCTGTGTGTTCTGAAGATATAAAAACAGATAAAAAGACTGAGCTACGAATGCACGTAATGGGAAATACATATTCCACATATAAAGCCTTCTGAAAAAAAGCGCCAACAACAGGCCATTTGCATATAATGTGACGTGCATATTAACCAAGCTACAGCAACTTGTGATTATTCTTCTTAACGATCAAATTAGGCTACTGGCGTATTGACACCTTGCCAAAACACACCGGTTAGATACTAGCAGGCTAGCGACTAGCTTCACCACACACTGGCCCGCAGTGCATCACAACGCGCTCACAACGCGCTCACAACGCCTCAGGCGACTACCGAAGGGTAAAGCTACATAGTGGAGCTGCTGCTGTGTTTTTATTTTTGAGTTTGGGAAAGTTAATCTTAGGTGTAGGCATTCATTTCTACAGTATGTTGCTAAAGTATGTGGAATCAATGTGCCCAGGAAAGAAGTTCCAGTAATGCTTAAAAGGACCAAAATTCTAGGGCAAAATACTGTAAGTATATGTTATCATGCATGTACGTGTTACTGCACGGTTACAGCATGTATATAAAATCCAAAAACCTTGTTGTAGGTTTTTGGAGGTGTTTTAATAGCGGTCCTTGTAGGCAGCATAGGTGTGTCCCATTACGCTGGTTGGCTGGTTTTATCTTTAGAACACACAGACAAGAGAAAGACGTGTGTTCATGTCTCATATAAGAATAGTGGATGATGGGCAAAATTCCAAACACAGTGCAGTTTTCCTTGAAGTTTAGAACAAATGAACTGGATGCTAACTAGTTCACTCAGTAGCTTTCTATATGCTATGAGTGGTGGCCGTCTTTGATGTCCCTGCAGCAATCCCCTAGCCTGCACGTTAATCTTGAACAATCTGTTGTAAACACAGAATAATAGGAGTGTAAAGGTGACCATAAGGGTGTTATTTCATGTCTGCAGGGCTCTAATAATGATAAAAACATATTTAGAAAGTCATAAACAGGTTTTATAATTATACAAAATATTCAGTTTATTAATACTGAATACTTCGCCAAAATTCACTTATCACAGTCGAGTCTGGACCCAATTAACAGCGATAAACGAGGAATGATTGTATTGAGTATTTTGATTTATCTGAAAAACAAAAATAACATTTTAATATGTTTCGGAAAAAGAATATACATTATGTATATTTGTTATTGGACAATTATACTTACTTTGGTTAGTGCCCTCCAGATGCATAGCAACAACTATTTGTGTAAACTGGAAAACAACTTGAGGAGTTCTGGAAAGCTGGCTGGCTAAATAATTCCCGTTGACTATTTTTGCCTGTATGGTTTGTTATGTTGCCGTAAAAATTGCAAATGCCGTATATACAGTATTGTATAATCCATCCATCCATTTTCTATACCGCTTCTCCTCATTAGGGTGGCGGGGGCATGCCGGAGCCTATCCCAGCTGACTTCGGGCGACAGGCGGGGTACACCCTGGACTGGTCGCCAGTCAATCGCAGGGCACACATAGACAAACAACCATTCATACTCACATTCATACCTATGGACAATTTAGAGTCTCCAATTAACCTAACATGCATGTTTTTGGAATGTGGGAGGAAACCGGAGTACCCGGAGAAAACCCACGCACACACGGGGAGAACATGCAAACTTCACACAGAAATGCCCAAGGGAGAACTGAAACCAGGTCTTCACGATCTCCAGGCTGTTACTGTGTTGGCCAACGTGCTAACCACTAGACCACCGTGCGGCCCGTATTGTATAATATAGAGCATTTTACCACATAAAAACATCACATTTGCATCTAGAAATAAAATCTTACTGTATATGGGTTGTACTGTTAATATGATTGCATAGTGTAGTCTTGCTCAGAAGACTTAAAATGACAGATAACGACTTTCAGGTGAAGTAAGACATCAAAAGGCACACACCTTAGTGCAGTCATCCCCATAGTGATGACAGGGGCATGGACCGGGGTGAACGGGAGCTCCTGAAGTTCTTCGTGGTTAGGTGACCCATCTTTTACAGGCTGAAGCTCCATCTCTAAGTGAGCAATATTGCTGACAGCTGAGCAGGCCTAAAGAGTAATGACATACGGATATAGAGCGATAGTTGAGTTACTGCAAATTATAACCACAATACAATTTGCGTAATGGTTATTTTTATCTTTGTAAAATAATCACTCTTGTGGTTGATGTCATTAGATTGTGCAGGTGTACCTAATGAAGTGATTAGCAGAGACAAGGAAGCTTTTAGAGGCAAAATGCTGATTCTGTGCAGCAGATACCTACAACTACTGTAGGGGGTGAGCAGGTTATCCTTGCTTCATTTCTGGAAAATATTCAGTAATTAAACTCAGAGCAGTCTAGCTGACGTCTTCATTTCTGCTTCCCCTTGGCTGCAATGATGAGACTTTTTTCCCCTTCAGCTCTATAAAGCTGGTTAGCAGTTACAGTAAATCCAGTTAGTTATATTCAGAGATCATTTTGCATTGTAATGTGTTGTCTCTCAGGTGGAGGTTGTTTCAATTAAGTCATGGATGTAGAATTTTGAAAAATTGAGTAAAATATACTGACAATTTTTGGGTATACACAACATAAAATACAAAGTGTGCTCCATTGCACACAGCATCTATTGTTTCCACGGTCAATGTTCATAAAGTTGTGTATAATGTAGAAATGGATATGGACTGTATATTCGCAAAAAAAATGACAACACAGCATCGTGTGTGTTTTAGTGAACACTGCTACCGACCGCCATCAAAAGCTCCCTTCCTTTCTTTCTTTCGTTCTTTGCATGTACCATCTATATGTTTTGTGCGTGTATGTGAGGGCATCAGGATGGAGATCTTACGACATGTGATGGCTGGTCGGCAGTCGGCGACAGGGAAGGACGGAGAAGAGAAGGAAATGACTGTTGCCATGGCAACTCCGAGCTGGAGTGGCTGCTGGTCGGGTAGCATGAAGTAGCTGCTAGTTGAGACAGTGAGAGCTGAAGAGAAAAATGAACTGCTGTTATGTTAGGACCCAAATGTAAATCAATAACATGGCTCATTCTCCTTTTTTCTCAGATGACAAACATTTATTTATTTTTTATTTTACCACCACCAAATCTCTTATCATAATTAAAGCATTAAACATATTGAGGCAGGATTGGTACATTTGCAGTGATTTTATTGTACTATAGTAAACCAAAAACATGACGTAACAGGTTTTGAAGAAATAAAAGAATAAAGAACAAGTGTGTTGCATTGGTCATCAAAATCAAAATCATCTTCTAAACAACGACTTTGACACTAAATAGGTCAAAAGTGCTGTTACGGGCAGCTGTAGAGCAGGTTGATTCTCATGATGTCCCAGTTGGACATGCCCCGTCTCTGGCCGATATTGATGCCGGGGTTGGGGATCGGGGTGATGGTGTCTTTCCCGTTGGTGGAGAAGGCCGTTTTTCCATAGTGCATGACAGATGAGTAGTCATAGGGTGTGTTCAGGTTGTTGGTGTCCTGCTTGTAGAAGTTGAAGGCCATCTGTGGGTCAATATTCTCCCAGTTGATTCTGACGTAGCTGTCACGGTCACTCCTGGTCTGCTCGTGCTGGAAGCCCAGGGCATGGTTGATCTCGTGCTGGATGATGCCGTGGTAGACGCAGCCCTGACGGTTGATCGACAGCACCTGTCCACCTCCCTGTCTGCCCAGATCAGAGAAGCAACCGCCTCTGCTCTCAAAGCTGATGTAGTCGTACTCGTTGCGCCGGGGGACGAAGCGGATGCAGGTGCTGCCGTGGAACGACCTCATGGCTTTCTCAATTTTCTGTCTCTCAGAGCTGCTGAACTGAGAGCTGATGGCATAGGGGACCTTCACCAAGCCGTTGGAGGCTTTCTTCCACAGGCAGCTCTGAGACCAGCACTTCAAGGCATTTCTGGTTTTGGGAACCAGCATGTCTCCTTCCAGTAGGATCTCATTTGTGCCTCTGTTGGTGGTCAGAATTGCGGTGGTGATGTCAACAGTGTCCTGGTCTTCTCCTGGGGATTCTTCAACAATTTCTTTGTCCTGCTGAGCCTGAGAAAGGCCAAGCAGTAAGAGCATGAGCAGGCTGGCAAAGGGACTCATCTTCAGCTTGGTTTTTGTTCTTGGTTCAGTTCTGCTGTTGGGAGACTCTATGAAGACTGATGTCCTCCTTGGTTAAGTCTGGGGTCTTTATACTCTGCTTTACAGGTGTGGCTACGAAGGATTATGGGTTAACGGCCATATTGCTAGGCCTAAATAAGCACTGGCTCGGATTTCACTCACAATCCTTTTAGTTCAACATGGTATGTTTCTCTAGTCATTTCATCTTAACAAGTTCAATGTTCACTCAACACTACCTATATTCATATTTGTACGTAAAAACTTGATAGAAGTTTTGAGGGAAAAATACCAAATAAAACAACAGTATGTTGCCCTGCCCTGCCCCCCCTTACCATAGCATCTATGTACCATAGATGAGGTACATTGTCAATCTCTGGGTGGAAAAAAAACTGTGGTAACAGCTTATTTTTGCAGATATTTGAACACTGTGCAAGTAGTTGTCACTCTGTGTGGATGATTTTGAAGGTTTCCACATTGTCTGCATATATCCCCTATTGCTGGGATTACTACTATAGTAGCACTCCGACAATAATGTGTTTTCCACTCTGCTCCAGGAATGTCTTGTTCATATTTTAGTAGCCGATCTCTTCTCACAGTGCCCTGTTTCTCCAACACCTGACATTTATGGTTATGAATGGCATATGCCATTCATCCATTACCATCACCTCATGTTGCAGCATGATCATGCACAGCCCCATGTTGCAAAGATCTGTACACAATTCTGTACACAATTCTGTTCAAATGCCAGGTTTTCGTGATGTAAAACAATGACAGCAAGCCAAATAATTTCACAAATCTTTCCACCTTTAATGTGACCTATAACCTGTAAAATGCAATTGGAAAACAAACTGAAATCTTTCAGGGAGGTGAAGTAAAAATAAACAACTAAGATAATGTGGTTGCATTAGTGTGCACAACCTTTTATAACTGGGGATGTGGCTGTGTTCAGATTTAACTAATTACATTCAAACTCATGTTAAACTGGAGTCAGCACACACCTGTCGCCAAATAAAGTGCCTCTGATCAACCCCAAATAAAGTTCAGCTGTTCTGGTAGACTTCTCCTGACATTTTTGTAGCCACATATTCCAGCACAAGCAATGGTCCGCTGAGAGCTTCCAAAGCATCAGAGGGATCTCATTATTCAAATATATCAGTCAGTTGAAGGCAACAAAAGAATTTCCAAGAAATTAAATATACCATGGAACACAGTGAAGACTGTCATCATCAAGGGGAGAAAATATGGCACAACAGTGACATTACCAAGAACAGGATGTCCGTCCAAAATTGATGATAAGACGAGAAGAAAACTAATCAGGGAGGCTGCCAAGAGGCCGAGAGCAACGCTGAAGGAGCTTCTGGAAAGTACTGGCTGTGTAGTACACGTGACAACAATCTCCCATCTTCTTCATACAGTATGTCTGGGCTATAGGGTAGGATGGCAAGACGGAATCCTATCTTACAAATAAAAACATCCAAGCCCGGCTTAATTTTGCAAAAAGACATCTGAAATATCCCAAACGCATGTGGGGAAATGTGTTATGGTCTGATGAAACAAAGGTTGAACGTTTTGGACATAATTCCAAATGGTATGTGTGGCGCAAAAACAACACTGCACATCACCTAAATAACACCAT
Organism: Dunckerocampus dactyliophorus; assembly: GCF_027744805.1. Taxonomy (NCBI): domain Eukaryota; kingdom Metazoa; phylum Chordata; class Actinopteri; order Syngnathiformes; family Syngnathidae; genus Dunckerocampus; species Dunckerocampus dactyliophorus. The sequence goes on along the minus strand of NC_072819.1, from coordinate 23,500,663 downwards.
ACCTACAATAAAGTATGTTGGTGGCAGCATCATGCTTTGGGGCTGTTTTTCTTCAGCTGGAACTGGGGCCTTAGTCAGGGTGGAGGGAATTATGAACAGTTGCATATACCAGTCAGTGTTGGCACAAAATGTTTGGCCTTCTCTTACAAAGCTGAAGATGAAGAGGAACTTCATCTTTCAGCAAGACAATGACCCAAAGCACACATCTAAATCAACAAAAGAATGGCTTCAGCGGAATAAGATTGAGGCTTTGGAATGGCCCAGCCAGAGTCCAGACCTGAATCCCATCCAACATCTGTGAGGAGATTTGAAGAGGGCTGTGCAAGAGAAAAACAGGAGATGCCCTCACAATCTGTCAGATTTGAAGCGGTTTTGATGACAGTCCAAAAAGCAGCACATTTTGGAGCATCTCTCTGAGGGTCGCAGGAGGGGACATCCGAGAGGATCCATATGTTTCTCCTAAAAGACGGTGCGTGTAGCACGGGTAGTCAAAAACACCGCTATGGTGATGGGGGGGTAGCGGGAATGTAAAAAGAAAAAAAAAGGAGGAAATAGGGGACAGTCACGTCGGAATATGCGGCAGGAAATACACTTCTAATAGCGGAGACGGCAGCAGTGGTGTTCCCGCTGTAAATGATGATGACGTGGCTGTGTTTGCGTGAGAGATGAGGAAGAGTATCACAAGTGGATTAGTCATTTTGATGAGCCTGTTGGGTATCGTGGAGACAGGGATATGACAATTTCTGAACCTGGTGATGTCATCATATGCAAATTAGATGAGTTAATTTATTTCCATCACAAACTTTGGGTCATACTGATGATTTTTTCTCATTTACAGTATGCCTTTATCTCTAACCATTTTCAAGCTACAACCGTTTGAAATAGTAACATCAAAACTGAATATTTTCTTGAATAAAACTCCTAAAGGTGCCGAAAGGGTTCATTCAGCCGTACAATTTGCTACATTTAAGTATGCTGGAAATTACACAGAAAAAAAATAATTTACCTTAAATTACATGATGTTTTTGAACACGGCTCCTCATTGCTCATAATAAAGGTTTAAAGCGTGATTCGAATGTTCTACTACTATTAAAGACACTAGTGTTTTTTGTAATAATCATTTGACAGCCCTACTATATATATATATATATATATATATATATAAAAGAGCACAGCCACGACTCATCCAAGAGGTCACAAAAGACCCCACAACACCATCCAAACACCTGCAGGCCTCTCTTGCCTAAGTTAAGGTCAGTGTTCATGACTCCACCATAAGAAAGACACTGGGCAAAAACAGCCTGCACGGCAGAGTTCCAAGACCAAAACCACTGCTGAACAAAAAAACATTAAGGCTGATGATCCCCAAGACCTTTGGGAAAACACTATGTGGTCTGACGAGACACAAGTTTAACTTTTTGGAAGGTGTGTGTCCCATTACATCTGGTGCAAAAGTAACGCCACATTTCAGAAAAAGAACATCATACGAACAGTCAAATATGGTGGTGGTAGTGTGATGGTCTGGGGTTGTTTTGCTGTTTCAGGATCTGGAAGACTTGCTGTGATAAATGGAACCATTAATTCTGTTGTCAACCAAAAAATCCTGAAGGAGAATGTCCGGCCATTTGTTGGTGACCTCAAGCTGAAACCAACTTGGGATGTGCAGCAGAACTATAATCCACAATACACCAGCAAGGCCACCTCTGAATGGCTGAAGAAAAACAAAATGAAGAGTTTGGAGTTGTCTAGTCAAAAGTCCTGGAATGACCTTAAAAAGGCGCTTCATGCTGGAAAACCCTCCAATGTGGCTGAATTACAACAATTCTGCAAAGATGAGTGGGCCAAAATTCCTCCACAGCGCTGTAAGAGACTCATTGCAAGTTATTACAAATGTTTGATTTCAGTTGCTGCTGCTCAGGGTTTTTTTTTTCTTTTTGCTATGGTCTTAAAATTCTGATCAGCTGATGAACAGCCTATTTCAGTTTAATGGTTGTTTGCAATAAATTGTTTACTCAAATTTTGATTGTCTCACACTCATTTCTTCTTTTTGCATTTTGAAGCTCAACTTACAACATTTTAAGATACAACAGTGCACAATGTAAATTTTTTCAATTTTTCCACTGGTCTTTTTAAGATTTTGGTCAGGAGTGTATATACATTTATATATAAATGGTAAACCGTGAAAAAAGAAGTGTAAGTCTTGAGACACAGGAAAAACAATAAATAACATGTATTTGCCATGCATGATGTAATACCAAAACAAGCCTGGTCATCCTTGCAGCACTTTGTAATGATTAATCACATTGAGTGACATCATGACCAATCAGCAGTGACATATCCTGTATCTATTCTAGTCTAATGATGCATCACCAGTGACTGAAAAGCCAGCCAATTACAGTGCAGTCAGACTGTGTAGAAGTAGGGACTTCAACAGAAATACAGCACAAAATAATTTAAGAAATTTTACCAATGACTTGTCCAACACAGTGAACCATGTCTACATTGTTTAGCTGTTGTAACAAGAGATAACATACCATGTTGATGTAAAGGGATTGTCAGTGGAGTCCACCCTTCAGAGGTTTGTTTAGGCCTAGCAATGTTCCCCCAACCCATAATCCTCCGGTAGCCACACCTGTACAGCAGAGTATAAAGACCTCAGACTGAACCAAGCAGGACATCAGTCTTCAACAGCAGAACACTACTAAGCTAAGAACTACGCTGAATATGAGTCTCTTTGCCAGCCTCCTGATGCTCCTCCTGCTTGGCCTCTCTCAGGCTCAGCAGCACAAAGAAAATGGTGAAGAAGTAGCAGAGGGAGACCAGGACACTGTTGACATCACCACCGCAATTCTGACCACCAACAATGGCACAGATGAGATCCTACTGGAAGGAGACATGCTGGTTCCCAAAACCAGAAATGCCTTGAAGTGCTGGTCTCAGAGCTGCTTGTGGAAGAAAGCCTCCAACGGCTTGGTGAAGGTCCCCTATGCCATCAGCGCTCAGTTCAGCAGCTCTGAGAGACAGAAAATTGAGAAAGCCATGAGGTCGTTCCACGGCAGCACCTGCATCCGCTTCGTCCCCCGGCACTATGAGTACGACTACATCAGCGTTGAGAGCAAAGGCGGTTGCTTCTCTGATCTGGGCAGACAGGGAGGTGGACAGGTGCTGTCAATCAACCGTCAGGGCTGCCTCTACCACGCCGTGATCCAGCATGAGATCAACCACGCTCTGGGCTTCCAGCACGAGCAGACCAGGAGTGACCGTGACAGCTATGTCAGAATCAACTGGGAGAATATTGACCCACAGATGGCCTTCAACTTCTACAAGCAGGACACCAACAACCTGAACACACCTTATGACTACTCATCCGTCATGCACTATGAAAAAACGGCCTTCTCCATCAACGGGAAAGATACCATCACCCCGATCCCCAAATCCAACGTCCGTATTGGCCAAAGGCACGGCATGTCCAACTGGGACATCATGAGGATCAACCTGCTCTACGGATGCTAACACTTGTGACACCCTGAGTGCCAAAGTTATTGTTAAGGGAAAGACATTTTTGATGACCAATGCAGCATGTTCCTAACTCATTTAAAATCTGTTCTAGCCAAAAGTGTCCTTAATGAATCAATAAAATCAGTGCAAATTTAGTCATTGCCTCTTCATACGCCACTAAATCATACAGTATTTGATTGGGATTGGGATCGGGATGAGGGACATGTAGAGAACAGATAACATGGTAGTCTTTTATTTGATAAACCATATCTAACATAAACATAAACAAAATTGCTACTTCCAGCTATCCAAGTGCCACTGTCTCTGACATCACAAAACTAACACCCGAGGAACTGGCAAAACACCAAGGGGTGAAACATCAGATGCTTCATGTGGGTGCAGTGGATGAAACCTTAAAAAAAAAAATACTTGAATGAACTATTTGAGAGTCTTGATAAAGTGGCAATACCAACGTTCATCAGTGAACCAAACATCAACAGGAGGATGAACAAATTCAGCCGGCTGCTTCAGCTGAACACATGGCTGTCCAAAGCCTGTGACTGCAGAGGACTGCACTTCATTGAGAATTTCAATCTTTTCTGGCAAAGAGAAGATCTTTTTAAAGGAAAAGGCCCACATCTGAACAGAGTTGGAGTGAGAGGACGGATGAATAACCTCCTCCATGCTTCAAGGCATTACAATGGGCCTGCACCAGATCCTGTGCTGCCACTGAGAGATGAGAAGAAGAGCGAGAGAAGAACTCCTGCCTCTCCACCCAAGGATCCAGCCACAGCAACCAGAGCCGCTCCTCCAGAATACAGACCGCCGGTTTCACATGCAGCAGCTCCTCCCTCACCTTCACCACAGGCCTGGGACCCACCTGTTGCATCTACACCCTCCGGAGATGCTTCACTACTGTTGCTGTCTCCACCATCACCCATGAGATTTTCAGACCGTCTGGAAAACTTGGTGAAATCAGGGTTTAATATGGTTCCCCTCACTCCTGACATGGCAAAATCAAGGATTCTATCCCCAAAAAAGAAACGCGCCCTTCTCCCTCCTCAGGCCATTCCATCAACCAAACCTCCACAGCTTGGCCTGCACCATCGGCACACGTAGCTGTTATTCCCAACAGCGTCAATGCTGTTGTCTACGACACTAAGGGCCTCTATGTTGCTAAAGCTCATATCAACCAGAGGCCCAGGGAGGCTGCCATGGCTTCATGCACTGTTAAGGTAATTTCATGTAAGGTAATGCCTCATCGATGTTTTGTGTCATTACTGCCACCTGGTGACCATAATATTTTATATCACTTGTATTTCAATATGTTTTGACTAATAAAGCATAGTCGACCACGAAACAGCAATAAAAAATCAATTAATAATAATCAATTAATTAATTAATTTCTGAAATTAATTACACTCAACAAAAATATAAACGCAACACTTATGTTTTTGCTCCTATTGTTTATGAGATGAACTCATAGATCAAAAACTTTTTCCACATACACAATATCACCATTTCTCTCAAATATTGTTCACAAATCTGTCTAAATCTGTGATAGTGAGCACTTTTCCTTTGCTGAGTTAATCCATCCCACCTTACAGGTGTGCCATATCAAGATGCTGATTAGACACCATGATTAGTGCACAGGTGTGCCTTAGACTGCCCACAATAAACGGCCACTATAGCGAGGGATGATAATCAAACTGCGATATTCTGAGAGCCGACTGTACAGTTTGTCTTGATTTTCTCTACGTATGTTAAAGAAACTTTATGATCATTGACACTCCTACCAAACCATTTCAACTTTCCACCTATTTACCTTTTCACCTGTTTTCATTTTATCCACAAATTGGCCAAAGAATTGACTAGACAGTATTGATATTTTAACAGTTTTTTTAACAGTATTTATATTTTATGCGACTGACTGAAACACTTGATTCTTTGTAAAGTACAAAAATACATGGGCAATGGAGTACATAATTCTCTGACAGGAGCAGCGTTGAGTTTAAGTGGATTTCAACTACAGCTCAATTTAATCAGATGCATATACTTGTAGGTTCAATGATCAATGATCGTATTTGTGCATGTTGGGTCGGTTTGTGCTACTGATTGGTCATAAATGTGCAGATGGCAGGATTACGAAGAATAGAGCTGTACAAAAATCTAGCTGTGACCCAAAATTAGAACATTTTTTGGAAGTGTAATCCACACCATGTGTGGAACGATGTGATCCTCACAGAGCTCAGAATTACACCCAGGTCAAAAATCAGGGTAGTCCAAAACAGAGGGGAACCAGGTGAAATGGATGTTCCTTCAACAAAGCAACAAATTGCCAACTTCGTACAATTAAAGGAGGTGGATGTAGACATTGACACCATCGATACTTGTATCCCACTGTAGTAACAACACCACACCCGTCATAATTGTTAAGTTCAGCAACAAAGATTTCAAAAGCGCACCGCTGAAACAGGGGAAACAAGCTGAAAGCTACAAACGTCTACATGAATGAGCAGCTGATAAAACGCAAACACTTCGCCAAGAAAGCATGAGACTTGAGGAAGCAGGAAAAGACACTTGGAGCATCAACAGCAAAATCTATATCAAGCTCAATGAAGGACCAGGAGAAGCAGAAGTGCTTGTTGTGAAAGATATCAACGATCTGGATGAATACTGAATACTGTAAAATCATATCACCATGACTCCAAGAAAAATGGAGGATACAACCCACAAAGAATGAACCATGTAGTTAGAAGAATTACATTCAATATCATTGATATCATGATATCATAGTTGCAAGGACTTGCGCAACAAAGTACTAGAATTGGGAACCCATGTAAGTACATTCAATGACAGTCGGCAGGAGAGCAAAACCTGGGAGTGGATTCAGAAAGCAGCAGGGAAAAAAAGGAATAACTTTTTGGTGTTTCGTTTTCTTTAATTTAAAACAAACCAAAAATAAATAAATAAATAAATAAATAAATAAATAAATACATAAATAAATATTATTATAAGTATTATTATAATGCATGTTGTACATAGGAAGTGAACATATGTATGAGCTATGGATGTGATACAAAGAGGGGCAAGGATTAAATGAGCTCTGCTGTGGAATTGTGAATTGTAATATGAAGCATTCAATGTAAACTGCATGCATGTTCGAAATAAACCATAACCATAACCATGTGTACAGTGTGCGAAAACCAGACTAATTCTGCAAGTGAGTGTTCTTAGGGATTGTTGTAAGCCACTGTATGTACAGTATTAAAAGCTAACTAAATGTTGGCAGTGGGATGTGTATGTCTGTTTGCCACCTGCCTGAAATCTAAACAGTGACAATGAATGTGCAAGCCTTGAGACAAGTTTCAATAATAAATAACATGTTTGTGCCATGAATTACAGTATGTGCTACTAAAACAAGCTTGGTCTTGACGTTGATCCTTGCAGCTCCTTGTAATGATCAATCACACTGAGTGACATCATGACCAATCAGCAGTGACATTTATTGTATCTATTCCATTCTAAACTAATGATGCATCACCAGTGCCTGAAAAGCCAGCCAACTACAGTACACACTGTGTAGGAGGAGGGACTTCAACAGCAGTGCAGCACAAATTCATTTAACCAATTTTAACAAAAAAGTTCAAATTTGTTCAATGCAGTGAACCACGTCTACCTTGTTTGGTTGTAGTGACAAAAAAAAAAAAAAAAAACATACCATGTTAAACTACAAGGACTGTTAGTGGAGTCCACCCTTAAGAGGCTTATTTAAGATTAGCAATGTGGACCCTGGCCCATAATCCTCCTGTAGCCACACCTGTACAGTAGAGTATCAAGACCCGAGACTGAACCCAAAGAGTCTCTCAACAGCTGAACTGAAGATTAGTCCCGTGGCCGGTCTGTCGATGCTCCTCCTCCTGCTTGGCCTCTCTCAGACTCAGGACAAAGAAAATGTTGGAAGTACCTAAGGAAGACCAGGGCACCATTGACATCACCACTGCTATTCTGTCCACTAACAGTGGCACAGATGAGGTCCTACTGGAAGGAGACCTCCAAGGAAGGACCACTAAGCTGCCTGTGGAAAAAGCTTCCAAAGGCTTGGTGATGATTTCCTATGCCAGGGGTGTCCAAACGTTTTCCCACGCTCCCGACGCCCGCCTATGGAAAAGTCAGAAGATGTGGGGGCCATTTTGATATTTTTTTATTTTGTAAAAAGCCTAAAAAAAGACATTTATATGTCTTTGAAGACAAAACCATGTGTTATACTTGATACAGCATATTATTATTATTAGCACTTATTGTTACACCTTTTTTCTTTTTTTTTTTCTATTTCTGCTAATTTCTAGAATGTGCCGCAAGCTAATAAAAAATGAGCTGCGGACGGCAAATGGCCCCCGGGCCATAGTATGACACCTCTGTCCTATGCCATGAGCACTCAGTTCAGGAAACAAAAAAGGCCTTCTCCACCAAAGACACCATCACCCATCGATATTGACCAGAGAAAGACATGTCCAACTGGGACATTATGGGGATCAATATGAATCTGCCTACACACCCTGTATAAACATGAAATAAAGCAGTTTTAAAAACACACTGTAATACAGTGAACTGTATCACTGGGTAGAAATGCTTCTCTATTGAAAAGGCAATACCACAGATGAGGGTTTTCATATAATATTGTCATTAGGCTATAATAAGACCAATGGATTAGGATGGTACACCCATATGGACTGAATGCTGAGAAAGCATTGTGCCATCAAGGATTCCAGGTAGAAGGTACACATGCTTCCAAACTTGCATGGCCTTGATCTTAAAATGATTATTGTGTGTGTGTGTGTGTCTACAGTACATATTTAAAAGTCACATGCTCAAAATGACTGCTGCTTTCAGTTGATGCATAAAAATGCATTAAAAGCAGGGATACTTAATTGTCACTATAACCTTGACCGGACCCAAGAAAAACTCCCCAGAGGAATAATTAAACACTCTGCAATGCTTTCAAGCATTCGGTCCGTTCAAATGTTTTTATTTCGATTCCCAGTTTCGATGCCCACTTCGCTGACTAGGAAAAATAGTCTATAAATGACGTCTGCCTCATGCCAATGGAACTGAGGGTTTCAGGATACTAGCTGATGTTTGGTGTAAACAAAGGACCGGAACTACAGCTAGGCTGTTTACCATTTGCACAGTCTGTATCTGTTAGCAACAGTCAAGGGACCTTCTCAACTCAAACAACACACTTCCGGCCTTCAAAATAAGAGCACCCCTGTTTACTTAGTGTAAACAAAATAAGGGTATAATAAAAAAAAAAGCTTACACCAACATTGAGGCAGCAAACAAAGTATACTACTTTTCAAAAGTAAACATCTTTTGTGAAAGTGTAGTCTTGTAAAAAGAGACTTCATAACATTTATATTCTTAAGTTGGATAATTTGATATTTATATACTGGTTGAAAATAGCTCGGTAAGAAATTCGTAGTAAAGACAATAAAAAGGTCACATTAAACAACTTATGGAGAATTTCAGAAATTTAATCCAAAAATAATTCTAGTTAGCACCCTCATTTAAACTATGCAAACTTTTATGACCCTGCCTTTTAAAAGCATTGGAATCGAGAATCTTTAGGAACCGGAATCGAACGGAAAACTTGAAAAACTTTGTTAAGATAAAATTAAAGACAGACTAAATTAACCTTTTCAAATATTTATTAAATATTAGTGAAACAATAACAAATTGCAATAAAAATGAAAGAGAATATGAAAACATATTTCTAGTCTGTTCAACAGTTGTTTGATTACTCTGCTTTACCCTTATCTTAAAATTAGTATCATGATCCCTGCAACTTGTGTTGCGGCTACATTTGTCCAGGTCACTTGTGTGAGTGACAGGAGCTCTGACGAGCTTGTGGAGAAGTCGTTTTGCCTCACCTGCTGGTTAAAATGTATACATCCCTAGACCCAAAATACTGTATAAGATACCCATTTTCATGTTAAACAGTTACACTGTAATTTCATGATAAACAGTTTCATTTACTGACACAAATGTATCAAATCATCACTCCAAAGGCTTAATTTCCCTTCAGTACATACTTCAGTACTTCCCAGGGCCCCGATAGTCATGTTGGTGCACGGTCCTCTTCATCGCGGTTTGCAGCATCAATTACGTTTGCATCTTGACTTTGAAAACCAAAGACAGAAGCGCCCACATAAAGTAATGGAAGCTGGAGCACAAAAATCCCGAACCCGACCACAAGACAATGCAACATATCATCAACATGGACAAAGTCAATGGCTGGCCCAAATGTTGGCTATAAATACAACAGAACCATTAGCATTCTGCACAACTGCAAACAGAGTGCCAAAAATCAATAATGTATGCAAGCATGAGAAAGTTGTCAGACAAAACAAAGTCTGCCGGCAGAGTCAGAAAGCGACAGCCTTGTTTACGCTTGCCATCCCTGAAAGCTTGCCATTGATTAATCAGTGCTTGACAGCCATGTTGACGAAGAGAGGAAAATTTGTCAAACAGGAAAGTAAAATGGTTTTAATTGGTTGAAACAAGTATTTTCATGGCTGTCTTCAAAAACAGAGGAAGGGGGAAACAAAGAGTGCATTTGTGTGAATGTGGCTGCACAACTAGTCAAGATGAATTTTAGGGTGCCAACAGCAATGACATGGCTTCACACATTGACTCCCGTTTCATCTCTCCATGCAAAGACTTGGAGCCATTAAAATGATAGATGGATACATAGCGGGATAGATTTATGATGTGCGCACTCAGAGCAGCCTCAGCAATAATGACTTGTGCTTCACACTCTTATTTACTCAGCCTTTCATACAGATGTAGGAGGTATACACAGAGACGTATGCACTTCAGTCATCAGTCGGCTGATAGAACATCTGATGTATCTTCGAAGTGTATACCGGCTTCTACAGTGAACACTCTGCACACTAGATAATACACTGCTTGGCTACGTAATGAATAGCTTCTCATTTGTTTAACAACCATATGAAAAGACGACATGAAAAAGATGTCAGATGGGTCAAATTATTGGCAAGTACTAAACTGGAAAATTACTAAAATTGGGCTCAGGACTCGGGGTGTGACTATATAACAAACTATCGCAATGCACGATGGATTATCGATACGCTCTCGCTGTGTATTGATTTTTTTTATTATTCAAATATATATATTTGAATAATGGCTATATATATAATTGAATATATATTCAAATAATGGCTTTCACCGTTCCTCCTCAGTGAGTTGAGACACCATTTTACATGCAATCCAGAAAGTGTTCCTCATCAGAGCGGCACAAAGATTGGCGAAAATTCCGTCACAGAAGAAGGAAAGTCAAACAACGGCACGATGGAGGACGCGAGCAGCTTAAAATCAAAAGTGTGGACTCACTTCGTCTTTCATCGTATGGATGGATGAAACAAAGCTGGATAAGGACTTGCAATAGGTAAGAAGTGTATTCATGAAAATACAACATACAGCTGACACGACAAACGTGCAGATGAGTCAAAGAAATAACAGCAGCTGAGGAGAAACCTTGCTTTTAAAATGGTCCAAAACACAACAACAGTATTTGCAGCTCAATACATCTCTGGTGAGTTAAAGGCTGTCCTGACAGCATATATCACTGGGTGTGCCTTGTTATACTGTCTACAAATGTAATAAGGAACCACAACAACATTAGCGTTGGCATTAGAGCAACAGGCTAAGCCAGGTGTCTACCAGTAGCTCAGGAGCTACCAATAGCTTGTCAAAGGGTCAAAAAATATTTGCTTCCACTCTTAGTCATTATGCCTCTATTAAAGGACAAATTACCACAGCTATATATATGCAATATAGCTGTACTCTGCAAAATATAAACTATGAATTTCTTTTTGTTTTTGTTTCACCCTATTGAGATATTATCGTTACGGTGAAACATCCATCCATCTTCTATGCCGCTTATCCTCACTAGGGTCGTGCGTATGCTGGAGCCTATATCAGCTGACTTCGGGCGAGAGGGGGGGTACACCCTGGACTGGTCGCCAATCAATCTGGTCAATCGCAGGGCTCATATAGAGAAACAAACATTCACACCTACAGTATGGACAATTTACCGTCGCTAATCATGCATGTTTTTGGAATGTGGGAGGAAGCTGGAGTACCTGGAGAAAGCCCACGCACGGGGAGAACATGCAAACATCACGCAGAGATGCCCAACGGAGATTTTGAATATTATCGTTAACCATGTATCGCAAATCATATCGATCTTCCATTGTTAATTCCCTTTTTTCTTGCCATTTTTGTAGGAACAAATTACTTATTGTACTTACTCCAGTATAATGTTGTTCAACTGATGTTCACGAGGGTATAGCACCACAGTGTGTTCCGAACACTGTTTTTATGGATTAGGTATTAGTTGCAACTGCCAAGGCTTGAGCAACCTCCATTTCTACAGAACAGCTTAAAATTGTTGATCCATTCTGTGGTCCCTGAAACAGGCCTTTTTGTATAAATCAGAAATACATATTATTTTTCAGTTTTGGGTAACTTTACCTTTTTTTTAACCTCTGGCACTTCAGCACTTATCTTTGTACCATTTCAAGCTATTCATTGGACTTGAACGACTTGAATATCAATAAATAACTGGAAAAATTGAATTGTGGTGTTGTAACACGTTTGACCGGTAGTGTATGTCACACACGCCAGTGACCAAGATTTTCTAAAAAAACAAAAAGGGTGTCTGAAAATATCTTATATCCGTGTCAATATGTTATTACAACTCCAATTTTCTTTTTTTTTACCGATATCCAATGATGATATCCAACGTATCAAAATTTTCCAGCACTTCAATACCGACATCAATATCAACTGATACCGATACTGGCAGCAGCTCTTCCCTCATACTAATGTCAGGTCACTTCTCTGGAATCACATTGTGCTTCTTTTACTGTGTTACAACTGGGTGCATTTCACAAATAATCAACAAAAAATTAACAAATAATTTACTGCAATACTGCAATATTCACTTTAAGTTATAGAAAAAGTGTCATATTTATTTTTAGACATTTTCTCTCAACAAAATAAGTCATTAAAGATCATGACCAATAGTCAACTAAAATAACTCTTCTCCTGTTAACAAGTAAGACAGGTTAGACTTCACAAGTAAGAATCCAACTGAATAATGCTGGCAACAACACAATTTGGAAAGCTGTAGGAATAAGGTGAAGTGCAAAGTATGAAACTCTGGACAAACGCAATCAATAAAATTATGAACTGGGCTCATTGAACACGTCTTCAGTCGCTTATTCTGCTGCATGTATGCGAAATGGGTGTGAGTGATTCTTCCTGAGGTGTGATATTAAAGGAAGACACCTTACTCACCCCTTGCAGCGCTTTACAGTCATTGCAAATTGCACATTTGAAATCCGCTAATAATGATAATAATGATAATGATAATAAGAATAAGAATAAGAATAAGAATAAGAATAAGAATGAGAATGAGAATGAGAATGAGAATGAGAATGAGAATGAGAATGAGAATGAGAATCAGACTGAGAATGAGATAATTCCAGACCGCGGGCATAGGCTACTGAGCTAGCAAACTTATTGCTGTGTGGCGCACGATGGCATCACTCGAGCGCCAATGTCATTATCGCCAGAAAAAACTGATACCATTATCGGCTGCTAATATCAGCTGGCCAATATTATTGTACATCCATAATTACAACATTATTTCACATAAAATGGCAAATTTGTCCTTGCAATATTTTGTCATATGTATGGTACAATGATAATATGGTGCTTCACTTTTCCTTCATCCATCCATCATTTTTCCATGCCGCTTCTCCTCATGAGGGTCGCGGGGGCATGCTGGAGTCTATCTCAGCTGACTTCAGGCAAAAGGAGGCATACACCCTGGACTGGTCGCCAGCCAATGGCAGGGCACATATAGACAAACAACCATTCACACTCACATTCATACCTATGGACAATTTAGAGTCTCCAATTAACCTAACATGCATGTTTTTGGAATGTGGGAGGAAACCGGAGTACCCGGAGAAAACCCACACACGGGGAGAACATGCAAACTCCACACAGAAATGCTCAAGGGAGAATCAAACCCAGGTCTTCCCCATCTCCAGACTGTGACTATGTGGCCAACATGCTAACTACTAGACCACCGTGCGGCCACTTTTCTTTAAGTTTGGGCAAAGATCAAACAACAAAGATCCTTACCTTGGGCCCCTGTGGTGATTCTGGAAGAGTTGCTTGACTGTAATTCCGACCTGCAAAATACATGCATGAAAAAAAAAAATATCTGAGGAACAATCAAAGAATCATAAGCAACGTAAAATTAAATCCTTGTAGATTCTGTTTTGTGTGGTGTGCTGGACCTCTGACATGTGACATTTCACGGTTTGAATTAGTTTGAATCGTAAATCTTGTCTCACTTGCTACTTAGTTATAACAAGTGGAAGAGTAAGTGTAAAAATTAATTCATGAACAATAATCATCATTTTGGTGCTTTTTTATGTGACGAGAAGAAGTGAAAATTAACTAAAATGAATTGGATGTCCATCATCAAGGACATCAAAACTTACTTATTGGTAATGTGAGTTGTATGTTGGAATAAAGCTGTCAGTCGTATGAAAGGAAAGTCATTTTTGTTGTACATGAAATACAAAATAGCTGCTACTGATTTGGGATTGGTTTTAAATAAGTTTGCACTGATTGCAGAACAAAACACTGAATCAAAATTAGTAGCAAATCTATCCGCACTGATTTGGATTTACTGTAGGTATCATGGTGCATTTAAATGGTTCCTGAGGTACGTATGTGCTTTGTCGCCATGGTAATTCCAAAATGAAAGCTATGGCTGCATCTCTTTGTCCTTCCTACTCAACGTCGCGCTCTGTGCTGGAGCTGGACTGGTCTTTGGGAAATTGTTTGGTCCGCCTGGGGTTTCTCACTGTAGCTCCCATCTGTTCAGACAGCACGCACACATTTGCCCCTGCATTCCCTCGTCTTCTTCTAACTAGACATTTTGGATTTTACGCCTCAAAAAATCCATTTGATTTTGACGTTACTTTTCTTTTTCATGCAGTGTTTTTTACTGTATTTCTCTGAACATATCTGATTTTGTTCTCGTTTTCAGCTTCAGCTTAACTTTTCCCCAAGCTTCGTCAAGTAACTTTTGTCATGGAAATTGCAATTTTTTTCTTGGAATGTTTTTTTTTTTAAATATTCCTTTTTTTTCGACAACATTTTGATTTTATTCTCATGGTATTTAAACTTTATTCTTGTATTGTTAACATATATTTTTTCTTTGGTAGCACTGAAATTACTTTTCACTGAAATTCATTTTCTTTGGTGGCGCTCAACTAGAGCAGACGTTCAATCAATCAAGACTTTTCAAAAAGTGCCTCGATTTAAAGAAAGGCATAGATCCATTTTGTTGCTCTCCTCTAAACACATGCCTGGATCATTTTAAGAGGTTCTTCTGAGCACACTCCAGCAAATAGACTTTGCCAATAGGCCGTTCTGAAGGCCCTGGCCATCACTGTTCTTTTTTCTCCCACAGTAAGTTAACAGTTTCATTAACGGACCCAATCAGTGAGCATAAGGCTAGGACCCACTCACATTCTTCTGTCATTGGAATTGAGCGGCTGTGTGTAGTGTTTACTACGTTCTTAATCTTTTCACTGCCAGACATCAAGCAAATATGGTAAGCAGTTTGGAGGGGGGGGGGGGGGGGGGGGGGGGGGGGGGGGGGGGGGGCTTCAGTAAGAAATGCAAACAGTGGCACATAATTTATCTTCAGCTGTGTGCAGGATGTAGAATATGTAATCAGGACTTTAGAGCTCAGGAGTTATTTTTAGAGAAAAATGATGTTTAACTGGGAATATGCGCCTCGGTTTGAGAAATCCAGCAGCGTTGATTGACATCCTGCACAAATACTAAGATCGTTGAACCACAGACGTACATCGCAAAGTTATCATTTCAGACTGGTATATTTCCAAATAAAACAAAAATAGCTAAAGTAGTACCAATTTTCAAAACTGAAGACATCAATTCACAAAGTACTGACCAGTTTCTTCATTGTCACAATTTCCTAAAATCATCAAAAAGCTATTTAGAAAAGGTTAGATGCATTTATAAATATTAATGAATTATTAACGGATAGCAATTATGGATACAGAGAACATTTCAACTTCCATGCCACTAATTGAAATAATTGAGGAAATTACCAGCGCTATAGACCGTAGAGAGTGCACAGTTGCAGTATTTATGCATTTAACAACAGCATTTGATAAAATGAATCACAATATCTTAATTAACAAACTAGAAAGGTATGGAATCAGAGGGTTAGTTTTGAACTGGGTAAAAAGCTACTTAGCAAACAGGAAGCAATATGTGAAGATAGGAGAACACGCATCTGCAAGCTTTAATACATCATGCAGCGTACCCCAAGGGTCGATACTGGGGCCAAAACTGTTGAACCTATACTTAAATGCTATCTTTAAAGTCACAAAAGACCTGAAGCTTGTATTATTTGCAGATGACACAACAACGATCTGTTCTGGAGAGAGTACACAAGAGATAGTAAAAAAAAAAAAAAAAAAAACACAGATGAAAGGACTATACTAAAAAGATTATCCCTGAACTTGAATAAAAGTAAAATAATGCAATTTGGTAATAGCAGAAAGGATACCTATGTGCAAATTGACAAAGTGAGTGAAAATACATTTCTAGGTGTTATAAAAGATGACAAAATGAGTTGGAAATTCCACATTAAAAATATACAACAAAGTGTCAAAAAATACATTTTAATTTGTTCTGGACCAACTCTCTATTGTTCTCTAGTTTTAGCATATCTGACTTATTTTGCGGCGATATGGGGAAATAACTATAAAAACAGACTTCACTCACTAACTGTACTACAAAAAAGATCAATTAGGATCATTGATAATGCCGCTTGTAGAGAACATACTAACCCACATTCCTAAAATAACAACTATTAAAATTTGTTGACCTGGTAAACCTTCAAACAGCTAAAATCATGCATATAGCAAAAAATTCTTCTCATCAGAGAGGGGAAATATGAACTTATGAAATAATTTGACTTAAAATACTTCCATGCGAGAACAACGCTAAAAACCTTCAGCATATCAGTATGTGGAATCAAATTATGGAACGGATTGAGAGAATAACTCAAACTGCACTAAAATGACCCATTTCAAAACACAGCACAAGCAGTGGGTGTTTACAGAATATAAGGAAGAAGAATCGTGAACCACAGAGAAATACTGTGCTACACCACATGGCGACTGCACTTTATGCAATTTACTGCAGTTTGTCCATACAGACTTACAAACCTCAACTTCAGTGCTACGCATTGTCATATTGCTTTATCATTTTCTCGTGTTATTCAGAACTGGTAAAGGAAACACGTTGAATGGGAAATCAACAAATGCATCAGCAATTGATGTGAAATGTATGAGCACTTTTGAAATGTATTAGCAATTTGATTTGAAACAAAGAGCGGGTAGGACTGAATAAGCTATGCTTCTTCCTACTACTTTTGGACATGGGAAATTGTGATATGTGATGTATACTGATGTGAAACAATGCGAGAAAATAAAATAAATGGTAAAATAAATCATCATCATCATCATACAAGGTCGAGCTCCATGATCACACACCTGTTTGCTTCCTTAAAACACTGTTTTGCGAATAGATTGCAGCATCATGAGAGATTATTCAATTAAATGAGATATCACAAGTCTTCCTGCACTAAGGCTACAAACTAGCTAAACCACCACTGCATCAAGTTTATTGGAATAATTTACAGATCGAGTGAGAAAATACTAACAGATCAACAAATAAACAGAGAAAACTGGATGATAATACTGTATTGAGTACTTTTTGGAATTAGGTAGCGTTCCGCCGAAGGATAAAGGAGCTGCAATGGCTGACACTACAGGGTGATGAAAATGGCCATGTTGTCATCAAATTTAGCATTTAGTAAATAATTCATTATTTCTGTTGCCTAAATAGTTTTTAGAATTTCTTTGGCTTATGTAAAACCACACCTGTGCAATACTCATGCTATTTAATCAGCATCTTGATATACCGCACCTGTGATGTGGATGAATTATGATTGATGAATGTTCACGAACACAGATTTAGACAGATATGTGAACAATATTTGAGAGAAATAGGCCTTTTGTGGACATGTTTTACATCTTAGAGTTCAGCTCATGAAAAATAGGAGCAAAAACAAAAGTGCTGCATTTATTTTTTTTTTTGTTGAGTGTATATAATATCTCCACAGTCCTTTTTTTGTATTCTTTTTTTTAACAATATCATCTGGCCCTCACAGTGTCTGCTGATATTGGCCCTTGGACAAATGTACTGTAATTGAGGACCCGTGATTTAGAGTGTTTTAAATGTTTTGACTTCACTGAAAGATTTTGTTCCTCATAATATATTTAAACGTAAAATCAAATAAATATAATATACAAATACAACGTTTTAAATGCACTATTAATAAGGGCGATGCTTAGGTTACTAACGAGTTCTGCTCCTAGACTGACGGATGATGTGTAAATTGGAAGTTATACCAAAATTCATTCCTAAAGTCACTCTCTTTGTACACAGAATGCATGAAGGACATTTGGAATACAGTAATAAAAAGATTGAATACAAAAATTAAATGAAGCCGTAATAAAAAGAGAACAACTCCTTACTTTTATCCCTGTGGTTGTCTCACAGCCCTTTCTACCTTCTGAAAATATTGTCTCAGGCTAGTCTGGAAGGATAACCACCTCTTTTCTTCTCAGATCTCCTTGTAACAGTACACAGAATCCATGACCCCACTAGCAATCATTAGCATTCAATCATCGCTATGCTTCATGATGGCTGGGAGGGTCGGGCATTTGGGACCAAAAGAGTAGCCAATATCGTTGGGTGTTTCTCCTCTCTCTGAGCTTTTAATGATGTTGATTTTTGCTTCAATGGTGATGGCTTTCCTTTTTTTGGCACACTGCCGCTTGGGAGAGAACTAATGAGCAATGTGTGGCTGTGCAGGCATACACTATATTCTTCAACCCAGCAAGAGCAACACAATGCACTCTTGTGCTGCGCGTGACACTTATTCTTCCGCCGGCATGCACTATAGCTCTCAAGAATGTCTCGTGCTTACGGACCAAAATTAAAAATTAAGTTTTTAATGAATGGGAGCACAGCCGCAACAACGAAACGTCAAAACACGGAATGTTGTAAACCAAGGACCATCTGTCCTTTATTTCTTATACATTTTACATTTTGACTGTATATTTCTTGGATTTGTCAATTTATTGCTAAAAAAATGAAAATTGTTAGCTTAACCCATTGACTGCCAGCCATGTTCAAAGCAGAGAACTCCATACTGCTTTTTGTATTTGGGCATTTTCGCTGAACTTTCAAGACCCACAGAATATTGACTTTTAGGACTACATAAACATTGATACTATCTAAAGAAGCTTTAGACTCTCTTCTTTCATCAGAAAAAAAAAGTTTGCTTCTAGCCTTTTTGGGTCTTTAGATATTGGCGGTAGAACATAGGGTAGTTTCAGCAAAAACATCTGACTAAAAAAACAGAGAAAACAAGATAATTTGCAGAGAAGCTAATTCAAGCAGAGTGCCGGCGGGGTTTGCTGGATGTGGGGATGAATCCCTGCTGATGACCGATCCAGACGGCAGCCACTCGTTAGAAGATTCAGGGTCGGGTTCTGAGTCACCCGACTCTGAACTACTTTGGATGTCAGGCTCCGGTGTCACGCCACCTGGCTCAGCAACGCTAACCACTAGTTTGTTGCTTCGGCTGCCATTGTCAACTGCATTTGTGTCCACGTCGCCTACATCACCCACGTCACCTCTATCTTTCCAGATCGTGTCACTACTAAAGGAAGATCCACCGACGTGACAAGTTCTGTGACAGTGTTAGCTGCCTGTATTTTTAGTCTCCACTCGATTTCTGCACGTGTTTCACCATTTTCCTCTCTCAACCTACAATCCGTCTTCTTCATAGACAATCTGTTTCTGCCGGTTGGAGGAAAAGAGAACTGTTGCTCCCTACTGGGACAGAAATACATTGCCTACAAGTCAGAAATTCACACACAAGATGAATAAGACTTTGATCTGTAGCTCCCGCGAAAAAAAGCAAAAGAGGTCAATAGACGTCTTTCGCAGTCAACGTTACTTTTTGAAAAGCTGTCAATAGACGTCTTTGGCATTGAAAGAGTTAATATTACAACTTTATCCTTTCAAATTCAGACATGTTTTCATAGTGTTGTGACTTTTTTTTGTAATATATGTACTTGATTGCTCAGAAATGTATGGCTTATTGCAAAAACATACTGTAAAATTACTACTGTTCTTGTAATAGTTCAACTTTATTTCTCATACAATTTTGACTATAGTTTTTGGTTTTAAAGTAAAGTTAGAGTGTTTTATTGGAATGATGGAATTTAGAACTTATAAATTAGAACTTAAAACAAAATACCTGCACAGTTCTCAAAGCTTTTATGATGAAAACTGCTTGACCCGATTCTCATTTCTATTACATGCAATGGGGAAAAGTGATTCTAAATCCAAGACGGTTTAGCCAACAAGTCATGTCTGACCTTACAGCCAACTCAATAATCCATTTTTCTAATAACACTTTCAAAATCAGTAGTTTGACACTATACACTGGTGGCACAAACACTCCTCTTTATTAGTCTGCAGACATTTGTAAGTAAACCGAGTATCTTCACTATACTGTATAACATTTTACTACTGCTGTTCTTTTGGAAGTTTTCACTAATGTCTACTGGAGGTGATGTGATATTTACTTTGGGGAGGTGAGGAGGAGGCTCTTCCCTGACCTGACCCATCCCCCAGCCTTGTTCTCAGAGACATCTTTGGGCTTGATGACATCTTATCCACACTGGATGACAGCCGGAATTTTATAATATCCTAAGGGGTAAATGGTTTAATATAAATTTAAATAACATCCTTAGACAAAATGTAAGACATATGATGTGAATCTCGGGGGGAACAACTGAACTCACCTGTGTCTTTGCTTTCTTGGACATGTGCTTTGCTTCATCCTTACTTGTTACCTGAGGGTTCCCTGAAGGTGGTGCAGGGCTCTCAATCTGGGTTGTACTGTAGACCATGACTCCAAGAGGGTTTGGCTGCGCACCGCCTTGCAGGACCAGCTGTGTCTCTTCCCCCTTCCAGTCCGTCGCCTCCTGGAATGGACACAACATTGCCCAACGGAGGCACTGCAGGAAAGCTGCCCGGGATGTTGACGTAGCCGACAGCTGTGTGACGGAGAAAAAAAAAAAAAACACAAGACCACATGAGAGAGGTGTCAGACACTGAAATCAATAAAGTCGCTTTATCTAGAGATCCAATACAAGAGTGTTATCATTGTTTATTTATGTTTTTATTACGCTTGTAGTTATACAGAGGTGTAGAACTGTACTGCATTATACTGAAAGCTGTTTCTGATCATCTTTTACAGTAATTACTAGACTGAAAAAAAAACCATGCCTGAAATCATTCATCATGTTGTTACTAATTGATGTTAAATTTATGAGTAACACCCCCAAATGAAACTCGGCAGCCGCGTCCGCTATTGTCAAATACAGTTTTGTTAAATACCTCAAACCTGTGTGTGGCTGTATATCTTTTACGTTGTTTTGCGCGAGAGGAAAGACGTGATGATGCAAGTGCACAATCAAAGAGGTCACTTTTCAAGCAGTTTTAAGCCATAAAATGGCTTAAAACTGGCTTAAAAATGGCTTAAGTGGCAAAAATGCATTTGATAAGAGCTTGCATGGATCATTGGCTTTGCATTTGAATTTGCATGTATTAATATGCTCGACAGCAAGAAGGAAGTGAGAGTGTAGAGTGCAGAAGGTTATGCATTATAGGGACATTTTTACGCACGCACATGCGCACACGCATGCGCACACACAGTTTAGTTCCAAATATGAAAATTATAAATAGCTCATGGTGTTATATTTGTAAATACTTATTTTGATGTAAAACAACCAATGTTTGTGTTGATTATGTTGTGGTGCTGTTTAGATATTTGAGCTGTCACAAAAGCAAACTATTTGTGTCACGGTGAAAGTTGTGCTTAAAATGTATCTTTTCACAAAAAAAACTTTTTTTCTCCCTTTTTTTTGTTGGAAACTGATATTTTCCTGAAACTTACCTATGTTCTTACTGCTGATTGCTAAAGAACGGAAAGAGGTAGAAACAAACTTTTTTTTTTGATGAAAGACAAGTATAATCTTTCTTTTGGTAGGTTCCATGTTTATACAGTATAATCATAGAACACAATATTCTGTGTCTTGAAAAATCAACCAAAATCGTCTAAAATGGTTGATACCGAAGGGGTTGAATTTTGAAAAACGTCTGGGATTGACTCCTCCCTGAGCTACCACCTTATCGTGGTGGAGGAGTTTGCGTGTCCCGATGATCCTAGGAGCTAAGTTGTCAGGGGTTTCTATGCCCCTGGTAGGGTCACCCACGACAAACAGGTCGCAGGTTGAAGGATCAGACAAAGAGTAGCTCAATAGACCTCTATGATGACAAAAAACATTGGACCACATTTTCCCTTGCCCGGACGCGGGTCACCGGGCCCCCCTCTGGAGCCAGGCCTGGAGGAGGGGCACGATGGCGAGCGTCTAGTGGCCGGGCCTACGCCCATGGGGCCCGGCCGGGCACAGCCCGAAGAGACGACATGGGTCACCCCTCCAATGAGCTCACGGGAGGGGCCAAAGGGGTCAGGTGCAGAGTGAGCTGGGTGACAGCGGAAGGCGGGGACCTTGACGGTCCAATCCTCAGCTACAGAAACTAGCTCTAGGGACATGGAACGTCACCTCTCTGGTAGGGAAAGAGCCTGAACTGGTGCATGAGGTTGAAAAGTTCAGGCTAGATATAGTCGGACTCACCTCAACGCACAGCAATGGCTCTGAAACCAGTCCTCTTGAGAGGGGTTGGACCTTGTTCCACTCTGGTGTTGCCAGCAGTGAGAGGCGACGGGCAGGGGTGGCAATTCTTGTTGCGCCCCGGCTTGTGGCCGGCATGTTGGAGTTTAACCCGGTCAACGAGAGGGTAGTTTCCTTCCGCCTTCAAGTGGGGGGACGGGTCCTGACTGTTGTTTGTGCTTATGCACCAAACAGCAGTTCATAATACCCACCTTTTTTGGAATCTCTAGAGGAAGTACTGGAGAGTTCTCCCTCAGGCGATTCCCTTGTTCTGCTGGGGGACTTCAATGCTCATGTTGGCAGCGACAGTGAGACCTGGAGAGGCGTGATTGGGAGGAACAGCCCCCCTGATCTGAACCCGAGTGGTGCTTTGTTATTGGACTTCTGTGCTCGTCACAGATTGTCGATAACAAACACAATGTTCAAGCATAAGGGTGTCCACAGGTGCACTTGGCACCAGGACACCGTAGGCCGCACTTCCATGATTGACTTTGGGGTCGTATCATCGGACTTGTGGCCATATGTTTTGGACACTCGGGTGAAGAGAGGGGCGGAGCTGTCAACTGATCACCACCTGGTGGTAAGTTGGCTCCGATGGTGGGGGAGGATGCCGGTCAGACCTGGCAGGCCCAAACGTATTGTGAGGGTCTGCTGGGAACGACTGGCAGAGTCCCCTGTCAGAGGGAGTTTCAACTCCCACCTCTGGGAGAGCT
The DNA here is from genome assembly GCF_027744805.1 of Dunckerocampus dactyliophorus. Classification (NCBI taxonomy): domain Eukaryota; kingdom Metazoa; phylum Chordata; class Actinopteri; order Syngnathiformes; family Syngnathidae; genus Dunckerocampus; species Dunckerocampus dactyliophorus. The sequence goes on along the minus strand of NC_072819.1, from coordinate 23,477,418 downwards.
TCGACCATGTTCTGAGGGAGGTGGCGGACATTGAGTCTGAATGGGCCATGTTCCGTACCTCTATTGTCGAGGCAGCTGATCGGAGCTGTGGCCGTAAGGTGGTTGGTGCTTGTCGTGGCGGTAATCCCAGAACCCGTTGGTGGACACCAGTGGTGAGGGATGCCGTCAAGATGAAGAAGAAGTCCTATCGGGCCTTTTTGGCTCATGGGACTCCGGAAGCAGCTGACAGGTATCGGCAGGCCAAGCGGTCTGCAGCTCTGGCAGTCGCTGAGGCAAAAACTCGGACATGGGAGGAGTTCGGAGAAGCCATGGAGAATGACTTCCGGACGGCTTCGAAGTGATTCTGGACCAGCATTTGGCATCTCAGGAGGGGGAAGCAGTTCACAGTCAACACCGTGTATGGTGGGGATGGTGTGATGCTGACCTCGACTCAGGATGTTGCGAATCGGTGGAAAGAATACTTCGAAGACCTCCTCAATCCCACCGACAGGTCTTCCTATGAGGAAGCAGAGCGTGGGGACTCCACGGTGGGCTCTCCTATCTCTGGGGCTGAGGTTGCTGAGGTTGTCAAAAAGCTCCTTGGTGGCAGGGCCCCGGGGGTGGATGAGATCCGCCCGCATTTCCTTAAGGCCATGGATGCTGTAGGCATGTCTTGGTTGACACGACTCTGCAGCATCGCGTGGACATCGGGGGCAGTACCTCTGGATTGGCAGACCGGGGTGGTGGTTCCCCTTTTTAAGAAGGGGGACTGGAGGGTGTGTTCCAACTATCGTGGAATCACACTCCTCAGCCTCCCTGGTAAGGTCTATTAAGGGGTTCTGCAGAGGAGGATCCGCCGGATAGTTGAATCTCGGATTCAGGAGGAGCAGTGTGGTTTTCATCCTGGTCGTGGAACTGTGGACCAGCTCTACACTCTCAGCAGGGTCCTTGAGGGTGCATGGGAGTTTGCCCAACCAGTCTACATGTGCTTTGTGGACTTGGAAAAGGCATTTGACCGTGTTCCTCGAGGAATTTTGTGGGGAGTACTCCGGGAGTATGGGGTATCGGACCAGCTAATTCAAGCTGTTCGTTCCCTGTATGACCGGTGTCAGAGTTTGGTTCGCATTGCCGGCAGTAAGTCGGACCCGTTTCCAGTGAGGGTTGGACTCCGCCAGGGCTGCCCTTTGTCACCAATTCTGTTAATTATTTTTTTTTTTATTTTTATGGACAGAATTTCTAGGCGCAGCCAGGGCGTTGAGGGGTTCCGGTTTGGTGGCTGCAGGATTGAGTCTCTGCTTTTTGCAGATGATGTGGTCCTGCTGGCTTCATCAAGCCGTAAACTTCAACTTTCACTGGATCGGTTCGCAGCCAAGTGCGAAGCGGCCGGGATGAGAATCAGCACCTCCAAGTCCGAGTCCATGGTTCTTGCCCGGAAAAGGGTGGAATGCCATCTCCAGGTCGGGGATGAGATCCTGCCCCAAGTTGAGGAAGTACCTTGGGGTCTTATTCATGAGTGAGGGAAGGATGGAACGCGAGATCGATAAGCGAATTGGTGCGGCGTCTGCAGTGATGCAGACTCTACATCGGTCTGTTGTGGTGAAGAGAGAGCTAAGCCAAAAGGCAAAGCTCTCAATTTACTGGTCGATCTACGTTCCTACCCTCACCTGTGGTCATGAGCTTTGGGTAATGACCGAAAGGACAAGATTGCGGGTACAAGCGGCTGAAATGAGTTTTCTCCGTAGGGTGGCTGGGCTCTCCCTTAGAGATAAGGTGAGAAGCACTGTCATCCGGGAGAGACTCGGAGTAGAACCGCTGTTCCTCCGCATTGAGAGGAGCCAGATGAGGTGACTTGGGCATCTGGTCAGGATGCCTCCCGGACGCCTCCCTGGGGAGGTGTTCAGGACAAGCCCGACCGGTAGAAGGCTTCGGGGAAGACCCAGGACACGTTGGAGAGACTATGTGTCCCAACTGGCCTGGGAACGCCTCGGGATCCGCCGGGAGGAGCTGGACGAAGTGGCCGGGGAGAGGAAAATCTGGGCCTCCCTGCTTAGGCTGTTGCCCACGCAACCCGATCTCGGAAAATGGATGGATGGATGGTCTGGGATTGAATGAGTTAATTTTAATTCATGAATTGCAGTCGGCTGCATGGTGGCCTAGTGGTTGCATGCGGACCACAAAGTCAGGAGATCTGGAAGCTCTAGGTTCGAATGTCTGGAGTTTACATGTTCTCCCCATGCGTGCATGGGTGGGTTTTCTCCGGCTTCCTCCCATATTCCAAAAACATACATGTTACGTTAATTGGGGACTCACAATTTTCCATAGGTGTGAATGTGAGTGTGAATGTTTGCTTGTCTATATGTGCCCTGCGATTGGCTGGCGCCCAAAGTCAGCTGGAATAAACTCCAGCATACCCTCGCGACCCTACTGAAGACAAGCGGCATAGAAAATGGATGGATGGATGAATTGCAGTCTCGTACAACCTGTACAAAAAAGAACAACAAGGTGGAAAGATTCTGGTCTACATGAAAACTCAACAGATTCCTACCAAAAAAACAGATTAAAACGATTTACGCGGTTATGTGTATAAACGTGTTGTTCTTTAAGAAAAATGATATGAATGATATTTACGGGGGTTATGAAATAAACACTATTCACACCAAATGCTGAGGTACCACAAATGACAACTATATGAAACAGATGTAGAAGCAGGCCCATGTAACAATGCCCCACCTAAAAACAAAGTGTGCTCTAAACATATTCTGTATGTACCAACTTTGGGGCGTCAGACGTCAGACGTTTGATGGAATAATATCTAATAATAATGATGTCATCTCGACAAAGATACGTGAAGTTGCTGTTTATCTTGTGTTCTGGATGGTGTGGTAAAATGTGAAAGTCAAAGAAAAGAGTATCTTCTATGGAGATTTTTATTCTGATGTGCACCAACATTTATGGGCACTTGCTATGCACATGTGCCACCTATTCATTCACAGTGTTTCATGGAAATTAGCTGTGTAGTTTTCGCATAATCCTGTGTCCTGCTAAAATGTAAAAACAAACAACAACACTTGCTTTTGCACTTGGTGAAATTAACTACCATTTGATGTATAGCCCCGAAGTATAAGATTTGTCTTTTTCAGTCTTTTATTCTGGGTCTAGAAATGTATTCATTCAAACCAACAGGTGGCACCAAACAACTCCTCCCCAAGCGAGTCAGATTTTCTTTGATTTAGAAAATGCAGCATGTCAAGGGTTTGCGTGGGAGGTGGTACAACGCTGTGTCTGCAGTTGTTGATATGCATCAACATATCATTTTGACAATTTAGCAGTTAATAAAAAGCCTCTAACCTCAAAAATCTACTGCCTTGCTGGAGCAATACCTTCAGTAAGGACGTATGTGGATTTCCACAACCCTTGGTAGTCTGGCAATGGAAAAGTGTGAAGTATAAATATATATTTTTTTTGTATTGTGTTTACAAGCACAGGTGACAATTCTCTAAACTGTTATTGATAACCCTCTGTACTGTGGAGGGCACCTAAAGTCCAACCCATCGCACCTCCATATAAAAAATCTTTAAAAAGTCAAAACAAAAGGCCTTTAAAGCTTTAAATCCTCCACAGGGGACTGACTGCAGGCTATCGCTGAATCGATTAATAAGCTAGTCAGCTTCATACGAGTGTAATCAATCACAGGTGGGCCGGTGCGGAATACACAAGGAGCCTGAAAGTGCACATTGTTCAGAACCAAGTGCAGCCCATAATGGTTCACTCAATACTTACAATTCCTCTGAGCATATTTCTTTACAAGAAAACCATAATCCCATGGTATAGGTCATCGGTCACATAAAACAACAACTGTATTTTAAATGTTACGCCTACAGTAGTGCTGATGCGGATGTCAGAAACAATACATTTCTAATTTAACTCCCTAGAAAGAAATAGAAGTGAGTAGTCAAGTCTTCCCCATGAGCAAAAAAAAAAAAAAGTTGACCATTTTTGGTCAGTTCTGGCCTCTCTCATCTCTACAAAATTGGTTACTTTGCATCTTACCCCCTTTTACACATCTGATTTGCTCAAAAGTGAAGAGATAACACCAGCTTTCAGTGTAAGAACGGTTAAACAAGCTGATGAGAAGCACTCAATTTTGTCAAAACAGTTTTCAGCAGGCGTGCTGCCAAAGGAAAATAGGAGACGACCCCAAATTTGAATTTCCCTGACTTACGAATATGCCTTATTTAACAAATTATTACAAGCAACTGTTTTTGTTTAATACCTACAGCGCATAAGTCAATATTCAAAAATAAAATTATCTTTTTTCCCCAAAATATACCATTACCCAAATGTAAGATAGCATTTTTCCCTATAAACCAGTCATGGTAAGAAACGACTTCTTTATGACACTAATATTACGATCATGTGAAGCTAGGAGAATATACACATTGTTACATTTCTCTACTATTTCTCCCCAACAAAGTAAAAATGTTTTTAATGACAGGCACAACAAAAAACGCACACCAATGACTGAAATACTCCATCAATGCTGCCCTAAATGTGGGATGTCTTAGAATTGTTGTTATCAGGTAATACCTGAACAGGTGGCTGAACATTGTCAGTAGAGCCAACATTTTCATCAGTGTAGCTGCCACCGTGTTCCTCACAAATATTGCGCAAAATATAGCATGTAACCATGACACTGCTCAAACTTTGCAGTCATTTATTTTTAGGAGACACCATCTTCCTTTCAGCCTTCCAAACGGCATCTCCACAACAGATCATGCACAGCTGAGACTGTAATTATACGTTGTTTGTTGTGGGGTCAAACTTCCTGTGTCAGAGCAGGGCTTCATCAGCCAACTTGGCAAGGAGTATGCCAGGTCTCCAATCAGGTAATGTCCTAAAGTCTGAGATGCAACTGTCCATCGCTGAGCAGACCCACCAAGCTTGATTGTTGCAGCACTCTGGAATTGTGCACACACCCAAGATATCCAACACAAACGTCTCAGCATTGTCCTTTTCCGTTTACAAACAGCAATTACGGGAATATGACTACCATCAATGGCGCTCACATATGTGGTGCTCCCCAGCGACTGTTAAAAAATGTGGCCATTTCTACCAACTTGGTAGCATCTGCCTGAAAAGGAAGCAATACACTAGTGGCTATTATTGCAGACGTCCCGCAAGCAGTTGAACACACTTCATTGGCCGACTTCAAACAGATGGCTTATGGTACTGTCTTCTGTCCTGTAGCAAGCTTCCGAAGAGCAACAATCACTTGTTTTTCAGCGGGGATGCTGTGTCCCTTCTCACTATTGCCTGCAACTCGACATTTTTGCTGGTCACCTGCCTTAGGACGACAATGTATGCTAACACTAAAGTTGCTCAGAGACTTGAGAGTACTATGTGCGGAGCAGACTGCGCGAAATGTCTGCAGTCATCAGAGCATGCCCTGTCGCATTGTTTCCTTTGAAATTTCTGTGAAACACTACATTTCCCACAATCATTGTGCATAGTTTTTATTCTGTCATGGCGTCCTACGCTGACGACAAGGAAGAAGGGATGCTCTGCCTACTAGCTTTGCAAAGCAGTGGAATAATGTAAAGCCATTAAATTCCAATAAAGAAAATGAAGAGAGACGTATTGATGCTGAAAAGCATTTTCTATACTATTGAATGTCATCAGAAAAAAAAATTGTGATCAAGTTCAGCGCTGAGCCCCACTACGTCTGCACTATAGGAGTCACTGCTCACCAGTCAATGTTGCACAGAGGACGGCTGCATATAGTAAAATTTTAGCTAGTAGTGGGCAGATACCAGGGGGAAAAAAGAAAAAAAAAAAGAAAATCGGCCTGTATCAAAAACTTCTGATATTGGCACTCCGATACAAGCAGTCGATTCCAGACTAAGCCTTCTATCCAGCAGTGATCACAACAACAGCATGTGCAAACATGTTAAAAGTAGCAAAGAGTAGGAATGAATATCAGCTGTGTTGGCAGTATTTTTCCATTAAAGTTTGAAAAAGACGTTGCAGCTGAATGCAAAACTTTACATGCACACACAGAACCAGGGAAGTTGAATACGACCAACCTCATAGCACATTTGAAGCATCAGCCAATGAGAAACTCTCACAAAAAGTCAGCTATAACAGTAAAGAGCCAGCCCCTGTCGTGGCGAGTAATGCCGGGTTTAAACACGTATTTCAACACCTCGAACCTCGCTATATTATAGCTAGCTGCCACTACATTGTTGATAAAAACGATTCCCTGCCTATTGTTCTCTGTTTGAGTAATATCACTTGAGCAAGCCTTTTCTGATATTTCCACACTACAAAACCAGTAATTCAAGATTCAAGATGAGTTTTATTGTCATATGCACAGTAAAACAGCAGTTATACCATGCAATGAAATTCTTATTCTGTTCATTCTCCCAAGAAAAGAAAGAAAACACAAGAAAGAATAAGAACATGAGAAACATAAATACCAACGAATTAAGCAACAACAACAGAAGAGACATTAATACAAAAAAATAAATAAATAAACAAATAAATAAATAAATAATAAAGTGCTATGAGTGTGTGAGTGTGTTGTGTGTGGCGTGTTCGCGTGCTTCGTTGAGAAGCCTGATGGCCTGTGGGTAAAAGCTGTTTGCCAGCCTTGTGGTCATTTTCTCTTGTGGGAAAGCTTAAATGCTGGTAATAAAGGTATGTAGGATTTGTGCTGATATCGGATCGATATGGGTATAAGACGATATTCAAGGCCACAAGATCAGCACTTACACAACTTAAAGGCAACATTAATTGCTTTTTATTTCCTGCAGTGAGTGAGTAAAGATCTGTTTGGGGTGAGAGAAAAAAAAAACAAAACAACAACATATGCTGCAGAAAATCAGTTTTTCGAGGGAGTAAGAGATACCTCAGTCACATAATGTTATCTCAGGGAGGCTCACTGTGCCACAATTTGACAACACCTGCTTTAGAGCCTTAAGTCTATGATCCAGGGTCTGCATGGCAACTCCAGACATGCTAGTTAGAGTACTGTCACCATGATTGTGAAGCTGTTGTTATTTTTTTTTTCCTTTTTAATAAGGCTTTTCAGAGCTTCACACAAATTAAGTCGAGGAGAACGCAGATCGATATTCAATTCTTCTGGAGAGGTTGTGTGTTTCAGACCATAATTTGACCTCCCAAGTAGCATAACCCACATCTCATTTATTCAATTGTAACTTGAGAAATATATAGCAGCCATAAAAACAGATAGCAATGAAGCACCCGGTTGTTCAATACCTTAGTCTGAAATGAATAACTGAAATAACTGAATGCAATGAAACAGTGTATTTGCAATGTCAGTATTTTGCTAAGTGATCCAATTAGAAAACTTTATGGCACAGGCAGAAAAAGACAGTGTGGAGGGAAAAAAGAGCATAAGGAAATGGATCTCACCCACGTTTTGAACATGTCTATGTTTAGAAAAAAAAGGAAGCGAGAGCAACGTGACTGTCTAGCACATTCTTCTTGTATTATTCAATGAATACGGTGCTGTGTAGGAGGGATTCGGGGGCAGAAACGCTGGCTGAGCTCTAAGAGAATAGGAGAGAAAAAGCACAGATAGGAGGCCCTTTCCTACATGCTTGCTTACAGCCTTGGGGAGAGCTTTTATCTGTCCTCTACTTATCACATGCGTTCACTTATATCCCAATCATCGGGATAAGACAATGGCTTCATGTTCAACACTGGGAACGTAAAGGAAGAATTTAAAGAGCTGTGAGCCAATTGTAACATGCTATATACTGTATCTTCCAAACACGATCAAGCAAGTTCGAACTTATTAATGATCATACAGAGAGATCTTTCAAAAGCACTGGAATTGTACATTGTAAGACAATGGCACAAAAATCTAAAGCTGGTAGAGGCACCAATCTGCTATCCCCGTGCTTTTTATACTTGGGAATGATGTGATCTACATATGAACTGCATAAAGCTGCGGGAGCTTGGGGTATTAAACAACAGGATTAAGGCAATCTCAGTGGGACTCCTTGGTTTGCAGTAAACAAACAGGGATATAAGAGTTTCATTCAAAAAAATAAAAATCACATGCAAGCACACAGTCCATTCCATTGAGTCACACTAAGGCTGCAGGATGACAATAAGCACTTCTGAGAGCGGAGGTGGTGGTGAAGTGCATTGTGGTATGGAAACAATACAATGTTGTGTAGGAGGTAGTTTCATGATGCTCGCACGTGTTGGGTCTGGAGGGTCCAACACATGTTGAGTGTGAATTGCGATGAAAAGATACGCACCCAGAACATATTTTGTTATCCCAATTCTTGGGTATGTCTTAGCTGTTGCAGCAAGTCCAAGAGTTTTCACAGTGGAGCAGCTATGGCATTATGCTATGAGTAGGCCATTCCACTGCTTGCGTTAACTACTAGGGTGTTTTTACCTGTGAGTTGGAATATTTAGACCAATAAAAGGAGCTTCGAGCAATACAAATGTAACCGCTAATTAGCTAGCATCTTCCATTGTTATCAAAAGATGGAGGAAAGCCTTTTGGTTAACTTCTTATTACCTTTGCATGACAATCAGTGCAATGTGACTTTTATGTTTTTTTATGTATGACTTTGTTCTCCTCATTCATCAGACGAAAACGATGACCTCACCCACCGCCGCCCCATCGCAGTCACGTGACCAGAAGTTAGCTTTACCAACAAACTTGGCTTTATTTTGTTGTCTTATACTCAATAATGGCTCGCAGAAGTAGAGTAATTCCACTTCTCGTAAACCTAGATTAGCCTTGGAAAGTGGAAGACAACATACTTATGCCCATGTGTTATTTATCCTATGGTTTGGTGGATCACGTGGTTAAGTCTGCGTCTTTTCACAGCGCCACACGCAGGTGTGCCTCGTGGATTGCATCGTTTTCACTCAGTGATCCGTTCCCATCTGGATGCAACTATTTACTAATCTGGCACAGTGTGGACAAGAGTTATTTTCAACCCACCAAAAAAATCTCAGGAGCATTCCCGTGTGGACAGGGCGTAAGACGAATGTTCAAAGTGTCTTTCATTGTTTTAATGTGTGAGTACTGCTCGTTCAAAATATTAAAATGTTATCTGAAACATTACCTACCTGTACAGTTCCTGAGCCGATCCTGAGTACATGGCAGTGCCCATGGGTGCTGCTGAGCATACAGTATACAGTATACAGTCTTTGTTTTTGATATAAATAGCCTATTTTCATTTAAAAATCAGCCTAATTTGTGTTAATAAATAGTCAAAAATGATGTTTGTGTTTAACTTTAAACATAAGACCTATACTTAATATGCCTTCACAGAATCACCCCCTGCAGTTGTGCAATCCAAAGGAGCTGAGGTGAGCGCTAGACAACAGTCAACATCGACGGACTCATAATGGCTACTAAAAAAATCATCCAAAGTGTGGAAATATTTTGGAAAGGTTAACAATGACTCCAAGAAAGTAACGTGTAACTTGTGTAAGCAGCTTTTATCACAACCAACATGGCGTATCATTTAAAATGAGTAAGACTATAACGCCAACTTACAGTAATTTTATATCCCGACTATTGATTTTAATCCAGGAAATTAGGCTGCAAACTGAGAGTTGGGCAAGTTGTTGTTTTTCAAACCATGCAGTTCCTATTTTATGTGCACTTTGCTGATGTGTGATATGTCTGTTTGCCGACCGTTTTCCAGTTTTCTCCATCTTTATTACTTTTTGTGTCACTAAATAAATTAAGGTACTGTTGTTGCACACCATGTTTATTTGTTTATCTGAGTGTTTTAGCCTTTTTCTTTGAGGTGGATAGTCGCAAAGGAGATCTGTTTATTTGTAGGGATCCTCATTAACTATCTAATCCAACGAATCAGATTCAACTAGTCGAAGACAGCCCTAATTTTATGACAGGCGAAAAGGATGAAGTATTTTCATTATTTAATATCCTTATTATTTATCATTTTCATGATTTTCAATATAAAAGACATCATTTGATTCTCCACTGCATGTTCATTTATTTACGTATTTATTATTTTGATTTATTCTTGCACTGACGTTTTGAGGAAGAAACCACTTGAATTACCGTAATAACGGACGGTGCCATTTGATAGAGATGTCAAGAGACAGGAGACAATACATGAGACTGGGTCTACGAGAACGAGACGAGACAAGATTTTAACATTACTTTTAAGAAAAACACAATGAAAAAATAATAAAAAATATATATCACAGTATATTGCACTCTAGGAATTTTTTCTACTACATTACCTTGCATCGCTCCTCACAAGGCTACACTCTTGTGCACCGGTGTATGTTACCACCTCCACCCACCAAGACAAAGAGACTGTAAGACTGACAAAAGGGCTCACTCCGTTCATGCTGTTGTTCTATGGAGCAAGGTGCTGAAAGCACTGCACAGAGCAAACCCTCTCTCTGCTTGTTTGGAGGCAAGAGATGAGGAAAACAGACACACATGCATATGGCAATATGTTGAGGCCAGCAAAATTATCGAGTTCATTTTAATTTATTGTGTGATTAATTTATTTATTATCGCCCCAGGCCTAGGGCCACAGTTTTTTTCTGAATGAGGGTACTCCGGTTTCCTCCCACATCCAAAAACATGCAAGTTAGGTTAATTGGCCACTCTAAATTGTCCATAGGTATGAATGATGTGAATGGTTTGTCTATATGTGCCCTGCGACTGACTGGCCAGTCCGTGGTGTAAATGATTAACTATGATAGTGGTCAGAATGACAATAACTGTAAAGCACATCATTGTAAAAACTATAATCATATTGTCGATATTACCGTCGCTGTAATAAAACCAACAACACAATAACACTCTGGTTAACTCAGTGAGTAATGTGGTGAAGTACGTACGTATTGTGAGTGTGCATATGTACGTGTGTACAGGTATCTCTGTAAATGTGAAAGTCTTCATATATATAAAAGGTGCAAGAATGTGTGAGCGCGTAATTGTCACTGATAATGCATGAAAGGAGAGGGGGGCCCCCTCCATCGCCCAGAGAGCCCCTCCTCATCCCCCCCAAAAAAATAGCCAGGCTGAGCCCCCACCGCCAGAAAGCCACCAGGCCCACAGGGGCAGGCAGCACAAAGATCAGCCCCCCAAGAGCCAGCCCAGGGAGCCCCCCCGGGAAGACCAGCAAGGAGCCACAGAGAGGCAATCCCAACCAAAGACAGGGCGCCGGCAGGCCGGAGGGCAGCCAAACCCCAAGACCAGTGAGAGATCACACCCCACAAAGGCAGACGAGCACCGGGGGCCACACACCGGCAGGCCCAGAGATGCCCCGGCAACCGGAAAGAAGCCCGCCCACGCCGGAAGCGCAGCGGAGCCGGGGACCCCGGGGTCCCAGACACACAACCCAGAGCCCGAGGCACAGGGAACGCAGACCCCCAGGGAGCAGGAAGACCCTAGGCCACCCCATCCCAACGGCAGGACACTGCCAGCAAGGCAGACAGAGGAGCCAGCGAGAAGGAAAGCCGGGCAAACCAACACCCAGTGCCAGCTGACACCCACGGGGCAGCAAATCCCAGAGAGGGAATGGGAGTTCCGCACCCCAAGCCGCAGGGAGGCCAAGCACCAGAGCCGAGAAGGCGAGACCAGCAGCAGATCAGCCGCCAGACCCCACCAGCCACCGGGAGCCAGACCACCCACATGCCACCAGAGCCGACGCCTCACCACCCCCACCCTGAACAAGCCCGCGGACAGACCGGAGCAGACGGCCCAGCAGAGCACAAAGACCAGCGGCGACAAATGCCCAAGCGCCCGGCAGAGCACCACCCCCCCAGCAGGCCCGGCCCCAGGGCAACCTCCCGCCCGTCACCCAAGCCCACGGTACCCACGAGCAGGACCAAGCCCCACCCCATCAGACAGCCCGGCGCCCCAGCAGCCACCACAGTACAGCAACCACAAGCCCCCGCGGTGGCATGCGGGCCATCCGTAGTATCGGCACCACCCCCCGGAGACTACTGAATCCGCCCCAAGAGCGCAGAGGTGCCCGCAACCCATGTCAGTCCAAGGGAAGCGCCGCGAGCCGGGGGATAGCTGCCGCACGGTGGGCCCCTCACCTGACCAGCCCCCCCAAACCCTAAGTGTCTACTGTGCGATTAAAATTGGGGGGCGACAGGTCAGTGACATGGTAGGGGCAAAGGAGCCTCCGCAAGGCAAAACCCCTCCCCAACCACGCCCGACCGTAGACCACCCCCCAAAGTCCTATATGTATGTGAGGTGGTGCAGCGGAATAGGAAGGACGAGGGCACCACACGCCCACACCCCAACACTGCCCAAACCAAGCAGGTGGGGGGGATCAAGGACACATGACCGACAGGCCACACACCACAGCCCTGGCTCGGGCAAGCCACGGGCCGCAGGACACACCACAGGCCCTACCCAGCCCGCCAGGACGCCCAGTCCGGTCCACCCAACCCCCCAGAGGCGATACCCTCAGGGCCCCCCCACACCGGAGCACCACCGGAGGTAGCGTCCACAGCGCCACCCCCAAACCGCCAAACACCACGGACCAGCCACACACCCCAAGGCAGACCCGACTGCCACCAGAACAGTAGGAACCGCGCCCACACGGCCCACACACACAACCACAGCTGGCATGCTTTAATCTCACGACATCTTGTGACGCGAGATCATGTGACACCCCTACCATTTAAACTAAATGGAATAATGTGTGTTTAAAATGTGTTTTTTTTGTTTCAATGTATGAATATTGGCCGTTAAAATGTCTGAAAAATTACCTATAGAGTTAAATTAAGGTTTTATGATGGTGACAGTTGGAAAGGATCAAGTATTTTCATGATTTGTATAATTTTTGTTAGGGAAAAAAAAAAAACAAAAAAACTTTTTTTTGGCATATTAATTTATTCATCCATGTATTTACTTTACTAATATTTATTTTATTTTTGCAATGACATTTTTTTTAACTAATATTTATTTTAATTTTGCACTGAGACTGAGGCAAGAACTATTTGAATTTATCACATAATTTGCAAGTTGAACTAAAACTTTAATACCAGGTCTGTTGCTTCTCCTTATCCTGCGTGGAAGTTGATCAATAGCCAATTTCCTCAAACAGAGTTAGATTAGACCGTTGAGCCGGGTGATACAGAAGGTCGAAAATCCATCATATTTTACTGAGCAGAGAAAGCAGAATCTTGTTTTAATAGTGCACTTGTGGAGGAATCGAAATAGAAACAGCAGCCTACGGCACAAACAAGGAAGCACCGGCATTTCTCATAAAGTTGCACTGAAAAAATAACAGGCAATGTCACTGCACGCGTAATTGCTCCAACTGGCAAAACATTTTTGAGGGAAAGAATCCATCAACCTTGTTTGGAGGTGTAAAACATAATGCTGCAGCATCTCAACACAAATAAAAAGTAGGTTTCAAGAAAGACCTCATGTCTGTCACCTGGAGCCAGAAAAGCAATCATCAAACTTAAGGCAGGGACCTACAAAAAAAAAAGAAAAAAAAAAAGGACAGAGTGAAAGAAAATGAAGCAAAATCATCCAAAGGTGACACACTGTGAATTTCGAATCATACACTCCTGAAACTCTATTATCCGACAAGATGGGACGAACTGGCAACAAAGTCATCAAAAGTCCAATATTCACCATCACTTCTTCCTCCACATAAAAGTGACATCACTAATGTTAGAGATAAAACAATTCAGGGCTGCATTTTTACTTTTAAAGAGCGAAAAGTTTGCAGTGAGGCAAACTAAAGCCTCTCAAGTTATGTGTCGGAGAAAAAAGGCGAGATACCAAGCAGCTATGAGGGCTTCTGAGAGCACAGCATGAATTAATCCTAAATTAGGGGGACGTGAGCACTGATGGGAGACAAAGGCTGACAGTTATTACTATTACCGCATGTCTTTTGGGTTCTGCAAGTAATTATTTTAGCCCAGGACTCTGCAGCAGAAGCTCTTGTTACTGTATTGTACTTCCTCTACACAATGAGAAGCCCTGGAGGGAGCGAGTGAACATGCGCTGAGATCATTAACTTAAGAGCACTAAACCATTCACATTTTCATCCATCTATCTGCATGAGCGCTCTAAATGAACCCAGCAGGGGACCATGCTTTATTGAGGATGGGAAAATAAGACCTTGTCTTCAATCATGGCTTCAAGGAGAGAGTCTTGTAATGCTTGTTTTATGCTTTCGTTTCCATTGTATATACATCATTTTTGACAAGTATTGCACAGTTCTTGAAACAATAAAAAAAAATACAATAACTATGTTAACCCATTAAAATAAGAACACATTGCAGGCCTTCTTCTTATTAGCTAAATAGTTGGCAACACAACTGAATAGCAAGATAATTCTGCTTGCTTTCATTCAAGCATGTTGGTGGTAATGTCATGGTCTGGGCTGCATGAGTCCTGCCAGCAATGAGGAGCTGTGCAACAATGACAGCTGTATGTTGAGTCATTTTCAGTTGATAATAAATCTATACTTATTTACAAGCTGCACAATGCCTACTCTACATTATATCCAAGTTTACAGTAATTTCGATAGTATTGTTCCTAGTAGAAATGTGAGGTCTGTGCTTACTTTTTTAAGATATAATGTATAGCCTATGTCTTGCTCTGGCTTCACAGTATGCAACGAAAGTAAGGCTAAAGAGTTTCCTTCTTTTAGACTGTGGTTGTTACATACTGTACATCTCAATCTACAGCTGTGGTGTTAGTGTCTTTTTTTTTCCAAGTGCCAGCAAACAGTGTTTCATTTGTTTTTCTCATGTCACCTATATATACTCTACACAGTTCAGAGAAAGCTTGTTGCATTTTTTTGCTGGTCATTTGTTTCACCTGTATTGGGTATCGGGTATTTCCTGCTTAATTCAAGTGGGTTATTTCAGCAATTGTTCAACATGGACACATTACATCAGAGCGTAAGCTTACAAAGAGCACACCAGGGCCACATTTGGTGTGGAAAAGCCATTGCTACGACAACTTATGTAGACTTTGGTAAAGACCTAAACTAACTGTTACACAAACGTGTTTTTAGTAAAGCAGAGGAAAGTAGCACCAAGAGGGCCGATATCTTCTTTTGCTTCAAAAAGCCACTGCATGAGGCAAAGCAGATGTGACAATTAGAAGTGTAAACTGATTTTCCAACAGTTGTTCAAGCCTCAGATGAATCCAAAATGCCATTAGCCACAACTGCTGTTATCATTCACGACAGGATTTAGGCTCCCCCAGAGTGCCGGGCATGGCCTTAGTGTGAGGTGACCATCCACAAAGCAACTATTAGATGTGCAAACATTATCGCCACTGTCTGTCTAGCTTCCAGGGGGATGCATCAGTCTGGAGAGAGATGGCACGGCTGGTAGACTGTGACAGGGTACGACTCACTCTGGGCCTATCGCAGAGGGGGGAGATAGATACACTCCTCAGCGGGGGGAGAGCTGACATTCATTTTAATTAGGCAGGCATAGTATTCTCTCTGTGGCATATAACCTCCCTTGCCTTGTACTCAACTTTTTCTCTTGATGTACAAAAAGTGTGTGTGTGTGTGTGTGGGGGGGGGGGGGGGGGGGGGGGGGGGGTAGTGCCTTAAGGTAGGATTGACCTCCAGGGAAAGAGTCACAAATCAACTAAATATAGCACTTCTAAATCCTGATGACATTACAGCTTAAGCTGTTTGATTAACATTTAATTAACATTTACGTGGCATTTCACATCAGAAACAAACAAAATATAACCTTGAGTGTGAGGTCGACACCAGTGGAAGGAGTTTGGAGTGGGTGGTCAAGAAAACTACCACGGAGAATAGTGGGGGATGATAGGAAACTGGGCATTTTAATGAGCATGTTATTGGGGGAGCTTTTCATTCAGAAAACATCATTATGACCTGCTGGGCTCTCACAATCACTGTGCATACAGACACACATAAGCAGTCAAGCGCTTGTATACACAACTCACATCCAGCATTTCAGAAAAGTGGGAAGAAAGCACAACAATCTATACAGCGTGTATCTGTCACGAGCCAATTAAAATCCAAACAAGAGTCTCCGTGGCCCCGAGGAGAGGCTGTACGCCTACAGCTTTAATAAACACAGTCAAATAGGAGTCAAATTCCTCGTGTGGTAACACACATGGCCAATAACGCTGATTCTGATTCATTGGCCATGTCACTGCATTCGTCTCCACATCCGCCAGCAGCCTGTCAACCTACTAATCTCAGATATTTGATGGTAAAAAATTGAAAAGATAGCTCTAATGACATTTATACATTCATTTTTAATCATACATTTTAATCTTAGTTGTCATTAGTTACTGCGTCGACACAATTATCTTGAATAAATTGTTGCAGCGTTAACACTAACACAACTATTTATTCTTATACTGTACCCTATGTAACATATTTTACTTGGCAATAGAGCAGAAAACTATTTGCTATGAGTATTGTTCTCCAGTAGACCCAGGGGCAAGCATAAGAGTCCGGTGCAATGGGATTTGGGTCCACAAGTGCACTTGGCACCAGGACGCCACGTCTATGATCGACTTTGTAGTTGCAGAGAGGGGCTGAGCTGCCACCTGGTGATGAGTTGGATTGTGGTGTGCTGGGAACGTCTGGCACAGTCTCCCATTCGTCAAGTCTTCAACTCTCACCACTGGCAGAGCTTCGGCTGCATCCCAGGTAAGGACGGTGATATCGAGGTCAGGGCTGCCGTCAAGCTGAAGAGGGAGTCCTATCGAGCATGGATGGCTTATGGGGCTCCTGCAGCAGCTGACAGGTACCGGCAGGCTAAGCGGCACATGGCTTTGGTAGTGGTCGAGGCAAAAACTCTGGTGTGAGAGGAGTTCGGTGAGGCCACGGAGCACGACTTTCGGTCGGCCTCAAAGAGGTTCTGGCAAATCGTCCGGCGCCTCAGAAAGGAGAAGCAGTGCCAGGTTCACTGTGTTTACAGTGGGGACGGAAGCCTGCTGACCTCGACCGAGAATATAGTCGGCTGGTGGAAGGAATACTTTGAGGCCCTTCTCAATTCCACTGACATACCTTCCATAGAGGAAGCAGAGTCTGAGGACATGAACGCAGACAGTTTCATCACTGTGGCTGAGGTATCTGGGGTAGACAAAAAGCTCCGGGGGTGGACGAGTTTCGCCCTGAGTTCCTCAAGGCTCTGGATGTTGAAGGACTGTCTTGGTTGACACATCTTTTCAACATTGCGTGGAAGTTGGGAACAGTACCTCTGGATTGGCAGACCGTGGTGGTGGTCCCCCTTTTTAAGAAGGGTGACCAACTATGACCAACTATGTTCTAACTATAGTGGGGATCACTCACCTCAGCCTCCCATGGAAAGTCTATTCCAGGGTACTGAAGAAAAGTGTATGACCGTTACATGAGGTGCAATTTGGTTTTCGTCCCGGTCGTGGAACACTGGACCAGCTCTACATCCTTACAAGGGTGGTAGACGGTAAATGGGAGTTTGCATCGGTCTACATGTGCTTTGTGGACTAGGAAAAGGCATTTAACCATGTCCCTGCTCTGGGAGTTATGGTTATGGTTTAACCAAACTGATCTTTTTTGCACATAACAAATTAAGATTACTTTTATAGTTATTACCCCATATCTCCACATAATAAGTTAGATATGGTAATACCAAAGAACACTAAAGAGTATGGAGTGATTTTTGATCAAGAACAAATTTAGCTTTTTTCAATATTGAGGTATTTCTTGCCACCTTATGTTGTATATTTTTGAGATTTCCAGTTCATGTTTTCATCTATTATGATCCCCCCGAAATGTTTTCATTCACCCTTTCAATATTCACACCGTCGATTTGTATTTGCACGTTTGCATTCTTTCTGCTATTACCAAATCACATTATTTTAGTTTTACTTAGGTTCAAGGATAATCAATTTTTATCAAACTATCTTTTTATTTCCTCTGTGACTGTTTTCATTAGCTCTTGTGTGCTTTCCCCAGAACAAAAAGCAGTGGCCATTAAGTCGATCGCGAGCTACCGGTAGATCGCCAAGGTAGTTTGGGTCGATCGAGTAAACGTCACTTTGTAGTTGTCATGTGACATCAGTCAGCTGACATTAAGCTCCATTCCTGATTCGCGCTTGCTCCCCCGCAGCGTTTCAAGCTACACACAAAGATGCAAGTTTCATCTTTATTATTGTGATTATGGATGAACTAACTCTGCGGTAAGATGTCTATATCTGTAACAAAAGTTATCTGTTCACTTGTAGCAGCTAGTTACATAGAAAAAAAGTGTATTGTTTACTGGCTTTGCTTCACGTCATAAACTCTACTACAGAAATCAGTGTTTTCTACACGTTCGCTTCTTAAACTGTTATTTCATGATGAAATTAAAAACGTGCCCATTGGTGAAACCTTTTCAATATGTTGCCTTGACTTCGGCTGCATTGTCTTTTGCATCATCATTTTAAATTCTTGTATATGGGTAATGTTTGATAGCAAATGCTAACTGGATGTAATACATGAAGTAATGAACGTTACATAGCTAATTTGACTGACATAATACCAGTACACTAGGTTCTCTACTTACGAACATCCGATTTGCGAACACTCAGAGATACGAACACAAGCTGACTGGTCTATATGTTCATTTATTTTGTCGAGTATCAATGACGCTCTACAGTGCTACCGTATCATCTACGAGGAGAAGAAAAGGAAGACCATACAAACTTCCATTGAAAGCTTCTTCAAACGTAGATCTGCTACTCCTGCACCAACTGACTCGCCACCAATGCCTACACCTTCGTCTGTACCTTCGTCGCCAATTGCTTCCACCTCAGTAGTTTCCCTGAACTACCTGTTGTGTTTGCAGATACATTATGCTATGCCTTGTCGTAACTCCATATTTACACTGCTACATGCTTGACCAGTAGAGGGCACTGTGACACTGCTAATGGGACCAACAGGAGAGGGGGGTGGAAATGGAGCTAAAAAAAAATTAAAATTAGACCTCATTTCCTGCAATCTGGTGATAACTGAGGCCTTTATGTCCTTAATTTCAAGAGTTTGTTGTTATTTTTATCCTTGGAATACATCGTTTAAGCCAAAACATTCTATTTATAAAATTACCGGTATTAGGAGAAACCCATTTTAGCTCAATTTCCTGAAATATTTTCCAATTTGAAGCAGCTGTAAATTCCGAAGATTTGAGTATAATTTTATGTCACTGGGGATCGCTTTTCTGGTTAATTTTCATTGAGAATAGACAACAGTTTTCCTTATAGTCATGATGCCAGAACCTTAATTTTGCACCTCCACCTGAATAGCCATGTACAGCACACGTTCAATGTCCAATGTAAATGATCAGCCTGACAGTGGGTTCAGGAATAGCATGCGTCTCGGTTGCATTCTGGCATATGCGTCCACCACGCACCCATAATTCAGATGCATGTCAGATGCATGTCCCTATGGACATGAATCAGGCAAAAAAAAATTGTGGGTGCCTCAAAATGGGGGGGTGTACACCCCCCACACCCTCCTCTAAATCCGCGCCTGTATACACGTACATGTAGTACGTATAATTGATAAATTACCTTTTGTTGGATTTATGAACAAATCGACTTGCCAACGGTCATCTGGAACCAATTGTGTTCATAAGTAGTTAACCTAGTGTACTCAGGTTATGTACACAACTATTTACACAACTATGTAGGAGTTATGTGTAATTATCTTTATTTCCACATTGAATTGAATTATGATAGCAACTACTTTGATTACCCGTGAACTTTGAAAATGTGAACGTGAAATACTAATCATTAATAGTTAATAGAATTTCAGAGTTTACTGGTTACATTTAGTATATGTTATATGTTTTATAGAAAGAGGTAGATCATTTTGACTTGTACTTGCATGCTGAGAAAGTGCGCACACTCCTGGTATACAGGTATAACGTACATAAATACCCACTCATATTTTTTTTTAAGAAATGTATTAAATATAAATACTTTCTATATTTATAGTAGTAGGTAGATCTTTGGGACTTGGCCATTTTAAAAGTAGCTCGCAAGCTAAAAAAGTGTGAGCACCCCTGCTTTATATATAGTATTAATATAAACTGTAAATTGAACACTTTTGTTCCCAGTATTGACCCCTGGGGTATTCTATTATTTACTCTAATATACCTTAATTTACTCTAATATTTAAATTTGCAGATGTGTATTCTCCTAGCTTCACATATTGCTTCTTATTTGCTACGTAGCTTTTGACCCAATTCAAAACTATCCCTCTGATTCCTTAACTTTCGAATTTTGTAATTAAAATGTTGTGATTAATTGTATCGAAAGCTTTTGTCAGGTCTACAAGTACTGCAGCTCGCACTGCAGCACGCTTTCTGTGGTCTATAGCAGTGGTCGTCAAACTTTTTTGACCCATGGAGAGGCTTGAGTTCCCACAAATATCCCGCGGACCGGGGACAGGCGGGGTACACCCTGGACTGGTCGCCAGCCAATCGCAGGGCAAAATTGAAAATGATATATATCACAAAGGTTTTTTGTGTAAATTTTTTGCAAATTAATAATGTTTTATGGGTTTGACTTCATGCTAGTCTGGTGCAGTTTTGAGTAAATCTGTCTTCATCGAAAGAGGAGCTGCACAAAATTCCAAATTGCTAAACCTCATGTTGCCATAGCAACTCCAAATTGTGAATGGTGTAACGATCGGGCTCTTTTGTGAAACCATGTGAATGTCTGACTTATGCACAGACATCATTAGCCTGCATTCGTGGAGGTCACTGACCTTTGTGTTATCACCAGAACTGTATGGCATTCTAGTATGTCTCTAAATTTGAGGAAATGTGGGGTTTTATTTACTCGCGGCATGGACAGATACTTTCGTTAGTTTTAAGTAGTTATTTTTCTCCAGAAATGCAATCTGTTTTATTTTATATTGGATCATCCCTTGCAGTGATTGTTCTTTATTGTTTCAAGATCTGTGCTGAGTGTCCTCGGTTGCTCTTGGTAGACATCCCAGCCTCACTCCTGCTGCAGGAGAGTACTCCTTTTTACCAGGTATGATCCAGCTAGTTACACTATTAGTCATTTGGCATAGTATAATTCATAATGTGACCATCTTAGCGAGTTGTTCAGGGCAGTATGACCCCACCTGGTTTGAGTGGACATATGGTGGGAGGAACAGCCAACACCCACATTTACTGGCCAAATGGACTGGCTTGTGTGCACTTGTGCATCGGAGTGATCCTTCCTATGTTTTTTTCCCCAGGGAGGAGCAGCCCTGCAGGTGGGTAAGATGGGACCTGGGATTTCAGGCCTTTCCAGAGAGAGGAGGAGTCTTTCTTGTGTGGGCTACGGTCCCAGGGTCTGCATCAAAGCCATGGGATCGTCTCGGGGCGTGGCAGCATAAAGCTTGTAATCAGGTGGGGACGGGCTTTGGATTGTTTTGTTTTGGTGGATCGCTGTCAATAATGTAGATTGGATCAATTACAATTAACTAGAATTGGCAAAGGCTAAACCAGGAGTGCTGTTGGGGGTGTGGCAGAGCAACTGGATGCTTCTCTTCTACTCTAAGGGCGTGGCAAAATAGAATAAGTAACGTCAAAGTGCATTTACAATAGTTCCTCAAATAGAGCTTCAGTTATTCAACAAAATTGTTAGTATAGTATAAATCAGGTAGTGTTTAATATTTTAGCTACCGTCATTTAGATTACATTACACACAGTCACCCATATTAAAGGTTGCAGTTAGACACAGTCTTAGGAGTTTCCAATAAACAATAGTTTCATAGTGCATCAAAATCAGCTTAGCATCAGGCATACTATTAGCTATGGGAGGGGACCAGTCCAGCTGAGGAGATGCCAGCGTAGCGGCTGCATTCGAGGAAGGAGCCAGTTCCAGTGCATCCAGGTGACCTCAGGTGAGGAAGAGATTGGGCAACCATCTACTTTCTGCATGTGACATGCCAGTTTCCCAACTGTGCCAAATCGCCAGTTAATCTCCAAGGGAAAAGCCCCCCATCATCAAAAAGAGTCCGTCCGGATGACATCGTGCTGCTCAAGAAAGGGACTGAAGATGCCCAACACCATTCTGACAGAGGTACAATAATCCTCTGGGCGATAATTCACACACACACACACACACACACACACACACACACACACACATCCTTCCCCCATACACAAATCCATGTTAGACAATGTGAGGTGGCACCAAACACTTCAGAGGACAATAACATATGTGTTTTAAGATGTCTCTTTGTACCTTTGTGTGGCCTAAAATGTGGCCCACAAAGGGGGAGTTGTAGGCAAAAATGTATTCACTGAGTGGGGTAATAATTATTACAAGTAGATTTTAGAATAACTGGTTGCATTGATGTTTATTGACTGAATTATTGCTGAGTGCCTTAAAATAAGTACAGTATAGATATGCCTGTTTAATCAATGAATTTAATAACTAAATGAAGGACTACAAGTAGTTTATAGAAATAATGCTTTATCATATAATTAGCTGAGTAGATGGACATCTGTTCCAGTGTGTCAAAGGTTAAACAGAAATAGTGTGGTGCAAACAGCTTGAACTAGCCAGGGTCATCAGTCAGATATCGTCCAGAATGTATTCAAAACAGACCTACACTGGCCTGAGCCTTGAGACAGGCTGATATACTGTAGGCTGAAGAAAATAATGTTTTGTTTCTGTCACTACAATAAGTGTTGTCAGGTCAGCGAAGGAGAGGGCTATCATCTGCTGGCGTCACAAGCTTCATCAGGGAATCCAGAAGAAAGTTATCTTTGGAGAAACTGATGCAAATGATCTGAGCAAAACAAGTATAAAATGGCAGATGGGACAATGGAACAAGACTCGCTCTCATCTGGCCAGAAAATCAGGGAACACGTGCATGAGTCGGGGTCCAGAGCTCTATATAGATATTCTGTTTGACTTATTCTTCAAAACACATTTTGTAAATCCAGTTTGGCGTGTGAGTCTTCTTTCCTTCTCATAACTGGAGATCAATGAACACGTAAGGGGGAAGTAAAATCGGCTTATTTAATTTTCCAAAGTGGTCCTTTGACCTTTCGTAGGGTGTGGAGAATTTCATCTGCAACACAAGGCAAACTAACGTGCTGCTGTCTGAGCTTCAAAGGTTTTGATTAGCAACATTAGTAATGCCTACAAAAAGGGCTTCCGCTTCTGTTCCTGGCCCCGCAACTACAGAGGAGGAGGACATTGAAGGAAGCCAGGAATCAGGTGATATACGGAAGAAGCTAAACAAAAATGGATGAACAGCTTGAAGATGTGCAATCCCAAGGATCTGAAGAATGAATGCATCATTATGTAAACAAATGGATGGGCTGGCAAGAAAAGTGGAAGCTTTAAATAAGCAAAATGATGAAAAGGATCACATTAGAACACAAACGATGTGCAGAGTGATGATTTGGAACAATCAACACGCATGAACAATGTAACTGTGACTGGGCTTCACATAACACGCAAGTCTTATGCCAGTGCATCTGGTAATGGAGGAGGACACGATGTTACTCCAACAGAGCAACTGATGGCCAACTATCTGCAGTCAAAAGTGATGGATGTGGATGTCAACAACATGGATACAACACCTGTCATCATCATAAAGTTAAAAAACAGGCAAAACAAATTGGCATTGCAAAGGCAGAGGGGTAATCTGAAAGAAACAAACGTCTACATGAATGAGCACCTGACAAAACACAACACTGACATTGCCAAGAAGGCACGCGACTTAAGGAAGCAGGGGAAAATTCAAGGCACTTGGCGTACCAACTGCAAAATCTACATCAAGTTAAATGGCGGACCGGAGGAAGCCACTTATCAAAGTCATCAAAAAAAAGGACTAACGTTGAAGATTACATCACGTCGACTACATGAAAATTAAAGACACAACTCACAAAATGATGCAGCTTTGAAGTCAACATCTTTAATGTTTTATTTGTTTTATTTAATGTTTTACTAATTAAAATTGATTATGATTAACAATTTCTTCCCCCAGTATTTATTCCCTTAATACTGCACAAGGTTTATAGTGCTTATAGTTGCTTCTTACTTTTTTTTAAACACCATTATTTCCTTTCATACAGAAAGCGGGGGAAAAAATCAAAATGACAAATGTCGGAACGTGAAATATTGTGTCAACAAGTAAAAGTTAAGGTTTGAATGGGGTTGGCGTCCCCTGAGCTAATTGTTTTTAGCATTGTGCTTATATACAGACATTTTCATTTCAGTTTTTCACTGAGGTCATATTTCTCCTCTCTTGTTGAAAACAAATGGTGTATGTATGGGGATCAGTTTGTTTGCTTTGTGGATGATTTTAGTTATGCTGTTTGAGAAGTACCGGATCAGTGAATTTCAATATTTGCGATTTAAGGAATAGAGGGTTTGTGTGTTCCTGACATCCTCAACAACTGTTACTTGTAGAACGTTTTGCACTTACATGACAAGAAACCATGCTAAAATGTTACTAATGTCACTTAATTTACCTGCAATGTACAGTATTTTAGAAGTTTTACCATGGCAATTTATTATGGGGAAAATGCAAACTAACAGTTTATTCTATTTATGTCCATACACTTATCTACAATTGTGACGGAAAGGCAGTCAATGTAGTCACTCCTCCTGGCAAAAAGACAACTTCCCATTGATCCGCCCCTCCATCATTGATGAACTAGACCTTGTCATCAAGAGCAACAATAAGCCTAATCATCATCTTGTCTCTTGCACTGAGACCACGTGCAGTGTGACTCCATCGCACAATTGACACACAGCGTCAATGGGTTGATCTTATTTGGTCCTGATAAGAGACATTTCCAAAGACTGGTTCAGACGTTAGTTGACAAAATCTATCTGCTTATCATGCCATTGCAGCTACACAAGTTGGCCACACCTTTGCAGCTGGAACATCTTCCACTCTTTTCTTTTTGAAACACAGAGGTGAGAGACATTATTTTAAATGGCTTTGTTTGATTATCATCCACATTTGGTGAAAACTTGAGGCTAAACTGGGCATATAATGATGGATTGACCGGTGAGCAGCAAGAAAGTTGAGCAACCTTCAAAAATACTCTATGCACAGTATCCTTTCATCTCCTCCAGCATTTATTTAATTCCTTATCTATTTCCCTCTGACTGTTGCTAAGAAGCGACAGCAGTCTGCTCACACAGGCTCAGAGAGGAGAGATGAGAAGTGGCACAGAGTGCAAAACCATCATATCTTCAATCAAAATGAGAACTCAGGGCAAATGACCTAAGCAAATACAATGGGCTGATGTCATGAGGGAAATACATGAATCTAGATATACATGTCGGCTCCAAGCCCAGAGTGATTGCCACTACTGTAGAGGCAAAGTTAAAAAAATACAAAAAAATAAAAAGGTTTCAGGAAACAAAACCTAAAAGTGTCACCCACTTTAGCCACCTCTCTATATGGTGAAAAAACATATGTCTATTAAATCACTGGTGGAGGAGAAAACAGAAGTACAAGAAACAGCAGGTTTCTGCTCCGAGACTGCATAGGAGTACTGTATATAGTGTTGAAAAGTGCACTTCAGAGCACCACCTGGTGGCAATATGTGCAAGCAGAGGCAGAGTTCAATCCTAGAGTACAATCCTGATCAAAATCTTATGGCCAGTTAAAAAAATTGGAAGAATTTACATTTTGCCCTGTTGGATCATAAAGAGGTTGTAAAAAGAGCTTCAAAAAGCAAAATCAAGAAATGGCAGTGAGACAAAATTGTTTGAGTAAGCAATTTAAAATTAAACTGAAATAGGCTGTTCATCAGCTGATCAAACGTTTAATACAAAAGCTCAACACCCCCCCAAACAGAAATTACATTTTACAAAATGAGTAGCTGTGCCATTCTTGTTTATCACCTCAAACATTGGTTTGGCCATGCTTGATGCCAGTGTTTCCAGGAGGCTAGTAAGACTGTTACTCCAGGTGGTGAAGATGGCTTCACGGAGGGCATCCACTGCATGGAGCTGATGTCCATTTTTGTAAACTTCCCTTGCCATCCTTCTACAATTGGACTTAGATCAGAGGAACACGCAGGATGGTCCAAACGAGTGACGCTATTCATCTGGAAGACATCCTTTTTCAGGCGGGCATTGTGAACTGCAGTGTCGTCCTGTGAAAACCCCAGTCATTACCACGCAGACGAGGGTCATGAGGGATGCCCCCTGCAACATCTCCACATAACTAGCTGCCGTTTTGACGCTCCTGCACAACCTGAAGCTCCACTGGTTCATTGAAGAAAAAAAACATCCAAGATCATGATGCCGCCCCTCCATTTTGCCGTGTAGAAAATATCTCTGGTTGGATCTCCTTGTCATGCCAGTAACATTGGAAGCCATCAGGACTGTCAAGGTTACATTTTTTCTCATCAAAGAATAACACTTTCTTCTACTTTTCAGTGTCTAATGTTTGGTGATGTCATGCAAATTCCAAATGGCCAATTTTGTGGTGTTGAAGGAGACAAGGCGTTTTTTTGTTCTTAAAACCTCTTTCTCGCAGATACTCGGCACAAGTAACAACCTTAATTACAGCCGAGGATCGTCCTGTGTCTTGACGGACAGCCAATCGGATCCGCCGGTTCAGGTCCGGTGACCTTTTTATGGGTCTACCACTTGACTTTTTTGTTCCATAACGCTCAGGATCTTTTAAGAAGTTCGAAATGACTGTCTTACTGCTTCCAACCTTTGCAGCAATGTTGCGCTGCGAGAGGCTTTGCTTAAGTAGCTCAACAATCGGACCGTGTACAACGAGAGAAAGCTTTTTTGCTAGGGATGCTCCTATCGAGGTTTTATGCTGCCAATTCTGATACTGATCATCCAGGTCTGAAATCAGCCGATAGCGATACCGATCACATGGAATAATTATACATTTTAAAATCTATTTATAATGAGTGCTTTTGGCCAGGGGTTCCGTATAAAGGGGAAAAGTCTGGACAATTTCAAGTTCCCTTGATTGCCAGGGGGTCAAAAAAAAAATAGGTAATAAAAGGGGGAGGGAGGCAATGTGATTTAAATCAATCAGAGCATCCCTTATTATTGCCTTTACTATCAAGAAATTATGACAATGAGTTCAGATTTTTTGCGAGACAGGCTGTTTCGCAAAAAATCTGATGAAAAATGTTTTTTTTTCTCTCACTCCAATATCATTTGAAGCTCTACTTAGAACCTCCTTAAGATCCAACAGTGCAAAATGAAAATTCACTCCAGAATTTCCATCCACTATTCCTTTCCCATAAATTGTTCAATTTCATTCTATGTAACTAGTTGTCTAATGTTTGAGAGGTTAAATATGTTGTAGTTAATTTAATGGTCACCCACTTGCTGGTCACTTCCTTGGTTACCTCTGCAGAATGTAATGATATCCAACACAAGCGGTCCAAATATACATTTTAAAAGGTATTCATTTGGCAATATGTTCATTTTTATTGTATTTATCAATGTGGCTGTGCTGTATCACACTGAGAAGTGTTTGTAATATTTTGTCCAATATATAATTATATAAAATTACAAAAACACCTCTGTGATGCATGTAATTTAGATTGTGTTGGTTTACCTGATGTTTGATCTGGACGATTTATTTAGAAATTAAATGTATTATAAAATAATGGAACACTTAACATATATACTGTACTGTACATATACTTGTATTGTGTGTGTCCAAACTTTTGGCCTGCACTGTATGCCTCACTCCGTGTGTCTTTTGGTTAACATCGGTTACATCAAAATGTTGCCTCAGATTGCATACATTTTCCAGTTAGCATACGATAAGGTATGCGTCTTGTCGTGTTATTAAATACACTGTGTGAGTCCAGCTGTGTTGTGATTCTATTTTTAATCACAAAATGACCTTGTTAGCAGCTTATTAGCTTGCCACTACATGGAAACAGGAACCAGAAGTCAATGCCATCTCCAGTCTATAATGTCATCAGCGGCTGACTCTGTAGTTCTTTGCTAACTAATACAATAATGCCACAAGTCTCAAAAATGTCATCACAAAGCATATTGATGTAGTTTTCCCATTATAGTTTATACAGTAGATGCATATAACAATTCAAATTGCATATAATGAACAGGATAAATCGTGGAACCCCTAAATATTGTTGATGGACAATTGTGGTAATAAAGAATCTGGTCGGTAGTTTGTGAATTGATGTTTGTCTCCATTTTTGAAAACTGGTACTATTTTAGCTGTTTTCGTTTTGTTTGCAGATATACCAGTCTGAAATGAAAAGCTACTGATGTCAGCAGTTCTTGTTAATTACCCTTTTAATCGTTTCCATTTAAATTCCATTGCAATCAGTTCATGGTTTTGCTTTACATTTATTGACAATATCAATGATTTCCTTTTTTGTCACATCATTGAGGAGCATGGAGTTGGAATTCCTGTCTATAATGTCATTCCCTTCCTCCAAATTTGGGATCTTTTCTTCCAGTTTTGGTGCAATATTTACAAAGTAGTTATTGAATATTTCAACTACCTAATTCATATAATAATTTTTGGCATTTCCATCGGTGAAATAATGAGGCTAATCTGCTTTCTTAGTACCATTCCTGAAAATACTGTTTAGGATGCCCCATGTTGCTCTGTTGTTTTTGTTCTTGTCTAGTGATTGACTATAATATTCTTTGTTACACACTCTCAAAATGTTTGCCAACTTATTTGTATATATCTTATCACATTTTGTATGCTTCTTTTTTTTTATAATAAATCTCCCATATAATGTGTTTTTCTTGTTACAGGCATTTTGCAGTCCCTTTGTCATCCATGGCTGATTTCTCTTCTTTTGCTTATTAGGCACTTCTCTCAATGGACAGTGCTTATCATAGAACTTCTTGTAAATATGGGTTACGTAAATAAAAGTGTTCATATGGTAAATCTACATCATTTTCACTGTACACACAGATACATACAGATCTTTCTTAAAAGTGTTGATGCTTTCCTCGTGCGTAGTCGTTGGAAAGTCCTTCAGTCTTCCATCTTTCTCTTTTTATGGTGTTCACTGAAAATTGTAAACATTGGAAGACTGTCACTGATATCGTTAATTAGCAGACTACTAGTTGTGCTGTTATCAAAGAGAATATATTATAAATTAGCGTGGCACAATGGTCTGTTATTCTACTTGGTCTGGTGATCTTAGGATACAGGCTTAAACTGTACATTGTGTCTATGAAGTCATCTATTATCTGTTGCTTACTTGGATTCAGAAGATCAATATTTAAGTCTTCACATACGAAGATTATTTTTTGGCTGATGTCTGTGAAGATTACTTTGATCCAGTCCTCAAACAATTCTATGCTTGACTTATGTGTTCTATATAAACAACTTAGTAAAACATCTTTGCATTTTTCTTTACAGATTTCAATCATTATGCATTCTAAAATGTTATCAAATGCATATTACATGTTCTTTACCACTTTGTTGCTCAGATGTTTGTCCACGTACACAGCCACTCCTTCTCCACTTTCTGTTGATGCAGTTCATTTCATATCTTTCCAGCTCAAAATCCCTGCCCTTGTTGGCATCATTCCAAGTTTCTGAGATTACTTTGAAGGATTTCTTGAAATGACTCATATATTGTCTGATATTATAATTTGCATACATACTTCTGCTGTTTATGTGGATAATTGACAACTTGTTGTCAATATCAAGGTTATTAGTGTATTGTTCCTTCGTGTAGTGACTGCTGTCATTTCTGAGATGATAAAAAATATTTATGTCCAGATCTATATCTTTCTCCACTTCTAGTTGTTTGTGGTCTGGAAAGCAAAAGGTTTCCAATTGTAGGTCTTCTTGTCCTGCAAACTTTTGTGTTGCATTTGGAGTGTCATTAAATCCAGTGTCTTGTTGATCAGTCCCTTAAGGTGTGCTAATGATGTTGTCAAATGTTAATGAATGTAATCCTTTCCACTGCATTGTTCTTGTTTGTGAGTTGTGTCCTTTTTCCTTGTTGTTTTGGTGATATGATCTTTAGCATTTTTCCAGGTCCTTGATGTCTTTGACAACAACCACTCTGGCCTCTGGTCTTGCATTTAACTTGATGTAAATTTGGCAGTTGGCGCTCCAAATATCTTGGATCTTTCCCTGCTTCCTCAAGTCGCGTGCTTTCTTGGCAATGTCAGCGTTGCATTTTGTCAGATGCTCATTCATGTGGACAGTATTGTTACAGTATTCCTTTCAGCTTATTTCCCTGTTTCAGCAGTGCGGTTTTGAATTTCCTGTTGGTGAACTTAATGATGATGGGTGTGGTGTTGGTTCTGCCATACAGTTGGATGCAAGTATCTATGGTGTGGATGTCTACATCCACCTCCTTTGAATGTAGAAATTTGGCAATTGAAGCAACTGAATTTTGGCGTTGAAGCAACATCCATTTAAGCTGGTTCTTCCTTGTTCCCGACTGCTCTGGTATACAACCTGGGTTTAATCCGGAGCCCCGTCAAGATCACGTTGCATTCGTGCATTCTGATACATTTCATCAATTGTGTTGTTCCTTTGCTCAATGAGTTTCTCTTTTGCATCATTATCTTCTTTAAGAGTGACGCTCAAAGCAGCATTTTTTATCCTGTGATACCTTGATTTTGTTGCGATGTTCTCTATTTTCATCCCTCAGTTATTTAACCTCCTCCCGCAGGTGTTTGAGCACCTCTTGAAGGCTGTCGTTCTGCTTTTGCAGATTATTCAGCTCATGTTGTGCTTCTGCCACATTTTGTGCATTACTTCCCAAGATTTCCTGTTATAGCGTCTTCATTTGAGCAATCAATAGATTTTTCAGGGCATTAAATTGTTGAGTGCTCCCCATGGGCCAACGGCCAAAATGGCTGGACGGCATAAGTGTTGCCCAGTCTTCCTGCTTCTTGGGTGGCCCCACGGCTGTTAGCAGCTCTATTGGTGGTGGCATTCTTTCTAAGTGTGGCCTTTCCAGGGTAGCTGGACTCGAGCTCTCCGCGCCCGATTCAAATTGTTTTTTTCTCTGCATTGTTGCTAAACAACCGCCTCGCTCTTGGGCAGTTAGCCAGTTAGTTTGCCTTACTAAGGGCTGTCTGCGCTTATAATTGGTTTATTTCAGCGAGTTCGTACCTCTAACCAGTCCGAGTTGAAGTCAGAGATGTCAGCACACTATTCTGGTTCTGTGATCATGAAGTGTGGCCAGGAAGACGCCAAACTAGTTCAAAACTCTGGCAGCAAAAGCGGAGCTCTTGCCATGAACGTCCTTTCCAGTCAACAGGAAGTGACATGTTGGTAGACCCACACTTGCTCTTCCTGTTGGAAATGCCACACTCTGGCTTTCAGGTCACAGTCCCTCTTCTGCGACCTGACCGCCCTCTGCTGCTGCAGTCGGGCAAACTTGTGAGCGACCTCTGGTCCTGGAGTTTCCTACAATATTCCGGACCTGGGAATATGGTCTAAGTTGGGCAGCCCAAGGCCAGCTTGGCTGGCGCACAGGGCTCCCTTTTCAACTTGAGCAGGACTGGTGTGCAGTCTATGGACTACTGAACGGTAGAGTGGCAGGCCATGAGCACCAGGGGAGGATAATCATCCCAATCCCTCTGGTGTTGCAGTGTCAAGATGGCCAGCTGCTCGTCCAACGTGCGTGAAATCCTTCCACCAACCCATCACTCTGCGGCCGCAGTGGGGTGGTGGGTGTCTTCCTGTTGCTCAGAGACTCAGAATTTCTTCCCTGGTCACTGGTCAAAAAGGCTAAACATCCCCTCTATTATGGTTGTGGCGAATGTCTCTGCTTCCTGGTCGGCCAGGGGATGCAGCTCCGGCTATTGCGTGAAGTAGTTGATGGCTGACAGGAAATAACAATTTCCCTTGTCGGAGTGTGGCAGGAGCCCCACAATGCCAACTGCCACTCTTTCCGTGGGCCCAGTAATGGCCAGACTGGCTGTTCCTCACTGTGCACGGGTGATAGTGGCATCAGAAATCCTGCAGCACCTCCAGTAGAAGGTTTGGTAAACGCGGCGCAGGGTCTTAGCGACGTCAACGTGCCTGGAACCAGCTTCCTCGTGCATGGCGTTAAGCACAGTCTCTTGTAGACTCCTAGGGTGCCACCTATCTTCTCCCGTTGCCGGCTCTTTCCACGCCTGCTGCAGCACCCCCGGCTCAGCCGCAGTGTCCCGAACTTGGACCACAGGCCTTTGGTCCCTGCTGACAGGTGGGTCATTTCCACCCCAGACAGAAGTCGCTGGGACTCCATCCACCTTTGTGCTGGCTGCAGGTCCCTCTCTCTTTCTCTCTTGCTGCTGCTCCCACTGCCTGGAGTTCTCTCGCCACCACTTCAGCAGCCCGGAGCTCTGAAAAGCCGCCGCCCGCTTCCTCCAGCAACTGCTCCTCGCGGGCCTCTCTCCTTCACAATAGTGGGAGCCCTCTGCAGCACATTGGTGTCAGGACAGTACATCTGCGTTGGCGTGATGTGCCTCGGCTCTGTGTTACCCCTGAAAGTTGTCAGCCTGGGGCTCTTCAATTCACAAGGCCACTTGCCCTTCAGTCCTGTAGTCCACTCAGAGTCGTCATCACCCCAACTTCTTCGGCACAACAACTGCTGACGCCAACAGGCTATTGGAAGGTTCAATGATGCCCGCTTGCCACGGTTTCCTCAGAAATAGCCTGCTGAGACAAGGGAAAGCGACAGGGGCGACAGTTGATGGGAATGGCCTGGCCTCCCTCATGTCAATCTCATGCTGCTTCAGTTGGGTGAGACCCTCCTTGTTGTTCTTGAACCATCTCCACTTGAACCATTATGTAGCCCGAATAGGTGAAGTGCAGCACACAGCTCCAAACACCTCTACGCCCATGTCCACTTTAGCAGCAGGGGGAGTAGGGACCAGCTTCTCTCGCTGTGAAGTTGAGGCCCACTATAGGTTGCACACAAAACAGCTTGGGCGGAGGTTGGGGGCAGAGGTAGGTTTGTGCAGCCCCAGCAGACCCTCGCCCTGGGGAGATGGCGTCTTCATGACTGTTCTGATACCGACCTAATCAGTTCTGTGACTGAACTGTTCTGAAGAAATTCAGGGGAGTGAAGAGCTTTGACAAATGGGTCACGTGACAGTTCGCTTTGCATGTTTGGTGACATGTGGGAGTATGCCTAACTTTACAAACTCCTAATGCCATTTTTCAGGGTTCGCGGCAGCTCCCCTGCTGCACAGCATCTATAACTCGGTTCATTTCTCAGGAGCACGGGATGCATGCCCTGCCCAAAGCGGCTCTTTAGTGCCCCCACTAAAATTCCATAATCATGGCGGCTCTCTAGGTGAAAGAGCAAAATGCAGGATAGGGTATCTCCTGTGAGACATAATGTCAGCTGTAAAGCTTTATATTTATTAGACCACTGCTGGGCATTTACTATCAATTTAAGTACGTGAAAAGCTTCCCAGTCAGCTTTGCCTGAATACTTGGGCATTTTCAAACACATGGCTGCAGCCGCCCATGGTGCGCCATCTCCCATGTTGCCCTCTGTGCACGCTGCATGGCGACCAATTATGGCTGCCCATGACACCCATGAGTTTACCTCACTGGCCAGCACGGCAACAGCCTCTCATAGCCGTTTCCATGCCTCCCGGCAAGCTCTCTCGCTCTCTTTCTGCAGTCTCTCTGCACCCAGCCAGCAGCACCCCACCTCTCGTTCTCCTCCTCCTTCACACGCAGCTCCCTTCGTTGGCTCATAATGGACGTTGCAGACAGTACAAACAAAACACGGCGCCAAACTCCCATTCGAAGTCACTTCTGACATCAGTGTAATGGCGGCTGAATAACAACGTCAGGATGGCTGTCAGCCTTTTATTTCCAGAAGACACAGAACACTTAATGTCTTGTAGGCAAATGCTAAAACCCAGCATGAACAGTTCAACACTTCTTAGTTATCTTCTTCTATGGACTTATACTCCAAAACTTGCTCTAACTCACCATGCAGAATGTTACTGCCCTATATAGGCCAGACACAAAACAGCAGTTCAGAACTACACAATACAGCCATCGCTACAGTATGTATGTATGTATGTATGTATGTATGTATGTACATTTCAAATTGCTTTCTGTAAAACTACAAGTGTAAAACTATAAAAAAAAAACTGTCCTGTGCTAGCATTGTTGGCTTTCTCCAACAAAATATACGTAAATCGATGTACATTGCTTCTTGTGGGAAAAAAATGAATGAGTTAAAGTGTGTTTCAGTTCGAGTCAGATCTCTGGAACACATTAATGACGCTAACCAAGGTTCCACTGTACAAGTAATGGAAGACTGATTGACTGGCCTTGAGTACAAACATTTAATATTGGTAAGCCAGAGTGTATAGTTCCTTTCAAAGAATATAATAGCATTACAAATAGATTGTGTCAAATGTTGAGGTTAAAGAACAAGCACATTCCCCTAAGGCCCTGATGGATATATACTGTAGTATGAAGAGGTTGTATAGTGGCAATCAGACACTGAGCCCTCAGCACTGTGTGAATCACAAAGGCTTTCAAGCAGTGTCAAGCACTGTTGACAGCCTATAGTTGTCTGCCCTGAAGGCACACCTCAGCCCCATTAAACGTAAAAAAAAAGTGTCATATTTGTGACAGGACTGACACAGTGCAGGGACATGTACATTGTCCCGTCACAGTCCTCCAGGTAGCCGAGTGACACATGGCACTTTCAGCAGTCGGCTGACAACGAGTCAGGTTTTTTGGCAAAACTCGGCGTGAACCTGAGTGAAATTGCAGGCGTCGCCACCACTGTTGTCATCTCCAGGTGACAGCGTTTATGTTGTGGATTTCACAAACAAATTCTTTGCTGTTTTTACGATAGGCAATGCATTCAAGGATAGCAGTAGTAGACCTAGTAGTACCTAAACTTTGTGAAATTACTATCATTAGCTGACAGTAACAACATTTACCCTCCTCTGCAGTTTCTTACAGCCTAAATGAGAAAGACATTGCAAAATGGCTAGCGTTTCATCATGTAGCCAATGCTGGATAACTGTTTCTGTCGTGTATATGTTTTTACTTCTGGCTGTGTAACGGTATAGTATTGTATAACTACAGGTATTAGCTAAATGTTTGACTGATGCTGTATTGCGTTTTGGTTGCCTTGATCTCATCACATTTTCCTGCGCCTGTGTGTTACATGGGGTGCGGTCTGCATGCTCTGAGCTAGAAGGAGGGATATAAAACATTTGAATGTTAGCGCCTCCATTGCAGTACCCAACCACGGCAAAGAGCACCTTTAAAATGACTCATTTGAATGGAAAATTAAAATGGTTTTACGACGGGCGATATTGTTCCACGCATGTCATGCATAGTATGTTTTATTTATCCTTTGTTTATCCAGGTTTGTCCTGTTGAAATCAAAGATGTCTTACAAGAGAGACCTGGCCAAACAGGCAGCAGGACAGTTACATTTAAGAAAAGCAAAATGACAAATACAATTAACATTATCCAGAAGGAGTAATGTCGCAGTAACATACACTAATGGGTGTCAAATGTTATATGTAGGAAGCAAGCTTTTTTAACCGCAGCTCCCCACCTGCTAGATCTGGTGGTTCACTACATCACTTGGCCCCAAAATTTTTCTGTCCTCTGATTGATCAGAGCAAACTGTTCAAGAAGCTAAGTCATGCCCACAATGGCTGACTGAGGTGGAGATTAACATCTCTGGTCCATAGTAGTGAGTAGAAGTATTTTATTATGATTCTGATATGATTTAGTATGATTTCGGATCCGATCGGAAGCCAAAAAATGTGGATCGAAACATCCCTGGTTTATACCACTTATCCTTGACATCTCCACATTTGGTGACCCTCGACATGAGTTATATGTCGACTGACAACGATGACAATAGTGAGGTCATACCGGTGGAATGACGACACGTGTGCCTTCATCAAGTTCTACTGCGTATGCGTATATAAGGAAACTTGTGCTATATTAGCATTATTGATAAACGTGCCTTGCCCAATGTTATATTAATGTATTTTGCCATTTACTATACATTTGACGCTGCAGGGCACAGTGTCACTACGTGTTCACACTTCAAACAATTAAACGATTGTGACTTATTGGGGTATGATATTCACGTTAACATGTCAAAAATGTACTTAAATAATATTATGTGCTTACACATTAGTTCGATAACTGCAAAGCCAGATGAAATTCACACTAAATCCACACGCTACAGAATGCAAAACTATACGAGGGCACAAGTCTCTTGATGATAAAGAGGCAGCTAACATCAGTGCTATCTATGCTGCGACGGTTAAGTTGCCCGACTTTTGGCAACATAGCTCACGTCTGTGGTTTCAGCACATCGGAGCTTCAAGGAATAACACGACATGTCAAAGTATTACCACATAGTGTCCGCGCTGGGCCTTCACTTTCTCTCATACCGCAGACGGACAATTTTAGTGGTTTTGAACCCATTACTTTTTCATACCGTGGTATACCTTTAAAACTGGTAACTGGCCTGTGCCTATTTGATTCTGAACTGCTGTGGATGATGTACTTGCTTTTCTGAACCCTTAATCACTGAGCAGTTCAATTTAGTTCTATCCTCATTACATTTGGCTGAGTATAGGCGCCAGCATACCCCCGCGACCCTAATTAGGATAAGCGGCAGAAAATGGATGGACATTTTGCTGAGTGTCAACTTTACAAGAACCGGCGATCACTAGTGGAAGTTATTTACTAATGTGTCAAGTCAGTAGCTAGTGACATGGTGGCTATATTTAGCGAGTAGGGGTGCGCAGTAAAAGAGAACGACAGGAAGTGTGTCCTGCGGCATGCATTTGCCGAAGTATCAGCCGTGCAGGCGAGTGGGAGTGGATTGTGGAGAAGTACTGCCGTGCAATGCCAGTCTGAAAGCTGCACAAACCCTTCCGCAATGCAACCAAACCCCTGACCAGTGACAGAGCGAAGAAGGCAGAGCCTGGAGACACTCTCCCATCGCCGGGCAACACCTCACGTTTCTGGCAAAACACGCATGGGTGTCCAAAGTATGGCCCAGGGGCCATTTGTGCAACATGCCCCGTAGCAAAAATAAACAAAAAAAAACGGTAAAGGCGAGTATTTACATGAGGTAACACCTCCCCCACTTCATTATGCAGACGGTTCAGCACTCAGCCCAGCAAGCATTTGGAGCCAATGTTGAACCAAAAATATTCAACTCCAGTTCAGCACCCCTGCCGAAGCATGATAATGGAAAACCAAAACTCTGAAAACCTACTCTGAACCAGCTTAGAACCTATCACAGTGGAAAAGGGATAATAGTGACCTGGATGGAAATGCAGCTGTGACACTGATAAGCACTGGAAAAAACAATACTCACTGCATCCTGCAGAGAGCAATCGCAAACCATAAAATGAAGTGGGTGGAACAATCCCAATGTCGACATTACCAATACAGTGGGCAAATGGATCCCAGTATCGAGGTTATGATAACATAGTGACCTGCAAGAATACAGTGCCGTACCGGGGGTTATTCCGAGGGCAGGCCCATTCAAAATTTCTACTGAAAATGTTCTACTTTTTTGTTTGGTATTGTTGCTGAATAAGACAACCAACGTATTACAAAGTTCTCCGTATGATGCAGTGTATTTCAACATTGCAAACTACAAGCACAATATTAACGATACTGTACCTCACTGATAATCAAAATCAATCAAAACAGCATTACCTGCATTAAGGCAGAAATCACATTTAATCTAATTTGCAGTGAATGTGTGTTGTTATATATAAATATATATATAGTCTCTGTATGTTGTTTTTATAGCCCTCTTACCATTGTCTCTCGACCAATAGGAGCAGAGAAGACGTACTCCAGCTGGAAGATAACAGCTATAGCCTCATGATTGATCAACCTGAGCTCGAGGTTGCTGCGAAGGCCCAGAGTCTGAGGGACGGATGGTGCTGTCGAGCTGAGGAGATAACCATGCACGAGCGCACACACACACACACACACACACACACACACACACACATATACAGTATATAAGTGAGACGTGCTGACTCTGTGAAGGAAGCCAAACAAACAAACATGAGCGAATGTGCACCATGACGCGACCATTGAAGGATGACATGAAGCACATCCAACACCTCTGTTTATTAAAGGGAAATAAAATCAGTACACTTAATGATTATTTGTTTGCTCAATGTGCCCTGGCAAAGTAGTGGCCTCCTGAGCGAGCCACTGAATAACATTTTTGGTATTTAGCATGCACAGTTTGTATACTGTAAAGTATCGACAAGTGCATACTGTGAAGCGCTGGTGTCATGGATGGAGTCAAGCCATTTTTTCCTTTTTCACTCTATAGACATAGGCTAATCTTACTAGAGAATTGGTAATCACCACCTTATTGTGGAGTTTGTGTGCCCGAGTGATTCTAGGAGCTATCTTGTCTGGGGCTATGTGCCTGTGGTAAAGTCTTCCAAGGCAAACAGGTCCTAGGTGACGGGCCAAACAAAGAGTGATTCATTCAGAAGACCTTATGGAAAAAGCCGGAAGGAGAGACTCGCCCGGACGTAGGACACCGGTGTCTCACCCTGGAGCCAGGCCTGAGAGAGGGGCTTGCAGGCGAGCAACTGGTGCTCAGGCCTTCTCCCGTGGCCAAGGCCCAACCCGAAAAAGCCAAACAGGATCTCTCCCTTGTAGACCCACCATCTGTGGGGGGCAAACATAATTAAATTTGTGTTGAGTGGCGGTCAAGCGCGGGCACCTGGGCAACCTGGTGGCCAAATCTGGTTCTAGGGACATGGAATGTCAGCTCCCTGTTGGGGAAGGAACCTGAGCTTGTGCAAGAGGTTGAGACATTCCGACTAGACATAGTCGGACTCACCTCAACCCACAGTTTGGATTCTGGAACCAAATTCCTCGAGA
Source organism: Dunckerocampus dactyliophorus (assembly GCF_027744805.1). Classification (NCBI taxonomy): domain Eukaryota; kingdom Metazoa; phylum Chordata; class Actinopteri; order Syngnathiformes; family Syngnathidae; genus Dunckerocampus; species Dunckerocampus dactyliophorus. The sequence goes on along the minus strand of NC_072819.1, from coordinate 23,438,575 downwards.
GGGGCTGGACCTTATACTCTGGAGTTGCCATGGGCTTACAGTATTAACAGACTGCCAACTCAGTGCCTGCGTGTTGGAGTCATCCCCAGTGAACGAGAGGGTCACTTCCCTTCGCCTTTGGATCGGGTATAGGGTCCTGAATGTTATATGTGCGTCCACCCCAAACGGAGACCAGGACACCCTAGGTCAGAGGGCTATGACTTGTTGTATCATCAGACGTGCGTTTGCACGTTTTCATGGGTCAAGAGAGGGGCTGAGCTGATCCCCACGTGGTGATAAATTGAATTAAATTGCGAGGAATGATGCCGGGGAGACCTGGCAGGCCCAAGTGTATATGGAGGGTGGGCTGGGTACGTTTGGCAATGTTTCTCGTCAAGTCAACTGGCTTGAGGAGAGACAGTTGAGGTAGCTTGGCCATCTAGTCCAGATGGCTCCTGTATGCTTCACTCGTGACATATTCCAGGCATATTCAACTGTGAGGAGGCCCCGCAAAGACTTTGCACACAACGGAGGGATTATGTCTCACAGCTAGCCTGGGAATACCTCTGTGTTTTTTTGGTGACCAGAGACCGGGAAGTCTTGCCTTCACTACTGGGATTGCTGGCACCACCAGCCAGACCCGGATAAGCAGAAGAAAGTAGATGGATGCATATAGAAATTAGGCATATGCCTATTTATATTGAATGAAACTACAGCTAGGCAAATTTAACAAAACTTTACCTTACATCAAACTTGTGTTTTTAAACAATGCCCTCCAACCTCCAAGTGTTGATGTATGACAGCATGACAGCTACTGCAAAAACCTCCCTCAGAAGAAGGTCACCATTTAGTGTCATAGTGACACAATAAAATTGAAGGGCCAAAAGTTGCATTGATTTAGTTAAAAAAAAAAAAAAAAAAAAAAAAAAAAAAACTACGCCGCGAGAACATTGGAATGTAATGCAAGGCTATTAAACGACAAATGCTGTACTCTGCAGTGCATAAACAATACGTATGGGGATGTAAGAGGTAAGAGGATGTGATGTTAGTTTGTCACTCTTGAAACTTCACAATGTCTATTATGTACCACATCACATACTGTACACTTGTGTACAGTGTCCAGTAACTCTGGACTCTTTTCTACATGTGTTTAAAATGGAATGTAGGTTTGTAGTAGTGTTCTTAATGTGCCCTTGAAAAGGAAGGCACTAAGCAAAAGCTTTTCCCACTGTTCCCACTTGTTTTGTTTTGCTCACCTGTCCTTGGTCTGAGTACTCTTTTTGGAAGTGCTCTCAGCTTGCCCTTTGACCACTGTGGAGAGAGGCTCCAGCACCACTACTTGAGGTGTATCAATGAAACACCAGCCATTGTGGACCCCAACATGGAGCCTTCTTTCCTGGATAACAATCGCTTGCAGGGAGCTATCTTGGCTTGACTGTTTCTGGTAATAAAACAGAAAGAAAGCAATGATCAGCACAATAAAACAATAACAAATACACCTCCTGCCCAATTATTAATCACGCAATGTTTCCGAGAGGACTGCAATCTATTTGTTCACATATAGCTGAATAATAAACAATAAATACAGCAACTTTTGATCGATCCATGTCAATTTCAGACTTAAATCATTGTACTGTTTTAAGTCCGGGTCTATGCCCCGCCCACTCTGAGTACAGATACGGATACAGAAAATTTAGATGGGTGAACAGATACAGATACAGATAGTGGTGAACTCGCTCATCCCTACTAAATATAGCAACAAACTCGCTAAATTGGAAACCCTGATCCCTCCTGATCTGTCTTCTTACTCTCTGGCAGACCAGATGTGTTTAAATGGGACTATGATGCATACCACCACCTACAGTATGGAGCTGTAACGACAACTTACGTTCACAGACAGTTCTATTATAATGTGTTTATGAGCTATGGCGAACAGGTAGTGTCCAATCTATTTGTAGATGCCCAATCTATTATTTACTAATTTCTTATTTCTTATAATTATTCATATATGCAAACACTGTTATGGATTACACTAGTAGCAGGAAATTATATGACAAGTGCAGTATGAATGGATTTGAATAAATAACACATTTAAAAAAACACATTTTCCCAAAATAAATTATGGAAATACAAATGATCTGTTCTGTGGTAACTTGACACTATAAATCCTGTGAAATGATCAGTAACACTCTTAACTGCTTTAAGTGTAAAAGTAAGTTAATCTATGTCACACTTAAAGCTGCTCTATGTCACCAGCTCAAAATAAACAAAAATATACAAAAAATTTAAGAACACCATCAACGGCTAGCATATGTTACCAATAGTTTTTAAGAGAACATATTTAACAAATAAATGTCTGCATTTCTTACAAATATAAATTAAACTTTGCAAAAATTGCCATCCGGGCTGAATAAGACCACTGGCGTTCAGGCTGTCAGTGATGGCTGTCTCGCGCAAATGCACATACCCGTTGCACGTGCAGTTCGCAAAATAAATCTTTGAGAGTGTAAGGATTTAAAAACAGATGTTATAGTGGTTGCTAAATTCATGCAACTAGCAGCTTTAAGGTACACTGCAGAGTTGGAAGAAAGTCACTGTTTTGCAAGTCTCAAGTAAGTCTCAAGTCTTTAATGCCATGTCTCGAATCAAGTCTCAAGTAGCGTGCAAATCCAAGTCAAGTCTCAAGTCAAGACAAGAGAGTTCAAGTCAGGTATGAAGCCATAGGCTTGAAATTTGTGAGTCCTTTCGAGTCATAAGTAATGTTTAGTGTTTACCAAATAAAATTCAATTTTTAATTATGCGTTTTCACTCTCATGGTTTTTCAAAAATATCATACTGTTTCGTGGTTGAATTATTCAATTATTATTATTAGTCAAAAAATATGCATACTTATGCAAATGTTACGTATTTTTACCAAATACAGCCCATTTGGATTCGATATCCTCGTCCCCTTTCCACCCCCGGGATATAAGCGAAGCTCTGCCGGAGGTGAGAGTTGAAGACTTGGCGAATGAGAGACTATGTAGGATGTTCCCGGGACACCCTCACTACACCGTTGGGTCGCCTAGGTCTGTCCGGCATCCTCCCTCGCCATCCAATCAAACTCGCCACTAGGTGGTGATCAGTTGACAGCTCAGTCCCTCTCTTCACCCGTGTGTCCAGAAGATGCGGACGCAGGTCTGATGATACAGCTACAGAGTTCACAACAACTAATAAGCCCACACCAGCTCGCCCCATCTCCCCTGCAGCAACTCCAGAGTAGAATAAGCTCCAGCCCTTCTCGAGGATTTTGGTTTTAGAACCCAAACTGTGGGTCGAGGTGAGTTTGACTATGTCTAATTGGAATGTCTCAACCTCACAAGCTTGGGCTCCTTCTCCACCAGAGAAGTAACGTTCCATGTCCCAAGAACCATCGACCGTGTCCACCATCGACCGCCACCCACATTGCACCAGGCCCTTATGCTTGACCCTGCAGGTGGTGGATGTACATGCTTAACACACACCCAGAATTAATTCTTTGGACTGAAGAACCCCTCTCACCTAAAGTAAATGTTTCCAAAATTCTGGTCAAAATCAATCCCAATTTTCCAAAAACAACATGTATTGACTAGCCTTGGCCCAGAACATATCAGCTGTGTATGAGCTATACCTCATGAAGCAAAGAGTAGCAATGATGATCTTACCGCCTACCAAATGATTACCATATATGCTCCTCTTAACCAATGCTGAAAACACCAAATACAAGTACAGTGTGGACAGCATCAGGTAGAGATTTCTAGACATCTACTCTCCTCCCAGAACAAATCCTCAGTGACTGACTGTGATCTTTCACCCCTGTGTGCTGAGCAGTGCTGAGGTCCCCTCGCCTTTGACTCCTCCCCGCTTCCATCTTTTCACTTTTGATACATCTACTCCCACACTGCTTTTCTTCTCTTCTTGTCATTACCTTTCCATGTTCCTCTCACTCCTCTCACGCTGCTCCTAACGTCTCCATATCCATCCACACCTCAATCAAATTAACATTTCAGTTTGGCTTTGTGTTTTTCCACCCCTTTCTCTTACAGAAGTAACAGCTGGAGGCCATTATGTCTTATTACTGTACAACATACGTACTGCTTGTTTTCTGGAATTTTGTAGACAGCCTCCACCCTTTTCTATCATTCCTCTCTCTATTTACACTAACTACCCTTGTCTTGTTATTGCCACTCATTACCTTGCTAACAATGTGTTCAACAGTGTATCATATTATTCTGTTATTTGATAGGGAACAGATGATTAGTTTCTCCTGTCACAACCTCGTCTCAACCGATGCCTTCATTTAACTTCCTCCACTAACACCACTCCTGTTAAGTTCCGTGGCGGCAGCAGAGATTCAGACAATCCGAATTGATATGGCAATGTCTCATAATGAATGCCCAGCAGGCCACATCTACAAGGCCAGCCATGTGTTATGTCAGAGTTGTCTTTTCATTTTGCTGTACAAGGAGGCATTGACTCACCAGCTCGTCGCTCAACGACATGTGTTAAAACTATTGCAGCTCTCATTTGGCATTGGGGGTGTTACATAGTTGGATTTCCAGCTGGATCGCATGGGATAAACCGCCATCCAATTAATGTTTTGCACCTACTCCAAGTGGCAGAGCTAAGGATGGTCCCTGTCAGAGGAATGTACAACATATACAACATATAATGTGCCAGGATGAAAGCAAAGTCTTTTGTGTTCCAACAACATACAACTAGGCATATGTAGAATATAAATATAAAATAAAATATAATATAAAAATATATTATTGCATGAATTTAGTATGTCAAAACATGTTCAACCTGTCTTAATAAAAGACAGCAAAAAAAAAAAAAAAAAACGTAACCAGGCAATGTAATACAGCGGCTTTGGTTGGTTGGAAAAAATAACAGAGTACAGGTCCAACACATGCAATCAAATATATAATAGCATTACAAAAAGAAAAAAGTCATGCGTGTATGTGATCATGCTATTATTATTGTAACATTCGGCAACTGGATGGGCTCTTATTTTGTTGTCGTGCCCGTTACTTCCTACTTTCTCTCGCTCTGCCCTCAGACTTCCAGGACTCACGAGGAGGAGCCACGAGTTGCAGTCGACACTAATCAGCCATTATGCCAAGTCTATTTAGTGGCATGGCCGCAGCAGTTCAGGCCTTGGAGTATTCCTCTTTCTACCGTCGCTCCAGCTATACTTTCTGCATTTTCTTTCTGATAGTTTTTATAATCATTATGTTTGTCATGGCTTGTGGGACTCCTGAAGCAGCTGACGGGTACCGGCAGGCCAAGCGGCACGCGGCTTCGGTGGTGGTTGAGGCAAAAACTCGGGTGTGGGAGGAGTTCGGTGAGGCCATGGAACACGACTTTCGGTCGGCCTCAAAGAGGTTCTGGCAAACCGTCCGGCGCCTCAGAAAGGGGAAGCAGTGCCCGGTCCACACTGTTTACAGTGGGAACGGGGGCCTGCTGACCTCGACTGAGGATATAGTTGGGCGGTAGAAGGAATACTTTGAGGCCCTTCTCAATCCCACTGACATACCTTCCATAGAAGAAGCAGAGACTGAGGATACGAACGCGGACAGTTCCATCACCGTGGCTGAGGTATCTGGGGTAGTCAAAATGCTCCCCAGTGGCAAAGCTCCGGGGGTGGACGAGTTTCGCCCTGAATTCCTCAAGGCTCTGGATGTTGCGGGACTGTCTTGGCTGACACGTCTCTTCAACATTGCGTGGAAGTCGGGAACAGTACCTCTGGATTGGCAGACTGGGGTGGTGGTCCCCCTTTTCAAGAAGGGTGACCGGAGGGTGTGTTCCAACTATAGGGGGATCACACTCCTCAGCCTCCCTGGGAAAGTCTATTCCAGGGTGCTGGAGAGAAGGGTACGACCGTTAATCGAACCTCGGCTACAGGAGGTGCAATGTGGTTTTCGTCCTGGTCGCGGAACACTGGACCAGCTCTACACCCTTGCAAGGGTCCTGGAGGGTACTTGGGAGTTTGCCCAACTGGTCTACATGTGCTTTGTGGACCTGGAAAAGGCATTCAACCGTGTCCCTCGCAGTGTCCTGTGGGGGGTGCTCCGGGAGTATGGGATTGGTGGCGCGCTACTACGTGCCATTCAGTCCTTGTACAACCGGAGCACGAGCCTAGTTCGCATTGCCAGTAGTAAGTCAAGCCTGTTTCCGGTGAACGTTGGCCTCCGCCAAGGCTGCCCTTTGTCACTGATTCTGTTTATAATTTTCATGGACAGAATTTCTAGGCGCAGCCAAGGTGTCGAGGGAGTCCAGCTCGGGGGCCTTAGGATCTCATCTCTGCTTTTGCAGACGATGTGGTCCTGATGGCCTCATCGGGCTGTGACCTGCAGCGTTTACTGGGACGGTTTGCATCTGAGTGTGAAGCTTCTGGGATGAGACTCAGCACCTCCAAATCCGAGGCCATGGTTCTCAGTCGGAAAAGGGTGGATTGCTCCCTCCGGGTTGGGAATGAGGTCCTGCCCCAGGTGGAGGAGTTCAAGTATCTCGGGGTCTTGTTCATGAGTGAGGGAAGGTTGGAGCGTGAGGTCGATAGGCGGATCGGCGCAGCGTCTGCAGTAATGCGGTCGCTGTACCGGACCGTCGTGGTGCAGAGAGAGCTGAGCCGGAAGGCAAAGCTCTCAATTTACCGTTCGATCTATGTTCCCACCCTCACCTATGGTCATGAGCTTTAGGTCATGACCGAAAGAACGAGATCGCGGATACAAGCGGCTGAAATGAGTTTTCTTCGTAGGGCAGCGGGACTCACCCTAAGAGACAGGGTGAGGAGCTCGGTTATCCGGGAGCTCAGAGTAGAGCCGCTGCTCATTCACATCGAGAGGAGCCATCTGAGGTGGCTCGGGCATCTAGTCCGGATGCCTCCCGGACGCCTCCTTGGTGAGGTGTTTCGGGCATGCCCAGCCAGGAGAAGGCCCCGGGGAAGACCTAGGACACGCTGGAGGGATTATGTCTCACAGCAGGCCTGGGAACGCCTTGGTGTCCTCCCGGTGGAGCTGGAGGAGGTGGTCGGGGACCGGGAAGTCTGGGCTTCCCTACTGAGACTGCTGCCCCCGTGACCCGGACCCGGATAAGCGGAGGAAAATGGAATGGAATGGAATTATGTTTGTCCAAACAAATGTACCTTTAGATGTACTGGGCGTTCAAATGGATCAATAACCTGAAGAAATAGGGGTGGTCTACTATTTTTTTCCACGACTGTATGACAGCAAAGCTTTCAATGTGTGATGAAGCAGCTCAGGCCAACACAATCACAAGCTTCTTGCCAAGCTAACATCCCCACATCATTCTTCCAAAATAACAACATGCTTGTGAAAGTTGTCCCACTACTGTAGTTAAAGGTCCGATCGGGTCTTGTCCCTAATGGCACTAATCAGCCATTAAGCTGGGTCTATTTGGTGACATGGCTGCAGCAGTGCAGGCATTGGAGTATTCTTCTTGTGCATATTCTTGTGTTTTTGTATTGTTCTAGTACATGCTACTAAAGACTATTCTACTGCTGCTAGCAATAAGATTCTTGTATCCCCCTTTTATTCCTGCTCGGGGTTCACCCAGCAGCAATTTTCTATTGAGCTTTGTTTTTCACGGTGCTCGTTTTATTACTAGTGCTTTTACATTGTTGTTTTTGGTTCCTTTGCTTCCTTTCCTTTTGGTTCATTAAAGCTTTGTATTTGTTGCCAAGCGCGTCTTAGCTTCTGCTTCCGGGCTTCACACTACTAGACCGTCACAATTATATCACTACTTCCACTTAATGTTTACTGATAATTACTTTCAATAATTATATTAGATTTAAATATGACAGTATATTAATATAATACAAATATCCGTTTTTTATTGATGTACGATGAAATTACAAGTATTATGACACTCCTGTTCAAAATCTTAAGACCAGTTGAAAATTGCTAGAATTAGCATTTTGCACATTTGGATCTTAATGAGATTTCAAGTAGAGCTACAATATGCAAAAGCAACACGAGGGAGTGAGACAAAAAAACATTTAGAACTTGTAATTTAAACAAACAAAAAAAAATAATAAAATAGATTGTTTATCACCTGATCAAAAGTTTAAGACCACAGGCTATAAAAGCCAAAATCTGCAAAAAAAAATCATTTTCTGTCAGGCATTCACACTATCATGCCCTCCTGATGGCTAAAGCTAAGAGGTGTTCTCTTTTTGAACGTGGTCGTATTGTCGAGCTGCATAAGCAAGGCCTCTCGCAGCGTGCCATTGCTGCTGAGGTTGGGAGCAGTAAGATAGTGATTCTAAATTTTTGGAAAGATCCTGAGCATTATGGAACAAAAAAGTCAAGCGGTAGACCCAAAACAATCACACCTGCGCTGAGCCGGATGATCCAACTGGCTTTCTATCAAGACATAGGGTGGTCTGTGGTAGTAGGGCCTGTGGTGTGTCCTGCGGCCTGTGGCTCGCCCGAGCCTGGGCTGTGGTGGGTGGCCGGTCGGTCATGTGTCATTGGTCCCCCCCCCCTGCTCGGTTTGGGCGGTGTTGGGGTATGGGGCCCCCGTCCTTCCTGTGCCACTGCACCACCTCACATACATATAGGACTTTGGGGAGTGGCCTACGGTCGGGCGTGGTTGGGGAGGGGAGCTGCCTTGCCTTGCCACTGACCTGTTGCCCCCCAATTTTAATCGCAGAGTAGACACTTAGGGTTTGGGGGGGCTGGTCAGGTGAGGGGCCCTCCGAGCGGCAGCTGTCCCCCGATTTTAATTGCATCATTAGCTATCATCCACATACACCCCATATACATACACACAGATACACCCCACAGGGACACAGAGACCAGCTTTTCGTAGCTGTCCTCTTTTATTTTATTTTATTTATTTATTATTTTTTTAATTGCATTAGAGAGGGGGGGGGGGCTTGCGGTGCTTACCCTGGACTGACATGTGCTGCGGGCGCCTCTGCAGTCTCCGGGGGGCGGTGCCGGTGCTGCGGGTGGCCCGTGTGCCGCCGCAGGGGCTGGTGGTTGCTGCGCTGTGGCGGCTGTTGGGGCGCCGGGCCCACTGGGGGGAGTTGTGCTCTGCCGGGCGCTTGGGCGTTTGTCGCCGTTGCGCTTTGTGCTCTGCTGGGCCGCTGTCTGTGTCCTCGCCTACCCCGGTCTGTCTGCGGGCTTGTTGGGGGTGGGGCTCCGGTGCGCGGGTGGTGCGCTGTCGGCTCTGGTGGCATGTGGCTGGTCAGGCTTCTGGTGGTTTGTGGGGTCCGTCGGCTGGTCTGCTGCTGGTCTCGCCTTCTCGGCTCTTGTGCTTGGCCTCCCTGCGGCTTGGGGTGCGGTGCTCCCGCTCCCTCTTCGGGGTTTGCTGGCCTGCGGGTGTCGGTTGGCGCTGTGTGGTGGTTCGCCTGGCTGCTCGCCCGTTTTCCTGCCCGCCTGCTCAGTTTCCCGCTTTCCTCCTCGGTGGCTCTCCTGTCTGCCTTGCTGGCGGCGTCCTACCGTTGGGAGGGTGTGGCCTGGTGTCTTCCTGCTCCTCGGCGGTCCACGCTCTCCGTGCCTGGGTTCTGGATTGTATGTCTGGGACCCCAGGGTCCCCGGCTCCGCTGCTCCTTGGGTTATCTGCCGCCCGTGCCTCCGCCGGGTGGGTGGAGGGTGTGCCTCCTGCATCCCTGGGCGGGGCAGCCCTGTGTCGGGGGTCGGGCCGGGGTTGGCGGTGGGCGGGGATTGGCGCTTTTGGCGCGGGCGGGCTTCTTTCCGGTTGTGGGGGCGTCTCTGAGCCTGCCGGTTTGTGGCCCCCGGTACTCGTCTGCCTTTGTGGGGTGTGATCTCTCGCTGGTCTCAGGGGTTGGCAGTCCTCCGGCCAGCCGGCGCCCTGTCCTTGGCTGGGATTACCTCTCTTCGGCCCCTTGCTAGTCTTCCCGGGGGGAAGGGCTCTCTGGGCTGGCTCTTGGGGCACTGATCTTTGTGCTGCCTGGTGGCCTTCTGGCGGCGGGGGCTCGGCCTGGCTATTTGGGGCGGGGCTCTCTGGGAGGTGGAAGGCGGCCCCTTTCCTTTCATGCATTCTCAGTGACAATCACACGCCCACACATTCTTGCACCTTTATGTGTGTGAAGTCTTCCCCACATACAGAGATACCTGTACATATGCACACTCACAGTACATACGTACTTCCCCACATTACTCATTGAGCTAACCAGGGTGTTATTATGTTGTTGGTTTTATTACAGCGACGGTGATATCACCGTCGTGATATCACCGTTGTGATATTGTTTTGTCCTTACTGTATGTCCTTGTTCGTCTTTATAGTTGTCACAGACATTTATTTGCTGATGTCGTTCTGTATGTTTCTGTTGTTCTGTTCTTGTTGTCACAATTGTTGTTGTTGCTGCTGTTGTCCTTGTCTCTCTTTTTTTTTGTCCCCCTCTCATCCCCGCACCCCAAAGTGTATATCACACTTCTCCCTGGCAGAGTAAATCTGTTGAGCACTTGACGGCATTTAGATGTACAATTCTATCTGCTTTAAAGGCTGGACAGGACAGGGGTAAAAAAAAAAAAAAATTAAAAAAAAGACACAGGGTGGTATTTGACTCTAATTAAGGCCCTTACTGGTGCCGACCACAGCGAAATAACCATCAGACAGCATCTGCGGGAAAAGTGTTTACAAAACAAAAAACAAATTCAAAGGCCTCGTCTCCTTCAACGCCACAAAACTGCCTGTTTAGACTTTGCCAGGGAGCATCAAACATGGGACATTGAAAGGTGGAAAAAAGTTCTACTCTCTGATGAGAAAAAATGTAACCTTGACGGTCCGGATGGCTTCCAACGTTACTGGCATGACAAGGAGATCCCACCTGAGATGTTTTCTACCCGGCACAGTGGAGGGGGGTCCATCATGATCTGGGGTGCTTTTTTATTCAGTGGAACACTGGAGCTTCAGGTGGTGCGGGGTCGTCAAACGGTGGCTTACGTGCAGATGTTGCAGCGGGCATCCCTCATGACTGAGGGTCCTCGTCTGTGTGGTAACAGCTGGGTTTTTCAACAGGACAACGCTGCAGTTCACAATGCTCACTTGACCAAGGACTTCTTCAGGGAGAATAACATCACTCTTTTGGACCATCCTACATGTTCCCCTCATTTAAATCCTATAGAGAACATTTAGGGATGGACGGCAAGGGGAGTTTATAAAAATGTCCATCGGTTCCAGACAGTTGATGGCCTTCATGAAGCCATCTTCACCACTTGGAGCAATGTTCCCACTAGCCTCCTGGAAACACTCACATCAAGCATGCCCAAAGCAATTTTTGAAGTGATTAACAAGAACAGTGGAGCTAGTCATTAATGAGTCCTACTGAGAAAAGTTTTTGATCAGCTGATAAACAAGCTATTTCAGTTTAATTGTTGTTTTCAATAAATTACTTTTTCAAAGTACTTTTTGTCTCACTCTCCCTTCTTGTATTTGCATATTGTAGCTCTACTTAAAACATCATGAAGATCAAAATGTGCAAAATGCTAATTCTAGCAATTTTTCTACTGGTTCTAAGATTTTGATCAGGAGTGTATATAATATTATTGTTACCCCCCCGTACTTGTTCCGACAATTGTGTGCAGCCACTTTTTCACCATCCAACACATTATTATCAAGAAGGTATGAAACAGTCACCTTGAACCTGTGTGCCCAACTTTGGTCATCAAACTTCTTAAGTGGGTACACAAGTCCAATTAAATTGGACTAAGAAACGACAGTGCCACCAGTTTTCCCTTGCGACTCGAACATGATCAATAAGTCACAGAAGCTGCTTTCCGTGTTCCGTGCTGACATCAGCTCTGTAAGAGTGGTTGTTCTGAGCAGAAATAAAACTGCATCTAAAGTTATTGCACTGGTTCTCTAGCTACAGTTTCTACTGTTAATTGTGTCAAGCAGGTAATGTTGTCTTTAATGTGGAATTACAACCTTGATCCAAAGACTTTGATTGCCCTCCCCCCAACAACCTACACATGCATTCAAAGAGAGTTTTGGTGGCTGGAAATAGATTTTATTTGGTTAGCTTTGTACTAAAGTTTGTAACCAGTTCTTTAGGGTGTGTTCACACTTGTCATGTTTGGTTTGGTTTAAAGGAACTCTGGCGTGTTTGCTCTGCTAGTACAGTTTATCTGTTCAACTGCAAACGCAGTCATCCAAACACTGGTGTGCAACAAACCAGCAGACTGATAACTCTTGAGAAATGGGTTTCCGTACACTTGCAAGAGGACTCTGGTGCAGTTCGGTTCACATGAGCTCAAATATGAACACTACACGAACCAAAGACATGCACCAATGTTAAAATGGCAGAAAAGAATACAGAAATGAATACAGTATGAGAGAAAAGATGCATTGGAAGCACTGTTTCTGCTTTGCTCTCCGCTTTGTGTTTAACAGCATACGGAACATTTGTGTTACGTCATGTTGTATGTCACAAAAGCTTACCAATTAAGTCCTTACTTTATGCATATGTTCTTTACTCCATCACCTTTGGTCCCAAAAATACCAGTGTAGTAAATGGCAAATGAACCTTGTTGCGGTTTTCTACCTTTAAGGTACTCAAAGCGCTTTGACACTGTTACCACATTTACCTACTGATGACACAGCATCAGGAACAACTGGGGGTTCAGTATCTGGCCAAGGATACTTTGACAAGATCATAGGAGGACAGAGGATTGGACCTGCAACCTGCAGGTTGGGAGACGACTACTCTACCACCTTAGCCATGCCGCACCAACGTGAATGCTAAGCAATCCACACAAAAGTGTGCATCAAGTATCTTTTTTACTTCTTCTAGGTCTGGACCAGAGTACCGCACCAGAATTGTGAATGCAGCCAAAATGCACTATTGCCCCTTACTGGGCTAAAGTAGAATTTTATCTATTGCAACTGTGTTCACACTTGGAGCTCGGTACTCTGATCTGGACCAAAATGATAAAATACGAGTGTACAAATTTGGGTCTGCATATTGTATATGCAAAGAAATATGCACATGTGCTTTCACAGACACCCGGTTTATAAATAGGATTGCATCTTTTCTACAACGTCTGGCATTCAAAGAAGTCAATTAAAACTTTGTGTTCTCTCTCATTCTCTGCATCTAACTCCCCCATCCCACAGCTTTTTAGTTTGTCACATTTATTTCATCTCTCTTCTTTCTTCACTTCATCAGTTCCTCTCTGGCTCACCATGTTCTTTAGTCTTACTCCTGACTCTGTTACAGAATAATTCCTCCCTATTTTACAGCTAAGAAGCTTAAAGAGAACAATGAATTGTCCCCCCTTAAGTTAAATTGTACTCCCATTTCCGGTGTCAAAAGAAGCGGCACTTTTTCTAGTGATGATCGTAAGTACAGGTGCTGTGTGGTTGTATGTGTAGCTTTCACACTAGTTTGTTGTATTTAACGTTGGCGATATCACTGCACTTCCTCTGCAGTTCCTGATAGAGACATTTATAGACAATGTTGTATGTCATATACACAAGCTAACATGCTTGTTCTTAAGTTCTCTATGTGCTCAGTATCTGTTAAAACTGCACTTTTTAAAGCATATTGTACTCCTATGTATACTGCCCACTTGTGGCGGAATTACAGAAAGAGCAGTATACATCAACTTCAGGTGGCGTACAATGATGGCATGAAGATGCTGCTTAAGGTGCCTAGTACCAGTCAAATTTTTGTTCAGGCTGCTGTACCAACCTGTGCTGCTGTGTTACGGAATGTCATGTACAGATGTACAGTATGTGTCGGTTAACACGCTCTGTAAACTGCATCATATATACTCTGACCAACCCTGTACAAAGCTCGGTCAGTTTCCTTAGTAGTTTGTGGAAACACTGGCGCCTTAACCTATATAGCAAGGGATAGCCATCTTTTGCTATGTCTTGTTGGTGATGCGTTTGTTTTTAATGTCTATGGACGATGTATGTGTCTGAAATAAAGTTCATGATGAATCAAAATGAATGACCAACAACAGAGCACTAAGGTAGAAACATAAATGATACCTTATTAATAACCCCACTATAACACTGCATTTATTCCCTGGAAAAAAGTGTGAAAAAGTATGTTTTACTTAGGGTTGTGAGGGAGCTGTCAACCCTCCCACACTGATCAGGTGTATGCCCCGCCTACACACTCACTTTTCTATTTGTGTACAATGTATCTAGTATATTATATTTATTTGCTAATTAATCTCCGAGGGAAAGGCTTCTTGAGACGTCATCTGTACTTCTGTGAAGAAGGTGTCGGACGTTTCGCTCCTCATCTGAAGAGCTTCGTCAGTGAACTAACAAGTGCTGGTAGCCTAGGCCTTAAATACAGTAAGAGTGGGCGGAATTGGTGTGCCAACACCCTCCTCCTACTGGTTCCTTACACTAACACTGGGCGGAGTAGTGGTCTAATCCTCTCCTGCCATTAGCACCTCAAAGGGAAGTGCAGCTCCTTGTAGTTGGGTATGAACAACTCTGATACTGATACTGACTGTGATACTCTCATACCCAGGCTATTTATAGATCGATGATTGAAAATTGCTCAGAAAATTGTAATCGGTCTATCTTTTTATTAGTGTATTTTATATATCTGTCATGTGTTCTGTGAACAGCGTGAGTGACTTAGGTGTTAATTTAGGTATAAGTTCCGACTTACACTAAAAATACATCTGAGTTATAGGAACAGAAGTCATTCGGAACCTGAGGACCACTTGTATCATAGACTGTCGGTGGCAGTAATGAAACTGGTTTACAATTGCCAAAAAACCAAAAAAGTCATGTTCGATGTCTTCTTGTGAGTTTTGTATATTCAGTAACACATTCTTGGATCTGCTATTTGGTTCCACACCAAAATTTGATTATTTCGTCCTTCTGGTTTGGTGTAAATTAAAAGTGTCTAAATTCCATTTTTCAGTAAGTGGTTTCATACTTTCAGCCTATCACACTAGGTGCTTGTTCCTAACACAATCTACAAAATGAAAATAAATAAATAAATTATTGCAATGTCAGGAGACATTGTGTGTGAATGCGCAAGCCTGATGAGGGGGAGGAAAAAAACGGAAATCTGTTGTTCAATGTGTATGTAGTTGCTGAATGCCTTTGATCTAATTAGATCAACGGCATTCAGCATTGTGGAAAAATGGGAATGTTAATGTCAAAAGTTAGAATTGCTGTGATGTAGATAATAGCACAAATGTCCTGAATTATTGAATGGTTTGATGATGGAACCAGTTTTTTTTAGATTCATATCAGAAGAAATATATAAGCCGCCCCCAAACATGTAAATGATGTTATGACTCATAGGATAATTATATCTAGTCTAGCTTATCTTGCCAGCATTATGTTCTCTCTTCTTTCTGAGTATCTATATTATCCTACATTTGCAATTATCTCCCATTACCTTTGATCTGTTCGCCTGTTACCCATTCTTCTAATCTGGGAGTGTATGCGAGAAAATGGCACAGTATCTACAATGCAGGAGTGCATTTTATAGGACGCTTGTGTTTTTACAAAATATTATTCAGTCCAATTTTTTTTAACAGCAAGAATCTGAGAGATTTTTTTTTTTTAATTACACAGCAAAACCAGTATGTTGAAAGACATTTATTGTATGCTGTCTATTGATTTTTTTTTATTTTTTATTTTTTTGCAAGATAAACTCAAGAGTTGTTCAAAAGTTACATGAAAAGTTGGAGGGTGAACAGTCATTGTCGATTAAGTCAGGAGCTACAGTACATCAAAAATCTACACAGGTGTGTTTGAGTTTGAATTTGGAAATGAAACTTCTGTCAACTGCAGGGAAGCATTACACTCCTGGCTGTTCACTACAAGAAGAACAATAAAATTAACTGACTATTAACTGCGTACAATTAATTTCACCAAACAGATACAAATATGATGCTGATGTGATTCTAGTAGTGTGTAGTGTAATAGAAAATTACATTAAATTTACCAGAGAGGCTTACTAACAGACTTTTTTTTTTCTATTTTGGTCAATGTTGGCCATTCATTTCTTTTATATACTGTATATTTAAAATATTCAATAAGGCTGCTGAAGCAACCCCAACCGCAATATATTGGCAAATGCTGGTTACCAACGGCTATAACTATAAAACTGCAGTAGGTGACAGTATTACTCTGCAAAAGTTCCTTTTCCATCTTTGAAGGCACTGTGACAATTTGGTGCATGTTCAGAGATGATTAATGCATCTTAGTTTATAAACATTATCAGAGAAATTGAAAGTATCAACGTTATACAATATTGTATTATGTGGGGGACAATGCTAATCTCCAAAATATTGGTTTGGTGACTTTACAGCATTCAGAAAATGTTTTTTCTTCTGTCTGGCATCGTTAACAGCCATCAGCTTTTGTGTCACCACTTTGTGAAATGCTCGTGTGGGCTGCTGCAGTAAAAAGGTAATAATAGGCATCCTAAAGCTACCATCTTAAGGGGAGTCAAGAAAGGGGGCACATAAAATTAGAATATGACAAATTACCACATGATTTACATCACCATGCTAGCTTTTTAAAATGACACAGGTGGAGTTGTTTCTCTGACTCCTTGTGGCAATTTTAGTTCACTTTTTACCATTCAGTCATTATTATCATGTTCAGGGCCCCCACCATTTAAGACAAATTATCCATCCATTCTCTTT
This sequence comes from Dunckerocampus dactyliophorus, assembly GCF_027744805.1. NCBI lineage: Eukaryota > Metazoa > Chordata > Actinopteri > Syngnathiformes > Syngnathidae > Dunckerocampus > Dunckerocampus dactyliophorus. The sequence continues at coordinate 23,421,944 of NC_072819.1, read as the reverse complement.
CTATGCCACTTATCCTCACTAGGGTCGCTGGTATGCTGGAGCCTATCCCAGCTGACTTCAGGCGAGGGGCGGGGTACACTCTGGACTGGTCACCAGCCAATCGCAGTAAGACTAATTTTATTGATTTTAAACTATACATGTGCAACGGCTATGTTAATTAACTTGAAAACTGTAAATTTTTGTCTTAGACTTGGAAGTTGATACTTGAAGACTCAAATATGTCGCTTTTGCAGCCTTGCCGTGTCCCGCTGCAATGGCTATGCTGCCCCTAATTTGGCTTAATTTATGTGGAATTGGTCTCAGTCCTCTTTTGATGCCAGTACATCTGTAGTACATCCCTCACTTTTGTTCTGGATGGACGTCAAAGTGAAACTAAGTCATTTGTAATACAGAAGAGAATGACGAACTGCGTGTTGCACTGTATGCGTTGCTACCCACACTGTGGATGTTTGCGCCCCCATATTGAGTGTGAGTCATCCATTGCGAGAAACGCCGGCAGCATCATTAGCATGCTGCTCTCATCCTCCCACCTCCCCACTCCTTAACACATCTCAACTGCAACAGTGCTTCCAGTAAATCATTTGTGTCCAGTTGGTAAAACACTCCCTGAATCGGAAGCAAATGTACAAAGGCAAACACGTGCACACGCACAGACACACACAATGCTAAATGACTACAGATTCACCCACTTGCAACAAGTGCTTGAAGGTTACATTTTGCAAGTCTTGTAAGCAATGCAGCATCCCAACAGAGGTACACAGAGTCTGACGCTCTTTTTAAACATTGCCGACATGAACACACCCACAGCAGCGCTCAGTTTCAACAACTCAACCATTTTGCCTTCGTGCTCCACAACAGCAACACAACACCTCCTCATTATCCACCAATCACACTCACGGTGAGTGAAGTGCATTCACGAACAGCAGAATTCTGAACATCAATGTTACAACACAAGCAGGTCGTTGTTCTGCACATTCTCTGTGTTCTGTATTGCTGCTGGTTTTGCTGTGATAATCATGACAATTTGTTGTGGACATTATTTAATATTGGTGAATTTATTACTTAGTGATTACATTTTTTATTTAATATTGATGTACTCCTCCATGAATCACCACCTTATCGTGGTGAAGGGGTTGAGTGCCTGAGTGATCCTAGGAGCCATGTTGTCTGGGGTTATATGCCCCTGGTAGGGTCTCCCAAGGCAAACAGGTCCTAGGTGACGGGCGAGACCAAGAGTGATTCAGAAAACCCTATGAACAAAAACAAGAGGAGGGACTGCACTTCGCCCGGACATGGGATACTGAGTACCTGGTGGTCAGGCCCAGCGTGAAGAAGCCACATGGGATCTCCCCCCCTATAGACCCACCACCTGTGGGGGCAAGCATAAGGGTTCGGTGCAACTAAAGATGTTCACAAGTGCACTTGGCACCAGGACGGACATCATATGCCGCAGGCCTATGATCAACTTTGTCAGCGTATTATCAGACCTGTGTCCGCATGTTCTGAACATGCGGGTAAAGAGAGGGGCTGAACTGCCAGCTGATCAACACCTGGTGACGACTTGGATTAGATGGAGGGGGAGGATGCCGGACAGGCCTGGGAGACACAAACGTGTAGTGAGTGTGTGCTGAGAACGTCTGGCAGTGTCTCCCATTCGTCGAGTCTTCAACTCTCACCTCTGGCAGAGCTTCCCCTGCATTCCAGGGGAGGACGAGGATATCGAGTCCAAATGGGGAGTATTCTGTACCTCCATTACAGGCAGCCAATCAGAGCTGCGATGGTCAGTGCCAGTCGTGATGGCAAGCCCCGAACCTGATGGTGGACACCAGAGGTCAGGGATGCCGTCAAGCTGAAGGAGTCCTATCGAGCATCGATGGCTTGTGAGACTCCTGAAGCACCTGACAGGTACCGGCAGGCCAAGTGGCAAAAACTCAGGTGTAGGAGGAGTTCAGTGAGGCCATGGAACACGACTTTTCGGTCGGCCTCAAAGAGGCTCTGGCAAACCATCCGACACCTCAGAAAGGGGAAGCCGCGCCCTGTCCACACTGTTTACAGTGGGGACGGAAGCCTGCTGACCTCGACTGATGATATAGTTGGACGGTGGAAGGAATACTTTGAGGCCCTTCCAACTAACCTCCTAGAGACACTGGCATCAAGCACGGCCAAACGAATTTTTGAAGGATTAACAAGAACGGTGGACCTAATCATTACTATGTTCTACTGAGATTTTTTTTTGTTCTGGTTTGGCGAGTTTTTTGTTATTTTTTGAACGATGGTCTTACACTTTTGATCAGCTGACTAAGGAGGTCAACGTTCACCATGAACAGGCTCGACTTGCTGCTGGCGTTCTGTGTTATGGCGTTCAATGGTTACAAACACACTTCCATAAATTATAAATTTTGGTCTAGCTAAAGCAGAGGAATACACTCTGGCTATGTTCAATTTAGATTTTTTTGTTAAAATCCCATTTTTTTATGCAGTTGTTCACATTACCAAAAAAATGTGATTTGTATTTGTGTAAAATACCAACAAGGCATATGGGAAGTAATATGCATGCGCACAAAACACTGACATCACGTGTGTGTGTGTGTGTGTGTGTGTGTGTGTGTGTGTGTGTGTGTGTGTGTGTCTGTCCTAGCGCATTTGTTGCAATTTCAAAGATTTTGTGCCATGCTTAAACTAATTATTTCAGGAAGGATATTAAGAAGGAAGAGAGCAAAACTTTTGGCTATGGAAATTTGTGGACAAATTGCTGAGATGTCTGTTACTCGGAGCGTGTGGGTGTATGCAACCAGTCTCTTTTACATTGTCCCAGGACAGGACTAGACACAAGAGGAGACAGAGCTTTTTCACTCGCAGGCCCTAAACTATGGAAGTCCCTCCCCTTGCAACTCAAAACTGCTCCTTCAGAGGGTTTTTTTTTTAATTAGCACTAAAAAAAAATCACCTTTATACACTGGCTTTTAAGAAAAGTCCAAAATGGGTTTGAATGAAATTTTTAGGAATTGTCGCCAAAGGGATATGGAAGAAATGATTACATTTTGGGGGTGATCCGGATCACGGTCTGGATCCAGAAATTTTTTTTAAAGATTCTTTAACATTGCAAAATAGGACCATTTTCGGCATTTGTGCATATAACGCCACAAAAAATGGTCAGAGCACTTGGAAAGAAAATACAAGACAAGTTTCCCACAAGTTCTACAAAATATCAAAGACCGATCCAAAAAATGTAGGATTATTATTTTGGTATGAATCACAATGTGGGAGGAACTATGGCACTTGGAGGAGGTCTGCGCTCCCAGAGTGCTTCTCTAGTCTATTTATTTATTTATTTATTTATTTATTTATTTATTATTGTGTCAAAAGTTTTGTTCTTCCACTTGTTTGTATTGATTTGATTTGATTTTTAAACTTATTACATGTTTACTATTTTAGCTATTTTATTTATTTTTTATTTTCTTCATCTGTACAGCACTTTCGGCCAGCATGAACTGTTTGTTTTAAATGTGCGTTATAAATAAACCTTGACCTTAGATGTCAGAGCCAGGCGTGGTGAGACATTGGCGTGAGCCGCTTCACTGAAACAATGAAAAAAAAATGAAAAAATTATGTTTGTAACGGTAAATGCTACTTTAGTTATATATGTAAACCATGTGAGAAAACCATAGTTAATGTATTTAATGACTTAACAAATCTTTTTAATATTAATGTGTTTACTTAGTATTAGGTAGTAAATGTTATACAGGGTCAGGCAAAATGATCTGACACATTTGTATGTTAAATAAAAGGCAAATAAAGTAAAGAAACAAAAAAGTGTTTTTATTTTTCGAAAAGTACATATAATGACATTTTTTTTCATATAATGCCATTTTGCTTTGTTTCTTTAGAATGCCATTGTTTTTCGTTTATTTTTCAGTTGCTGCCATGAATTGGACTGGTGAGCATCGCGCTTTCATTGTGGAAACGTTTATCAAAAGAAACAAATCTGTAACTGCAACACAACGAGCGTTCCGTTTGCACTTCAATCTTGGTAGACATGATCCCGTACCAGCTCCAAACACCATCTTGTTATGGGTTACCAACTTCAGAGCTACTGGATCTGCATTGAGTGTGTGGACAATAATGGATCCCATTTGACTGATTGAAGTTTTAAAACATAATGAAATAGAATGGCATGGCTACGATTGGCCAATGACCTGCCCTGCTGGAAGTGATGCATTCTGGGTAAAAGTTATTACAGTTGTTTGTTATTTTAAACTCATATTTGGTAGTTGTCTTATAGACTATATTATTCTTATTATTTCTTCTTATTACTATTGTTATTTGAGTGTTAAATTGCTGTGTGATGATTTTAGCGTTCTTTGTAAGATGACAGTGTGAGTCAGACTGTTATATTGAGCAATGACCTCCTGCGATTTCCGATGGTTTGACGAGTTCCTCGAGAGCTCCCTTATGACTCGTGATTTGAACTGTGCCATGCATGCTGTTACAAGGTTACATGCCCAGCTGCTAAAAAGAAACTCACACTTTCCCTTGTACTCTCAGCCTAACATAATGAAATATTTCTCCACCTCCTTTTCCTGTTTTTTACCCCCATTTCACCTGCACATCTGCAAGGGCAGTCCTACTTTGAGTGAGTTTTCCCATTTTAGGACAAAATGAAGAGTTCTGGAGCTTTGTTGGCAGTCTTTCTCCATTCATTAAATCAGCCTGAGGCGTTTTGTTCTGCCTCCGGCGAGGCACCGGTCCTCTTCTGCTCCTCGCTCCCCCTCTTCATCGTCTTCTGTTCCCTCTCACCGTTTGATCGTGAGCCAAGATATTACAGAATTTCTGACAAGATCTCAGCACCTTTTTTTTTTAAATATCAAGAGTAATAGATGTTATCGTAGGCTTAGGTGAAGCGCCACTACGGGTTGCACGGAGTGATGATGTGGCCTCTTGTGTGGGGAAGTCAAACAAGCTCAAGCCACCCGCCAGATAAATGTTCCATTGCACTCAGGTCAGAATTAGCTTTGTACTCATTAAAAGCAATGCACAAAAACTAGGCTATTGGCTATAACATGAAATACAACCGAAAAAGTAAAATTAAAACATTTATGCTCGCACAACACCGATACATATCAGTATGTGGAGTAAAATTATGGAATGAATTGAGCAAGGAACTCAAAATGTACCAGTGTAAGATCGATCTTCAGAATCGGAATCGGTTGCCGATCCGCTGTATTTGTGAAGATCGGATAATATCGGCTTTCACCACGAGATAGGGCTGATCCGGTTGCCGTGTAATGTTCGTAACTCTGAGCCACACTCCAGCATGGTAGGTGCTGTAATACGCCTCAAAGCTCGTTGCCACTCGACTCGCGCCACCCGCAAGAAGAAAACGCAACACCACCACACAGATATGTCCGCGGTGCAACGTGGTGACGTTATTTTCACGTTGGGCGTTGGATATTCGGCTCCGTAACTACAGCGGTACTTCCCTCTCACTGTGCCCGGACTGCTGCGTCATGGTGTAGGGAGGTCGCACAGGAAGTGCCACTCTAACCGCTGGTTGCTTATAATAGGGATTGCACAAACACTACTAAACATGTCGAAACGTCGGCGAAAAACCGTGGAAACTTCTTTGTTAAGGGGCGTGAATGTGTTGTGTGTGTGTGTGTGTGTGTGTGTGTGTGCGCAAGTCAGGCTGGATGAGTATATTTTCACTGTGTTGTGTTTTACTGCTTTAATGTAAGGACCATTTTACAATGCTCACTGACGACGTGCAGGTTCTGAGTGAAAAAAGACGACAGACACGTTTATTCTTGCACCCAGTGCGTATCAACCGTCAATTGCATTCACACACGCAACACATTCCGACCTTCAAAATAAGAGCACTCTTTGTCACATTTGTCTAATTGTAAATGTAAACAAAATAAGGGTGTCATTAAAATATCGTACAATAATAACGCGATTGGAATGACATCTGTGACTACATCTTCCTTAATCACAAGCACAGTCATGACAGTTTGTTGAAGATGTTGTAGCAATATGTGCCGAGGCTGACATCCCATTAGAATAGTTAGCTAAACTACATCCATTTCTCAATGACTGGACAAAATGGGCCAATGATGTACTGCATCAATAAATGGAAGATTTTTTTTTTTTTTTTTAATTTTATTCACTAACCCAAATTGCACACACTTTGTGCTGGTAAAAAAAAAAAAAAAAAAAAAAAAAAAAGTGGAAAAGGTCAAAAACTTAATTCTAAAAAATTTAAACTGAAAAAAATGAATTTGGGAAAAAAATAAAACATATTTCATAGGGCCCTTAGAGAGTTTTTTACAAATATATCATATACTAAATTACACCACAAATTGATCTATAACCATGTCAAATGATTAGTCCTACCCTAAAAGTATTTTGCACGCCATTTTTTCCAATTTGATCTTTTATTGGATGGACTTTTATTGGATCTTTTCTTGGATTAGGGACCTGACTCACAGAGGTTTGTTAGAAAAGCCAAACAATATTGTTGGTTATGCTGTTTAAATTCAGCAATACTTTGGTTGCATTATTTTTAATGCTTTGAAGAGCTATTTTCATAACCATATTTTAAAAAATCTGATCTAATCGGAACACAAAAAATGTGGATCGGGACATCCCTAGTATGAGACAGTTTAAAAACAGTACAAACACATGGTTCCACTTTCTCTGTTCTTTTATGTTACATGAAAACAAAGGATGTGAACAAACTCAGTAATTGCAGAGACAAGGAGAAGGGGTAGGATGAAATAAAATATCCTTCTTCCTACTCCCTTTCGGAAATCTTAAATGTAAAAATGTGATGTTCTTTAATGCATCTTTATGAAACATGTTCAAAATAAATAAAACAATTACCATTATCATATGATGTGTGGTGGGGAAAATAAGTGTAAAAAAAGTGGCCACAGAGGGATAGTTTCTCTGCTAAAAATAGAAATACTTAGTGATTACTGGAGGACTGTATGCCAGACTAGCAGGCAGTGTAAAGGATTAGTCTCATGCTGCACTGTGCATTTATACACCCCATTTCTTTTTTGACGCTCAATTTCTGCGCACTGGCACAGAGGGACAAACACACACACGTTTAGGCACCCACCCCCAAACGGGAAAAAAGAAAAATGTTGGCGGGTGAGGCGTCAGCATCACTTCAAAGACAGCTTGATGACAATCCAGCTGGAGTCACACTTCCAAAAGGTCACACATGCACTCACATTTTCTTTCTCTGTCTGGATATATTTGTCTCTAGCACTTGTACGGTCATCCACACTTTAATTAAAAGCTGCAATCAATTTCGACGCATATTAACGCCTCTTAAAGATGTGAGAATGTCATCATAGCGCTCAGATAAAAATAATTAAATAGTCTGAACTGTCAACTAATCTACCCAGGGCACACTGAATGCCAAGATAGGAAGCTTATTCATACCGGTGTGTCAGTTACCTCACAGTGAAGGTGGCAAACGTAGTTGTGGCACAACTTTTGTATTGGTTGGTTACTATAAGCCAAAATAAATACAAATAAATAACTAAGCAACAAAGTTTTCCGAAATAGCTATTTGAATGATTTCCACATGTGAGAACAGCACATGTATGCAGCATTTTTGCTCAGATTTTACATGACTTGTCGTTAGAAACATGCTTGAAGTGAAGTCCAAGCAATCTTGGGTAAAGTGAGTGACACTGCTATGAAGAGTGATAAAAATGAGTGAAATAAATAATATTAAAATGCAGGCTTTTGCCACTGTTTTCCAACAATAACAGCAAGCCCATTTTTACACATGCCAAATATGATTAAGCGTCCGGTTTCTACAGACACTCAACAAAAAGGAGAGAATAAATTACTGTAAGTCACATTCATTGGGAAGTAACGTGCCATGGCAGCTGTAAAAAAAGGAGGGGATTTTGTTTGAAGGTTGCATAAACAGACTGAGATAAAGGAAAACATCAGGACAGAGGAAATAATCTTGGCAGGGGTGCGTCAAGGCTATCACGGCCATCTTTAATTTGAGGAATGTGCCTCAGGTTCTGTTTATATGTGCACCTATAGTATCACCTTAATGGTGCATTTGAGGATGACGTGTATTTCATTTTGAAATATGTAAACCAATACAATAAAAATTGATTTTCACCAGCAGGGGTTTGGTTATTTGTTTGTGTCATGCCTACAATTATTGATATATTAACCTGGACTGTTTATGATGATCAGTCTCCTTCTTCTAAGATGCTCCTATCAATTTTTGGTGCCATCAACAACAACAACAGCAACAACAATTAAAAGTGTAAATACAACATGTACTGTATCGACCCAAAAACAAAAAACAATATAAGACTCTGTACAAAGACTTGTAACTTTAGAAAAATATTTTTCAATATCTTTATACAATGACAATTTTTCAGTGACATAAAAACTTATAAAATATATTAAACATATTATATTTATTTGCTTCATTGATCAACATTATCTTAAAATTAGCATTAGAACTTTTAGCCACCTTTTCCAAGCAGATCTCTGTGTCTCTCCGGGTCACACTTGTGTGTGTGCCAGGAAGAAAAGCTCTGACTCGCTTGGGCGCCGCCTGTTTGTTTGCAAGTATAAATATGTAGAACATGAATATAAGACAAACCCTCTTTTTTCAGGCAGAGGTTTACCTTATCTAAGGTCTGTAAGGTATAAAGTACATATTTTACTTGATTTGAGCTATTTTTGTTTTAATGTTGTTCTGGGATTACAGATGTAAACCTCCAGTCTTTTAACATGTATATCTTATATGCTTTTGTTCCTTAATTTGCACTGTCCCCTTGAAATAAACATAAAATTATAATCTTATCCAGTTTGAAGTTAATGCAGGGTCAAAAGCTGTAAATATCATACTAAATTGTAGTAGTTTTGATTGTAACTGTGCATTTGGTATTACCATAAATTTGACATAAAAAGTCATATGGTCATGGCCAAAAATATTGACATGCCAAAGATGCCAATATTTTTGGCCAGGGCTGTATAATTTAGGCTAATTTGGTTGTTTTCCATACAGGCACGGCCAAATTTGGCCACATTGGCATTTTTGGCCAAACACATTGGCATGCCAATATTTTTGGCCATGACAGTATTTATGTCAGACTGTATTCATTTTGCATGTGTAGGACGTTATTATATTTGTATTTTGATTACACAAGAAATTGGTGACTTTTTTTGGAACTTTATTTCTGTGTTCTGCTAATCTTCGGTACACAAGCAATAATTAAAAAAAAAAAAACCTTATACAAGAAGTGAAACCTCACAAAATCACTGCATCGTCTTCAACAAATGTCAGTTATGTGGCATCCCTTTATGCGCGACTGCCAATGTGGCATTTGAAGGCGTTGATGTGTGGGTGTAATGGAAGAGCGGTTTTACCGTGTTCTGGCAGTCGGCGTTGATCAGCTCCAGCAGCTGACTCTCAAAGGCCTCGAGGGACGGCTGAAGGCAGACTGTCAGTCTGTGCAGGGTGAAGGGCAGCATCCTGAGCAGCACAGGTTTCAACAGAGCATCGCCTGTTGACAGCGAAAACCTTGGTATCAGAGTATGTTCATGCCACTTGCATCGTGGGATTTCCTTTTACTGTTTGGAGAGCACTCCAGCTTTATGCATTTGTCCTTTTTCACTAACTTCCATTTCTGATAAATTAGATCCTATATGGATTGCAGCCACATACAAAAATATTGTCTATTAATCTGATACCAAACAGGTTTTGCTGTCCTTGAAGTGATTAAGTATAAAAGACATGGAGTGATTCGGTAAAACAGTCAAGCCAGTACAAGTTAAGTGTGAGCTATTTAAGAAAAGTAAAAAACGTCTTGATATTTGCTTCCATAAAACACTTGCTGTGTGATAGCGGCTTTAGTAGGCATGGACTTCAGAGAGGCTTCAAAAAAATCCCGCTCACTGCTTAAATGTATTGTGTAATGAAATTGTCACTTTTGTTTGCATACCATAAAGCCACCAGAGGAACTATGGTTCAGACTAACATACCGTAAATGCTCCGATGATAGCCAGGCTTTTTTTTATTTTTGTTTGTTTTTTTAACCGAAATGGCCAAGAGGACCGGGCATTAATTGGAAGATTGCACTTAATGATTTGGAGTGCATGTCTGACGATTGGAACTTACCTGCCAACACATGCCATGAAAAATATCTTTGCACGTTAAAAAGCTTTAATTTAATACAGCATTTGAAGAACAAACACTGGGAGTATGGTGAGTTTGAGGCTCACGATGTGGTCATCCGTCAAATGGCAGCTAAAGCAGTCAAAACACTAGACAACACTCACCCGTATGTGTGTGACAGTCAGAAGTAGGCATGTCCAATATTGGCTTTTTTGCCGAAAACCGATATGCTGATATTGTCCAACTCTCAATTTCCGATTCCGATATCAACCGTTACCGATACCGTTATGTGTAACATCAAATATCTTTTTCTTGAGTCAAATTGTTGTAAAGTAACAATACTGTTAAATGAGTACAGTTGTTTTGTTGCCTACTCCACACATCTCTGAGTACATCATTCATGTATTACATATTTTATATAAGAATCCATTTGTGTTTCTTGTGCCTTGATATGTTATTTTTGGAAAGATTTTATTTATTTTTAGTTAAAGTGGGGTTTGTTTAAAATACATGAACTTGCTTATTATTTTGATTGATAACTTTCATGTTCTTATTTTATATTCTTATTGTACTGCATTAAAACTACTATATATACAGTATATACACACTCCTGATCAAAATCTTAAGACCAGTTGAATCCAAGTGAACGGTATCGGCCAATTTCACTCGTGGATGATCAGAATCGGCAGCATCAGTGCATCCCTAATTTTAGCATTACTTTTAAGAAAACCACAATGACAAAATATAGGACTGGACAAAGACACTTTACTTAACTGAGTCACAAAACAATGCAGGTACATTTTGAAATGTTCTATAACTGTATGCATGACCTACAGTAAGTATGATGTTTGTGGAACTTTTTTTCCACAAGTTGAAATAAAAACTAAAATGTAGTATTAATACAGCTACCGCTTGGACATTAACACCGCTGCAATTTCGATGGAAATAAAAACACACACCCGAGTAACGCTGAGAACACCGAGGTAGGTTGAATTGCAAGGTTTATAGTGTGCATAAAGCACTTGTACGATTCCAATCCTGCATCGTGAAATGTCACTTCCATATTACGTGTATTATCAGTAACAGTAGCACTGCTATAGTACAGAGTCTGACAGTTCACATCTGGATGACCTGTTCACGAGAGACAGCTTTTCTCTAAGCGAGGAATATTCTCATGTTTTAATATTGCAGGATCATTACGAGATCTTGTGGCACCCCTATAAACAACAATACACACGTGTAACACATGAGTTTCACACCAACAGCTGAGTAGCATTTTGAAGTGCATACTGAGGGCTGTTATGTTGGACAGCTAAATGTTAAACCATTTGTCAACTTCTAAATGTGCCCAAAGATGTTGTAGAATATATAAAAAGCTATGTTTTTACTTTAATTAATTTTTTTTGTTTTTACTTCAATTTTAATTTCAATAATTATGTGGAGTACACAAGAAAGTAGAAAGGAAGACAAAGCTCTCTTTGATCACATAGTCATTCATTAACAAGTACACTACACAACAAAGCAGCAACAGAACCAATGTTGTAATAGCGGTAAGGAGCAATGTACTCAGTCAGCATTAATACTGCTGCTGAGTTCATTGTAAACAGTCAGAAAATGTAACATGCATGAGTTTCATATCAACAGTGGGGTAGCGTGCCTAAAATTTTAAAACATATGCAGAGGTAGATAAAGCTGCTGGATGCTGACCACTCATGATACTTCAAATGCAGCTACTGCCATCTTGTGGCGTTAATAAAACTAAGTCATACTACATTTCTAACTACGTAAGAATAACTCTTCCATTGCTGTGTACACTTCTGTCACTGTCTGTGACCGCAGTGACTCAAATACAGAAATAATTGATCATTTTCATTTGGCTAAAGAGAGCAGCTCTAGCATTGGATGAAACAGTAAAAGTACACAATCGCACCTCTCAGGCACAACAGAAAGAAAATCAACACTGTGATTTTAATCTCTTCGGCAGCAGTAAATGTTGGCACTGAGCATTTGATTGTAGCCATTGTTTCCTGAGGGTTGAGTTGTTCTGAAAGAGTGTGTGAATATTAAGCCAGTGGCTGTGGGTCTTAAAAGGCAGCTTAGTTCTCCACTGCTCACAGATGCAGAACTTGAAGAGCATTAGCCTGTTGCCATACCTTCCACAAGTGATTGCGGCTGAGGAACTCACAGACTTCATTACATTCCCCCTGAGTAACTCACTTCCTGGGCACTTATAGGGATAGTTCGGATTTTTTGACATAAAGTTGGATGAAATCCCCATCAGCAGTGTAGTACATCAACAGTGACTTTTTGTGATTTTTCTGATGCAAATGGATTACTCTTTTGAAAGCGTATTGTTTTGAGGAGCCAAACTCTTTACTTAGACTACGTTCCTCAAGTTGAACACCGGAGAGAGTGGCGATCATTGCTTCTTTGACAACCTCCCAGTCTAAATGGTCTTTTTCTTTATCAAGAATTGTGTAGCTCTAAATGAGGCTTCGGTTGCGTTGGGTTTTTAACCGGTCTTGTGAAAAAAGATTGGTGTTTGCACAAAGCTGCCTTTAACTCACAGGCACTTTCTGCTTGGAGTGTGCTGTCCCTAGTTATCATGGTACCTTGTATGTCACGTTGTGAAATGTCTCTCCACATTGTGCCGTTTTTCCGTCGTTCCTTTAGTAAAAAAAACACAACAAAAAACCTCTACCTCCCATTCATCGTTAAAATTATGTTTTCTTTCTTTTTCTGCCATCTTTTTGGGGGCCGGTCATCTCCTCATTTTTGCTACACATACTAGCTTGTTTCCACCATGTTTGTATGATCTCCACAATCGCTACGTTTTGGTCACGCACACAATACTGACCTGTAAGTGTGATTTAAAAAAGAAAAGCAACAACAAAAAAAAAGATGCAGCTCACTGGTAAGTGGCGCTATTTGAACTATTTTAGAACAGGCTGTGGGGGACTCATGTGGTCCTTAGAGTGACTTAGTGCCTGCGGTTACTGTGATGGTGATCCCTGATCTAGTTTGTTTACAGACTCAATGTGTCCACCATCTGAACTATTTATTTTGGGTTTTGATCAGAAAATATCAGTTAGATAAACTTGGAAAGACTTATAATTCTACATGCAGCACTCTGGACCTCAACGTGAAATGATCATTTAAAGGTCAGTTGAGAGTTTACCTGTCGGGGAAGCTGCGAGGCCAGGAATGTTCTCATCTCTGGACACAAGGACATTCTCTGGAAGCAGATGCATCACGGGAGCGAATGCAGGATGGCCTTTTAACACACACTCCAAGTGTGCCCCATTAATAGTCTTCAGAAGATTGCTGTCTGCAAACACCAATTTGAAGACATTTGTCATACACGTTGAATAAAACTGACATGCTTAATACAAATTATACCTGCTTTGAATAAATACGTACAGTACATATGATATTCCACCCATCCAACCAAGGAAGTATTATCCATTTCCTTGGTGTGTCGCAGAGCCATATTTCCAGGTGTGAGTCACCAGACAACATGACATCCAACACACAGACATTTTCATTTTTCAACATTCCATTTGGCTGTCAGCGACCTCGCTGCAATGTTCCCTTACTTGCCAGTATCATTTTCCAGGCCTTTACCGAAATGACAAGCACTCAAATTGGAAAATATTCTCCTCCGTGAAGGCAACGGCGGCATAGATGGGACCCGTGTTATGAGCAATGAGGATGACATTGCCATCTTTCAAGCAGGTCAACCGAAAACACGTGATTCACAACAATCCGCCGCCATTGATACAAGGCACAGACCGTCTGGAAGGTGAGCAAATGGTAGTTGATGTGTCGAGTATACATTGGCTTGCTTCAGGTCTCGATGGCATCACCATGTTTCACTCTGACAGGGGTTAATGATTGCACTTGCGGTAGCATCAGTGACAATCAATACAAGAAGTTGCATTCGCTCCTACAAGGTGAGACGGCAACCTCAAGTGAAAACTGGCGCACAGCACTGCCATGCTGGGGTAATGGGACATCGTGGGTCATAACTGTCAAGGAAAAATACTAAAATAGTATTTAGTGGAGCCCCCACAATCTAAAAAAACAACATCTGTTTGTCCGTGTGTTGGGCTATTTACTAGTCTATGTGCTGCTTTTTTTTTGTTGCAGTTTTATCATAGTTTTTGCGTAATTCTGCTAACTAAATACAGTGAAAGTGAAGTCAGTGAAGTCAGAACACAAGCCGTTGCCTTGGTTGACTTTGAAGCTGCTCTCCTGTAATTCCAAAACAGCTTTTCCTATAGCAAATAATGTAAAATGAATTAAAATGCCCTGCGACGAGTCCAGGGTGCACCGCACCTCTCGACAGGGATAGGCTCCAGCTCACTCGTGACCCTAATATGGGCAAGCTGTATAGAAAACGGATGCACACATGTACTGCCGAGCAGCCAGACCCTCTCCTGTGTAAGACTGAGTTAAATTTGTGGTTCTATGGTTATTAGGGGTGTAATGGTACATGTATTCATATGCAGATTTTCGTTACGGAGCCTTTGGTTCAGAAGAGTACCGAATTCCCACGTTGTACGCATTACAAGTGAAAGACAAAGTGTTTCTCGCGTCATGCATTTATTTATTTATTTGATAATCAAATACAAGTGGTCACAAAAAGCCAAGTATTTGTCGCAGGAACGGGAATCCAGACATGCAGGTCACCTATACAAGCCCGAGGAGTGTATATAACTACCGCTGTGAAAGGCGAGGTGTGTAAGCGTGCACAACACCTCCACAAGCGTACAACCCACCCTTTGACTAGTGTGAGTCATGACTAGTTAATAGTACTAAGAAGACAGATCCTGGAGCCGTGCTTTCATTATTTGCTAAACACTTCGCCTTCCTGGTGAAATACGTAAACAAGGGGCATCCAAAGTGCAATGGCTAATTTTTTTATGGGCCCGAGGCACATTGTAGAAACAAAATAAACAAAAAAGAACAAAAAGGCATTATGTAACAAGAAAATGTAATGTTGATACTAAGAACCTTTTTTTTTTAAATTTTCGATACTAACAACGTATCACTAACACCACAAAGATACTTCTGTGGAAAAAGCCCTGACATAACAAGCAAAGACAAGAATGCAAGACAAAAGCAGTGAGCTGGCATTGTTTAACGACAAGCTGGAACTATTAATGCTGCACTTCAGCCAATAAGGAACTTATAGTGTAGTAAAAATAAAATCATTATTCACACTGTTCAAACTCTTATTGTTCTACTTACCTGCATTGTCTCACTTTCCTAAAAAGAAACATTCCAAATCATGATATAGTATATCATATGTATTTATTTTTATTCAAGATTATTATTTACTAGTGATGTGCCGATCGATACTGAAATAGATACCACTTCTGATACCAGCTCTTCATGCTCTGAAATTAATTCAAGGATGGAAGGTCAGTGTCTATCCAGCTGAAGTAGGATGCAGAGGTTTTGTGGCTTCCTCTACCATTAGGCTCATGGAAGACCTTGGCATTCATGGTCAGGCTCTGCGACAGACAGTAAGATCAGTCTCTGAAGCGGCCAAAAGAAGCAGCGAGTGGCTATGGCTCAAGTGCAAAAACCCTTGCTGGGCTCAAAGCAGAGGGGGGCATACCTGACGTCAGGTGTTGCCGATGAGCTCTCTGGAGGTGTCGTGGGCCTATCATCGAAACACCAATGAAAGAGGGTGCCCATCTGACAACCCCGATGAAGTTTGAAACCCACCCCCTTCCGGCTCTTATCCAAGGATTGAGTGTGGGGGGAAGAGGGGAGGCTGAGCAATGTCCCAGGTCGGGATATCACTGATCACCTTCCATGCACTACTCTACTCATGATTGGGCATGGGACGCAAGCTCAGGCTTGGGCCCTTTCCACAGGGAAACGTCACTGAGATTTTTTTTTTGCCGGGTTGAAAAAAAGTCACATCCATACTGTGCTGGAGTAATAAATTGTTGCATCAAGACAGGAACCACTCACTGAGTGAAAACAATGTAATACAAATTATTAATTTATTCAAATTAATCATTTATTAAATTAATAAATTAATTAAATGTCTGATATTCTTTATGCTATGATATGAAATGCACTACTATTTGAAATTTTCAGACAAGTTGGGGAGATTTGCACAAAGTATAGGTATCGGATCGGTATCGCCATACCAGTGTGGTTTTTACTCAGTATCAAGTAGGAAATTAACCCTTGATGAAAATGAAACAAACAAATACAGACCTGATCAAAATCTTAAGACTAGTTGAAAAATTGCTAGAATTTGCATTTTGCACATTTGGATCTTAATGAGGTTTTAAGTAGAGCTACAATATGCAAAAGAAAGAAGGGGGAGTGAGACAAAAAGCACTTTGAAAAAGTAATTTATTGAAAACAACAATTAAACTCAAATAGGCTGTTTATTAACTGATCAAAAGTTTAAGACCATCGCTCAAAAAATAAGAAAAAACTCTCCAAACCAGAACAAAAAATGTTCTCAGTAGGACTCAGTAATGAGTAGCTCCACCGTTCTTGTTAGTCACTTCAAAAATTGGTTTGGGCATGCTTGATGTTAGTGTTTCCAGGAGGCTAGTGGGAACATTGCTCCAAGTGGTGAAGATGGCTTCACGAAGGGCATCAACTGTCTGGAACTGATGGCCATTTTTATAAACTTCCCTTGCCATCCATCCCCAAATGTTCTCTATGGGATTTAAATGAGGGGGACATGCAGGATGGTCCAAAAGAGTGATGTTATTCTCCCTGAAGAAGTCCTTGGTCAAGTGAGCATTGTGAACTGCAGCGTTGTCCTGTTGAAAAACCCAGCTGTTACCACACAGACGAGGGCCCTCAGTCATGAGGGATGCCCGCTGCAACATCTGCACGGAACCCGCCGTTTGACGACCTCCAGTGTTCCACTGAATAAAAAAGCACCCCAGATCATGATGGACCCCCTCCACTGTGCCGGGTAGAAAACATCTCAGGTGGGATCTCCTTGTCATGCCAGTAACGTTGGAAGCCATCTGGACCGTCAAGGTTACATTTAAAAAAAAAAAAAAATAGAATGACTATCTTATTGCTTCCAATCTCAGCAGCAATGGCACACTGCGAGAGGCCTTGCTTATGCAGCTCAACAATCCAACCACGTTCAAATAAAGAAAGTTACTTAGCTTTAACCATCAGGATGGCATGACAGTGTGAATGCCTGACAAAAAAATTGAAATTTTGAGCAGATTTTGGCTTTTATAGCCTGTGGTCTTAAACATTTGATCAGGTGATGAACAACCTACTTCAGTTGTTTTTTTTTTTTGGTTTAAATTACAAGTTCCAAAAGTTTTTTTTTTATCTCACTTCACTTTTTGTCACCCCTACTTGCTTTACTTTAAGCTCTACTTAAACCTCATTAAGATCCAAATGTGCAAAATTCAAATTGTAGCAATTTTTCAACGGGTTTTAAGATTGTATCTTAAGTGTATTTTAATATCGAGGTTCTTGCGTAATGAACTGTGAGGGCGCTGCACCTTTACACCCCTAGTGGCTACGTCATACATTTCCATGGTATCCTTTTCTGACACAACATACATGATAACACTCTAAAATATGTCAAATCAATTCTAAGACGTGATAAATTTGTGAAAATAAAAGCAAAATAACATTTGAGGGTTTGGATCTGAAGAATCTTTATAACACGTGAAACAGGAACAAGCACCAAACAAAACTGACAATTAAACAACTATATTATGTATGTACCTTTAAGTACAGTATTATTTGTACAGTGGATACCTGTACATTCACGGCCCCACAAATTTGCAGATTTTCAGTAAATATATGTTGTTTGTTTTCTTCTCCTAAAATAAAAATTCTCCTAAAAGGCTGTTATTCCACAGAATAATATAGAATAATATATCTATTTTGAGCACAGGGCTTGCTCCGTCTGCTCCAAATCCTCCTGCTATCTGGATGTTGACGTTCTCCAATGATTTTGGATCAACATTTGCAAAAATAGTGACTGTTGGAATTATTACGTTAGATTACTTGCCATTGTTCACTGACGACAGAAGCTAACAAGCTAAATGTTAAATGCCCAATCCAGATATAAGCCCTAAATATGCCTGAAATAACTCTTATTAAAAACATTTAAAACATTTTAACATGTATAGGTGTATAGGTAAAATTTTACATAACATTTTTAACCAAAAATCCGCAAATTTGCAGGACTGTGAATGCTGAATCTGAAATGTGCAGGGATTCACTGTACAGAACTACTACAGTATGTGTTTTACTCCCCTGCCTCTGCTTTCTTTTTTCACTCTCGCCAAATGTGGACAACAGCTGAGTTGACTCTGCAACAAAGCTTCTTACCTGCCTTACAAACAACCCAATGGTATAAAAGAGAGAACGGTAGCTCAGTAGGCATCAAATAGAACTTCCTTGGCACAGATGATGCCCAGTTGTCGACAACTTTTTCATCATTTATTTCTTGTTATTCATTATGCATCGAGCTCAGGTATCTCTCAGATGCTGTGTGCACAGATTAGAAAACTATCCCCCCACAAAAATAATTTGTACGGCTTTAGTGAGCAGCGGTTTATGTGGCGCCTCAGAATCAGCTGAGCAGCAGCTTGGCAGAAGATGTGAAAGAGAAGGGGAATTGAAGTAGAAAAAAAGAGTGGATGGCGGGTGGTAAATGGCTCAGCATCAAATAAATAGTAGCAGTGTTTTTTGGGAGAAGGTTTAGTAGGGGAAGAAGAAAGTAATAGTAGGCCTGTCACAATAACAAATTTTGCTGCTAATTTCTGCTAATTGTGCTACAAATTATCGTCAATAATCAATGTTATTTTTTTAGTTATTTTTTTCATTATTGTAATGCGAAGTGTACTTCACATTTGAACCACTAGATGGTACTCAAGTATAGTGTAACTGTGTGCGCCACATTAGTAAGACACAGAAATTGTCTGGACGTATTGTGGCATTCATGAGTCGGTGAGGAAGAGGTAACTCTTTATTTTGCAAGCAGAGTAACAACAGAGTTCACAATGAACTTAAGCCCATTGAAATCACGGCAGGTCACCACTCCACATACCAGTCTTACTCACGGTATGATAAAAGAAAGAGCTACAACATTACACAGGAATGCAATAGGTAGATAACAACAGACAAGACACTATGAACGAAGAATGCAGAATGCCGAACAATAACCAACAGCTTTGTGAGCTCTAAACGTGTAGCTTAGCAGCCATTTACAACAACAGTCAGCAAAGCTTGCTGGGAAACAGGAAGTGCTCCAAACAACACTACAATATGCTGTAATCGTATTGAATGGTTGCATTTCTTTTGCAGTGTAGCGAGCGACACTGTCTAAGCGCGCACCATTTTGCACTGTGTTGTTTATATTTGCAGAGTAAACGTTAACTGTCAGGATGAAGGCTCCACTGCCCGAGCAACTCCATCAGTAGTTTTCTGTCCGTGAAATATCAGGTTACGATACTGTTGCTGCAATTCTATGCATTACAACAACTATACAACATACCGACATGACTGTTCAAATACTGTGGTGTGAAAAAGTGTTTGCCCCCTTACTGATTTCCTTTTTTTTCCATGTTTGTCACTTAAATGTTTCAGATCATCAAATAAATTTAAATATTAATCACTGACAACACAACTGAACACAAAATGTAGTTTTTAAATGAAAGTTTTTATTATTAAGGGAGAAAAAAATCCAAACCTACACAGGCCTGTATGAAAAAGTGATTGCCTCCCCCCCTGTTAAAATAACTTAACTGAGATTAACTGCGATCTATCAGTTTGGAAAAGGTTATAAAGCCATTTCTAAAGCTTTGGGACTCCAGCGAACCACAGTTAGGGCCATTATCCACAAATGGCAAAAACATGGAACGGTGGTGAACCTTCCCAGTAGTGGCCTACCAACCAGAATTACCCCAAGAGCGCAGCGACTACTCATCCAAGAGGTCACAAAAGACCCCACAACAACATCCAAAGAACTGCAGGCCTCACTTGCCTCAGTTAAGGTCAGTGTTCATGAATCCACTATAAGAAAGACACTGGGCAAAAATGGTCTGCAAGGCAGAGTTCCAAGACGAAAACCACTGCTGAACAAAAAAAACATTAAGGCTTGTCTCAATTTTGCCAGAAAACATCTTGATGAACCCCAAGGCTTTTGGGGAAAAACTCTGTGGTCTGATGAGACAAAAGTTGAACTTTTTGGAAGGTGTCTGTCCCATTACATATGGCGTAAAAGTAACACCACATTTTAAAAAAAACAACATCATACCAGCAGTAAAATATGGTGGTGGTAGTGTGATGGTCGGGAGCTATTTTGCTGCTTCAGGACCTGGAAGACTTGCTGTGATAAATGGAACCATGAATTCTGCTGTCTACCAAAAAATCATGAAGAATGTCCAGCCATCTGTTTGTGGCCTCAAGCTGAAACAAACTTGGGTTTTGCAGCAAGAAAGTGATCCAAAACACAACAGCAAGTCCACCTAGGAATGGCTGAAGAAAAACAAAATGAAGACTTTGAACCGGCCTAGTCAAAGTCGTGACTTGAATCCTATTGAGAAAAAAGGATAAAAAGGCGGTTCATGCTCCAAAACCGTCCGATGTGGCTGAATTACAACAATTCTGCAAAGATGAATGGGCTAAAATTCCTCCAAAGCCCTGTAAGAGAATCATTGCAAGTTATCACAAACGCTTGCAGTTGCTGCTGTTGAGGGTGACCCAACCAATTATTAGGTTAGGGGGGCAATCATTTTTTTCAGATAGGGTCATGTACGTTTGGATTTTGTTTTCTCCTTTTATAAAAAAAAAAGGCTCATTTAAAAACTTCATTTTGTGTTCAGTTGTGTTGTCATTGACTAACATTTAAATGTGTTTGATGATCTGAAACATTTAAGTGTGACAAAAGAAAAAGAAATCAGGTAGGGGGCACATACCCATGTACACACCACTGTATGCACATAACATGCATAAACATTCACAAGTCAGTGACATGGAAGTGTTTATTTAGAGTGTCCTTTGAACACTGTATGATTGCCCTCTGATGGTAATGCATAAAATCTCCTCTTTGACCTCTTGTTTGCTCTCCTTGAATTTGCCGATGTTTCTATGCAGAAAACAAGTCTCTGTGGATGCAACGCTGATGTACATGTGAACACTGCAAAGTTTGTTGACGTGACTTATACCGCAAAACTCTTTCAGGCGTAAACAAAGTACATACACTGTTTAAAGCTCTGATGGCACAAGGGAGTAAATACCCGTACGTAGGCTGACATTCCATAATCGCTTCTTTTTTTTGCCAAGTTTCTACTTGTGTTCTCATGAGAATCTAGTTGGAAATCTTGCGGCTCCTGAAGCACTATTTTGGGTTTACTTTGGATTAGTTTCCTGCAACATAAACTACTACTATTACTATTACTATTTCCACAAAGTATGATTCATTATCAATAAATGGAATATTGTCAAAGTTAAAGCATAGAAAACCTTTTTATAAGATTCAAGATTTTTATTGTGATATGCACAGTAAAACTGGTAGTTCTGCTATGCAATGAAATTATTTTTCTGTTCATTCTCCCAAAAAAGAAAGAAAGAAAAACAGAATTAGAACTTACCAAATACAATTTTTACCATTATTAGAGCACCGTAAACATGAAATAACATCCCTATAGTCATCTTTAAACTTATACATGTATTATTCTTTGTTTACAACCCATTGCTCAACTGTAATGAGCAGGCTACGGGATCACAGCAGGGACACAAGTTACGGCCGCTGCTAGCATAGCAGGCTACCGAGCTAACTACTTAGCCTCTCCAATTTATTTATTCTAAACTTAAGAAAGTGTTTCAAGCAGAGTGGGGAAGAAAAACAAAGTAAGAAGTTAAAAGCTTGCCACTTCCACACGGAATGGTATGAGTTCTAGGTCGTGCAGGACATACCCTGGCTGACTACATGCAGTGAGAAGGTAATCAAATATAATGTCATTTAACATTAATGAAATAACTTATAGCAAATAACTTCCATCCATCCATCCCGGTCCAGGTCGCAGGGGCAACAGTCTCAGTAGGTAAGTCCAGACTTCCCGGTCTCCAGCCACGTCTTATCGACACCAAGGCGTTCCCAGGCCAGATGTGAGACATAATCCCTCCAGCGTGTCCAAGGTCTGCCCCGGGGTCTTCTCCCGTCGGGGCACGCCCAGAACACCTCACCAGGGAGGCGTACGGGAGGCATCCAGGAATACTAGATGCCCAAGCCACCTCAACTGGCTCTTCTCGATGTGAAGGAGGAGCGGCTCTACTCTCTCCTGGATGACCAAGCTCCTCACCCTATCTCTTAGGGTGAGTGCAGCCACCCTACAGAGGAACTCATTTCAGCCGCTTGTATTTGCAACCTTGTTCTTTTGGTCATGACCCAAAGCTCATGACCACAGATGAGAGTTGGAACAAAGATCGACCAGTAAATTGAGAGCTTGGCCTTCCAGCTCAGTTCTCTATTCACCCCAAATTTTTAGAATTTTGATTAGGAATGTATTTTCTAAAATTAATATAAAAATAATAATGTAATAATTTTAACACCAAGGAAGTAAGTCATACATTATCAAATCCATCCATCCATCTTCTATGCCGCTTATCCTCATTAGGGTCGCGGGTATGCTGGAGCCTATCCCAGCTGACTTCGGGCGAGACTTGTCGCCAGCCAATCGCACGGCACAAAGAGACAAACATGAATGTTTTTGGAATGTGGGAGGAAACCGGAGTACCCGAAGAAAACCCACGCATGGGGAGAACATGCAAACTCCACACAGAGATGCCCAACCGAGATTCAAACCCAGATTTTCCGGATCTCCTGACTGTGTGGCCACTAGGCCACCGTGCAGCCTTACATTATCAAATGCCAAGGAGAAATGTTAATTAAAAAAAAAAAAAAACTTTCCAGGAAAGCTTCTATCAAAATGTTAGGGTTGTTTTTACATACGATTTATATCCGGATGTGTTAATTTAATTCCGTGTTAGAAACCAATTTAATTTGCTAGATATCATGGTATAATGAAAACCCTGTTCTAATTCAGAGGCGCAATATTTTTCAAACTAATGTTGGAGAAAGTGAATAAAAGATGATCATTTCAGCCTCCAGGATATGTTTTCCATCATAATTCTTTAACACGAGACATGAATGACCACTAAAAGAAAATGCATGTCTCTCATCCAGCAGCGCAAATGACTTTTAGATACAATTCTTGCCTGACTCCAATAAATTCTCCCTTCAAAAGACTTCATGTCAAACGTTGTGTGTGTCTCCGTCACACAAATGGAGAAAAAAAATAATATTTTTGACCATAAAAGGGGTAAAACACCAAAAGTGTCAGCCAGCAGTGTGCCACTTGAAACAGAACAGCATCGTTACTAACTATACAGCGATCCGTGTGGTTAATAATTCAACTGGTGTAAAAGTCCGTTTGAAAGAAGTGTTTCTAATATTCATGTGACATGATCGCCAAGACGGGAACCCTGTGCTCTCACTGTGCACATTGCTATTCATACTGCAAAGCGCTACTGTGTTTGGTAATTTATAGGCTTTCTTTTAACACAGTGAGGACATACTGTATTTAAACTACCATGAGCTTCAACAGGTTTTGGACTCAAATGCTTAATCCTTCTTACTGTGACACTTACAGTACATTAATAACACATTGTAACCTTTTAAACTGCTTGCTCCAATGGAAAAACCAATAGCTTAAAAGAAAACACTTATTTTTGGAATTTTGCCCATCATCCACAATTCTTATGTGAGACATGAACACAGGTCTATCTCTCTTCTGTGCATTCTAAGTAGAAAAAAACTGCTAGCACAAGGCAGCTAACAATGGACGTAATGGGACACACCTAGCCTGCCTGTAGAGCCCTCTATGAAAACTCCAACATTTCATCGTTTTATATACTGTACATTCTGTGACCATGTAGTAGCAGGTACAGTCATGATAACATGTAGTACTTACAGTGTTTTGGTCATTTTAAATAGGAGTGTCACAAGATCCTGTGTCACAAGATGTCGCGAGATTAAAACATGACAACATTTCTCAGTCAAAAAAAAATGTAAACATTGATAATAAATAAATTAATTAATACACAATAAACCAAACTCGAGCAATTTTGCCGGCCTCAATATATTGCCATGTGCATGCGTGTCTGTTTTTCTCGTATTTCTCCTCCAAACAGGCAGGAAGAGTGTTCACTCTCTGCATTGGCACCCTCGGCACCTTCCACAGAACAAGAGCATGAACGGAGTGATTAGTAGATTAGTAGATTAGTAATATTTTTGCATTGTACTTTTCTGAAAAGTAATGTTAAAATCTTGTCTCTTCTCTTTCTCATCGACCCAATCTCATGTATTGTTTCGTCTCGTGAACTGAGTGTCTCGTGACACTCCTAATTTTAAGCTTCCTTCCTGGGCGCATTGATTTCACAGAGCCCAGAGCAATGAACACTTTTACCGTCAACAACAGCATAGAAAGAGCATTTGCTCTCACTAATCATGGCAGACTTTGTGAGAGCCGATGACGACTACTACATTTTAATTTTACTCCCTCCCAGGCATAGAATAACGTTGCTGGGTGCTCGACAGATCCGGCTATACTGTAGTGAAACACTAAGCCATTCTCATAGTGTTAGCATGTAGCACTAGTGCTAAAAGTTTCATTGACTAAATAAAGCCATAATGAAATCACCTAAAATGTCCACTCTCACTGGGATGCCGACTGGTGGGATGGCTGCATCTTTCAACACAAGACTTGGGCTCCCCGTTGAGCTAGTGAATTCAATTTAAACTAACAGGCAATGCAGCAACTCCATTGGCTTACGTTACCTCTCGTTAGTAGTGATGTGCAGATTGTTACTGAAATATCGATACCTACGATACCAGCTCTTTAGGCCCAAAAATCACTTTCTTAAATCAAAATATCAATCATTTGATACATCAGTCATTTGAGATAATGTATATCATTAACAGGAACACTGTGTAAAGTAACAAAATTATTTAGACCTTGTCTAAATTATATGTAGTTGTCAAAAAATATATATATATCAATTCCTCTGATGTCTTATATGGTTTATTTTATGAGCTATGCTATGATTTGAAATACGCTACTTTTTAAAATGCACCCAACATGCACTCACAACACCTCACGCCACTATCGAATAGTGATGTGCAGTACCACTGTTCCATATATATATATATATATATATATATATATATATATATATATATATATATATATATATATATATATATATATATAAATCAAATAAATATATAAATCATTAAAAAAAACTTTTAAAAGTCAATTTTACACATTGTCCATCTAGGAAATTGAATAAAATGCTTATTCTTCCACAGTGTCCACTCATTTTACATTGACTCGGTTAACTCTATCTAGCCTTCCAGTATCCTTCGTATCATGTCATGTCGCCATCATTAGCAGTCTTTCTGGATGAATGCAGGCATGAGGACAAACACAGATATTTATTGTAAAAGAAATGTAAAAAAAAAGCTCTCTTACAGTCAACGGTGTCCTTCAGCAGTGGGTGAAGAAGAATTCTTGGTGATCCATGGAGTAGATACAGTCTATAGGTTGAACAACAATAGAACAATGAACGAATGCCCTATACCCTAGGTACCCCAGAGGTATGCCAGTTGGAATAGGGAGCACGTGAATAAAAATCGAAAACAATTATCGCTCAATGTGAGTAGGGAGTGGGGAGCCCCCCTAAAATTAGGCATTAGCATTGGTTGTGAATAATCAATATATGATTACTTATCTATTTATCAGTGCTCATGTGAAACGTTATCAAAATGTGTCCCGGAATTACTTTAAATTAAGTAATTAATTAATTATGTTCAATATTTCAAGATCAGATAAAAAGGTGCATGCTTTTTACATGTCCAGGAGGAGTTGATACATGGCTTCAGGTCAAATGTCTGAAAGGGTATACAACTGCAAAAAGTTTGGGGACCACTGCCCAATACTGTTGTCCAAAAAAAGGTAGTTGGCATGTTTGCACTTATGTTTAAAACCTGTGCATGTCATCCTAAAATTACTGTATTTACCAGAGTACAGGGCTAAAAAAGAACTTTACCCTAGCAAAACCTAGTCTTATATTCAGGCTCTAGAGATTTATACATGCAAACCAACAATTGTGCCAAACTGCTCCCCAATCGAGTCACCACTTTTCTTAATGTCACTCACAGACACCAGTGACCTGGAGAGATGCTGTCACTACACAGGGACCCGTCAATGAAGCACAGTCATCAAAAAACTGTCAATCAACTAATGGTGATGGTAATGGTTTAATTTTATTTGAGCATGCATACAAGTTACAATGGAATACATCACATACAGTAATTCACTTCACAGTTCCACATGTCCAAAAGGAGTAGAAAGAAGCAAAGCTTATTTAATCCTACCCCCCATCCGTTCCACATCGTATGCAGTGCATTTATTCTCTACTAGTATTCCATGTGCGATTTTTTAATACATCAAAGAATGATAAGGTAATGTCTTCTTGGCTAGGCTTCGCGAACGAAGATTTTAGGGGCATTGACCACGTCTAGCACAGGCGCGCTGGTGCCTGACGAGGTCGATTCGTGACAGGCACACTCGGCCACAGCGGGGGCAGGGGAATGACGAATCTGGAGCTGGTGCTATGACTGCACGGTTCATTCTCCTACTGCGCTTCTCTTCGATGGCAGCCCTACGGTTGCGCTCAAAGAAGGAGACTGACTGGTGGACAGCGCGCCACCAAGCCCCTCCACCGTTGCAACCATACAGCATTCAAAGTCACATGTGGTCAGCTTCTTCTGTTTTTCTGACCACTGTCGATGGTCGATGTGGCAGGTAGACAGGGATTTTTTCAAAGAGTCTTTGTACCTCTTCTTTGGTCCTCCCCTGTCACGGTGCCCAGTGGAGAGTTCACCATAGAGGACGATCTTGGGTAGGCGGTGATCCTCCATTCTGGAGACGTGCCCTGCCCAGCGTAGCTGCGTTTCCATAAGCATGGCCTCGATACTGGTGATCCCCGCTAGTTGAAGTACTTCAGTGTTTGTGATGTAGTCACTCCAGTGAATGCTGAGGATGGAACGGAGACACCGTTGGTGGAAACATTCCAGGAGTCGTAGGTGGTGTCTGTAAGTGACCCATTGCTCGGAGCCGTAAAGGAGGGTGGTTAGTACCACAGCTCTGTACACGCTGATCTTTGTGGCTTTCTTCAGGTGTTTGTTGTTTCAGACACGACTATGGAGTCTGCCGAAAGCACTGCTTGCCTTTGCCAGTCTGTTGTCCACCTCTTTGTCGATTCTTGCATCGGAGGAGATGATGCATCCCAGGTAGGTGAACTGTTGGACTGCCTTCAGATTTGTCTCACCAATTGTAATGTGTGGTGGACAGTAGGCTTCCTGGGGGGCGGGCTGATGGAGAACCTCTGTCTTCTTCAGACTGACTTCGAGACCGAAGAGCTGGGATGCCCCTGCGAAGCGAGATGTTACACGTTGCAGGGCAGTCTATGTGTGGGTTACGAGGGCGGCATCGTCAGCAAAGAGTAACTCCCGAATCAGTTTCTTGGTGTGGGCCTGTAGGCGTCGTAAGATGAACAGGCTACCATCAGTGCGGTATCGAATGTAGATGCCATCTTCGTCACCGAGGTCATCCGTGGCCCGTTGAAACATCATGCTGAAGAAGATAGTGAAGAGAGTTGGTGCGAGGACGCAGCCTTGCTTCACGCCATTGATGATCGGGAAAGGTTCCGAGAGGTCCTTGCTGTTTCTGACCTGACCACGCTGATCTTCATGCAACTGCATAACCATGCTGAGGAACTTTGGGGGACAGCCAAGACGCTCCAGGATCTGCCACAGGCCTTTTTTGCTCACGGTGTCAAAAGCCTTTGTCAGGCCTACAAAGGTGACATATTGACCCTCGTTTTGTTCACGCCATTTTTCTTGGAGCTGTCTGAGCACGAAGACCATGTCAGTGGTACCTCTGCTTGCTCTGAAGCCGCACTGGCTCTCTGGGAGGTGGAGTTCGGCCACGGCTGGTACCACCAGTCTGTTGAGGAGAACTCTTGCTAGGATTTTGCCCGCGTTGGAGAGGAGCGTTATACCCCGGTAGTTCCATGTGTGATTTTTTAATACATCAAAGAATGATAAGGTAATGTAACAATATGATGTAATTTTGTACTATGTAATAATTAACATTTTTCACAATAAATATAATAATCAGTATAATAATAAATACATAATAATAAATACAGACAAACATAACAAAACAAGTTCAAGACTCTTCTTCCTTGTATTTAGCAAACATCAACTGCTTGTATTGTTTCTTGAATTTGCTCATCTTGGTGCATTGTTTGATTTCCTTACTCAATCCGTGACATAATTTAATTCCACATACTGAAATGCTGTGGGTTTTTAGTGTTGTTCTCACGTACAAGTGTTTCAAGTTTAGTTTTTCCCTATGATCATATTTCTCCTCTCTTGACAAATCAGCGAATTTTAATCTTTGTGATTTTAAAAATAAGGGATTTGTATGTTCTCTATACGTGCCATTATGAATTAACCTCACTGATCTTTTTTGCATTACATTTAGTGTGTGAAGATTGCTTTTATAGTTACTACCCCATATCTCCACACAATACGTTAGATATTGTAATCCCAGTGAACAGTAAAGAGTGTGGAGTCATTCTTGATCAAGATAAAATTTTGCTTTATTCAATATTGAAGTATGTCTCGCCACCTTTATGTTGTATATTTTATATCTGAGATTTCCAGCTCATTATTTCATCGATTATGATCCCCAGAAATTTTTACAATTATTGACAATGTCAGTGAATTCCTTTTTTGTTACACCAGTGAGAAACATAGAATTAGGATTCCTATCTGTGGTTTCATTCCTTTCCTCCTTTGTCCAGAATTTTGGAATTTCTTCTTCAAATTTTGGTACAAAATTGACAAAGTAGTTATTAAACATTTGCAGTACCTCATTCATATCATCATTATTCATATTTCCAAACATAAAATAATGAGGGTAGTCTGCTTTCTTAGCGCTGCTCCTGAGAATACTATTTAAAATGCCCCAAGTTGCTCTAAAGTTATTTTTATTCTTATCTAATAATTGATTATAATAGACATTTCTCGCCAGGGACAGTTCTTATCATAGAGCTCCATATAAGTGTTTTGAAAGTGTTCATATGCTTCATCCACATCTTTTGCACTGTAGACACTCATCTTTGTTCTTCTAGATCTTTCCTGAAAAGTGTTGACGCTATCCTCTGTGCATAGTCTTTGAAAAGTATTTTTGGCCCCCATCTGTATTTTATTATAATGTTCATTGTAAATTGTAAACACTGGAAGATGATGTCGTTGATTAGCAGGCCACTAGCTGTGTTATTATCAAAGTCACTGGTGAATATATTATCGATAAGTGTGGCAGAGTGGTCTGTTATTCTGCTTGGTCTGGTGATTTCCGAAAATAGACTCAATTATTGTATCTATGAAGTCATCTATTTCCTTGTACTTATGTGGATTCAGATCAATATTGAAGTCTCCACATATAAAAATTGTCTTTTGACCAATGTCTGTAAAGATTGTTTTAATCCAATCCTCAAACATTCCAACGCTTGACTTTGGAGTTCTATATAAACAATTTATTAACACATTTTTTTCTTTTTTCTTTACAGATTTCAATGGTTATACATTCCAAGATGTTATCAATAGCAAATGACATATCCTTTACCATTTCATAGTTCAGATGTTTGTCCACATATACAGTCACTCCTCCTCCACTTGTATTATTCCGATTTATACAGGTCATTTCATAACCTTCCGGCTCAAACTCCATACCTTTGTTACCATTAATCAAAGTTTCCGGGATTGTGATTACTTTGAAGGGGTCCTTGAATTGATTCAAATATTGTTTGATGTCGCTATAGTTCGCATACATGCTTCTGCTGTTTATGTGGATAACTGACAACTTATTGCTGATATAAAGATTATTGTTGTATTGCTCCTCCGTAAAATAACAAGTCATTTGTGATGTGAGAAAAAAAAATTGTGTCCGGATCTTTTTCTTTTTCCAATTCCACTTATTTGTGATCTGTCAAACAAAAGGTGTCAAATTGTAGATCTTCTTGAGGCATATTAATGACATTAGAGCTGTTTACCTTTTCCATGTTGGCATGGTCCTCAGTATTTATCCAGATCCTTGATGTCTTTGACAACAAGAACTCTGACCTCTGGTCCTCCATTTAACTTGATGAAGATTTTGCAATTGGCACTCCTTGGATCCTTCCTTGCTTCCTCAGATCACGTGCTTTCTTAGCGATTTCAGCATTGCACTTTGCCATATGGTCATTCATTAACATGTTTGTACTTTTCAGCTTCTTTCCTTGTTTCAGCAGTGCAGTCTTGTCCTGTTAGTGAACTTGACGATGATGACAGGTGTAGTGCTATTCCTGCCATACAGTAGGATGCAAGTGTCCATGGTTTGGATGTCTGCCCTTATTCCCAAATGGCCTAGTATAGGACCTGGGTTTGATCCAAAGCCCCGTCAAGATCACATCATTCATTCATGTGTTCTGATCCATGTCATCTATGGTGATTTTCAGTTGCTCAATGATTTTGTCTTTTCCTTCAATCTTTTTAGAGTGGCTCTCAGTGCTGCATTACTTTCCTGTAATTCTTTGTTCTCCACTCTCAGACTTTGAACTTCATCCGTCAAGTCCTGGACCTTCTGAATTATGTAGCCCATATTTGTTCCATGTAATCCAGCCTATTTACGTTCTCCTCTATGTGATCCAGCCTCTGTACTTTCCCATCTATTTGATTCAGCCTCTGTAGTTTCAGTAGTATTTATTCAAAGGTGTCTTTTTGCTTTTTCACCGTTTTTTCCAACTGCTTTGTCACTCTCTGTTGTTGTAATTTAGTATGCTTTGTCAGTCGGCTCTTCAAATAGCTTACATCGTCGGCAGGTCTCGGCGGCGGTTGTGAAACCCGCACCTTCTTTTATCATAGGTGACTCCATGTCTATAATCGAATCCAGAGTGCTTCGATCTGAACTGCACGAGCCACCATTAGATCCGCTTCTTTTCTCTTTTATCCTTGGCATTATTGTGGTTGCTAAGCAACACCGTCTCACCGTGTGTCGATTAGCCCGTTTAACACTCCGAAATATAATACCGTCTTACCGAGTGAGTGTGACATACTTCGATGGAACAGACTCATGCTCTGACATTTTTGACTGTTGTTCATCAAGCTCAACCAATTTGCCTGACATTTTCCATTACACTGCTGTTTATTGTAAACTGTCAGTTGCTATTACAGTGTTCCCTCATTTATTGCAGGGGACAGGTTCCCAAAATAGCCCGCAACAAGTGAAATCCGTGAAGTACCCAACTTTATTTTTTTACAATGATGTATGTTTTAAGGCTGTAAAGCCACCAACCATACACTTTATACACTTTTCTCAGACAGGCATGAACATTTTCTCACATTTCTCTCTTGTTTAAACACCGTCAAAGTTTGAATTTTAAGGTTGAAGGAATTTTAGGTTGGACACAAGAAATTAAGTGACTCGTGTATTTCACTCCTCTGACCGTGCCCGCGTGCCTGTAGCGTTTTTGTATCCTTGATACAACATATTGCTTCTGTCGTCGTATTTTATGCCTCCTCCTCGTCTTTCATGAATCAAAGATTCAGTCAATCTCCTCTGTGCCTTCACGTGCAGTACATGCGTTCGGCTTGCCGAATTTACATAGATGTTTGATCGCTAGCTGTGTGAATCTGCAGTGCTGTATGTGTGCAAGTTTTATCCCCGACAACACCCACAATATTGACGAAACGTTCTGCACAGTCAAAGGCACCTGTGGTCGCACCCAAAAGGCAGAGGAGGAAGCCAGCCATCATACAAAAAGTTGGACTTCTGGACATGCTGAAGGAAGGCAGAAGTTACGCTGCTGTAGAGCGCCGTTACGCAGTACTGTAAATTAATCTTTGGTTCATGGAGGATGAGGAGGAGTAGTAAAATAGGACGACAGGAGCAATATGTTTTAACAAGGATACAAAAACACTACAGCCGAACGGCGCCAGGACAAAGACGCACGGTCAGAGGGGTGAAATACACATGAGTCACTTAATAATTTATTGTGTCCAATCTAGAATGTTGATCATTAAAATAAAAAAGAATCTGAACTTTGACAGTGTTTAAAAAGAGATAAATGTGAGAAATGTAAAATTATGTCTGAGAAAAGTGTCTAAAGGTGTTTTACAGCCTTAAAACATAGACAATAATGGTGAA
This sequence comes from Dunckerocampus dactyliophorus, assembly GCF_027744805.1. Lineage (NCBI taxonomy): Eukaryota > Metazoa > Chordata > Actinopteri > Syngnathiformes > Syngnathidae > Dunckerocampus > Dunckerocampus dactyliophorus. The sequence continues at coordinate 23,389,430 of NC_072819.1, read as the reverse complement.
AAAAAAAAAAAGTTTGCTACTTTGAGGATTTCACTTATTGCGGCCTATTTTGGGACCATATCTCCCGCGATAAACAAGGAAACACTGTATTCCGTAACAGCGCCCTACAGCTGTGTCTTCCTTCAGAATGTCCAGAAGTCCAACTTTTTGTGTGATGGTTGTCTTCCTCTGCCTTTTGGGTGCAGAATGTTTCATCGACATGTTTGTCAGGGAGAAAACTTGCAACCATACAGCATTCAAAGTCACATGTGGTCAGCTTCTTCTGTTTTTCTGTGGTTTATCGTATTGGCGGTTAGCAAGTAGCTCACACGGTTAGCTAGGTTGCGAGACATGACAAGAGACAGCACAAAGGAGACGGATTGGCTGTAGACGATTGTCAATCAGACCGCAGAAGACAATGGGAGAATAGAGCGAGACACCACCGCCTCATGCTAAAGCACAGAACTACAACACAACTTCCCATAATGCAATTCTTCTTAAATGGCCAGGCTTGGCCTGTAACAGCATGCATATGCTGAAAAAAAAAAAAGCGCTAAAAACGCACCAAAAAATAAAACAGAGAAACAGTGAGTCCGCAAAAGGTGAACCGCGATGGAGCGAGGGAACACTGTATACGGATATTGAAAACACGATTTAAAAAAAAATTGGGCTTTGATTTTGATATATATAAAATTTTCCGAACAAAAAAGATGGGCCACCATATATTCAATTTTGTCTTATATCTGGGTCAGGAACTCATTCACATTTGTATGGGTGTATTGCTATATTACAGGATATACATGGTTTAAGTAGTCCCCCTTACAAAATAATAACATTTGCCTTTCTATCATCTCCTGTTGACACATTGTTCTCTCATTGGCTGTTCTGATAGGCTAAGAAAAGGCTCATCACCTTCTGTCCCCATGAGGCTCCGTCTTGTTGGGGAAAAGATTCAGAACTGTGAAGCCTTGCCCCAGGGCCTGTTGCAAACCGTCTGACCTTGTTGACAATGCCACCAGCTCCAAAACCAACACCGTGCTGGGCAACCGCAGAGACGTATGGAAGTACAAGATCTAGAGGATAGAAAAATGTGACTATTAACACACAATAAGACTTGCTCATACTATAAACAAAACTTGACCAAGTGCCATGTTATTTCAAGGACAACCTAAAGTAAATGAAAGTCAGTCCATTGCCTTGTGATGTAAAAGTGGAATCAGACAGTCAATCAAAAGGTGACACATTTCTATCATCTATATTTTAAACTCTAAATCTAAGCAAACAACTGATCAAATTATAAATTTATAGTGAATACTCTGACTGTAAATCGAGAGAGATGGTACGTTTTATCACTCAAGACTCCTTCTGTGCATGACACACACCAAAGCTGAAGTATTGTGGTGTATTTTCCAAAGAGAGAGGACACTACATTGCAATGTGTACTTTATGTTTAGTACTCTTTAGAGCCAAGGTGAATGGAGAGTTCTAACAGGCATGACATATACTGTGCAATAATAGCCGGCACATTGTATGTATGTCAAGAGTCGCTTCAAATGACATGCAAACATGCATGTTCCTTCTGTGAAAGGACATTCAGTACAAACTCATCCAGATGGTACATAGAGTCCCATGAGGCATAAGGTCTCAAATGCTGTAAAAATTGTGCAATAAAGACACATTACAAATACATATGATAACAAATAAATAAACCAGCAGGGATAGTGACAAGGAACAAAGGATAGAACGAGGAGACAAAAAAGAGGCGGGTCCCGTCTTACGAGCAAACAACCTCTTGTAAATACTGTAAATATGTGTTGTTGTTTTTTTTTTTTACCTAAACCACAAAGAGGTTGGGACGTTAATTGGAAGCTATCGGCAGAGAGGCTGCAATTCCAAAATTTGAAAGTCATCATATACTTGTATAATAGCTCAATTGTTTTAACTTTAATAATGATTTGGAATGCATGAGAAAGTGGAAAGGAAAACATAGCTCTCCTTGACCACATTTACTGTATTACCAAGTATATTGGACAAAACAGCAGCAACAGAACCAACCTTGTAATAGCGGTAAGTAGCAAATGTCTCTCATTACCACTAATGGGTTCATTGTGAACAACAATACATTAAGTGTAACATGCATGAGTTTCTGTGCTGATGCTGATCATTTATGATACTTCAAATCAACCAGGAAAAACAAAATCAACCAAAGGTGGCAGATGCTAAATCTCAACTGGATTTAAGAGTAAATTAGAGCTGTTAATGCCACGTTTTTTTGTTTAACAAAAAAATCTGTGAAATGCAGGATGGAAGAATAACAAAAAATGACATGATTCTCAAATACAAAACACATTTGTAACTACAAGAACATTATGTTTTCTGAGGAAAAAAAAAAGATTGATTTCATTGAGGTGTGCTGCATTTGATTTTCTCTGCCACTCTCCATCCCAGAGGTCCCTTAAAAAAGTAGTGAGATATCCAAGATAACAGACAGAAGAGACAGAATAACCTGGATGTGGAAGATTTGATATGGGACACATTTATGATGTACGTTGCTCTGCTGAATACACTCCTTTGGGATTATAGTTAAGGTTTGACCTTGCTATTTTACATTCACAGGACAGGCAAGCCTTTAGGGGGAGACCCTTTGAAATCACAGACGCCAGGTAGTTGGTAATTGCTTCCACACTCTGATCTGCCATTCAAATTGGGAATAATAGCCTAAACTACAACACAAGCCAAGCTCATTTACATGCAGAAAGGCTGAATATGACATTCACAAAATGTTCATCTTATATTGCTCCCTCAGCATGTTACTCTTCAAAACTATAAATCACAAGGTGGCCCCAACAATGGGGTAAAAATGTAAGCAGACATGACATAATAGACAAATGCTATTCATTCTGGTGGGTCTTTAAACCCCGCGATGAGCCATTACAAAAATGCATATATTTGAATTGAAATCCAAATTAAATATCAAAATTTAATATACATTGTGGTGATATTACTCTATAGTCAATGTTCAGTGTTTGATGAAAACACTGGATAGTCACCTGACACTATCAAATAAAATTGTCATGATTACTGCATGTCCTCAAAGTGGCCTCCACCATAATAAAGGTGCATTGGCCAATTGATAAAAAATAAGTGCTTCTTGTAAACAGACGCTACAAAATAAAACATAGTTTTGTTATGTTTATTTAAGTTTTGCTGCTTCTCTGCATTTTTTGCCCAAAAAAAATATTTTTTTTCCAGTTTGACTTGATATACACTCCCGATCAAAATGTTAAGACCAGTTAAAAAATTGCAAGAATTTATATGTTGCACCGTTTGATCTTCTAAGCAGAACTTAGTAGAACAAAAAGAAGAAATGGGAGTGAGCCAAAACATTTTTTGAGTGAGCAATTAATTGCAAACAAACATACAACTTAAATAGGCTGTTCATCAAAAGTTTAAGACCATAACTCAAAAAAAAAAAAAAAAACAACACGAAACACCACTAAAGTACAAATAAAATGTTTAAAAAAGGACTCAGTAATGCTGTGCCATTCTTGTTCATCACTTCAAAAATTCATTTTGGCATGCTTGATGCCAGTGTTCCCGGGAGTCCAGTCCAGGGTGTACCCTGCCTCTTGCCCAAAAGTCAGCTGGGATAGGCTCCAGTATACTCTCACGACCCTACTGAGCAAGCGATACAGAAAATCAATGAATGAATGAATACACAGGATATTTTAAGAAGTTTAATATGATTTTCTTACTGTGTCCAACCTCAGCAGCAACGGTGCGCTGCGAGAGGCCTTGCTTATGCAGCCCAACAGTCCAACCATGTTCAGAGAGAGAAAGTTGACCCTGAATCCACATTTTCGCAAAGATTTTAGCTCTTAAAAGGTTGCGGTCTTAAACTTTTGTACAGCTGCTGAACAGCCTATTTCACTATAGTGGTTGTTTTTGTCTCACTCACATTTCTTCTTTTTGCATTTTGAAACTTTATTTAGAATCTCCGTTGGGCATTTCAGTGTGGAGTTTGCATCATTTCCCCATGCGTGGGTTTTCTACGGGTACTCCGGTTTACTCCCACATTCCAAAAACATGCAGTGGCAACCAGTCCAGGGTGTATCCTGCCTCTCGGCCAAAGTCAGCTGGGATAGGCTATACCCCTAGTGAGGATAAGTGAACTGATATGTGAACTGATTTATATATATATATATATATATATATATATATATATATATATATATATATATATATATATATATATATATATATATATATATATATATATAAATAACAACTTATGCTGAAAATGTAATTGAATATAATTTCATAAACACAATGCATATGTTTTAAAAATTGAATTCATTGAGATGTGTCAGTGTGGAAAAGCTTATAAAGCCATTTCCAAAGCTTTGGGAATCCAGCGAACCACAGTGAGCGAGAGACATTATCCACAAATGGCGAAAACATGGAACAGTGATGAACCTTCCCAGGAGTGGCTGACCAACCAAAATTACACCAAGAGCTCAGCGATGACTCATTCAAGAGGTCACAAAAGACCCCACAACAACTTCCAAAGAACTGCAGGCTTCACTTGATTCTGTTCAAGTCAGTGTTCATGACTCCACCATAAGAAAGACACTAGGCAAAAAGGCCAGCATGGCAGAGTTCCGAGACGAAAACAACTGCTGAACAAAAAGAAGACTTGTTAAAGTTAATTGAGACTTGTCTCAATTTAACATGAAAACATCTTGATGATCCCTAAGACCTTTGAGAAAATACTCTGTGGTCTGACAAGACAAAAGTTTAACTTTTTAGAAGGTGTGTGTCCCATTACATCTGGCATAAAAGTAACGCCGCATTTCAGAAAAAGACCATCATAACAACACTAAAATGTGATGGTGGTAGTGTGATGGTCTTGGGATGTTTTGCTGCTTCAGGACGTGGCAGACTTGCTGTGATAAATGGAACCATGAGTTCTGCTGTCTACCTGAAGGAGAATGTCCGGCCATCTGTTCTTGACCTCAAGCTGAAACCAAGTTTGGTTCTGCAGCAGGACAATGATCCAAAACACACCACCAAGTCCAACGCTGAATGGTTGAACAAAAACAAAATGAAGACTTTGGAGTGGCCTAGTCAAAGTCCTGACCTGAATCCTATTGAGATGCTGTGGCATGACCTTAAAAAGGTGGTTTTCTCAGGGTACTCCGGTTTCCTCCCACATTCCAAAAACATGCATGTTAGGTTAATTAGCGACTCTAAAATTGTCCATAGGTATGAATGTGAGTGTGAATGGTTGTTTGTCTATATGTGCCCTGCGATTGGCTGGCAACCAGTCCAGGGTGTACCCCACCTGTCGCCTGAAGTCAGCTGGGATAGGCTCCAGCACCCTAATGAGGAGAAGCGGCATAGAAAATAGATGGATGGATCTGAAACATGCAAGTGTGACAAACATGCAAAAAAAATATAAAAATCAGGAAGGGGGAAAACACTTCACACCACTGTATATGCAGTATATAAATATATATGTAGATTTGCCGTCTCCACCTCAGTTGCAACAAATCAAACATGTTCACGAGGATGGCCTAGACTTTGATATTAAATATAATTCAGAAAAGAGTAACATCATGATTGTCAGGAGTAAAGAGGATATGAAATTAATTTTCCCTGACTTCTCACTGGCAGATAACACGTTAAAAGTCTATGATGAGGTGAAATATTTGGGCCATTATATATCCGCTGACCTGACAGATGATAGAGACATTTATAGACAATGTTGTATGCAATATGCACAAGCTAATATGCTTGTTCGTAAGTTTTCTATGTGCTCAGTATCTGTTAAAACTGCACTTTTTAAAGCATATTGTACTCCTATGTATACTGCCCACTTGTGGCAGCATTATAAAAAAAGCAGTATACATAAACTTCAGGTGGCATACAATGATGGCATGAGGATGCTGCTTAAGGTGCCCCGCTGGACTAGTGCCAGTCAAATGTTTGTCCAGGCTGCTGTGCCAACTTGTGCTGCTGTGTTACGAAACCTCATGTACAGATGTATGTGTAGGTTAACATCCTCTGCAAACAGCATCATATGTGTACTGACCAACCCTGTACAAAGCTCAGTCAGGTTCTTTTCTCGCTTGTGGAAACACTGGCGCCTTAATTTATATAGCAAGAGATAGCCATTTTTAATTTTTCTTTTTTGTTTGAGTGTTTCTGTTTTGTTTTTCATTGTTCTATGGACCATGCATGTGTCTGAAATAAAGTTGATGATGATGATGATGAAAAGAACAGACCCTCTCATAATGGCATGAGTGTGGAAGAACTTTTGTCAAGCGATGCACTTGCTGCTATTCAGCAAATAAACCCCACTGAAGAGTTCTCATCTTTTGGCTGAGATACAGTATTTACTTGCATGTTCTTCAACCGGCTCTTCCTTCTCAGTAAACTGGCAACGCTGCCCAATTTTGCAATTTTTTTCAATTTGCTGTTGAATATCCTAAATCAGAGTTTCTGCTACATGTAATTGATCGTGGCAGTGTGCCACTACAAAATAAAAGCTGTCACACCTTCAAAATGAGGGTTTCTTTTTTTAAAACAATTTGAAGTCATATATTATATGAATGGATATATATGCTATATAGATATATATGTAGCTTATCATTGGAAACAATTTAAAATATCATACAAATGTTTCACTGTGCTTTATTTTGATAAGCATTCACCAGAATCGCCTCTCTGCCTTGCTGGCACTTGTGCATGTGACCAGATACATGACACTTGTGTTGACTTTCACTTTGTTTGTTATTATTGGGAGAATGAACAACAGCCCGTAAAATTTAGTCAATTGACGACAACTTGTCACATGCTAAGCCCATCGATACCAGTGTGTCTTATCGCTCACGTTTCAAAGTCATTCCACTTTCTGTCATCTGTGTACACACATTGCCTGGATGGTGGCATCTATTTAGCTCGGAGCTACAAGTGGCTATTACGTTCATGGGATACATCAATCATCATCACATCTTACTTTTTTTAAAAATGTCAATTAATTTTGCTCTCTTGTTATCATTATAATACTTATAGCTTGTCTTCAAAAGTCTAGACGTGTGTCAAAGTTGTGCACCTGAGACGGATAGTGTGTACAGCTTTAACAATCATGCTATCGCAGGGGTCTCCAGCAGGTAGCTCGTAAGCTAGCAGCAGCTCAGCAGCTGATGTTGAGTAGTTCACCATATAATATTTGCTCAGTTGAAAGCTCCACCCCTCTTTTCACCAAACATGTGGCCGCAAGTCCAACGACACGACCACAATGTCGATCATCGAACTGCGGCCCAGGGTGTCCTGGTGCCAGGTGCACATATGAACATAATTATGCTTGAACATGGTGTTCATTATGGACAATCTGTGACGAGCACAGAAGTCCAATAACAAAACACCGCTCGGGTTCAGATCAGGGGGGCCGTTCCTCCCAATCACACCTCCCCAGGTCTCACTGTTGCTGCCAACGTGAATGTTGAAGTCCCCCAGCAGAATCAAGGGAATCCCCCGAGGGAACATTCTCCGGCACTCACTCCAAAAAGGGTGGGTATTCTGAGCTGCTGCAGAATACAACAGGCCTTGAGCCGGGGGGCCACAAGAATTGCCACCCCTGCCCATCGCCTCTCACTGCTAGCAGAGTGGAATAAAGACCAACCCCTTTCAAGAGGACTTGTTCCAAAGCCCTTGCTGTGCGTTGAGGTGAGTCCGACTATATCTAGCCAGAACTTCTCCACCTCACACACCAGCTCAGGTTCCTTCCCCACCAGAGAGGTGACATTCCACGTGCCAAGAGCTAGCTTCCGCAACCGAGGATCGGACCGACAAGCTCACTCTGCACCCGACCCCTTTGGCCCCTCCCATGGGTGGTGAGCTCATGGGAGGGTGGACCTATGTTACCTCTTTGGGCTGTGCCCGGCCGGACCCAATGGGTGCAGGCCGGGCCACCAGGCGCTCGCCATCGTGCCCCACCTCCAGGCCTGGCTCCAGAGGGGAGCCCCGGTGACCCGCACCTGGAAGAATGAAATCTTGGTCCTAAGTTGTGTCTCTTCATTGGATTCTGTTGAGCCGCTCTTTGTCTGGTCCCTCCCCTAGGACCTGTTTGTCATGGGTGACCCTACTCAACTTAGCAACTTGGCTCCTTGGATCATTGGGGCACGCAAACTTCTTCACCACAAAAAGTTGGTGGCTCAGGAAGGAGTGACTTACATTTAATGGATTATAATGACCATTCACTTTTTTTCGATGAAGTGTCTATCACTGGTACACATCAATCAGGCTTTTCCAACATCCCACCACAATGTCAGACACAGTATTCACAGGCTTCCACATCCAACGTCATCTCCTAAACAGAAGCTACATCTTCGACTGAACTCCTCTTGAACCTCTCCTGAGGTGTAGAAATACATTTGCAGTCCCCATTTAACAACGTGGAAAATTGCATTGTGCTCGAAGACAAGAGTCCAGAGACTGTGGATAATCCAGATGTGGCCATTGTTCTTGACAGATTTTCAATTCAAAAAAGGTACATTTTCTTTTTTCCTTGCATTTTCTTCATTGCTTTGATACATCTCCAAATTGATTATCTTCCAATTTCCGGCAAAGAGAAAGAAAACAGAAATGGAAGGTGAAAAAAACAAACACTGTCGCAGGGGACACTTGCTGAGTTTCTGTTTAACAGAAAGAATGCAATCAAAAACTGGCATGATTGGTTATAAACACAGGAAAACAATGACGAAAAACGTAACTAACTATGGAACTTGGAAAGTCAAACACCCCTGAGGTCTTGCAATTCAGAATATGATGAAGATTTGGGACAAAATTGCAGGTGCACAAAATGTCTCAGCTTGAACTACTGTGGGGCTCTTTTAACATTGGGCTGTTTCGTTAACATTGCAGCTACCCACCCACTGCATAATGAAATCGAACATCCCACCTTTAGGTGACAGACAAGCACACGTCTGGAAAAATTTGAACAATATTAGTTGAAAAACATGGCAGGCATCAAGCAAAACGTCTTTGCAGGAATTTAGCAACTATATGACCATAAGTCATTGACCTTGTGTCTAATTAGAAACCTTTTAGCGTACTGTATCTACATTACACAGTGGTGTGCAGTCAGGGCCAGCAAAACCTTCTCTGCTGCCCTAACCAATACCAGAAGCCTTGACCTACATTTACAACTTCAATTGTAGTATTTGTTGCGTGAAATAGTATTCATTTATTCCCAACTATTATTTTGATTTAGTAGCGTATTTCTTGTCTGCACTCCAATAATATACTGTATGTGTGTTAGGTTTTTTTGTCCAATCAGATTTCAGCCTATTATTAGATAAATATTGCATGTGAACTCCTTTAGATGATGATATAGTGTAAATGTTGTCTTAACCTTTATTCACCGAGCCCTTTAACTGACGCTCGTTTACAATCACCAGTGTACAACTGATCACCGGTGCACCACCTGTATTCGAAGACAAGGGACTTCTGTTATTATTGAGGGTATTAGTATATCACGCCGACCGTGGCTACCTAAATTAATGTGTTGGGGTTCCCTTCTTTCTGAAAGCCTTATGTTTGCAACGCTACCCCGCCGCGGCAAATATTTATAGGGCTGGGCAATATATGAATATTTTTTAAAATATCGACATTTACTTTAAGCACAATATCAAAACCAACCATATCGTTGATATCGATTAAGACTGCATTTTCGCTATATCTCCTTCATCCCTGCATGCAGGAGGATGTAGGAGGGGTGGAGCAGAAGCCCGGCAGTTCCAGTCCAGTGTTGCCTACTACGATTTTGTCACTAAATCTGGCGACATTCCAACCCCCCTTGACGACATATTTTCTCAAAAGCGACTACCGACAAATCTAGCCGACAAATCTGGCGTCGTTGGTGAGGTTTTTTTTTTAGGTATTTATTCTCTCACTGAGCAACAGCGGGTGCTGTTGACAGGTCTGCCCCGCCCAAAGACGGTCACAAGCCAGCAGTATACAGTCTTCTCAGCCGCAATGCCGAGGGGTTGTAGATCGCCTTGTTTTACATAGAGAGATCTAAAACGCAAATGTTTCTTAATCTTCAGTAAGCCTTTATAAAAGAAGAGGGTGTGTTGATATTTTGTTACTCAATTGCTACTCTTTATTAGTAAAATTAAGTGGATTAGCTTACAATTCTTCGGGTAAATGTAAGTAAATGATAAGCTTACTGTACTGCGATGTTCTCAGTTGCTATTACATATACAGTCAAACTTGTCTATAGCGGCCACTAGAGGGAGACTGCAAAAGTGGCCGCTATGGACAGGTGGCCTCTATAGACAGGTTGGCGTCCAGTTTGAATGTTGACCAGTACAGGAAAATAAAAGAAAAAAAAAGGGATTTTTTTATGTTGACCAGTAGAGGGCACTGTGGGGACTGCGGATAAAAGTTGTACAGCACTACTAGGCTTGCTATTATCCACGACCCACAGAACAAAGCTGTGCTAGTAATGTCTTACGCTTGTTTTTAATATTTTACTTTTTATACGGCAGAGTGTCATTACAGCTTTAGTTCATCAGGAAGTGACGGGAAGGGACGGTGGGCGTCCCGAGCAGGAGAGCTAGGCTCAGTGCTAGCTGTGAGTTTCGAGAGAGTTGGGAAGTGTGTTTATGTTGGCGTGGATGTAAAGTCCTGCAGTGTTCTCCGCTGTTAATAAAGCCATTAAAGTGCATCGGCGACGTGAGTCTCTCCTTCCCCACAGCAAGCGGCATTACAGTATTGACCAGTGCACATTGTCTCACACCAGGAAATAAACGGTGTCACTTGTTACAGGCATTGTCTGGACAGCTATGTAGTGGGGCTTGTTTAACCTTTGCCTTGTGGGCAAGCAGGAAGGAGAGACGAGATTGGAGGTGCGTGTGTTCTGAGCTAAATAAAGTTGGCAGAAGCAACAGCAGAAGTTTCCTTCTTTGCTGGAGTCAGGTCGCCCTTCCTACGGTTCGGAGCTGAATAACACTGACAAGTTAAGTGAACGGCAAAGAAGACGGCTTTTTTTGTGTCAAATACAGAAGATGAGGACTTTGATGTATTTGTGGATGAGGATTGATCAAAAATAACGTGAGTACATTCTAAAATACTTCAATTAAGTACAACCAAACTCAGTTTTGCTCCCGCTGCTTTTTAAAAACATATGCTAGCATGGTTTTAGCGTGCAGGCAGTATTATATTGCATTGTAGCGTCGCTGGGAGCACGTCCTGTTCCCAGCCTACGTTGTGGTAATGTTTTGGTGCAAATGCTCTTAAAGTTACATGTTTGACCAGGAAATAGCAAGCTCAAAAGAAGACGGCTTTTTTTATGTGGAACAACTGACAGTTTGTGTGGATCTTGTGAATGATTGTGACTGAGCTAGGACTCAGTAATTAAAGTCTACACAAGACGGCTTCATTGATTGAAAAAAAAAACTTTTCCGTGCATGAAGCTTCTACTTGAGTCAGTAATTTGGCCGCTATATGCAGTCAGATATTGACCAAGGGAGACAAAATGGGTGGGTGCTGGCCGCGTTAGACAGGTGACTGCTTTACACAGGGTCTATAACATGTAAATTTGCTGCGGGGGATTTTTCAGTGGCCGCTATAGGCAGGTAGCTGTTCTATAAAGGTGGCCGCTAAGACAGGTTTGACTGTACTCACCAGAAAAGTGTTCTACTCACGAACCACACTGGGTCATGTTAAAGGAATAAACACAGCATAAATTGTTATTCGCTGTTCAATTGTGCTCATTTAAAAAAGTTCTCTAAAAAGTTATTTTATTTGGATGAAATTATGGTCAATGTTAAATTAACAAACCAATAATCAAGTTTATTTGTACTTTTTAAGTGTTCTTTCCTACTCTAAGTCTCTCCTATGGGGTTATGTTTTTTACTACAGCATTTTACAATGGCATGTGCAAATTATATGCAAATTAGACGATCACGTCATCTAGTGACTTCTAGGACAGCCAATAGCTACTTTTCTTACTAATAGTTGGCAACAGTGCTCCAGTCAAAGCGACAGCATCTGCGGTGGAAGAATACGTCAGCAAGGAATAAGTGGTAGCTCAATAATGTGGAGATACTTATAAAATATTTTTCACCACCTTAAAACTTCACAAACTCCAATACAAGGAATGTGTGAAGCTGTGCACTGTTTGCCACGCTCCTGTTGCGCTCCTCATGAAAGGAAAAGAAAAGTGGTGTGCTATTATAAATAGGTGTCCTATCACATTGCTAAGATATGGTACCCGTTGCAACAGGCAAAAAAACGGCTTTGAAAACCTGCTGAAAGCGATGGACTCGCGATGTTCAGCGAGCTTCGCAGTCACAATTATTTAGCACGACAATCTCTACCACAAATGTACAAGGAAGTTAGACAGGCAGTTGCTAAGCCTGATGCACTTGACAGGTTGGTGTTCCTGGCACAAAATAAGGACATGTTTGTGTCTTCTAAAAATGTTTACCTAAAAAAATACTACTTTTGAATTTAAAAGTATTTTTGAGCTGTTGACATTTTAAAAAAGGAAGTGAACAACATGTACTGTACAAGATGTAGATTGGAAGGGGGGTAGGATTAAATAAGCTTTGCTTCTTCCTACTCCTTTTGGACATGTGGAACTGTCAAAGAATGATTCATGAGATGTATTCCATTGTAACCTTCATGTTCAAATAAACTAAACCAAACCAAACCAAACCAAAATTTCCTCTTAAACCTTTATTCTTGGTTCTTTTGTTATTAGATGAGGATTTGAGCATAGCTAAAGGTTTGTTGTAAAAAAAAAAAAAGATTATATTTGACTTTTTCTATATTTATTTCAAAAAGAGAATGGCCTACTTTATATTAGAGGCTATTTTTAGATAAGATCTTTTATGTGTGTCTTTCATGAAGCTTTAAAATTTCAAAAAACATTCTCATGTTAAGTATTTATTTTAATAAATCAACTTGACACTCATATTTGGCTTTGATTTTGTCTAAACTCACTTTGTTTAAAAAATATCGGGATATATATTGTATATTGATATTCAACCTAAATATATCGGGATATGAGTTTTGTTTCATATCGCCAAGCCCTAGCCATTGTTTTTTTGTGTCTGCAGAAAAAAAATGATGGCCAGCCCACTGAAGGCCCAGGTACAAAATGCACTGGCCGCCACTGATATTACATGTATGCTAGCATGTCTTCCAAAGCATGGGGTGTTTTCACATGACTGTTTTGCATTTCCCCCTAAAGGTTTTACATTAGTCCTGTGAGATTTTGCCTCCACCCAACATCACTGGTTACTAAAAAACAGATAGCATCTGCAAAGCCTGCAGAAACTTGAGACCTAATATGAATGTTATACTTTGAAGCAACTCACGTTTGTCTGTTTTGTTTAGACTTGCTCGTTGAAAGTAGCCTGTAGCAGCAATATTAGCGAGTTGGTTCTTCTAACCTCACAGTGCTTCACACGTTTTCCTAATTGACACGTTGAGTGTGCTGCTCAAGGACATTTCCACACAAGAGGCTGGCTGCAGTTGGAACAGCTGCCTGGGCACTAGTTATATAGGCTGCTTGTAGTTTGCATGCTTAGCTGTTCATAGGTTATGCATTTGTGCGTGTGTGTGTGTGTGTGTGTGTGTGTGTGTGTGTGTGTGCGCACGTGTATGTGTAAGATTAAAGGCTGATGTTTACAGCATTGGGAAAAAACAATATATTAAAAACACAATTCAGCTTTGATGCATTATGCATGCCGTTATTGTTACACAGCTGAATTCCATGTGACGACACCCTGAGATTTTGCTATTAAAAGACAAACGTTCTGTGAAGATATGCAAACAAATTGACTCAGGAGGATTCTCAGCCATGCAGCTTTCATATTAGTTTTGGCAGGCTTACAAATACATTGCAGGTTGGGAGGCACAAAATCAGCAGGTATTCACATTACATATACTCTCTGTGTGAAATTATATTGTTGTCACAACATTTGGAAAGATGAGATGGTGGTGTGGATAATGACGGCGAGAGAGGCTATTCCGTTAAGCTTAGAGTGTGACTGAATCACAGCTCCTCCTAAGTATGAATGTACAGTTTGGTATGACTGAGCCTTCAGCTTCCAATGTATGGCTTAGTGGCTTAGTGATGAGCTTGTGGTATAATGGTAGTGATAATGGGTCATTTGTAGTGGTGTCACAAGATTAAAACATGACCATATTTCTTGTTTAAGACAAAAGCTGTCTCGCGAGAAAAGGGCAGACAGAAGCCAATCAGACTGAGCTATAGCATTGCATCTGTGAATGAAAATACACGTAATATGGAAGTGGCAGTGCGCAAAGCAGGATTGGAACCGCACATTAAGTGTTTTAGGCACACTATAAACCTTGCAATCCAAGCTGGCCTCGGGTTGTCCCCACGTCATTCAGCGGGTGCTTCTTTTCATGGGAGTTCAACAGCTGTCACGGTGTAAATATCCAAGCAGAAGCAGTAGTAATTCTACATTTGGTCAAATTTAAGATTTGTCAGATTAAAACACGGTCGCTGCATAAGGCTTCTATCAAAATGTGATGTTAGCGTCTATTTTAGAAATCCACTACTTCCTGTATCCACACTCTAAGCATCATGGGAACTGTATTCTTTTTAGTGTAAACATAAAACTAATCTACTGCAATCTGTTTTACTTTTACATGTGCCTTTATAACTACACATCAACATTAATGGTAAGTAGTAGCAGCTACAACTGGTGTGTTTTTTATTAACATATATTTTTGTTAGTTTAATTTCAGTTTTTGTTTCCATTGTGGAAAAAAGTTCAACAGTTAAAAGCACCATGCTTCAGTCATGCATGCCAAGTTATAAAGCATTTCAAAATGTTTGGTTTGGTTTAGTTTTGTCACGTTCGTCAGTGGTCTGTCTTCGTGCTCTATGTCACTCTAGTTCCTGCCTTCTCCTGGCCTGTGTTTTTCCCTTGCAGTCACACCTTGAGTGGGCTAGAGGCGGGGATGCTGGGCACACCTGTAACTGATTACTCGCCATCCATTTAAGCTGACTGCTTACAGCTGGACGCTGCTGGTTCTTTGGTTCTGACAACCGCCGCCTGCCCCAACGTGGACTCCTACCACGCTACCAGTCTTCTCCTAACTTCTACTTTTAGCCAGGCTAGCCCAGCTGTTACCCAGCTACCCAGCACGCTCCTTCTATTGTGTTTTTGGACTATTTCATGGAGACTCCTAGTTCTGCCTTTTCTGCACCATCGCTTTCTGTTATTCTGATTGTAATTTTGCCTGCACACTTGCATTAAAGTGTTGAACTGCATCTAAAGCTCCCTGTCTCTGCTTCTGGGGTCCCAACCCCCTCTCCACTCGTCACAAGTTTATTTGAACATGAAGGTTACAATGGAATACATCTCATGAATCATTTCATAGTTCCACATGTCCAAAAGGAGTAGGAAGAAGCAAAGCTTATTTAATCCTACCCCCCATCCATTCCAGATCTAGTACAGTACATGTTGTTCACTTCCTGCATTCCATCTTATATTTTCTATAATAATTAGTGTAATAATAAATAATAAATAACAGTAAAAAAATAAATAAATAAAAAAAACTAGCATGACAGAACAATCAGTGTAATAATCAAGACTCTTCTGCCTTGTATTTAGCAAACATCAACTGCTTGTATTGTTTTTTGAATTTGCTCATCTCTGTACATTGTTTGAGTTCCTTACTCAATCCATTCCATAATTTAATTCGACATACAGAAATGCTGTGGGTTTTTCAGCGTTGTTCTCGCATATAAATGTTTTAAGTATAATTTTCCTCTAAGATCATATTTCTCCTCTCTGATAGAGAAATAATGTATGAGGTTTTTGGGTAACGAGTTGTTATTAACTTTATACATTATTCTAGCGGTTTGAAAGAATGCTAAATCTGCAAATTTTAATATCTGTGATTTTAAAAATAAAGGGTTTGTGTGTTCTCTATACTTGGCATTAGGAATGATCCTAACCGATCTTTTTTGCAGTACAGTGAGTGAGTAAAGATTACTTTTATTATTATTACCCCATATCTCCACACAATACATTAAATATGGTAATACTAAGGAACAGTAAAGAGTGTGGAGTGATTTTTGATCAAGAACATATTTTGCTTTATTCAATATAAATATATTTCTCGCCACCTTTTGTTGTATATATTGAATATGAGATTTCCAACTCATTTTTTCGTCTATCATGATCCCCAGGAATTTGTATTCTTTCACTTTTTCAATGTCCACTCCGTTTATTTGTATTTGATCGTACGTATCCTTTTCTGCTATTTTCAAATAGCATTATTTTAGTTTTACTTAAATTCAGGGATAATCTGTTTCTGTCAAACCATGATTTTAATATGACCATTTCATCCTTGACCTTTTCAATGAGTTCTTGTAGCTGCATTGTTTTGTGGATCTGTTAAATAAAAAAGTCTAGTCCAGTATATTTTGTCATTGTAGTTTTCTTTAAAGTAATTTTCAAAAATTGTCTCGTCTCGTTGTCATGAAATCAATGTTGTGTATCGTCTCGTCTCATGAGGTGAGTTGTACACCCCTAGTCATTTGTTTGAAGTTTGAATTCAATTTCAGAAAATCTTTGGTTAATATAAATTATTAATTTCACCTTTACTTTACGAAGTAAGGTCAATTGAGAAGTACAGCACCTGTAAACATAACAAGTTTTAACCAAATTTCTGGGACGTTTTGGAGAGAATACCATGAGACTTTGTGTCACGGGAGGGTGCAGTAATGGCACGGCTCACGGTGTTCATCTTTCTAATTGGCCAAAAAATGTAAAAGTTACAAAGAGCTGGTCAAAAAACAGATGCCATTGAAGTGGTCGATGTTATGCTCCATGCATTTCAACAACGATTGCTTTGAGAACTCATTTAGCCTCTAACAAATAAACAAGGCACAGCCACCTTGGTTTCAGGTGGGTCCATGACCATCCTTACATGTAAATGGAATGCTAACAAAGGTGATACCACCCAAACGACCATTGTTGCCGAGCAGAGCCCCCACTCCATTGTATCCTAAGGATTGTCATTTGACACTACTAAAGAGCCAAACCATTCTTGGCTGGGCATGCCTCCTCCTTTAGAGGATAAATAGATTGGATCTTGCCCCAAGTTCTCAGACTAGAACTATACCATCTAGTCTGACGAATATGTGTTCCACCTAGTCTTTGAACTGATGAAGCCTGCAAGGATGAGATGTGAAACATCTTCTAAGACAACCTGAAAAGTCCAGTTGTGATGGATTCAATGCCCTGAGAATACGATGACCTGGATGAATGAGAATATTCATATGCACATTGCTTTGAGGACATTTGCAGTGTTGCCAGAGAGCTGGCATACAAACGCTCTACCAAGCTTCTTCACCAGTTAAAGTTTTTCTTCTCTCCGCCGTGTCTGTCGGCACCATGTCTGTCAGCACAGTGCATGCACAGCTTTCACTGCTGATTGGCTGTTACCCGGGACATGGCGCTGTGTGTAACCAATCAGATGGTGCTATGTATGTGACAATGCTGGAGACAGAATTGCAGACAGAGAAGGTCGGCTGCATCGGAGCCAAAATTACCCAGTTTTATATACTGTATATACATTTAGAAGGGCTGTAAAGAAAAGCGCGTTAACACCGGTAACTACAACAACATGAATAAAAGAACTTGCCCACCTAAACATATCCACCCGACCCAGTTTTCCCATATGGGGAAAAAAAAACTACACAGCGTCAGTCAACACTCACCGAGACGTTTCATCAACTAAGTAAATAAATGGCATGCGTTCTCAGAGTGTAGTTTAATACATTGCCAAGGAAATGCTACAAAGACGAAATATTGAAGGAAATATTGCATTATTATGATACATTACAGCATTCACACAATAATATACAGTTACGTAAAAAATTATTAGACCACCAATGTTTTTGCAGTTTCTTGTTCATTTTAATGCCTGATACAACTAAAGGTACCTCAGTTTGGACAAATAAAACAATGACAAAAAAAATAGCTCATAAGAGTAAATTTTTTTGGCAGTACAATGCTATAGCTATTAATGTAAGAACTTAAGTGATTTGGGTTACTATCAAGAAAACCAAGGAAGTTGGTAGATATCAGCTCTTAAATTAACTCTTATGAGCTATATTTCAAGATTCAAGATTCAAGAGTTTTATTGTCATATGCATAGTAAAACAGCAGTTATACTATGCAATGAAATTCTTATTCTGTTCATTCTCCCAAGAAAAGAAAGAAAACACAAGAAAAAGAATAAGAACATAAGAAACATAAATACCAATAAATTAAGCAACAACAACAGAAGAGACATTAATACAGATAAATAATACAAACAAACAAACAAACAAACAAACAAATAAATAAATAAATAAAGTGCTATGAGTGTGTGCATGTGTTGCGTGTGGCATGTGTGAGTGCTTCGTTGAGAAGCCTGATGGCCTGTGGGTAAAAGCTGTTTGCCAGCCTTGTGGTCCTGGACTTCAAACTCCTGTAGCGTCTGCCTGACGGTAGGAGTGTGAATAATGAGTGTTGTGGATGTGTGCTGTCCTTGATGAGGTTGTTTGTTCTTCGTAGGACTCTAGATTTATAAATGTCTTGCAGTGAGGGGAGGGCTGCCCCAACAATGTTCTGTGAGGTCTTCATCACCCGCTGGAGTGCCTTCCTATCATTATATTTGTTATCATCATTACATTTGTCCAAACAAATGTACCTTTAGTTGTACCAGGCATTCAAATGGACCAATAAACTGAAGAAACAAGGGTGGTTTTTTTTTTACTTATTTGTTCCATAATGCTCAGAATCCTTCAAAAAAAACTTAAGATGACTGTCTTACTGCACCCAACCTCAGCAGCAATGAAATGCTGCGAGAGGCCTTGCTTATGGAGCTCGACAATCCAACCACGTTCAAAAAGAGAACGCTTCTTAGCTTTAGCCATCAGAAGGGCATGACAGTGTGAATGCCTGAGAGGAAATGGAAATTTTGAGCAGATTTTGGCTTTTATAGCCTGTGGTCTTAAACTTTTGATCAGGTGAAAAACAATCTATTTCATTTTGTTTTTGGTTTAAATTACAAGTTCCAAATGTTTTTTTTTTTTTTGTCTCACTCTACCTTCTTGCTTTTGCATATTGTAGCTCTACTTAAAACCTCATTAAGATCCAAATGTGCAAAATGCAAATTCTAGCAATTTTTCAACTGGTCTTAAGATTTTGATCAGGAGTGTATAAGGACGTCCTGTCACTTTATCTTTCTGGTAACAAAATAGAATAAAAATGGACATAGCTGCAAATTGTGATTAATTAATTGAAAACGTGATTAATTAGATTGAATTTTTTTTTATCAGGCTGCACGGTGGTCTAGTGGTTAGCATGTTGGCCACACAGTAACAGTCTGGAGATCGGGAAGACCCGGGTTCGATTCTCCCTTGGGCATTTCTGTGTGGATTTTGCATGTTCTCCCCCGTGCGTGCGTGGGTTTTCTCCCCCCACATTCCAAAAACATGCATGTTAGGTTAATTGGCGACTCTAAATTGTCCATAGGTATGAATGTGAGTGTGAATGGTTGTTTGTCTATATGTGCCCTGCGATTGGCTGGCAACCAGTCCAGGGTGTACCCCGCCTGTCGCAGAAAGTCAACTGGGATAGGCTCCAGCATACACCCGCGAACCTAATGAGGAGAAGCAGCATAGAAAATAGATGGATGGATGTTTTTATCATTATATAACAAGTTATATAATTCTTAGTACAACGACATATCACAATGCAAATATTACTACTACTATTAATGATAAAAATCAAATCTCACTTTTATTTTTGTATTGTTTACAAATGCTATGTTGCATTCAAGTGTATGCTACATTTCAAGCGTTATTCCAAGCAGCAAATGTTGACTGTGGTGGTGAATTTCAGGAGCTCAGGTTATACCTGACAAACAGGGACTCTTAAAAAGGTAGTAGGGCGTGGTGGTAAGGTGCCAATGTTAACGTGAAAATTGTGATTGTTTTAAATTATGATTCCTACTACTCTTTATATTTTTTCTTCTTTACAATTTTTGCATGCCCAACCGCATTTTGCCCCATGGTGACCACTGTGAGGAGCTATACTTTTGATTCCATTTATACACATTCTCATAATATCCATCCATCCATCTTGTTCCGTTTATCCAAGATCAGGTCGCCGAGGCAGTAGCCTAAGCAAGGGAGCCCAGACTTCCCTCTCCCCACCTACTTCATCCAGCTCCTCCTGGTGGATCCTGAGGCATCCAAAGTCCAGTTGAGAGACTTACTCTCTCCAATGTGTCCTGGTTCTTTCCCCAGGCCTCCTACCGGTCGGACATGCCCTGGACACTTCCCCAGGGAGGTCTCCTGACCAGACCAGACCCAAGCCACCTCAGCTGGTTCCTCTCAATGAGGAGGAGCAGCTGTTCCCCCAGATGACAATGCTTTTCATCTTTTCTCTCAGGGAGAACTCAGCCACCTCATTCCGTCCACTTGTACATGCGAGCTTGTCCTTTCGGTTACTACCGAAAGCTCATGACCATAAGTGAGGGTTGGAACGTACTGTAGATCGACTGGTAAATTGAGAGCTTTGCCTTTCGGCTCAGCTCCCTCTTAACCACAACGGACCGGTGCAGAGTCTGCATCACTGCAGACGCTGCTCCAATCCACTTGTCGATCTTATGTTCCATCCTTCCCTCAGTCGTGAACAATACCCCGAGGTACTTCACCACCTCCACTTGGATCTTGAATTGAGGAGGTCTTGGAAGCATTCCTTCCACAGGTCCACAACATTTCGAGTCAATGTCAGCAGCACACAATCCCAATCATACATAGTGTTGACAGTGTACTGCTTCACCCTCCCGAGATGGTGGATGGTGGTCCAGAATCTCTTTGAAGCCACCCGGGAGTAATTCTCAATGTTTTCTCCGAACTCCTCCTATGTCTGAGGTTTTGCCTCAAAGCTGCCTCTGGAGTCCCACGGACCAAAAAGACCTGATAGGACTCCTCCTTCAGCTTAACGGCATCCCTCACTGCTGATGTCCACCAACGGGTTCTGGGATTACCGCCACGACAGGCACCGACCAATTGACAGCCACCGCTCCAATCAGCCGTCTCCCCAATGGAGGCACAGAACATGGCCCTCTCAGACTCAATGTCCGCTTCCTGCCTCGGAATGGTCATAATATGAAATATTATATGAACATTTTATAGTATTTAACATAAGGTCATTGATCTTCATTGAGTGACTAGACAGGTTGAACCAGTTTAATTTCTTCCTAAACTGCTTAAACTCAAGCATAACCACATAATATTTAATGGAAGCAGAGATAAATACGTGTTAAAAGTTAAGGAGACAGCTTCTACAAATCTAAAAAAAAAAAAAAAAAAAAGGATTTTCTCTCACCACAGAGCGACTGCTTTGAGGAAAAACAATGAATGTTGTTGTATGTCCCTGGAGATGAGCAATGGATGAAGGAAAGGGAGAAAAAAAGTTGATGTCGTTCAGACAACAGAGAGGCAAAAAATAACAGATGGAGGACAAGGAAAAGCTGATCTATCAGCCAAAGATAAGATGACTGCAGCAATTACTGAAGCCGCAGCCCAATTATCTGAAATCCCTCCGAGGATAGGGAGTGACAATGATGAAATTTGTATCCAGCAAGGACAGAGAGCAATTGTTTTAAATGCGTCCCAAAAAAAAATGTATTGTTTAATGTTTTGAGCTGTGCAGACTATTTTAGTAAACTATAATTCAAAAGTGAGGTCACCCCTCACATTTCAGCAAACATTATTGTATCTTCTCAAAGGGCAATACTGTAGAAATGAAACTGATATACTTTACAGTAGTCCGTGTACAGCTGGTACAGCAGCATACATTTACTGTCCTCTGAAAATGACTCATCACACAGCTGTTTTGTCTGAATAACTGGGAACACAAGTGAGTACATTTCACAGTGAGCAAGTCCAAACTGTCTCCAAAGTGTCAATATTTAGTGTGAGCACCATTGTCATCCATCACTGCCTTAACCCTCTTGGACATGGAATTCACCAGAGCCGAACAAGTTGTTACTGGAATCCTCTTCCACTCCATGATGACATCACTGGTGGAGCTTTTGATGCAAGACCATAAAACACCTTGAGCTCCACCACCTTCCTTCCACTTGATGATGCCCCACATCTGCTCAATTGGGTTCAGGTCTGAAGAGGACATACTTGGCCACTCCATCAGAAAGGCACTTGTTAACTTGAAAGTTGACAAGAAACTCCTTATGTTGGAAAACTGCCCTGTGGCCTAATTTCCCAAGGGAAGGGATTATGCTCTGCATCACAATGTCACATACATTTCCCTTAATGAACCACGGCTGCAGCTATCAAATATTTTAGTACTTCAGTATTCTGCTGAAAGTTAATTTGATTAATCGAGTAATCAGATAAAACGTATTTTTGCTAGGTTAAGGCGCAATTATAAATTAACAAGAGAAAATAATACATTTTATTTAAGAGCCCTAAATGTAGACTGGCTGACTAGAAATAAGACAAATATTATTTTAATAAGATTTTGACTTTTTGCAGTGTTCAAAGTAAAATTAAGACACCTACTGTAGTGGAAGACATTAGGATATTTTAGCTATCAAACAAGCAAGTGAGACACACACTCGCTTGTTCTACTACACAGTATTATCTGTTAGAAATGACCAGCTACTGATTTGTGAGCTAAAGTGGATTTATTTTCCATCTTCTTAACTTACAGCGCTGCCTTTTTGCAGAATAAATCAACCCTGTATGAAGTCATATTAACCTTAAGAGCATACCATCGTAATAAACTAGCCACAAAATCGAAGTTTGGATGTAACTATTTGGTAAAATGTTGGTTTAATTGACTTTAAAATCTGTTTTTAAATACGACTTCAAAAAAGTCCAGAGAGCGCTCTCAACCTGTGGGTACCCACGGTGGGCTTTTAACAAATGTCAAAAGAAGAGAGTAGGGAAAGAAACCCAAAAGCCCACAGAAGCAAAAAGGAGAGGAGTGGTAGTCCCTTATGTAGCGGGGGTCTCCGAAAAACTCCAGAGGATCTTATGGCAACACAAAATTCCTACCTATTTCAAACCAGTAAATACTCTGAGACAAAAATTAGTGCATCCTAAAGACAAGGCTCCAAACCAGAAACAGAGCAATGTGGTCTATTCCATCCACTGTAAAGATGAGGAATGCAAAGAGCACCACATTGGGGAAACTAAGCAAATGCTCCAAAAAAGGCTTTATCAACATCGCAGGGACAATGCTAGTGGTCCTCAATCAGCAGTACATCTACACCTGAAAGCTACCAATCACTCTTTTCAGGACAGCGAGGTAAAGATTTTGGCCAAAGAAAACAGATGGTTTGAAAGAGGAGTAAAGGAAGCTATTTTTGTCAAACAACAGAACCCATCATTGAATCGGAATGGTGGTTTGAGGTTTAATTTGGACCCTGTGTTCAGCAGGTTACTGAGACCAAAACCCACAGCTCTTAGTCTTGCAAATGAGGTGAAGGCAGGGCCGAGCCAGAACAATAGATGCTAACAAGCCAGTATCAGTGTCGTTCATACCCATTTCAGGGAGCGACACTTCCCTTTTATCGTAGGTGTGAATAACAGGATAGGATTATACCACTGCTCCGCCCAGGCTTAGTGTAACGAACCAATAGGAGGAGGGTGTTGGCACACCAATTCCGCCCACTCTTACTGTATTTAAGGCCTAAGCTACCAGCACTTATTAGTTTGCTGACGAAGCTCTTCGGATGAGGAACGAAACGTCCGACACCTTCTACACAGAAGTACAGATGACGTCTCAAGAAGCCTTTTCCTCGATGACTTCAAAAAAAGCTATATTTGACATAAAATACTGAAGCCTATTTTATGCTCAAGTGAGCAAAAGCATAACATACAGCCAAGTTCACGGTGAAGCTCTTATTTAGAATAATGACCAAATTGAACATCTTAAGCAAGTCGATTTTAAAATTTTAGTATTTGTTTTTAATGCTATTAACGGCCTTGCTTCCGTCGTACCTGTCGGAGCTTTTAACTATCCGCAATCACGGCAGGGCCCTGCGTTCCTCAGGACAGCTTCTGTTAGAAGTCCCACAGGCAAAATACAAACAGTGGGGCGACCACTGTTTCTCCATCCCTGCTCCCAGACTGTGGAACAAACTGCCCACTGTTATTCAAACCACTACTGAAGTCTGACTTTTTAAATCGAAATTGAAAACGTATTTTTTAGACAGGCGTTCAACACCGACTAGGGCGGTCTTGTATTTATTTTCATTTTATGCATATTTATTTCTTGTTGATTCCCATTTTATGTACTTTTAAAGGCTTTTAGCACTCTGAGGCACTGATAGTTTTTTTTTGTGTGTGTTTACTTTGTGTTTATGTTCTGTTTGTATGCTGTGTTCTTATGTATCGTGTTATTGTAAAGCACTTTGGGAGCCTGTGGGCTATTGTAAAGCGCTATATAAATAAACTTTGATTGATTGATTGATTGAAGTCAAAGGTTTACCATTGCAAATGCAAAAAAAAAAGCATGGGTAAAATAAGATAACATTTGGAGCCAGCCACTCTTGATTTCATAAAACCACAAATAGAGTGTAGTTAGTCAGAAGGATACATTTAAAGTAGTCTGCAGTTTTCTGACAGTAGGATCAAGCAAGTAATCACCAAATGAACTGATTAAAAGAAATGCAGAAGTAAGCACAATTTAGACATACATAGTCACTAGCAAAGATGGATGTTGGCACTAAATGCAATAATAAATGCAATAATCATTCAATAACCCATGCAATAAACCGTGCAGTAATCATGCAATAAACCTGTGGCTTGATCAACTTGTACACAACTGTAAATAATGTATACAACTTTTTGATTTATGTTACATTGATTTTTCTGCTCTTGTGGGCTTTCGTATCTGCTATTGTGTGCTCTTGTGCTTTTGCTGTTGTACACCTGGAATTTCCCCTTGTGTGACTAATAAAGGTATATCTTATCTTATCTTAAAATTGACTCGGGAAACAAATTATTCTGGAAACTGACTGAAGCGTCCGGAGGGAATGTCTTTGACTTACAGGTGTCCTGACAGGTTTTACACCCCCAGACCACAACAACCCCATCCAAGCTGAGCCAGTGATGAATAAACAAGAGCCAAAACAATGCAGATTGGGATTTTTCCTGAGGGCAGCGGTTACAGGCCATCCAGTAGTTAGTACCATCACTGACGCATGCTCCCATAATACATGTCTGCCCTTCCTCTGGTGTTCCCAGTGCTGTACCTGATGTCAAGAAAACACCCCAAATCCTGCATAATGAAACAGCTTGGGCTTTGCCAAACACAGATTCAAGTTCTCTCTCTGGGTAAAAGCTTTCATTTTTTATCCAGGTTTTGGTCTCTTGACATTTAGTTGGTCTGAAATGCCTCACAGTCAGTCCTCAGGCACTGTGTGTATGTGAGTGTGTATGTGAACGCTGTGCACAGTTGAGTCGGAATGCAGGTGGAACACAACAATGTGAAAGGTTTAAGGATTAGAGCAACACTGGACATATCACGCTCCAAAATGCTAAAATTTAAATCACAACCAATAAGTACGGTGGAAGCTTTGAAGTCGAATGACCCTAACGTTTTGGGGAAAAGTTGCACAAAACGGTGGCGTTTGAAGGTCATCATGCATGCCATCAACATAAAAAGATTATCGCTGACATGCTTTTGCTTTTTCTTTGACTTTTTTGCGACACATTCAAACAGTTGGACGCGGTCAACTTATTTTTACACTTGTATTACAGTTAAAAATATCAAAAAGTTACATAAATCCTTGCTTGTTCAGCTAAGAAAGGTTTCATAATCGTGAGACCCAACAACATGATTTCGGATGAGAAATCAAAATGATGATGAGAAATGAATAATACACTACCAATATGAGTCATAAAATTAACCACAAACACTTTCTAAAGCTAAAATAGATGCCAAAAGTTATCCTGTTTTTACTTATCAGATATTTAGATTATTAGGGATGTCCCAATCCACATTTTTTGGCTTTCGAACCAATCTTTTTTAATAGTCTTGTTGATCCGATCCCAATTTTATAATTTTTTTATTAATAAGCTTTTCTTACAAACATGAATTTGCAGAATTGAATATGGTTATGAAAATAGCTCTTCAAAGCATTAAAAAATAATGCAACCAAAGTATTGCTGAATTTACATTTTTATTACACAGCAGGTCCAACAATACTGTTTGCATTTTGTAACAAACCTCTATGAGTCAGATCCAATAAGGATCCAACAAAAGTCCATCCAATAAAACATAAAATTGGAAAAAGTGGGTGTGCAAAATACTTTTATGGAAGGACTAATTATTTGACATGGTTATAGATTGATTTGTGGTGTGATATGGAATATGTGACCTTTTTTTTTGACAAACTCTCTTCAGTGCAAAAGTAGTTTATTGATGGTCCCGAGTAAAGACAAGTTAGAGTAGCACTTTCCATGCGAGCAGTGGCGGAGCCAGCGATTTTTCATTGGGTTGGCCAAGGTGAATCCATTACTCACATAGGGGTGACAATAAGTTGATACCTCAAATGTCTAGATGGCCAGAGGAGTGGCCGGATAGTGACAAAGGGTGGTCACTGCCTCCATGTAGCTTCACCACTGCGTGTGAGCTCCCCGTACAATGACAGCAGTCCAGGCACAGTGAGGGTTAACAGTGAGGTAGCTACGTAGCCGAATATAATATGAAACTAACTTCACCGCGGCACACCATGGACACATCTGCATGGTGGTGTTGCGTTTTGCGGGTGGCGGGATTCAAGTGGCAACCAGCTTTGAGGCACATTACCGCACTTACCATATTGGAGTGTGGCCCAGAGTTACGAACGTGATACAGTAACCAAATCGGTCCGACCTCGTGGCGGAAGCCGATATTATACAATCTTCAAAATATAGCGGATC
Organism: Dunckerocampus dactyliophorus; assembly: GCF_027744805.1. NCBI lineage: Eukaryota > Metazoa > Chordata > Actinopteri > Syngnathiformes > Syngnathidae > Dunckerocampus > Dunckerocampus dactyliophorus. Next base: position 23,362,429 of record NC_072819.1, on the reverse strand, counting down.
GGCAGCCGATCCCAGATACTTAGCCAATAAGTATACATACAGACAACCTCATACATTTATACTAATATAGTTTACTTAGTTACACCTACAATATATTTAGACAATAGCTGTAAGGTTTCTTTTGGGCTGTTGACACACGTTGGGGGGCGGTGAACTGTTCAGTTTCCAGTTCAGTCTCTAATAAATAGATATTATCAGTTCCTCAATAGTATTTCAAATCAGTAGGGCACAAAAATATTTCTGTCTCCCTGTGGGGGCATGACAGAAAATAATTGAGAACCACTGCCCAACAACACACTTATTTTGGCACCTAAATTGCATTTAAAAGAAAACCAGACCAAAGTTCACATAAATAATAAAAAGTATGACTGTACAAACAGTTTGACTGAGCACAAGAGTCTTTTGTTTAAGTTAAATAAAACTGCACCGGTTTCTCTGAAAAACATAATATTAAATAACAATTTAAATAAGTGTCTCTTTAACAGAAAAGCTTTTCTCTTAAAGTTTCACATTTTCTTGTTACTGTTGTAACGGACATTGAAATTTGCCTGAATTTGTCACACAATTTCTCTTTTTGTTTACCTTTGAGTCAGATATCTGCAGCAGAAGCAATCCATACTCTCCCATCAGCGAAAGATGTTTTGTTTTGCTCCAATATCCATACAATCCTTAGTGAAGACTAATTTGCACATTGCTGTGCTGTAAATTAATGTGCTATGACTCTCATAGAATTTTCATACTGGGCTCTACAGTTTCAGAGCATATGAGACACAGCAGTTTGGCACTGGAGTATATTGGTCCGGCCTTCCACCTTTAAATGCTCGGTTTTCTCCATCAACTGTTCTTACTTTTGAGCAAGCCATGGTTAACATTTGAAAATTAAGCGGCATAGAAACTGGATGGATGCATAGTTCTCATTCGCTCTGCAAATAAAAAATAAATTTAATTGGCTCATTTTGAGTGACGTCACATTTACTGTCATTGTAATAACTTAAGTAATTACGCCCGCAAACTGCCACGGTTGCGATCAGTTTGCAAGCATGATTACCGTATTTTCACAACCATAAGGCACACTTAAAAGTCTTAAATTTTCTCCAAAATGAAAAGGGCGCCTTATAATGCGGCGCGCCTTATGTGTGCACCGAGTTCCAAAATTCGTTAATGTTGTTGCGTGACTTTGATGAGCACTCCGCTTGACTGACTGGAAGCATTTCCTGCCAACACGTGACTGAGGGCAGCATGCGGACCATAAAGGGGGAAAGGTGGGTGTGACAGAGGACTCTAAAGGCACACCTCCAGTAGGTAGTATATAGTGCCGGTATGTACATTGTGCAAAACAACAACGGTTTGGCTAAGGCCCCTCGAAAATGGCACCTACAAAGACACAGGCATATGAAGCACAGTTTAAACTGCAAACTATCAGTTATGCGGAGGAACATGGGAATCGAGCAGCCACAAGAGAATTCAAGATCAACGAAACGGTGCCATCTATCCATCCGGGCAAGGACTACTTCCGGCGGATTACGGGCAAAAGCTGGCAATCTTCTGCTTCTACTGCAGTAAAAAAATTGCCGACAAAGACATCCAGGCGAACCTGATCACCAACATGGACGACGTGCTGCTCATTTTCGAACCACACTGTAGAGAAGAAGGGGAGCAGCACGGTAGCGATACACACAACGGGGCACAAAAAGTCGGCTTTTATTGTTGTGCTTGGTTGCCATGGTAATGGACAGAAACTGCCACCTAAGGTAATTTTTAGGTGGAAGACGCTGCCTAAAGAAAAGTTTCCAGCCGGAGTCATCGTTAAGACCAATCAAAAGGGCTGGATGGACGAGGAGAAAATGGCTGAGTGGCTGAGTGACGTGTACGGAGAGAGACCGGATGTTTTTTTTTTTTTTTTCCACGCTTCACCGTCCCTGTTGATCTGACTCCATGCGGGCCCATCTCACAGCCGCTGTGAAAAACCAAGTGCATCAAATGAACTTGGAGCTTGCCATCATTCCGGGAGGCTTGACGAGGAAATCCAACCGCTGCAACCGCTGGACATCGGTATAAACAAGGCATTCAAAGTGAAGTTGCGAGTGGTGTGGGAGCGATGGATGACAGATAGTGAACACAGCTTTACTAAGACTGGGAGGCAGCGCTGTGCGAGTTACGCCACAATTTGTGAATGGATTGTGGATGCTTGGGCTAACGTGTCTGCTTGCACTGTTGTTCGAGCTTTGGCAAAACCCGGCATCATTTCTGAGGAGCCACACAGCAACGAGATTGACTCTGACAATGACGGGAGGGAACCTGGCGTGTTTGATGGAGAACTTGCCCCGCTGTTCATTTCGGATACAGAAGATGAGGACTTTAATGGATTTGTGGATGTCAAAAATAACGTGTGTACATTGCTAAATACTTCAATAAAGAACAACCGAACTCCCGCTGCCTTTTTAAAAACACAGCATGCATGCTAGTGTATGTTTTTGGACGCATGCATGCTAGCATTGTGGCGTCGCTGGGAGCACTACCTGCACCCCAGCGTGATTTGCGGTACTGTTTTGGTGCAAATGCTCTTAAAGTTACATGTTTGAGCTACATAGTTGTTGGTTATTGTTCTGCACAAATAGCGGTAGTGTCTTGTCTGTTTTTGTCTATCTGCTGCGTTGCTGAGTTGTGCACCTGTTGTGCAGACTGTTGTGTTGAGTGATGACCTTCCACGATTTCCAGTGGGTTTGATAAGCTGAATGAGAGCTGTTATATAAAGCACCATCGCCTCCTCACTGACTCTTGAGCACCTGTATGTTTGAACATGCCTGCGCCCAATAACATGGTGCGCCTTATATATATGTTACATACATATGTATGTGTTACATATTCTGTACTATAATTACATGTAATACAGAAATAACACTTGTAACTGAGATTTCCCATTCACTTTAATTGGTCACAGGTCCTTGATGGGCCATCACTGGGTCCAGATTAGGACCGAGGTCCGCCATTTGTCGATGGCTGCTATAAACTCAAAAGTGGGCCTATTTAGTGTGCATTTGCACTAAATTTACAATGAGAGGCGTAAGGAAACCTATTGTGACTCTGTAGGTGTCTTAACGCTATACTTATCCACACAACATGACTGAAATTAGATACTGTCACGCGACTAAGTCCAACTGCTTCACTCAATACAATGTGTTCCATATGATGGCATTTTTACACGTGACCAAGTCACACAAACGTGTGCATAGTTTGTACAACAAACACCAGCAGAGGTTCCCTTATTGTCCGCTGTGTCGTCCACAAGTTGCAGACATTCTCCATGTATGTTTTACGCTTGAAAAGTTCTTGTTTATTGTAAACTTTCTGCTTATGTTCAAACACATTGCATGTAGTTTACCGCAGATTTCATTGAGAACATTGGAGAACAGTTGAGTGATCTATCTATCTATCTATCTATCTATCTAGAGATGTTAACAAATTATCATTTGTCGATATCTCTGTCAGTGTAAACATGAACATGAAGATGTGGGTGGGTGATGCAGGGACACATTTGATTGGTTATAAAGTTGAAGTTGGTATTTCAGCACTGCTCATGGACAAATTGAATGGGCAAAAATGACGATGGTTGTGTGTAGGGGGTGTCACAATACACTAAGCTTACAAGGCAAAACAATACACAATACTGGATTCACGGGGGCGAGACGGGACAATATTTTAACATTACTTTTAAGAAAACTACAATGACAAAATATAGGCCAGAACAAACAGGTTTTTTTTATTTAACTGAGTCACAAACCAATGAAGGTGCATTTTGAAATGTTTAATAACTGTGCAAGCATGACCTAACCTCGATGCTTTTAATTGTTGAACTTTTTTTCTACATATTGAAACACAAACTACAAATCAGAAAAGTTAAAATAATGACGGCAGTTGTAGCTACTACTAATAATAATTTATGTTGACTGGTAGTTATGAAAAGACACATTTAAAATAGCTTGCAGATTGCAGTAGATTAGCTTTACATTTATGCTAAAACAACTACAGCTCCCATGATGCTTGGTGTGCCATACCAGGAATTAGTGAATGTTTTCATTTTGATATTAGTCGTATGCAGCGATAGTGTTTTGATCTGACAAGTCTTAAATAAGTTTATTCAAATATAGAATTACTACAGGTTCTGCATGGACATTAATACTGCCTCAAATGTTGAACAATGACAAATTTTTAAAAAGCACCCGCTAAATGACGAGTGATGCTGAGAACACAGAGGTAGGTTGGATTGCAAGGTTTATAGTGTGTGTAAAGCACTTAAAGGGATAGTTCATTTTTTGACATGAAGTTGTATGACATCCCCATCAGCAGTGTAGTGCATCAACAGTGACTTACCTCCCACTTGGTCCTGTGAGCCCAGTTCTCGTCAGATTTCCGTGATGAAGAACGTAGTTCCGGTTAGGTCCTGGAGCCACGTAAGTCAAAAGTTTGGCTTCTCAAAACAATATGCGTTCAAAAGAGTAATGCATTTGCATCACAAAAATGCCTTCTCGAAAAAAAATCAAACCTCACAATTCACAACACAAATTCATAAATCAAAGAAAAAGCAAAATCATGTCAGAGTTTAAATCACAACAATTGACAGGCAATAGTGCACATTGATATGAACAGAGAGAAAGTAACGCCAAGCGATTTGTGAGGTTTTTTCAAGGAGGCATTTATGTGATGCAAATGTACTACTCTTTTGAATGCATATTGTTTTGAGAAGCCAAACTCTTTGCTTTAGTGGCCCCAGAAACTAACCGCAACTACGTTCCTCATCACCAAAATCCGACCAGAACTGGGCTCACGGGAAGTGAGGGGTAAGTCATTGTTGATGCACTACACTGCTGATGGGGATGTCATACAACTTCATGTAAAAAAATCCGAACTGTGCCTTTAATGTGCGGTTCTGATCCTGCCTCGCACACTGCCACTTGTTACGTGTAATATAATTCACAGTAGCAATGCCATAGTTCAGTCAGATAGACTTCTGGATGACCTGTTCTTGCGAGACAGCAAATCGCAAAATCGTGTTACGTTTTAATCTAGTTCTTCTTACCCAAGTTGTGTGGCCATTGAACAAACCTTAATTTGTCAGGGAATGGCTGCTTGGTGTAGGGTGTGCCACTCAAATGTGTAAAGCTGTTAAGCAGCAGCCGCTCAGCTCAATGTTTAGTCCCCTTAGAGCTAAAATATTGATCAGTTCTCCAGTAAGGCCTCGCAGGCTTCGCCCCCACCGTCCCCATGTATAATTGAAGTGTATATCTCTCTCCGTGTGGCATACCAGTTGGGAGGAAGAATTAAGCACTGAGGTATCTGGAAAGCCTCTCTTGTGCTGCCATAACAGCTCCTTTGTCGATCAATCATAACGCTTTGCCCCCACAAAGAGGATTTCATGGGGTCGCTACTTTTACTGGAGGAAGTATCATGTTTTCTGAAAGAAAACAGTGTAGAGAATACAGCAGGTTCACTGCTGGCCATTTATGGCCGCACTTAGCTTGTTTAAAACATGAAAACTTTAGGTAATTTAGGGCTAACGAGCATTCATACCAGATGGCAATTCAGTGTGCCGCGTTTGTAAGGATGGTGCTGTTTCAAAACTGTGGGCTCAGAGTATTTGGCAGCAGTCCTGCACAGTGCACATCATATTTCTTGGGTGTTCATGGCAACAACTGTCAACTGATTTTCTTCAGACTTTAAAAAAATATTTTAAATGCTGTCAAATGGAGTTCAAATAGAATCATGCATAGCCGAGCATGCATGCAATGATACATTGTGATGCAACAATCTCAAAATTAAATTAAAGTGGAAGGAAGGACAGATTGTTGTTTGACTCACACATGCACTTGCAATGACATTTCTTGTAATTCTCTTTGTGTAAGAAAAAAGTAGTTATAAAAAAATCAAACAAACAATCAACAAATCAAAACAGTCTGGTAGGGATGTCCGATATTATCATTTATATATACACATCAATGTTTATATGTAAACATACAGTACATTTCTGTAGCTGTGGTTATGTACAATTCTATTAAGTTCTATGAAGGTGTAATTCGTGTCAATAAAAAAACAAAAAACAGGAGGTTCTTTATAGAGAAATCCTGAAAAGAAGCTAAATATTAAACAACAACACTTCCATTGACGGACAATGCAATCTACACGGCCTTTCATATACGCCAAACAGCAATGCAAGAGCAAATACAGCTGCTGTGAGTGTGTGCTTTACAATGTGAGCCCAATGACACTGTGCAGAGCACAAACATTTGTCCTGATCTCTGTAACATAACATGCCTGCTGCTTCATATCCAGCTGGTGGAAATGAAAAAAAATCCTCTGGTTAAATGGGATGGTTTACATATTGATAGACACAATTCAAGTCATGCTAGTTGATCATGTAACATTTTTTGATCGAGTGTGATGCATAAATCTCCAAATTCAACTGAGCAATGCGTTAGTTTGATTCTTCCAACAAAAGCTTATGGATATTGCCAAGAGGAGGCATCATTAAGGAAACTTAACAAAACAGCACAATATACAGACTTTTTATCAATTGAATATATTGTTAAAAAAACACTGACAACGTTCTGCTCCAGTCCCAAGATGTTCACTTGTATTCAGTCAAGGACAAACACAAAGAAAAGAGAAGTACTCTTGGAATATCTTTTGTGATTAAAAGTGTTGACATGAAATTAATCTATTTCCTCAGGGCTTTGGAGAAAAGGTCTTAGCTTCCTCTATTTTGCCTGTCGAGCAGACATGCTTGAATACATCACAACCGTGTCTGTAATCAAGACGATGAAGAATGGAAAAAACAGGTTGCACTTGGCAACAAACTGTACCACACTAAGAGCAAGAGCCACTGAATTGGTGATTTAAAGAGTTAGTGTTTCCTTCAAGACCAAAAAGGATTTTTTAGGCAACCTCACTGACAGTTCCCATTTGCAAAGCTATTGTAAAAACCTGTTAGAATGTTAGAATCTGCTGCCCTAACTTTATTACGGCAACAAAGAACTGCAACAAGAACAAACAGTTTATACTTAACAAAATAATTTAATGTTTTAATGGATTGCTTGCAATTTACTTGTTGCTCTTTGCTTCTTTTAAATAAGTTTCCACCAAGCAGTACAATTCCAGATTAAGAATTGTGAAGCAATTGAGGCATAATGGAATGCAGTACTTAGGTGCAGAAAGCAAGGATGCTCTTTATTCACTCTGAATAGTCCAAAGAACAAACTCTGTCTCTTTCTTATGGCAGAGTCATGAATACTGACCTTAACTGAGGCCTGCAGTTCTTTGGATGTTGTTATGGGGTCTTTTGTGACCTCTTGGCTGAGTCATTGCTGCGCTCTTGGGGTAATTTTGGTTGGTCGGCCACTACTGGGAATGTTCACTACTAGTCCGTGTTTTCACAATTTGTGCATAATGGCTCTCACTGTGGTTTGCAGGAGTCCCAAAGCTTTAGAAATGGCTTTATAACCTTTTACACTTGAACTCAGGTTGTGATAAACCACAGTTATGTCGGTATGGATTTTTTTGTCACTAAATAATAAAAAGTTTCACTTAAAAACAGTGTTTTGTGTTCAGTTGTGTTGTCACTGACAAATATTGAAATATTTATTCTGAAACATTTAAGTGTGACAAACATGCAAAAAAATAAGAAATCAGGAAGGGGGTAAACACTTTTTCACACCAACGTATATCGGCTTTTGTGTCAATCGAACATACTGGTGGCAGGTGATAATAGTTCATAAGTCTCCAGGGAAGCTACTGAGCAGGTTGAGGCGGGGTCGTAAATATATATGTTTTGCCAGCATACATGTGCTGCCAAAATTTGGTGATCTTCTGTTAAATCCTGCAAAAGGGCCATTTAGATGCCAGACTAATAATAGTTTAGAACAGGGGTCACCAACACCCGCGGGCACCAGGTAGCCCCCCACAACCACATGAGGTGCCCGCAAGCCTGCTTTTCATTCAGATTTTCAGTTAATAATGAAAGAACAGTAGAAAGAAATGCATTCTGAAATACAAAATGTGAGTTGTGGACACCAGCATTTTGCTAATGTTCTGGTAAAACAAGCATATTAGCTTTGTTTGGGTTTAAAATAAGCTCTGAAAATAAATGTAACAAAAATGAGTAGCTCTTGGCCATTTTCATTTTGTAAAAGTAGCTCTCACAAGGAAAAACGTTGGTGACCCCTGGTTTAGAACAATGGCAAGAAACAAAGCGATTCCAAGAGGGTCACTGCTCAGCAGTTGGTGTGAAACTGAATTGAAGCCTGAATTATACTGCAGCATCACAGCACCGGTGTAAGCAATCCTGGCTAGCTCTGCCCCCTCCAAAACCTCCAGTGGAGCTTGACGTGCACTTCCTAAAAAAAATTGTGTCAACAGCGTCTCGGGCCACAGAGCTGTGGTCGGCTTTTTTTTGTGCACAATTTCCAGTTTTTCCCTTCTGCAAAAGTACAAGTCCGCCAAAAAAAGATAAATAATGGTGCAAATAGAGGAGCGCCTCAGCGAAGAAATAAAACATGCAAATATGAGCAGTTATATGAATACAGTACAAATATGACCAGTTTCATAGCAACATGTACAATGAAAGTGACTTATGTTGCGATCAGGATCTCGCAGTCACCATTGTTTACCACTACACCGGAAGCTAGTCAGAGAGTTATTTTGGTGGAGAATTGCAAGTCACGTGTCAGCCCCCACTGAAAAGCTATAACAGCATCAAGATAACGTCACAAGTGCCTGCATAGTATCAAGGCTAAAGCATAATTCCAGCTTGACAGTTGCTGTATTGTAGTTTACAATGAACTCATCAGCGGTATTAATACTGGCTAGTAGTTTGCGCCTTACCGCGATTACAACATTGGTCCTTTTCCTGTTGTTTTGTTATGTGTTAATATATGATCATGGGATGAAAGAAAGGTATATTTTTCTTTACACTTTCTCATGCACTCCAAATCATTATTAACGTTTAAAAAAAATTGTTATATGTAATGAGTTTTCAAATTTTGTAAATAGCAGCCTCTCGAAAATTATTGTCTGCTTCCATTTCTTGCCCAGTCCTCTTTGCGGTTTAGGGTAAGAAACACCCCTGATATAATTATAGCCTTAAACTATATGGTTCCAAAAAGTGGTACAGCACAGCTCACAACCTTTGACAATGGAAAAAAAATGCACTTTTGCGCTTTTGTTGGTGACCATGGTGGAGCACTTTTGGCCAAAAAGTATTTTCAAGAAAAGGCACATATGTACATGTAACTCTCAATGTATTTCCTGCCAAACAGCATTTGGAGGGCAATAAAAACAAGCGTTAACATGAACAGGAACAAAACTTGGCCTTTTCTGCAAAGCCGGGCTGTCAGCCTGACAATGCTGTATGTCAGAGAATAAACCAGTGGCTCCCCTATGCGAAGGCAGTTAAATGAGGTGATCACAGTGAGAGATAATATAGAAAGATTCCCCCTTCTTTTCTTTTGTGCCTCATCTGCTCTCACCAGTCATTTTTGTTCCATTTGAGGCACAACATTGCCCTCTGCTGTTCACTTCCTAAACAGGATGAAATACCGCATTCAGGTCTTATTACAGTAGTGGATCACAACAACCCTATTATTAATGAAAACAAAAGACATTAACAATGATTAGAGCATGTTGTTAAAGGGTTGAATTCAATTACCAGGTTCCCTTTAAACTCATTTTAACACCACTTTCCAATCTCCTTTTTAGAAATAAATGATTAATAAATCAAGGCTTGATAGAACAAAACAACAAAACCGCAGCAGAAATCCTCATTGTTGAGACACCTTGTCTCTTTCTTGGGGGAATAAAATATGAGATTGATTGTCTACTGTTTGTTTTTTCAAATCACTACACAAATTGGCATTTCACATAATGTTAAAATCAATCCATCACGGCTGACTGAAGGAGGCACTGCCATTTTTACAGTTCCCTTTTAACAGTATGTGGATATCAAATCACCATTTCCCACTCATAACAATCAGCAGGGATGTTGGTGCATGGGACCAAATCCAAAAAGCACAGCTCTTGCAGCACAACAAAGGGAAGTCCAGCCTTTATCATCTGTTATCATTCCAATCGGATATGATGTGGTTTCTATTATGATTACTATAGATGGATAATAGGATTTAGAGGGTTTTATATACAGGTTATGAAGATTACGGTTGATAAACGAAAGACCTGAGAGAGATTGCCGGACAAGGAGATGTACAAAATAATTGTTTATTATTTTATTATTATTTTATTTCCATTCAAGAATTGTGACCGTTAAAAGTGACAAAATGTGGGTAGAGGCTCAGCAATGCTCTTTATAAAACAAGCAAGTGTGTGCTCCAGAACTTCAGACAGAAAGATGTTTGATTTTACTGCAGTGCAGTGTATCTATAAATGTGAGGTGTGTACTCTTGTGAGATACTATACATAGATACGCAATTAGGCAATGAAACTTGTGCAAAATATACATTTTGTCTCACCAACAGTCCACATACTCCTCATAACACTGCTACAACACATGTTTTGATAAATAACTGACCTTACCCAATTTAATGTTCCATTAATCATAATATTCATGAATCCACTGACTAATTAGGCAAAACATGTGCTCCGTGTCTCATTAAATGGATAGTAATTAGAGATGTTCAATTTGATAAAGGTTGATAAATTGCAGTACATTAACTGTAAATATTCAAAATTAATGGGGCAGATTTTAACAATTACTACTGCGCATGATCTTCAAATGCTTTACAGAATGCAATCTGACAGAGTGAGCAGACTCTGTGAACTAAATATAGTTATTCTGAGGGGAAAGCTGATTAATAATGTATAAATAGATGCTAATAAATGTGATGACCCAGGAAGAAGCTCAGCTTAGTTGGAGAAACTGAAGCATCTGAATGTTTGGCATACATTTTGAGTTCTGCAAGGGGCAGTTTAACAGGAATTTTAACATTAAATTACTTTAAATGTGTAACAATATGTATATAAAGATGACATACTTCTACATTGGGCAGTGGTGCATAGCATTAGCATTTACTGTTGGGATTTTATTCACCTGCAGGGTAAATTAGAATTAAAGGTTGTCTAAGCAACTGTGGCACTGCTAACTTTATTAAAAAAAAAAAAAAAAAAAAAACACATGGTAAACCAATATGACCCACCAATTTTAGGTATATTGAGTAGATATTCAAAAACAGTACGGCTGTAAAATTTGCCAGATTACCTAAGAGCTTAAAATACAATTGTTGTCTGGAAGAGCATACAAAAAAACATTAACTTCACCTTTGACCTGAGCTATCTTGTGTCAGGTATCATTTAAAAAGGTGCTATCCCACTTTGGCTCCAAATTACACTTTTTTTAACCCAAAAATCGAACATCACCACCGACTAGTATATGTTACCAATTGTGGTTTCAGACAACAAAAACTGAATGAGATTAGTCGTGCCAAGGTTTTAGGTGTGAATGCGCCGTAGGTGTGTTAAATTCGGTGTTATCGCTCTCACAATTGTCACTGGAAGTTCAACATTGCACCTCATGGCAAAGAACTCGCTGAGCTCTGGCCTAGGCTATAAGAAGATTGGCAACACTCTGTCATCCCAGAAGAAAGCCTCTTCTAAAGATGATGCGCAAGAAAGCCTGCAAACAGTATGCTACTGGACAGACTCCGGGATTACTGCAAGCATGTTCTGTAGTCTGATGAAACCAAGATAAACTTATTTGGTTCAGATGGTGACAAGCATGTGTGGTAGCAACCAGGTGAGGAGTATATAGACAAGTGTGTCTTGCCTATAGTTAAGCACGGTGGTTGGAGTGTTATGGTATGGGGATGTCTGAGTACTGCCGGCAATGGGGAGCTACGGTTCACTGAAGGAAATATGAAACATGTACTGTGACATGCTGAAGCATAGCAATAATTCCCACCCTTCGTAAACTGGGTCACAGGGCAGCACTCCAACACGATAAGGTCCCCAAACACAAATCCAAGAAGACCACTGCCTTGTTTAAAAAGCTGAGGGTAAAAGTGATGGAACTAAAGCCTATTGATCATCTGTGGGGCATCCTCAAATGGAAGATGGAGGAGCGTATCCACTGGCTCCACGATTTAATCATGGAGGCCTGAAAGAGGATACCTGTAAAGCTCTTGTGAACTCCATGCCCATAGGAATTAAGGCAGTGTTGAAAAATAATAGTAGCCACACTACATGCTGACACCCACCCATCCTCATCTTCTATGCCGCTTGTCCTCACTAGGGTCGCGGGTATGTGGCACATATAGCAAACATTCACGCTCACATTCATATGTATGGACAATTTAGAGTCTCCGATTAACCTATCATGCATGTTTTTGGAATGTGGGAGGAAACCGGAATACCCGGAGAAAACCCCAGCACGGGGAGAACATGCAAACTCCACACAGAAATGCCCAACAAAGATTCAAACCTTGATCTTCTCAATCTCCTGACTGTGTGGCCACTTCGGACACAAATTATACATGTTCATTAGCGGTGCACTCACTTTTGTTGCCAGCGGTTTCGACATAAACAGTTACTTTGAGGGGAGAGCAAATTTACACTGCTGTACACTACTTTATATTGCATCAAAGTGTTGTTTCTTTAGTGTTGTCCCATGAAAATATATAATAAAATAAAAGCTCGCATTGGGTTTGCAAAAATGTACATCCTGTATTTCTGTTAGTTTAATTTCAATTTCAAATAGCTTTCCAATTTTTTTTTTTTCAAAATGAAAGTTCCCCTGAAAGTGTCAAGTGGTGTAACCACAACAAAAAGAGAAATATTTAACATTTATTTCCACCTAAAGTGTATGTAAGTGTACTTATAAACACAGTTACAAATGTTTAATTTACACTGCTGATCAAAATTTTAAGACCAGTTGAAAAATTGCAAGAATTTAAAGTTAGCACTGTTGGATCTTAAGGAGGTTCTAAGCAGAGCTTAAAAATGCAAAAAGAAGAAATGTGAGTAAGACAAAAAAAAAATTGAGTAAGCAATTTATCGCAAACAACCATTAAACTGAAATAGGCTGTTAATCAGCTGATCAATAGTAATGAGTAGCTGTGCCATTCTTGTTAATCACCTCAAAAATTAACTTCGGCATGCTTGATGCCAGTCTTTCCGGAAGGCTAGTGGGACTGTTACTCCGGGTGGTGAAGGCTGCTTCACGGAGGGCATTTGCTGTCTGAAACTGATTTCCATTTTTGTAAACTTTCCTTGCCAGCAATCCCCAAATGTTCTCAATTGGATTGAGATCAGGGGAATATGTTTGGTGCTCTAATGCAAATTCCAAACAGGTAATTATGTGGGGTTGAAGGAGACGAGGTCTTTGAAGACGTTTTCGTGTTCTTAAAACCCTTCTCTCGCAGATGCTGTCTGATGGTTATTGGACTGCACAAGGCACCAGTAACAACTTTCATTTGGACCAAGGATCGTCCCGTGTCTTGACGGACAGCCAATCGGATCCTCCGGCTCAGGACCCGTGACATTTTTTTTGGGTCTACCACTTGACGTTTTTAGCTGGGGTGCCCATTACGTCGCTTGTGAGCTACCGGTCGATCACAAAGGTAGTTTGGGTCGATCGCATCAATTTGGCAATTTGTCTAATGTAACTATGATATGACATCAGCCAACTGACATTAAGCTCCCCTCCTGATTTGCTGTTGTTCCCCCGCGACATAAATTAAGTGGTGAAGAGAAGTCTAACTAACTCAACGGGAAAATGCCTATATTTATAACAAAAGTCATCTGTTCACTTATAGTGGGTAGTTATGTAGAAAAAAAGTTAATTGTTTGATGGCTTCCGACTCTAAATTGTCCGCAGGTATGAATGTGAGAGTGAATGGTTGTTTGTCTGTATGTGCCCTGCGATTGGCTGGCGACCAGTCCAGGGTGTACCCCGCCTCGCCCCCGAAGTCAGCCCTGGATAGGCTCCAGCATACCCGCGACCTTAGTGAGGATAAGCGGCAGAGAAGATGGAGGGATGGATGGAAGTTTCCAACAGGTTCTACAAAATAGACTAATATTTATATATAGTTTTGATATAATTTCCTGCCACACGGTCTTGTTCAAAAATGAACAAAATGGTTCCTTCAATGTTGGTTACACCAACTTGACAACTAAGAAAGTTGACTTGACAAGACACAGCTCACAAAATTATATGTAGGTTTGTGCCAAACTCGTTTATGATGTGTGTGTTTGCTTTATTTTTTTAAGAACTTTGCGTTTTCTGAATATTTATTTGGTAAAAGTATTTGGTGAATACTTTTTATGGTTACACCACATTGATATTGTTATTGGCATTAACCCTTGAATATTCGCTCAAAATTGATCAAATCCAGAAATTTTAGAATAAGTCTTCAAAACGAGAATGTATTCAAGTAATGTCTGAGTTTATTTTCAAATTTTAACCTTTTTAAATTTAACTAAACCATGAAAACACAATTTTTTTTGTCATATCATTGACCTATATACACACACACACGCACGCACGCACACTCTCAAAAAACAGTGATGATATATAAATCAGTCATGAAATTAATTGTGTTATCATTATTTATGATTATATTTTACAATGTAAAATTGTATTTATTTAATAAAATAAATTTTAATTTAATAAAATAATAAAAATTATTTATTTAATAAAATGTTGGCACAAAAAAATCCTACATTCATCAATCTCATGGCCTTTTATTATGAGCAAGACGTTAGCTATTGTATATCTGATATGTGCGTGCATGTGACATCTGCAGTCAAAGTTGACCAACACTGTTAAACAAATGTTACCTCATTGAGGGACATCTTGTTGTTTTTCATTTTCTGTGGGGCACTCTTCCATGTTCTCCCAAAGAAGTACTGACGGTTTCTATCAAAGAACGTCACTCGTAGCTGGTAGGTCACATCTAGTCCAACCTCTGGCGCATCCTGTAAGAAAGTAAGAGCCCCCAAATCATTCTCATTCTTGAACAGTATATGTACTATAGCAATGAACACCTCCATAAACAAGTTAAATGTGCCAAAGGTTGTGCAATCCATCAATTTCATGTACGCATGGACAAGAAACTTCACACAAACTGAATGAGCAGTCTAGCAGCTTCTGAAACAATCTGGCGCCCAAGCGCCCTCTATTGGCATTAATATGTAAAACCCACAACACACTGAAATACACTGTGTCACATTGTCTGTCCTTATGTCACGATTAAAAACAAAGCATTTTCGAATGTTTTTTTTAACACCAAATGCAGAAATGGCGTATTATGGTATTTAGCATTTGTTTTTAACCTTTACGAAGTTCTGTCACTCACACATTGTACCCCAATGACAAAAAGTGTCTGCTTCCAAAAAACTGCATAAAAATGTTTAGATTCATATTTTTCCAACTTTAAACAAGTCTATCTTTTAAAATTACTTCTGCCTGTGAATTATTTATTCATGATTTATTTATATTGAGGATAAATTATTGAACTGTAAGTGAAGTGACTGGAACACAAACTAAGCGCTATCAGAACCCTACAACACAGAGATGATAATGTTACCACCAGCCTACTGCCCACAGGCCAAAGAGAAAGAGCATAAACACCTGTGGGACACCCTCCAAACCTTTGGATACCCTAGCTGGTCACTTGTAAAAAAAAAAAAAAAAAAAAAAAGTGCATCTCATTCCAAAAGGAACAAGTGCAAGGTGGATGAAGAGAGTGATAGATGCAAGAACATCGTTATCCCGATGTCTCAGATCTATCTGACAAACTCAGAAGATTTTTTTAACAAACACAACACTACAAACCCGGTAACACAGTAACACAGGTGCATGTACCAACACAGATGGGCTAACTCTTCAGGTCAAGACTACCTGCACCTCAAAGACAAACAGCAATCTTTTGAGGACCAAAATGTACACCATTCTGTAGAGAAGACAGATGGTTTGAAAGAGGAGTGAAGTGAGTCATCTAAATCAAAGTTGAGAAACCATCTCTAAACACAGGGGGAGGTCTACGACACCAGTTCTGTCCCATGTATGCTGGCCTTCCATCCCTTCCTCAAAGATTAAATCATTTAACCTCTAACAAATAAACAAGACACAGCCACCTTGGCTCCAGGCATGTCCATGACAATCGTTACATCTAAATTGTGTGCAGAGGTGATTCCACCCAATGTTTGAAAATTACTGTTTAGTTATAGTCATTCAACATTATATTCATTCAACAAGGCCAAAAATGTATTGAAAATTAAAAACCTGAGTGGCAGGCATGGTCCGTAAACAGAGCAACGGTTTATTCACGTCTACTAAGATATCTCGTGTTAATAGCCAAGAGTTGTTACCTTCAGTAGATGCGCCGTCGTCAGCTTGCCCAAGCTAAGTTGAACGCCCTGGGACTGCGTGAGGAAGCTGTCCACAGCCTGGCGAACTATCTGGCCTGGTGGAGGAATCAAACGTCCCCTTTCAAACACTTCTCTCCAGCTGGCCGCCATGGATAATAACTCCTCTGTGTTTACCATACTTTGACCATAGCCTACTCTGTGTGTTGTGGGCTTTTCAGCGACTAAATCTCTTCAGAGGATCCCCATATAGATGTATATAATATGGTAGCCACAATGCATTTAAATAAAGAACGCACGTGTTAACATCAGAGACTTAAAAGCTCTCTGCATGGACATTTATTTCACTATTCGTGGCTTGTAACCACCGAAACGGACTAACCTGGCCGCCATGTTGAATTGGGATCATAACATTTTGTTCACGGGGGTCAGAGTGTAACCCAAACGTTTCAACACGTGTATTCGACATTACGACAATGACGTATGTGATACAGATTAATCCATACGTAGCCCCTGAAAATGTAGAGAGCCATTCTAAACTGAAACTTTTGCACAGAAGGATATTTTGGGATTGATACATGTCTTCCGCAACACCTTTTATTTGGTATCGCCTATCGCACAGCGCCAGTTGTTATGGTAACTATCACGATGCCACGCTGCTCTCCACTTCATTCGGCGAGCTGTCATGTCTGCAACTGTCTATCCAGTTTCATATGGTATTGATATTGTATTTTCTACGACAATTGTTTGAATATTTGACTTAAATGTTAACCTATATTTTAGCATTGTGGTAAACACCACGACTACCTCCAGGGTGCAGCAAATCACCATCACATGCACTCGGAATTAAGAATAAGGTAAACAAGACCAAATTAGTAATATATGAGTTAATTGAGGTGTGAATAAGACAGCAGAAAACAACAATACACATTTAAAACTTTATTGAATGTTAGCGTTGTTACATTGAGTGCAATGAATTCTAGGATTCCTGGCAATGGTGATGTGCAGATCGATACTGAAATATTGATCGTTCCGATACCATCTCACGCTGTAAAATCGATTATCAAATTCAAATATTGATACTTTTGATAATTTAGTCATTTTAGGTAATGTTTGTCTAAAACGTTTGTCTGCTGAAACGGAGCCATGTGTGAATTGTGAATAAAGTTTTGTTATGGTACTTCTTAATAATTATTAGTTTATTATAATAGTTGCATTATTTCACTTGTTTTCTTTTTTATTGTTTAATATACCATTTTCACATAATTTATATGATTTTGTGCTCTGCTTTTTCTGTTGTTGTATATTATCTTGGCTACATTGTACATAAATCATGGCACTATCTTTACCAATTAATTGATTATTAAATTATTTTTTATTAACATTAATAATTTATTTAAATACATTAATTAAATGTATTGTATTCCCTATGCTATGTTATGAACTACACTAATATTTAAAGTTGACACATTAACGGTGAATTTGTAAACTGGGTGGTTACAGCCGATACCAGCCTGAATTTTACTCAGTATCAGATCGGAAACGAAATCGGTGGTATCGCACATCACTAGTGATAAACTGAAATTCAAAAACAAGTCGCGGGCGGAGCAAGAACACATCCGGGTACTTGGCCCACAACTCCACGACGAAATAAGCAATGTTCGGACTTTCCGAGAAAAGAAGACCTTTTAAAATCAGAAGGATTGAAGACAACAAAAAGCACGGCGTTGCAGCCAAAGACGTCAAGGAATTGCTTAAAAAAGGTTGCAAGTTATTAGAGGTCAGTCGTTTTTTTCCGGTTCTGCGTTCCCTTGTTTACATTTATCGGATCCTTAACAGGAAGTTCTCACCATATATATATATGTGTTGTGTATGTATATGTGATCTTCATATGAATGGTTTTCGTAGTAATAGCGGGGGGACCTACACTTCTACTCATATTCCCATATTCTCTTTCCAGTTGCCACTTTCAGGTGCGCATGTTTGTTTGTATTCAGACGGGACAAAAGTGACAGAAGAATACTTTGCAACTTTGCCTGACAACACAGAACTTGTTCTCCTCAGCACGGAGCAGACATGGGGTGGAGGTAGGTGGCTGGACCATTCGGTTAGGCCAAAAGCAAGATGGAAGTCGTGATGTCTAACATTCTTGTATATCCCTATCTAGCTGTGTGCGACATTGCTCATTTACTGAGATCAGACCAACACGCCATCAGCCTCATTGAAGCGGCGAAGGGCCTCCTCCATGATGAGAAGTCTGCCAAGAGACGGAAAATCCTATGTGACCTTCTGCACAACCTGGAGGACAGATCTGAGCTGGAGAGCAGAGAGGAGGATGAAGAATGGTTTACAGGTGTGGACAGTTTGGCCAAACTAGTCAAACCCTTTACAGATTATTTACCCCTGCTCTGTACAAAGCCACCCAACCCTAACCCATACTTGCAAAAACTATGCACGGAAATTTTAAATCCTATATTGAGCTCATTCCCGGGACCAAACAAAGCCGAAGCTAGTAGATATTCTATTTGTTTGTATTTGAAAACAGCTTATTCTAAAAGAACAATGTAAAAGTCAGTGTTAAATTACAATAACATTAAAATCAGATTAAATTAAATCAAAACCTAATTATTCACCTTTTGATGACATTCTTCTATGAGTTTAAAAAAAAAAAAAAAAAGGTTAATGGCCTAAAACCTAACAACAAAATACAGGGTTTCCCCTTGGATTTGCCATTGCTGCCTCACTGTGGCAGCAAATTCTTTTTTAATATTTAAATTTACAGTTTGTAATAATGTCAACATTAGGGTCGTTTTCACAGGCTTTAACAAAAATGCATTAATTACAGTATCTTACATACTCTCTGTCCTCTTCCTCTCAGGCTATTCCGGTGCACATTTTTCAGAGTAAAGCGTAGTGAAACATTTTTATTATATTTATAATTTAGTTTACAACTAATTGTGCTCAATATGTGCGTAAATAATAGGGTATACATGTATCTATATACCACAGGAGTGCTCACACTTACAGCCTGCGAGCTACTTTTAAAATGATCGTGTCTCAAAGATCTACTTTCTATTATAAACAGAGAATATACATAATTAGTATATTAATATTTATGAGTATTTCTGTACATTGTACACACTTTTTCATAATGAAAGTTACAGGTGAAATGATTTACCTCTTATTATACTGTAAAACTGGAAAACATAACATACAATATATATGATTTAACCGGTAAACTTTTAAACTACTTGAGATTAAAATGTGATGAGATTTCTTGTTTGGAGAAAAGCTGTGTCGTCAGAACATGGCAGCCAGAAGCCAATCAGACTGTAAACGACGGCCTCGCAACTATAAATGATAAAGTAATATGGAAGTGGCAGTGTGCAAGGCATTATTGGAACCGCATATTAAGTGCTTTAGGCACACCTTGTAATTCAACCTACCTTGGTGTTCACAGCGTCATCCTTAATCACGGAGCGGTTGTATTGACGCTCATTGCATTTGGCTAAGCACCAACTTTCAAGCACCTGCGATCACCGGTTTAATTTCATAACACACCTCATATATAGAAGGGATCCACGTTGACAATTTAGCGACCATCCAGCCATCCGCCCATCTTCTTCCGCTTATCGGAGGTCGGGTTGCGGGGGCAGCATCCTAAGCAGGGAAGCCCAGACTTCCCTCTCCCCGGCTACTTCGTCCAGTTCCTCCCGGCGGATCCCGAGGCGTTCCCAGGCCAGTTGAGACATAATCTCTCCGTGTCCTGGGTCTTCAACCGAGGCCTCCTACCGGTTGGAGGTGCCCTAAACATCTCCCCTGGGAGGCATGCGCCCAACCTCAGCAGCAATGGCACGCTGCGAGAGGCCTTGCTTATGCAGCTCGACAATCCCACCATGTTCAAAAAGAGAAAGTGTCTTAGCTTTAGCCATCAGGAGGACATGACAGTGTAGATGCCTGAAAGAAAATGAAATTTTTGAGCAGATTTTGGCTTTTATGGCCTGTGGTCTTAAACTTTTGATCAGCTGATAAGCAGCCTATTTCAGTTTGTTTTCAATAAATTACTTTTTCAAAGTGCTTTTTGTCTCATTCCCTTCTTGCTTTTGCATATTGTAGCTCTACTTAAAACCTCATTAAGATCCAAATGTGCAAAATGCAAATTCTAGCAATTTTTCAACTGGTCTTAAGATTTGAATCAGGAGTGTATTAGGGCCACACTGAAAAAAAAAAAACATGAGAGTTTGAGAATAAAGTCGTAAATTTACAAGAAAATAAGTCGTGAATTTACGAGAATACAGTCGTAATATTGAAGAGCGTAGCTCTTCAGGACGGAAGGAAACTTTCCTCTTGCTTCAGGCAAGCTTTTATTCATAATGTGGCAGCAAAACAGCAGTTAAGCACAAATGCCTGTACATAAAGTTCAAATTTTTTCTCGTAAATTTATAACTTTATTCTCAAAACGTCCGTTTTTTTTTTTTTTCTTCCTCAATGTCCCTAGTACTCAGTTATAACAGGCATTGCATCAGACAGCTATGAAAAGGGGGAACTTATGTGAACAATGGCCTTGGGCATGTGGAGGGGACGGAGTAAGAAAGTCGGAAGTGAGAAGGGCTGCTCAATGTGATTACATTTTTGGTGAGAGGCCATAGATGTGAATTGGCAGCCAGGTTTACGTCAGTCTACCCCAGGGCAGCCGTGGATACAGATGTAGATTATCACCACCAGTGTGTGACTGAGCAGTGAATTAATAATGGGTTCACTTCCCTGTGAAGCACTTTGAGTACCTTGTAAAAAAAAAAAAAATTGCTATGTAAAATCAACTTTTATTAACTTCCAAATAAGCAATTTTGTGTGTTTTGTATTATATCCAACATGTTGTATCAGCAGTTTCCTCAATTGTGTTTTCCTCTCAGGTGTCGAGGCTCGATTCAAGACCAAGTCTGCCTACATGATGTACAACTGTGAAAGCAGGATAAGAAGCTACATGAAAGACGTAAAGCAGCCCCCTAAAGTCAAACCAGCTCTTTAATGTGCACTCTCACAATAAGAATTTCTTGTTTCTGTGGAAAGCTAGATGAAGCCACAAAAGCCGTGCAGAAAGTTAAAGTTCGGGAAGAGTGCGTACAAGCCTCTAAGAGCCTCTCAGTGATGCTCAAGTCGGACAAATACAACTGCTGCTACTTTGACCGCTCTCAAAAGGATAAAGATCGCCTCTGTACAAGGGAAGGATGGTTTACCTGCCAGGTATTGTCAATCACAACTGAGATTTTTTTTATACAGCTCTTGTATTGGATTTCATTTGATTGTGCAAGAGTGCATTATTAATCACATTCTTCCTCAGGGCTCCTTTGACCAGCCAAAGTGTGCGTCGCTCCACTCCATCAATCCCTACGGCAGCAGAGAGAGCCGCATCGTGTTCAGCACTTGGAATCTGGATCACAGGTTTGAGATTTTGGCTTCTTCATTCCTGACGTTTAAACAATCAATTGAGGAAAATCAGCACATTAAACAACTTCTGTTTATCCAGGATTGAAAAGAAGAGGACCATCATTCCCGCCCTTATGGAGGCACTCCAGAATCACAAAAGCGAGGACATCAATTTGACTTACTTCTACCGCCTGCTGTTCACTCGGGATAACCTCAAGCTGGTCCACATTGTGTGCCACAAGAAGGGAGCCCACAATCTGCTGTGTGACCCAAACAAGATCTTCAAAAAAGACAACAGAAAGCACCACAGCAAGAAGATACGTTTGAAATGATTTTAACTTTTTTTTCTTTTCCTTTTTTTTTTTTTTTTTTTTTTTTTTTTTTTTTTAAATTTGACCACAAAGTGACCTCACTCGTTTTAACTAATTGTATTTTCCGAACCGCTGACAGACTTCAAACCACTTGAAATAAATCATAAAACACATTTATTTGATCTTAGTCTTGGCACAGCGATGATTACTACATGAAATGCTGAATTATGAGAATCAGTCTCCTCTGAAAATTGCATAGTACAATATGAAAACCATTCAACATGAATAAGGCATGGATTTTTAAAACAGTATAAATATATAAAAGAGCTATATGATCAGATCAATCTGCTCTGGACAAATTACAAGCAATATTTTAGTGCAACGGCTATGAACCTCACAATCAAACAGACTGGATCAGACGTTTGTCAAAGATTTTTTTGTACTAATATATTCGCAAATGCGACAGCCAACGTCTGAGTGTGATGAGCGGCACTGAGAAATATACAGATTTATATCCACACACACTGTAAAAGCTGCCTAAGTATCACATGAAAGCAACAGTCGATACTGAAGAGTCATGGCAAAAGGACACTCCAAAAATATTAAATGCTCTTTTTGTCTGAGTAAACTCTTGATGTGAATCTCTACAATAAGAAAAGGTGCTGCATGCAAGTTCATGAGCCAATCCATATTAAATCTCACTTTAAAAATTGGATGCATTCTGTTGATCAGCAGTGACAAAACACTTTTACATACCGGTATGCATTTTAACAAGTTTAAAGAAGACTTAAAATGTATTAACTCCTAACAACATGGATGGATGCTGCCTATGAGTTGGCAATTACTTACTAATTGCACCTTCAGTGTTTTTTCATGTTAACAAGATGAACTATGTCAATACACTGCTTTAATTAACATACATTATTTTAACATTATACAACCTGAATGTTTTAACTATTTACAGAGTTTAATTGTTAGGTAATAGTTAAGCTACATAAATTGACTGAAAAGACAACCTCCAATATCCTAGTTCAAACTGGAGTGGATGCAGTATGAGTTGAAGAGTTGTTACCTGAAACCAGCACTGTTGAAATGCAACATCTCTTTGGGCTTCAAAAAAAAAAAAAAAAAAAAGTCATTCAAAGTACAGTGCAATCAGTGCTGCCTACATAAAGATAATTTATTAGGTACAGCTGTGATCTACGCTACACCTCAATACTTTCCTAAATAATAAAAGTAATGCCTCTTTCATAGGGTCAAGACTGAGCATTACTATCTTTGTGGAATTTTGGATACAGCTCCTGTACGGGACCTCATTACATGTTACTCCTGTTGTGGCAAGTGAAAATCCTAAGCGTGCTCATTGTCACCTCCAAACCAGGTTTTGAGTGGGCAGAAAGGCATCAAGAAATAATTGTTCCTGATAAATGGTGGCGATAAGATTATATTCTTCTAAATATTAAAAATAATGTGATCACCAGTGATGATCAAGTCAACATGTGGTGTGTTCCTATTGGGAGTAGGCTTTCTAAAAACATCCATCTAATGTTGGCTTGTCTTGGAAGTGATTGTCTTGAGTTGTGTTCGCCTACCAACCACTATGAGAAATGTTAAAAGTGGGAAGTATCCTCATATCTCAGCAAAAACAACAAACAAGAAACGTCACATTACCTTGGTGCAAGTGACAGGCTGACTGATCTCGTAAATTTCATTTGGCTGCCTTTTTTTTTTTTTTAAGCTAAGTGCTGAAAAGTTTCTCAGTGCAGAAAGCCAAACAAAGTCACAAAGTGCCGACTCTGTCCTCTTGCTGGGTGCTGCTGAGGCCTTCCTCCGCCTCATGATGCTGTTGCTCTTCATCGCTGTCTTCTCTAGCGTAATAATGGCGTCGCCTGTGCTTACTCTGATGATGAGAAGTCTCTGATGTTCTCTGAGGAAAATCCTATGGGGAGATACATCATTAATTAACGTAAATAAATCAAGTTGGAATTTAAACTTTCTCTGAAACAAATTCAAGTACAGTCATCCCTCGCTATATCGCAGTTTGAATATTGCTCCCTCACTATATAGCGTTTTTTTCAGAAAATGATTAATAAATGCACTGCACGGTGGCTAAGTGATTAGAATGTTGGCCACACAGCCACAGTCAGGAGATTTGGAAGACCTGGGTTCGAATCTCCGTTGAGCCTATCTGTGTGGAGTTTGCATGTGTTGCGTGAGTTTTCTCCAATTACTCCGGTTTCCTCCCACATTCCAAAAACATGCATGTTAGATTAATTGGAGACTCTAAATTGTCCATAGGTATGAATGTGAGCGTGAATGATTGTTTGTCTATATGTGCCCTGTGATTGGCTGGCGACCAGTCCAGGGTGTACCCCGCCTCTTGCCTGAAGTCAGCTGGGATAGGCTCCAGCATACCGTGACCCTAATTGGGATAAGTGGCATAGAAAATGGATTTGCGTTTAAGTATGTTTCATACGTTTAAGTATGTTGGAAGATACACTGAAAACAAGTAAATGTACCTTAAATTACGTGATGCCTTTGAACGCAACCCCTCATTGCTCATAATAACACAGTTTAAAATGTGATTCAAATGTTCTGCTACTATGAAAGAGACTAGTGTTAGATAAATAGATTTGTAGACTTGTGTGGTATCTTTTAGCTCGATGGACATACTCAGTTCATTTGGAGCTATTAATACATACAAATATATATAATCCTGTCCTGTCATTTATTTTTCTGTTCATTAGATACAGTAAAAATGGGCATATTTCAGACATAGTTGAGAATGGTGATTAATCATGATGAATTCATTTTAAAACTGTGATTAATCTGATGAAAATGTTAAATCATTTGACAGCCCTAGCAATTACCTTTCACACTGCATGGAGACAAGCTGTTGAGCGAGTACTATATTTGTTGACAAGCTCACTGAGGTTTTCTTTAAGTACCCACGTTGTTGAATATGATCCTACGTGTACTTCAATTAATCCTTGATCATTTCTGACAACTGGGCTTTTTGGCTTACCTGTAAAGCATCCAGATTTCCAAAGAACTGCTCCACAGGAAGAATCTGGTTGCTGTCATCATCTGGGAACATGTTTTTGTCCAATTCTTCGCAATCCATGTCATCAAGGCCATGCTTGTCCCGTATACCATACCATGTGCAAGTGTCCAAAATTGGGCTCATCCTCAGCTCATTCTCTTTGCCCTCCTGTCCGTCCAACAGAGGAGACGCAGAGCATCGCCGTCTGCCTGCAGACTGGAGGCACTCACAGCTGATGTGAGACAGTCTCTCTGTGTCGCCTACTGCTGAGCTGTTCGGACTAGCTGCTGAACTTCTCTCTGCACTGAAGAGAGCCTTTGGACTTTTCATGCATTTCCTCCTTGTGACAGAACCCTGTGACTGATTAAAGAAAAAAACAGGGATTAAAAGTTGCTGCAAATGTAGCCATCACTTTTACCAACCTTAAAGGTTCCATACGGTTTTATTTTTCAACAGTTTTTAAAATAAGTGTTAGAGGTCCTACAATAGTGTATTGGAAGTGTGTTGCCCAAAATCTAGCCTTCATTTTTGTTTTGAAGAGTGCTTTTCTGAAGCCCTATTGGAAACACGGCATTTTGTGAACCTGCACCCTCAAATGTACAGCTTTGCAGAGCTTCAGGTGTGTTTTAAGATGTGTAGCGAAGCCTGATTTTTTAAAATTATTGTTGGATTAACAAAAGATGTCCCCTGTGAAGTGATGGGCGTACACTAGGACTGGGCGATATGATCTCAAATCAATATCAGGGTAAATTGGGCAGTTTTACCTCAATCACGATAAATGCACGATAAATCTCTGACCACTATACTGTATATATTTTCCATCAGAAAATAACTGAAGGAAATTCAAATGAACTGCTTTTCGTTAATTTATTGACCAACTGGCACTCATTACTTTCATCGAAATATAATGCAAGCAATGGGACACACCTATTCCGCCTATCAAACCTTCTGAAAAAAACTCCAAAAAGCGCCAAAAACGCTCTATTTACATAATTACAGGTGGTTACGACAGTTTTCATAGTCACTTTGCATTTTGTGTTCTTTTGCTCAACATAATCTTTGTAAAACCCAAAATAATGACTGTGGTCCACAAATATGAATGTATGGTACATACCCTGACATACTACATCCTGTACACACATGTACTAAGCTACACCTACAGCCACATAACATGACTGGC
The DNA here is from genome assembly GCF_027744805.1 of Dunckerocampus dactyliophorus. Lineage (NCBI taxonomy): Eukaryota > Metazoa > Chordata > Actinopteri > Syngnathiformes > Syngnathidae > Dunckerocampus > Dunckerocampus dactyliophorus. The sequence goes on along the minus strand of NC_072819.1, from coordinate 23,336,106 downwards.
ATCATGTCTCATGCAATTACATTACTAATGTAACTACTAACCACTTATCACACTGCACGGCATTGATATCAATGCCGTGCAGTGTGATAAGTGGCAACCCAACCTAACACAACCATGTCAGGTAATATATTCCAATAATAAGAATATTACAATTTAGAAATATATTGACTTTCTCATTTTTCAAACAATTTTATTGAATTCCAGACATTCCATTGTCATGTTATTTGCCTAAATGTGTGTGCCATGTTGGCTTTAGAAACTGGATAGGTAAGCATCATCAAAATGATCACTCACACAATGAAAAGGGAATTTCACATGTTCTTGTAGCCATGTGACCATCTATTAGTGACATCAAATAAAGCATGGAATCCTTACCAACTGCTACCGCTACTGCAACAGTAAACTAATCATGGTTTCCTATAGAGATGCTTTTATCATGTTTTTATTATCTTGTTCTTTATTTGTGAATTGTCAATTTTGCATAATTGGTCATGATGTACATGTTTTTTTTTGTTTTTTTTAAAGGCTTTAAAAATCGATATTATTTCAAGTCAAGCATCTGTGTATCATTTGGAGCGGCATTACAATGAATACGAACAGAAGAAAAAAATAAGTATTTTTAGCGCATGATTGGGAAAGCACTATAGTACGTCACAGAGAGCAGTGCGCCAGTATCCAACTGATAACAGAGCTAGTTAGCTACGTAAGCGAGTGCAGCTTGTACGGCTGAGATGTCATCGCTCATCAACACGAGTTGCCGATGTGAGCCAAGAAAAGCTTGTAGATTTATATACTGATGCGCCAAAATTACTTTGATTCATTTTGTATGGACTTATTTCAGGAGCAAAATGCGAATGAAAGGGTTGAAAAACATAGTCGCACGTGTGCTCCCTTTTTACAGCCGCTTCTTCATTTGAACCGTCACCCGTTCCATCACCGTCTGTTTCCCCTTCTTCAGGCTGGATGGGTGGAGTCACGTGACTAAACACGCTGTACCTCATCTTAAAGGGGAATTAACATAGCATACCAGCACACAGTCAAAACAGGCAAAAAATACTTTTATTTTATTTTTTATTTAAACACCAAATTTATCGACATGGGCAAAATGACGTTGGTTATTGTAGTCAATTTCGGTAACAGTAAATTTTCGGTTTATCGCCCAGGCCTAGCGTACACACAAGGGCTCCTTTAGTTTGTGGCAGGTAAGAGGAAGTATCAGGTCCATTAGGAAGGAGGTTTTTCCTTGCTCGTCATAAAAACACGGGACTTCGAAAGCAAATGTTTAAGCACCTCTTCCTTCAAAAACCAACAAGTGAGGGAGATGATTTTTCTGACATTTAGTGATCATAAATAGGCACTATACTGTTAGACCATGATTTAAAACATACTGGGTATTTTTTTAGTATTAAGTATTATTTTTCATAATAGGGGACCTTTGAAAGGCACTCACTGGAGTCCTTGGGAATTCTGATTTTTAATAGTTTTATGTGTTTCTATTACAAAGAGAACAAACCTTTTTGGAGTGTTTAGGCTCAGAGATGTTCTTCCTCTTTCTGTGCTTCAGGTTGTTGAGTTGACCAGACATCTGCAAAGACAGACCCATTTTTTTTTTTAACCTTTAACCAGGTAAAGCTCATTGAGATTAAAAATCTGTTTTACAAGAGTGACCTGGCCAAGACGGCAGCATAACACAAAGTTTCTAACAAGACATTGTCAACATACAGTACAACATTCACAATGAATAATCAACAGTTTCAACAATTTAAAAACAAGTTACGTTGACCGAGCCCATTCATTTCATCCATCCATCCATCCATCCATCCATCCATCCATCTTCTATACCGCTTCTTCCTCATTAGGGTCGCGGGGCCCATTCATTTCATGTTCCTTTAAAATAGCCTTAAATTCTCCTAACCTACGATTGCGTGGCCTCCCAGAACAACACCAGCATCATTAAATTTGCGGATGACACTACAGTCATCGGACTGATCACTGGTGGTGTTGAAACATCATACAGAAGAGAGGTGGCGGACCTCATAGCTTGGTGTCGTGCTAACAATCTCCTTCTCAATACAGGTAAGACTAAAGAGATGATCATCGACCCAAGAACAAGGGAAAAGGAGCCGCATAGACCCCTGTTTATTGATGAGACTGAGGTGGAGAGGGTGAAAACCTTCAAGTTCCTTGGCACACACATCAGCGAGGACCTCACCTGGTCTCACAACACCCAACAAATTCTGAAGAAGTCCCAAAGGAGACTGTACTTCCTGAGAAGACTGAGGAAATTTGGCATGTCCACCACAATCCTGAGTTGCTTCTGCAGATGCACTATCGAAAGTGTCCTTACCGCCTCCATCACTGTTTGGTACGGTAACTGTACAACACGTGATAGGAAGGCACTCCAGTGGGTGATCAAGACCTCACAGAACATTGTTGGGGCAGCCCTCCCCTCACTGCAAGACATTTACACATCTAGAGTCCTACGCAGAACACACAACCTCATCAAGGACAGCACACATCCACAACACTCATTATTCACACTCCTACCGTCAGGCAGACGCTACAGGAGTTTGAAGTCCAGGACCACAAGGCTGGCAAACAGCTTTTACCCACAGGCCATCAGGCTCCTCAACGAAGCACTCGCACACGCCGCACGCAACACACGCACACACTCATAGCACTTTATTTATTTATTTATTTATTTATTTATTTGCATTATTTACTTGCATTAATGTCTCTTCTGTTGTTGTTGCTTAATTTATTGGTATATATGTTTATGTGTTTATGTTTCTTATGTTCTTATTCTTTCTTGTGTTTTCTTTCTTTCTTGGGAGAATGAACAGAATAAGATTTTCATTGCATGGTATAACTGCTGTTTTACTATGCACATGACAATAAAACTCTCTTGAATCTAACGTAACAAGTTGAGATAAGTTTAAGTCATTTTGCAGGTCACTTCATGCAAAGGGTGCAGCGTCCTGGACTGTTGTCTAACCCAACTCTGTTCTGACGAGTGGTCGACTAATTATCGGCCGGGCCGATAATCGGCCTTATTTCAATCCAACAGGTCTATATCAAGAAATCAATTTAAAACTGGGGTAGTTCGGCTCGGATGCAGCCGCACCTCTCTCTCTCCTGCCAGCTGTGACTTCTGTTTTCCAGCGCCATCTGATTGGTTAAGCAAGCCACGGCATGCGTTAGTGGCAGAGCCAATCTGAAGCGGAGATTGTCCTTTCTCTCACACATTCTCTGAGAGCGTCTGAGAGCAAACACACGTCAAGGTAAATGCAGAAAATTTTAACATCCCAGTGCTCTACATCTTGCAACTCCTACTGACGTTACAGTGAACAGCAGAATAACGTAACAGCGGAGTAAACATTAGCGGCATCTCTGCTAGCTCGTAGTACCTCCCGACATGTCTGTGAATTACCTGAAAGAAGGCTGCTGATAATGTCGACAGTCAAACAGTCCGTGACAGTAAAAGCATGTGTGTGATTGAGAGAGAACGTGTAAATAACTCAATTCACTTGTTTTATTGGAGGGAAGCACGCCAAGGTGGAGGCTGCTTAGCGTACCGTAACATTAGTTCGCCGGTCTGGCTCTAAAGGCTCAGCAGACTATGCATTAGCAATGGGGAGAATGTATGTAATGTGGAAAATAGTGTGTTTTTGCATGAAAGTCACATGAAAAACTCTACAGCTCACGACTACTATAATAACGTAACGTAATATAACGTAATATGCCTGTGAATCACTTGAAACAATGCTGTTGGTAATATCAATGTGGAAACAGTCTGTGGTTGTAGAAGCCTGTGTGTGTGACTGAGAGAGTGTAAGAAATTCAATTTGGTCTTGTTTTGTTGCAGGGAAGTACGCTAAGATGAAGGCTGAAAAAAATTCAGGGAGCTATTATATAGCTTTTTATTAAACCTTACAAGAGTTGCTGTTGAGCTTGTTAACTCCCTCTACTTTTCGTTGTGTTTGAACTTAAAACAAAGATAAGTTATATATAAATGTTACTTTATTTACTGTGGAAACATTTCAGGAAGCTACTGTATATATTTAAGTTTTTATTCAACTTCTAAAAGATGCTTCTGAGTGTATAACTCCATGCTCTTCTGGAGCCATCTTTCTGTTTGGTTAAATAAAAATGCTTTAGGCAGTTAAAGGAAATTAAGTGTCTGTGTTATTCAACATTTTTACACCAATTTTGACCCTTATTGCAAATAAATATCGGCTCTAAATATCGGTTATCGGCCTCCTTAACTACTAATAATCGGCCCTGAAAAACCCATATCGGTCGATCTCTAGTTCTGACTTCAGGAACCACTGTCTATACATTTTTCTGAGAGCGCAAAGCATACTGTTTGATGGTATTTATGCATGTATGTGCAGAGGTAAGATGGTAGGAGTCCAAGAATTCATAAATTCATAAATTAAAGTCAGGCAGTGAGTCCACCAAATAGTCCACAGATAGGGATGGAACCTCAACTGCAGCATACAATGTACAATAGTGAACACAGTTTCCACAGCCAGTCATAAAGAGTAAAGCAGAGTGGTAAACAGTGCACAGCGTTTGCAAAAGAAGTTCTGACACATTCATAAATAGGAGGTCATCATAATCCAGCAAAGGTAAGGAAGTAGCAGAAATCAAATGCTTCCTTGTATAAGCAGGGAAGCAGGATTTATTTCTGAAGACAAAAAAATAAGTTTTAGCTCCAGTTCAGCTGAAGTTTAGCAGTTTAGCTTCACTACAAGATGCAAAATATGTTGTTTGAATGACAAGTTAAAATAACAAGCCTAAATACTTGTAAGATGAGACCATTTGAATTTCTTTCCCTTCAGCCGTTTTGATTTTAGGGAGCTGAGAGGGTAGCAGTTTTACATTTGAGAAAACCATAACTTTAGATTTGTCTTCATTTAGCACTAACCTTAGCTGATTTCGATGTGACTGAACATAATGAAATACAGACCGTACAAAATCCAAGGCTTGGTCAATTGAAGGAGGGGAACAATAGATGACTGCATCATCTGCATAAAAGTGGAAAAAAGGCGTTCGGCACATTTTGACAGAGATTGTTTACATAAATGGAAAACAGCAGCGTACCTAGAACAGAACCTTGAGGTACTCCTTTAGTTACTAAAAGTAAAGAGGAAGACAGACCAGTAAGATGTACACACTGAGTTCTACCTGACAGATAGAAAACCAGCCAACAGCAGTATCAGATTTTCTAAAGCCAATTTAACAAAGTGTCATGATCGATGGTGTCGAAGTCTTTAGACAAGTCAATGAAAAGCACTGTACAGAACTTTTTACAATCAAGGGACTCAATTATATTAACTGTTGACTAATTGACAGCAATGGCCCAAAAGCAACGTTAAATTTGTTCCTTACATAAAAAGCAACACCACCACCTTTTCTGTGACGATCACAGCCAAAAATATGATAACCTTGAATAGCAATGTCATTCAGCGATTGAGCTTGTCAGCCATGTTTCAGACAAAAATAGAATATCAGTATTTAATCTGTCAAATTTTTACAAAATCGAATTTAAGGAGAAGACTTCTGACATGAAAATGAGCAATTCCAAGACCACACTAGATTAGGGTTACGTTCCCTGATAAAATAATGTGGCATCAAAATATTAATCAACAATTCAGTTTTTAAATATGTGAGATCAACACAAGATTTTGGAGATGTGTATGTAGGATTTTTAACCATTTATTCTGATTAGCATTATCAAGGTCAGGAGGTCAGAATATCTATTCTAGCTCATCCTACATGTGTTTAATGTAGAGTTGAATGCCAATTGACGAAGTTTTTTTTAAACCAAATTACACACTACCTCAACTAGTCTAGTTAAATGTGATTGAATACTAAAACATATGCCTCCCAAAACATTCAACAAATGATGCAGCATGACCAGTAGCGATCACGTGATCGCCCTCGTCTCGTGAGCGTATCTTTTCAAGCTAGCTGAACTGCCCTGTTTTTGTCCTTTGTCCAACTTAAACGCAAACGTCAAACAAGATACATAAATGAAACACTTTAAACGCGTTCATATGACGATCATTCCAGTAAATATTCTCAATAGCGTACGCCCCAACCACAAGCTAACACTGCCAGCAAGAACCGTGAACCAAAACGGTAACATTTAGCGACTTAGCTGTCTGCCAATTAGACATCGTAACCAGACACTTACCTTACGTATCATCTATCGGTGGTAATCTACTACAAAATAACTACAAAATACTTCCTGATAGCGCCTTATCTTTGGACTTCACACGATTACCCGATGTGACGTTGTTACTTTTTCGGCTCGGTGTTGCCCTCTCAAATTTCTAGCAGTAATGCGTCGACGTGATGACGTCAAAACCGGAAATGAACGCACGACTGCTCGTGCATGTACAGTATGTAAATAATTTTTGTTTTGTTTTTTTTATTGGAAATGTAGCTTATCATTACCTATTTAGAATATGCATTGACGTTATATATAACACGCAGTAAATATTACCTGTTTTAATTTCCCAGTATGTCCACTAGAGTACGCTAGGGGCACTCCGTGAATTATGTTTGTATGATCAGTTGTACAATTTAAATATTTTTAATCATGTTCAACGTTCGTATTGATTTTTGTTAGGAATATTTGCTGTATCATGCAATACGTGTTACTACAGTATTGCAAGTTATGACAAAACACTGACCAGCATTTTGTGAGGAACATGTTTTGACGCAATTTCAAAATAAACTCAGTTATACATAACATAAAAATAACATTCTTAACTGTTACAATTCGAAAATATGATTAACCTAGTGAAAAATAAACTCACTAGTACGTCTGACAAATAACGTTCTTGGCTTTTGTAATTCTGCAGTATGTCCACCAGAGTACGCTTGAGGCATGCAATAATAAAGTATAGTGCATACATTATCTCATTTTATCCTATTATCATCACTTATTTTGATGTCTAAACATTATCACGTTAACGTTATCACAAAAATGCATTTTTGTATGAGTAATTTAATAAAAACACTTAATTCTACTAGCTGAAATACCACCTTTTTTATTTGCAGACAATTTCTTACAATGGAACAAGTCATTGTTTCAGTGTAAACTCAAAAGCAGATGCCAAATACGCTACATGTTACTGTTAAAGTGTGCAGGCATTATACTTGTTGACACCTGTTCCAATAAAGAGGCATCATCATGAGGAGGTGGGAGGTGACATTTGGGAAGAGGAGGCGGAGGAGAGCGAGTGTAATGAAGGAGGGTCTGTGTGTCCACAGGCACAAAGCAGAGAAGTTGAAGGACCACGTCCATCATCCACGACGGAAAGCCAACCTGTTCCTCCAGTGAGTGCCGTCATGGCCACAAAGAGCCACGGGTCCAGGTCAGTGTCAGCGCCCTCCAGGTGGGGCAGTACAGTACCACATGTGAGGGGACATCAATGCCTGAGAGACCTGAAGTTGAGAATGGAGAAAGGTGAAGCGTTGGAGAGCCCCTGGCCACTGCACTGAGCACCATGGAGCACCTTTTCAGGAGAAAGCGGCTCGGTCTACTGAAGCCCCTGCTGAGCCTCTCTCTGTTCTTCGCCTCGCTCCTCATGATCCACAAGCTTAGACTCCCCGAGAAAGACGCCATGGGGACGTATATGAGACACGCCGGGTGGTGTGGAGACTGTTTTTCATTCAAGAAGACTGCAGTCAAGCACTCTTTGTTGAACCACCAAAGCGCACCGGAGGCGCAACAAGTCTCCAACCAGAGCGGTCGCTTATGGGACCCGCAGGTGCTCAACTGCAGCGAGGATGTCACGGTGAGGACCAAGGATTGGTTCCGGAGGTTGGACCCGAGATTTCACCAGTTCGTCTTGCACCGGCACTGCAGGTACTTCCCGATGCTCATCAACCACCCGGAGAAGTGCACAGACGGAGGGGTGCACCTCCTCATGGTGGTCAAGTCCGTTATCGAGCAGCACGACCGGCGGGAGGCGGTGCGTAAAACCTGGGGCAAGGAACACACGGTGGACGGTAAGCGCATAAAGACCCTCTTTCTTTTGGGGAGCCCTGCTGCGGGCAAAGACGCCAAAAACCTACAGAAACTGATCGAGTATGAGGACCACATTTACAGGGACATCCTGCAGTGGGATTTCATGGACACATTCTTCAACTTGACCCTGAAGGAGGTCAACTTTCTCAAATGGTTCAACATCTACTGTCCAGGAGTCCAGTTTATATTCAAAGGAGACGACGATGTGTTTGTGAACACCAACAACCTGCTGGACCTCATCGGCTTTAAAGTGGAGGAGCACAAGGAGACCACTTTGTTTGTGGGGGACACCATCTCCAAGGCCATCCCCATCAGGAACAGACAGAGCAAATACTACATCCCCAGGGAGCTCTATGATAAGCCATACCCACCTTATGTAGGGGGAGGGGGGTTCCTCATGTCCTCCCATCTGGCCAGGAGGCTCTTTGTGGTCTCCGAGAACCTGGAGCTGTACCCCATTGATGACGTGTTTTTGGGCATGTGTCTGCAGAGGCTCCACCTGAGCCCGGAAATGCACTTGGGCTTCAGGACCTTCGGCATCACCAGGCGCAGGGTGAGCCCCATGAACACCGAGCCGTGCTTTTACAAGAACCTTGTTGTGGTGCACAAACTTAATGCACAGGAGCTTGTCAAGATGTGGAGGCTGGTGCACGAGGAAGAGCTGGTTTGTGCTCAGAGGACTTCGGTATGACTGTCAGTGGAAGAAACCAAAAATAAGCGAAGAGGACTTGAGTTATGATTAAATATACAGCCACTTTTACATTTAAGTTATCCACTTTGGAGATAAAATATGAGTAATCCTCAATGCCTTTTGGAAAACCACTACCATATAGGTCTTCAGTGTTTAAATCTCAGTGCCTTTTCAAATGTGAGCCTCAGTGTGCAAGCGTGACAGCCAAAGTATTAGTAATATGGTGCAACATTTTGACCAATTGTGTATTTTCAGCAAGAACAGAGAAAACATTCTAAACCAAAATGTATCAGATTTTGTTGAGTTTTTGTATGATAGTGTAAATAAAACCTGAAGTCTTCTAGTTATCTAAAAAAAAAAAAAAGGGACTTGTGTTCGATTTTGAACATTGAAAAGATGGATGGGAAAAACATCACCGCCTCACAACAACCTTTGTTACAGTATGTTAAGCCACGGCATACCATACACAGTTGTTGCTGTTATTCAAAACTTAACTTGACTGATACTGTAGGGATTTTATATACACACTTAACATTAAGACAATACCACCATTTTGAAACTATGGACAAGAGGCTGACTAGCAAAATATTGCGTTTAATTAAAGCTTAAAGAGGGATTTGTCACAGTTGTCTACTCTCCCCGCAGGATACACCGCTCAGCATATATCAACAGTTGTCTAAGGATCATCTTTGTAAAAAAGTGATTTTAATTTAAGAATAAAGAAACGCTTGTTGGGAATAACATCAACACCACACAACAGCCTTTGTTGTGCCACGCCTCGGCATACCCAGCCGTTACTTTTATTTAAGGAAATGCAGTTACTTTTGCTGGGAGAAAATAGTCTTTGTTGAAAATGGTCCAATACTGACGCATGTTAAAGCCAGCCTTTTTTTTAATAGAATAAAAGACCACATGACACTACTGTACTAGATATTATACAACTTATCTTACAATTCCGGTATAAGTCAAAAGTTTGGACACACTTCAAAAAGAAGGTCTAAACTTTTGACTGGTACTTCATACATTTTATGTGCACACCTAAAATTAAGACAATAACGTTCTAAACCTATACACAAGAGCGACTGACTAGAAACATTAGTACATGAAGCTTAAGTCACTCTCTTGTCTACACTTGCCACCACGCAAATATAAACAGCTGTATAATAGCATCTGTCTCTCGAGGGGTGAGCGCAGACGGGGGCTTGTCACAACAGACAAAATAACCCCCGGTGACGTTATCTGCGGATTATAAAAACACATGGATTGTCCTGTTTGCCATATAGTCACAGACTCAGTAGTTTAGTGTGATAACAATTTGTAGAAGTAAGTTGAAGTCTACTCACTGTACCTATCTATCATGTCTTTAATCTAGTTCTGTTTACATTCTCTACAGCAGAGGTGTCCAAACTTTTTCCACCAAGGGCCACACACTGAAAATCAAAGGATGCAAGGAGTCACTTTGTCATTTTTAAATTTGTAAAAATGCTAGAAAAAACTTTACATAAAGCCGTGTTTTATTATTAGTTATTAGTTATCAGCTTTTTCTCTTTATATTTTGTGTTTGTGCTCTATTTTTCCTGTTTTTTGAGGGGGGTTAATTTTATTTCTACAATGTGCCGCAGGACAGTAAAAAAACAAGCTGTGGGCCACAGATGGCTCCCGTGCCGCACTGTGGATAGCCCTGGTGCACAGAAACACACTTCCCATAGCATTTTCTAATCTCCCCTACTGCTCCTGCTCTTCTATTTGTTTTAATCTTGGACTGTGAAACACTCTGTTACTGTATGCAGTACAAATAAAGCTTTGCCTATTGTATGATTACGCATGGTCACTGACAGCAATTTGTAGTTTTTAAGGACATTGCACATTTAAAGCTGTAGCTAAAGTCCGACCAACATTATTCATACCATGTCTGGCCACATGCTGAGTTAGTGTTTTTGAATGTTGAATAACATGTTGAATGTTATCGTGTGGTTGGATATGACCCACAAAAGTGCCCATATTAATTGCTTTTAAAATTTTTGATTCATATCTTTGACAATTTTGAGGAAATATAATCTTTTGCACCATTCGAAAGGATCTTGGTGACTAACCAAACTAACCTGATTTAGAGCAGTGGTTTTCAACTGGTGGGTTTGGTCCCAAAATGGGTAGCAGTAGCTATCACCGTTGACTTTTCGAGGATGGTGAAGCATAAATATGACCTGGATTATTTAAACTGTGGATTGACATCAATATCAAATTTTGTGGGCCTTTTTGTGATGTGTTATTTTTATATTAAATATTCAACTTAACTAGGGCTGTCAAATGACTAAAAATGTTATCAGATTAATTAGTTTTCAAATTAATTCATCATGATTAATCATCATTTGCAAATATGTCTAAAATATGTCAATTTTTACTGTTCATTCATCATTTTCTATATCGCTTGTCCTCACTGAGGTCGCAGTCGCTTGGAGCCTATCCCAGCTGACTTTGGGCGAGAGGTGCAAGAATGGTCACCAGCCAATCCCAGGGCACTTATAGACAAACAACCATTCACACTTACATTCATACATTTTGTGTTCAGTTGTGGTGTCATTGACTACTATTTAAATTTGTTTGATGATCTGAAATATTTAGTGTGACAATCATGCACAAAAAATAAGATATCAGGATGGGGGCAAACACTTTCACACGACTTTATGTGGAGTCTGTTCTGCACCGGGAGTCTCCCTGTTTGACGATCACCGCTTCCCTGGTGTATGTCCTCTAGCCAGCGGCGTAAGGGATGGAATTCGACTGCTTCTCCCCAAAGGCCTGGCTCTGCCTCGGGCGCCCACCGACCAAGTCTGTGTGACCTTTGTGCTAGATACAGCCCTGCCTGGACACACACAAAGACACCCACAATCGTAAGACCGCTATTTGCCAAAGCAGCCCTCACCTATTACACTTGAAGCGCATCAACAGTTCAGTGTCAGTTTCAGTTACTGGGTGAAGATGAAGAAAAAATACTTTTGTACGGGATTTACCGAGGCTGATCACAAGTTATTGTTATTGTCTTTTTACGTTGTACTGTCCTCTTTTGTCCATGTGTATTTAATATACTTGGTCATTCTGATTTGTTTGAATGAACTTGTTTTTCAGCATAAGTATGGAAGTAACAAAAAGATGTCAACCACATGTTTTATAGCTAAGGGGAAATGAAGACCACACTGACTAACAGGAAAAAACAACCCTTTAAGGATGTGTTTCCCAAACTTCCCAAAATGGGTACTGGGTCAGTTTATATTAGGTTGTCAACAGTTAAGACTAAGAAGCTACTTTACTAATCATCAAGGGAGAGGAGGAACCAAATACTGTATCCAATTTAGGTCTAGACCTGAAAATGTTTGGGTATAAAAATAAATGACGACAAAAGGTAACAGAGGTATCAGCAGCAGTAGTAGAGGCCACATGTCTACTGTCTGTGCCGTCATCTACCGTGTGGTATCGAAAATATCCTCGTGGCTTACCACCTCTGCTAAACCCTTCGCCCTGAAAAGTAAACACATTCCGTGTTGGCTCTTGTCCTTTAACAGTGTTGACTTCCAACTTAAGTGGCCCAGCAGTACATAAGAGACCAGATTACTCCATTTAATCATAATTGTTGTATTTCAAGAGAAACTTCTGCATGAGTTAAACCAAATAGACATGCTGATAGGATGTGTTGCGTTAACCCCATTCAGATTCAGTTTACATTCTTCTAAAAAAGGTCACCCACGAAGTGACACAGTGTAATTTTGTTTGGGAAAGTAAAGCAGGCGTCCAGATAATCCTAGTGTTGAGTGGAGCAATGTAAACTCCTTTTTTGACTTTTAAAGAGAAGCGCTATCAGTGTAACTAAGGGCCTGTCGACACAGGAACATCCTCAGGTCCAAATAGTAAAGTATTTTCATTTTTTCAGCCTTTCATCCACACAGCAATGGCGTCCTGGGTGCCCAGAAACATTTTTTTTTTATTTTTTTTAAATCAGTAGTATAGTATAGTTTTGCTGTTGCCATATGGACAAGCAAACCAATACTTGCTGGTCACATGACCAGAGATGAGTGGTTGTGTAATGCTACCTGAAAAGCAAACACAATAACTGAACTTCAACTGGCCTGAGTCCCAGTCAACATTCTCCTGACTTTTTTTTGTCTTATACTCCAAAGTGACACACAGAAGTAAATCCACTTCATCGTCAGTCTGGACAAGCTGGACAACCGGAACACGACGGACCTTCTGCGAATGTGGTCTTTTTTCTTTTATTATTTTCGTGAGTCGCACGGTTCTATCTATGTGTCTGTTTACAGAGTGACATGTAAGTGTGTATTGTGTATTACATCATTTTCAGCCACTGATCCCTTTCCGTGTGGATGTGACTATTTACTGATTTGACACTGTGTGGATGCAATTTTTTTTCGACCCGTAAAAAAAACCCAGGAGCGTTCCCGTGCAGACATGGCCTAAATGTTTACAGTGAATGTTGCAGCTCTACACTGCTGGTCATAAAACTGGAATGAAAACTGCAATTTCAACATTGAATTTTGAGATATGTACAATATAGGTCATAAGTTTTAGAACACCCCAATTTTGTTAGTTATTTATTGAAATTCAAGTTGTTCAAGTCCAATGAATAGCTTGAAATGGTACAAAGGTGAGGTGAAGTGCCAGAGTACCCAAAACTGAAAAATAATGTGTATTTCAGAATTATACAAAAAGGCCTGTTTCAGGGACCACAAAATGGGTCAACGATTTAAAGCTGTTCTGCAGAAATGGAGGTTGATCAAGCCTTGGCAGTTCGTACAACTATTTCCTACAGGTGTTCCATGTTCTGGAGTACTTACTACCTCCTCTGTCTGCATAAAAACTGTGTTCGGAACACACTGTGGTACTATACCCTCGTGAACATCAGATGAACAGCATTGTACTGGAGAAAGTGATTTGTTGCTACAAATAATGGCAATAAAAAAGGGAATTAACAATGGAAGACAGACAGACCATCTTAACACTTAAAAATTTAGGTTTTTCCTCCAGAGAAATTAGAGCGTTCTAAAACTTTTGACCAGTATATATGTATATCTAGAATACACTATGGTAGCAAAAGTGTGAAAACAGGGTGTTGTGCTAATAGGTGTATGTGCGGACAAGAAGGGGGTTGTATATGAATGCATCACCTTGTACTGGCTGGGTTCTCTGGGATGCAGTCCTGCGCAAGTTTTGTTTGCAGCCCTCCCTCCCCGTGAGGTGAGTCTTCCAGGCCTGCAACAGGTACAAAAGTAGCTCTGTGAGTTCATTCCTGCCCTGGAAGTTCCTTCAATCGGAGACAGCCACGACCGATGGACTGTAGGTCCAGTCAACAGGCGGAATGGCCGCCCTCCCTCTACAACACTGAGGCCTTTCATAGCAATCTGTATTTACCATACAACTTTGTGGAATGTTTTTTTTCTCTGCACTTTTGAAGGGTGTGTTTGCATTAGAAAGCAGCATGACATGTTGTACATAAATGAAATCACAGCAGAGTACATTTACACATCATCTCTTTCTGTCACATCTTCTTGAACAGAACAGAATTTGCAGTCCTTGACTGAGGCTGATAAGCACGCACAAAACATGCTGGATAACAGATTGCTACTATAGTACTATCAACTGTTGCTTTGATTACCAAATATAGTAATTATTATTGATTGATTTTCATTATTCATTCCTGTTCGGGGTCTCGGGTGAGCTGGAGCCTATCCCAGCTGACTTCGGGCGAGAGCAGGGGTACACCCTGGACTGGTTGCCAGCCAATCACAGCTGAAAAAATAATATTAAATAATAATTTAATAAGTGTCTCTCTAACAGAAAAGCTGCAACAGTACATCCTCTTAAGTTTCACATTTCCTTGTTATTGTTGTAGCTGATATTGGGATTTGCCTGAATTTGTCACACAATTACTCTTTCTGTTTACCATTGAGTAAGAGCTCTGCAGTAGAAGCACTCGTTCACAACTCTCCCGTCAGTGAAAGATGTTTTGTTTTGCTCCAATATCCACACAATCCATAGTGAGCACTCATTTGCACGTTGCTGTGCTGTAAATTAATGTGCTATGACGCTCATAGATTTGTCCTCCTAAGATCTAAGCGCAGTTATTTTCGACGCTCTGACATCAAACATGGGTAGATTCTTCCCCTCGAATGAATAAATAAATGAATTAATTAATTAATTTTTCCCATAAGAAACAATGCACATCCAATAAATCTGTTTCAGAAAGCCAAAAATGTTAACACAAAACTAATTTTTACAGTTTTACATGCAGAAACAATTTGAAATAAATATAAATGCATACAAATGATGACTAAAGTGATTTATGAACATTTAAGGTTACTTTCACCTTCATCAAAGATGTGATTCTTGGCGCGCTGTCCCCAAAGACACGATGTGGCAGCGAGACACCACACAGTCACCATCTTCATGTTTGGACATCAGTTGTTTCTTGAATTCAATAGTGTTTCTCACCACAATACTATATACTTAATATATATGCTATATATTAAGAATACAGATGGACGCATGCAGTCTATTAATAACAAGACATGACACGCGCCATATTGTACGCCAGTGGTTCCCAAACTTTTTACAGTCGCACACCCCAGATATTTGACCTGAAGCTAGGTACCCCCTACTCCTACATTTAAAAAATATAAACCTTTTTATCTTAATTAACTTGAAATATCTGTTAACATAATTACTTGGTTAACAAATTTTGTGGTAATTCCGGGTCAGAAATGTGTATTTTCTGTTGATATCGGAATTGGAAATTTAGAGTTGGACAATATCAGCATATCGGCAAAAAATACAATATCCGACATGCCTAATTAACTCCTTTTTACACTTTTTAATGACAAACTCTATAGATAATACAGATTTTGTTCTAAGAACAGTCCGGCTGATTTTTCCTCTCATTAGAGTTTTCAGGTGTCTTATGTTGCATGTCTCCCAAGTTTCATTAATTGGGAGCTTCCTAAGAATCTCTACCAACACACTATCAAGGCTACATATTCGCTGATATCCGTCCCTATTTGTGTCCTTGTGTGTCCTTACAATTTGAAGAACTTGGGCAAACAACAAGCATCTCTTCTTTTGAAGTCTTTAAAATGTCAACGATAGCAGTGTTTTACCTCCACACCTGTTTGCTCTTTTACTCTCACATTACACATTCTTTGGTTCCCGTGTTGACAGTCAAAGGAAAAAAAGCAGTGTAAAGTTTGGTGGGGCCCATTGTTTCTAATGGTAACATTTCTAAAACCTGCTAAATAACATAACACTTTGATTTGCAGACAAGTAAGTGTACAACAGTTGGTGGGTGATATCAGAAGGACTCAATTAGGCCATCACACCTAAAACATGGCTCATCATCCCCCTGTAAAGTTACTTTAATTTTAAAGGACCAGTGTTGTCACAATTGTTGTAGCCGGGTCACTCGTGAAGAATCTTACCTCTTCTCCTGGTGGGAAGTTGTTGTGACACAAGGGGCAGTGACTGAAGCTTTTACCAGAGGCAGGGGCTTAAAAAAAAAGAAACATGACACCTTTAAGCTACCTTAACAGGTAAAGAGGACATTATTAAAACATTGAAGAGGAAATAAAAAAAGGGATGTGAAAGACAGGCGTTTTAACAACAGACATTGTTCCAACAAGAAATATCATTCATAACATCGCATTAAAGGAAAGTAAAATTCAAACTTCAGCACCTCAAGGTGGACGTTTATGGTGATACAAAGACTCAAGACTTGTCAATTATTAATCCAGACATATGGTTGGTGTTTCAGATCAATTGTTTGCCTTTCAAAGTATTTATTTTGGTTGGTAGGTAAGGGGAAATGTAAACATAGATTTAAAATACAGAAAATGCATGAGGTATGACAAATTTATTATATTATTATATTATTTATATTATTTTTGATATATAATAATAATAATATAATTATTATTATATTATTTTATAAGTGTATTCTGGCTGTTTTATGCATATTTGACCAAATATAGATTACTACAGCTCGTTTATGGGCTTCATCTTTCATTGTTATTATTATCAAACACATTTTTGCAAATGGTTTTGGGGGGAAAGGAGACATGTTCTTAAATAGCAATTACATTTATTAGGGATAAAAGCGCAAGGCAGAATGGTATTTTTTTATTGTTTTAGCAGCTTTACGCAAACGCCAATTTTTATGAAACTCCATAGAGGAGTTGCACAAGTGCCCAATAACAACCTATTCATTTTTGGTGCATATGCGAATGAAAATCTGAGAAAAGGAATTCATTTTTACTCCTTGTGTTTAAGTCACAATGTAAGCAATTCCCACTACTATTGCCTCATTCTAAATCAGAGCACATACTGCTGTTTACAAAAAGTTACAAAATTGCTTCCAATAAAGACACTTCTATTGTTTGTTACAAAAAGCATTTCCTTTGTTTCCCTAAAGAATTTTTTTTGTTTTGATATTCAACCTCATCAGGCAGGCTGGCTTGGACACAATGATAATACAAAAACGCAAATCATCACAGCACTAACTCATGCCAAAATTCAAAATGGAGGCTCACGATTACAAGTGGGACCCTGGATGTGGCAAGTCAGATCCTCAGTGGCCACTGCCTCCGAGCAGCTTTGACACTGGCTGAACTTGGACCGGCTTTCACATTCGTTCAGTAAGTGCTCGGTGAAGCTGGCGATCTCCACTACCTGTGAATATAACACAGGATGTAATCATGCTGGGTTACAGGTGGTGATTTAACAAGCATGCTTACAAGTGCCGTGAAAGAATTTTACCTGTCTGCATTCATCGCAGCGTCGCAGCATAGGACAGTGTTTCCAGTAGTGAAGATCTAATACATCTTCAGTGAAGGAATCATCAGTTTTACCACAGAAAATACACAACCTAAAACAGAATAAATATGAAATATGTATGTAGTCAGACAAACACGCTAATGCGTACTAATGCTTTTGGAAGTCACTTACTTGTCCAGGTAATTAATCGATTGTTGGACGTTTGAAGTGTGCAATTTCTCGTTCTGTGGCAATTTTGTAACTGCTGTTACAAAAAAGATGACAAGATGACATTTGTTACCTACATACAACTAGATGCCACTACTTAAACTTGAACATAAACGCTCCATTTAATGCTTCTGTTCAATTAAACACTGTGGCTGTAGGCAACCTCCTCGGCTGGCATTGCTTCTGTTGGTGCTGTGCTTTGCAATATACAATACCTGTTAAGATCAAATACAGCTAAGTTTTCCTTTTCCACTTTCTCATGTACTCCAAATTAATTTAATGTTAAACAATGTACTTGTTATATATAGTTTTCACATTCTGTTTAGGTAAATAAACTCCCTGGCTATAATTAAAGCATTTGCGGAATACCCCTACAGATTAAAATGAACTAAATAAAAACTAAAACTAAACTGATATAAAACATTCGGTGTCATGGCTTGACTTTACATTGAACTTTCATTTTTTGTGTGCGTTTCTGCTGGTTAACTCACAACAAAGCTTGCAATGACGCCAAACCTAAAAAAAAAAGATTGGGGGCAATTTCGTGGGTCTTCCCAAATGTTAGCGATGACAACCTTTACGAGCCTTTAAGTTGTAAAAGGAATTCCCAACAATGAGGGCATCAGCATTGTTACTTGCACTTGCCTTTGCTGTTTTGTGATAGCCAGAGACTGGGGAAGGAAAATATTTAAAGAAAACAAAAAAGTTGGAACACGTACTTGGTTTACCAGACTTTTGAGACACCCTCTCAACCTTAGGCGCTTCTTTTTTGGTTATTTGGCCTTTGGTACTTCTAATGTCTCTCTCCT
Organism: Dunckerocampus dactyliophorus; assembly: GCF_027744805.1. Lineage (NCBI taxonomy): Eukaryota > Metazoa > Chordata > Actinopteri > Syngnathiformes > Syngnathidae > Dunckerocampus > Dunckerocampus dactyliophorus. The sequence goes on along the minus strand of NC_072819.1, from coordinate 23,317,520 downwards.
TTAAGAAAAGATACAACAATAACAATGGGTTATTACAAACAAACACAAATAATGGATTTCTGACAGTTATGTTAATTAATAATGGAAAGCCTCTTTGTAGCCATTGTTGAACCAGTCTTGTTATTAGACTAAGCAGAGTAGTAATTCACCCAAGCCGTAAGAGGAGCCATAAATGTAAATGAGAAGCCTTTACAAGGTGTGATGTAATTGCAGCCGGATGACAACTCCACCTACTGTCATCTCTTTCAAGGCAGCCAGCTGCTTTTGCAGAGAATGGATCTCCTCCTTCTCCTGCTGCCCATCCTGTAGAGCACCTCCCTTCTTCATAAGCTGGGTGGATAATCAAAATAGTCAATACACCAATTTGTCTATGTTTACATTAATTATCTTTTCATAAGTGTCCTACTATGCAGACTGTTGGAGGAGTTGCGTTTCTTATGACGTGAATCACTTGAATGCTACCCAACAGTGTGCCCATTAGGTAATGGGAAGGCTTGCTTTCTCATGATGCTGATGCAAAATTAAGCTTAAGTCATCGGATGACTCACAAGTGTTACAGTAAAATGATGCCAGTTAGACAACAAAAGTCTACTTGTAATCAGGTTTATTTTCCATTGAACAGTCCACACATTTCATGATGAGGTTTTAAATAAATGTACTTATGCCACTATGGATTTTGTTGTTTAACATGACTATGTAGTCCCCTCTGCTCCATTGTCCACCCACCAGCTGCTCCTCATTAAACTACTCACTAAACTGCATTAAAAAAAAAAAAACACCCACACCCTTGGACAAACAATTTGATGTACCAAGTGAACGCATTTAACATATTTTGTAAATGTTATCAATCATGCATTTTTGCTTTTGCACAAATACTGTACATGAAAAATACTGCATTTCTTGCCTCAGTCTCCACCAGATTTCCGTCGATCTTGGCGAAGCCATCAAACAGGGTTTTGTAAAGGAAGTTCTTGCGGGCAGCACTGCTGGGTGGAAGGTAAACGAGAGCGGCTGCACCGTGTTGCTTGTACATGGACAAGATGATGCGCACCGCCTGCTCTCGAACAGCGGAAGCGCTGTGCTCCAAAGCTGTAGTGCAGAACTGAAAGAGATAAACAGAAGGGTGTACTGTATATAGAGAAGTTCACACTTGTTTGCAAGGATGTTGACTAGATGATGAGGATAATGTTGTCTCTAGAAGACTGTGGTGTAATTGCTGATGTTGAAAAATAGATCATCTAACACACAGGTGTCAAACACAAGCCCGCGTAACTCCGGGAATAATGCATGTCAATAATGCACTTCACCTTTGTCCTTTTAATTTTGTATTTGATCCGTCATTTTGACATAAAAATGTTACTGCATGCAGTTCTTCTAAACGTCAGTATTGTCTAATCATGCAGCAAGATATTCCAAGCATTTTTCAAAAACAAATACTTGAATGTCTGCTTGTCAGCATGACATCTTCACTTTACTTCTCATTTCAAAGCAAGTTATCCATCAGTTTATTAGTACAAATATAATAATCAAATGCATGGGCAATTGTGTAAAAATATCATGAGGTTATAATCATATTTATATTTATATATACTGACAGTTACAAGTCGCCCTCTGAGGGCAGCCGTAACTGCGATGTGGCCCTCAATAAAAATGAGTTTGACACCCCTGATCTAACACATGAAATGTGGCATCCTTGTATAGTGGCTGGGTTGTGCATTTAACTGCAGCACGAACCAGGACCTTACGGATAAAATGTTGATTGGGGGGAAGACCTTTATTTGTATCAATAAATGTTTATACAAATATTTCATGTATTTTTCATCTTTTTTGTCCTCATATAAATTCAAATCATTTTACAATACATGTCAAGTGAAATCTGAGTTCAGAATTTATAAAAAAAATATTGTTAAAGAGAAAATGCTAAGAAACAGCAAATATCTTGGCAGGCTTTACACTGCCTGTAAAAGCAGGCATTTTTCAGCCCATTTTCTGATCTAATCACATCACCACTCATTAAATTTGTGGATGACATCCGAGGCAATTAACTGACACATGGTGTTTATTACAGTGGAGGCCACCATTTATGAAAATGCAGTATTTGTTCAATCAGTTATTGCAAAAAAAAAAAAATTGTGCATCATAACATATACAATGGCCACAACCTGAGATAATTCCTGTTAGGGAAGTCACAACACAATGAGTAAACAGCCAATTGGCAACAATGTCATCCCCAAGGTAAACTCTGCACAAAGGCCACCCATCTCTCACTCAATAGGCTCATTTTTTTCTTGTCCCTATTCAACCACTTCTCATTTTAATTACAGGAAATTGAATCACATCCTTTTTTCCATTTTGGTTGAGGAAGAGAAAAAAACAAAGATTGTTTTTATTCATCCATTAAAGATAAATTCCGTTTTTACACACAGGTAAACTTGGGCCACCAATCATGAACATATTCTGTTTTTGTCTCGTGAAAAGGAAAGCGCTCAAGTACACCTTGGCAAAGCTTGAACTCCGCCCTTTTTCCCCCCTGCTACCAGTCCCAATTCCCATAAATTGATCCTTCGTGGGCCCCTAAGCTAAGACTTACGGACAGAGCTTCACCAAAGCAGATCACCCAGGTAGCAGCAGTGGGAAAAGGAAAAATGTTCACACTCAAGCTATCAAAAGAGCTAGTCACGTGATATTACAAAGTCATAAGAACATCGACCACAGTCACTGAGCTGCATGTGTTCAAGGAATGTATGTGTATTTGTTGACTTACTGTACTGTAAAAGAGCTTGAGGTCATTTGACATATTAAAACAAGAGTAAGACAGACACATAAAAAATTATATTTAATAGAGTTCCATACAATTTTCTATTACAGAGTTTCCATTTGTTCTTTTGTCCATCCATCCATTTTCTATACCGCTTCTCCTCAGTAGGGTCACGGGGTTATGCTGGAGCCTATCTCAGCTGACTTCGAGCAAGAGGCGGGGTACACCCTGGACTGGTCGCCAGCCAATCGCAGGGCAATTTGTTCTTTTGTCTTAAATGTAATTCTTGCCATTATCATATGTTATTTTTAGATAACAATTGTCATGCTCAATCTCAGGAATTACCATAAATTCTTGTGTATAAACTGCATCGGTCACTGCCGGTGTTTTTTTTCTCTTTGCGTCTGCTTGCTTCTAATTTGGCTGGTGATATAAGTCTGTTTGGAAAACTTTGCTCGTTGCAGGGCTTTTGAGAAAACTACAGTGAACAAGGCTGACAGATTATTTCCCTGTGTGCCATCACTGGATGTTTGCATGAATCACCAACTTCAAACAGATCATTAAAAAATAATAAAATAATAAAGTCTAACAGATCACTTACACACATACACCAGTACACACACAGCTGAATAATAAACTATAAATATAGCAACTTCTGATCGACCCATGTCAATTTCAGACTTAAAATAATGTACAGATTTAAGCCCCACCCATTTTCAGTTAAACCACGCCATGTGGTTTATGCCCCGCCCACTCCGAGTACAGCTACGGATATAGACAATTTAGATGAGTGAATAGATACAGACACAGATAGTGGTGTACTCGCTCATCCCTAGTCATCCCTCAATATAACAGTCTACTCTCGTGTCATCTTACAAATAACGCTAAAATCATCAAACACCAACTTAACACTAATAACACTAAGAAATAAACAAACATGTACTAATATGAGTTTAAAATAAACAAAATTTAAAAAAACTAAAGTTTTCCCCATAATGCATTTCCTCTGAGGATTTCATTGGAGGACAAGCAGCATAGAAAATGGATGGATGGCACTGCAATGCTGCCTCTGTCTACCAGAGGCAGCCGGAGGAGTCCGGGGGGGCTGACGTCATTGCAGCGCCTCACAGGCACCAATGAATGCGTTGGTCAGACGCAATGCATTATGGGAAAGTATTTTTCATTTTAAACTCACATTGGTACATGTTTGTGTATTTCTCAGGTATACTTTTAGAGTCTTACGTTGCTGTGTGATGAGTTTAGTGTTCTTTGTAAGGTGACACCATGAGTCAGACTGTTATATTGTTATACTGTAATATATGATGACCTTCTGTGCTTTCCAGTGGGTTGACGAGCTCATTGTGAGTGTACTGATAGCTCGTGATTGTCACGTTCGCTCCTGGCCTTTAGGGCCTACTTATGCTATTTGCTACTTCTGCCTTCTCCTGGCCTGTTTCCTCTCTGTGTTGCAGCCACTCAAGAGCAGGCTGGAGACGGGAAGGCTGGGCACACCTGTGGCTAATTGCTCCCTCTACTTAAACTGACTGCCTACAGCCGGAGGACGCTGGTTCTTTGTCCGAACTCCAACTCGCTACACGCATGTGGACTTGCCTCATAGCATTGGATCGCTTTTTCCTATTTTGAGTAATATCGCCCTTAGCTCAGCCCAGCCTTTCTCTTGTTCTCCAGCTGTTCCTAGCTAGATTAGGTTTTTCCATGGTGTCTCTTTCATTTCCTGTTTTATGCTACACCATCGCTTTTTGTTCTTAAATTTTTGCCACGCTGTGCCATTAAAGGACTCGATTGTACTCCAAGCTCTCCGCCTCTGCATCTGGGGTCCTAACCCCCTCAGGGAACGTAACAGAAAGAACCAGCCAAATTATGGACCCCGCGGAGCCTGAGCCCGTTAAGCTGGCATTACGCCACCAGGTGCAACGCCTGGGTAAACAGGAGGAGCAATTGAGTGCTTTGGGTGCGTGCGTCAAAAGCTTGGCTGACCGTCAGGACGCACGCATGCAGGGACTGGAAGCACAGCTCGGCGCGTTGGTATCTGCTTTGCAGCTCCACACAACCACAACCGCGCTTCCAGCAAGTCATGAGACTCCCACGGACCCACCACCCACGTCGGACGCCCACTCACCTGCCTTGGGTCCCATTCTATCCAAGCCTGAAAGATTCTCCGGTGATTCCGGCGAGGTACGACCCTTTCTCACCCAATGTGAGCTTCATTTTGAGCTCCAGGCAGCAGCTTTCCGCTCCGAGCGGGCACGAGTGGCTTTCGTCATGTCACACTTGTCTGGAAGAGCCGGAGCCTGGGCCACGGCGGAATGGAGCCGCCAATCACCGCTCTGTTCCTCCTATTCCGCCTTTGCTAAAGCCATGGAGCAAGTTTTCCAGCGTACTCCTCCGGGTCGCGACGCAGCTCGCTCCCTTCTGCGGCTGTGCCAGGGACGCCGCTGCGCTGCTGACTACGCCATTGAATTCCGCGCGCTGGCGGCACAGAGCGACTGGAACGCCTCGGCCCTGCTAGACGCCTTTTTCATGGGTCTCTCCGACCCCATCAAGGACCAAATGGTTCCGCTGGAGGCTCCCACACACCTCGACGACCTCATCGCCTTAGCCATTCAAATTGAGAGGCGCCTCAAGGACCGCAAAGTGGACAAGGAGCGCGCCATTCCCAGCGGCAGCTATGTCAACCACAGGGCTCCACCCACTACGCCTCGGCTGCCAGCTTACACAGAGTTTCCCCCGGCGCCGAGACTAGATGAACCAATGCAGCTGGGAGGGAGTCGACTCACTACTGCAGAGAGGAACCGACGCAAGCAACTGCACCTGTGCATCTACTGCGGCCAGGCAGGTCATCCTATCTCCCGCTGTCCCGTTCGCCCCGACAGCCCACGCTCTCAAGCCTCACGCTCCAGTCCTCCACGCGCTTCCACAGGCATGCCCTCCGGGATGACGTCATCGTTTGAACCAGCGGGAAGACTACAACTTCCAGGTACGCTCTCCTGGGCATCCAAACAAGTTGATATTAAGACATTAATTGACTCGGGGGCAGACGATAATTTTGTTGATGCAGTTTTTATCAAAAGACTTGGCATTCCTGTAGTAAAGCTTTCAGAGCCTAAGGCTGTGCGTTCTCTTGATGGGCGTCACCTAGCTACCGTCACACACCAAACCATCCCACTTTTGCTCCATTTGTCTGGTAACCACTGTGAGTCTATGCATTTCCTGGTCATTCCTTCCCGTGCCGCACCCATTGTGCTTGGGCTTACCTGGCTGCGTAAACACAATCCTCACATTGATTGGACTAGATCCACTATTGTTAACTGGAGTGTTTTTTGTCATTCCCACTGCCTTAAAGCCGCCTTTCCACTCACTCGGTCCCCTCAGATAATTCCCCCGGAAAGAATTGATCTCTCCTCCGTGCCTTCTGTTTATCACGACCTCCGGGAGGTCTTCAGTTCTGAGAAAGCCCAATCACTTCCACCTCACCGTCCGTATGATTGCGCCATCGATCTCCTCCCCGGCGCTCCGTTCCCGTCTTCACGGTTATACAATGTCTCCAAACCCGAGAGAGAGGCGCTAGAGCTATATATATCCACTTCCCTCGCTGCCGGCCTCATTCGCCCCTCCACATCTCCATTAGCAGCCGGATTTTTTTTTGTTGAGAAAAAAGATAAATCCCTCCGCCCTTGTATCGATTACCGCGCTCTCAACGATATCACGGTTAAAAATAAATATCCCTTACCACTTATGGACTCCGCCTTCAACTCCCTTCACTCCGCTAAAATTTTCACCAAGCTCGACCTCCGCTCTGCCTATCATCTGGTTCGTGTCCGAGAGGGTGATGAATGGAAGACCGCATTCAATACCCCTCTCGGACACTTTGAGTATCTCGTCATGCCTTTCGGGCTCACCAATGCCCCGGCAGTGTTCCAGAGTCTCATAAATGACGTCCTGCGGGACATGCTCGGCCGTTTTATATTCGTCTACTTGGATGACATTCTGATTTTTTCCTCTTCACTCAAGGAACATATCCAACACGTCCGGTTAGTCCTGCAACGACTACTTGAAAACAGGCTGTTTGTCAAGGCCGAGAAGTGCTCGTTTCACTCCTCTTCTGTTTCTTTTTTGGGGTTCATCGTGGAGCAGGGTCAGCTAAGTCCCGACCCAGCCAAGATCCAGGCTGTGGTCGACTGGCCCGCTCCCACATCAAGGAAGCTTCTACAAAGGTTCCTGGGTTTCGCCAACTTCTATCGTCGGTTTATTAGGAACTTCAGTCTAGTTGCGGAGCCCTTGACGAAGCTTACATCTGTTAAGGTTCCCTTTGTGTGGACCCCAGAGGCCGACTCAGCTTTTAATAGACTGAAATCTTTATTTACCACTGCTCCAGTTCTCACCCATCCTAACCCATCTTCTCAATTTGTTGTCGAGGTCGACGCTTCCAATACAGGCGTAGGGGCCGTCCTCTCCCAACGCTCTAACAACGACCAGAAATTGCACCCCTGTGCCTTCTTCTCTCGCCGCCTGACTGCTGCCGAACGGAATTATGATATTGGGAATAGAGAGTTATTGGCCGTCATCCTAGCGCTGCAGGAGTGGAGGCACTGGCTGGAGGGCTCGGAACTGCCGTTCATCATTCACACAGATCACAAGAACCTGTCATACCTCCGCTCTGCCCAACGCCTCAACCCTCGACAAGCACGTTGGGCCCTGTTCCTCACCCGGTTCAACTTCTCCCTGACCTACCGCCCGGGTTCCCAGAACAGCAAGCCGGACGCCCTATCCCGACTACACTCACCCGTCCCGGAGGAGGCCCGTAAGGAGTTCATCGTTCCCCAGTCCCGGATCCTGGGTGCCCTGCAATGGGATATCGAGAGGCGGGTGGCCGACGCAGTTAAGGAGAACTCTGTCCCGGAGGGCTGTCCGGCGAGCCGGCTGTTTGTGGTCCCGGAACTCCGTTCTGAGGTTCTTCAGTGGGCGCATGAGTCCAAAGTGGCGTGCCATCCCGGAGTTTCCCGCACCGCTTTCCTCCTGTCACAGCGGTTCTGGTGGCCTTCTTTCCGAGCGGACGTCCAGAGGTTCGTGGCCGCCTGCCCGATCTGCGCGCGCAACAAGCCCACTCACCAGGCTCCAGCAGGGCTCCTGCGCCCGCTACCCATCCCCTCCCGCCCATGGTCCCACATAGCACTGGACTTTGTTACTGGACTACCACCTTCCAATGGCAACACAACTATTCTCACCATAGTCGACCGTTTCTCGAAGATGGCTCATTTTATCGCACTTCCCAAGCTTCCCTCAGCTCTCGAGACGGCAGACCTACTTGTCTCCAACACCTTCCGACTCCACGGGATCCCCCTGGACTTGGTCTCGGACAGGGGCCCACAATTCACATCAGCTGTCTGGAAGGCCTTCTGCAAATGCCTCGGAGCCTCACCCAGCCTGTCCTCAGGCTATCACCCCCAGACCAACGGCCAGACCGAACGAGCCAACCAGGACCTGGAGGCGGCCATCCGCTGCGTTTGCCACCAACAGCCCGCCTCCTGGTCCTTCAACCTACCTTGGATCGAGTATGCACGCAACACCCTCGTCAGTTCCGCTTCTGGTCTCTCCCCGTTCCACGTCGCCTATGGGTACCAACCCCCGGCTTTTCCTTCCCTCGAGTCCGAGGTGGCAGTTCCCTCGGTGGCGGCCCACCTGCGCCGCGCCCGCCAGGCTTGGCACAACACGCGGGCGGCTCTGGCCCGGACATCGGAGCGCAATCAGCGTCTCGCCAACCGCCACCGCTCGGTGGCCCCTCAGTACAAAACAGGACAAAGGGTGTGGTTATCTTCCCGCGACCTACCCCTTCATTCTGTCTCCAAGAAACTCCAACCTAGGTTCATTGGCCCTTATTCCGTGGAACGTGTCCTGAACCCCTCTGCTGTTCAGCTCCAGCTGCCTGAATCCCTCCGGATACACCCAGTTTTCCATGTTTCCCTCCTCAAACCCGTCACCTCCTGCGACCTCAGCCCTCCGGAGGTGCCTCCTCCTCCTCCCAGGCTAGTTGACGGCCACCCTGCATTCGCAGTCCAGGCCATTTTGGACGTGAGAAGAAGGGGCAGGGGTTTCCAGTATTTGGTGGACTGGGAGGGGTACGGTCCCGAGGACCGCTCATGGATTTCCCAGTCACTTATTCTCGATCCCACCCTTCTTTCGGACTTTTACAAACGGTTTCCGGAGAAGCCAGGTAAGCCGCCGGGTGGCGCCCATTAAGGGGGGGGTACTGTCACGTTCGCTCCTGGCCTTTAGGGCCTACTTATGCTATTTGCTACTTCTGCCTTCTCCTGGCCTGTTTCCTCTCTGTGTTGCAGCCACTCAAGAGCAGGCTGGAGACGGGAAGGCTGGGCACACCTGTGGCTAATTGCTCCCTCTACTTAAACTGACTGCCTACAGCCGGAGGACGCTGGTTCTTTGTCCGAACTCCAACTCGCTACACGCATGTGGACTTGCCTCATAGCATTGGATCGCTTTTTCCTATTTTGAGTAATATCGCCCTTAGCTCAGCCCAGCCTTTCTCTTGTTCTCCAGCTGTTCCTAGCTAGATTAGGTTTTTCCATGGTGTCTCTTTCATTTCCTGTTTTATGCTACACCATCGCTTTTTGTTCTTAAATTTTTGCCACGCTGTGCCATTAAAGGACTCGATTGTACTCCAAGCTCTCCGCCTCTGCATCTGGGGTCCTAACCCCCTCAGGGAACGTAACAGTGATTGGCTCCTGCCAAAGAAAGAGCTACCATTTCCTCACTGACTCGCGAGCGGAACATTATTTAAACAATTAGCAGTAGTTCTGAAGTAAAGATGTCACGATATTAGAATTTAGCCATAAATTATAAATTAGCCACACCGCTGTATGAGCCGCAGTTTTGAAGTACATTTAACTGTGTGCTATACAAATAATAAATACCTATGTATGTGACAAATAGAAGTGTAATTTTACCAATTCTATTCTACTGGGGAGACTGGGAAATAATTACATTAGCATTGTAGCTAACAAATCTAGGGATTACATTACATTACATTAGCATTAACAAAAAGAAATCTAGGGATGGCTAATAAAACTTTAGCACAATAGTTTTAAGTTTGTCCTTCTACTACTGGCTTCATATATCTATATAATAAAAAATAAGAATCCTTATCATGTCATAGCCTGTAAAAATGGCTTGTATGCATGTTCTATTGCTGCTGTTGTCCTGGTAAAGGCTAATTGATATGACACCCTTAACCTTATCATAGACAATAAGTCACAGACAAACCAGGTTTGTCTGTGACATGTTTCTTGCTGGAATGATTAATGTGACATGAGCAAAGGCAGCCCCCCATCACATCTAAATCCTCACTGCTAGTGTTTCCCAAGCAAATCTGTGAGGCGTTCCACACAAAGGCACCAAGCAAGCATGCACAAACATGCAGACAAAGGCCACCTGAGTGGAAACACTGAGGGGAAACCTAACAATTTGTCCTGACAGATGAAAAATGTGCAGACTCGGAAGGGGGACTGAAAGGGAAGTGCCAGGGGTCATAATGCGACAAGATGAGAGTTGGTTTGTCCACACCCTGGTCAACAAGTGGACAGTTTTCACATGGATATTAGGTCAGCGATAGAAGCTTGGGGCACACAGGGGAAGAAAAGTAGATGCCAACGGTGACAACACTGACTCCAGGAGCTTAGCAACTGTCTGTTTGGCTGAAGTGAGTGACCACAGCAAACCCCTTTTCAGTCATTTCATTCAGCCACATGGAATGGAAAATACAGCCATATTAATATATGTGTTGCTTTACAACTAACACAAAATGCAAAATTAACAGTTTGATTCCCAAAACATCAAAGTATAGCAGGTGAAAGTGGCTGCAGATTAAAGGAGAATGTCTAAGGTGGACCACAATACATTGACCTCCATTTGCTTGCATTTAAAAAAAAAAAAAACAGTTGGGTGTAAATAATGTGCCCCAGAGTCAAGCTGTCGCAATCAAAAAAACTCTATTAACAGTGCTGGCAATATTTGTAAGTCAAGTGTTTTCAATGTGTGAAGCAGGCCTCAGAAGAACAAAATCATCCAAAGTGTGGAAGTATTTTGAAAAGGTTAAAGATGACTCCAGAAAGTGAAGTGCAACTTGTGTCAGCAGCTTCCAACATTATTGAATATCATTTAAAACAGGTAAAGCTGTTATGCCAACTTCATCTTATATCCCCACAGTGAATTTTAATGCAAGAAATTAGCCTGCTAAGTGAGCGTTTTGGCAAGTTGTTGTTTTTCAATCCATGGTGTTCCTATTTTCTTTGCACTTTTCTGATGTGTGCCCAAAGCAACCGTGCTCCGGTTTTGTTCATCTTGCTTTCTGTGTCACTAAATAAATTAAGGTACAGTTGTTGCTCACCTATCATGTTTATTTGTTTCAAGTGTTTAAGCCTGTTTCTTTGAGGTGGAAAAAGTAGCAAATGATATCTGTTTGTTGGCTCCGTTCTTAAAAATGAATATGAATATTAGTTGACTATGGACAAAATCTAACAAAGCAGATTAGACTATGAAAATTCTTACTAGAAGACAGCTCCATTGATGATCAAACACCCCCCAGCCACTTTTGTGAATCACCGCCATCTTGACTGTGATGTCACACTGAGAACATTTTCCGGCAACCAGACGCATTATTATTTATAATCTTGCTTGCTTCGAGATATCCACAACTATAACACAATGATAACATTCACTGATATTCTGTTGTGATGAGTAGTTATTAATACATTGTTCCTACACACATGTATACAGTCCATGTATACAGCACTGTCGGCTGGCATTATATCAATTTCGGAAGCCAGAGCTGCCTCCGCTTGTTGACTGTTACTGTTGAGCATCTGACTGACATAACACACAAAAAAATCGGCCACAACCGGTATGTTGTATGACAGCGATTGACACTGACAGATCTATGCAGAGACTGCAAGACACAAGCTGAGTCAGCAGTCACATGCGTCAGTGGTTGTGTTTTCCTTGCCTTAGTCAAGGAAAGATATTCAGGGTCAATAGAAAACTTCATAATATATGCTCAAAATGTATTTTTTGGGGACTGGGGAGACCCCAACAATGTAATGTTCTCTGATGGGAGGCTCACTGTGCCACACTTTGCAAAAACTCCTGTTTTAAGCAACATTTTAACCTTTAAAAATAAATTAACCACTGCTAATGAGACGTAAAAACAATAAAATGTGGAATCAACCCAAATTTTGTGATGCACAACAAACAGTGATGAGCGTGCAATGGGAGGATGGCTGCAAGTCGCCTGTAACGAGCCATTAATGGTTTGATGGTCATTATAGTTGTCCTTTGTCACATTTAACGTTCTGTGGTGGCTTCCAGCAGCTGGACAGCAGTTCAAAATCTGGGTTTTGGTGTGACTTTAATAGCAAATTTGTTGAACTAAGGAGTATTTAACTTAAGATGTACCAGTGAATTTGACAAGGACTGCATCTTAATGACATTAAAAACAGCCAGACTTGACCTCTGAGTTACATACCACAAAAAAAGACTATGCATTTACAGTATGCTCTTGTTTTGAAATGGCCGGCCTTGGCTTCTGTATAAAAGGCCTAATAAAGTATATGGTATTACTCTTAAAACATACTTAATAGAGCTTTTTTAAAAATCTTTACCGTCATTACATTCTCCAGGGTGAATCCAGAGTTCTCCGTGCCCAGCTCCACCAGGAGAGTCTCGAGCAGCTCCACCTGACTCTGAGCCAGGCGAGAGGGGAAGTTGGATTTGAAAGGCTTCACCAGCTCAGTGGGGATGAGCTGCAAGGCCTGAACATCCTTCAGAACTGCAATTTCCTAAATGGCCAACACAAATAGAGACAATGACTTTTTGAGTGATGAAGATTAGACAAACACCACTCTAGTTATTTATCAAATGTAAGCCACTGTCGGGCCATATACTGTATGTTTCATACTACACATTATAATTTGTCCATCAACACAGGCACCTGGCTGGAGATGAAGTCATGTATGGGCGTGTATAATTAGAGCGACACGGAAGAAGGCTCCTGGAAAAACTCAGCTGTGCCATTTTATCAAGTGATTGGAATGTGTGTCGGAAACATGGGATACACATGCACTACTGTATATAGCACATACTTTATACTGGATAGTAAAAACAACACATTCAGTCTTTTGGCGGACCTCTGGCTGCATCTATCCAAAAGGGTCTTTGGATGACTTCAGCAAGTGTTGGAGCTCACCAAGCCATTTTCCTTCTTTGAAAATCTTTGTTTACTGTCTATGGAAGGGTGGCAGTGACAAGCACCTTCCAGCTCACACACGCCCCCACCCCTTCAGGTTGAGGTGGAGTACTGCAATGCTTCCACCAATAAAATCTGTCTGTATTTTATTGTCCGATTAGCAAGAATAATGATGTCACACTTGCATCAAATACATTACATAGGCTGTAGCAAGTCCATCCATCTATCCATCTTTTATGCCTCTTATCTTCACTCGGGTCATAGGGGTATGCTGGAGCCTGTCCCAGCTGACTTCGGGCAAGAGGCGGGGTACACCCTGGACTGGTTGCCAGTCAATCGCAGGGCACATATAGACAAACAACGATGGACGATTGATACCTATGGCCAATTCAGAGCCGCCAATTAACCTAACCTGCTTTTCGAATGTGGGAGGAAACGGGAGCTGAACAATTTGATGCTTGAATGGTATGAATTGGTTCAAAAATGAAGGAGGAGATATCGGACAAAAAACAGTGGAATAATTATAATAAATGAAAAAGGGCAGAAAACGGTTGGAAACGCATTCACAATTATTGGTGACATGCTGACAAACAGAAACTGCAGGCGCCACCCAGTACTCTCAGTGAAGTGCACTCAGACAGTAGGCTCGACTGCGCACTACGCCAAAAGAAGAGAATCGTCGCAGCCTCATCTCAGCTTTCAGCCCTGTATTTGATCAGGAAATGTGCAGATTTACAGATTTTTATTCAAGAAAAGGTTAACAACGATTGGAATCATACAGAAAGTATGTCTATAACATAATTTGATGGGCAAACATTAATACTTACTTTATGTTATTGTTCTTTTTTTAAATTTGTATTATGACCACGGCAGTGACATGCGGTGAGGTCCATGGCTGGTGAGGCACACTCTTTTGGAGCATTTCTTAATGTGAATACAGGTTGCTCATTTAGAGGATAACAAGAAAAAGAAGACAATAATTCCCTTTGGTTCAAACCATGTTTTCAAATTGTTTTGAAATACTTAGTCCAATTTGTTTATTTATTTATTTTTATTAACTGAAAAACATATGTTTTTCTTACCTTTTATCTGTATGTGAAGTAAATGTCCCCTATGCTTCTCCAGGAAAAGCGCTGACAATTACTACAACTTCCGGTGCTGCATGGTTTTGCACTGTACTCTCTCAATGACCCGAGTAGGCTTATCCAGTAATAATCAAGTTTTGGTGTCTGACCCGGAAAATATCGGAAGGACAGCTGGCATTGGCTCTAGCCACGCGAATTGTGGTAGAAAATGGATGGATGAATTAAAAGGCATGAGAAAGTTTTATATTTTTAACACTGCAATTTATGTCATTTCTGTCAAACTTTATCGTGTTAAGAAATGTCTGAGAGGCAGATGCAGTCATCAAAAGAGCCACATCTGGCTCCCGGGCCATAAGTTCCCTACCCTGGTGTATAATAAATGTTTCTGCAACATTAGATTTTTGGCGACATGCTGACAAACACAAACTGGCATGTGGCATGAGCCAACTTAGTGTGCACTCTAGGTGAGGCTTGCAAACTAAGCCGAGAAGAGACGCTCACAGCAGCCTCACCTTACCTTCCTGTATGTGATCAGGGAATGTGCAAATTCTGCAATTTTTACTGAAACATTTTTTACGAATGATTGGAATCATACAGAAAATACATTTATAATACAGTTAAATGTACAAATATTAACATTTATTTTATGTTATTATTATTCGTTTTTTTTTTACTTTTCATTATGGACAGGTAAACTATACCACTAGCTGCTGTCTGTCTATCTATTTCGCCCTTTTCTCTCTCTCGCCATGTCCATCCCCAGGTTCTACAGCCAGGTTTTCCAATCGGACTCTACAACTAGATCCGTGCTATTTGTGAACCTGATGCTTATCTGGCTCTACCAGCACCAAACAAATAGTAACTTAATGACTTAACTTAATTATAATATGGTTTATCTTTTGTGATATTTTGTGAAAGCAGAAACTCTACAGCTGTGTCATACTTGGATGCAGGCGATAGCTGTGATCCGGAGGCGGCTGCTCGAGTCCCCTGTCCTGGCCAGCAGATTGGGCCAAGTTTGATCCAAACAGTGGGCCACCTCAGCCCGGCCCAGACCTGGGATCAGCTGGCTAAACATCAAGAACAGCAGCTTCAAGGAGGCTTGGAAAACCTACAGAGGACAAATAGAGGGCATTACGCTCAAAAGGCAGCATTCCTTTAAAGAGAAGCTAACATTTGGCAGCCTAAACGCAGTAAGTAGTAGTAGGAGTAGTAGTAGTAGTAGTAGTAGAAAATTGTAAATGACAAACTGTTCTCAATTGAGCTTACCTGGTAAAATAAAGGTGAAAAAAATGTATAAATAAAAAGAAAACATGTTGCGGCAGGCTTTACTTGTGCTCCCTAGAATTCTAACAAGCCATATCTGTTTTACTATTCAAACCAACCCTTCTTGACAAGGAACAACCAAGGTATTCACATTACTAGTACTGTTATATGTGACTGTTTGTGTTTACGGGAAGAACTGTAGCCACAGTATTACCCTGAGTGCAGTTACCAAATCTGACACCAATGAAGACAAGATTTACCTAATTAATTAAATAAACAGGTAACACCTTAATGTAGAATTCTGTGTATTTACACACATGGTTCACACATTTACACACATAAATATACACTACCGGTCAAAAGCTTTACAAACAACAAACAGATCTCATTTGCTACTTTTTCCACCTCAAAGAAACAGGCTTAAACAATTTTCCAGTTATTTATTGATATTGAAGTTGTTCAAGTCCAATGAATAGCTTGACACAAAGAAAAGTGAAGTGCCAGAGGTTAAAAAAAGGTAAGGTTACCCAAAACTGAAAAATAATGTGTATTTCAAAATTATAAAAAAAAGGCCTGTTTCAGGGACCACAAAATGGGTCAACAATTTAAAGCTGTTCTGCAGAAATGGAGGTTGATCAAGCCTTGCCTGTTGGTGCAACTAATTCCTACAGGTGTTCCAAGTTCTGGAGTACTTACTACCTCCTCTGTCTGCATAAAAACAGTGTTCAGAACACACTGTGGTACTATTCCCCCGTGAACATCAGTTGAACAGCATTGTACTGGAGAAAATAATTTGTTGCTACAAAAATGGCAAGAAAAAGGGAATTAACAATGAAACAGAGACAGACCATCTTAACACTTAAAAATGTAGTTTCTGTGTTCTATAACTTTTGACCGGTAGTGTATATTGCAGCACTACTACAGTAAGCTATTGCCAGAAAGAGGTGTTACGAGGCTAACTTTGTCAAACTTTTTTTTAAGGGAGGAAGCAAACCAGGAGGAACTGTGGTCACGTTTGATACAGGGAGAACACTGTTCCACGCATGTCTGAGTGCTTATGTTTCAAAATCAGGAGCATGAGCTGTGCTTGTAAAAGGATTCCAGAGAGCACACTGACAATGACAGTTGAAATGTATCCAGAAAAGCTTTAACAGGGTAGCTAGACCATAGCCATACTCTTCAAAAAAAAAAAAAAAAAAACTCACAGAT
This sequence comes from Dunckerocampus dactyliophorus, assembly GCF_027744805.1. NCBI lineage: Eukaryota > Metazoa > Chordata > Actinopteri > Syngnathiformes > Syngnathidae > Dunckerocampus > Dunckerocampus dactyliophorus. Next base: position 23,300,929 of record NC_072819.1, on the reverse strand, counting down.
GAGACTTTCTCAAGGAGGGCTCTCTTGACCAGGAAGACTGTAGCTCTTAACATGTTCCTCAGCTCCTCTTTGGAAGTTGTGGATGATACCTCCAAAAGCTTGTTGTGCACAGCCAGGAGTGCATCTTCTCTGTTCGACCAGGATTTAGAATATGCACTTGCGACCTGGATTACAGTAGTCAAGGAGGAGCAAAAAGAGTACAGTAACAAATACCTATATATATATTGAATGATTCAGCTATACCAGACAAATGATTACCAGACTCTCTCCAAAGATTTCTATTGAAAGACCAGCCTCTCTCTGAGCCTTCTCTGATAGGGGTTCTGGTTCTATGCCGGTCTCAGGACTAAGTAGTGTCCTTTGGGTGTCTCGTAAAAGGAACTGCTCCATTGTAGGACTCTGTATGTCCGCCACTGGCTGCTGGTCTTTCCTTTGAGGGGCTGGCAACAGCAACTCATCATATGGCACGCTGCTAACCTAACAAGACAAGAACGTGATCAACGTGTTCAGACTTACACAGGGTAAACACACTTCTGCGCTTCCGTGATTCGTACTTTTCGTATACCTTAAATATAAAACAAGAGATTACAATGAAACCAATGTCATACATATTAAATTTGTCATTTTCAGAAAAAGTATACCTCAGTATATTGTCCCAAAAACCCTAATGCATAATGTGGATTTGAGAAAATGCAAAATAAATTGGAAAAAGAATGCTTCAAATAAATCACTAAATTCCCTCAATTAATATGACATACATGCTCATGATGAGTGTACAGCATGTATGACCCTAATTGCATAGTGTAAATGCTGTTCAGCAATAAAGACCTACCTGTGGTGGAGTGTTCTGCTGATTTCTGGCTTTTTTTTTTACTATGCAAGGGGCATGCAGCGAACAATAGCAAAAGAGAAGCTGAGGTTATTTGAATTAAGCCTATGTGGTACATTCAAAAAACTGTAAGACACCAGAAGTATTCATCCATCCATCCATTTTCTATACCGCTTCTCCTCTTGAGTATCCAATACAATACAGAAATATCCAGCGTCACTAAACCTTGTCACTTGTTGTCTACAAGTTAAGGTAGTCTTATCAATTTTACATTTCATTAATAACCATGGTTTGCTTATTTTGTACAGTTGTATGACAATTAAGAATGTTAAAATATTACTTTATTACTAAATGTATGATGGCCACAGTTTAACCCTGGAACACAGGGCTGGGCAATATAGACCAAAACTCACATCCCAATATATTTAGGTTGAATATCGATATAAAATATAGATCTCGATATTGTTTAAGCAAAGTGAGACAGACAGAAGCAAAGCCAAATATGTGTGTCAAGTCGTTTTATTAAAATAAATACTTAACATGAGGATGTTTTTTGAAATTTTAAAGCTACATGCAAGATGTACATAAAAACATCTTATCTAACAATAGCCTCTAAAATAAGGTAGGCCATTCTCTTTTTAAAATAAATATAGAAAAAGTGAAATGTAATCTTTTTATAACAAACCTTTGGCTATGCTCAAATCCTCAGCTAATAAGAAAATAACAAAATATGAACGAGCGCCCGGTTTAAGAGGAAATTTTAAAATGTCAGAAATTCTACTTTAAATTGAACAGTATTTGGGTAAACATTTTTAGAAGACACAAGCATGCCCTTATTTTCTAACAGAAACACCAATTGAGGGGGGCAAGTCACTGTTGCTGTACTACACTGCTGATGGGGATGTCATACAACTTCATGTCAAAAAATCAGAACTATCCCTTTAAGTAAAAAACAATGTTTTCTACCACTAGCTCTGTTTATTTGACTAAAAAAGACCAGTCGCTTTACAGAATGATGACTGCTTGACCTACCATTACACAAACTCCAGTAACATCCAGTCATGTCTGCTCCGTTTTACCTCCGGGCGCCAACTGGCCGTTGTCTGCTTCTATGCGGCTCAAAGCTGGGTCTTGAGGCCACGCTGGCGGCCTATAGAGTCAGTGACCTGTTGCACGCTTTTAATTAAATAGAGAAACTTAAACCTGCTTAGAGCTGAGCTGAGGAGGCGGTGAGTAAAAGAATAAAAATAATCCCTGCACTGTGGACATCTTCTATCACTTACATCAACAACACACATACTTAGGGAGGAGGCTTTTCCTTTAGGTGTTTGTGTATTGTTAGCAATGTTGTTGCACCTAAAATACAGTGAAAGTCCAACACCCTGGTAGTTGTACTATTCAGAGACTGACTAAATATTTTGAGAAATTAAAGTTGCACAAAAACCAAAACTTCTAACAATTACCAAGCATGAAATTACGTGACATCTCTGCATATCTCTATCTTTCAAAACAATAACATCACAAGTTAGCTTTTTCTGTGTTTTTTGTTACCTAAGAGAATAAGTTCACAAGTGATAGGAAGGAAGGAAAATATGATAGTGACCATAGAACCGGAAATGGAACATACTATGATGTAGGAAAGCGATGCATGTGTCTCTATCCTAGCTGCACAGTACTATATGGCGAAATCGCCTTTAATAATAAAAGAAGGTCAGAATTTGCACTGGCATCAAAGTTGAATCGAGTATTTTCAGAGTTAGAGCATAGAAAAACTGTTTACAACCTTCTAAATACGTTTTTAACATTATTAGAGCAATCTGGACATGAAATAACACTCAGATAGTCACCTTTACACTGATATTACCTAATATAGTTGATATAATCAGAGAAAATAAGCCTTTTAAGACATAAATAAAACTTGTGCTTGTGTGTGTTGCAATAAATGCGATCTGGACGTGTGGACAGGAAGTGACGTTGGGGGTTCAGAGTTGAGTTTTAGCTGGATACGGCCGCAACAGTAGCTTGTGTTATTTGATTATTATTACTATGATTATTATGTTATTAGGGCCCGAGCACCTAGCGGTGTGAAGGCCCTATTGAAAATGTGAACTAGTCCTACGGACTTTCAGCAAATGAGGCCACATGAAAATCACAGATGCTAGACATATGGGCGATTATATATTGCAAACCAATTTAGCCGCCATAGATTGTGGGCAGAGCCTTGGCGACTTGCCAAGAAAAATGAAACTCAAAAAAACTCAACTCAACAAGGTCAGACTTCTACAATAATTGGTGTGTATGACGTAGATGACACCCTGAAGAGACCCATATGTCTCTTCCTCAATTACTGCCAGTGCCTCCTTCTGGTGACAGGAAGTGACAACATGGCTGATACAAAAACCCACTTTTCTGAGTTAAGATATTGAATCATTTCCACTTGAGGGAGCAGCCTCAAGAAGAAGGACGCCACATGCGTGGACAAACTGGTGAGGAAGGCAGGCTCTGTCATTGGCACTGAGCTGGACAGCCTGACATCTGTGGCAGAGTAAAGGACAGAAGACAGCAAAGGACAGCAAAAGAGGCTTCTTTCCATCATGAACAACCAGCAACCAGCATGAACAACAACAGCATCATCTCCTGACAGAAGAGCAGTTTCAGTGGCAGATTACTATCACTGCCCTGCTTCACTGAAAGACTGAGCAGATCATTCCTCCCCCACGCCATGGGGCCTTTCAACACAACAGAGGGGGAGCGAGAAAAACACACACTGGACTTATTAAATTATGATGTATTATTATTATTATTATTATTAATTACGTATTATTACAAATTTGACGTGATCTGTCCCATATTTACTTATTCTTATTCTACAGTATTATCTTATTTTTCTTGTCTCTCATGTCTTGCCTTGAGTGTTTTATTTTATTTTGTGATATACTGTACAGTAAGTTCATTCTGACATTTTTGCAGCACTGCTGGAAATGTTTATTTCCCTTGGAGATATAAGTATCTATCTATCTAATGGTTGTGAGAGGCTCAAGGGTACTGTATTATTCCAGCTAATAAAAGTGGTACTTACATCTATTTTTGGTAGCGTAGACGAGGACAAGGCTCCAGGTATGTCAGGTGAATTGCTCCGCTTAGGCGACACTGTGCCAGAGTCTGACAGACGGCTCTGTGGCGTTTTTGAGAAAGCTTTCCCTTTCCTTATCGTGTCAAAGGGTTTGGGGAGGGGTGAGTGGCAGTCTGAAGAATGGAGAGGTGAGGGAACCTCGTGGGATCGAGACAGTTGTGCTGCATTTGTGATCTAGTGAGGAGGTAAACAAGCACAAGTAAGCTTTTACAAGACTTAATAAATAGTGCTTGGTGACTGACCATTGTCATATCTAGCAGGTTGTGGACCTCCAGCTGTTGGTAGACACTCTGCCGGTACTCATCCATCTCATCCTTCTTTTTCTTGGCAAGGTCATAGTCCTCCTTTTCCATAGCAGATTGCTTCTCCACATCAAATCTTGCCAAATGCTCTCCGGCCTATCAAAAAGGCAGAGAGATGAAGTCAGTCATGCGGTTTTACAATGACATTACATTGAGACGATTACACTGCAGCCATCCATCCATCCATTTCCTATACCGCTTCTGCTCTTCAGGGTTGCGGGGGTATGCTGGAGCCTATCTCAGCTGACTTCGGGCGAGAGGCAGCTGGCCATCATTCACACTCACATTCATACCTTTTAGAGTCGCCAATTAACCTAACATGCATGTTTTTGGAAAGTGGGAGGAAACCGAAGTACCCAGAGAAAACCCAAGCCGCACGGGGAAAACATGCAAACTCCACACAGAAATGCCCAAGGGAGAATCGAACCCAGGTCTTCTCGATCTCCAGACTGTTATGTGTTGGCCAACATGCTAACCACTAGACCACCGTGTGGCTCCATCCATCCAAATACCACTTATCATGTTCAGGGCCACGGGTCCAAGCTGATCCCAGCTTAATTTGTGTGAAATTGGGACTACAAAGTTCAATGGTTGCCAGTCAATCACAGGGAGATTTCTAAAAAGCTGAAGTTGTCACACAACAACTGCACAAAACACGAACCACTACCAAATTATACTTTGGCCCAAACTGTGAAATTCATGTTACCACTTTTATATGAATTTAAGATGAGAAACGACCTTTATTCCATACTTCTGAGGATGGCAAGAGTGCTGGTCAAATATACTTGTCAAGCACTCTGATTACCATGGCAACATCAGTAACTGTGAGGTGCCTTGCAAACAAGGCAAGTGTGGCTGCTATCTTGTTACAGAAAGCCTTGCCTTTTTTTTTTTTTTTTTTTTTTTAGTAAGAAGGCCAAAGAAGAGACAACCTGAGAACAGTCGCTGCAGCTGTTGAACTTATTAAGAATGTATGGTGAGCATGGTAACACTGTATACAAAACGGGTCGGCTACTGGAATCTGAGGAAGTTTAACAAGTGCTGCTTAAAGGGTGACATTACCTTGTACATGTGTAGAAAGGGAGGAAAAAACATACAACATATACATTTAAAGGGAAAATAATAATAGTAATAATCAGTTGCAGAAACACAAGTAAAAGATGACAATTATCTTCAAATGACATTAAGGTTAAAATAACGTTTTCAGCTGACTATCACCCAAATTTATTGGGAATTGCATTGTTTAAATACTGTACGCATACCTTTTTAAGATCAGCGATGGCCTGCTTCAGATATTTGGCTTGCTCATATCGCTCCTGGCACACCATGTCCTTCTTCTTTTGATCCAGCTGGCGGATTATATGGGCCACTTCCGGGTCCTGGTACATGTCAAAGGCCAGGTCGTCCAAGGGGGACATGGAATCACATTTTCTGGGGCCATAAAAAAAAAAAACAGAGAGGGCTATTTCTAGAAGGCTTTTCCCATTTATACTATTTTCCCTCCATTTTAAACAAGTCTCAGGTCCCACAATAGTGTTCTAGAAGTGTATTGGCCAAAATCTAGCCTTGCTGTTACAGTTTAAGTGCTACTAGTAAACCCTACTGGGAACACGCCGGTTTGTGTGTATGTATCTTTTTCATGCTTATAAGCTGCATTTGTCTACACACGAACAGTGTTTATCTCCAAGAAGCGCTATTATGCACTTCATCCACTTGTGACATCTACACTGTATTCCTGCACTTTAATATACTGTACTGTATCACATACTGTACAACAACGTAACATTAAGTGGACTAAAAGCTTCTCCATCTGTAGCAGAGCAACGAATAGTTGGCAGAGGTCCAGGTTGAAGATGTGTAGTGAAGCCTTTTTTTCTTTTTTTTAACAAAGCTGTCCTGCATGAAGTGATAGATGCATACACGGGGTGGGCTCATTTAGCTATGGGTGGGACAGAGCCGGTATCATGTCATTCATTCATTCATTATTTATTTTGAGCAAATAGTGTACTGTAGCAATATTAAACAATAGAATGTTTGACTTGAAAAAAGACAAAAAATAACACAAGAAATAATACATAATTAGACCTATTTGAGGCTCCAAATGGAGTGGGGAGAAGTAGAACTTATTAAATCCCAGCCCGATCGCTCAAGAGATACTTCCATGAAAACCAAAAGCTGCTTCCTTATTTACTTTGTCCTTTTTTTCTTCTTATCTTTCTTTTCCAGCAATACATCTTGCATTTACACTGATATTTACACATGTAACAGGATTTTCAATACCAACTATGGTAATAAGAATACCACAAGTGTAGGCAACATTGGACATAAATACCAGCAATGGTAAAACAAATACCACAAGGTAAGTAACATCAATGACCATCCACACAACATGAACACAGTTAAACCTCAATGTCTCTGTATTGTAACCAAACATTCTGTTTATATAGACATTTATAGACAATGGTGACTGTTTTGACATTGCTTTAGTTCAGGTCCCAGACTATTCCACAGCTTAATCCCACAAACAGACAAAGAAAAACCATGTCCATGTGGAAGCCATCGTTTGACCACCTCTTTTCTCAGAAGTGGAGCAAACACGAAGGGGAGATGATAGATTTAGTTTTTTTGTCATAAGTAGGTACTTGGCCACATACTGCGGTTACAAAACCTTTAAAAAGTTTAATTTGCATAATCGTGAGCCTTGAAACTGGTTGAGTTCCTACCAAAATAGAAGAACACACAACGCTGGCAGAGTATAGGACAATTTGACCTTAAATGCCTTATTGGTTGGCTTCCAGACTACATGGCTTTGTTGCACAGTATTACTGTCACGGGAAAAAGACACCGGGTTCATTGGCCGAGTCTTACCCTGCAAGGGTCGCATCCAAGGCAGCTTCCAGCTGAGTGCTGTTGAGGTAGTGTTCAGTCAGCTGCTCTTTGCTTGGCTGGGGGTAAACAGATGGACAAATCACACACAATGAGACACACATACAGGATATACTCTTGATGTACTGCACTACATTTCCATTAATCAAATTCTTCTGTTGTTGCTGGCTTAAAGGTGACCCTAAAATTGCCTTTTTAAGAAGATACAACATTCAAACATATATATATATATATATATATTTTTTTTTAAATTTTAGACTGTTGTATCTTCTTAAAAACTCTGATACTGTCCAAATAGTAGTTTGTGGAAACACTGGCACCTTAACCTATAGAGCAAGAGATAGCCATCGTTTATGGTGTCTTGAGGTGATGTGTTGTTTTTTTTTTTTTTAATGTTCCTTGACCATGTATGTGTCTGAAATAAAGTTGTTGATGATGATGAGTAATACAGTGTTCCCTCTTTTATCGTGGGGAATAGGTTCCTAAAATAGCCTGAAACAAGTGAAATCCGAGATGTTCCTAACTATATTTTTCGAGTTATTATACAGTATATGTTTTAAGACTGTAAAAACCTCTCACCATACACTTTAAACACTTTTCTCAGACAGGCATTAACATTTTAGCACATTTCTCTCTTGTTTAAACACTCTCAAAGTTCAAAATTCATTTGAATTTTAAAGACATAACTTATGAGATTGGACACAAGAAATTATGTGAGTCACGCATATTTCCTCTGATCATGGCTTGTCCTGGCGCCATTAGGCAGTAGAGTTTTTGTCTCCTTGTGAAAAAATATTCCTACTCCTCGTCCTCCATGAAACAAAGATTCATTTAAAGTATTCCTGGAGCCCTACAGCTGCGTAACTTCTGCCTTCATTCAGCATGTATGATCCTAGCAGCTAGCGATCATAAAACCAGGAACAGGCAGTCCTGCACAAGGAGACTTAACAATGGTCTACAGCCAATCAGAATGCATAACACAATGGGCGGGTTCTCCCTTAGCCATTCAGGACTGTTGTGGATCTATATTTACTGAGAGAACTGGACATCTGGACAAGTCTTCAACTGTCACATGAGTATACAACATCCTCTACTGGTAGCAGTAGTAAATACAATAACAGACACATGCAACAGAGCACCGATAGATCACTCTAATACGACACAAGGATGCAGAACACAATGCACGTTCACACGCTGTTAAAAAAAAAAAAACATGCAAAATTCCACTTAAAAAAATCCACAAAATCTGCAAAAAGTGATGTAGCGAGGGAAGACTGTAGTCAAAATAGTAATATAACTTTATAAGACACACTTGAGCATCATGAAGAAAAGAAGAAAAAATATGTGAATAACTGACCTCTCCAGGTGGGATCACCAGTAAGATGGAGGTGCTTAGTAAGATTAGCAGAGGAAAAACAATACACTGCTTGTTCAATGGAATCTGTGCGGGAGTGTGTCAGTGTCTTTATCGAGTGTATGTGTTGGGGGGGACGTGCATGTTTTAAGGTGTTCTCCCTACCTCAGAAGCTATCTGTCTGCAAGCCTATCTGATAACACCGACTCACTAAAGGCATCCAGTGTGATTGCATTCAAACTTCCCCTTGTATCTCATTACTGCATTCCTGACACATCAACTAGTAAAGCATGCATATACACCACATGCTATAGTATTTGTTTAGGAGTTCTCTTCAGGTACTCATTCTCTTCTATAGTTCAAAAAGTGTATGTTAGGTTAATTAAAATTGTGTATCAGTCCTGTAATTTACATGCTATCAGTTCAGGGTGTAATCAGCCTTTCCCCCAAAACCAGCTTGGATGCATCAAATATGTGGCAGGGGTAACGGATGTGTGTATAAAGTATATGAAAACATTATATAATTACCTGCACATTCACAAATACACTAATACAGTGTCATCATTACTGCTCCCATTGCTAACTGTTAATAAATGGTGTTAATGAATCCATTGTGAAGGGTTGTTGAAATTGCCAATCCTAAAAAATTTGTCAATAACTTACCAGTGGAAATATTACAATTAATAAAACAATGATGTAAGAATTTGTCTTGAATTTAGTTTCAGAAGAAGCAAATAAACGTAGAGGTTTTTATGTGCATTTCAAAATGTGCATTTCCTTCATTAGGGCGTCAAAAGTTGAAACCGCCCACACAACAAAGCGACAGCATAACAGCGCCACCCACTGCTGCAAATATGTAACTATTCAAAACGGTTAATGAGAGCACTTACCATCGTGTGAAAAGCGCTGCCATCCAGTGGCTCACCCAGCACATTAATGGCCACCAAAGAGACCTGAAATCACATTTAAATGGGAAGAAAACTGCATGGAACCCAAGCAATAACATGTCATTTTAAATTAACACTGTAGCTATCACTTTCATATCAATCTGGCATTGTTTAACTTTCAGTCTGTAGTCTGGGGCTCTGAACAAATAACATAACTGCCATAGCTACAGTACCTGATTGTAGTGATTGTGACGGTTAATATGATTCTGGTGGAAGGTTATCTTCAGATAAGTTCCGACGGCGTCTACATGGACTGATTTCAGCTCCCGAGCTCTAAAGCCGGTCTTCTCGTTGTCCGACAGAGACACATAGCTGTTGAGACAGCATACATCATTAGCTTTGTATTGTATTGTAATGTAAAATATGACAACAGGCCAGATAGTCTATTTTAATATCCTTACAGGGACAGTCATTTCTATGCCGCTTATCCTAATTAGGGTCGCGGGGGTACGCTGACTTTTTCCCAGCTGACCTCGGGCAAGAGGCGGGGTACACCCTGGACTGGTCGCCAGCCAATCGCATTAGACAAACAATCATTCACAATTTGATGGACAATTATGGGCAATTTAGAGTGGCCAATTAACCTAACATGCATGTTTTTGGAATGTGGGAGGAAACTGGAGTACCCAGAGAAAACCCACGCACGCACGGGGAGAACATGCACGAACAGAGCTGCCCAGCGGAAATTCAAACTCAGATCTGACTCCTGACTGTGTGGCCTGTGTGACTGTGTGCTAATTACTCAGCCACCGTGCAGCCCCAGTCATCAGGATATAAAATTAAAATCAACAAAACCATAAATGTCTAGATAACCTGTGGTGTAACAGTTTATAAAAATACAGTGGAACCTCTCAAGTTGACAGCAACACAATAAGGACCTCTGATTTGTTTGAATTTATAACAAAGTTTTCCTATAAAGCAGCGGTGCCCACGACTGTTTCCACTAAAAAAAGCAAACATTTGAAAAAAAATACCAAAAAAGCACAAAGAGAAAAAGCCAAAATGTTGATACTAATATCTAATAACACAAAGTCTTGTCTTTAACTACACTAGGTCTCCAACTTACGAACATCCGACTCGCGAACACTCGCGGATACGAACACAAGCCTACTGGTCTATATTTTATTAAATTTTGCCTTGTAGTCGCTCAATCAGAATTTTACTGCTACATGCTTGACCAGAAGAGGGCACTGTGACACTGCTAATGGGACCAACAGCGGTAGAGAGAAAGCTACATTGTTAGCTGTATAATACAACCCGGACAGAGTGTGTGATTAAAGTTTATGAAGAGTTAATATGCCTGCTTAATTCTACACCACCCACAGAACACTACCTCTTTTAGAAGAGTCTAACGACGACAACGATTTTTACTTTTTTCAATAACTCTTCCTCCTCCTCCACCACAATGACATATGCTCGACCACTCCACTTCAAAGGTAAATAACATTTATCATTACGTATTATTATATCATTTTTATTATTATTGTTTTTTTCATTAATTATCCTCGTTTAATATTACTACTGCATCCAAACTCATATTTACATACATACACATATACTGTATATGTATACACGTACATGTAGTACCTATATCATTGGTAATACTACCTTTTCCCCGACTTAAGAACAATTCGACATAAGAACGGTCGTCTGGAACCAATTGTGTTCGTAAGTTGGGGACTTAGTGTATATACATATATATACATACACTGTTTAAAAGAATTAGAGGAACACTCCGAAAACACATCAGATCTAAACTGGGGGAAAAATTATCTTGAATATCTTTCCTGATAATAAGTGGGTGATGTATTAGTAACAAAATGATGCCACATAATTTGATAGAAATGAAAATGATCACCCTATAGAGGGAGGAAATCAAAGACACCTCAAAAATGAAAGTGGAAAAATGATGCAGCACACTGGTCCATTTGGCTAAAATGTCATTGTAGCAACTCAAAATGATTCTCAGTAGTTTGTGTGGCCCCCATGTGCTTGTACGCATGCCTGACAACGTCGGGGCATGCTCCTAATGAGACTACGGATGGTGTCCTGGGGGATCACCTAACAGATCTGGACCAGGGCATCACTGCGGTACCTGGACGCATGGAGGAGATTCCAGGAGCAGGTAGTTACTCCAGGAGAGCTGGATAGGGCCGTAGAAGGTCCTTCAACCCTCAGCAGGATCGGTATCTGAGGAACAGGATGAGCACTGCCAGAGCCCTACAAAATGACCTCCAGCAGGCCACTGGTGTGAATGTTTCTGACCAAACAATCAGAAACAGGCTCCATGAGGGCGGCCTGAGGGCCCGACATCCTGTAGTGGGCCCTGTGCTCACTGCCCAGCACCGTAGAGCTCGATTGGCATTTGCCATAGACCACCAGAATTGGCAACTACACCACTGGTGCCCTGTGCTCTTCCCTGATGAGAGCAAGTTCAACCTGAGCACATGCGACAGACGTGAAAGGGTCTGGAGATGCCATGGAGAACATTATGCTGCCTGCAACATCATTCAGCATGACCGGTTTGGTGGTGGGTCAGTGATGGTCTGGGGAGGCATATCCCTGGAAGGACGCACAGACCTCTACAGGTTAGATAATGGCACCCTGACTGCTATTAGGTATCGGGATGAAATCCTTGGACCCATTGTCAGAACCTACGCTGGTGCATTGGGACCTGGGTTCCTCCTGGTCCACGACAATGCCCGACCTCATGTGGCTAGTGTATGCAGGTAGTTCCTGGAGGATGAAGGAATTGATACCATTGACTGGCCCCCACGTTCACCTGACCTAAACCCAATAGAACACCTCTGGGACATTATGTTTAGGTCCATCCGGCGCCGCCAGGTTGCTCCTCAGACTGTCCAGGAGCTCACTGATGCCCTGGTCCAGATCTGGGAGGAGATCCCCCAGGACACCACTCATAGTCTCATTAGGAACATGCCCCGATGTTGTCAGGCATGCGTACAAGCACGTGGGGGCCACACAAACTACTGAGAATCATTTTGAGTTGCTACAATGACATTTTGGCAAAATGGACCAGTGTGCTGCATCATTTTTTCACTTTCATTTTTGGAGTGTCTTTGATTTCCCCCCTCTATAGGGTGATCATTTTCATTTCTATCAAATTATGTGGCATCATTTTCTTACTAATACATCACCTACTTATTATTAGGAAAGATATTCAAAAATTCAAAATTCAAAAATGATCTTGAATATCTTTCCTGATCATTTTTCCCCCAGTTTAGATCTGATGTGTTTTCGAAGTGTTCCTCTAATTTTTGAGCAGTGTATATATATATATACATATATATATATATATATACATACATACTGTATATATACATATATATATGTGCATGGCTCAGATCAAGGGTACCCTTTGCTGTCTTCAACTTCACTTGAGTAGTATTTGAAATTGTTGTTCTAACAATGTGTACAATTCCTATCACTCTGACGTTTATAGAGTGAGGAAGCTTACCAAACCATAAATTAAGCCTGTTCATGTTTTTATTTTGCGCTAGCACGGCTATGTTGTAAAAAAGTGTCTATATTTGGACATTGAAATGTTACATGTAAAGCATGTCTACTTTTGTTGTGAAATAAACAATATTTTCTCTGATAATTTTGTCACGATTTCTACTTAGAATTAAAGAATGATGTCTGAAATTGGTTTCTAATGTGTTTTATTCAAATATTCTCAGTGTAAAAAAAATAACTGTTGTGTAATCATTAGTGAAAAGTACATAACCTTCGTGTCCGCCTGCCGATGAAAATTTTGAAGAACATAATTCCATGGAAAAACAAACCCCATGATGATTACAATGGTATATATTCATGGAATAATTACTCAACTCTGCAACTAAAGTGATTTTTTTTGTGTATAAAAGAGTAAAATAAGATTATTTGAACAAAATTCTAACACCGAGTGAATACCGACTTATGTACTTTACATTTAAGAAAGAGTGAACTTTGGAGGGTTGCTATGGGAAATGGAAGATGTCTCGAGCTCTGGTATGTTGGGTGTGTGTGTTTTGCAATGTTTGAAGTTTGTGTTGATAACATTACCAAGGTCTATCCAGCAGTTTAAAATTTTACATGTAACACTTGGGTACCCTTGATCTGAGCCATGCACATATACACATATATATAAATATATACATACATACATACATACATACACACACACACAGTATATTAGCTCAATCGATTAAAATATTTAATCACGATTAATTGCATTTTGTCCATAGATAACTCATATTTAATTGCAGATTTAAAAAGTTTTGATCTATAATATGTAGGGATGTAAATCTCTTCATGGTAAACGATTTCATACGCAACTACAATAACTACATCAAATTCTATGTTTTATTTTATTCAAAAAATAGTATCCAATTAGAAATCTCACAGTTTTTGCATGTTTAATGAGAGAGGAGTTTTGTCCCGCTTTGTTTGACAGTCCTTGAATGCACCTTCAAACTTTGTCCCACGCTGCACACTACTGCTACAGTACTACATACTACTATGCTGTATTTTTACCTTTTTCTTTCACCTCACATTTGGTTCCAAATGCTGATAATATGTGGGAATGCATAAAGGTTCGGTTTGAGGAACTTATTGAGTGCTAATGTGCATATTTGTTTGGTGCACAACCTCTCTGAAAAGCAAAGTCCAGGTGGATGGTGGTTTCAAAAATAATATACAGTTAGAAATCCCCCAGTTTTTGAATGCTTAATGCGAGCTGCAATTTGTTTGACCGTCCTTGAACGCACCTTCTCCCGTTCTCATACGCTGCACAAATAATACTTTATTCATCTCTAAGAGAAATTCACACAGATGGACTACTATGCTGAATTTTCACCCTTTTTCTTTCACTTCATGTTTGCTCCCAAATGTTGATATTATGTGGGAATGCATAAAGATACGATTTGATGATCTTATTGAGTGCAAAAATGCATATTTGTGGTACACAACCTCTTTGGAAAAAAGGTTCAGGACCGTAAAGCACCGTGTATAAACCGCACCCGTGTATTAACCGCACCCCCATTTTCAGGCTCATGGCGGGGAAAAAAATTTTTTTAGTTCATAAATGCTTGCCAACTCTTTCATCTCAAATCAACATGCATAAAAGGTACTAAGAAATTTCAAAAAGAAGAATAAAGGAGAAATCTGAACTTCGGCATCTAGATTTTTAATATTATGGCTAAGCACAGATTAATAACAATAATAAAAAATCAAAATAAAGAAATTTGCAATTTTCAGAGATGTTTTGATATCTTATCTTTCACTGCTTCTCTTTTTCTCTATTATTATTTTATTGCATGAATTTGAATAAACTCCAACGTTGTATTGTATTTTACATTTACAAAAGTGTGGTTTACATTTCGTGTTTCTAATTTAATGTTGTTCCTGTTGTAGTTTTACACAATACAGAATCAATAAGATAAATTACATTGCTATAATGTATGTATGTTTTACTGATGTGTTGATGACTAGCTAGTGCACTGCTAATTCTAGCTAATGCTAGCGCTGCTAGCTCTGCTACCGCTGAATTCACAGAAGCCCCAACATAGCTGTCCTCGGCTATGCCTGCCGTTAACTTGCAGCTAGTACCCAAATTTTAGCTCGTTCCAAGTTCCGAACAAAAATTTCAGGCCAGAAACGTCTCACTTCTAAAAAAAAAAAAAAAAAAAAAAAAAAAAAAAAAAAAAAAAAAAAACCTACTCTGTGACAATTCCAATCACAGCGACAGCAGATACAAATAACTTTGGTCTTGTTGCAAAAGCCATCTGTCAGGGCTTTGAAGCTAAATTTACCAATCAAAATACCCATTCTTTCTCCATTTCTGCTAATATTTTCTCCAGCTTTTAGCTACACGGTGGCTACTATGGCGTAAGCCAAGGCTCAAACAGCATATGCGCACATTAATCGCGGGTTTAAAAAAATACTGCCGTTAAAGGAAACTTCCGCGCACGTGTTAATAACGCGTTAACTTTGACAGCCCTAATATACTGCATATACATGTACTTATAGAACATATATTTTTTAGCCTTTTTGCAAAATAAAAATACAAAATGTCCCTCTGCATCCTTTCATTTTTCACACCCTTTCAGTTTGAACACCACTGCCATAGCAAATTATGAAAATTAAAATAATAATAATAAATTGTCGGGGTAAAATTGTTGTTTTTTTTTACTTAACACTTTTTTTTAACTGTACATAATAATGTTTTATAATAATGTTATAATAATAATAATAATGTTTTAAGTAACTTTTTTACCGTGGCTGACATGGGCAAACAAACAGCTCCAAACACAGAAAAGATCCAAAAAATAGTTAAAGTTAGTACCTAAACTTTTCCAGACGTATATTATTAGCTGACAATAAACATAACTAATGCGCGTGTGTGTTACGCCTTACATACTCAAAGCAGGAACAGGTGGGATATCCTAATGCTATTGTATGTTCGAATGTTAGCACCCTCTTGTCAGCTGGAGGAAACCCCTGCATATTATTTTACCGTAAGTATTATAGAGTAACCGATTTTTACAGCCAAGTGGTTAACAAAGACAAAGAAAAATTTACCATTTCATTCCGGCAACTTTCTTCTGGGCATCCCGCTCACATCTGTAAAAACAGCTATCTCTCAGGTCTGGCACCCCTGGTAGTCTGGCTAACTTCCACTTTGTTCTGCAAAGTTGCAGCATTTTTCTCATGCAGTTTTATTTGTGGTTTGTGTGTTTTTGGTTATGGTTCTTTGTTTGGTGCGTTCAGACATTTGTTGTGTGTTTGCCCCTGTCGGCCACCGTTCATTTTATTATTCTTATCATACAAAGAAGGCTTGCTGGAGGAGGTCAACTTGTCGTACAAATGTAAATATAAGTTAACCATTTGGCTGTCAAAATACCAAATTCCACTTTACAAAATGTCCATAGTCTTTCTGTTCTTGTCTGCAGTCTCACCCAAGTCTGCGAAGCTGTCCAATGATTGCTGAAGTGCTGGGTTCAGGTCGAGTGTCTCCGATGTGGAACTCCACCTTGGCTGGAATCAGGTAATGGTGGGCAAGGAGCTGCAGCTTCTTTACCCGACTTCTTTCCACCAGCTGCAGGGTGATGTGCTGAGGGTAGCTGCACAGCCTGTGAAACATGTTTAAAGTTTAAGCCTAATAAAACAACCAAGGATTCTGCAGCATTGGTGGTTTTCATTTATTGAATGAGAGCAGCAAGCATTAACGCAATAACATGCTACATATACCAAAAGAAAAACTACAAGAGATTTTGTTTTAACTGCAAAAGAACAGAGTGGAACACTCCAAACTCAAATCTTACCATTTTTTAAACAGACGTCACCAAATCTTCACCTCAGCAAGCATCTAAAGGTTTAACTTGACAGGCGTGTTTTGCTTTTTCTTTGGTTTTCCAGGTTTTTGTGAGCCACCACAGAGAAGGAAATCAGTAATGTCAAAGTAGAAAAGTGTAATGATAACCATCCATCCATCCATCCATCTTCTTCTGCTTATCCAAGGTCAGGTCACGGGGCCAGCAGCCTAAGCAGGGAAGCCCAGAATTCCCTCTCCCCGGCTACTTAGTCCAGTTCCTACCGGTGGATTCCGAGGCCTTCCCAGACCAGTTGAGAGACAGAGTCTCTCCAACATGTCCTGGGTCTTCCCCAAGGCCTCCTACCACGTGCCCTGAACACCTGCCGAGGGAGACGCCCGCGAGGCATCCTGACCAGATGCCCGAGCCACCTCATCTGGCCCCTCTCAATAGAGAGTAGCAACGGTTATACTCAGAGTCTCTCCCGGATGACAGTGCTTCTCACCTTATCTCTAAAGGAGAGCCAGCCACCCTAGGGAGAAAGCCCATTTCAGCTGCATGTACTCATGAGCTTAATCTTTAGGTCATTACCCAAAGCTCATGACCATAGGTGAGGGTAGGAACGTAGCTCGGCCGGTAATTAAGAGCTTTGCATTTCGGCGCAGCTCCCTCCTCACCACATTGAACTGATGCAGCTACAGACACTACAGACATCACACCAATTTGCCTGTCGATCTCGCGTTCCATCCTTCCCTCATTGTGAACAAGACCCCAAGATACTTAAACTCCTCCACTTGGGGAAGGAGCTCATCCCCAACCCGGAGATGGCCCTCCACCATTTTCTGGGTGAGAACGATGAACTCGAACTTGGAAGCCCAGAAAAAAAATCATCTACAAAATGTGGAACCAACCCCAATCCTGCAGCCATCAAACCAGATCCCCTCAACGTCCTGACTGCACCTAGGAATTCTGTCCATAAAAGTAACGAACAGAATCGGTGACAAAGGGCAGCCCTGGCGAAGTCCAACCCTCACTGGAAGCAAGTCTGACTTATTGCCAGCAATGCGAATCAAACTCTGACACCAGTCATACAGGAAACCAACAGCCTGAATTAGGAGGTCCAGTACCCCATACTCGTACAGTACTCCACACAGAATTCCTCTAGGAACATGGTCGAATGCCTTATCTAAGTCAACAAAACACATGTAAACTGGTTGGGCAAACTCCCATGAACCCTCAAGGACCCTGAGAGTGCAGAGCTGGTCCACGGTTCCATGTCCAGGACAAAAACCACACTGCTCTTCCAGAATCGGATATTCAACTATCCGACGGATCCTCCTCTCCAGAACCCCTCAATAAACCTTACCGGGAAGGCCCAGAAGTGTGACCACCACCCCGGTATGCCAATCTAGAGGCCTCGCCCCCAATGTCCATGTGATGCTGCAGAGTCGTGTCAACCAAGACACCCCAAAAGCATCCAGGGCCTTAAGAAACTCCGGGCGGATCTCATCCTCCTTCAGGGCCTTGCCACCAAGGATCTTTTTGACCACCTCGGCAACCTCAGCCCCAGAGATAGGAGAGCCCACCATGGAGTTCCCAGGCACTGCTTTCTCAATAGAAGATGTGTTGGTGGGATTGAGGAGCTCTTCAAAATATTCTTTCCACAGGTCCATGACATCTCAAGTCGAGGTCGAGTCGGTGTTGACGGTGCATTGCTTCCCCCTCCTGAGACAGCAGATGGTGGTCCAGAATCTCTTTGATGCCGTCCGGAAGTCGTTCTCCTCCCATGGCTGAGTTTTTGCTTCAGCGACTGCCAGGGCCGCAGACAGCTTGGCCTGCCAGTACCTGTAAGCTGCCTCCCCTCCTTCTTCAGCTTGACGGCATCCCTCACAACAGTCAGGACCCTTCCCCCAACTCAAAGGCAGAGGGAAACTACTCGTTCACCGGGCTCTGAGGCAAGGGGCGTGCCAACCCTGCTCGTCGCCTCCCACTGCTGGCAACGCCAGAGCGAAAAAAATTCCAGCCCCTCTGGAGAGGACTGGTTGAGTCCGACTATATCTAGCCGGAACTTCTCCACTTCCCCACTAGAGAGGTGACATCCCACGTACCAAGAGCTGATTTCTGCAGCGAAGGATCAGACTGCCAAGGTTCCCCCTTTCGGCCACCACCCAGCTCGCTCTGCACCCGACGCCTTTGGCCCATGGGACCCATGATGCCTCTTTGGGCTTTGCCCGGCCGGGCCCCATGGGTGCAGGCCCGGCCAGCAGACATTCGCCATCCTGTCCTACCTCCTGGCCTGGCTCCAGAGGGGGGCCCCAATGACCGGCATCCAGGCGAGGGAAAATTAGGTCCATTGTTTTTTGTCCTCGTTGGGGTCTGTTGGGCCACTCTTTGTCTGGTCCCTCCCCTAGGAACTGTTTGTCATGGGTGACCTCACCAGGGGAATAAAAGCCCCCAACAACTTGGCTCCTAGGACCATCAGGATACGCAAACTCCTCCACCACAATAAGGTGGGGACTCAAGAAGGAGGTAATGATAAACACAGAATCTAAAATTGTACTAACTGACTTATTGCAACATAGGAAAGCGATACACGTCTCTGTCATAGCTGTTCAGTATAAATATGACTAAAGGAACAATAAGTCAACATTCATAATAAAAGTATACCTCAAAGTGAACAGCTTTAGTCTTGATGTGAAGAGACTCACACCCCAAATTAAATAAACTGCAAAAGAAGAGTAGAGTGCAACCTTCTTATTGCAAAATAAAGATCTCACAATTTGGAAAATAATGCCTCAAAAATCACATAAACATGAAAGACATCAGCAAATACACAACAAAAATATAAATGCAACACTTTTGTTTTTGCTCCGATTTTTTATGAGATGAACTCTCAGATCTGAAACCTTTTCCACATACACAATATCACCATATCTCTGAAATATTGTTCACAAATCTGCCCATTGTTGTGTATGTGATGAAGATGGCTGCGACCCTCACATCTTCATCCCCTGTGGAACACGTCCGTAAACAAGATGGTGAAGATGCTTGCAGCGGATGCATCTTCATCACATACACACCACTGGACAGCTGATAGCGCGCATTAATACGACGACAGAGAAAGTAAAGCTGAGCAATTTGTGAGGTCTTATTTTTTCGAGGAGACATTTTTGTCACGCAAATGTATTACTCTTTTGAATGCATATTGTTTTCAGAAGCCAAACTTTTTACTTAAGTAAACCCAGCAACTAACCGGAACTGCGTTTCTCATCACCAAAATCCAACCAGAAGTGGGCTCATGGGACCAAGTGGGGAGTAAGTCACTGTTGACAGACTACACTGCTGATGGGGATGTCATACAGCTTTTTGTCAAAAAATCAGAACTATCCCTTTAAGAGCTGTGCCAGCGTCATGCCACACCTGCCTTCTTGCTTGTTTGCTTAAGTCAGCTGGAAAAGGCTCCAGCTCAACCGTGACCCAGACATGTGGAACAGAAAATGGATGGATAGACATTATTATAATATACTATACTATGTTTGCCTACTTTTTTGCTACATGTACAGCCTTATTAAGGCACCTTGAAAGCTTCAAGGTCTCACTGTATAATATTCCATAAAGGCAAGACAAATGGTACAAGTAAACAGTGTTTTCTTGATGTACTTACTTGCTAGATCTCCACCCGCTGACAGTGGGTGCATGGACCATGAGCTCTTTAGCACTGAAGTTGTCCTCATGACTGGAAGAGCTGACCACAATAAATCCTATTTTCCTGGGCATCCCTCCACTTTATACTGAAAGAAGACAAGCACATTCGTGAATGTAGGGATGCTCCGATCAGGATTTTTTGCTGCCCATTCCGATCATTCATGAGTGAAATCAGATGATACCAATCACATAGATTAAGCATAAATTTCGTAATTTATTTATGATTTGTGCTATTGGCCAGAGGGGCCGTATAATGGGGGAAGTTGGCTGAATATGTCATTCATGGATAACATATTCACATTATTTTTAATGTTGTGGGTGACAAATCCAAGATATTTTGTATAATGTGTGCAGAGCCTTGCGGCATGTATTAATCCTTAGTTCCAATCATGTTGATGGTTTTCTAGTTCAGCAACACTGTATGAATTGATGTTCTAACTTGAGAAAGAATGGTAACATTTTTGACAGGAGTTACAGGGGCAAACTGTCAACTGCTCCTAAAGACAACATGGCTGAGCCCTAGCTCAGGCTGTAATAGCTGTGTTGTGATGGCGTTTTGACCCACTCCAAACAATCGACTTGACTTATAAACGTCTTTCACTTCGATTTAGACAGTTTTGACTAAGAAGCAAAAATAATATTTTTGGTGCGTTCTTATAAAGCTTACCGCGAACATCACCGTAATGTTGACAGCTCGTGGACGCGTCCGAGCTCCATAACCACTCGCGGACATGCGCAGTAGGAAGTCGCAATGGATTGTGGTCAATTAAGTTTTTGTATGAAACTTCCTGGTGCGTTGGTTTGACCGGATATATATATTTTTTTAACTTCAAAATAAAGCTACAATAAGGCTAAGGTGGAGAAATTAATGCCCCCGAGCTAGAGAAAAGCAGCGCAATTTGAAGTAGACTGTCCATACAGAACAGCAGCTCGGTGTTTCTCTTTTTCGGGGTAAACATGATAAACAGTATCTCTATCCCCATGTATTGTCTTTTTTTTTTTAAAAGCTCTTAAACGGAAGCAGTGGAATTCCGAGAATAGGCAACATGGACGATATGAAAACATGGCCAGAAGTAGAGAAAGCAGCGACAGAAAAGAGACGAGAGCTGGTTTTGCAAGGTGCAGCAGCCGACAAGAAGATTTCCACACACGGGGGCCTTACGCCTGCCGTTTATTCCCTCACGCTGCTGAATTATCTGGAAGTTAGTCAGTGTCCGAGTTTGACAGAGCTTCACGACGACATCCAGCATCTGAGCAACCTTCAAAGTCTCATCCTGTGCAGAAACAAACTGGCCTGCATACCGGATGTCATCGGCAGCCTCAAGTCCCTTAAAGTTCTGGACGTTTCGGTTAATAACCTCAAGTTTTTGCCAGAAGGGGTCGCCCAGCTACAGGAGCTGACCACTTTAAATGTTAGCTGCAACAGCCTGGAGGCTCTCCCGAACGGGTTGAGCCACTGCACCAAACTCTCCACCATAAACGTCTCCAAGAACCGCATCGCTGGCTTCCCCGAGGATCTCTACTCGGAGCGCTTGGGTCTTCTTAGCACCCTGGTCGCCTCGGATAATGCCATCGTTGAGCTGAGCAGAGATATTCACATGATACCTGCTCTAAAGGTAGACTCAATGTGCATAGAGACAGCTTTCATCTTTCTGTCAATGCAAAATGTGTAATACTGTATTATGCTGGTACTTAGCAGAAGTATTGCACTGACTAGTGTACATTATTCTGCACCCACAACTATACGATAAACATATTGTTAAATTACATAATCAAAATTAATCCTAAAAACATTATTATTACAAAAACGTTATAGAATTAGGTGAATCATGTTTCAATTCTGAAAATAAATTTGGAATTTTATAACAAAGTTGTAAGAAAATGAAAATAAAATATATTAGAAGACTTATTTATGAGAATGAAGTCGTAATATTATGACAGTTGTGTCATTTGACAAGAAAGTCATAATAGAAGAAAAAAATACTATGAGACTCCTCTAAGTCATAACGTTAGGCTGAAAAGTCATATTACAAGAAAAAAAAATTTGCAAGGAAAAGGGCATAATTTTATGAGAATAAAATTATAAATACTATGCTTATAATTTTTTTACAATATTTTTTTAATGTATATAAATAAAGCCATAATATAAATATCGTTATTGTGTCATAACAGGACAAGGAAAAAAAGTTGTGATTTTACAAGCAAAAAGGCATACCTTTAGGAAAATAAAGTCATATCTTGATGAATGTCAAAATATTGTAAGAAAAATGTCCTGAAGTTGTGATTTTATAAAAAAAAAAAAAAATAGTACAGTCGTAATACGCCTACTGGGGGAAAAAAAGTTTTACTTTACAAGAATAAAGTTGTAACATGATGAGAACCAAGTCATAATATTCAAATAAAAATGTTTTACTATGAAGAGAAAGATACAATTTTACAAGAAAAAAAAATCACAATATTCAGTATATAGAGTACCAGTCATAAGATTGGAGACATGTTTTCATCCAATAAGATGCAAAAGTGGTACCATATATAGTAGTATATGTTTTTTCACTGTTGTGAAATGAATGTGATTATTTTTTTTCTGCTCATGCCCATCCTTGCAGTTGCTGGATCTCTCCAACAACAAGCTGAGCGAGATCCCATCTACTCTGAGCGACTGCCCCAAGCTAAAGGAGATCAACTTCAAGGGCAACAAGTTGAACGACAAGCGCCTGGAGAAGATGATGAATGGCTGCCAGACCAAGTCCATCCTGGACTACCTCAGAGGGAAAGGGAGGCATGGCGAGGAGAGCGGTGACGTGGATGGAGGGCGCAACGCTGACAAAAAGAAGAGGCAGCAGCAGAAGAAGAAGAATAAGACAGAAGGAGATGATGATGAAGTGGCAGAAGTGAACAAGATGGTGGTGAGGATTCTCCATGTTTCTGACGCTCCTGCCACTCTCACGGTCAGAGTGAGTGCAGAGGTGAAGGATGTGCGGCCTTACTTCGTGTGCTGTGTGGTCAGAGGCTTGAACCTCAAGTCTGGGAACGCTCTCAAGAGGTTTCTGATTGCCCAGGTAAGCCTACAGCAGGGGTGTCCAAACATTTTCCACTCAAGGCCGCATACTGAAAAAACAAAGGTTGCAGGTGCCGCTATTACATTTTCTAAATCAACCCATGTAGGTACACCAAATGTTTTTTATATTTAAAGAAAAAAACAGCCTGCATCTCAGCTTTGTGTTATCGGTGACAAAGCGTATTATTTATATAAATTGTTAACATGAACCTTGTTTCCAGTTTTTTTATTGTTACAAATATTTCAACTTTCTCCTTGTACCTCCATTTTTCTCATAGTATTACGACTTTATTCTCATAATAGTTTGACTTATTATTGTAATAGTCAAACTTTTTCTCAACCTAATTTTCCAAGAATTACACATTGTTTCTCATATTGCAACTTTTTCCCTTTAATATTTCAAATGTATCCTGTTGTTTTCTCTTAATATTATAACTTTCCTCTCTTCATATTTTGTCTTTATCTTTGTAAAATTCCTGGTCTGTTATTTTTATTTTTATTTTAACATTTTTGCTGTTTGTTTGTTTTTTTCATATTAGAATGTGTGGCAAGGGCCAAATAAAAAAAAAAAAAAAAAAAAAAAAAAAGCTGCATGTTAGAAATGGCCCCGTGGCGCACTTTGGACACCCCTGGCCTACTGGGATGATTAATGTAGCGATTTTTGTAAAACACAAAAGCCTTGCAGCAACCAGCAGAGGGCACCATTCATTCAGGCATATTATTCGGAGAATTGAGTCATAGTCACAGAAAAAATGATTAGACCACCCTTGTTTCTTCAGTATATTGTTAATTTTAATGCCTTATACAACCAAACGTATTTTAGTTTGGACAAACATCACAATGGCAACAAAAATGGCTCATAATAGTTTTTTGGGGGGCAGTACAATGCTATAGCTATTCACGTAAGAACTTAAGTGATTTCGGTTATCAAGAAAACCATGGAAGTTGCTAGATATCAGCTCTTAAATTAAACTCTTATGAGCTATATTTGTTATCATCATTATATTTGTCCAAACAAATGTACCTTTAGTTGTACCAGGCATTAAAATGGATCAATAAACTGAAGAAACAAGGGTGGTCTAATGATTTTTTCCATGACTGTAGATGAAAAAAAAATTCCTTTATTTAATGAGATTGAATTCCTAATTGATTCATGTTACAAGAAAAAAATGTCAATATTATGAGAACAAAATAACTGAGAATACGGTGTAGAATTAATAATTATAGTATTGTAGATACGTTCAAATATACAACACAAGTCACAATTTTACAAGATAAAAGTAATTCTTTTATGAGAATGAATAATGAAAATGTAATGGTTTTTCATGAAAAGTTATGAGAAAAAAGAAATTTACAAGAAAAAATGTTATTTTACAAGAATAAAGTCATAGTACTAGAAGAAGAAAATATATAATAATCAAAATACAATAATCCTATAAGTCGTAAAATTAAGAAAAGACATAACAGCACAAGAAAAAAGTCAATTTTCAGAGAATATTTTATTTTACATATTCGTAGTCTTAACCCAAATATATAAGACAAGATATACAACGAGGGATGCTCCGATCGATTGGCCACCGATCAAAATTGGGCGATTTCTGTGAAAAAGCACGTGATAGAAATTTGCCTATTTATACCTTTCAACGACAATCACAAAAGCCGATCACCTCTGGTTTGTACTATTGCAGTCTGTAGCGAGCATCTCCCACCCACTTCCCTTCACATTGCACAGGCATGCCAAACCAAAACAATCACGTCTGCTGTGTGGAACTTGCACGTCGTTTGTGAGAGTGATATAAATTTTTCACCCTGCAAAACGTGCCTCAAAAATATCTTGCTGGAGTAGCATGTTAAAAAGCTTTCATTTAATACGGAATTTGAAGAACAAACTTGATGGAATATGGTGAGTTTCGAAGCTCATGATGTGATCATCAGTCATTCAGCAGCTAATGTAGCCAAAACGCTGGACAACACTTGCCCGTATGTGCTTGACAGTCCAAAGTCTAAAGCAAATAACCCGAAAAATAATTTAATTTGTGGCACTAGATGACTAGCCTCTCTCAGTGGTGGAAGACACTGGGTTTACCGACTGCTCTCTCACTTGAAACCCCGCTGCATGATACCTGGAAGTCCTGCTAGAACCCCATCAAATTATGTACTCTCACATCCAAAGTCTGCTTAAAAAGGCCTCTCGTCCTCTGTAAGAACACTAGTGATATATGTTCTCTTGAAAAAGTCAAATATGTTTTTATCTCAATGAGGCTGATTTTACAGTTATCTTTTTCATATCATATAGCCAATAGTTGGGGTGCAACCAGAAATTCTGGGCCCCATGAAAAAAAAAAAATCCTGTTGTTCCCCCTTATACGGCCCCCCTGGCAAATACCACTAATCATAAATAAATTACGAAATTTACACTTAATCTATTTGATTGGTATCAGCTGATTTCACTCATGAACGATCGGAATGGGCAGCAAAACCCCTGATCGGAGCATCCCTCCA
This sequence comes from Dunckerocampus dactyliophorus, assembly GCF_027744805.1. Classification (NCBI taxonomy): domain Eukaryota; kingdom Metazoa; phylum Chordata; class Actinopteri; order Syngnathiformes; family Syngnathidae; genus Dunckerocampus; species Dunckerocampus dactyliophorus. The sequence goes on along the minus strand of NC_072819.1, from coordinate 23,274,900 downwards.
CTATAACGCTACTAATGCCACCCCCAACTGCCCCCCCCCCAAAAAACAGACAAAACTTCATGAGGAAATATGTGGAAAGAGGACCATTGCCACCATTGCTACTCATGATGTGCAGCTTCTCAAACATCCCCTGGTGTATGAGGCCAAACCTCCCACACAGCTAAAGGTAGGCTCACATGAGTGTTCACACAGATTTCTATCCAATTGTCATGAGATTCAAATTCACCAGAATTCTCCTTACATAGTTGATAATTGCCTCTGAAAAAGTGTTCTCCTCATGTCTTGTCAAGATTGTGCCGCTAGGTCGGAAGGAGATGACAGCCGTGGAGCTGATAAGACATCTTCAACTGGAGGCAGACGAGCTGAGGAAGCAAAAGAAAAGGCAGAATGTCACTGGCCTCCACAAGTCAGTCACAGAACAATTAATGGTCCCTTATTGCACTATTTTAAAACAATTTTAAATAGAGGTCCCTCAATGGTACATTTAAAGTGTGTTGTCTCCGACAGTGTGTGTTCGAGAAGTGCTGTTGTGCACTTTCTCTACTTTCGCCACTGTAACGCTGCACTTGTCCAACATAATAGATGCTATATATCACATACAGTGGTGTAAAAAGTGTTTTCCCCCTTCCTGATTTCTTTTTTTTTTTTTGCATGCTTGTCACATTTAAATGTTTTAAATGTTTCAGATCAAACAAAAAAATATTTTTAAATTAAATTATTACATTATACATTAAATATTAGTCAGTGACAATACAACTGAACACAAAATGCAGTTTTTAAATTGAACTTATTATTAAGGAGGGAAAAATCCTACAAAACCTACATAAAAAAGTGACTGCCCTGTTAAAACATCTGTCCATCCATTTTCTATACCGCTTCTCCTCATTAGGGTCATGGGGCATGCTGGAGCCTATCCCAGCTGACTTCGGGCGACAGGCGGGGTACACCCTAGACTGGTTGCCAGCCAATCGCAGGGCACATATCGACAAACAACCATTCACACTCACATTCATACCTATTCAAGAGATTCAAGAGAGTTTTATTGTCATGTGCATAGTATGGACAATTTAGAGTCGCCAATTAACCTAACATGCATGTTTTTGGATGTGGGAGGAAACCGGAGTCGCCGGAGAAAACGCAAGCATGGGGAGAACATGCAAACTCCACACAGAAATGCCCAAGGGAGAATCGAACCCAGGTCTTCCAGATCTCCAGACTGTGTTGGCCGACATGCTAACGACTAGACCACCGTGCGGCCCTGTTACAACATAACTGAGATTAATTGAGATCTGGCAGTAAAGCTGTGGGACTCCAGCGAACCACAGTGAGAGCCCATCCATCCATCCATTTTCTATACCGCTTCTTCCTCATTAGGGTCGTGGGGCATGCTGGAGCCTATCCCAGCTGACTTCGGGCGACAGGCGGGGTACACCCTGGACTGGTCGCCAGCCAATCGCAGGGCACATATAGACAAACAACCATTCACACTCACATTCATACCTATGGACAATTTAGAGTCGCCAATTAACCTAACATGGATGTGGGAGGAAACCGGAGTCGCCGGAGAAAACGCATGCATGGGGAGAACATGCAAATTCCACACAGAAATGCCCAAGGGAGAATCGAACCCAGGTCTTCCAGATCTGTGTTGGCCAACATGCTAACGACTAGACCACCGTGCGGCCCTGTTAAAACATAACTGAGATTAATTGAGATCTGGCAGTAAAGCTGTGGGACTCCAGCGAACCACAGTGAGAGCCATTATTCACAAATGACGAAAACATGGAACAGTAGTGAACCTTCCCAGGAGTGGCCAGCCAACCAAAATTACCCCAAGAGGTCACAAGACCCCACAACAACATCCACAGTACTGCAGACCTCATTTAAGATCAGTGTTCATGGCTCCACCATAAGAAAGACACTGGGCAAAAACGGCCTGCATGGCAGAGTTCCAAGACAAAATCCAATGCTGAACAAAAAGAACATTAAGGCTTGTCTCAATTTTGCCAGAAAACATCTTGATGATCCCCAAGACTTCTCTGGTCTGACGAGACAAAAGTTTAACTTTTTGGAAGGTGTGTGTCCAATTAAATCTGGGTGTAAAAGTAACGCCACATTTCAGAAAAAGAACATCATACGAACCGTAAAATATGGTGGTGGTAATGTAATGGTCTGAGAACTGTTTTGCTGGAAGACTTGCTGTGATAAATGGAACCATGAATTCTGCTTTCTACCAAGAAATCTTGAAGGATAATGTCCGGCCATCTGTTTGTGACCTCAAGCTGAAACCAATTTGGGTTCTGCAGCAGGACAATGATCCAAAACACACCAGAAAGTCCACCTCTGAATGGCTGAAGAAAAACAAAATGAAGACTTTGGAGTGGCCTAGTCAAAGTCCTGACCTGAATCTTATTGAGATGCTGTGGCATGACCTTAAAAAGGCGGTTCATGCTCGGAAGCCCTCCAATGTGGCTGAATTACAACAATTCTGCAAAGATGAATGGGCCAAAATTCCTCCACAGCGCTATAAGAGACTCATTGGAAGTTATCGCAAACGCGTGATTGTTTGCTGATCTGAAACATTTAAGTGTGACAAGCAAATACTAGCAAAAAAAAAAATCAGGAAGAGGTCAAACACTTTTTCACACTACTGTACATCAACATAACATTAAGGAGTGGGGCAGGAGGACATAAATGTTATTAAGACTAGCATAGCTGTGTGAGCTACAATGCTAACATTACACTTACATTTTAACAGCAACATCATACTAGTTTTGGCTTTTCGCTAAAGGGAAAAAAAACAGCATACAATACTGTATACAGTGTGTGTGTGTATAATATATGTGTATGTAATCACAGATTACAGATCCGAGCTGCCTGACGGATAGTTGGCAGAGCTCTTTTTGCTTATTGACTTCATGAAAATCCGGAACTTCAAGCCTTTTCTCTTCTCTCAAAAGTGGAGCAAAGAAGGGAGGGAGATCATAGATTTTTCTCACATTTGGTGGTCATAAACGGGCTCCAGGGACACATTCGTGTTATAGCTTTATTAAAAAGTCACTTTTGCATAATAGTGGACCTTTTTAAGCATACTGAAAACCCAATTTATGCATGACACATTACAACTTATCTCAGTATTTACTATTGCATAATTACCATCTTCTTGTAGATACCTGCAGCTTCTGCAAGGAAAAGCGCTGTATCCCTGCCTAGTGGACGCAGAGGGACATGTCATCTCATTCCCTCCTATCACAAACAGTGAGAAAACCAAGGTATGTGATTTATATTTCAACAATTATATTTTTTATTCTGGGTTGGAGCTACAGAAATTTCAACAACTTGAGCCAGAAACCACCTCAGACATTATTACTGTATATCCTCAACAGATCAAGAAGACAACCAAAGAGTTATTCTTGGAGGTGACGAGTGCAAGCAGCCTGCAGATCTGTAAAGATGTAATGAACACGCTGATTGCAGTAAGGTTTCTCTACTTTTTTTTTTCCCCCAACAACCAAATACAGTGGAATCTCCACAGTTGTACACAATACATTCTGTGACGCTGGTTGTTCTCAAAGTTGTTCCAATTCAATTCAAATTCTTTAACTGTATTAGCAATATTTGAGGTAACATTCTTAAGTGTCATATATATACACCGAGACATAAACTACAATACAATACAAGTAAAATAAGGTAAAACTACTCACTCTTTGATGATGCCTGATGATCTGCTTGGTAAAATTACTGAGTATGAAATTAATTTCTGTTGAGAAGTCAAACTCTTGTCTTCTAAGTTCCATCCCATTTTTCCACTTTGCCATCACCGGTACTCTTCTGTGACAGCGTCACAAAAAGAAGTCACACATATTTGCTCACTTCGTGCAGGATGTTGATTTTATTTAATTTTTTTACTGCATATTTTTTCGAAAAAAAAAAAACTCCATTGTAGCAATGCTAATATTGTTGCATGTTAATGCTACTTTTGTACAACTGGGCTTTAATTTTTTTATTTAAGCTTGACAATATTCCAAAGCCTCATATCTCATATTAGCGCTGGGCGATATATCAATATTATTAAAATATCAATATTTCTTGTAAGCACGATATCAAAAAAACATATCGTTCATATCTATATGGACTGGATTTGCACTGTTATCGTGTATCTTGATGCGGAGGTCTCACTCATCACTGTGCTGTTTGTGCAGCGCTCCTGATCGGGGCTCCTGGCCGCCCCCGTCCGTGCATAACAGAGAGGAGGGGCGCCGCAGAAGCCCCATAAAAATGAAGGAAGCGACAAGTTCCGGTGTTGCCACCGACTCAGTCCCTAAATCTGGTGACATATTTGAACAAAAGCGACTAGCAACAAATCTAGCTACGTACTTTTTCTGGCGTCGTTGGAGAGTTTTCTGGTATTTGGGGACTCAAACGTGAAAGTAAAACTCCCGCTGCATCCTCAAGGTGTTGTAGAGCGGAATCTAAAACATAAATGTTTCTTAATCTTCATTAAATTACTACTCATTACAATCAAGCCTCATTGAGACTCGGTCACTTACCTGTCAGTGTGTCAAAACGTGTGATGGCAGAGTGTTGTGTGATAGGTTAAACAAGTAGTCCTAACTACATGTTAAAAAGTGGAAGCTCGAGGCGAGTCTGGATGTAATTATTTTGAGAGGTGCTAGCCGAGATAAAATAGTGAAATTATTTTATTTTGATGAAGTGATTGCCAATTTTAAATGAACAAACTAAGAATCAAGTTTATTTGTAGTTCTAAACGTAATGAAGATGTTTTCACTCAATTTTTTGTCTCCTACAAGGTTCTCCTTTCTAAAAAAATAAAAAAAGTATTTTTGAGTTGCTTCTGACATTTAAAAATTTCCTCTTAAACGGGGCTCTTTATTTCATATGTTGTTTTTTTGTGCTTTTGGTTTTAGCTGAGTATTTGAGCATAGCTAAAGGTTTGTCATAGAGACGATTGCTGAGTATATTTTACTCTATTTATTTAAAAAAGAAAAGAAAATGGACTATTTTATTTTAGCGGCTATTTTTCGGTCACATTTTTTTATGAAACAACTTTGCATGCACTTCTCCCTGAGCTACAACCTTAGCATGGTGGGGGAGTTTGCGTGTCCCGATGATCCTAGGAACTAAGTTGTCGGGGGCTTTTAAGCCCCTGGTAGGGTCACCCATGACAAACAGGTTCTAGGTGAGGGACCAGACAAAGAGTGGCTCAAAAGACCCTAATGAAGAGACGAAAACTTTGGACCTGTGACCTAGTCACCGGTGCCCCCCTGAGGAGCCAGGCCTGGATGTGGGTCCCGGCCGGGCACAGCCCGAAGAGACAACATGGGTCCCCCCACCAATGAGTTCACCACTCATAGGAGCGGCCAAAGGGGCTGGGGTGCATAGTGAGTCCGAATGAGTCATGTTCCGGGCCTCCATTGTCGAGGCGGCCGATCAGAGCATGGAGCCATAAGGTTGTTGGTGCCTGTCGTGGCAGTAATCCTAGAACCTCTTTGCAGACACCAGTGGTAAGGGATGCCATCAAGCTGAGGCTATCCCCCCTTTTTGACTAATGGAACTCCAGAGGCAGCTGACTGGTGCCGGTAGGCCGAGCTATGTGCTGCTCTGGCAGCCGCTGAGACAAAAATTCAGACATGCGAGGAGTTCGGAGAAGCCATGGAGAACGACTTCATGATGGCTTTGAAGAGATTCGGGACCACCATCTGCCGACACAGGAGGGGGAAGTGGTGCACAGTCAACACCGTGTACATTGGGGGCGGTACATCTGGATTGGCAGAACGGGGTGGTGGTCCCTATTTTTAAGAAGGGGGACCGTAGGGTGTATTCCAACCATCGTGGGATCACACTTTTCAGCCTTCCCGGTAAGGTCTACTCAGGGATTCTGAAGATCCGCCGGATAGTTGAATCTCAGATTCAAGAGAAGCAGTGTGGTTTTCGCCCTGGTCGTGGAACTGTGCACCAGCTCTAAACTCTCGGCAGGGTCCTTGAGGGTGCATGGGAGTTTGCCCAACGAGTCTACATGTGTTTTGTGGAGTTGGAGAAGGCATTCGACGTTGTTCCTCAAGGAATTCTGTGGGGAGTACTTCCTCTTCAACACTTCCCTCCTGTTTTATCACGAGTTATTTGTTGAATTCAATGGTGTTTCTGGCCTTCTTTATCAAATTGCTGGCACTCGCAACTTTCTTTGGCTCTATTTTGGGTTATTGAGGTGAGAAACACTATTTAATTCAAGAAATAATGGCAGAACAGGAAGTTGTTGTTGAAAAGGCGTTGCTCTCGCTGCCACACTGTGTCTTTGTGAACAGTCAGGTGAAGAATAACGTCTTCAGTGAAGGTAAAAGTAACCTTAAACGCTTTTACCCCTTTCATTCATCATTTATATGGATTTATATGCATTTCAAATTGTTTTCTGCATGTAAAACTATTTTGTGTTTACATTTTTGGCTTTCTGGAATTGATTAAAAAAAAAAAAAGCAAAAGACAATTAATGTGAAAAATCGGTTTGGTTAGCGTCCGTTTCGGTTCGATTTGGACCTTCTGGAATAAATTAATGATGCTAACCAAATTTCCACTGTACCTCTTTCCTCACAGAAAATGGCCGAGTTGAACAAGTTTACAGCCGAGCATCAGGAGGAGGCGGGGTCCGGCGGAGAAGGGGACATCACACCACCGGACCAGGCAGCCGGTGCAGATGCCTCCTGTGAACTGACCGTCCAGCAGGTTCGAACGGTCGACCAGGATGGCAACCTGAAGGTGGTCTACCCATCTAAGACTGACCTCTCAAGCAAAGACATCCCTAACTTAACTGTCATTTGGTAGTCTTAACGAAAGATGAATATTACAGCACTAAGAATACATTTGCCACAAAGTAACAAAAACATTTGCTTTTATTAAAGAAAAAATTAAATTAAAGTGTAGCTTAGTGACATTTTTGACCCTTGTATGTTTTTTTTCCACCACAAATACTAAAATCAATAAATCAATTACCCTCTTCCCAAGCCTTATTGATGAATCATTTGTCATAAGAATATGTAGTCTAAAAGTACATTTTTTGCTGTTTGCAGCATATTGTCAAACAGTAAATATAACAAAGACCTGAATAAAGCATATTGCATAAATACAGGACAGGGAAAAGTCAGATCATGCCCAAAATCAAAAATGTATAGTTACACTCTGGACTCTGTAACAACAATGCTATGGAAGCCATCCCCCTATGTTTACTGAGCATTGTTGGGTCAGACCCCAGGATCTGCAAAAAGCACAAATACATTTTTTTTTTGTAGTTTTCTGTAATTTATGAGACAGGTAGGATCAATAAATACAATAAAATATAAATGTAGAAATGAACACCACAAAAGAGCATCTTAATATTATCTTAGCACCAGTCAAAATCTAGCTCACAGATGCTAAATACTACAGTAGTAGGCTACTATCTACTTACATTCACACGTGTAAGCAACCTCCAGGTACTTGTAGGTGCCCACACAAGGGTCTCCAAAGACCGCGTTGCTTGCTCTGATGGTGCAGCTGTTTTTTCCATTGCAACTGTTTAACAAAGAGGAAGTGTTGGCTTACAGGAAGTGAGCACATATTGGCAAAATCTATCCTCCAATTTGTGGTAATTGTGTTGCAAACGTGTGATCTGGTTTTCAAAATAGTAGCAATGAATTTGTTGGAGAAGGAAATGACCACACAGAACTGACCTGACCGCTTTAAAGCCCTGTAATTGTTATATTTGCGATGTCTTCCCCAGGCATGCAATCGTACCTGTTTGCAACAAGTGTAGAAGGCCTCGAGCATTCAGCATTTTGGACCTGAGTTGGAGGTCTTTTGTATGTGCATGTGGTCCGGTCACGGCGTCCATAGTCGGCCCCGTAAACAAATATAACTTGTCCAACATCTAATGTAAAAGACAGTTGTAATGTAAACAGGATGAAAATGTGGGGTGGCCAAAACATCCAGAGGTGAGAAAGTGGTAGCAGGAGTGCAGATATCAATGGCCAAGTTGGTAAAGAAAATAGAGATGATGAGGTGATGAGTAGGTATGGAGTTGAGGACAAGAACATGGAAGGACAGATTTTGCAAAATGAACGGAAATTGCTGTGGTGAACACGTTTGCAGAAGATGTAACCTGAAGGAAATTGGTGTCTTCATAAACCAGTCAAACAAGTAATAAACAAGTCAGTCTTACCACAAAACAAATGTGCCAAAGAGTCCTCACATGCCAGGACACTAACTGGTCAAATCAAATAAAACACGTTAGCTATCATGTGATCCAAACTGTTTACAACGTACATGCTGGAGTTTCCACACATACTCGCTGGCAAGCAGGTGAAGTTGGTCTCCAAATATTTAAAGGTGCCAACACAGGGATCAGGAGTACGAAAAACGTTGATGTTCAGTTCACAGCTTTTCTTGCCATTACATCTGCAGACATGATCATGGAAAAACTGATACAGCAGAAGCGCATCACATCTGGTGTGCAACACACTCATTGTTACAACACAGTCATTGATACAGTAAGAGCAAAACCGGTCTTAGGGGCTGGCCACATAGAAATGTTTTTAGGTCAAAACGGCAAAGAACTTTATCGTTTCAGCCTTTCATCTCCACAGAAACGGCATTCTGGGTGCCCTGAAACGGAATGGGAAAATCTGAAAACGCTGGTTTGTTGCTGCTGTGTAGATGAACCATTGCTTTCTGAAAACTATGATGTCACCGCCTCGTCTAAAATTGACAAGCCGACAAAATATTGGAATACTTCGACTGGCATGACTCACCCCAGTTGACATTTTCCTGATATTTTACGTGTTATACTCCAAAATGACTCGCAGAAGTAATTCTGCTTCATCGTCAGTCTAGAGAAACCTTGGAAAGCGGAAGACAACGGACTTTATGCGCATGCATTCTTTCTTCTTCTATAGTTTTGGTCTCATGTGGTTCTGTCTGTTCACAGGTAGGTGTACCTTATGTACTACATGGTTTTCACCCAGTGATACATTCCCATCTGGATGCAACTATTTACTAAACTATTTGTTGATACAGTGTGGACGTAAATGTTTTTCAACCTGCCAAAAAAAATATACTAGTCCGTTTGCCAGCATATCATTCCGCAGACTTGATTGCCCAAACAAAGAATCCCAAACATTGGTGACTCAGTCTTCTCGTGTTATTAATACGCTGCATGAGTTCATCTGTGTTCGAAATGCGTCTTTATTACAAAATATCCCTGTTAGCATGCTCTTAAGTGGAAATTGGGATCGGAAGTCGTACGCCAGCTCCGTTGTCCACTCTGTGGTTCTTTGCTAACTAACACAATTACACCAGAAGTCTGCTTTCTTTATTGATCACGACTGTGAAATTACCCACCATTGGGCCACAGAAAGTTGCAAGTGCCAGCACTTTGATAAAGAAGGTGAGAAACACTATTGAATTCAAGAAATAACAAAAGCGAAGGTGTCGTCTTTGTGGCTTTCTCCTCCCCTTGTCCCTCGCCACTGCCTTTGTCAACAAGAGCCTTTGGTCCATGTAAAAGTGATGTCAAATGTGCATTTATCCATTTCATTCAATTTTTTTATTCATGTAAAACTATAATTGTTCGATAATAAAAGTATTTTGTGTTCACATTGTTGGGTGTCTGGAAGAACGGATTACACTAGGTCCCCAACTTACGAACACAATTGGTTCCAGACGACCGTTCGCAAGTCGATTTGTTCTTAAGTAGGGGAAAAGGTAATATTACCAATGATATAGGTACTACATGTACGCATATACATATACAGTATATGTGTATGTATGTAAATATGAGTTTGGATGTAGTAGTAATATTAAACGAGGATAATTAATGAAAAAAACAATAATAAAAATGATATAATAATACGTGATGATAAATGTTATTTACCTTTGAAGAGCAGTGGTTGAGCGTACGTCGTGGTGGAGGAGGAGGAGTTATTGGAAAAAGTAAAAATCGTCGTCGTCGTTAGACTCTTCTAAAAGAGGTAGTGTTCTGTGGGTGGTGTAGAATTAAGCAGGCCTATTAACTCTTCATAAATTTTAATCACATGCTCTGTCCGGGTTGTATCATACAACTCTTAGCCTTCCTCTCTCCTCTTCCTCGACTTTCTCTCCTGGTGGTCCCATTAGCAGTGTCACAGTGCCCTCTACTGGTCAAGCATGTACAGTAGCAGTATAAATACTTACTGAGCGACTACAAGGCAAAATAAAATAAAATATAGACCAGTCGGCTTGTGTTCGTATCCGCGAATGTTTGCAAGTCGGATGTTCGTAAGTTGGGGACCTAGTGTAATTGGATTGACATTGTTTGGAATGGGAAAAATTGTTTTAGTTTTTGTGCGATTCGGTTTTAGACGAATGTTTTAGAATGGATTAATCACAATAACTTTATATTGTTGTTATTTATTAATGATCAAGAAAATGTTTACTTGTTTTGAAGATGCTTAACAAGTTGCATTAAAGAACATCACATGTTTACACTTGCACAATTCAACATGTCCAAAAAGGAGTAGGAAGAAGTAGAGTTTATTTAACCCTACCCTGTCCCCACGTTTCAGCAAGTACCTAAATGTGTTTATGTCTTGTGTTTGAAATGTTAAATAATGGAAAAATGTATATATATACATAATAAAATACATCAAAAGTTTGTATATATATATATATATATATATATATATATATATATATACACATATACACATATACACACACACACACACACATCCAGCCAGTCATTCATTCATTTTCTATGCCGCTTATCCCAGCTGACTTCGGTTGGGTTACACCCAGGACTGGTCGCCAGCCAATCGCAGGGCCATATATAAATATATATACTGTATATACACAATAATATATTCTACAAACATATAAAGACAGACGTTTAAAATTATATTGTAATTTGGAAAATATATTAATATTATAATTTAGAATTAATTTACAGTATTTTATGTTTATTGTTTTTCCATCTATTCATCTTTCGGAGGCACATACACAAAGGACCTAAAAATTCCAACCCCCCCAATTTTGAATGCAACCAAAATTTCTCAGAAAACAGAAAAATAAATCTCAAAAGTCGATCAAAACTTTTTTTTTGTAAATTTAAAGTTTAAACCATCATCTAAGAAGACCTCACATGAGATTAATGGCATGCAGCTGAAAACACCACGACTAATGAAAAGAACCCCCACCATGTTCAGGATTCTTTAAAGGGTGAGTAGTTTTACATAAGTGGAGCTTTATAAAATTTTATCATACAGGCTTCTCAACTACTGTTTTTATTTATGTATCTATTTAGTCATGTTTGTTTGACTTATAATGCTTTCCAAACAAGCGCAATGTGTACCTTGTCTTGAGGACGTCCACAGCGCCCGCCTGGGAGCACTGTGTGTTAGCAAGCTGCTGTGGAGGTCGACCCTCTTTGCAGATTTCTGGGTTTGTGCGGCCGTATAAACCCTCTTGGACGCTGATCACTCCAGATCCTGTCACATGCCAAGAGAGACATTAGATGACTCTACATGACCTCTATGCTAGATGACCTCTATGCATGAGCGCAGTGCTATCTAGTCTGACATTTTGACATCACCAAATTGGTTAATACAGTTAGTCAGTTAAAGAAAACAAAATCAAGTCATAAAGTCATACATTGAAACTGAAGCAAAAGCACAATTTTTAAGGAGATACCACAAAAACGCTAATCAAAGGCTATTTGAGCTTTCTGAGAAATGCAACAATAAAGAAGTAGTTGCCTTAAAATATAAGGCCACACACAATGTAAGCACAAATCACGGTCTTCCATTTTCAATTAGTTCATGAAGAAGATTAAAGTCCTACCACAGTTTAGGAGATGAACATTCGCACCGCTTTCACAGGTGGTTGCACGCTCTGCACAAACAACTGGAGAAACCATTTTGAATGTATGACACGGCAAATATGACTTAAATACATACATTTATGAAGGAGTGTCCAAACTTCTTTCACTGCATACAGAAAAACTGACGAATGCCAATTCGATGCATTTTATGCAATCCAGTATAGGTCAATATGTGCTAAGCTATCTGAACAAAACATCCAAAGCTTTTTGTTACAGGTGAAAGAGCAAATTAGTTTAATATCTTATAATATATCTCATTAATAATGAATTCATTTTATTTTTAGAATATGCTGAGGGCCAATAGAAAAGAAGATATGAGCTGAAAAGGGAACTTTGGACACCCTGCAAATAAAACAAAGCATTAACTTTGATCGTCACCTTCTTTCAAGAGGAAACATGTTGCTATCAGCACTGGAAAAAGAACAAAGTGCAGTCAGTTTAACATTTCAACTAGACAGACAGTAAACGTAGAATAAAATAGAATACTCACTCAGTGTTGCGCTGACTCTGAGGCAGGGCATCATTCAGGTGATCCAGTCAAGTCTGAGCCGTACAGTATGTCACTCATAATGGAGGAAGGATCACTTGTTATATCAGCCCAGGAGCCTGTCCAAGCTGTCAATCAAATACCACGCCCACTCACACTGAGTCTTGACTTGCAAAAATCCAAATTCTGTGATGTAAATTATTATTTTTGAGCTAAAATGTGGTTTAAATTATTTCATTTTTTAAAAATCATATCAATGTATTGCTTTCATGAAAGTGCAATCTGTCATCGACAGATTGTGTATTGTGACCGACAACAGTGACTTGCCTAAAAGCACCGCTTTTAAAAATGTCAACGATCCCGGAAGAATTGCAATGTTAGTCCCAGTTCCCATCGATGCTCGAGACTTGATGCGCAACCCTACCCTTCGCTACGATGCACCAATACATTGCATTGTGAGGGTAGGAATGACCCAGCAAACTCAGAAGGTACTTACCAGTAAATTTCAGTGGCAAACAGCATTGCATAACTACACAAATATGCTATTGCGGAAAGTCTTACTCAAGGAAACATTAGCACACAGTAACAGTCCTGTAACGGTAAATTAGTCTGGCAAAACTCTCCGGTGACTATGCTGTCCTGTATTGTGGAGTGAGTGGTATGGGCAGGTGTATGTTGTGAACAGTCAACACAGGTGCATTACATTAATGGCATTTTGAATGCACAGAGGTACCGTGATGAGATCCGGAGGTCCATTGCTATGCCATTCATCCACGACCATCACCTCGTGTTGCAGCATGATAATGCACGGCCCCATGTTGCAAGCCTCTGTACACAATTCATGCAAACAGCTGAAAACATCCCAGTTCTTGCATGGCCATCATACACACCAAACATGTCACCCATTGAGCATGCTTGAGATACTCTGGATGGGTACCGTATACGGCATTTGAGACACACTGAAAGGACCACTGTGACTTTGTCTGCAGATGGGTGTGGTCACGTGGGCATGGGTGGGTATGTGCGCTTATGTAGAGAGCATGCACTTGCTTGTGCCGAGGGAGGAGAGAGGAAAGACAGGGAAGCAGTTACACGAGGGGTGTCACAAGATCTTGTTTTGCAAGATCAAAACTTGACAAGATTTCTCATTCAGAAAAAAAAAGTCTTGCGATAATAATTAAGTAAATGAATTCACACAATAAATGATGAACTTGTTGGATTAATAATTTATGAAAATCATAACTGGAAACCTTACATAAATGATCTACAGTCCAAAGTCTCAAAAATGATTGCAGTACTAAATAAAACAAAACAGGTTGTAGATAAAAAAATCACTTCACATTCTGGACATTTCTCTAGTTGCACCCTAATATGGTGAACACACCTACTTATACTAATACACCTCCTCACACTTGGCCTGTCACCCCTCCTCTGTAACTGGGTGTTTAACTTTCTCACAGGCAGGCCCCAGTCAGTCAGAGTCCACAATCGCACATCCAGTTCAAGAATTGTGAGCACTGGGACCCCACAGGGGTGTGTGCTGAGTCCGCTCCTCTACACGTCTTCACCTATGATTGCGTGGCCTCCCAGTACAAACAAGAAAATATCAGCACCAATTAAAAGAAGATGAATAAAATTAAAAGATAATTAAAAGAAGAGACCAAGGCATGGGAAACAAACCAGGAGACAGAACTAAGGAAAAATCCCCCCCGCCTACTGAACGATATGAGGGAGGGACTCAGTTTTCGAGATTGCATTTGCCGTTTTTTGCTTCAATCACACTGTTAAATGAATATACAAATGGTTAGTTGAAAATTGACAACTGTTTGGTGAGTCTTGATTAGACAAAAAAAAATATGTCAAGGAGAGTGTCCCTGGTCCTTGCAGGATCACCCTCTTGTTTTTCCCTTCAAAGTTCAGAAAAATAACAGCATTATCAGTTTACTAGCTGACAATAGGAAAGCTTCGAAACAAAAATTAATTCTGTGAGATTTCCAGGCACTTCACTCCATCTCATCTCCAGCCAGTTTTCAGGACTAGGGAACTATCAGACCATGAAGAGGCCAAATTCCTCCTTGACAAAATAATAAAGTCATGATTCCTGCAAGCAGCATGTATATTTACTGGAATTGCTAGTTTCATTTTGTCAGGGCACTTCCTGGAACATACCAACAACACATGGGCAAAGTGCAAGCTAGATAATCGATAATAAAAGGCCGAGTAATTTAAAAAGCAGATCACCTTGTTTATTTTATATTGATTTCATCTTGGGTCAACTTGTGCTTTGGGAACAGACAGTTAAAGTTCACATTCCGCTGCTGAAAAAAATTAATTTCAATGAGTTGTTGGAAAGATGAGAAGTCTCTTTAAAAAAAAAATACAAAGAACGACCCTCCAGCCATCCTACGGAGGAAACTCATTTCGGCCACTTCACTACACAAAGCTCTTGAAGCCCAAAGGGTGCAATCCGCTCTTTTCCGGCTAAGAACCATGGCCTTGGATTTAGAGGTGCTGAGTTTGATTTTGGGAGCGTCACACTGAGCTGCGAACCGCACCATAAATGCTGAAGATCACAGCTTGATGAGGCTGTCAGGACCAGGGGTGTCCCGATACAACTTTTTCACTTCCAATACGATACTGATATTGCAGCCTTGCATATTGTCCATTACTGATATTGATTTGATATCAGTACGAATCATAAATACTTTGGTTATTTCTTTTGTAGTGTGTAATGTTGGAAAAGCATGAATCATACATAATTTTATTACTTATTTTGTAGTCTGGAATGTAGGCTTGATCAAGTGATATCACTCAAACAGAAATCAATAGCTAGCAACAGGAGGTATGAGAAAAACTCACCCATTTACTTCCTTATGCATGTGGGGTCGACGTAGTAGCAGCTAGGCATAATATAGCAAGGTCTGAGGTGCTCAATGAAGTGAAATAATGGAGATGGACCGGTAAAGGCACACTTTACTTTCATGGGAAAAGAGGACCTTGGACCACTGGCCAACAGTCCAGTCCTTCTTCTCCTTGGCCCAGTGGAGACGCTTCCTACGTTGGCTCAGGTTCAGAAGTGGCTTGACCCGAGGAACTCGACAGTTGTAGCCCAGCTCCCGGATGCGTCTGAATGTGGTGGTTTTTGAAGCTGTGACTCCCGCCTCATTCCACTCTTTCTGGATCTCTGCCAGATTCTTGAATCTTCCCTGTTTGATAATCCGCTGAAGCCCACGGTCATCTCTTTTGCTGGTGCATCTTCTCCTGCCACATTTTGCCCTTCCTGTAGACTTTCCATTGATATGCTTGGACACAGCACTCTGTGAACAACCAGCCTCCTTAGCTATGAACTTTTGTGGCTTACCCATCCTATGGAGGGTATCAATGATGGTCTTCTGGCCAGTTGTCATGTCTGCAATCTTCCCCATATTGAACCCAACTGAGACAATTGAACCAAACTGAAGCAATTTAATGACACCTGGGGAAGCCTGTGCAGGTGATTTGACTTTAGTAGATGATTAGTGTGTGACACTCAGTTTAAAACATTCATGCCCTGCAAAATTTGGGCTGATTTCTTCACAGTATTCTAATTTTTTGAATTCTTGTTTTTGTGGGTTTAATGAGCTGGAAGCCCAAATTATGTAAAAATAAACAAATAAATACTTGAAATCGTTTAAATTGTGGGCCCTGAATCTATAATCTATGAAAGTTTAACTTTTTGAATGGAATTATGGAAATTAAACAACTTTTCCATGACATTCAAATTTTTTGGAAAGGGTCTGTATATGTATGTATATATGTATATATGAATATACATATATACATATTTATATATATATATACACACACACACACACATATATATATATACACATATATACATGTATGTATACATGTATACATACATGTATACATGTATACATACATGTATACATACATATCATAGCTGATTTTCAAGGTAATTAACTCTTGCCCCTTGAGCTGTGATGTCATACCAGCAAGGCTTTCTGCACAGTGGCAAAGCCAGAAAGTTTTCATTGGGGTGGCCAAGGTGAGACCATTACTCACATAGGAGTGTCAATAAGTTGATACCTGAATTGTCTAGATAGACGGCCAATGGGGAGAGTGCCCAGGGGTGGTCATAGCCACCCCTTAGCTTTTGGACCATCTATTAGAGCAATTCATATGTGAGCAGTGTGCCGAGGACATGTTTTCAATGCATAGTTTCTGGATTCTGTTCACCATCAGGGCAGCCAAACCCGTGCAGGGCATAATATGGAATTGGATGCCGATCGGCACTCCTGTTTTAACTGTAGACTCCTTGGTTTACATGCCCACTCATGCTGCTCCAGAGAGCTTGTAATAATAACAGATTTATAGGCCGAATCACGCTTCAGGATTTAAATCAAAGTCAACATAGTGAGAAAACTTGAACAGAGCCAACCAAAATAATCATGGAAAACAACCTACCGCTTGCAGCTCATGCAAGATGCAGTTTTATAGACTGCTCCACCACAAAATAGGCAGCTGTCTTCTGCTCTCCCACGGAAAGTTGTGTGCTTCAGTGAAATGCGTCCAAGCGGAAACGGTGGCTAGGCTGAACTAATGTTCTGCACCACAGAGCCGTGTTTGTCAAAATTGTCCTCCAGCCGTGGGGGTGGCCACTGGGGTGGCTGGCCACCCCGTAGCTCCGCCACTGTTCCTGCAAGGACGCCTGTCAGCATACTGTTTTCTGAGTAATCGCCTGTAAACAGCACAAGAGTTTTATGGAAGTTTTGGAGAGAATGCCAAGACTTTGTGTCGCACAAGGGTACAGTAATGGCAGGGCTCACGGTGTTCGTCTTTTTCATTGGCCAAAAGACAAAAAAGTTACGAAGAGCTGGACAAAAAAAGGTGCCATCAAAGTGGTTGTTGTTATGCTTTGTGCATTTCAACGATGATTGCTTTGAAGAAGTTTGCAGTGATGCTAGAGAGTTGGGATACAAACATACAGTACTGTATATCTGGTCTTTACCCGTAAAGGTTTTTCTCCTCTGCACTTTGTATGTGAGCGAACACGGCTGTGAGCACAGTGAATGCACAGCTTTCACTGCAGATTGGCTGGTGCTGTGGGTGGGACTATGCTGGAGACAGAAGTGCAGACTGTGTTGCCAACTTGCCGACTTTGTCGTTAAATCTGGCGACATTACAAAACCTCGTGGCTACATATTTTCTCAAAAGCGTCTAGCGACAAATCTATCTATTTTTTCTGGCATCGTTGATGAGCCCGCCCGCCCAAAGCAGTCACAGGCCGTCTGTCACAAGATCCCGCT
The DNA here is from genome assembly GCF_027744805.1 of Dunckerocampus dactyliophorus. Taxonomy (NCBI): domain Eukaryota; kingdom Metazoa; phylum Chordata; class Actinopteri; order Syngnathiformes; family Syngnathidae; genus Dunckerocampus; species Dunckerocampus dactyliophorus. Next base: position 23,257,202 of record NC_072819.1, on the reverse strand, counting down.
GCACACTAAGAGCATAGTGGAAATCCATGCATCCATGAATCATGCATGCGGGAGGGACGATGCCACCGAGGTGGATCTCGCTCTGTTTTACACAATGACTTTCTACAGCCTGTATAATGTCTTTAATGTCAGTGACTTGATTATTCTTGCTAATGGGACAATAAAATACAGAAAAAAATCATACAGAGATCATATGCAGTTCCCCTTCCTCTGGCAATGAAGGGGTGGGAATGCACGTGAGCTGGCTGGTACTTGTTGCTGCCGTCTTGTTACAGCAAGGCAAAGCTAAGGTGGCAAGGATGTGGGAAACAAGACCACAGAGCAGGGTGGATGTACCTGTAGTAATCTTTTTGTCCTCTGAGGGTGGTAGTGGATGGAATTCTTGTGCTTTTGCATTTCATGATGCTGAAAAAATGCAGAAACCGCTATACTGTATGTTTAAATCGTCAGGTGAAGTTTTGGGACTAAACTGCAAAAAAAATGGAGATAATGCACACATGAAATAAATGGTGTATTTATTTTTATGTCTACAATGCAACGTTTCCATTTCCTCGATTTCCTCTCTGCTCCCAGAAAATGCTTGAGTTGAACAAGTTTACAGCCTAGTATCGTGAGGAGGCGTGGTTCAAACGTCCAGCAGGTTCAAACAGTCGACCAAGATGGGAACCTGAAGGTGGCCTAGCCCTCGAAGACTGACCTCTCCAAAGACGTCCCTAACTTAACCATCATTTGGTGGTAGTCTTAACTAAAGATAAATATTGCAGCACTAAGAATACATACTAAAAAAAATTAAAAGAATGAAAGTGCCTTTTCGTGACATTTTTTACCCTTGAATTGATTTTTTTCTTCTACAAATACTTAATGAAATCAATAAATCAATGAATAAATCAATTAACCTCTTCCCGAGCCTGATTGATAAATCATTTTTCAAAAGCATATCGAGTCTATAGGTATAGTTTTTCTCATTTGCAGCATTGTAAAAACTGTAAATATAACAAAGAGCTGAATAGAGCATATTAAGTAAATACAAAGCAAGGAAAAGTCAGATGCATGTCCAACATCAAAAATGTATAGTTGCACACTGAACTCAGTGACAAACATACTATGGAAGCCATCCCAATATGTTTACTGAGCAATGTTGGGTTAACTCCAAGGATCTGCAAAAAGCACATAAATAATAGTTAATTCTTGTTATTATTATTATTTGTATTAATAATTAAATACAGAAGAGCCCTGCTACTTGTTGAGGTGACGTTTCAAGATCACCCCTGAAAAGTATTTCGACGCCCATAACAATGTCTATTTTTGACACACAGCTAGCTCCTCCCCCCTCCAAACCCTCCTGCTAGCTTGATGTTGATGTTCCCCTCGGATGACACATTAGTCATTTGCAATACATTTGACTGTCATTATTAGACTAGATTCAGCTCCAAAACCCTTCCCATCTCTCTTCAATTGCCATTGTTCACTCGTGATGGAAGCTAACAAGCTAAATGTCAAAGGTTAAAGGTTAAATAAATTAAGGTTAAATATGCCTCACACACGTACTAAATGCATTTTTAATGATAAAATGTACTCAGTGTACTAATGAATCATAATGAATAGGGGTGTCACAAGATCTCGCGAGCTGAAATCGTGATGAGATATCTTGTTCAGAAAAAAAAAAAACACAACAATTTTGAGTAAACTTGATAACTTTGCCGGCCTCCATATATTTCCATGTGCATGCGTGTCTATTTTCCTCATCTCTGGCCTCTAAACAGGCAGGTTCACTCTATGCATTGGTTCAGCACCTACATGTTTCATATGCTTCATACACATATTCAACAGCAAATAGTCAGACCTGTTGTCAGTCATACAGTCGCTTTGTCTGTGGGGCGAGCCAGGGCTCCTACCAGACACATACACACAGCAAAAGAGTTGAGCTTCGTGAGGAGCACCGCAAGATAACTTAGGAGGGATTTAACTTAGGATTTAAGGCCTCGGCTACCAGCACTTGTTAGTTCGCTGACGAAGCTCTTCGGATGAGGAGCGAAACGTCCGACACTTTCTTCACAGAAGTACAGATGACGTCTCAAGAGGCCTTTCCCTCGTTAGGAGGGAAAAAGGTGCTTGTAAAGCCAAATGCCACATAAGCTGGACGATAGCACACAGTCCCCATACGACACACATACCATACACAAATGAATAGATGAAATACAATAAAAAAAAGCGATTAATAAAAAAGAAAAAAAATTAAAACTGCCCTCCCTCAACCTACCTTCCCACCCAGGGGAGACAGCCGCAGAGACAGCTGGGCACAAGCACCCGTGCCCCGACCAAGGGGAGAGGTCACCCCCCACACCACACACCAGACGATACCACGTGGCAGCCGAGCAGGAGGGCCCAGGGAGGACCCCGCACCCCCTCTAGAGGCAAGGGAGGCCGAGGGAGAACCAGCGCCACCGAACGCACACGGGCCAGCCCCAGCAGCAGTAGGCGCTCCGGCACCCCGCCTACCCACGATCCCAGAGGACAACCCAGGCCGTCCCCATGACTGTCCCCCCCACTCTGCCCATTCCAATTTAAGTGGCGACCGACTATACTATATTAACTTGTGTTCACCTTGCTTGACGCCTGATTGTAAGAAAGTCGACTGTCAAAGTTTGCTTTGCTACAGCAGCACGAGCACAGACCTCCACCATCCTCCACTGAAGTCACATTGATGCTTTACTATCCCATATTTACAAATGTTTACAGACTTAGAGTAAATGAGATTTCTGTAGAAAAAACAGACTATTTCAGAAGGGAAAAAAAAAGTTAAAATATTTTTTGACCAGAAATCTGTGATTTTGCAAATACTGAATCATGACTATGCAGGGATCTACTGTAAATACAATAAAACAAATGAAAACATATTATTAAATTATAAGAGTTGTATGAAACATGCGGCCTGTAGGCTATATCCGGCACGTGAGGGCAATATTTATTAATAAAACAATCATTGCATTATATTATTTACTAAGAACCTCTGACGATTTCAATAAAAACTGATTCTCCACCCTCTGATTTAAGATCACGGTGAAAAAGTGAACACCCCAACATTTTAGTCGTAAATATATACCACAGATATAACACATTATAAAGACTTGCCAAAAATGCCAAATCGGCTACTACCTACTTACAATTACACTTGTAAAAAACCTTAAGGTACTTGTAGGTGCCCCCACAGGGGTCTCCAAAGGCCCCGTTGCTCACTCTGATGGTGCAGCTGTTTTTCCCATTGCAACTGTTGAAGAAAGAGGAAATGTTGTCTTATAGGAAATGAGCATATTTTGGCAAAATATATGTATCTTCCAATCTGTGTGGTAATTGTGTCGCAAATGTGAAATCTGGCTTGCAAAATAGCAACAATACGTTTGTTGGAAAAGAAAATTACCACACTGACTGAACTGACCGCCTTAAAGCTAATCGTTTGGAAGATCATTTAAGAAGACTCCTCATATCAAATTGGTATCTTGGCTTGTAAGAAAGTGACAAAAGGTGCGTAAGAAGTAGGGATGAGCCGGACACTCGTTATAAACAAGTAAGGATAATGCATTTTTGCGCGTACAAACATGAAACGAGCACAGCTGTCATCATCCGAAAGGGAAATCCTCATTGGGTTTGTATACTGTTCTGTATCTGTTATGAATACAGTCTACTTTAAAAAAAACTCATTGGGTCATGTGTTCACGATTCACTCTTCACACTTTGTGATTGGCCAGCCACACACAGCGACCGCCCCTGCAGCCAGCGAGTCTCTCTGTAATTGTGTCTGAACCCATCGTACTTACGAGCGTGTGCCGTCTACTTGCAAAAACGTGGGCAAAATTTGGAGATCCGTACGTGGTGAGTACAGCCTCAGTGCTGATTTGGGAGCGCGCAGACACGACGTAGTACTTTTAATGAAGGGATTTTCCCTGTGCACCACTCCAGCCTTTGCTTATAGCGGGGGTCATTAGTGCCACGAAAAACACAGCATGGACCGCCTTGTAGAAACATTATAGAAACAAAATCTAAAATAAAACTGGAAAAATAAAACAAAAAAGCATAAAGTAACTAATAAATAACTGAAAGTTGTAGAAGAGCTGACTTACAGATCACTTACACACATAAACACTACATAGCTGAATAACAATAAATATAGCAACTTCTGATCAATCCGTCTCAATTACAGACTTAAAATAATGTACTGATTTAAGCCCCGTCCAGTTCCGGTTAAACCACGCTCATCTCTGGTTTATGCCACACCCATTCCGAGTACAGATATGGATAGAGATCATTTAGATGGTTGAACAGATACAGATACAGATAGTGGTGTAATCGCTCATCCCTAGTAAGAGGTTTATGTAAATGTATATAGTTAACACATTCAAAACAGTAAGAACACTTTTCTGAGCAGTACAAGTATTGAACACTGAACTTGTTGTGTTGCTTTTCCTCTGCTTCAGAAGATATAAAATACAGAAAACAGACCCACTGCACCCACTAAATTTAGAGAGAAAAACAGATTTGTACATATATAAGCCGCACATGTCCACGACATAAAATGGAATATTGTAGCTTGCATGAGTCCGTGAGCACCCGGCTGCTCTTTATTTGACAGGAGCCATTCATGAGCTATGAAAAAACTCACGAGCAAAGCATTTCAATTGGAGGACAAGCAGCATAGAAAATGGATGGACGGATGGCTGCCAATTCTCTGCAATGCTGCCTCTGTCCATCAGAGGGAGGCAGAGGAGCCCAGAGGGAGGCTGACATCATTGCAGAGCCCCGGTAGGCGCCAATGAAATGCTTTGCTTGGACAAAATGCATCATGGGAAAACTGTCAAATAGTTTTTTTCAATTTTAAACTCGTATTGGTACATATATTATATATTTCTTAGCGACATTTTGAGTGTTAAGTTGCTGTGTGATGAGTTCAGCGTTCTTTGTAAGATGACACGGTGAGTCAGACTGCTATATTGAGTAATGGCTTCCTGCAATTTCCAATGGGTTGACAAGCTTGTTGTGAGTTCACTGAAAGCTCATGTTTGGCGCCTGCCAAAGAAAGAGCTACCGTTTCCACACTGATTCGTGAGCGGCACAGTATTTAAACGATTACTAGTAGTTCTGAAGTAGCCATAAATTAGCCACACTGTATAAGCCGCAGGTTCAAAAGTTAAGAAAAAATTACAGTACTTTGGATTCTGCACCAACACCTCAGACTAGAGCTGTCCTATCTAGTCAGACTAGAGTTGTCTCACCTAGTCATTGACAAAGTGATAAAGAACTGATAAAGCCTGTGTGGATGCGAGGCAAAATACGATGACATCAAAGACGGACAATGCAACTTCCAGTTCCAGTTGCAATTTTGTTTGCTAGCTAATTGGATGCTAACAAGGAAGAACATTTTCTGATTTAATAAAAGATGGACTCGCGCCGTGTATTGATAACGAGACGCGCAGCATATTGTAGGCTAACGGAATGCTAACCGAGAATGCACACAAACCGCGGCAAAATTGTAAATTTTCCACGATTACAAAAAACACGCTAACCGTTACAGATGCCGTGGTGCTAATGTATGTTTTTGCACAAAGTTACAGCAATCAAAACAAAAGTAGGCCAGTTTCTACTATAGTAATTACTGTGCATATTTATTTGTATTCTATTTTATTCTTTTTCCTAAATTCTTGCAATATATGATTTGTGATTTCTTCCCCGCAGTGTGCAATCATACCTGTTTGCAACAACTGATGTCACTTTGCTTTTGCATTCATCGTTTTGGACCTGAGATGGAGGTCTTTCGAATATGCATGTGGTCTGGTCAAGGCGTCCATAGATGGCCTTGCGGACGGATATAACTTTCCATTCATCTGACAAAAGAGAGAGACAATGGTAATGTAACCAGGATAGTGGGGTATAGAAAACAAACACGGGTGTCCAACAAGGGCCACATACAAATTGGACAAAGGAGCTGTGTTACATTTTGTGTGTTACATATGCTAAAACCACTCCATGTAGATCAATATATGCTGAGCTATCTGAACAAAAGATCCGTATCTTAGCTTTGTGTTTTAGGTAGCAAAGCAAATTAGAGTAATGCACTAATATAGATAATTAAAAATGAATTCATTTTTATTTTTCTAATATGGGGCCACACTTTGGACAGCACTAACATGGACGGACCAAATCAAATCTATATAAACCATAAACATAAGTCAACCTTACCACAAGACAAATGTGCCAAAGAGTCCTCACATGCCAAGACATGAACTGATCAAATCAAATAAAACATGTTAGCGGTCATGTGATCCATATTGTTCATAACATACGTGCTGTAGTTTTCATGCATACAAGTGTTTGGTGGCAAGCAGGTGAAGTTGGTCTCCAAATATTTAAAGATGCCAACACAGGGATCAGAAGTACGGAAAACATCGACGTTCAGTTCACATGTTTTCTTGCCATTACATCTGCAGACATAATCATAAAAAATGGTGTGATAAAGCAGAAGACATATAAAGGCGCTGCTACAACACATCTGGTGCGCAACACAGTCATTGTTACAACAGTCATTGTTACAGGAAGAGCAAAACCAATCATAGAATTTTGTTTACAACCGTCATATAATTTATCTTATAGTAGTCAAAATCATGTTTTTACAACACATTTTTTCACTTGTATGATAAAAAATACTTTATCCATCCATCCATCTTCTATGCTGCTTGCTGCTTATCCTCATTAGGGTCGCGGGTATGCTGGAGCCTATCCCAGCTGACTTTGGGCAAGAGGTGGGGTACACCCTGGACTGGTCGCCAGCCAATGGCAGGGCACATATAGACAAACAACCATTCACACTCACATTCATACCTATGGACAATTTAGAGTCTCCAATTAACCTAACATGCATGTTTTTTTTTATATGGGAGGAAACCGGAGTACCTGGAGACAACCCCCGCACGCATGGGGAGAACATGCAAACTCCACACAGAGATGCCCAGTGGAGATTGGAACGTAGGTCGTCCAATCTCCTGACTGTGTGGCCAACATGCTAACCACTAGGCCACCGTGTCAGGTTCTGTGTGCTGCTCTGCTGCCCTCTGGCTGTCTCTCGTTACAGCACACCTCTGAGGTTGCAGGTGGGATTGATTAAGCACACCTGCAGACGATTAGGAGCTGCCTATTTAAGCTGCAGCCAGACTCGAAGCCAGTGCCAGCTGCTTGCTCTTTCCAGCATCCCGCATCCCGCATCCCGCATCCCGCATCCCGCATCCCGCATCCCGCATCCCGCATCCCGCATTCCGTATTGTTACTCTCTGACCGTGCTTTTCTTGTATGCCTTTTCCTCCCTGCAGTTGTGTGGTTCCCTGCAGCGGTGAGTTTCATATACCAGTTCCTGCTTGATTGTTCAGCAGCGTTTTCAGTTCTTGCTCTGCCTATTGTTTTGTGCAGCTTTTTGTGTTTTGTACCTTTTTCCTCTGTGCTAGCTTTTCCGCAGCACCCTCAGTTTTCTCGTTTTTCCCTGTGATTAGCTCCAGGTGTTTTCAGTTGTACTTTGTGGTTTTTGTTGTATATTTTTCCATAACTTGGAACCCTTTGTTATAATAAACTTTTGGTTACTTACTGCTTGTCTCTGCTTTGGAATCCAGTTCACGGCTTAGCCGTTTCCTAACACACCGTGCGGCCCAAAAATACTTATGTTATTTTAAAAGTACTTATGTAATACTATGTTGTTATTATTTATTAATGATCATGGTCGTGTTTATTTGTTTTGGAGATGTTTAAGAAATTACATTAAAGGACATCACGTTTAAATTTGCAATTAAACATGTCCAAAAAGGAAGGAACATAAGCTATTTAATGTGACCCCTTCTCTTTACTGATTTGTTCACATCCTTTATTTGACGTGTTATATAATATAATAAAGATAAAATAGATAAAAATAAATAGTTTACAGATGAATATGTCTAAAATATGAAATTAATAACATTAAATATAATCATAAAAAATAATTCTGAATATAATTATAAAATAACACAAGAGGAGGGACCGCACCTCGCTCGGACGTGGAATACCGGGGCCTCACCCTGGAGCCAGGCCCGGGGGAGGGGCTGACAGGCGAGCACCAGGTGGCTGGGCCTTCACCCGTGGGGCCCGAAGAAGCCACACGGGATCTCACCTCTGTAGACCCACCACCTGCGGGGGCAAGCATAAGGGTCCGGTGCTATGTGTTTTGGGTGGCGGTTGAGGGCGGGCGACTGGGTGACCTGGTCTTCCGCGGCCAACTCTGGTTCTTGGGACATGGAATGTCACTTCTATGGTGGGGAAGAAGCCCAAACTTGTGAGAGAGGTTGAGACCTTGAGACTAGACAGAGTCGGACTCAACTCGACCCACAATTTGGGCTCTGGAACCAAACTCCTCTAGAGGGTCTGGACCTTGTTCTACTCTGGAGTTGCTGCAGTGGAGAGGCGGCGAGCTGGTGTGGGCTTATTAATAGCTCCCCGGCTTGGTGCCTCTGTGATGGAGTCATCCCCGGTGAACGAGAGGGTCATTTCCCTACGCCTTCTTGTTGGAGAAAGGGTCCTGACTGTTTGTGCGTACGCGCCAAACGGCAGTTCAGAGTACCCAGCCTTCTTGGAGTCCATCAGAGGGGTGCTGGAGAACACCCCAACTGGTGACTCCATTGTTCTACTGGGAAACTTCAACGCCCATGTGAGCAGTGACAGTGTGACCTGGTGGGGCGTGATTGAACCGCCTGCCCGATCTGAACCCATGTGATTGTGATGTTGTGTACAAACCACAGTTTGTCCATAACAAAACACCATGTTCGAACATAAGGATGTGCACATGGCACCAGGACACCCTAGGCCGCAGGTCTATGATTGACTTTGTAGTTGTATCATCAGACCTGCGTCCGCATGTTCTGGACACACGTGTGAAGAGAGGGGCTGAGTTGTCAACTGATCACCACCTAGTGATGAGTTGTATTAGATGGTGGTGGAGGATGCTGGACAGACCTGGGAGACCCAAACATGTAGTGAGGGTGTGCTGGGAATGTCTGGCAGAGTCTCCCATTCGTCGAGTCTTCAACTCTCACCGAGTCAGAGCTTTGGCTTGTGGGACTCCTGAAACAGCTGACAGCTACCAGCAGGTAGCTTCTCCATTTTACAGCAATTACTAACACGTTTGTTCAGTTAATGTAGTCAATATGTTCAATTTAACATTTTCAGAAATTATATTATATTCTAATATGCTGTACTCCAGTCGTTATAAATTTATTGTAAAAAAAATACCAATATAAAAATCTCAAATGTCTGTGTCCCATATTGTGTGAAGATAACCATAGAATGGGAAATGGAGGTGCAGCTTCAAAAATGGTGTGGCTACTTATTAAAATTTTTAAAATAATCAAAATCATTTTACCAAGCAGATGCAAACATAAATTCCATGTAGCTGAAAAAAACATGGCTAATGACTAGCCTGAAAACAACAACAAAAAGAAAATTCTCAGGAACCTTTAAAGTGTGAGTAATTTCATTAATCGTAGCTGTATGTACTGTATGTTTATGATACAGGAGTTAAATTCCCTTTTTATTTCTTTGTTCATGTTAATTTGACTAATACTTTCGAAACAAGTGCAATGAATACCTTGACTTGAGGACATCCAGAGCGCCTTCCTGAGAGCACTCTGTGTTAGCAAGCTGCTGTGGAGGGCGACCCTCATTGCAGATTTCTGGGTCTGTGCGACCGTACAAACCCTCCTGGACGCTGATCATTCCAGATTCTGTCAAGGGCCAAGAGAGGCGTTATTGATACATAAGTAGTGGACCCTTATGAGTGGAATGCTGTCAAGTCTGGCCTTCTGTTCAAGATTCAAGAGATTCAAGAGAGTTTTATTGTCATGTGCATGGCAAAACAGCAGTTATACCATGCAATGAAAATCTTATTCTGTTCATTCTCCCAAGAAAAGAAAGAAAACAAATGAAAGAATAAGAACATAAGAAACATAAACACATAAACATATATACCAATAAATTAAGCAACAACAGAAGAGACATTAATACAAGTAAATAATACAAATAAATAAATAAATAAATAAAGTGCTATGAGTGTGTGCGTGTGTTGCGTGCGGCGTGTGCGAGTGCTTCGTTGAGGAGCCTGATGGCCTGTGGGTAAAAGCTGTTTGCCAGCCTTGTGGTCCTGGACTTCAAACTCCTGTAGCGTCTGCCTGACGGTAGGAGTGTGAATAATGAGTGTTGTGGATGTGTGCTGTCCTTGATGAGGTTGTGTGTTCTGGACTCTAGACACTACAGTCATCGGACTGATCACTGGTGGTGTTGAAACATCATACAGAAGAGAGGTGGCGGACCTCATAGCTTGGTGTCGTGATAACAATCTCCTTCTCAATACAGATAAGACTAAAGAGATGATCATCGACCCAAGAACAAGGGAAAAGGAGCCGCATAGACCCCTGTTTATTGATGAGACTGAGGTGGAGAGGGTGAAAACCTTCAAGTTCCTTGGCACACACATCAGCGAGGACCTCACCTGGTCTCACAACACCCAACAAATTCTGAAGAAGTCCCAAAGGAGACTGTACTTCCTGAGAAGACTGAGGAAATTTGGCATGTCCACCACAATCCTGAGTTGCTTCTACAGATGCACTATGGAAAGTGTCCTTACCGCCTCCATCACTGTTTGGTACGGTAACTGTACAACACGTGATAGGAAGGCACTCCAGCGGGTGATCAAGACCTCACAGAACATTGTTGGGGCAGCCCTCCCCTCACTGCAAGACATTTATAAATCTAGAGTCCTACGCAGAACACACAACCTCATCAAGGACAGCACACATCCACAACACTCATTATTCACACTCCTACCGTCAGGCAGACGCTACAGGAGTTTGAAGTCCAGGACCACAAGGCTGGCAAACAGCTTTTACCCACAGGCCATCAGGCTCCTCAACGAAGCACTCGCACACGCCGCACGCAACACACGCACACACTCATAGCACTTTATTTATTTATTTATCTGTATTATTTACTTGTATTAATGTCTCGTCTGTTGTTGTTGCTTAATTTATTGGTATATATGTTTATGTGTTTATGTTTCTTATGTTCTTATTCTTTCATTTGTTTTCTTTCTTTTCTTGGGAGAATGAACAGAATAAGATTTTCATTGCATGGTATAACTGCTGTTGTACTATGCACATGACAATAAAACTCTCTTGAATCTTGAATCTTGAATCTGGCCCATTCAGCACTAGACAAACAGGTGAAGAAGTGGACGTTGTCACTATGTGTTGCTGCTTTTCGCTCCCCAATCCAACAACCCAATCTCAGTGAATGATGAGACCAATGCTATTCTCAATCACTGTTTTCACTCTCTTGTCTCAATGTCTGTCCCATTTTACTGTTCAATGGCTTAAAAACCTATAACTGCAGTGCAGCTTGAAGAGGAGGCGTATACCAGACCTGTTGTACAGCAAATCTGTTTTGGCAAAATAAACATACAGTCCACCCGTACTGCATGACGAAGTTGACAAACATAAACAATAATTTAAAAAAAAATCCTAAAAAGGTAACGTTTTCCCAGTTTATATGAATTTGTGAAGAAGTCTTACCACACTTTAGGTGATGGACATTCCCAAGGTCGTCACAAGTGGTTGCACGCTGCTCTGGAGGAGCCACTGCAGAAACCAATGTGAATGTATGAACAAGACAATGCCTTAAGTATACCACATGCTTTCTTAACTGGCTGACTAAAAACCTGACAAAATGAGTCAAAATTAAGGATGAGACGGATACTCGTTACGAGTGCCGAGTACGAACATGAAATGAGTACAGCTGTCATTATCTGTAAGGGAAATCCTCAGTGGGTTTGTATACTGTTCTGTAGTCGTTATGAATAAAATTTATTTAAAAAAAACCCTCATTGGGTAATGTATTCACGATTCACTCTTCACTCTCTGTGATTGGCCAGTCACACACAACGACCGCCTCTGCAGCCAGCAAGTCTCTCTGTACTTACAAGTGCATGCTGTCTACTTGCAAAAACCTGGGCAAAATTTGGGGATCCGTACGTGGCGAGTACAGGCTCACTGCGGATTTGGCAGCACGCAGACACGACATAGTACTTTTAGTGAAAGAGGAACTTTCGCTGTGTGCGGGCTTCGTCGAGGCTACAGCAGTCGCTTGTGGAGCCATGCCGCAACTAGCTATATTATCAAATGGATACTGGAGTGTTGCAGAAAAGATGACTGCTCTCTGTGAAGTAAGTGCTGTCCCACACATGCTCTAAAATGACTTTTCTTTCGTTTGTATGCATCGTAAGTGTTTCTTTTGTCATGCATTTACTCTAATCCTCACAAGAGGCTTACCGCCGGAGCGCATCTCAACCCAGTGTGCGTGCACCGCTCCAGCCTTTGCTTATAGCGGGGCGTCATCAGTGCTACAAAAACACAGCATGGACACACTCATTTGTTAACACTCCCCCCTGCCTCTGAAATATGGGAGCCACTTGTGGAACATATTTTTTATGGGCCTGTGAACTGCACAGAAAAAAAATATAAAATAAAACTGGAAAAATAAAACAAACAAGCATAACGTAACTAAGAAAAAGTTGTAAGAAGAGCTGATACTAAAACTAATAGGTCTTACATATCACTTACACACATACACCGTACACATATAGCTGAATAAAATGATAAATATAGCAACTTCTGATCAATCCATGTCAAATTCAGACTTAAAATAATGTACCGAATTAAGCACCGCCCATTTTCGGGTAAAAAAACCCGCCCACTTCCGTTTTATGCAATGCCCATTCCAAGTACAGATACAGATAATTTGGATGAGTGAACAGATACGGTACAGATAGAGGTGTACTCGCTCATCCATAGTCAAAATGTAAAGAGGTGCATTCAATTTTTTGCAGTGTTCAATATCAAAAAATGTTCAATAATTTTAAATGTTAAAATGATTTATAGATACCAATACATAATTAACTTAGTGGAGTTATTAGGTCCCATAACTATAGCCTGGCATCTTACTTTACAGCCGATGTGGGTTAGAAGCAAAACAAAGGCCTTCAAGCTGCCTCCCGCGCTAACTAACAAGAGTGACAACGCGGACACAAAAGGTAACGATTGTCATTGGATTTTCTAAGCACTTTGTTATTATTTTTTGCGTAACAAATTTTGAGCGTATTTTTCAAACAGCACATCTATAATAACTTCCACTGCAAATCATTTTTACAGGATTCAATTACATCTCATATAAGAGCCACTCAATAAAACTATCAACCCCCTGCCCCCTTTTCTTAATCCAATTTCATTTTCAAGTTACATTAAATGGGTCACTAGAAAATCATTGCATCATATTATATACTAAGGGCCTCTGATGATTTCAATAAAATCTAATGAAAAACTGAGGAAAAAGGTTCCCTGCCCCCTGATTAGACATCATGGTGCAACTTCAATTAAACTTAGCCGACAGGCTAAGGCTACTAACTACTTACTTTCACAGGTGTAAAGAACTTTCAGGTACTTGTAGGTGCCAAAGCAGGGGTCTCCAAAGACCCCATTGCTCGCTCTGATGTTGCACCTGTTTCTCCCATTGCAACTGTTGAACAAAGAGGAAATGTTAGCTTACAGGAAATTTGCACATTTTGGCAAAATGTATTTCCAATTCATGTTGTAATTGTGTTGTAAACGTTTAATCTGCTTTACAAAATAGCAGCAATATGCTTGTTTGAAAAGAAAATTACCAAAATAACTTGCCCTGTAATTGTTTTGAACATAATTTTGACACATTCTCAGTGATCATCATATCAAATAGGTATTTTGTCTGGTAAGAAAGTGGCAAAAGAAGTTTAGTTTTGAATGAAAATTATTCACCATTAAAATGTAAAATTGAATGAAAATAGCAATTCTTTTAAATGAATACCCCTTACAGGTGCTGTATGCCATGTTTGGGCACTGCAATGGAGGAGCGAATGTTCGGCTCTCTTACTGCTCAGAGCATGCCATGTGACATGATCAAGCGGCAAGCAAAACACAGTACAACATCCGTCAACCATTTAGCAAATACTTGCAGTTCTTCAGTCAGAAGTAAAAACATATGGCACATATAATCTCGGCAGAAGTGATTTGTTATTAGCCAGCGTTAGCTGCAAAATGCAATGCTAGCCATTCCACAACTTCTCCGTCTACAGCCTCACTAGTAATGTTACTGTAATGTTCATCATTTTCAGTCAGACTCTGAGTCAAACTGTCGAATATTTGACAATTCTAAGACACCCCTAGTGATATAAAATTTTTGCAGTTTAATCTTGTGAGAGAAATAAATGTTTTGCTGTGAACAATTCTTGGTGTTTCTGTTTCCACATCAGTCATCTGAGGAGGGGGACACAGTGTCAGGAGCCGACAGGGTGGATTTCTTAAAAATACAAAGCAGATCGACTGTCAACAAAGGCTGCAATTAATCAAGTACAAGTGGACTGATCTAAAATTTTAATAATTATAAAATTATTACCTCCAAAGTGTGCAGTGTTAACTTGCGTGATTGGCATAATTCAATGTGGGACAAAAGGCAAGTTTCTGCGCATGCTCTCTGTACAAAATATGTACCAAAAGAGAAGTGAACCCATCCATTTATCTTCTATGCCGCTTATCCTCACTAGGGTCACAGGTATGCTGGAGCCTATCCCAGCTGTCTTCGGGCGAGAGCCGGGGTACACCCTGGACTGGTCGCCACTCGATCGCAGAGCACGTATAGACAAACAACCAACCATTCACACTCACATTCATACCTATGGACAAGTTAGAGTTGCCGATTAACCTAACCTGCATATTTTTGGAATGTTGGAGGAAGCCGGGCTTCCCAGAGAAAACCAACACATGCACATGGAGAACATGCAAACTCCACACAGAAAGGCCCAAACGGAGATTCAAACAGAGAAGCGAACCATACAAGCATGTGTTCAGAATATAATAAGAAATTTGGGAAATAACATCCTGTCTCCTGTCTCACCTTCTTCCAATCCTTTTTGCATTTTAGGTAAATAAACGCCCTGACTATAATGACAGCATTTATGGTACTGGATATGTGTTTGCGCAAAGTAACAGCAATCAAAACAACAATATGCCCAAATCTACGTGATTGCAATTATTGCACATATACAGTACGTATATTCCTATCCCCACTACATGTGGACTAAATTCTTGCGAGATGTGGCTTGTGATTTGGCCCCCAAGCGTGCAATCGTACCAGTTTGCAACAGTTGATGTTACTTTGCTTTTGCAGTTGTCATTTTGGACCTGAGATGAAGGTCTTTCGAATATGCATGTGGTCTGGTCAAGGCGTCCATAGATGGCTTTGGAGACAACTATAACATGTTCTTCATCAGCTGAAAAAGAGAAACAATTGTGATGTAAGCAGGATGGGAATGCTGTGTGTGTGTGTGTGCGTGTGTTGGGGAAGGGGGGGGGGGGGTCAAAACATCAACATAAGTACTCAAGTATATTGAAAAGTATGGATGTCTGGTAATATTATCTGACCAATATTGCCATTAATATGGGATATCAGTTCATATCAATCTATTTTCTGCCGATAATGATATCTGCATTAAATATGCTCAAATATGTCTCCGTAACAATGAATTGATTTCATTTATATAATATAAGGGTCGCACTTTGGACGCCCGCTGACATATACAGATCAAGTCAAATCTATATAAACCATAGAAATAAGTCAATCTTACCACAAGACAAATGTGCCAAAGAGTCCTCACATGCCAAGACATGAACTGATCAAATCAAATAAAACATGTTAGCTATCATGTGATCCACATTGTTTACAACAGACGTGCTGTAGTTTTCATACATACAGATTTTCGGTGGCACACAGGTGAAGTTGGTCTCCAAATATTTAAAGATGCCAACACAGGGATCAGAAGTACGGAAAACATCGACGTTTAGTTCACATGTTTTCTTGCCATTACATCTGCAGGCATAATCATAAAAAAAATTGTGATAGAGCAGAAGAAATACAAAAGATGCTGCTACAACACATCTGGTGTGCAACACAGTCATTGTTACAGGAAGAGCAAAATCCATCTTATAGATACTTAATAGTAAAGATATTTAATCCTACCCCTGCACAAATGGGTCGAAATTTCAGACATGAAGAGAATATTCAACACTGTTTCTCCTGTTTATTCAATATGTTTGCAGTATATTTTTATATGGCTGTAGCTTCAAATCACTGTTGGTGCGGTCATGTTAAAAAGATTTGGAAACACCGGAGGACGGAGGAAAAACAATGCACTCAGCACAGCATCACGTTTGGCCTGCACACACCTCAGCAACAAGCTGCAGCCATTTATTTATACACCTTTGAATTGATTGGAAAAGAATTACACCTGTGAGGGCACCAGCATGCTAACTCCACCCACACTTAATTAAACACCAAGTCAACAAGAACATACAATAGCAAAGTTCAACACCCCCACTTGTTCTTAGTTGGACAGAATACAAAATTCACAGTCTATAGGGGCATGCAAATATGCCGTTTGGAGATGCGTTTAATGTAGTTCTTTAATGCAAGCTGCATTGAAACACATGCAGAGGTCGTATCAGCAGTAGGAGAAAAAGTCTTGCAATGGCAGCCACTAGACTATAACCTTTTGTGACATACGTGGCCTGATATATTGTGTCTTCAGGATTGTCTTTAATTGTGATAACTCATCTGCCCCATACTACTTGTTTACCTTCAGGTAATGTTGTCAATGTAAAAGTATTGTTCTCTATCAGAGAATCGATCTCTCTCTTCATGCCTTGAGCCTATTGTTCTGATTTTGAAGAGCTCATGGCCTCCTTTAGTGTACAGGGTACTTTATATGCAACTCTATAGCAATAGTCAATATTTGTTAGTTCCTGATCCTCATCACATTTGACTTCACACTCATAATCTGTGTAGAATGGAGTGGGTCTTCTCTCTCGTTGTGGATAGCGTGTACACTGGCTGCTTTCATGTTCACCTTTTGAGTTTGTATCAGTGTCACACAGCTTTTTAATATCTTGTGGAATTACTTTTGTCATATTGGGTTTTGGATGCTGGGTTTCAACTGTCTTCTTACGTTCAAAATTATCATACATATTTTTATCTGTCTGAGTGTCGCATTCAATAGCATTCTTTGTGACAAACTTGACCAGTTGACAAGCACCACCTGAAGCTCCAGTGTTCCACTGAATGAAAAAGCACCCCAGATCATGATGGATCCTCCTCCACTGTGCCGGGTAGAAAACATCTCAGGTGGGATCTCCTTGTCATGCCAGTAACGTTGGAAGCCATCTGGACCGTCAAGGTTACATTTTTTCTCATCAGAGAATAAAGCTTTTTTCCACCTTTCAATGTCCCATGTTTGATGCTCCCTGACAAAGTCTAAACGGGCAGTTTTGTGGCGTTGAAGGAGACGAGGTCTTTGAATTCGTTTTTTGTTTTTTAAACCCTTTTCCCGCAGATGCCGTCTGATGGTTATTGCGCTGCAGTCGGCACCAGTAAGGGCCTTAATTTGGGTCGAAGACCGCCCTGTGTCTTGATGGACAGACAATCGGATCCTCCGGCTCAGCGCAGGTGTGATTTTTTTTTTTGGGTCTACCACTTGACTTTTTGGTTCCATTATGCTCAGGATCTTTCAAAAACTGTAGAATGACTGATTTACTGCACCCAACCTCAGCAGCAATGGCACGTTGCGAGAGGCCTTGCTTATGCAGCTCGACAATCCGACCACGTTCAATAAGAGAAAGCTTCTTAGCTTTAGCCATCAGGATGGCATGACAGTGTGAATGCCTGACAGAAAATGAACACTTTGAGCAGACTTTGGCTTTTAGAGCCTGTGGTCTTAAACATCTGATCAGGTGATAAACAGCCTATTTCAGTTTAATTGTTGTTTTCAATAAATTACTTTTTCAAAATGCTTTTTGTCTCACTCCCCCTTCTTGTTTTTGCATATTGTAGCTCTACTTAAAACCTCATTAAGATCCAAATGTGCAAAATGCAAATTCTAGCAATTTTTTAACTGGTCTTAAGATTTTGATCAGGAGTGTATATATTAGGGATGCTCCAATCAGGGTTTTCTGTTGCTGATTTTGATACTGCTCATCCATGAGTGAGATCGGCCGATACCGATCACATGGATTAACTGTACATTTTTCATTTTTTTTATGATGAGTGCTATTGGCCAGGCCCGCCATTATCAATTCCAAGGGCACCTGGAAGGCATTGCATGTTTGTTTTAAAAACAAAATGTTACTGTGGTAAAAACTCACATTTGGAGTCCGAAGATGAGAAGCTAGGTGGCTAACTCTAGCTAACATGCTAGCTGTCAAACTGAAACCAATGGAGGTTTTACAGACTAGTGTTTTACAGACTAGTGTTGATTCTTGTGGCAATACCGGACAAAGTCCTTGTTGGTTCAATACGGGTGTTGTCAACCCTACGTGACACAGCACACATGCACATTCATGTCATGTCTGTGTTTTCATGACATGAATTGTCATGTCGCCGGCGCACGGCAATTGTTTTTTGTGATCGGCTTTGAAAGGCATTTATCGGCACATGCTGTATTTTTACGGAAATTGGTCAGTACTAATTGGGGGCCGATTTATCAGACCAACCCTAACACATATACTGTATATATATATATATATATATGTGTGTGTGTGTGTGTATACTGTATACATATACGTATATATACAGTACATATGTGTGTGTATATATACAGTATACACACACACAGTATATGTACGTGTGTGTGTGTGAGTGTGACATTTGAAACTTTGAAAATGAATTTTGAAACTAACTATTGCAAACTAAGACTTTTATTTAAAAACAATTAATGCACTACTTGAAGCAGTGCAGCCAAGATATATGCGATGTAATGAAGACAATAGATTGTTGGGAATAAATTAATACAATTTCATGGAACAAATAGTTGAATTTAAGTTGTAAATATAGGTCATTGCTTTTGATAGTGTTTCGGCCAGCAGAGAAGTCCTTGCTGGACCTGACTGCACACCACTGCTGTATCAAATGTTGCTGCTATTGGAATCTTAATTGCCCTCATGGAGGGCATCAAGAAAGCTATATGTCATTTAATCTAATCTGATAATGCTTTCCAAACAAGTGCAATGAATACCTTGACTTGAGGACGTCCACAGCGCCTGCCTGAGAGCACGCTGTGTTAGCAAGCTGCTGTGGAGGTCGCCCCTCTTTGCAGATTTCTGCATCTGTGCGGCCGTACAAGCCCTCCTGGACACTGATCACTCCAGATTCTGTCATGGAAAGAGAGATGTTATTGATACACAAGGAGTGGGATTGTGGCATTCTAATCTATTTTTCTTTTGTATCAATGCAAGGCTCTGTCATACCTTACTTTTTTACATCTACATAAATTGGCAAATATAGTTAGAATTAAAAGTCATTCATCTAGATGAAATGAATATGTTGAGAAGACTGAAGTCCTACCACACTTTAGGAAATGAACGTTCCCAAGGCTGTCACAGGTGGTTGCACGCTCTGCAGGAAGAACTGTACAAACCAATGTGAATGTATGAACAAGACAAATATGCCTATATACATTTCTAAAGGGGTTTCCTAACTAACCCACCACATACGGGAAAATTTAATGATGCGAGTGGCCACTTTGATACATTTTGTACTTAAAGATTTAAATACCAATCCATGTACATCAATAAACATCCACATCCTAACTTTGTGTCGTAGGTAACAAAGCAAATGAGTGTAATATTTAATAATGTCATAATGTCACGAAAGGTGCTATCCCTCCTTGGCTCCAAATGACTATTTTTCTCACAAAAACTATAACACCACCACCACTGGCTAGCATATGTTACCAAGAGTTGTTTAAAATAAGTGATTGTACCAAAACATGCCTATATTCTTCAAAATTACGAATTAAACTGAATGAGATTTGTCGTTAGGCCCAAAAAGGAGTGGCGTTAATGGCTGTCACTCAATTGTGCACATACACATGGTCGTATTTTTTGCGCAAATGCATGTACCCGTCTAGAGAAGCTCACAAAAACCAACCGCATTAACTTTGATAGTCACCTGTTTTCATTAGTAAACATGTTGCTATCAGCACTGGAAATATAAGAAGAAAAGAAGAAGAAAAATGTGTCAGTTTAACATTTTACCTAGACATAGATATAGAATAGAATAGAATAGAATACTCACACAATGTTGAGCTCAGTTTGAGACAGGGCATGATTCAGGTGATCCAGTCAAGGCTGAGCCATATACCACTAATGACGGAGGACAGATCATTTTATATAGTTGCAGGAGCCTGTACAAGCTGTCAATCAAATGCCATGCCCACACACACCTTGGCTTACAAAGATTCCAAATTCCAAATGGTGATTTTACAGGTGGACCACATTGTTAAATGTGGTTCTGGTATTTATTTATTTATTTATTTATTTATTTATTTATTTATTTATTTATCATGTCAGTCTATTGCTTAAAATCATCACACACTTTTTGACAATTTTTTGCATTTTGTGAGATATATATTTGGGGTGTTTATTAGCTGTAAACTATAATCAACAAAATATGATTGTTGAAATATTTCACTCAGTGTGTAGTGAATCTATAGAAGATAAGCGTTTTACTTTGGAGCAATTTTAAAAACAAGAAACACCAGATCTGAAGGATACGGTCCGGCAGCAATTAAAAGTAAGGACCATGCTGCCACGGGAAACAAACCGAGACAGATCACAGCAAAACTTATTTGCCTACAGGACCACATGAGGGTGGGACTCTGTCTTGGGATTGCATTTGCTATTTGTTGCTTTAATCAATCGTCTGTTTAAATAAATCAACAAATGGTTTGTTTGTTGGCTCCTCGTTTGTTGGCTCCTCGTGTGTGTGGGGGTTTTTTCCGGGTACTCCGGGTTCCTCCCACATTCCAAAAACATGCATGTTAGGTTAATTGGTGACTCTAAATTGTCCATAGGTATGAATGTGAGTGTGAATGGTTGTTTGTCTATATGTGCCCTGCCATTGGCTGGCGACCAGTCCAGGGTGTACCCCGCCTCTCGCCCGAAGTCAGCTGGGATAGGCTTCAGCATGCCCCCGTGAATCCTAATGAGGAGAAGCGGCATAGAAAATGGATGGATGGATGGTTTGTTGGTCTTGAGCAGACAAACATAATACGCTGACGAGAGTGACACTGATAGGATCACTCCCTTGTATCTCTTTTAAAAGTTAAATATGAATAACACCATTATCAGTGCCCTTTTTTACTGGCCAACAATCGGAGTGCTTTAAAAAAAAAACATTCTTGCAGGATATTCCTCGGCACTTCATTTCATCTCTCCATCTACCTGACAGTTTCTTTAATCCAGTCTAATTAAAACCAGCCTGTTTTCAGGAATACTGAGAGCCAACAATTGACAGGGTCATTAACATATGGCATGCACATTTACTGGATTTACTGGTTCATCAATGGGCGGCGGTGGCTCAGGAGGTACAGCAGGTCGCACCCTGCTTCCTCCATCTCACTCACAGCCCTTGTGTCCTTGCACATAATCCATCCATCCACTTTTTATGCCGCTTATCCTAATTAGGGTTGCGGGGGTATGCTGACAATCCCAGCTGACTTTGGGCGAGAGGTGGGGTACACCCTGGACTGGTCGCAGTTAACGATTTAAGTTTAAGCTACATTATGACCCCCAAGGCAGTGAGGCAGACACGTCTGGTGGCAGCGTGTAAAAGTGAAAGTTCACTGGAGAAATGAACTTTATTAATTAAATTGCCCAGTCTAAGTTGCGGAAACGTGGAAACTAAAATGTTACATAGACGTACACTCTTTTATTGATGAGCGAATACACCACTATCTTTATCGATATCTGTTCTAAATTATCCGTATCTCTGTCTGTACTCAGGGCGGGCGGGGCATAAACAGGAAGTGGGTGTGGTTTAACCCAAAATGGGTGGGGCTTAAATCGGTACATTATTTTTATATTTATTCAGCTATATGTGTACTGTCTATGTGTGTAAGTGATCTGTAAGACTTTATAATTTTTTCAATGATCTGTGTGAGGGCCGCACGGTGGTCTAGTGGTTAGCATGTTGGCCAACACAGTAACAGCCTGGAGATCGGGAAGACCTGGGTTCGATTCTCCCTTGGGCATTTCTGTGTGGAGTTTGCATGTTCTCCCCGTGCGTGCGTGGGTTTTCTCCGGGTACTCCGGGTTCCTCCCACATTCCAAAAACATGCATGTTAGGTTAATTGGAGACTCTAAATTGTCCATAGGTATGAATGTGAGTGTGAATGGTTGTTTGTCTATATGTGCCCCGCGATTGGCTGGCGACCAGTCCAGGGTGTACCCCGCCTGTCGCCCAAAGTCAGCTGGGATAGGCTCCAGCATGCCCCCGTGACCCTAAAGAGGAGAAGCGGTATAGAAAATGGATGGATGGATGATCTGTGTGAAGTTGGGGATTCATGCAAACATCCACTGGTGGCAAAAAGGGAAATCACTGTACTTTTCTCAAAAGTACCGCTTTCAGTACTACGAGTTTTCCAACTGACTTTATATCACCAAAACCCGGCAGTGACTGACGCGCGAGCTGTATACAGCTGTCTTGTGAAATGCACCACGTACGTTACGAAACAAGTTTAAGATTTCAACGTGCATACTGCAACGTATTGAGAGGGGTGTAATATTTTACCACGCTTATGTATGTAATGCAGTATGTTAGCCATGCAGGCAGAATGTTTGATGCAGGTCCCAAATGAGTTGCATAAGTGACTGAAGCAACACAAGCCTGCACAGCGCTGTCTTGTCAAATGCACCGCGTACTTTACGAAACACGTTTACCAAGTAACTTTAGATACAAACCGAAATAGAGGCAAGCTGGGGAAAACCTAATAAAGTGGCGGCAGTGGGCAACGCCACACGAACCGTTTTCAACTTGCCAATTGCACCGTGTATGTGAATGAGGCACTGATCAACTCCTCTGTGGCGCCAGCCTGCACAGTCGAGAGGGGCGGCCGCTGTGTGTGACTGGCCAATCACAGAGTGTGAAGAGCAAATACATAATGAGGATTTTCTTTCATCATCCATAACGGATACTTATTTATAACGAGTATCCGGCTCATCCCTACTGACAATACTGCTAGCTTTGTTTCCATCACATTGCACACCACTATTCTGGAGTGACACAAGAACTGGCCGCTGCTTTAACAGTATAGCTATCTACTAACCTAACTGGTTAGCCTCAAATTTATTTATTCTAAACTTAACCCTTTAGGCACCAGACAGAAATATTCAGTTTTGTACAGTATTCAAGAAATTATTCAGTTTTGATATTACTATTTCAAAAGGTTATAGCGTGAAAATGGTTAGCGATAAAGGCATACTATACTGTGAATGAGAAAAATCATCAGGTATGACCCAAAGTTTGTGATGGGAGTCAATTCACTCATGTAATTTGCACATTATGACATCACCAGGCTCAGAAATGGTCAGATCTTTGTCTCCATGACACTCAAGAGGCTTATCAAAATGTCTGATCCACTTGTGATACTCTTCCGCATCGCTAAAGCAAACCCAGCCATCATCATCACCATTTAGAGTGGGATCTGGAACACCACTGCTGCCTCCTCCGCTATTATTAGTGTATTTTCTACTGCGACTGCCGTTATTTCTGCAGTTTTATACATTCATGCTACCCCCCCTCACCATCAGCGGTGTTTTGACCACCACGCACCGTACTTCTCACCTACTTCTCCTAGTGCATTTTAGGAGAAACATATGAGAAACATTTTTAGAGAAAATGGAAACTAAAATGAGGCGATGAGAATCTCAAATTTGTCTTCTGAGCTGTAAAAGAGCAAGCTTTGAGCAGTAAAATGTTCCTCTGATACGTCCCCTCCTGCCACTCCCACCACGACCATGTGCTGCTTGTGGACTGTCATGGCGAGCGGACTAGATATTCCCAGACCCAGATATTCCCGATCTCCTGACTGTGTGGCCAACATGCTAACCAGTAAGCCACCGTGCGGGCAGTGTGACAAACATGCAAAAAAAAAAGAAATTAGGAAGGCGGCAAACACTATCTCACACCACTGTAAATGATCTGTGTAATAATTGTTGCTAATCACTTCCTGTTGATTAGAAAGGACTATAAGAGCTACGCTTTTTTGCTAGTTTTAAACTTTTTGGAGAATTCCTGACCACGCTTTGTGATCACAACTCAAGAAGAGTGCGCTGACATCTTTGCCTTCACTTTGGACTAGCGATTAGGATCAAACTCACAAAAAAAAAACGAACAATAAGTGCCGACATCCGTTACAAGGCAAGCTAACTAGCTAGCCGTGGCTTTCAAGGGCGACTGTTCATGAAGCCGGAGTCTTAAAATATCTTGGATTCTTCTTGAAGAGATATCTCTGGCTTCATCTCTGACAGGTGAGAGACACAAACTCTCTGTAACAACAAATGTTAAACACTGAAGGCAGTGTAACACAAGCTAACAGGCTAAACGACAGAATGTTCTGCTTATCAACACAACAATGCTAAAGAGAGAAGAGAAGAGGCTCTGATGTCTGTTCGTGCAGCTCGGGGCGATCTACCCCGGAGTCGATTATAGACATGGAGTCACCCAAGATGAAAGAAGGTGCGACATTCATACCGGCGCCACCGCCACTGAGCCCCGCCGGTGAGCACTTAAGCAGTTTAAAGCACCAACTAACTAAGCATGCTAAATCACCCCAGGAGAAATTGACGAAAATGCAACAAGACACCCTGGAACAAATACTACCGAAAGTACAGAGGCTGGATCACATAGAACAAAGGCTGAATTACATAGAAGAATACATTGGTTCCATAAAACAGGAAGATCATGAGGAATGAAGTTCAAAGTCTGAGAGTGGAGAAGAAGAAATTACAGGATAGTAATGCAGCACTGAGGGCCACTCTCAAACAAGATAATGAAGAAAAGGACAAAATCATTGAGCAACTGAAGATCCCTATTGATGACATGGATCAGAACACACGAATGAATGATGTGATCGTGACGCGGCTTCGGATTAAACCCAGGTCTTATGCCAAGGGCAGTTGGGAATGAGGATGAACCAGATGAAATGGATGTCGCTTCAACGGAGCATTAAGTTGTTACTTTCTACAATCAAAGGAGGTGGGCGTAGACATCCAAACCATCGACACTTGCAAAACCACACTACTGAAACAGAGAAAAAAGCTGAAAGGTACAAACGTCTATGTGGATGAGCATCTGACAAAACGCAATGCTGAAATCGCCAAGAAAGCATGTGAAGGAAGCAGGGAAGGATCGAAAGTACTTGGAGCGCCAATTGCAAAATTTAAATGGAGGATGTGAGGCCAGAGTGCTTGTTGTCAAAGACATCAAGGATCTGGATAAATACTAAAGATCATATCAACACAACAACATGGAAAACGAAAATAACTCAAACAACGTCATCAGTATGCCACAAGAAGATCTACAATTGGACACATTTTGTTTCACAGACCACAAACAATTGGAAAAAGATTTTTTTTCTCATTCCAAAAATCACTATTGTTACAACACGGGGCAGCAATACAACAATAACCTTAATATCGGCAATAAGTTGTCAATTACCCACATAAACAGCAAAAGTATGTATGCAAATTATAACAACATCAGACAATATATTCAAGATTCAAGATTCAAGATTCAAGAGTTTTATTGTCATGTGCATGGTAAAACAGCAGTTATACCATGCAATGAAAATCTTATTCTGTTCATACTCCCAAGAAAAGAAAGAAAACACAAGAAAGAATAAGAACATAAGAAACATAAACACATAAACATATATACCAATAAATTAAGCAACAACAACAGAAGAGACATTAATACAAGCAAATAATACAAATAAATAAATCAATAAATAAATAAATAAATAAATAAAGTGCTATGAGTGTGTGCGTGTGTTGCGTGCGGCGTGTGCGAGTGCTTCGTTGAGAAGCCTGATGGCCTGTGGGTAAAAGCTGTTTGCCAGCCTTGTGGTCCTGGACTTCAAACTCCTGTAGCGTCTGCCTGACGGTAGGAGTGTGAATAATGAGTGTTGTGGATGTGTGCTGTCCTTGATGAGGTTGTGTGTTCTTCGTAGGACTCTAGTTTTATAAATGTCTTGCAGTGAGGGGAGGGCTGCCCCAACAATGTTCTGTGAGGTCTTGATCACCCGCTGGAGTGCCTTCCTATCTCGTGTTGTACAGTTACCGTACCAAACAGTGATGGAGGCGGTAAGGACACTTTCGATAGTGCATCTGTAGAAGCAACTCAGGATTGTGGTGGACATGCCAAATTTCCTCAGTCTTCTCAGGAAGTACAGTCTCCTTTGGGACTTCTTCATAATTTGTTGGGTGTTGTGAGACCAGGTGAGGTCCTCGCTGATGTATGTGCCAGGGAACTTGAAGGTTTTCACCCTCTCCACCTCAGTCTCATCAATAAACATGGGTCTATGCGGCTCCTTTTCCCTTGTTCTTGGGTCAATGATCATCTCTTTAGTCTTATCTGTATTGAGAAGGAGATTGTTATCACGACACCAAGCTATGAGGTCCGCCACTTCTCTTCTATTCTCTTCTATATATGAATTTCAATTCAAGGAACCCTTCAGTGTAATCGCAATCTCGGAAAATTAGATTAATGCCGACAAAGGCATGGACTTTGAGCTGGAAGGTTACGAAATGATCTGCATTAACAGGAATAATACAAGTGGAGGTGTATCTGGACAGACATGTGAACTACAAAATGAAGAATATGTCAATCGCTATTGATAACAGTTTGGAATGTATAATGATTGAAATCTGTAAAGAAAAAAGCAAAAATGTATTTATAAGTTGTTTATATACAACCCCAAAGTCGAGCTTTGAAATTTTTGAGGACTGGATTAAAACAACCTTCACAGACATCAGTCAAAAAATAACCTTTGTATGTGGAGACTTCAATATTGATCTTCTGAATCCACACAAGAACAAGGTAATCAGTTATTTCATAGACCCAATGTATAGTTTGAGCCTATATCCTAAAATCACCACACCACACCACTGTGCCACCCTAATTGATATTATACAGGTATTTACCAGTGACTTTGATAACAACACAACTAGTGGTCTACGAATCAACGGCATCAGTGACCATCTTCCAGTGTTTACAATTTACAACGACAAAAACACTTGCCAAAGACCTGGAAGAACAAAGATGGGAGAGTGTGTACAGTGCAAACGATGTGGATGAAGCATATGAACACTTTCTAGATACTTATATGAAGCTCTATGGTAACTGTCCCTTGCGAGAAATGTCCAAAAAAAGAAAAATAATCAGCCATGGATGATAAAAGGACCAAAAAATGCCTGTAAGAAGAAAAACACATTTATAATTTATAATTCAACAATCTAAAGAAGCAGAAAAAAAATATAAGACATACAAATAAATTGACAACAATTTTGTGAGTGTGTAAAAGAAAGAATAATATAGTACATTATTAAGCAAGAACAACTTGGGGCATTCTAAACAGTATCATAAGGAACAGTACAAAGAAAGCAGACTACCCTCATTATTTTATGGTTGGAAACACCAATGATGATATGAATGCGGTAGTTCAGAAGTTTAATAACTACATTGATATTGGACCAAAACTGGAAGAAGAGATTGGAAAATTCTGGACAGTAGCTTCATCGGGCCGTGACCTTCAACTCTCACTGGATCGGTTCGCAGCTGAGAGTGAAGCGGATGGGATGAGAATCAGCACCACCAAGTCCGAGTCCATGGTTCTTGCCTGGGTAAAGATTGGAGACATGATGCCTGTATTTCATGACAAACGACCACACTTTTTGAGTGGAGATCTGCTTTGTAAATAAAATACAATTCAAATGTTGCCATTTTGAATGTACCCCTGTTTTAAATTAAATACTTTGAATTCGACATATATAATGATAATGATAATTCAGGATGCTCTGATCGATCGGCCACCGATCAATATCGGCCAATTTCCATTAAAAAAAACACATGATCGGTGTATGCCGAACAAACATACATACATGTCTGCTGTGTCACGTAGGGTTGCCAACAAAACTGTGTCTCGTATTGAGCTTGACACAGGCTACGCCAATTGACGCCAGCATGTTTGATCACTTCCTTACCAAACCTATCTCTGTTCGACTATTCTTGCATCTTTGTTTACATGCTTTGCCTAGCTGTCACTGGCTGCACTTTGCATTAGCGGATAATTAGCGAAAAGTTATCCGCCTAGCTTCTGGTCTTCAAACTCCAAATGTGACTTTTTACCACAGTGACATTTTGTTTTTAAAACAAAACAAACAAGCAATGCAGTCCGTTGGGAACTCGTTTTTGTCCCAAGGGAAAGCCACAAGTGGATATGACGTTCATGGGATACGTACTAACTTTTCCAAGTGTCACTGAACAACTTTATTCTGTCTGTTGTCATTATACTAATTATGTCTTGTCCTCAAAGCACTACACATTTGTATGTGGTTGTTTAATGAACATAAACACCCTTATGATGATACTATCACAAGGGTCTCCGAGCTCACCCGCTGATTTTGAGTAGCTCACCAACAGTGATGTCGGTAACACGTTCTACGGAACGCGTCACTCTTGCATAACCTCTTTTTTCAGTAACGCGTAATCTAAAGCGTTATTACTTCAAAACTAGTAATCTGATTGAAGTTACTTATCCAAAGCCACTCTGTGTTACTATTTTTCAACAAATAGAAAGCCATAATTGCAGCTGTGACAGCGGCGAGTGACGTGTGTCAACAACAATGGCGGCAGGAGGGAGCTCGGCTTTTGCTACGTGTAAATACAGTCATTACTTCGAGTTCGTGTCCGACAAAGACAGGAATATTACTGTTGGTTGTATGCTCTGTCCTGGAGACAAATCGTTATCTGCCTTCAATAATTGAAGAAACATTTGGACTCGCAGCACGGCACAGTCAAGCTCACGGTGAAAGTTCCTACTGATGGAGCGAAAAGGAGAGCTAAGAGTGCAGCAGATCCGACGCCACTCAAACAACAGAAACTGGACTTTGGTGGAAAATCAGTAAGTGGAGGGGAGCTGAAGAGGTCGGTTGCGCGGTACATCGTGGAGGAAATGTTGACACACCGTCGTTTCGTGCCATTATACAGAAGATCCCCACTACTGTCATTGCCGAGCTTCCTCACGAAACATCATTTTCATCCTACCTGGAGAACGAGTATGCTGAAATGGAACGTAATATCAAGATTGCGATGAATAATGTCGAGTTTGTGTCAACTACTGTTGATATTTGGACAGCGAATAACAGAAGTTATATGGGAGTGACTGGATTGACTGTGACTGGATTGGTAGATGCTCATTGGAGCGCAATAAGGCAGCATTGCCGTTTAGGAGAATTTGTGGTAGGCATAATTATGATGGTATTGGTGCCGAAATTGTCTCTCCCCGCACACCACAGGTGTGCTTCTCAAACAATAAACATCATCTCCACTTCTGATGTAGAGAATTTTTTGACATCTAACCCAGAAGCCAAGGCTTTGTATAGGGCTAGCATAGCAAAGTGCACAGTTCTTTGGACCAAATCAAGCAGATCCTCTCTTGCATCCGAAACAGTGGAAGACATCAGCAAAAGAAAACTCCTGGTACTTAAATTCACAAGGTGGAACTCCTTTTTTTAAGCTGTAAGGAAATTACTCACATCTCCATGAGTGAACTGAAGACTATCCACCAAGCTGGGAGTTATATGCTTCAAAGATTTAGCTGGCCTGGTGTGTCTTCTCCAGTTGACTTTGGGGAGGTGGAAAAACGTTTTTACCACTGCAGGGTTTGTTAGCGCTTCTTTGTTTGTTGTGATGCAGTGTCTTGGAGCAATGTCCTCCTTGCCTTATATACAATGCCTTTCCATTGATGGTAACACTCAATGCAGCAAAAACATTTGATTTCTGTCGGCATGGCTCTGCAAGCTCCACATTTATACCACCAAAGCATGCTGGTCCTTTCTCTCTCAGCCCCCGTCTGCTCAATGTTTCACCCTCTCTTCTTGTCCGCTCATCTTCTAAAACCTGTAGCTCATCCTCTGCATATTGATGCTGAAAACGAGACCTAAAGCCAGCTTTGAGTTTTGGCCCCGTGCAATTGTGTTTGACCCCCCAGCCTGACTCATATACAGTAAACTGCGGACAAACCATATGCAATAACATAAAGTAATCTCTCTGAGAAGCAAAACAGCTCTGTGTATATACGTATGTGTGTGTCAGCGCTGACTCGTCTCGTGTGTGTGTGTATTTGTGGTTAAAATAACTTATTTTGCGTTTGTCATGTTCTGCACATCCATAGCTGTCTAAGTAAATAACCTTCATTAATCACACTGTTGTAAGTCCACACAAACAGCTGAATTTTTGGCAAGTGCATCGTTAAAAGTCTACCGTCAAAACTTCCTTTCAAAATATTTAAAAAAACACCCTCTGGCTCCCTGTGAAAAATGTCCAAAGGTCAAATTCTGAACATAGCGTGACTGTGTTTGACTGTTCTTGAGGTTAACAGAGCTTTCCTATTAGTGTTATTACTTGTTTACAGCTTTAAGTGTAGACACACGCAATAGGTGTGGTCGCATGCGTGTGAAAAAACTGAAAGTACATTCTAATCTCTTTTGCTCTGTAGTGGGTGGAGAAGAGGTGTGTGGGTTTCTGCTGTGTGATTAGGTTTGTTGTACCCTGTTCTGCCTTATTTCTAACTTAACTGAATACTGTCAAGCTTCATTGGCTGTGTGCAGACTATGTGACTTAAGGAAATGTGGATGTGGGGATCCTTCCAGTCCTTAATTTGTACTTGTCTTTCTAAAACTGTCCTTAAATATGGGCTTTTACTGATCCTCACATTTGCAGTCAGCATATATAATGTTGCCATTCTGCCAGTTTTTGCAGCACTTTAAAGCTGTAGCGTTCCTTGAACGGTAGGAAGAGGGGGCCGAATTTCGACAACGCTCGTCACCGCGCACAGAATGGGGAAAAAATCGAAAACACGGGCGTTGTCCTAGCGGTGCACCGCTGAAGCCAGCGTTGCTTTAGCGTTGGTTTAACGGTAGCAAACGTTGGTTTAGCGGTGACGAGAGCGTTGATACAGCGGCGTTCTGCGCATGCGGGCTGGTGGCATCCTCATGAAGTGCTGGAAGGCTCGTGGATCCTCATTCCTCAGCTCCACCATCAGCTTGTCATACAGTCCATGTTCAGGCCTTCTCAGTATCCACTGTCTGACCCACACAACTCTGTCTCTCCTTCTTCTCTCTCTTCTCCTTCTGTCAACAGCTTCTTGCAATCTGAGGAGGTTCTGATTCTGCTGCTGGACTAGTGCACCAATCACAGCAAATCTCTCAGCATCCATGGTAGTACAGTTTTACTGTAACTTTGAGCAAATTAGATATACACTCAACGGCTATTCCAAATGGGCTCCTGGTCTATTTCTCCCCGTAATTATAGCCAAATTCTGGTCCCCCTCCGACACCTCCATACCAACGCCGAACCAAAGTTCATCACCTCAATGGATCGCTGCTTCAACGCCTGACACCGTTCCAGCAATCCCGTGTCCGCTCGTAAAACGCTTACAACCGCTCCATCAAAGTTTGTGCAACGTTTAATCACCGCCCGGGCAAAGCTGGCAAAGCAGCAGTGGTCCCGCGTTCAAGATTTCTGCGTTGGCCTAGCGGACCCAAGTGTCCATGAACTTGCGTCTAGCGTCGCCAAACTTTCACTGGGCGTTGTTGGAGCGGTGATGAACTTTGCCGTGGTGGGAAACTGCCCGCTCCTCACCGCTCACAATATTTTGTGCAGCTCAACACTTTCGGAGCGGTGGGAGGGACCATCAGCGGTGGCCGAGCATATACGGCGTTGCCTTAACGGGGTCCAACTTCTGTTAAACGGTGGTGAAAGGTTACGAGCGGTGATGAATTTTTTTCACCGCTCCAGCAACGCTACAGCAAAGTTCGGGTTGTTTGACTATGAAGATTCAATTTAGAGGTAAGCAAGTGTTCTATAAGGCTACTGCATTTTTCATGAAAATGCTATAGGATGCAATGATGTACCTTATGTAGGTGGAACATTTACACAGTGATTGCACTACATGAACACTTGTGACAAGAAAGATCTTACAATGACCACACAGTGGGGGTGGCATGGCTCAGGTCGTAGAGTAGTTGCGGGTCCGATCCTTCGTCCTCCTGTGATCATGTCAAAGTATCTTTGTGCAAGATACTGAACCCCCAGGTGTTCCTGATGCTGCGTCATCAGTAGGTAAATGTGGAGAAGCGCTATACAAGTGGAAGACCATTATTTATTACAATAAATGCCTCTTCTGAAATGTTAATCGGAATAACATAACAGTTTTTCTTTTTTTCTGTTTTTCTCAGTCTTTGTTCTTGTCGTTTTTCGATTTACATGGCCCATCAAAATATCAAAGTTTGATGCTTAATTATTTTGGAATACAGTGGAGTTCGCGTATGCCTCAGTTAGCGTGTTTTTCAGTTAACGTACAATATGTTGCGTGTCTTGTCATGTTATTAATACACAGCGTGAATCCAACTGTGTTAATGTATTTTTAATCACAAAATGTCCTTGTTGGCATGCTATTAGCTTGCTAATACATGGAAGCAGGAAGCAGCATTTGGTTAGAGCATGTTTCGGTTAGAGTCAGACCTTCTGGAACGGATTCAAGACACTAACCAAGGTGTTCACTGTAAAAAACATTGTAAAAAAAATACAATTGTTTTTTGTTTTGGTAGTTTCTTTCCAAACTTTTATTAAGAGCCTAGAATATTTTGTAGAGTCAGAGTATTATTGTGTTTTTATAAATGTTTTTTTATGTAATGTGAAACGTCACATAATGTCAAAGTAGATGTTAAATTGATTCTACGTGTGATGCTCATAAATGGGTAAAAAAAAAAGTTGATTGTTCACAACCTGTAGTGATTATCACATGTTGCAGGACTTTGGTTCGAAAAAAGTTTTCTTGAAGCCTTTGTATTAGGATTTGAATGTGAATACATCATACCTAAAGCACTACTGCGGTAAATACGGTGCTTACATTTAACTTGACAATTAAGCATTGATTAAATAAAAAAGTGTTTGTTTACATTTGCACGATCCTTCTCACGGTGACTTCAACTGAGTAAAAATGGTCCTGGAAGTTTTGCTTGTGGTTGCTTTCTCACATGGCATACAGTTAATGTAAATTGTCACTGGCTGGTCTTAGCCTGGTGCTAACTGAAGAAATGCATGGCGTGAGATGGTAAACGTGTGCAAAAATGAGGAGGAGGAGCTGTCTGCTAATTTAAGTGTTAAATAAAATGTTGAAATTGTTTTGGATCTTGCATGTTTGTTTCTTGCATGTTAGTGGACTTTGTCATTTCATTCAAACAAATCCTTTACTAGTGCTATCTACGAAAACAAGATTAATTGAAACAACAAGATTGAAACAAGTAAAACTAGCAAAACCCAAGTTTGTTCATTCAATAATACACTAGGTTCCCAACTTACAAACTCAATTGGTTCCAGACGACCATTCACAAGTCGATTTGTTCGTAAGTCGAAAAAAGGTAATTTACCAATAATATAGGTACTGCATGTACGTGTATACATATATACATATATGCATATGTATGTAAATATGAGTTTGGAAGCAGTAGTAATATTAAACGAGGATAAATAATGAAAAAAACAATAATAATAAAAATGATGTAATAATACGTAATGATAAATGTTATTTACCTTTGAAGAGGAGTGGTCGAGCATACGTCGTTGGTGGTAGTGGTGGAGGAGGAGGAGATATTGAAAAAAGTACAAATCGTCGTCGTCGTAAGACTCTTCTAAAAGAGGTAGTTTAGGGGAAACTACTGAGGTGGAAGGAATTGGCGACAAAGGTGGAAGGAATTGGCGACAAAGGTACAGATGAAGGTGTAGGCATTGGTGGTAAGTTACTTGGTGACGACAGTGCAGGAGTAGCAGATCTACGTTTGAAGAAGCTTTCAATGGAAGTTTGTATGGTCTTCCTTTTCTTCTCCTCGTAGATAATACGGTAGCACTGTAGAGCGCCATTTTCGAACAAATTCAAATGACAAAATATTGCAATTTTCGACAAAATACATGAAAATATAGACCAGTCAGCTTGCGTTCTTATCTCCGAATGTTGCAAGTCGGATGTTCGTAAGTACAGAACCCAGTGTACTTGTATTAGTAAAGCAGACAAAGCCTGCAGTGTAATTCATAGAACAAGTTTGAATTGTGTTCTGCTAAGTTGACTGAAAAATGTACACTGAACGTAAGTTAAATATATTAGACTAATTAAGGACAAACATTTTAGTTGATCCATCCATCCATTTTCTATACCACTTCTCCTCATTAGGGTCGCGGGGGCATGCTGGAGCCTATCCCAGCTGACATTGGTTGACAGGTGGGGTACACCCTGGACTAGTCGCCAGCTAATCGCAGGGCACATATAGACAAACAACCATTCACACTCACATTCATACCTATGGACAATTTAGAGTCTCCAATTAACCTAACATGCATGTTTTTGGAATGTGGGAGGAAACCGGAGTACCCGGAGAAAACCCACGCACGCACGGGGAGAACATGTAAACTCCACACAGAAATGCCCAAGGGAGAATCAAACGCAGGTCTTCCCGATCTCCAGACTGTGACTGTGTGGCCAACATGCTAACCACTAGACCACCGTGCGGCCCTATTTTATTTTATTTATTTATTTATTTTTTAGTTGAGTTAAAAGCAAAACATTTGATTTGAAATATTAACATGACTTTCAATCAGCTTATCTCCACTGTGTTCATATAACACTATGATAACACGTTTAACTTGATTTGTTTACGTGGAATATAGCTGGCAAGATACAATTACGTTAAACCACCAATTTATTTTTTGGAGTGTGGTGCGCTCACAGGTGATTATAAATAAATGGCTGCAGCTTGTTGCTGAGGTGTGTGCAGGTCAAACGTGATGCTGTGCCGAGTGAATTGTTTGTTTTTCCTCCATCCTCCGGCGTTTCCAAATCTTTTTAACATGACCGCACTAACATCTTTGTCACTAACTTTTTCATGTCCCAAATTTACGATGCGCAAATGGGATGAAATTGACATCACACACAGCAGGCATGAAGAAAGTATTCAACACTGTTTCCCTTGATTATTCAAGATATTTGCACTATTTTTTCATATGGCCATAGCTTCAAATCACTGTAATCTGTGCGTCATGACCCCCGAAGTCGCTGGTACCCCTTTCAGGAGAATCACCCATTTACCTTTGCTTGTTTGTTACTCCTCACAACGCTCACTTGCAGCACTAATGTGTGCCCTCGTTAGCGCTCCGCCTCCCCCCACTGGGAGAATGAGAATGGGAGAATGACTGGAGGGTTCACTCACTCCGTTCATTCTGCTATAGAACCAACGTGCCCAGGTGTTGAGACAGATGACACATAGTCACTCTCTTGTCATCCAGTCTGTTTGGAAGAGAAGTGTCACATGGCACATGTCAACATATCAAGGCCGGCCAAATTATTGAGTTAGTTTTTATTTATCGTGCGATTAATTGATTTATTGATTATCATGACAGGCCTAATTAAACATGTAACCTTTACCAATTCTGAAATAATATAAGAAAATGATAAAGCAGTATAAATAATGTGTTACAATTGGAGTTAAGGTTTGGAAAGCAAGCCCAGTTAAATAACATTCATAATCAAAAATAATATACAGTGGTGTGAAAAAGTGTTTGCTCCCTTCCTGATTTCTTATTTTTTTGCATGTTTGTCACACTTACATGTTTCAGATCATCAAACTAATTTAAATATTTGTCAATGACAAACACAAAATGCAGTTTTTAAGTGAAAGTTTTTATTATTAAAGGAGAAAAAAAGTCCAAACGTACATGGCCCTGTGTGAAAAAGTGATTGCCCCCTAAACCTAATAACTGGTTGGGCCACTATAAGCAACAATTGCAATCAAGCGTTTGCGATAACTTGCAGTGAGTCTCTTACAGCGCTGTGGAGGAATTCTGGCCTTCATCTTTGCAGAATTATTGTAATTCAGCCACATTGGAGGGCTTTTGAGCATGAATTGCCTTTTTAAGGTCATGCCACACAGTCTCGATAGGATTCAGGTCAGGACTTTGACTAGGCCACTCCAAAGTCTTCATTTTGTTTTTCTTCAGCCATTCGGAGGTGGACTTGCTGGTGTGTTTGGATCATTGTCCTGCTGCAGAACCCAAGTTCGTTTCAGCTTGAGGTCACAAACAGATGGCCAGACATTCTTCTTCTGGATTTTTTGGTTTCTGGCAAAATCGAGACAAGCCTGAATGTTCTTTTTGTTCAGCAGTGGTTTTCGTCTTGGTACGCTGCCATGCAGGCCGTTTTTGGCCAGTGTCTTTATTAGGGTAGAGGCATGAACACTGACCTTAACTGAGGTAAGTGAGGCCTGCAGTTCTTTGGATGTTGTTGTGGGTTCTGTTGTGACCTCTTCGATGAGTCGTCAATGTGCTTTTGGGGTAATTTTGGTTGGCTGGCCACTCCTGGGAATGTTCACCACCGTTCCATGATTTTGTCATTTGTGGATAATGGCTCTCACTGTGGTTTGCTGGAGTCCGAAAGCTTTAGATATGGCTTTATAACCTTTTCCAGACTGATAGATCAAAATTAATCCCAGTTATGTTTTAAAAGGGGGCAATCACTTTTTCACACAGGGTCATGTAGGTTTGGATTTTTTCTCCTTTAATAATAAAAAGTTTCATTTAAAAACTGTGTGTGTGTTCAGCTGTGTTGTCATTTTAAATTTGACAATGAGTGAACCTAAATTCCTCCACAGCGCTGTAAGAGACTTTTGTCAAGTTATTGCAAACGCTCGATTGCCGTTGTTGCTGTTAATTCCTGGGTGTTCACCTTACCAACAAACTAGACTGGTCCGTCAACACCCACGCCCTCTACAAGAAGGGCCAGAGTCGCCTCCACCTGCGGAGGAGACTGAGGTCCTTTGGTGTGTGCAGGACTCTCTTACGGACCTTCTATGACTCTGTGGTGGCCTCAGCCATCTTCTATGCTGTGGGCTGCTGGAGAGGGGGCAGCACGGAAAGGAGCAGGATCAATAGACTGATCAGGAGAGCGAGCTCTGTCCTGGACAGTCCTTTGGACTCCGTGGAGGAAGTGGGGGAGAGAAGGATGTTGGCTAAGCTGACATCCATCATGGACAACACCTCTCACCCCCTACATGACACTGTGGGTTCCCTTAGCAGCTCCTTCAGCAGCAGACTGTTACACCCACGGTGTAAGAAGGAGAGGTTCCGCAGGTCCTTCATACCGACCGCTGTCAGGCTCTACAACACCTGAACCATTTTGTATTCACTATGTCACGATGCATTCTTTACTTGTGTATCTTGCTTGCTGCTGTAACAAGTGAATTTCCCTGCTGTGGGATTAATAAAGTACTACTACTACTGCTACTAAAGAAACTGGTTGATAGTTTGTAAATTTGTAAATTGATGTTTGTCTCCAGTTTTAAAATTATTAATTATTGATGTCCGTCAATGGTTTTCTGGTCGCATTAATGACCTTGTTTCCATTTCAATTCCATTACAATCAGTTGATGTTTCTGACGTACATTTATTGACAATATTAATTATTTCCTCTTTTGGAAATAATGGTCTGTTGCACATGACAATAAACATCTTGAATCTTGTGTGATGCCAGGTAGGAAATGCAGCTGGGTTTCCTCTCTATACCGTACTTCTTCCTCCACTGACAAGGAATTCAGGGTCCTTTCTTCCAGACTTCCAATATTTACAAAGTAGTTATTACATTGTTAATATTATCATTTTTGGCATTTCTGTCAGTTAAACATTGATGGTTAAATGCTACATCTTTCTTGGAATCATTGCTGATGATACTGATTAGGATGCCCCAGATTTCTCTGATGTTGTTTTTGTTCTTGTTGGAAATCTCCTATCAAAAATATACAACAAAAGGTGGTGAGAAATACTTCAATATTGAATAAAGCAAAATTTGTTCTTGATCAAAAATCACTCCACACTCTTTGCCACTGGGGAGTGTTTTCACTACCCAAGATACCTCTGCCACATCTGGTGATGGAACCATTCGGACTCGATATCCTCGTCCTCCCATGGGATGCAGGCGAAGCTCTGCCGGAGGTGATAGCTGAAGACTCCACGGACAGGAGACTCTGACTTTTTTCCTGAAAATTTGCTTTTTTTTTCTTTATTATATACTTTATTCTCAAAATTTACATTGTTTTTTCAATGTGGCCCTGATACTTATGCTACAGACTCACTTATTAAAACGTATCCCCAGGAAGAATGAGTGCGTGCGAAGGATTGTTGTGTGTTATGTTAAAGAGACACAAGTCGGCTGTCTGCCAAGTCTGTGTGCAGGGAGGCAACAAAGTACATAGCAAACTATAACTATATAAAAAGGGCTTAACTTCCCTGTTGGGCTCTAGTGGATGGTTAGAATAACTAAAATAACTCCCTGGGAAAAAAGAATGTGATGGACTATATATCTTAAACTTTGACGTTATTTACACCTGTCTGTTTTATACTCATGTTTTATTTGGTCATGTTTCATGATCACTTACATGATCAAAGGGGGGATAAATACATATTAAATTGTCATTACATTTTTATACTTTACCAGTATTTCATGGTATGTCTTGTCAGGTGCGATGGTGCACACATTTAATCCAAGCTACTGGGAGGCTGAGGCTAGAGAATTGTTTGAACTCAGGAGATCTGAGCTGCAGCACACTATGTCGATGCACTTACTGAATTCATGTATCTACAGTATTTCATCAGTTGTGTGTATTTGTATGTCCTCTCATACTGGAATACTGGAGATGTTAGGGACATTTCAGCTTGTTTTAGATGTTGGGGGACCCCAAAAAGGAGGGAATTACATGGTAGAATGCCCCCAGGATTACATATTAGCGTGACTAGACAGACAGTCATCAAATGCATATGTGCATGGCTCAGATCAATTGTACCCTTTGCTGTCTTCAACTTCACTTGAGTAGTATTTGAAATTGTTGTTCTAACAATGTGTACTATCCCTATCACTCTGACGTTTATAGAGTGAGGAAGCTTACCAAACCATAAATTAAGCCTGTTCATGTTTTTATTTTGCGCTAGCACGGCTATGTTGTAAAAAAGTGTCTATATTTGGACATTGAAATGTTACATGTAAAGCATGTCTACTTTTGTTGTGAAATAAACAATATTTTCTCTGATAATTTTGTCACGATTTCTACTTAGAATTAAAGAATGATGTCTGAAATTGGTTTCTAATGTGTTTTATTCAAATATTCTCATGTAAAAAAAATAACTGTTGTGTAATCATTAGTGAAACGTACATAACCTTCATGTCCGCCTGCCTATGAAAATTTTGAAGAACATAATTCCATGGAAAAACAAACCCCATGATGATTTCAATCGTATATATTCATGGAATAATTACTCAACTCTGCAACTAAAGTGATTTTTTGCGTATAAAAGAGTAAAATAAGATTATTTGAACAAACGTCTAACACACCCAAATTTCGTGTCAAGCCAGTTATGTACGTACACTTCGAGCTCACAGCGTAAATTGCGTATTGCTAGTAAATATTGAATTAGAAAATAAAAAGTGCCTTCTTGGGCCAAACAAAACTTGTATCCTTCCGCCGGTTATTCGCCAAATACGCGTTCAGCAGAGGAATGTGTCGTCGTGTCCGCCATTTTGTGTCAGTGTTATGTACGTTCAGTCACGACCTCGGATAAGCAGCATCATTCAATTCGACGAGCAATCGGCGGTTTAACAACCATTGTCAAGTATAAGGTAAGATTTTTTTCCTTTTTATATATATTGGAGAAGATCTTTATGCATTTTGAAATTATTTTTTTCGTCGGGTAAGTTACAAATTTTGTGTTTATCGAGCAGTGTAACTCGTTTTGACAGCCGTTGTCTTTACCCCTCGTAGGTAGCTGTTCGTGTCCTGTGCACGAAGCGGCGAAAAAAACACGCAAAGTGGGCAAAATTATTCATCATTACTACCAGCCAGCGAGAGCAAAACTGAGTTGGGTTGTACTTTATTAAAGTATTTAACAATGCACTCACGTTATTTTTGATCAATCCTCATCCACAAATCCATTAAAGTCCATCCCAAATGAACAGGAGGGCAAGTTCTCCATCAAACACGCCAGGTTCCCTGTCGTCATTGTCAGTCAGTCTCGTTGCCGTGCAGCACCTCAGAAATGATGCTGGCTTTAGTGAAAGCTCGAACAGTGCATCAGACACGTTAGCCCAAGCATCCACAATCCATTAGTGAAGCTGTGTTCGCTAGCTGTCATTCATCGCTCCCACGCCGCTCGCAACTTAACTTTAAACGCCGTGTTTACATCCATTCACAAATAGTGGTGGAACTTGCACGGCGCTGCCTCCCAGTGTTAGTGAAGCTGTGTTCACTAGCTGTCATCTATCGCTCCCACGCCGCTCGCAACTTCAATTTAAACGCCGTGTTTACACCGATGTCCAGCGGTTGGAGTTCCTTCGTCAAACCTCCCGGAATGAGCCATTTGTTAAAAGGGGAAAAAATGACACCACATCACAGAATCTTGTAATGGTAATTTATTTACAAATGATACAAATGTTTTATTTAGAAATGATAATGCATTTAAGTTGAAAAAAAATACTTTCTGCATGTGTGTTGTATTGTTCTCTGTAACATAAAACAGTAGTGGGGTAATGTGTTCACAGATTACAGAATGGCAAGAAAGTTTGTGTGCCACTATGGAAGATGTAATGTACATAACTCGGTGTCCGCATTTGATTTTTGCCATATTTTCAGATCTTTAACTCAAGATCTAGATTTGTCACTTGTTTTTATTTACTTTATGATACTCTCTCAAATATAAGTTACTTTTCTAACAAAAGTCAAATCTATGCAGAGATAACAGCATAAAGTGGACACTGAGTTAATGTACATTACATTTAAGAAAGACTGAACTTCGGAGGGTTGCTATGGGAAATTGAAGATGTCTCGAGCTCTGGTATGTTGGGTGTGTGTTTTGCAATGTCTGAAGTTTATGTTTATAACATTACCAAGGTCTATCCACGAGTTTGAAATTTTACCCAAAATGTAACACTTGGGTACCCTTGATCTGAGCCATGCACATACGCAAGATAAATCACAAGGATTTGTGTGGGTTTTACGAAACAGAATCAGTCTCTGTAGTCATGGCTTCCAAACGGGGTGGTATTGAGGCGATGAACTAAATAGCAGACTATAATTACAGTACAAAGCAAAACGCCGTGCCGCCCTTGTTGGTGGCTAGAATAACTAGAATACCTCCCTTAGGGAAAAAGGAGGTGATTTACTTTATAGGAAAGGCGGCACTTAATAATAATAATGTTAAGCAAATTGCATCTATGAGTAAGAAGATGCATACTCATTACTTATACAGTGTGTTTCAAATTATTATGCAAATAGGATTTTAGTATCATAAACATATTTATTTTGGTTTTCAGTGAAATTTGTGGATGGTATTGTGTCTTCTGGCTCTTTGGATGACTGATAGCAATTTCGAACAGCTGTAATAAGTTTACCAGGTGAGCCCAATTAACAGAAAACTACTTAAAAATGTTGCCCCACATTATTAAGCATCCTACAGATTTCAAGCAATATGGGAAAGAAAAAGGATCTCTCTGCTTACAAAAAGTGTCACATATTGCAATCCCATATGAAAAAGATATATATACTGTAAATCTTAGAAAGTTGTTGTCTCTTTTGTTTGTAACTTGTACGTAATGCATCAGACAATGAAACCAGATATAAGATCCATATTATTTTTTTTACAAAATAAAACTTGTATGATATGGGTACCCTGGAACACAACAATATATGACAGTAATTTTGCATACATTTTTCTACTATGGATATTGTAATATCAAACTTATATGAGTTGGACAATCATCGGTGAAACAAAAATATTGCAAGTATCGTAGAAAATACTTAGTAAATGTAATTGTGGTGTCACAAATGTGAGACATGCAAATAAACTACAACATAAGCTTAAAATAAAATTACAGGGAAACCACAAGCTGACAAAAAGCAGGTTTTTAAACACATACTGAAAATGACCACACACCTGTTCTTCGTTGCCAGATTGTCTCATGCTGCTTGCTCGTTTCATGTTCGAGCTCTCTGTATTTGCCATACCTTTTGGTCACCTTGTGTCTCATGTTCCTGCTTGGTTACCTCCAGCAGTGTTTTTGGTTATAGCCTGGGAGTACGTTTCGCCTGCTTGGTAGTTCCAGCAGTGTACATGTAGTTTTTTGTTGTTTTGTATCTCAGTATCCTGCTATCTGTGCTAGCAGCGCTTTTCGTTTGTGTATTTTTCCCGTGGCTTGCCCGGATGATTTTCTGTTGTACTTTTGACCTTTTGTGTTTTTGTATTACACTCCTTGTGAGTCTCTTTTTGTTATTAAACCTTTTTGCACAGACTCCTTGCTCCACTCTGCTTATTGGGGATCCAGCACATTGACTGTAGAGCAAATCCTGATACAACTGTTCTTTTGGATTTCACATCAAAATACATAAATGTTGATACCATGCATTACAAAATGCTTCACATAACAAATGTACATTTTGTTCACTGACATTTTCTATTATTTTGTTACATTAATAAGTGTTCAGACAAATGTTTCCTTATCAGCTCAGAAACCCCATATCATTAACTCAATCTTCACATTTAGTTAACATTCAATCATTTAGAGTAATCCGTGCTCAGTCGGCGACATACAATCGAGCTGGACTGTGGACATACATGGTCTAACTATCTGAGTTGCATTTATGGCCCCGTGAAAGCCTGTGGGAACGTGGACAGTGGACATATAGCTCAGTTCAGTTCTGATTAGAGAACCTCTGGCCAACTTCTGCACTGTGCAATTACCATATTTTCCTACGGCACATAAACACAGATCACCACAGAGTTTGTGGGAACCTCTCTCACTATGTGGAGTGCAGTTTGGTTACCAAGGATAATGCCGCTCGTTTGCATATTTGTTGTGGTACAGCTTGACTACTTTTTACTTGTTTCAGAAGGTACCCATTGAAATCTTCAAACATAAAGGCTGAGTGAGCCCAGTGTACAACGTTTTTGCTTAAATGCCACAATGAATGAACATTGAATGTCGTGCTCTTTCCCATACAGTGACTGCACACCACCAACAAAGTACACTAACGCGTCATGTGTGTCGTTTATCAGCTCAGCATTTAGTTCAGAGAATGCTTATGCCCTCTATCAGTAATGCCCAATGAGAGTGATTCTTTTTTGAGCGTATGCCTTTCAGAACTGGCAAGCCGTA
Organism: Dunckerocampus dactyliophorus; assembly: GCF_027744805.1. Lineage (NCBI taxonomy): Eukaryota > Metazoa > Chordata > Actinopteri > Syngnathiformes > Syngnathidae > Dunckerocampus > Dunckerocampus dactyliophorus. Next base: position 23,213,710 of record NC_072819.1, on the reverse strand, counting down.
GTACAAAAGCCAGTGCTGCCACTCATGTGCCTTCCAGAATTTGTGTTCTTAGATATGTTGGAACTCGAGCAACAATACCTAGAGGTTTAATAGACAAGAGGTGTCTGTTCATGATTGCTTTTTGTGCACCAATATACCATGTGGTCTTCCCTTCTCTTTCAGTCATTTCTCCTGAGGTTTTATGATTTCTGTCACTTGGCTTTTCATCTGGACATATGTAAACCCTTGTGCTTCCTTTTCCTTTCCTTGATTGCATCCCAGGGTGAAGGCAGACTCCACAGCCATACTTACCATTAAACTGCTTAAAATTCTGGAGTAATGGCCTTGCTACTGCATCACACACACTGGACTGATCACTGGGATCCTGCCACTCAAAAACAGCCTGAGAAAGATAGGCACACTCCTCAACGAATGGTTTAAAAAAGCAGAACGTCTGGCTTTTTGGATCCAATCTTTAAAGCACACAAAAGTACATGCTTATCACTACTCTCAGGTGATATCTCATTAACACAACAGAAAATTGGCCAAATACTAGATTTGGAGGACTGAAAAACTGGTACACCATCACAATTGAATGTAAGAGACAGAAAATCTTTTTACTGTCAGATTTGAAAGTCTAAGTCTATAAGGTGCCATCACATATGTCCATTATTACATTCCTACTACTGGCTTCAGCACGAAAACATAGATAATGCATACCCTGGTTCTCAGGAATATCTTTCAGCTGATCTTTTAATGGTATACCAATAAAGAAATGTCCTGTAAACTGGATTTCACTGTTGTAAACGAGGAACATGACACACATATATATAAGTGTTTCTTCTAGAGATTGCGAAGAACCAATGTACTAAGTACAAACTCTACGGTAATGCTGTTGTTCAAAGTCCCAGCAGAATGCAACTTGAGCAGTTTCAGCAGGTTAATACACCTGTGGTGTTCTTTCTCAGTGCAAAGGAGAGAATTGAGGTGATGCTTTGCCCTTCTGTTCGTCCATGGGACTAACATCATCTACTTCTTGAGAGACGTTTTCCTAAATGGTAGAAAAAGAAGCACTGCATTAAAACTGACCAGGTGTCACTTATTCTACTCATAACCTTGTTTTGGCAGACCGCACTCAGCATGGAAGATAAACAGAAGCCACACCACATAAGAAAGAAAAAACAAAAAGGGTGGATAGAAAGTACACACATAAATCAACTGGAGAATATGTTACAGTTTGTCCACTTACAAATTAATTATAAAAAATGTAATCGACCTCATATGTGAATGCATACATTTTGTCACACCTGTACCATTGTGAAAGATTCTGCTCTTTCCTCTTGTGTTTGGCTGCCATCTTTGTTGTTTTCCTGAAAAGGATACAAATGAACAACTCATTAAGGAGAAACAGAGGGATGTATTTGGGGATGTGGGAGGTTCTACTCACAACTCATGTCTTTGGTTGGTATCTACACCTTCCTGAGAGGAACACAAGTCCATCATTTACTGAATAGATCAAAGAATTAGAGATGGGAATGAACCAACAGTGGTCTAATTCACTAAATGGTGAATGTATGCATACATGTATGCTTCTCTCTCTTCTGCACTGTGATGGAGCAGTGTAGAGGAGACTCAAGAGACACACACACACACACACATGCACGTATGCACCTACCTACACATGGAGCGCCGCGGCCATCTTGTTTACATATGTGTTCCACAGTGGAAGAAGATGTGAGTGTCTTAGTCACATTCACATGAACGCACAGGCGACAATGTGCAGGGATACGGCGAAAGGCAGATATAACGCCGAGCGTTTTGGGAGGTTTGAGTTTTTTGAGAAGGCATTTTTGTGATGCAAATGTTTTCATCTTTTCAACGCATATTGTTTTGAGAAGCCAAACTCTTTACTTAACTAGCGACTTTTGGTGAATACAATTCGTGATCACAACTTGTGATTACAACTCTGCAAGTGAGTGCTGACACTTCTGCCTTAATTCGGACTTGCGAGTGGACTAAACTCACCAAAACAGACAGTTGGAGCCGACAGCCGTTAAAGGCAAGCTATCATGCTAGCCGCGGTTTGACAGCTGCACACATTCGGAGTTATCCTGTGGAGCTTTTTCCGGCCAACGAGGACTAGTGAGACACTAGTGAGAGACAAACTCGCTGTTATAACGAATATTAATCACCGAAGGCAATACACCACAAGCTAACGGCTAACTGACGGCGTTGCTAAGCAACATGAACAATGTCAAAGGCTCGAGGGAGAATTAAGCGGAGCGGATTAAGCGGTGGTTCTAGCAGTTCAGGACGAAGTACTCCAGATTCAGTCAAGTATGTGGAAGATGACGATCTAGAACTGACTCCTGAGACAACCGGAGGAGCTACCCGTGTACCTCAACCGCCGCAGAGACCTGGCAACGATGACAGTCAAGCAGATGAAACAACTGAGTGGAAATATAGATTCAGCAACAGCGAGAGCCGTACAGATGATTAATGACCACGCGGGAATGGAAAAAAAAGGCTTAACGGAGTTGTGTGAGGCTACCGTAGCGAAAATCCTGGGGGACTTTGGAAGGCAGCTGCAGCAACTTGTGGAGAGTTCCAACTCCATGCAAAAACAAATTCAAGGTCTTGTGGAGAATTCTAACTACACGCAAAGAGAAATTCAAGGTATGAGAGAGGAAGTTCAAGGTCTGAGAGGAGTCAATGGTGAGATGCAAAAAGAGATAGGGTCCCTAAGGAAGGAAGTTCAAGGTCTGAGAGGGGTCAATAGTGAGACGCAAAAAGAAATAGGGTCCCTAAAGAAGGAAGTTCAAGGTCAGAGAGCGGAGAATAACTCATTGCAAAGTGATATAGGGTCATTAAGGAAGGAAATGCAATGTCTGATAGTGGAGAATAAAGAATTACAGGAAAGTAATACAACACTGAGAGCCACTCTCAAAAAGGAATGTGAAGAAAAAGATAAAATTATTGTGCAGATGAAAGCAAATGGAGGACCAGAGGCCAGAATTCTGGTTGTCAAAGACATCAAGGACCTAGAAGGATATTGAGGTCTCCTCACATGGAAGAGTACAGCTCTAACATACTACAAGATCTACAATTGGGCACTTTTCACTTTCCAGATCACAAACAATTGGATACGGAAAAAGACTTTGATCCGGACTCAAATTTTTTCTCTCATATTACAAATGACTGCTGTTATTATGCGGAGGAGCAATAAAACAACAGCTTCATCAACGACGACAAGTTATCCATCATCCACATAAAGAGCAGAAGCATGTATGCAAACTTTACTAACATCAAACAATATTTGAATTAATTCAAAGAACCTTTCAACGTAATAGCAATCTCTGAAACTTGGATCAATACCAACAAAGGAATGGACTTCGAGCTGGAAGAGTATGAAATCATGTGTGCAAACAGGAACAATTCAAATGGAGGAGGTGTGGCTGCATATGTGGACAAACATCTGAACTACAAAATGGTAAAAAAATAAGTCATTTGTCATTGATAACATTTTAGAATGTATAACAATTGAAATCTGTAAAGAAAAAAGCAAAAATGTGTGAATAAGTTGTGTGTATAGAACTCCAAAGTCAAAGATTGGAATGTTTCAGGATTGGATTAAGACAACGTTTACAGACATAGGTCAAAAAACTACTTTTATATGTGGAGACTTCAATATTGACCTTTTGAACACTCACAAGTGCAAGGAAATAGACGACTTCACAGACACAATGTATAGTTTGAGTTTATATCCTAAAAGCATTAGACCAAGCAGAATAACAGACCACTGTGCCACACTTATCGACAATATATTCACCAATGACTTTGATAACAATACCATCAGTGGCCTGCTAATTAGTGACATCAGTGATCATCTTCCAGTGTTTACAATTTACAATGAACATTATAATAAAAGACAGGTGGAGGAAAAAAGACCTTTCAAAGACTGCGTACAGAGGACAGCATCTGTGCCTTAAAGAAGGATCTAGAAGAACAAAGAGGGTCTACAGTGCAAAAGATGTGGAGGAAGCATATGACAACTTTCTAACAATCTCCTTCTCAATACAGAGAAGACCAAAGAGATGATCATTGATCCAAGAACAAGGGAAAAGGAGCCGCATAGACCCCTGTTTATTGATGAGACTGAGGTGGAGAGGGTGAAAACCTTCAAGTTCCCTGGCACATACATCAGCGAGGACCTCACCTGGTCTCACAACACCCAACAAATCATCAAGACGTCCCAAAGGAGACTGTACTTCCTGAGGAGACTGAGGAAATTTGGCAGTTGTTAGTTGCTTCTACAGGAGCACTATCGAAAGTGTCCTTAACGCCTCCATCACTTGTCGGTACGGTAACTGTACAACACGTGATAGGCAGTCCAGCGGGTGATCAAGACCTCACAGAACATTGTTGGGGCAGCCCTCCCCTCACTGCAAGACATTTATAAAACTAGAGTCCTACGAAGAACACACAGCCTCATCAAGGACAGCACACATCCACAACACTCATTATTCACACTCCTACTGTCAGGCAGACGCAACAGGAGTTTGAAGTCCAGGACCACAAGACTGGCAAACAGCTTTTACCCACAGGCCATCAGGCTTCTCAACGAAGCACTCACACACTCCGCATGCAACACACGCTTGAATCTTGAATCTTGAATCTTGAACAACCCGCTTCTTGGTCCTTCAATTTAACCTGGATTGAATACGCCCGCAACACCCTCGTCAGCTCTGCCACGGGCCTCTCGCCATTTCACGTGGCTTATGGGTACCAAACCCCGGCGTTCCCTTCGCTGGAGTCGGAAGTTCCCTCTGTTGCTGCACACCTTCGCCGCGTTCGCCTTACCTGGCGCAACACGCGGGCAGCCCTCGCACGGACTTCCGAACGCAATCAGCGTTTAGCCAACCGCCACCGCTCGACCGCTCCAGAGTACAAGCCGAGACAAAGGGTGTGGCTATCGTCCCACGACTTACCTCTCCACACCGAATCAAAGAAGCTTCAAACCAGATACATCGGCCCTTACCCCGTTGAACGTGTCCTGAACCCCTCCTCTGCTCAGCTCCGCCTCCAAGAATCCCTCAGGATACACCCGGCATTCCACGTCTCCCTCCTGAAGCCCATCGCCTCCAGCACCCGTAGCCCTCCGGAGGTGCCTCCTCCTCCTCCCAGGCTGGTTGGCGGCCACCCAGCATTTACAGTCAAGGCCATTTTGGATGTGAGAAGAAGGGGCAGAGTTTCCAGTATTTGGTGGACTGGGAGTGGTACAGCCCTGAGGACCGCTCGTGGATCTCCCGGTCCCTCATTCTGGACCCCACTCTCCTCTCAGACTTTTATATTCTAATTCCCAGAGAAGCCAGGTAAGCCGCCGGGTGGCGTCCATTAAGGGGGGGGGGGGGGGGGGGGGGGTACTGCCATGTTCGTCAGTGGCCTTCTCTCTCTCTATGTGGCTCTAGTCCCTGTCTTCTCCTGGCTTGTGTTTTCTCTTGCAGTTACCCCTTGAGTGGGCTGGATGCGGGGACCCTGGGCACACCTGTAGCTGATTACTCGTCCTCCATTTAAGATGACTGCTTGCAGCCGGACGCTGCTGGTTCTTTGTTTCTGACTACCGCCGTCTGCACACACGTGGACTCCTACTACGCTGCCAGACAGCACTCCTAGTCTCCAGTTTTAGCCAGGCTAGCCCAGCTGCTTCCCAGCTACCCAGCCAGCTCCTTCTGTTGTTTTTTTGACTACTTCATGGTGACTCCTATTTTTGCCTTTTATACACCATCGCCTTCTGTTGTTCTTTGGATTTTGCCTGCAGACTTGTATTAAAAGTGTTGAACTGCTCCTAAAGCTGCGTGCCTCTGCTTCTGGGGTCCAAACCCCTCGACATCGTCACAGTTGTATTAGACCTTAGAGCAGCATTTAACACAATTGATCCCCAAATCGTAATACGGAGATAAGAGCATGCCCTTGGCATTAAAGGACCTGCATTAAAATGGTTTCAGTCCTATTTGTCAGATCTCCTGTAGGTTGTATCCATTAGTAAAAAGGAATCCAGACATGTGAAGGTCAGTCATGGCATCCCACAGGGTTCTGTCCCAGTACTTGTATTCTTCATCCTCTATACATCCCCGTTAGGCAGTATCATTACAAAACACTCTATTGACTTCCACTGCTATGCAGATGACACACAGCTGTAATTATCAATGAACCCTAACCAAACTAGTCAGCTTTTCCATGTTTCGATGATACGCCCACTAAAAGGCCCATGACACCTCCAGAGAGCTCATCGGCAACACCTGACCTGACCTCTCAGCTGAGGGTGGAGCTGCGATGGTTGCAGGCTTGCTCTCGGCTGAGGGTGGAGCTTTGATGGGTGCAGGCTTGCTCAGGGCCGCAGGTGGAGCTGCAGAGGGTGAAGGCTTGCTCTCGGCCGAGGGTGGAGCTTCAGTGGGTGAAGGCTTGTTGTCAACAGCGGGTGGAGCCGCGGCGAGCTTGCTCATGGCTGCGGGTGGAGCTGCGGCGGGTGTAGGCTTGCTCTCGGCTGAGGGTGGAGCTGCGGTGGGTGAAAGCTTGCTCTCAACCGCGGGTGGAGCCGCGGCAAGCTTGCTCATGGCCGCGGGTGGAGCTGCAGCGCGTGCAGGCTTGCTCTCGGCCAAGGTTTGAGCTGCGGCGGGTGCGGACTTGGTCTCGGCCAATGGTGGAGCCAGAGCCGAAGGTGATCCAACCTCGGCCCCGCGTGAACAGGTAGTGGGTGAGATGACCTGACCTCAGTCACGTGGCCACGGTCAAGTGTTGTCACTGTGGCCGGACCCGGAAGCTGTGCGGCTGGGGAAGCACAGCTGACCATAGCCCTCCCTCAAGGTACAGATTCCAGACATCCTCAAGAGAGCAAGAAGGGTGGAGAAAAGGCTGGAGGTGGGTTTTGAGTCCGATAGGCTTGCACAGCTGAGTGGTCCAGGCCTTTGGCTTCCGGAGACGTGCCAGGAGACCACCAGGTGCCTCATGGTCCCACAGGATGCGCTCATATTTAGTGGCCATGGGTCATTCTTGGCTGCTTGATTATGTCATGAGGCGATGAGCTGTCGAGTGCTTGACCCCCGGGATGCGGAGACAGAATGCGGGGGTAGAAAATAAAAATACTTTAATCGCAGGTATAGAAAAAACAACAAAAACCGACAGAGGAAAAACGCTCTGTGAAAACACACACGGAAGACAGGTAAGCAACCGTCTCGGTAACCGCACAGGCGAGGCACACATAGACAAGGAGCAATGAACCAATGAACCAGCGCCATACCTGAGACAGTGCTGGGCTTTTAAACCCCACTAACTGCAATTGTGGCCAACTGTGCAACATACCACTGGGGTGAAACGGTTGCAGCTTCCCCCCAGCAGGAAGTGCAGCGCACCAAAAGAAGAGCACAGGACAGGAAGTGCTCACTCCTGTCCTGTGGAACATGACAATGCTGTCGTTAAAAGGATCATTTTTGACTGTCTTAAGCCTCTTTAAAGTGTTATTTTGTTCAGACAGGGTGTAATAGTTAAAGTGCTGCCATTTTTAGTTGTGTACAGTTAATTATTGACTTTTGTTCTGAATCTGGCACCCTTATTAAGAATGGTTGTGATTTTTGTGCTATATACAATATTGTTTCCACTTTTAAAATTAAAATGCCTGAAGAGTAGTTAATACCGGAGGAGTCGCTTAATTATGCCCTTTGATGAGATCCGTGAGGTAGGCCAACTCAATGCTATTTTCCAAACAGCTGCACGGGCCGGATGAAATTGCAGCACGAGCAGGATTTGGCCCTCGGGCCTGAATTTAGGTAGCTGGAGTGAAATGCAGAGAAATATTTTTTTATTAAAAGCAGACTCTTGGCGAGTAAAAAAAAGGGCGACTGATAATGGTGTTATTTGAACTTTGAAGGGAGAAACAAAAGGGTGACCCTTTAAGGACCAGGATTGGCCTCCTCAATGTATTCTATTTGTCGAAACAAGTCGCCCAGCCGTTGTCAATTTTAAACAACCTGGGGCCTCATCTATAACACTTGCGTACACACAAAATGGGGCCGAAAAGTTGCGTACGCCGTATTCAACGCAAAGTACACTACCTATAAAAACACAACTTGATGTGAGAATGTGTGCATCGGTACGCCACCTTTGTCGTTGGCACTTTTTGGAGATGTGTCAGCCAAGACAGTCCCTCAACATCCACAGGCTTGAGGAATTCGGGGCGAAACTCGTCCACTCCCGGAGCTTTGCCACTGGGGAGCGTTTTGACTACCCCAGATACCTCAGCAAACTGTCCACGTTTGTGTCTTCAGACTCTGCTTCCTCTATGGAAGGTATGTCAGTGGGATTGAGAAGGGCCTCAAAGTATTCCTTCCACCGTCCGACTATATCCTCAGTCGAGGTCAGCAGGCCCCCGTCCCCACTGTAAACAGTGTGGACCGGACACTGCTTCCCCTTTCTGAGGTAGTCGTATCATCAGATATCATCAGATACGACTACAAAGTCGATCATCGACCTGCGGCCCAGGGTGTCCTGGTGCCATGTGCACTTGTGGACATCCTTAAGTTCGAACATGGTGTTTGTGATGGACAAACTGTGGTTCGCACAGAAGGCCAACAACATCACACCGCATGGGTTCGGATCTGGGAGGCGACGCACATTTTAAGTGGTGAGGTGAAATAATTTGTTAGAAATAAACATGCAAGCTAATCGAAGCGAATACAATTTTATCCGTCATTGCATGAAAACATCTGTTATTGACTTGAAACATTTGTGGAAAGTGTTATTTTACATGACACCGATGGATATCATTTGTCATTTAAAATAAACATCACTACGTACGAGCATACAGTTTCACGACTAAAACACATATGAAAAACACAACTCAGCGCTTGAATACTTCATCATTTTATTTTATAATCACAACATTGTGTTTGATTAATATAACAAACATCAGATTGTCAATTACATGATTGTATAGGGTTTAAGTTTACAAAACACAGAGCTAATACGCCTAATTTGAAATAAGACAGTTGTTCGTTACTTAATGTATGTCATTAATAGCAACATTTACTTACCACGCACTGCCTTTATTTGTGTGGATAGTAGACCGTGTGCATATACTTGCGCTTTCCTTTTCAACAAATGATGGGCTTTTCTTTTGCTGTGCTTTGAAATAACACACATTAGTTCATCATAAAATAATTATACTTTACCTAATAGTTTGATTCAGTTAAATATTTATAAAATATCCGTCTGGAATTACAGCAATAACTTATATCATAACTTCATCCCTGTTTCGAGTCTTTGCGGCCACCTTTAAATGAAACAGATTTTGGTAAGTTTATATTAATCTAAACAGTGGTATCAATTCGGAAAAATGTACAAACATCCTCATTAAAAATGGAAATGTGTGCCTTGAAATGGGACCGTTTTTGTTTCTCCTCATTGGCCCTGCTCCATTCACACAGATGGCAGCGGACATGCTGTCACTCAATCTTTGTTTTATTTGTTTGCCACTGCTGTGTCTTCCAAATATTATACCTTTTCCAGGATTTCCACCTCCATTTCTGTGAAAGTCCGCTTCTTCATCTTCGTCGTCTTCCCACAAGCCGTGTGTCCTATTCAATCAACGCTCTTTAAATATGGACACTGCATTCATGAGTCACTTTGCATGGGCCTTCTATGGTGAAGTACAGGCGTGGAAAGGGCGTAACTTGAGGCGGATTTGCGTACATGCACTTCTCTTCAAGGTGGACAAGTTGCGAAAAAAATTTTTTACGTCTGAATATTTTTGTACGCACATTTTGGGTTTCTGGCATATGCAGACTTTTCGTCAGATTTCCACACACAATTTTATCAGTGAGGCCCCTGGTGGTTGAAGACAAAACGAGTCCATCCACTTTTAATTGCTGCTGGACTGCGTTCCGGGATCTGGTGTTTCTTGTTTGTAAAACGGCTCAAAAATGTGAAACTCTTGATGCTAAAACTCTGAAACCTCTTATATTCTACAGATTCACTACACACGGAATGACTTATTACATGAATGCAATTCTTCTGTTGTTGTTGCTTGTTGTTTTCTTTCTTTTCTTGGGAGAATGAACAGAATAAGAATTTCATTGCATGGTATAACTGCCTGTTTTACTATGCATATGACAATAAAACTCTTGAATCTTGAATCTTAATAATTTGGACAATTACAGTGTACAGTTAGTAAAAACCCCAATTTCAGTATCTCATAAAATGTTTTAAAAAATTGTCAAAAAGATGAATATTGTAAACTACTGATTCACACTAATAAAAAAAAATTAACTGCAAACTTTGACTAGTCACTTAGTCTTATTTGAACTACTGAAATTGAATACATTTTGCACGATATTAAAATGCATTACCTGTAGTGAGTCACTGCTGTCTGTGACAACACACAGTAAGTTGTAGAAACCACACTGATTGCATTGTGGTTAAAGTGATACATTAATATGATTGAAAAAAAAATTAAATAAAAATCTGAACCACATTTAAGAATATGGTCCATTTCAAAAATCATCATTTACATAGTTTGGATTTTTGCAAGTCAAGGCAGAGCAGTGAATGGGCGTGGTGTTTGATTGACAGGTTGTACAGGGTCCTGCGCTGATATAAAGAGTGGTCCTTCTTCCATCACATGCAGATCAGCCTTGACTGGATCACCTGAATCATGCTCTGCCTTAAACTCAGCTCAACACTGTGTGAGTATTCTATTGTATTCTATACAGTACCTTCACTGCAAAAACAGCCATACTTGAAAGAAGCCCAAATTATATTAAAATGAGACAACTTTTATTTCAAGAAAAAAAATTCTGCCAATGGGGTAAGCAAAATTTGCTTGGCTAGAATTCTTATAACTAGAATATTTTTTCTTGTGACTTTTAAGAATACAATGAGTCCTAAAATAAGCAAGTTGTTCTTAATTAGTCACAGAGCTAAATTTAAGTAAAATGTTCTTATTACAAGGTAAGAAGTAAACCAAATGCTCTTAGAAAATTCTTAAGTTGAGATAAAATTTGCTTTCACGAGGCAAGATTTAAGCAAAAAAGTTTTTACAGATGCTACATGTAGGGGTATTATTCTATTTTCTTACAATTTGTAGAGTCAATAAAGCTATCATGCGTTAGGAAGGTGGCGGGTCTACGGGGGTTTGGGGGTGGGGTCAGGGGGGAACCCCGTGTGGCTTGACCCACGGGTGAGGGTCCGACCACCGGGTACTCACCTGCGAGCCCCTCCCCCAGGCCTGGATCCAGGCCCCGGTATCCCACATCCGGGCGAGGTGCTGTCCCTCCTCTTGTGTTTATTCATAAGGTCTTCTGAATAACTCTTGGTCTGTGGGGGCAAGCATAAGGGTCTGGTGCATTGTGCTTTGGGTGGCGGTCGCCTGGGTGACCATCTTGGTCTGTTCTATGAAATATGCTGTGCAGCCTTCACTTTGGTCCGAAATCAGCAAATCTTTACATTTATTTTGTGTGTGTGTCCATTCTTAAATTTATAAAGTTTAGAAACCAGTTTTATTCTTGAATTTAAGACAAATATTCTTAATCTGTTGTTGAAAAATAATAAAATTATGTTTTTTAGCTTGTTATTAGAAAAAAAGCACAAATTTCTGGCAAAAAATATTTTCATATTCTATACTTCTGTCATGAACTGGCGGACCGCCAGCAGTAGAAATCCCAAAATGCAGAGAAGCAGAGATCTGTGTAAAAAAAAACAAAAAAAACAACTTATTATAATACAGTTAATACAAAAATAGCAAACACAAAATGCCAAAGTACAACCAAAAACTACCGGGCCTAGCGATGGGAAAAATGATTTTAAAAATCTAGACAAAAAATGCTGCTACCATGTAACTAGCAGGAGAAGAATGCAAAAATGAACTGAACTCAAGCAGGAAAACGGGGGCACTTACATGGTGGCTGCCGAGAACCAGGTAGGAACCAAAACTCAAAAACACAAAACGCCACTGCTGGAAAAAGCCACACAGGGGAATAGCAATACTAACAATACAGGAAGTGTAGACCAGAAAGCGGGTGCACAAGGTACACAAGGCAGGGAGGCGCAGGCAACAGGCGCGGGTCAGGAAACAATCTGGCAACTGGTGAGCGCAATGACAGAGTATAGGGAATCCAGGTGATTGCTTGCAGGTGTGTGAAGAGCTCCTCCCAGGCCAATCAGCAGTGTACTGCAACACATGACAGGTAGAGGGCAGCAAAGCAGCACCACAGCTCATGACAACTGACAGGTTGCTCATCCAACTCAGTGCATTCACTGTGTATACGCAGCTGGTAGGCATTGCACATCAGGCCGAGAAGAGACGCCCTGTATTTGGTCAGAAAATGTGTAAATTCCGCGATTTTTAATAAAACGTTAACAACGATTGGACACACACAGAAAATATATTTATAATACATTTTAACACTCAAATGTTAATATTTATTTTATTTTAAAAATGTGTTTTTTAATGGGGGGGTTCAGAGAAGCGCTTCACATGCCTCCCCTGACTGCACGTCACTGATGTCTTGTTGAAATGTAAAACTGACAGTGCTATGTTCTTTTTCCAGTGCTGATAGCAACATGTTTCCATTTGAAACCAGGTGACTATCAAAGTTCATGTTGTTTGTTTGAATGCGAATTGTTTTTTCATTATTGGGAAAAAAACACAATACCGATATCTACCAATATCACATTTTTATGCCAATATTATAATATCGGTGGGCCGATAATATCGGTGGGGGATATTATCGAACATGCCGAATTATTATAGATATATTATTAGATGTTACACTAATTTGCTTTGTTACCTATAACACAAAGCTAAGATGTGGATGTTTGTGGTGTGGCTTAACATTTATTGATCTACATTGTCTTTTAAAATTTTAATGCATAAAAAGTATCAAAGTGGCCCTCTGCATCCTTCAGTTTTTCTGTATGTGGTCTTTGTAAATGTACAGTATATATTTAAGACATTGCCTTGTTCATACTTACACATTGGTCTCTACAGGTGTTTCTGCTGAGCGTGCAACCACCTGTGACGACAGAGACAACGTTCATCTCCTAAACTGTGGTAGGACTTCAATCTTCACAAACGAGTTAAACTGGAAAAACGGGATTTGTATTTGTATTTGTATTTGTAATTGTTTTTATTGCATTTTTATTACATGCACATTACATATTATATTTTCGAACAACTAGTTCAGGTCAAAGCTTTAACTTTAACACCCTTCTCAGAAGGCATAAGACTTTTTGATCATGGTAAGTCCAGAAAGGTTTTTTCATGCTGGCCTTCAGCCTATTCTAAAAACATATTTTTAAACACTGCCTGTTGTAGAACATTATGTCTTTAAAAACAGCATAGTGCTCCTGTCACATCGAGGATCTTGAAGTAGTTTATGCTTTAGGTCCTTACAAACACAATATGTCATATATGCTTCTGATTCAATGTACAGCCGCCCCTTGTTTATCGCGGTTAATTGGTTCCGGACCCAACCGCAATAAGTGAATTTTGAAGTAGGATTCGATATTAATGAACAGAATATTTTCATAGTTAGAGCATGGAAAACCTGTTTGTGACTTTCTAAATAAGTTTTTAAAACATTATTAGAGCCCTGAAGACATTAAATAACACCCCTTCAGTCACCTTTACACTCCTATTATTCTTAGTTTACATGACATTCCACAGGCTACAGGATCACTGCAGGGATATAAGTGACGGCAGCCGCTAGCATAGCAAGCTACCGAACTAAATGGTTATCCTCTCCTCACTTATTCTAAACTGAACAAAGTCTTTCAGAGTGGGGAAGAAGGACCAAATGAAGCCAAACATGTACCACTTTCATATGGAATGGGAAGAGAACTTTTTTTCACTATGCCATGTCGGACATTCCATGGCTGACTCCATGCAGTGAGAAAATAATCTTATTTAATGTCATGTCTCATCAATGTAACATTACAGACGCATTACAGACGTTGTACAGATGCACAACAACCTGAGCCTGAACGTCCAAAAGACAAAAGAACTCAAACTGGACTTCACACCCCTCTCCTCACCTTCAAATTTCCGGGCACGCTCATGTCTGCCGACCATACGTGAACCCCCAACATCAAGGCCCTAGTGAAGAAGGCTCAGCAGCGTCTTCACTTCCTGCGTGTCCTCAGGAAGAACAATCTGGACCAGAAGCTGCTCCTGACCTTCTACCGCATGTACTCACGTACTGCTTGAGTGTGTGGTACGCGGGCTCCACAGCAGAGTGCAAGAATTTTTATTTTTGAAAAACCGCGATAGACGGAGGGAGCGATATTCTAACCGCGATGAAGCAAGGGATGACTGTATGACTTTATTTCTATATTAGCCAATTTGGTGGCGTAAAAATAATTAAGCGTGACAGAACTTTGTGTGGATGCAATATACAAATGGATAGACAGAATTCCAGACTAGACAGCATCGCACTTGTAAAAGCTACTTCTTTTTTTTAGCCTTTCTTTCCGGTTCTTTGGACTGCATTGCTATCGGAGAAGAAGTCAATGATCATACAAGTGAAAAGGTTTTCAAATTGGAGTAAAATGTAAGGGCAATATGTTTGGTTACTGTGCTGGACTCTAGCACCCACAATGAAGTTCGACAAAGAGCCCAGAATGAAAGTACACAGAGTCTATACAACAGTTGTATTCAGTTGTATCTATTAGGTGAACGTTAAGTTTGTGTAAAAGAGAAAGTTAAGCGTGTGTGAGTGAGTGACGACAATGCATCTGTTGTGTATCTGCCACTTCTCATCAGTCGTATGTAAGTGTTGTGCAACTCTGATTGCGCTATGTGGGTGTGTGTGTGTAGTGAAGGCCTTTATGCAAAGTTATTAGAACAGCAATACGCTGCGCTATTAGACTGAAACTTAAAGTATAATAGTAATAATACCTAACACAGGTCGAGTCCTTATGTATCAATAACGTCTCTCTCGTCATGTGACAGCAATTGGAGTGATCAGCATCCAGGAGGGTTTGTATGGCCGAACAAACCAAGAAACCTGCAAAGAGGGTCGACCTCCACAGCAGCTTGCTAACACACAGTGCTCTCAGACAGGCGCTGTGGACGTCCTCAAGACAAGGTACACATCGCCCTTTTTTGGAAAGCATTATTAGATTAGATTAGATAGAACTTTATTGATGGTCTGGGCGCCTGCCTTGGGGAAAATGAAGTTGTGTGTCACATATTTGTTGGCTTGTGTTTGTTTGGAAAATGTGAAAAGCTCCTTAAACCATCAAAAGGTTGTCTCCCATTGACTGACTCTGACTACTTGCAAGTTATTTTGCCAGCTTCTATGCTAAAAGTTAAAATTAAATATTTTGGAAGCAACTGGCGAACCGGATTCAAATGCTCGGCGGTCCGAATGTGGCCCCTGGGCCGTAGTTTGCCCACCCCATATATGTTTCTATATATATGGGGTGGGCAAACTACGGCCATATATATTTCCCCATATATGTATCAAAATATATGGAGTGAGCAAACTACGGCCCAGGGGCCACATTCGGACCGCCAAGCATTTGAATCCGGTTCGCCAGTATGTATATACTGCTCCAAAAAATTAAAGGAACACTTTGAAAACACATCAGATCTAAACTGGGGGAAAAATGATCTTGAATATCTTTCCTGATAATAAGTGGGTGATGTATTAGTAACAAAATGATGCCACATAATTTGATAGAAATGAAAATGATCACCCTATAGAGGGGGGAAATCAAAGACACCCCAAAAATGAAAGTGAAAAAATGATGCAGCACACTGCTCCATTTGGCTAAAATGTCATTGTAGCAACTCAAAATGATTCTCAGTAGTTTGTGTGGCCCCCACGTGCTTGTATGCATGCCTGACAACGTCGGGGCATGCTCCTAATGAGACTACGGATGGTGTCTGGGGGGATCTCCTCCCAGATCTGGACCAGGGCATCAATGAGCTCCTGGACAGTCTGAGGAGCAACCTGGCATGCCCAAATTTGTTTGGGCATGCATGATGTGAGTGTGTCCAGGAGGCTAGTGGGAACATTGCTCCAAATGGTGAAGATAGCTTCACGAAGGGCATCAACTGTCTGTGCAGTTTTTTTTTGTTCACGTCGCGCATGAAAACGGGTTATTCCGAATGTTTCAGAAACTGGAATATTGACCTTAACCCGAATGTTGACTGCATGTAAACATAGTATATGACTATTTTCTAACAATGACTGTGTTGCACACCAGACATGTTGTAGCAGCGCCTTTTTGTTTCTTCTGCCGTATCACATATCTTTTATGATTATGTCTGCAGATGCAATGGCAAGAAAAGCTGTGAACTGAACATGGCTGTTTTCCGTACTTCTGATCCATGCCAAGGCATCTACAAATATTTGGAGACCAACTTCACCTGCGTGCCAGAAAGCACCAGTATGTGTGGAAACTCCAGCACGTATGTAGTCAACAGTGTGGATGACATGATAGCTAACCTGTTTTATTTGATTTGTTCAGTTAGCGTCTTGGCGTGTGAGGACTCTTTGGCACATTTGTCTTGTGGTAAGATTGACTTATATCTATGTTTTATCTAGATTTGATTTGATCTGTATATGTCAGTGTTGTCCAAAGTATGGCCACAGATTCTAAAAATAACATGAATTCGTTTTTAATCAGATATACGATTTCATATTACATTAATTTCTTTGTCATCTAAATTACAAAGCTAAGATGCAGATGTTTTATTCAGATAGCGTAGCATGTATTGACCTGCATCGGTTTGGTTATGGCATCGTTAATGTACAAACAATGTCAAAGTGGTCCTCGGGCATCTTTCAATTTTTCGGTATGCGGCCCTCAGTGGAAACGGTTTGGACACTCCTGATCTACGTATTTTCAATATTCTTGAGTACTTGTTTGGATGTCTTGGCCGCCCCTCATTTCCTTCCTGCTTACATCACAATTGTCTCTTCTTTTCATCAGATGCAGGACAAGTTATATCTGTCCATGAGTCCAACTTCGGACGCCGTGACAAGACCACATGCATATACAAAAGACCTTCATCTCAGGTCCAAAACGACAAATGCATGAGCTCTTCTCCAGTCGTTGCTAACAGGTACTATTGCATGCTTGGGGAAGACAGCAGAAACCATATCTTGCAAGAATTTACTCCACATTTTGTGGGATAGAGATAAAAATGCAAAGTAATTAGGTAGTAGAAATGGGCATATTTTTGTTTTGATTCCTGTTACTTTGTGCAAAAACATATAACGTGAATGCTGTAACTATAGTCGGAGCATTTAGTTACCTAAATAGTAAAGAGGGCGGGGCGTTAAAGGGTCCCTGACATGATTCATCCAGTTTGCTTAAGTATGTTATACTGTATACAGTATTGTTTGTAATTATGCTCTACATTGTTCGATTTTTGAAAGCGAACAGTAAATTTGCAAAAATTAGTTAATGGCCAGCCATGACGAACTAGCTGTGGAACTAGCTTTAATTTGTATGTGTAAGAAAAAGATTTGACACGTGTGATGGGTGGACATTTTGAACAAAATGTGTGCATTTCCTGTAAGCTGACATTTCCTCTTTGTTCAACAGTTGCAATGGGAAAAACAGTTGCACCATCAGAGCAAGCAACGCGGTCTTCGGAGACCCCTGTGGGGGCACCTACAAGTACCTGGAAGTTGCTTACACGTGTGAAGGTAAGTAGGTAGTAGGCTATTAAGCATCTCTCAGCTAGATTTGAACTGGTGCACTGCATAAATCAAATCAAATCAAAGCACCTTACAACCTAATGGTCTCCAAGGTGAAAAACAGGTAAAAAAAAAATAAAAACAGGGTAAAATTGAGCAAAATATAATAACAAAGAATAAAACAGACAAATGCATATTTAGACATGTCCAGAACCATATATATACAGTGGCACCTCAGCATCCGGAATCCAGTGGCCAAACAATCGACCCTCTGCGTTGATGAGTAGTGGCAAGTGAGCAAATAAAGAGGAGAGGGGAGGAGGAAAAAAAACAACAACTCCAAACTATGCTGTTATGGGGGAGTACAGTGTGGGACTAGAAAAAAAAATGTGGCAACATAGACACAAATAAGCACACTTTACAACATAAGAACTCAAAGACTTGCACCAGGGGAGGGGGAAAGCGGGGTGGAGGAATACTCACGAGGGGGGGTCGCGGAGGTATGCAGGAGCCTATCCCAGCTGACTTTGGGCAAGAGGCGGGGTACACCCTGGACTGGTCGCCAGCCAATCAGAAGGGCACATATAAACAAAGAAGCATTCACACTCACATTCATACCTATGGACAATTTAGAGTCTCCAATTAACCTAACATGCATGTTTTTGGAATGTGGGAGGAAACCGGAGTACCCGGAGAAAACCCACGCATGGGGAGAACATGCAAACTTGCAAGCGGAGAGGTCTTCCCGATCTCCTGACTGTGTGGCCAACACGCTCACCACTCGGCCACCGTGCAGCCCTGGAGGAATACTCATTCTGTCTCAAACAATGTTACTTTTAGGCAGTGATGTGCGGATCGATACTGAGATATCGATACTTCCAATACCAGCTCTTCGTGCTGTAAATTCGATACTCAAATCAAAATATTAATACGTTTGATACTTCAGTCATTTGTCTGTTGAAAAGTTGACCGATGAGTGAATTGTGAATAAAGTTTTCATTCTTCTAGTAGTTCTTACTAATTAATCATTTACTATAATGGTTTTATTTGACATTTTTATTGTTTAAAATATAATTTACACATATCTTATATGATTCTGTCTTCTGATTGTTCTGTTGTTCTACATTAGCTTGGCTATATGGTAAACCATCCTGCTACTTCAGTATACTTCAGGGTATAAAATACACAATAAATACATTACTTAAATGAATTCTGAAATTATTAATTTATTTCAATTAATAATTTACTTAATACATTCATTAAATGTCTTGTATTCCTTATGCTATGGTATGAAATACCGTATGTTTAAAAATTTATCAGACACATTAGGTGAATTTGCACAAAGTATCGGTATCGGATCGGTATCGCCAATACCGACCTGAATTTGACTCAGTATCAGATCGGAAATGAAATCAGTGGTATCACATATTACCACTTTTATGTAATGTGTGAGGCTTTGCTTGTGTTGCCCCTTGAAGAGCGGAAACACGGCCAAATCTCCCATTGATAGCAATGTTAAACTTCTTTATTTCCCCCCCCTCCCGACATTCTGTATTGGTTGGAAAAAGTTTGCACACTCCTTTTTTTAAATGTATACATTTAAAGCATGGTCTTGTTCACATATTCATATTTCATTTATTGATGTACATGGATTGTTTTTTGAATCATCAACCCACACAATATATCAATGTGGCCCCCCACAAATCCTTCAGTTCCTCTGTATTGGGTGGAAAAAGTTTGCACACTCCTTTTTTAAATGTATATATTTAAAGTATTGCCTTGTTCATACATTCATATTGGTTTCTACAGTTTTTTCTGCAGAGCGTGCAACCACCTGTGAAAGAAATGGGAACGTTCATCTCCTAAACTGTGGTAGGACTTCAGTCTTCCTCCCACATTAATTTACATTGAGAGGTTTACTCCTGTGTTTCCCTCACACTTGCACAAATTTTGTCCGCAATTTGCCGTGGCAGTGTGGGTCATTTAAATGGTATGCCTGAAAAGCGACAAGACTAGTTTGCGCACTATAGTACGTAAGACGCGCATTGTTCCCGCATGGGTATGCATTGTCACCAACGCATCCATGAAACATTCGTGGCATTATTTGCAAGGGACCTACCTACAAAATGCTGAACTCCAGAGAAGAAGCTCTCATTGCAGAAAAGAAGAATTGTCTATATTATTTCACAGCTGCAGTACTTGCCGTAGACCAGGAGAGAAGAAAAAGAAAGAAGAAGGCATAACCCTAACTCGAAAAAGGAAAGCATGGGTAGTAATTGCTAACGAGGAGACCATTGCGTTCACGGCTAGTTCTCGCAAGTGGCATGGAGATTATGCGTGCCAGAAATTTTGAACATTTAAGATTTTTTCTTTGCTTACTGGCACAGAGCCCCGCACAGTCGACACATACAGTACTTGACACCTGTTTACGACGAATGTTTACTCATTAGCATGCAAACTTGCATACCACTGCGGGGACAAATTTCATGCATGTGTCATGGTGGCTACGCCTTTGTATCAGGTGTGTCCAAATTCCGGCACGGGGCCCAGTTTTTGGCACACAGCCTGTTTTTTTGTTGTTTATTTTACTGGCCAAACTTTAAACACTGCCTGCTGTAAAACTCCCATCCATCCATTGTCTATGCCGCTTATCCTCATTGGGGTCGCAGGGTGCTGTAAAACATTACTTCTTCAAAAAGATGCACTCAGTGCACTCCTATCATATAGAGCAGTGATCTCCAACCGTATTGTGTATTGTGTAAAACTAAGACAGGAAGAGCACCAAATTGAAAGCAACAATACACAACACAGACCCACCATCCACCAGTACAAGCCTGGAGTTTGTTTTTCAGAGACAACTTTATGAGGAGAAGCGGCATAGAAGATGGATGGATGGACAATTTTATGTCGCTGTTTGATGTGTGTGGTAATGGGCAGCGTGCTAGCAATAGCATGAATTAAGTTGAAGTTGTGAACCAAACAAATTTGCACATTAGCGCTCAATAAAGTCATCAAACGTTACCTATATGCATTCCCTCACGGTATTTGGGAGAAAAGAAAAATAGGAAAAATACAGTATAGTTGTATATCTGTGCAGCATGGGAAAAAGTTAGCACATGCCCCACTCGCAGCAAGCAACATAAACACGCAAAAGCTGTGGGATTTCTAACTGTATATTATTTTTTTAATAAAATAATGGCCAGTATTTACAAAGTCCAATGTAGTTATTTACAAATGTATTTTTTATTTTTTTTTTATTCCGTCTGAATGTTTCTCGCGGCGCGGTGGTTGGAGACCCCTATTATAGAAGATCTTTGACGAGTGTTTTTGCGGCAAGCCCTGCAGCAGAGTAGCAGAGTGTATCACTACCATAGTGCTCCTGCTTCTGATTCAATGTATGACTTTATGACTTTAAATCTAACTACTGTCTATTAGCCAATTTGGTGATGTAAAAAGTTATGGTATGACAAAACCTTGCAATGATCACAGGGCCAGAATAGACAGCATTGCCCATACCCTCCTTACGTATCAATAACGTCTCTCTTGGCGTTTGACAGAATCTGGAGTGATCAGCGTCCAGCAGGGTTTGTACGGCCGCACAAACCCAGAAATCTGCAAAGAGGGCCGACCTCCACAGCAGCTTTCTAACACACAGTGCTCTCAGGCGGGCGCTGTGGACGTCCTAAAGACAAGGTATTTATGGTACTTGTTTGGGTGGTGGAGGTGGGGGGTTGGTGGGATAAATGTAGTGTCATGCTGTTTATTTAGCAATTAGAAGCACAATATTTAGGGGTGTTATTAAGATGACCACTCGCGCTGTGAAAGTTTAACATGAAGAAAGGACGACTACCAACAACACACTTATGGCCTTCACAATAAATGTGCTATGCAGTCCATCTTGGCTGACTGCACTGAACAAAAGTTTCAGAAAAGTAGCTTCTAACAACATCAAATTAAAAGCACAAAATGCATAAAGACTCACCATTGGTACGAGTCTAGAGTTAGTTAGAGACAAGATTATCAAATCATTGTTTGACGTGTTGGTGACAGCCAGTGTGCTAGCATGAATTATTGACACTGAATAAATACAAACTCTAGCACTCAAAACAGACATAATAACGTCATCTAAACTCAACTTTATGCATTCATACACATTTATTGAAAATGTGACTGTTCCTAAAGACACGATGTGGCAGCAAGTTCAACACAGACACCAACTTTTGATCTCCCTGCCACATCGTGAGTCACGTCTTCAATAACGGTAGAAGTAACCTTAAATGTTCATTTATCTGTTTCATTCATCATTTATATGCATTTTGAATTGTTTTCTGCATGTAAAACTATAACTGTAAATCTATAAAAATGGATTTTGTGTTAACATTTTGGCTTTCTGGAATGATTATAATTGGGTTTACATTATTTCTTATGGGGAGAAATTGTTTTGGTTAGCATCCATCTTGGTTACAGTCAGACCTTATGGAACGGATTAATGACGCTATCCAAGGTTCCAATGTACACTGTAATTATATATTTTATAATCTAGCTTTCATTTAACTCTAATCTCTTTATTTATGAATTAATTAATGTTTTATATACCAATTTATATCTTTTTTCTCTTCTATCATTTTATCTACAATTTAAAGGGGATTTCTGGTAGGATTTCGGTGAGGAGGAACATAGTTCCGGTTAGCTGCTGGGGTCACTTAAGTAAAGAGTTTGGCTTTTTAAAACAATATGTGTTGAAGAGAGTATTACATTTGCATCACAAAACCGTTGCTGACAAAAAAGTCAGACCCCTCAGTCGCTTAATTGGCGTTATTTTCTCTCCGTTCGTATCACTACGCCCTCTCGCCTGTCCATTGTTGTATATATATTCCACAGTGGATGGAGACTGTCGCGACGCAAGAGTCTCCTGTCACAGTGGTCTTCATCTGCGCATGTAAACACTGTGGAACACACGTAGTGATACGAACATAGAAAATAGGAACAGAGAAAATAACGCCAATTAAGCGACTGAAAGGTCTGACTTTTTTGTTCGCAACGGTTTTGTGATGCAAATGTATTCATCTTTTGAACGCATATTGTTTTGAGAAGCCAAACTCTTGACTTAGGTGACCCCATCAACTAACCGGAACTACGTTCCTCCTCACCGAATTCCGACCAGAACTCCGCTCACGGGGCAAAGTGGGGGGTAAGTCACTGTTGATGCACTACACAGCTGATGGGAATGTCATCCAAATTCATGTCCGAACTATCCCTTTAACATGTCAAACACAGGAAGTGAACACATTTTCAGTACTTGGTGAAACATAGAGAAGCTTTGCTTCTTCCCACTTCTTTTTGGTCATGTTGAATTGTGCAAGTGAAAACATAATGTGTTATTTAATGGAACTTGTTAAGCATCTCCAAAACAAAGAAACATTACCATGATCATTAAATAGTATAAAGTGCTTATATGTTTTATTATACAACTGAAAAAATAGATATATAATAAGATATATAACTGATGACAACTACGAATGAGGAACTAAGATTGATTTTCCTGTAAGAATGACTGTGTTGCACACCTGAGGTGTCAGCCGTCAGTGCTTTTGTGTTTCTTCTGCTGTATCACACATTTTTGTAAAATCATTTCTGCAGATGTAATGGCAAGAAAAGCTGTGAAATGAACATCAATGATTTCCAAACTTCTGATCCCTGCGGGGGCATCTTTAAATACTTGGAGACCAACTTTACCTGCATACCAGCGAGTATGTGTGGAAACTCCAGCATGTAAGTTGTAAACAGTGTGGATCACATGATGGCTAACATGTTTTATTTGATTTGATCAGTTCGCGTCTTGGCATGTGAGAACTCTTTGGCACATTTGTCATGTGGTAAGATTGACTTGTTTTTATGGTTTATATAGTTTACAATTGATTTGTACATGTTAGCGGTGTCCAAAGTGCAGTTCCATATTGTAAAAATAAAACAAATTAATTTTAAATTAGATAGATTAATTGGAGTGACCAAACATCCTGTTTTCCTAGGACATGTCCTGTTTTCACATCATGTCCTGGCCGTCCTTTTTATATTTTAGAAAGTGATGAAATGTCCAAGTTTTCATCCTTTTTCATTGGACCATTAAATTGACTGGTATCATGGCATGCTGCTGCATGTGACGTAATCCCCGAAAGGCTGCCATGTGGGCAGCTTTTGAATAAGTGTTGCTAAAAAGCTGCCGACATGGCAGCCTCCCACAAAAACAAAGAAAAAGTTCAACACATGCACAGTTAATCCTCTGACACTTGCCGAGTTGAAGTATAATTGGGGACATCAAACCATCACCCCAATGTCTTGCGATATTTTCCAGAAAATATTATATAAAAATATAAATATATGTAGTCATGCGATTGGCTGGCGACCAGTCCAGGGTGTACACATTAGGGCTGTCAAAAATAGCGTGTTTACGGTGGTAAATAATTTATTTCATGATAACTATTTTATTTCATTTGTTAATTCAGAAATATAAAGAAAAACAAGTGGATATTCTTATCACTCACTCTGTAACTCGATGGTGGGGGGGGGGGCACAATTTACTGCAAGTATGCTCGGAAATCCCAGAAAACACACTCAAAAGATATGATTTCAACTTAAATGTTGTAGTGTCTGTGAACACAAACCTTCAGTGCTCATAATAACACAGTTAAATTGTGATTCAAATGTTCTGCTACTATTAAAGAGACTAGTGTTAGGTAAATAGATTTTCAGACGTGCGCTATCTTTCATTTCGATCAATCATTTGGAGCTCTTAATATATACAAATACAGTATGTATAATTTTGTCCTGTCATTTATCTTTCTTTCAATAAAATGCAGTAAAAATTGGCATACCTCAGACATAGTTGCAAATTGTGATTAATCATGATTATTAATTTGAAAATGTGATTAATCTGATTTCAAATGTTAATCATTTCACAGCCCTAGTTACATTCCAAAACTTAACAAGCATTTGACGTCAGGTTACTATGTCGTTCTGTTTTTGGAATCATTTTTGTGCCGGGATCATTTTTGAATGTTTTTGATCGTTTTTCCTTTGGAATTCGTGTCTTTGGTTATAGTTAGTATTTTGTAATACAACTATTTGCATCCATACTGAGGAGGCATACTTTATATGTAGTGATATTATAAGGCATGGTGGCCTAGTGGTTAGCATGTTGGCCACACAGTCAGGAGATCGGGAATATCTGGGTTTGAATCTCCGGTGGCCATCTCTGTGTGGAGTTTGCATGTTCTCCCCATGCGTGTGTGGGTTTTCTCCGGGTACTCCAGTTTCTCCCACATTCCAAAAACATACATTTTAGGTTAATTGGCGACGAAAATAGTCCATAGTGTTTGTGAATGATTGTTTGTCTGTATATGCCCTGCTGGCGACCAGTCCGGCGTGTACCCCGCCTCTTGCCAATAAGTCAGTTGGGATAGGCAACCCTAATGAGGTTAAGCCTATCTCTGAGTAAACTTCCAGTATCATGTGAGAACAGTATCTAATTTCTGAACCAAGTGTCCTGGTTTTCAGTAAACAAAATATGGTCACTTGTATTATTTGTAAGGCTGTCAATCGATTAAAATATTTAATCGCAATTAATCACATTTTGTCCACAGTTAAGTTATAATTCATCACAATTAATCACAGATAGAAAGAAGTATAATAAGTGTACCAAAAAATCAGTTGAGACACGGCTGGTATCTAAAAAAACACTCATTAGTTGAGACACTTGTATGCCACTGTACAAATGACAATAAAAAAATACTTGCGGTGCTTCAGCAGTTTCTCCAGCTGAGTCCAGCAAGTGGCATTTGAGACTCGACGTAGTCCGGTGACAATTGAACTCACAGCAACATTAGATCAAAATAACTTTGGTCTTTGCGAGAGAGCCATCTGCCAGGGCTTTGAAGCTAAATTTATCATTCAAAATACCCTTTTCTTTATCTATTTCTGCTCAATATTTGCTCCCGCTTGTGGCTCAACAGAACCTGCATTGCTGCTGCGTTGATCTTGCATCAAAAAAATAGTGGCCTTAAAGGGAATTTCCACTGACTCGTTATTAGCGCATTTTGACAGCCCTTATTATTAGATATGACACAAATTTGCTTTGTTAGCTATAACACAAAGCTAAGATGTGAATGTTTTGTTGATCTAGCTGAACTTATATTGATCGATAATGAATTGGTTTTAGCATCATTAATGCCCACAATCTCGTCCCCCCCCCATCTTTCAATTTGTATGCATGTGGCCCTTAGAAAATGTTTGGACACCCCTGATCTATGTATTTTCAATATTCTTGAGTACGGTACTTGTTTGGATGTCTTGGCCGCCCCACATTTCCTTCCTGCTTACATCACAATTGTCTCTTCTTTTCATCAGGTGAAGGACAAGTTATATCTGTCCATGAGTCCAACTTTGGACGCCGTGACAACACCACATGCATATACGAAAGACCTTCATCTCAGGTCCAAAACGACGAATGCTTGAGCTCTTCTCCAGCCGTTGCTAACAGGTACAATTGCACGCTCAGGGAAAAAATCACATATCACATCTTGTGAGAAATTAGTCCACATTTTGTGGGGACAGGGATAAATATAGTATGTGTAAATTGGGGTTGGGAATCAAAACTTGTTGAATTCTTGTTGAGAACTTGTTCCCAGTGTTTCACTTACCTTATCGATTCCACTTGGCATGAATGACCTCACCACTCACACTCATGTTGCGTAGCTACACAGCGTGAGTGGTGACGCCATTCACCAGTTAGCCAGCAAGAAACATGGCGCCTAAGCGGCATAAAGAGTCAAAAGTTTGGTTTCATTGCATGAGAAATTAGACACACATAAACACAGCATGCAATAACGTTGAATGAATGCCATGCTTTCGATCAACTGCGGAGTGAATCTCAACCATCAAATTAGGACATCATCTGCTGTTAATACACTTAGCACCGCCATTTCAGTAATTGTAAAACTTGCTATTACTAACAGTTTCCCTTAAATGAATCCCTTCTCATGCATTACATTTAGATGACTGGCTGGCTCAGAGGCTGGCACCTCTAGCTTCTCCATTCGCGGAGGCTGGACACAGACAGTGGTAACAGTAACATGCATTGACTAACCACAACATTAGGTACACCTGCACAACTGCATCAAACATTCTGCCTGTATGTACATACATACGACATTATAAGCATGGTAAAATATTACATCCCTCTCAATACGTTGCAGTATGCACGTTGCAATCTTAAACTTGTTTTGTAACGTACGCGGAGCATTTCACAAGACAGCTGCGTACGGCTCGTGCGTCAGTCACTGCTGTTTTTTTTTGTCTGCTTGCTTATAATTTGGCTAGTGATATAAAGTTGGAAAACTTTGCTTGTAGTACTGAACGTGGTGCTTTTGAGAAAAATATAGTGAACAAGGCTAACAGATTATTTCCCTCCTTGCTATCCATGGATGTTTGCATGAATCACCAACTTCACACAGATCATTTAAAAAAAAATAAATAATAAAGTCTTAGAGAGCACTTACACACATACACAATACACATATACTGTAGCTGAATAATAAACTATAAATATAGCAACTTCTGATTAATTCATGTCAATTTCAGACTTAAAATAATGTACTGATTTAAGCCCCGATTTTTACCATTATTAGAGCCCTGTAGACATGAAATAACACCCCTATAGTCACCTTTACACTCATATTACCCAATATAGTAGATATAATCAGAGAAAATAAGACATTTAAGACATAAATAAGACTCATACTTGTGTTTGTGTTTCAAAAAATGTTTTCCGGACATGTGGACAGGAAATGACGTTGGGGATTGAGAATTGAGGACTGCAGCTACAAAAGTAGCCCGTGTTATTGTCATGATGATGGCTATTATTATTATTATAATGTTACAATTGTGCCTGTTACGAGATGAATACTGTAATTATAAAATAATAAAAGTCGAGATCAAGTCTAGTGCGTGTTACTAGTGACAGATAGTGGCCATTGTAGACTACACTTTATCATCTTCCTTTAATCCCTTGAACCATGACTAAGCATATCGCTTAACACATCATTTATAAGGCACTGAAAAACGGCTGGGGCGTTGGTGAGACTGAATGGCAGGACTAGGTAATCAAAGTGTCGTAACGTAACACTCGTCTCCATCCCTTATGCGTATAAGATGGTAAGCATTCCGTAAATCTAAGTTGGTGAATATCTTGGCAGAGTGTAACGAGGAAAACACAGAGGTAATGGATACCGATCCTTAACAGGTATTTTGTTCAACCCCCGGGAGTCTATACAGGGTCACAAGGACCCATCCTTCTTCTCGACAAAGAAAAAACCCGCCCCGAGAGGAGGGGATGAGGGGCGGGTGAGTCCTGCGGCGAGTGAGGAGGAAATGTAATCTTTTAACGCCTGCTGCTACGGACCAGAAACATGGTATTATTTGGCATTAGGCAATGGCGCATCCGAAAGCAACTTAATGGCACAGTCATAAGGTCGATGAGGAGGAAGGCTCTGTGCTCTATCCTTACTAAATACCAACTCGAGGTCGTGATAGACCTCAGGAAACAATGTAATACAACGCAGTGTCAAAAGACTCTCAGAAGTTAAGCTAAGGGGTATTTATTTAAAAGAGTTGCTATTTTCATTAATTTTTTACATTTTAATGGTGAATATTTTTCATTCACATGTGTAACATAAACTTATTTTGCCACTTTCTTACCAGCCAACATACTGATTCAATATGATGAGTGAAGATTCTTCTGAAATGATTTTCAAAACAATTAAATAGCTAGATAACATGTTTGCTAAACAATTACAACAAAGATTATAAAATACCTTTTGCTGAAATGTGCTAATTTCCTATAAGCCAACATTTCCTCTTTGTTCAATAGTTGCAATGGGAAAAACAGCTGCACCATCAGAGCGAGCAATGGAGTCTTTGGAGACCCCTGTGGAGGCACCTACAAGTACCTGGACGTTGTCTATGCATGTGAAAGTAAGTAGTTTGCAGCCTACTAGTATTTAGCATCTCTCGGCTAGATTTTGACTGGTGCTAAGTTACTAAGATGTCCTTTTAGGGTATTTGCTTTTGCACCATGATCTTAAATCATGGGCAAGGAACCTTTTTCATATAAGTTTTTATTGGGTCCTTGGATCCTAATCCTTTTATTCCAGTGGTGGGCACGATCAAGTGCTCTCATGGACCGTATATGGCTCGTGGGCTGCAGGTGTTTGACCACTCATATTTACAATTGAACCAAAATATTTGTTTTCTTGTGACCGATTTATTTGAAAATTAAGTTGGATTAGCATAAATATTTTTGTTTAACTGAGAAAGCACAATTGCATGACTATTGAACTTTATGTTTGTGCTGCATGGGATATACAGTACGTAGCTTTATGTTTTTAATTCATCCATCCATCCATCTTCTGTGCCACTTATCTTCACTAGGGTTGCGTGTATGCTGGAGCCTATCCCAGCTGATTTCGGGCGAGAGGCGGGGTACACCCTGGACTGGTCGCCAACCAGTCGCAGAGCACAAAAAGACAAACAATCGTTCACACTCACATTCATACCTATGGACAATTTAGAGTCGCCAGTTAACTTAATTAACCTAACATGCATGTTTTGGGAATGTGGGAGGAAACCGGAGTACCTGGAAAAAACCCACGCACGCACGGAGAGAACATGCAAACTCCACACAGATGCCCAAAGGAGATTCGAACGCAGATCTTCCCGATCTCCTGACTGTGTGGCCAACATGCTAATTCATTGTATTACATTTATAGTGGCTCCCCGCATATTCGCCATTCAACATTTGCGACTCTGCAAATTCATGGATTTCTGGTAAAAAATTATACTGTATTAATTAATTTATCTTTTTTTTTTAAATCTCCAAAAATAGGCGTTTTTCCCACAAGAAAACACATATCATACACCCTAAATTGGTAACAGTTAGTAAATACAAAAAAATAAAATAAATAAGGAATGCCTTTTACTTCACTTGCACACTGTACGATAACAGTTACACCTGGTGACCAAGCCTTAAAGGACCAGTAAAATATAACAACAGTCCACACAACCACATCTGAAGATAAAATTCCCCCCATAGAAAACATACAATGACCCCGCCCACTCATTTTCCAGACAGACCAGTGGGGCCCTGGATCGCTGTGGGCGCCCTGGCCAGTCATCCACAGCTGGCAGCCCGCCGCCACCGTCACGGTGACATCTGGGCCTGGCCAACCACTCATGAACTGCCACTGGAGTTGGGCATGGAGGAGGGTCCACTGGAGCTGGAACCTGCTTTAGGCGATTTGCCTACCAACCAGATCCATCCTCCAGTTGAAAGCTCGTCGAGTCACCCTGAGTGGCTCCGACCAGTCAGGTTCCCAGCTTCTTCTGGCGGTTAGGGTATTTTACCAACACCCAGTCCCCTGCCGACAAGGAGGGGAGCCGAACTCTATGCAAAGAAAACGGGCCTTCATCTTGGCTTGTGAGCCTCGGACCTGGGCTCTGGCCGCCCGTGGTGCTGGTCACTTCTGTGCAGGGGCTGTCTCCACCCTCAAACAGTCCAGCGGTTGCCTCAGTTCCCAGCTAGTCATGGGCAATTCCACTGACTCCCCTGAAGCGGTTGCTTAGATGCCCGAAAGGTCAAAAGGGTATGGTTAACGCTCTGCTGAATGTCTGCCCCTCCTCCAGGCAGGCTTTGATTCCAAGTTCTCAAACTTGGCCGAGGTGAATTGGGTACCATTGTCTGTTGTGATGGCCTGGGCAAGCCCCAGCGACCAAACAGCTTATCCAGTCGGTTTGTAATGGTGGGTGTGCTGGCGGAGCTTGGGTCAAATGCCTGCGTTGTGCACAACCAGCAAGAACCGGGAGTGTGCAGGTGCTCCGACCTGAATGTGCTTGCGGTGTACATAGGCCAGACACACCAACCCCAACAGGAGCGTTCGCCCTGCTCTCTGTGATAAGGGAGTAGGCTGTCCTCCACCTTGGCCGGCCAGCCCTCCTAACATAAGTATGGAGCTTGGTGATAACCTCATCCTCCTGCTGAAGACTGCTGCAACTCCGTCAGGGTGACCACCGTACTGACCTTCCTCCGGGGTCGATAGGGTTCACCCTGACCGCTGTGTCATGACTGTGACGGCCATTACCAGGATTTCCGCCACCAAGTTGGAGACGTAAAGCTTTCAATTGCGGGGGCCGTTTTTACATGAGAGGGGAGAGTGTTCCACAGCTTTGGGCCAACTACGGAAAAGGCCTGGTCTCCCCTGGTCTTAAGTCTCGTTTTAGGCACCACCACTTGGAGCTGGCCTTCGGACCTCAATGTGCGCGCTGGACTGTAAATTTGGATGAGGTCCAAGATGTACTGCGGGGCCAACCCATTCAACGCCTTCAAAACAAACAATAAAATCTTAAAATCAATTCTAAAACGCACAGGAAACCAGTGCAGGGAGGCTAAAATTGGGGTAATGTGCTCCCTCTTTTTGGTTCCTGTTAAAAGCCATGCTGCAGAGTTTTGGACTAATTGTAAGTGAGAGAGTAATTTATAGCTTATTCCAGAGTATAGTGCATTACAGTAGTCCTTCGTGACAAAATAAAAGTGTGCCTGGCTTGTTCGGAATGTCACAATGATGAAAACGGCTTAACTTTGGATAGAAGCTGAAGATGATAAAAACAGGATTTTACAATGGCGTTGATTTGTTTATTAATTTTAATACCACCGTCGATTATGACGCCAAGGCTGGTGGCTGTGGAACTGACTTGGTTCTTGATGGGGCCCAAGTCCAAGAGGTGGTCACTATTATTAAGGAGGATAACTTCTGTCTTCCCCTCATTGAGCTTTAAAATTTTTTGAGCCAACCAGACCTTGACGTCGCTTAAGCACTCAAGAAGGGTTGTCAGGGGGGCATGGCCATTTCTTGTAAGAGGTAAGTAAATCTAGCAGCCATCTGCATAAAAGTGATAGGAGATGCCATGCTATCTAAATATTGTACTAAGTGGGATCAGGTATAGAGTAAATAGGATGGGCCCCAGAATTGATCCTTTGGAGGACTCCACAGTCAAGGGGGGCGGTAGACGAGGTGGAGTCCCCAAGTCCCACAGTAAGGTATCTTAAGTAAGACCTAAACCACTCAAGGGTAGGCCCCCTGACACCCACACAGTTTTCCAAGCGAGATAAAAGAATAGTATGGTCCACTGTATCGAAAGCAGCAGCCGGGTCTAAAAGCACTAAAATGGCTGAACCACCAGAATCAGTCATTAAAAAAGTGCAGACTCAGTGCTATGAAAGGCCCTGTAACCTGACTGAAAAGTGTCTAAAATCCCATTTTCATCTAAAAAAAAGGCTGCATCTGTGCAAGAACACTTTTTTCTAAAATCTTTGACGTAAAAAGATAGTTTAGAAATAGGCCGATTATTTGATAAAATTGAAGGATTAAGACCCGTTTTTTTAAACAAAGGTTCAACAACAGCCTTTTTTACAAAAGGAAGGGACAATACCAGAGGACAGGCTGCTGTTGATGATGTTACAAACATAGGGGCCAATAGTTGCCCACACCTCCTTAAAAAAGCGGAGAGGGAGAAGGCTTAAGACCATCAACTACGTTGGTAATACAGGCCAGCGACACAGGTCAGGCCATGAGGCATCCACTTGGAGAACCCCCTGGCTACGTGCGTCTGTCCTATGGCATGCAACAGAGGCAGCCCCATGACATGACATGACATGAAACGTTGTGTGGGGGGCACATTGGCACTCGTAGGTAACTGACAGATGGGCCACGCCCAGAACTCTGATGGGGGCATGGCCGTAACCTGACAAGGGCTCAGTTGTTGCTTTCAATGACACGTGGTTGAAGAAAGGGTCAAAGGTGGGCTTCCTTAAAAGGGACGTCTTTGCACCCGAGTCGACCAACAGTTGGATGGGTTGTCCAATTACTTCGCATGTGAGGTACTTGAAAAATGTATGTATGCTCGACACTGTTGACAGGGACAGCAGTGGTGTCAGTGCCAGCAGGGGGAGGGAGATGCACACGTGCGAAGTGGTTCCTTTTATTGCAATTCTGGCAATGCTTTTCTCGGGCAGGGCGCATCTGATGTACCATAGCATGGTCAGAGGAGCCGCAATTTGTGCAGTACAGGGCGACGTTCTGGACCAGCGGCGATGGCAGTTACGTCACACGCTCGTGCACCACCCAGCTGAATTTGCGCGCCTCCGACAGTGCCGCCTCCAGACGCTTTCCTATGTTGAGAGCATCCATGGATGTCAATGAATCTGGCTCCAGTAATAGCCTCTCTCTAAGCTGGCTGCAGGACATTTTTTCAATGATCTGGTAAAAAATCAGACTGTCCTCCAGCTGCACCAAATCACAGTGTCTCACCAGCTTGCGCAGCGCTGAGACAATGTGCGCCAACAGCTCACACGTGCGCTGGGCTCAAAACGGCATTCGGTGGCTCTTCCCCGTGCAGAAATGCACCTGCAGCAATGTGGCCGTGGCGAGAATTTGCTGGCTATCCTGACCAAGACAATGATACAGCAGCACACACAGCGTCAGGCAAGTCTGAGTTTGCCAAAGTCATCAAAATGTTGTCAAACGACTTCAGCCAGCGGTGCCATGCCGCAACATAGAGTATGCTTAACGGCTTTTACGTCACTTCCACACTTTAAGATAAGAGTTACACATGAAGGCCAAACCTTAAAGTACCAGTAACCCATAACAGCCCACACACCCATGTATGAACATAACAGTTACGACGTGACGTCAGTGCAAGATGACCCAGCAGTCTGCAAAGCAGTGGAGACATGTAAAACCGCTAGACACAGCAAACGAAAGCGCGTTTGTAGCATTAGCCTGACGACCAGGCTAAAGGCTAGACCGTGACTCTGATCTGTTTGATCGGTCACCTTTCATTCTCAGTAGTATCAACGCATTTTATAATTTAATATGTGTGCGAGGCATATTTAACTGAGAGGGTAAACATTATTTTTCTTGTTATCTTGATGGTGTCTTGTTCTGAAAATGTTGTCTTTAAGTTTGTAGAAATATACTACAGTTGTGTTATTACCAGCCCCTGATGCCGGAAAAATCACTGAAGCATTTTGCAGTCAGTAAATTCTTTCACTTTGCAGATCGTGTCAGTGATGCCCGGTGCCACGTAATGAAGCCTGTTTGTGCAAAGGCTCCTCGCCTGTAGGATTGAGGGGATCTCCCCCACATCTTCACGTAATGTCACTCTCCCTTCAGCATGTCAAACCTCGATGACATCATTGCTGAATTATCTACTGACAGCTCTGCTTTCAGTTATTTTGATTTCATAACCAAATAATCAATGAATATGCAAAACATTTTTTGTCTGTTTAATTAGTTTCCCTGTTCATCATAATTACTGCCTGGTCACCATAAAATGCCCTCGCTCAAACAGGGATATTTTTATCCCAATATCGGCATAAAAATTAGATTTTGGATCACATCAGTATCGATTTTTCTGCTGATAATGATATCGAAATACGTGTGATGACATGCTACACAGAGCAACAAAGCTTGCTTTCTCAGTATGTCAGCGGTCTGGAATTATTTTCAAGTTTCAGATTGCAAATATGGAATTTGTAATCACTGTAAAGTTTTATGTTTTGCTTTTTGTCCGCCTAAATAGTAGCGCTGCACGTGCTTTGCAGCGACCACAAAGTTGCTACACATTGTGCCAAACAGGAAAGAGTAAACCAATATAAAAGCACAAACCAAGAAACAATGTGAAAACCAAAACTAAAGTCCAACCTGCCATGTGGGACATGACATACAGTATAGTAGAGCCCTGGGACAGTAAGGCGTCTGATATCACACCTCAGGACGAATCACTCAGAATCACAAGCAGCGTTTTGGCACTTTTTCTATAACTTGTTTTGCATATAGCAGTATTTGTCTTATTTTGCACAAACGTTTATTTGTGAAATGCATCCAGTGGCATCATCGTAAAAGAAGCATAATGTGTCCATTCATTACAAAACATTAATTAGAAGGAAGAGCTGCTGCCCACATTGATATCGGTTGATATCGTTATCGGTAATGAAGTGCTGGACAATATTGGACATTGATAAGAAAGCCTATCAAAAATGTCAGCTTCCCAAAAATTACTGTACAAATACTACAGTATTTGTAACATATACAGTATTTTCCCACTTAATTACAACAGTCACAGTATATTGCAAATGTTGATCCGAAATTGGAGGAGAACGTCAACATCAACGTTCTTATGGCCATCTCAGTTACAGTCGTCCCTTGTTTATCACTTAAGTGAATATCTGTGAAATAGGATTCAATATTAATAAACGGAATATTTTTGCAGTTAGAACATACAGTAGAAAACATGTTTATGACTTTCTAAATACTTTTTTTTACCATTATTTGGGCCCTGTAGACATGAAATAACACCCTATAGTCACCTTTACACCCCTATTATTCTTTGTTTACACCACATTGCTAATCCAGGATCACTGCAGGGACACAAGAGATGGCCACAGCTGCATAGCATGCTAGTGAGCTAACTAGTTAGCCTCCAAATTATTTATTCTAAACTTGAGAAAGGGTTTCAAACGGAGTAAGAGAAGTAAGAAGCCAAAAACGTCTACCACTTCCACATGTACCAGGAGGAAAACTTATTTTCACTCAATCATGTCAGACATGCCATGGCTGACTACATGCAATATGATGGTAATGTAATGAAATGTCATGTCTCATCAACATTTTGTGCCATTACTGACGCTTAGTTGCCGGAATGCTACATATAATTTATATTCCAATATTTTTTGACTAATGATGGGCCATAGTCAACCACAAAACTGCAATCATTAACTGATGAATTTTTGAAAAGCAGTTTTTCACTATTTACTGGTGGTCTCAGAATAGCGGGGCACTTGGTCATATATGACCAAAAATATTTATATATTGCAATTGTAAAAATGTATTTATGTGTTTTTTGCAGATCCTGAGAATTTGCCCGACAGTGCTCCATAAACGTATCGGGAAAGCTTCCATAGCATGTTTGCTATTGAGATCTGTAGGTTACTATACATTTTTTATGTTGGTCATGCACCTGAGTTTTCCTTGCTTTGTGTTTTAATTTCAATTCTTTATTTTCATTTTGATAGAAGTAACAATGAAATGTTGGGTCCAGTTCACCGTTACTGTGGTGATGGGATGTGTGTCTATGGGTGGAGCAGAAAGGTGTGGAAGTACTTACCAAATACGCTATGTACACCTCTCTATTATATTTACTGTTTTGACAACATAAACTGTTAAAAAAGGTTAACTGATTTATTCATTGTTTTATTGTTTTCATAATTATTTGTGGTTTAAAAAAGTTACATTAACAGGTCAAGGGTCACTAAAAACAGTTTAATTTAATTTCCCCTTTCATAAATGCATATTTTATTCTTACTTTGTGGCAAATGTATTTTTAGTGCTGCAATTTTCATCTTTAGTTAAGACTACAAAATGACTGCTAAGTTAGGGATGTCTTTGGAGAGGTTGGTCTTAGATACTGTAGTTCACCAGAAGCATCCGAACTGGCTGCCCATTCCAGTGGTGGGACATCCTCTTGTCTTTCAGATACCCAGGTGAGAGTAAAAGAGTATTCCCCCAAAAGTACAGACACTAAAATAAATCCACCATTTATTTCATTCATATAGTATCTCCATTTCTTTGCAGTTAATTCCCAAAACTCCACATGAACATTGAGCTACATTTTTGCAGCATCATTGAAAAAGCACTGATAATTAGGTTCACTTGCAGTCCAATCCAATCCACTTTATTTACATACCACATTTTATAAACACAGCCTCCAAAGTGCTGCACAAACTAAAACTAGTAAAAATAAACAATTAAACAAACGCTTTGAATTCCCGCGCGCCGCGCATTAAAAGATGCAATGAAGTGTTTCCTTCACCATGCATTTACTGTGTAATCCTCACAAGAGGCTTGCCGCCGGAGCTACCTCCTCGAACCGGTGTGTGTGCCTGTATCCACCCTTTGCTTATAGTGAGGGTCATTTAGTGATAGTGCTACGAATAAACAGCACGGACAGGCTCATTTGTAACACG
The DNA here is from genome assembly GCF_027744805.1 of Dunckerocampus dactyliophorus. NCBI lineage: Eukaryota > Metazoa > Chordata > Actinopteri > Syngnathiformes > Syngnathidae > Dunckerocampus > Dunckerocampus dactyliophorus. The sequence goes on along the minus strand of NC_072819.1, from coordinate 23,176,894 downwards.
TCCCCCTCCCTGTGAAATATGTAAACTAGGGATGTCCAAAGTGCCGCCCGTGGGCCATTTGTGGACGGCGTTTTTTGGACCTGTGAACGGCACATTGTAGAAACAAAGTATGAAATAAAACTGGCAAAATAAAGCAAAAAATCATTAAGCAGCTAAGAAAAAGGTGTGCCTGTTTCAAAATGTACTCATTTTAACTTTTCAATAAGAGCCCGTGGCTGGACGCAATTATATCTAGGAGATAGAAAGCAAGATGTACAAATAGGACATTTTCAGTCAACTTATCTTACTTGCCCCGCTGGAGTTCCACAAGGCTCAATATTAGGCCCAATCTTATTCAGCCTTTATGTCAATCACTTATCAGATGTGTGTTCAACTACCAAAATAAGCAGATGATACAGTGTCGTATACTCTAAAAACTAAACAAGAAGCTGCTGCAATACTTTCTGCAGCCATGGTACCAGTGCCCCATTAGCTCCAAAGTTTACATCTTAATACAAAAAACTTCAGTGAAACTTCGCGGATCAGACGCCTTCTTTAAGGAGCCTTTAGATGCAAGAGCAGCTTGATGGTGCTACAGCAGGACCCACAGGAAGTCGGCAAACCCGGTTTCCTCAACCGTTCTAATTCGCAGCCGCCCGACCGACGATCACGCCCCGAAACACGAAAACTCACCACACCCTGCCAAGTGCCCGTCCCCCAAATGCCGCACCAAACTAAAAAGTTTTGCTAAAAGGTGTGTTTTGCAGTGAAAAAAACTTACATCACTTTCACAAGGACAGGGAGTCCCACCTTGCAGACATGCTTGTTTCGGCTTTGTGAAGGGAAAGTGGGCAGGAGACATACACATCGCTATAGGCTGGCTCCTGCAATGGAGGCGGAGCTGATCGGCATTTAAAATCAAGTATAGGGATATGTCGATACCGTGCTTTTTCACGGAAATCGGCCATTGCTGATCGGTGGCCGATCGATCGGAGCAACCATAATAAGAATGCATGTGTGTTTCCTTTGCCTTGATTAATGTTATTCTTGGAAAGATTTAATTTATTTTTAGTTAAAAGGGTATTGTTTATTTTGCTGATTATTATTTTGATTGATAACTTTCATGTTCTTATTTTATATTCTGATTTTATTGCATTAAAACTATTGTATGTATGTATACTGTGTATGGTTTTTCGCAGTACTTTGTGCTCTATAGCTGATGTAATGTGAATTACTACTGTGCGGGATCAATAAAGTTTTTGCTTAGCCATCTGAGAAGCTCAAATACATTGTTTCCAACTGTTGCAACTTCTTCCCAAGTATATTAGTGTGTGTGTGAATGTATAAACGAGAGGCATTAACTGAAATGTCTTTGTAGAAAGGCGCTTTATGAAAGTAAGTACATCTATTTGTATTCACTTACAGCGCAGCCTTGCCACATCCAATATGGCGGCGACGTTGACGTAAGGCTCAGCGTTCGATGCGGCATCTACGTATATGGTTTTGACAACAACACATCCTGTTTCCCTGTAGATGTCCCAGGACAACTGTCCAGGACATCAGCACAGGTAGAAGTAAAACAGTTTATGAGCTGCTCAGTGTTTAGAGCAGCGTCAGGGGTCGTTTTAGCCTGCGCTGCAATTGTGAACAGAGGGGCAAAAGCAGTGGCCGTGCCAGGCTTGATTAAACGGCCATGGCATACAGTAATAGGTAGTGTTGTATTCTAGTTTAAATCAAAGTCAAACATGACCGGACTATGGTCTGACAATGCTGCACTGCTCAAAAAGACGTTATCAACAGGAAGTCCATAAGACATAAGAGGTCTAAAGTGTGTCCGTGCATTTGTGTATGTCTAGTGACATTCTGTATCAAATTAAAGGCCTCCACCAATTCCAAAAAGTATTTCACCATTGGTTTAAAAGAGCAGCAGACATTAACATTAAAATCACCCACAATTAAACTTGTCATACTTTATCAGCAAAGCAGCGATAAAGTCAGAAAACTCCTTAATAAAATCTTTGTTGTGTTTGGGTCGTCTGTAAATGACTGGCTCAGTCTGTCGCAGTTCAACTCAAATGAGGAGAAAGACACCATCAACAATGGCTTGTGGTGAAAAGACGTTTTTAAAACAGTAGCAATACCTCCTCCAAGGCCAGTAATTCTTGGCCTGTTAATGAAGGCACAACCGGGAGGCAACAGTTCAGAGAAGGCAGCGGACTCACCGGCATTAATCCAGGTCTCAGTGAAATTGTAAATCCAAAGAGTGCAATTTGAAGAGGTCCTGGAGCGTAAACGTTTTGAGACTGACTTTGCATTCACCAGCGCACACTTTGTTGCAACTTTAACAGCCGTCGGAGCTGCCCGGCTCAGCAGCCAGAGGTTTCCGGGATTCATGCCGCCTGAATTTCCAGGAGGGCACCGCAGGCGGAGCGTACGACGCTCCTCGTGTTGTCCAATGATGGGCACCAACCAGGCAGTGAGCATGCCGCGAGAGACGTGGCGGGGAAAACAATCCTCATGTTACCGTGGAATATTTTGTGGGAACCGCACCACCTTGGGGGAAAGTGCCAGCCACGATTTGAGCTTCACTAGAAAGCCACCCCGTGCTCCCAAGTGTCAGCGGGGAAGCAAGGCCTCCACTCGCAGCAGGAACTTTGGCACGCCAGTCAGGTAAGAGGGACTTGGTTTGTTTGGCCCCCAGTACTCGTGTTTTGCACAGGCGGCCACATTGTTGTGGATTTTCAGTAATTCCTGACAGTAATACGCCAGCAGAGAGTCGACGGTCCTCGTGACAAACAATAAAACAAAGATAAAACAAATCACAGTGAGCTGAGGGAAGCGGCGGCCTGACACACCTTGTTTGAGTGTTGATAACTGCATTTGAGTGGTCAGCATCCAGCAGCGTCATATAAGTCTGCATGCACTTTAAAATGTATGTACAGTGGTACCTCGATTTTCGTGATTAAATAGTTTAAAAGGGTCAGACCAAAACAGTGGCAATTTTTCCCAAAGGAAAAAATGTAAATCCAATTAATCTGCTCAGACACACAAAAATATTACCAAAAAAGCATTTTATATAATCAATAATTATAGTTTTACATGCAGAAAATTATACAAAATAATTATAAATGCCGAAAGGATGGAACTTATTGTTGATGCGGATGTCCTTTAAATCCTGGCAAGATCCAGTTCAATAGTGTTTCTCTCCTTTGTCTAATTGCTGGCACTCGCAACTTCCTGTGGCCCCATGGCAGTTTATTTAGCAGGCGCGTGCAATAAAAAATGCACTGACAGTTAGTCAGCAGCACATTAGGCGCTTTGTATGAGCACTTTTAGTGAAATTTTATGGAACAATACAGTACAGGGCAAACGGACTAGTTTGCATGTAAAAAGGTGACACAATATTTGTTCCTAATACGATAAAACCAAATGTCATAGACAGGTAAGAAGAATATAAGGGCAAACACGTCAGTTGTGGACAAATAATTGTGTAACAACTTGGCATCAACATGCTTGATAAACTGAAGTTTATGTATATTTGTTATGAAAATACTCTATTTTATCAAAGTTCAATGTGTATGTTGTGGTTTCATCTTGACTGCTTGAATAATTGCAGCATCATGGGTTTATTTTTTTTCAGATATGCTTAACAAGTTATATTAAGGTAAAGCATATGATTAGACTCGCACAGTGGTGAGCATGTTGGCCACACAGTCAGGAGATCTGGGTTCGTATCTCCGTTTTGGGCGACTTTGTGTGGCGTTTGCATGTTTGCGGCTTCCTCCCACATTCCAAAGTATGCATGATAGAATGTGAGTGTACACGTGCCCTGCGATTGGCTGGCCACCAGTTTAGGGTGTAACCCGTTTGTCACCCGAAGTCAGCTGGGACGGGCTCCAGCATACCCCCGCCACCCTAGTGAGGACAAGCGGTGCAGAAAATGAATGAATGAATTAATTGACTTGCATAATTCAACATGTGCAAAAAGCTGTAGGAATAAGCAAAGCTATTTTATTTTTTACTCTCTTCTCCATGTCCCCACAATTCCTGACAGTCTGTTGACATCCTGTTTAAATGTGACCATTTTCCAACACGGAGGGAAAAGAAGAGAGAATGTGTGACAATAGACACATTAATCAGTGATGACTGAAAGGAAATTAAAAAAAAAAAAGGGGAAAAACACGTGCTAAATAAACGTGGAGTTAAATTAGTGAGTTCAGACATTGTTCAAGAGAACAGGGTGCCTCGATGAAAATGTTGATGGGAGAGGAAAAAATATATAAAGTGCAGAAATGTAATTTCTAAATTTATGTGTGAATGCCGTCACAATTAGAAGATGCCGAAGTAAAGCCGAGTTATCAACAAGATGCCCCCCCCCCTTCCGCAAGCTGCCACTGTTGAAAAAAACAAATATGCCAAAGAACATCATGAGGTATTATCCTTTCAGAGCTTTTATTTTGAACCCAACAATAGAACTGTAATATTCCAGCTCCGTAAAAAGTTACCATAAAAAGCACTTGAATTGGCTGGGATGGTGATATGAAAGTGTGTCCAATCAAAGACCTAAATATTTACAGTACATACATACGGTAAAATTGACACTGCTTCACAAAATCAACATCAGCAAAGTACAGTGTGACTGGCATAAAATATACTGCTTAAGTTACATAAATTCAAGGAATTACTGTATTACCATATACTGTTGGAAAATGTACAAAATACGTCGTAATCAATAAATGCAGCCATTAATATGTACTTACATCCATCCATCCATTTTCTATACCGCTTGTCCTCGCTAGGGTCATGGGTATGCTGGAGCCTATCCCAGCTATTTTCAGTACATCCTGGACTCATCAGTATTTACATTCTTTGAATTAAAAAAAATATATAGCGTATAAAAAAAATCACACACCACTGTTGCATTCATCCATTTTCTATACCGCTTATTCTCTTCAGGGTTGCAGGTGAGCTGGAATCTATCCCAGCTGACTTTAGGCAAGACACGGGGTACACCCTGGACTGGTTGTCAGGGTGTCTGTCAATCACATGGCACATTTGTGGTCTTACTGTTGCCCGATAATGTAAATGCACACGATCCTTCTCCAGGAAAATATCTGATACTTGTTGTGCAAGTCCGATCACCTCCTGGTGAGCTTGGGTATATAATCCTCCATCTTGGTAGTAAAATTCATTCATTCAGCAGAGCCTAAAATATCTTGCATTTGACGTGCTGCAACTGGAGCTGCTGTCCAAAAAAAAGGAGGACGGCAGTGACAAGCACCTTCCAGCTCACACACGCCCTGACCCCTTCAGGATGGGAAGTGTATTGCAAGCGCCTCAAATATGACATTTTTGTGTGTATTATTGTCCGATTAGCAAAAATAATGATGTAACAATTACATGAAAGACATTACACAAGTTGCATAAAGCCATGGCGTATAATAAATGTTTCTGCAACAATACATTATTGGAAACATGTTGACAGGCACTGGCAGGTGCCCTGATCCAACTCTTACCATCTGAGTGCACTCATTTCAGATGGTAAGCTGGGGTGCGCACTAAGCTGAGAAGAGTGTTTGCAGCCGCCTCGTCTTAGGTTTCTGCATTTATGTATTTGATCTGGAAATGGTCAAATTCAGCACTCTTTACTCGAGAAAATGTTATAAACGATGGGAATCATACAGAAAATACAGAGGCTCTGCCTCACCCAGCTCCCCTGACCGCACGTGACTGCCAGACTTTGAGGCAGACATGCTAACCACTACATCACTGAGCTGCCCACTGCTAAAAACACACACAGTATTTTATTTTTTCTGTCCAAGTGAATTTTTGCTCAGTGTTTGAAAGTAAAGAAGTTTGCGGAGGAAGTTAAAGGAACCTGGCATTTGCTTGTAGATCCCTTTGGCAGAGTTTTGAGAGACTACGAGGTTAACCTGGAAACAAAGAAAAACAAATGATGTATGTCCATCCATCAATTAATCTTCTACCGCTTATCCAAGGTTGGATCGCGGGGGCTTAAGCAAGCCCATAGCTACTTCGTCCAGCTTGTTACGGCGGATCCCAAGTCATTCCCAGGGCAGTTGAGTAACGTGTCCTGGGTCTTTCCCAATGCCTCCTACCGGTCGGATGTGTCTTGAACACCTCCCCATTGAGGCATCCTGATTAGATGCCCTAGCCACCTCATCTGGCTCCTCTCAATGCGGAGGATCAGCTGTTCTACTCTGAGTTGCTCCCGGATGACGGTGCTTCTCACCTTATCTCGAAGGTAAAGCCCAACCACCCTACGGCGAAAACTCATTGCGGCTGCGATCTTTCCTTTCGATCACTACCCAAAGCTCATGACCATAGGTAAGGGTAGAAATGTATATGAACCGGTAAATTGAGAGCTTTGCCTTTCAGCTCAGCTCCTTCTTCACCAAAATGGACCACATCACTGCAGACGGCGCACCAATCCACCTGTCGATCTTGTGTTCCATCCTCCCCTCAAATTCCTCCTGTAGGGGCAGGATGTCAGACATGACATTACACTCTTTTCTGGGCGAGAACCATAGACTCTGACTTTTAGGTGCTGATTCTCATCCTTGCCGCTTCACACTCGGCTGCGAACTGATCCAGTGAGAGTTGAAGATCACGACCTGATGAAGGCAGCAGGACCAAATCATCTTGAAAAAGCAGAGACACAATCCTGCAGGCACCAAATCGGATCCCATTAATGCCCTGGCTGCGCCGAGAAATTCTGTCCAAATTCTCCAACTACTTCCTTGCAAACAGGTTACAGTATATCTTAAAATGGATCAAACCTAACCCACTGGACTATTTATGGCTAGACATAGAACAATCACTTAGCCACATCACCCGGGTCGGGTGATGTGGCGAGGGCAGAGTCGTGGGGGGGCCGTTCAGGGGACGGCGTTGGTTGACGTCTGGGGTGGTGGGTGGGCGGGGTGCTGCATCCTGCGTGTGCCGGATGCCTACTGCTGCTGGGGGGGCCCGTGTGCGGCTGGTGGCGCTGGCTCTCCCTCGCCTCCTTTGCCTCTGGGGGTGGGGCGGGGTCTGCCCTGAGCCCTCCTGCTCGGCTGCCGCGTGGGGTCGTCCAGTGTGGGGTGTGGGGGCCGGCCTCTCCCCCTTTTGTGGGTGCGGGTGCGGGTGCCTGAGCCCAGCTGCCCCTGTGGAGCTATCTCCCCTGGGTGGGAGGGTGGTTTGGGTTGCCACTTTTTATTTATTTATTTAATTTTATTTATTTATTTTATTTTATTTTACCGATTTATGTGTGTGGTGTATGTGTGACAGGTGGGAGCTGCATGTTGTCCTCCGGCGCCTGTGGCTATCCCCCGGGTGACTGGGGACGCGGACGTGGGGGTCGCGGATGTGCGGTTTGGGCTCGGGGTGGGGGGTGCTGGGGTGGGGGGGATCCCTTGCTTTCTCCCTTCAGGGACGGGGCCGCTGTGGCTTGGTGGGCGGGGGGTTTGGGGGCCGCGGGCAGGTGAGCGGGTCGGTGCGCGTGGGGGCGGGCGGCGTGGTGTTCTTCTGCGTGGCGCTGGCCGGAATTGGCGGGGGGATGCTTGCTCCGGAGTGGGGCGGTCGGGGGGTGGCTTTGGCCGGGGGCTTGGAGGTGGGGTTGGCGGGGGGCTGGCGGGCGGTCCCTGCTACCTGCTGGTGTCTGGCTGGTCTCTGCTTCCTGGCCGGCGGTTGTCTCCCTCCCTCCGGGGTTGCTCCCTTGGCGTGTTGGTGGATGGGTGGGGGGTGGAGTGGTGGCCAGTCTGCGGTGCGGCGTGGGGCGGGGCGGGCGGGGGCATATGCTTGGGCGCCGGGCGGGGGGGCCGCTCCTCTCGTGGGCCCTGTCATGCGGTGCTTGCTTCTCTGTCCCTCCCTGGCGCCTCTGGTTTGCGTGCTTCGTGGGTGTGGCCGTGCTCCGCTCTATGTGGGGTCCGGTGCTCTTGGGGTCGTCGTAGTGTTGCTCCCTTGCCGGCCGTGTTGGTATGTGGGAGGCGCGTGGGCGCGGTTCCCGCTATCCTGGTGGTGGTCGGATCTGCCTTGGGGCGTGTGGCTGGTCGGTAGTGTTTGGCGGTTTGGGGGTGGCGCTGTGGACGCTACCTCCGGTGGGGCTCCGGTGTTGGGGGGTGCTGGGGGGTTGGGTGGGCCGGACTTGGCATCCTGGCGGGCCGGGTAGGGCCTGTGGTGCGTCCTGCGGCCTGTGGCTCGCCCGAGCCTGGGCTGTGGTGGGTGGCCGGTCGGTCATGTGTCCTTGGTCCCCCCCCTGCTCGGTTTGGGCGGCGTTGGGGTTTGGGGCCCCGTCCTTCCTGTGCCACTGCACCACCTCACATACATACAGGACTTTGAGGGGTGGCCTACGGTCGGGCGTGGTTGGGGAGGGGAGCTGCCTTGCGGGGCTCCTTTGCTCCTGCCATGCCACTGACCTGTTGCCCCCCAATTTTGGCCCGGGCCCGCTGGGGGGGGTTGTCCTCTGCTGGCCGCTTGGGCGTTTGTCGCCGTTGCGCTTTGTGCTCTGCTGGGCCGCTGTCTGTGTCCTCGCCTCCCCCGGTCTGTCTGTGGGCTTGTCGGGGGTGGGGCTCCGGTGCGCGGGTGGTGCGCTGTCGGCTCTGGTGGCATGTAGCTGGTCTGGCTTCTGGTGGTTTTTGGGGTCCGTCGGCTGATATGCTGCTGGTCTCGCCTTCTCGGCTCTGGTGCTTGGCCTCCCTGCAGCTTGGGGTGCGGTGCTCCCGCTCCCTCTTCGGGGTTTGCTGGCCCGCGGGTGTCGGTTGGCGCTATGTGGTGGTTCGCCTGGCTGCTCGCCCGTTTTCCCGCCCGCCTGCTCAGTTTCCCGCTTTCCTCCTCGCTGGCTCCTCTGTCTGCCTTGCTGGTGGCGTCCTACCGTTGGGAGGGTGTGGCCTGGTGTCTTCCTGCATCCCGGTGGTGCGCGCTCTCCGCGCCTGGGTTTTGGATTGTATGTCTGGGACCCCCGGGGTCCCCGGCTCTGCTCCTTGGGTTACCAACGGGGAATAGGGTGAGGCTTCCGGGTGTCGGGCAGTCAACCACTGTGTGTGCGTGCGTGTGCGCGCGCGCGTGTGTGTGTGTGTGTGCGCGCTTGAGTGCATAGGATTGTGTATGTGCGTGCGTGTGGGTGCGTAGGAGTGTGTATGTACGTGCGTGTGTGTACTTTTATTTATTTATTTTAGTTATTTATTTATTTATTTTTTTTTTGGGGGGGGGGGGGGGGGGGCATACAGGGGTTTGCTCCGTGGGGTCATGCCTCCGCCGGGTGCGTGGAGGGTGTGCCTCCTGCATCCCTGGGGGGGCGGCCCTGTGTCGGGGGTCGGGCGGGGGTTGGCCCGGGGCGGGCTCCGCTCCTTGGGGGTGGGGGTGGGCGGGGATTGGCGCTTCCGGCGTGGGCGGGCTTCTTTCCGGTTGTGGGGGCGGCGTCTCTGGGCCTGCCGGTTTGTGGCCCCGGTACTCGTCTGCCTTTGTGGGGTGTGATCTCTCGCTGGTCTCAGGGGTTAGTAGTCCTCCGGCCTGCCGGCGCCCTGTCCTTGGCTGGGATTACCTCTCTTCGGCCCCTTGCTGGTCTTCCCAGGGGGGAGGGCTCTCTGGGCTGGCTCTTGGGGCACTGATCTTTGTGCTGTCTGCCCCTGTGGGCCTGGTGGCCTTCTGGCCGCGGGGGCTCGGCCTGGCTATTTGGGGCGGGGCTCTCTGGGAGGTGGAAGGCGGCCCCTTTCCTTTCATGCATTCTCGGTCACAATTACACACCCACACATTCTTGCACCTTGATATATATGAAGTCTTCCTCACTTACAGAGATACCTGTACATATGACCACTCACAGTACATACGTACTTCCCCACATTACTCACTGAGTTAACCAGGGTGTTATTATGTTGTTGGTTTTATTACAGCGACGGTGATATCAGCAGTATGACTATAGTTTTTTTTACAATGATGTGCATTACAATAATTATCATTCTGTTCACTATCATAGATAATCATTTCATTACTACAATTATGTGTGACTGTTTCAATGCAGTATTGTCATTGTGATCACTATCATAGTTCATCATTTAATGACTGCTATTATGTGTGATTGTCATTGACAGCATTGTCGTTGTGGTTGTTGATATTGTTTTGTCCTTTGTCCTTATGTCCTTGTTCGTCTTTGTAGTTGTCACAGACATTTATTTGCTGATGTAGTTCTGTATGTTTCTGTTCTGTTCTTGTTGTCACAATTGTTGTTGTTGCTGCTGTTGTCCTTGACTCTCTTTTTTTTTTTGTCCCCCTCTCAACCCCGCACCCCCCAACCCTTAGTGGAAACGAGTCAGATTTATTGCCAGCAATGTGGACCAAGCTCTGACACCAGTCACTTAGGGAGCAAACCACCCAAATTAGGTGGTGCGGTACACCATACTCTAGAGGTACTCCCCACAGAATTCCTTGAAGAACACGGTCGAATGCCTTCTTCGTGTTCACAAAACATGTGTGGACTGGTTGAGTAAACTTCCTTGCACCCTCAAGGACTGTGGTCCTCCGTCCACCATCAACTGAGATTCAACTATCCTGCGGATCATCTTCTCCAGAATTACCCAATAGACTCTCCACCACGATAACGTTGTAGCTCAGAGAGGAGTTATAAATTACATGTTAAATGATGTATGTATCTTCAAATCATGATGTCCAATGATGAGCTCATAAAAAACCATAGTTAAACAACAAGAAACTCACCATCATTAACATTGTGACCAAATCATCAGTAGCAGCATTTTCCTCAAGGATGCGATCCAGCGTCTCGATGTACCAGGAGCCGGATTGAGTGTCTCTCCAAGACACGTAGCCTGTGTGGGGAAATAGGTCACAGAAATGTCTAATACTATTGTTCAGACATTAACAATGCACATGTGAACAGGAGGTGACTTTCTTAGAATCAGAATTAAGGAAATTTGATTTAAAGCCAAAATATTAATATTTACTATAATGTAATATAACATTAGTTAGCAGTTGTTTCGAACTGTCATATCATTTTGGTGATTTAAATAATGGAATGGAATAATGTTAAACACTGTGGATAGTAAGTAGAACAATGCAAACAGATCAACCACCACTGCCACCTTCTTAAAGGAGGTAAAATACCAGCCTAGAGGTGCATTACTGACACCCGGTGGACAGTGTTGCTACACTCACATTCAGATATTATGTCAAATTTAGTAGTGCATTTTAAGGGTGCAGTCACACTTGTCGTGTTTGATTTGGTTAAAATTAACTCTGGTGTTATTGCGCTGCTGGTTAGGTTCGGCTGTTGAAGTGTAAATGCAATCATATAAACCAGTGGTTCCCAAACTTTTTCCAGATCCTTCAGACGTTTGACCTGAAGCCATGTACCCCTACTGCTGCACACTTAAAACATAAACCTTTTTTAGCTTAATTAACTTGAAATATTAAACATAACTACCGTTGGTATCCTTCCGTTTGAATGGCTTGAATATGAGCTTCACTTTTTTCCCCACTCACAATTGCTATGATTTAAGTCTGAAGTGTTTAAGTATGATATAAGTCTGCATATTTTGTCATGGCCCCATGACAAAAATGTCTGTGTGAACGCTAAGCAAACCCCACTAAAGTGTGTACCAAATATCTTGTTTTTTCAAAATTTTGATCCAGACCAGAGTACCGACCCACAAGTGTGAGCACAGCCAAACAGAAGATAACATATTAGACATAAATAATGAGTACCAGGAAAAGTAGAGTAGGACACCAGAATGTCACTTGGGGTGGGCAGTGTGGCTCTGGCATCAGGTTCATCAGACATGCTCAGTGAGTCGCTGCTGGATGACATAGGGATGGCATCCGTCTGGTCATCCTCTCCACTATTCGATGGTTCGACCTCATCAGACACCTCGAAGCCTCTGTCTTTTTCCCCTTAAAGGCAGTAACAAATGGTGAATGTAATCCTATCACTAAATAGTGTCCAAAAATTCCAGTTAGTGAGTTACCTCCTCCGCATGCCTGGATGAAGAAAAGCTTGGGTTTTCCCTGCAGGGATGAACAGTGTTTCCCGTCGAGGTAGTTTGTGATATGCTGAACTTGAACGTACTGTCCATCGACACCATACACAGCACCGGGGAATCTGTTGTGACTCACCTGTAATTCATGCAATACATTACATTTGTACCAAATATCTGGGTTATCATATAAGAAGAATGGAATGAGGTAAAGCTAAAATGTCCATTTAAAAAATGTCCCACCTCGGTGCCATGAGACAGAATGATGACCACACAGCAGTCATATGGAGAATGGTCCTTCTTTGACAAATCTAACAGTTCTTGCTTGATTTTCTGTAATGTGGTGTGAACTGTTAGCATTTTTGTGCATTTATAAAAGAACACGATGTTACTCTTACCCTTTGTTTCAGGTTTGTTCTGACTTCCACCATAAAGTTAAGCGCTTGGAATCTTCTCTCCAGCTTGTCACAGTCGATGTTCGACCCTGAGCGGTCACTCAGCTCACTCTGTGGCTCAAAAGCCACATTGTTAATGATGAGGCAGTGTCCGCACGGGCTGGAATCCATTTTGTAGCTCTGGCATGCAAAAAAATATATAATGAAAGGTATGGGCGAGAACCATAGACACCTCAACTGGCTCCTCTCGATGTGAAGGAGCAGCCGCTCTCCTCTGAGCCCCTCCCAGATGACTGAGCTCCTCACCCTTGGGGTGAGTCCAGCCACCTTACAGAGGAAACTTCTCTACCCTTCTCTCCATCACCCTGGAATATAGTTGGAACACACCCTCCGGTCACCCTTCTTGAAAAGGGGAGCCACCTTGGTTTGCCAATACAGAGGTACTGTTCCCGACTTCCACGGAATGTTGAAGAGACGTGTCAGCCAAGACAGTCCCTCAACATCCAGAGCCTTGAGGAATTCAAACTCGTCCACCCCTGGAGCTTTGCCACCGGGGAGTGTTTTGCCTACCCCAGATACCTCAGCCATGGAGATGGAACTGTCCTCAGACTCTGCTTCCTCTATAGAAGGTATGTCAGTGGGATTCTAAATCCCTAACACAGCCATTATTGTCTAAATACTGTAGCTGGCAACACAAGTAAATACACCTCACAGTGAACGTGTCCAAACTGTGTCCACAGTGTATTTTGTGTGAGCATCATTGTTATAAATGGAATGTACTAGAGCTGCACAGGTTGTTACTGGAATCCTCTTGCACTCCTCCATGAAGCTAGTGGAGCTTTTGATGGAGAAGACAGTAAAACACCTTGTGCTCCATCTTCCTTCAACTTGAGGATGCGCAAAAGGAGCTCAATTGGATCCAGATCTGGAGGAGACAAACTTGCCACTCCATCTCCTTCACCTTCCTCAGCAAGGGACTTGGCATCCTGGAGGTGTGTTTGTGCTCCGTATCATTTTGAAAAAATGCTATGTGGCCCAGCTTCTGCTTCACAATGTCACAGTACATGTTGGAATTCATGTTTCCCTCATATGAACTGCAGCACTCATGAGTCCCAGACAATGGCGCTACCACCATGATTGACTGTTCGCAAGATACAATTATCTTATCAGGAATTTAGACAATACTGGCTGTGTTATTTGCAGCGGATAGAAAATCTATGCTGCTATAAACGCTGTACACCAACTATGCCGTTCTACAGCCAAATTTAATTTCTATAGTATTGCCGATTGAGAAGATATACTGCAACAAAAAAGCTTGATAAAATGTACTCACTTTTGTGAGATACACTAGGTTTTCTACTTACGAACACAATTGGTTCCAGACAACAGTCCGCAAGTCGATTTGTTCGTAAGTCCAACAAAAGGTAATTTACCAATTATATAGGTACTACATGTACGTGTATACATACATACATACAGTATATGCGTATGTATGTAAATATGAGTTTGGATGTAGTAGTAATATTAAACAAGGATAATTAATGAAAAAAACAATAATAATAAAAATGATATAATAATACGTAATGATAAGTGTTGTTTGCCTTTGAAGAGGAGTGGTCGAGCATACGTCGTTGGTGGGAGTGGTGGTGGAGGAGTTATTGAAAAAAGGACAAATCGTCGTTAGACTTCTAAAAGAGGTAGTTCAGGGGAAACTACTGAGGTGGAAGGAATTGCGACGAAGGTGTAGGCATTGGTGGCGAGTCAGTTGGTGACGACAGTGCAGGAGTAGCAGATCTACGTTTGAAGAAGCTTTCAATGGAAGTTTGTATGGTCTTCCTTTTCTTCTCCTCGTAGATGATACGGTAGCACCATAGAGCGTCGTTGATACTCGACAAAATACATGAAAATATAGACCAGTCAGCTTGCGTTCGTATCTCTGAATGTTTGCAAATCGGATGTTCGTAGAGAACCTAGTGTACTGTATACACTCACTGGTCACAACATGAGGTACGTCTGCGCAGTAAGTCTATAGAAAATGATGGATGTAGAAAACATCAGTGTATCTAACAAGACAGTTTATGGATTTTATTTTTGCATGAATTGGATTAAAACATAATAGAAAGTGAAGGGCACAGCCTAGTGATAAATGTGGCAAATTACAGTTTTGGTTACAGTTTGTCAACATGGGAATGAGGGGATGCCATGCTGTTGTTCCGCACAGTACCTCGGCAGCCACCTATGTGTGGTACTCACTTGAAGGCTATCCCGTCGGGTCCTGCCTTGCATGCGGGTTCTGGCCTGGGTTTGAGATTGTAGGTTCTCCCTCTCAGGTGCTGTGTCAAAAGCATGTGTTCATTTCAATTGTAAAAAGCTAATCATCAGTCGAAGCACATACTACACAGTATCTTACATAATGTCGGGGTCTGCACTGGATGGACAGCTGTAATAGACTTTATCTGCTTCTGGAAATCCATTGCAGATGCTGGACAAGACACAAATGCACATGCATGACAACAAGCAGCGACAAAGTTACAAGCACTGAGCTTAATTTTCATTTTTAAACATTTCTTTTGTAACTTATTCAATACAAATAATGCATTTCCCTTGCGCAAGTGATGGTTGTAATAAGGCCAAGTATCATCAGATTGCACATGTACTGCGATAAACTGCCCATTTTAAGCTTTTGCAATTAAGCAAGTTCATGGGGTTTCCTTCTAGGAAGCAGTAATGTTCTTGAACCATTTCATATAATCACAGGGATGTGTGTGCTTGTAGTTCATAATCGCGGATTACATATACACTCAACAAAAATATGATGCAACGCTTTTGCTCCCATTTTTTATGAGATGAACTCAAAGATGTAAAACTTTTTCCACATACACAATATCACCATTTCTCTCAAATATGGTTCACAAATCTGTCTAAATCTGTGATAGTGAGCACTTCTCCTTTGCCAATCACCGTCCAATTATCATCCAGCAAAATTTGTTATCGTAACAGGCCTAACTATAAGCTTCAATTAATGTGTATTAGTTGTAACTCAGTAGTGCACACTTACACACTGGAAGAGTCCGAACAACAGGGCGTACGAGGCGGTTGGATGCTGACCCCTGAACTGCTGGTGCTCCACTTTGGAGAAGCTCTGCCAGACCGTGCTGCTCTGACTCATGAAGACTTTCCAAAAACAGTGGGAAGGCCCGACTTCCTTGGGTCTCCAGGTCCCGGGACAGCTGCCTGGCTTGGTCCCGTCTTGTTCCCGAGCTCTGAAAAAGACTTTATGTTCATGTGAAGGTTTGAACAACCTGCCAAGTCAGCATTAGTCAAAAAACGATAACTCCCTTTCAATTTGAATTATTATTTACTTTACGTTAATTGTGCAAAGACAAATGCTCTGTAGTAATGTAGTGGTCATATTTTCATATTACCGGAGTTATCGCTTCATTCTATGACTTATGGTTGCTTGTTTAAGGGAACTTCACTTAGCTGCAATGCAGACTTACTTTTATTTTATCGATCATGTCTTGAGTAAAAACACCTTTCTCCAATAGACGGTCTAAGACGCCCGATGGATCCAAACCAGTGACAATATTTATCCTGTACCGCTGAAGAACCTTCTTGTGACTTTCCTCCATTCTCCATTTAGTGCCAACGTTCACAAAATGTGACTTTAAAAGAAGGTTTTAATAAAACTAATTTAATGTCAATTATTGTATTGCGGAGGATAAGTACTTCCTCGTTAAGAGGCTTGTTTTTTTTATGGCTGAACGCCGTGTTTCTTCTTCTGCTGCGTTTTCCGTCAGAGTGAGAACATTTCCGCCTCCTATCGGTGACTTAGTGTTACTGCTTTCATAGCTACGACTGTGACATTGTGTTACGAGGAGAGGCGGAAAGAGCGCACACCAATTGTACCCAAGTAAAGGTACGGTTATTTTGTTGAAATGTTACTCAAGTAAAAGTACAGGTCTAAACATGACTTCAGTAACTCAAAGGTAACTGATTTCAAATATACTCATAGTAAAAGTGTTTGGGAGCAGAGCGGCTGAAAGCTCTGTTCCCCATGGTGCTGAGGCGGGCAGAGGGTACAGCGAGGTGAAGGGAGGAGGAGGATCTGAGGGAGCGAGCTGGAGTGGCAATGTGGAGCAGGTCAGTCAGGTATGGAGGACTGAGGCTGTGGAAGCCTTGAAAGTACTGTATGGAGAAGGAGTTTGTACTTTATTCTCTAATGGACCGGGAACCGGTGAAGTTGCTGTAGGATGTAGGTGATATGATGGAATGAAGGTCATTATATTAACGGAAAAAAATTGCATAAAGTTGAAATATTATAGGAAAAAAGTTGAAGTATAGGAAACAAATCAAACAAAGAATTAAGTTGAAATTTTAGGAAAATTAGGTTGGGTAAATGCTATTATGTTATGGTAATAAAGTCAAAATATGAGAATAAGTCATATTAGTATGAGAAACAAAAAATTAAAAGTTGAACATTGATGAGAAAAAAATGTACAAGTAGAACATTGAAATATTTGTAAAAAAAAAAACAACCCAAAAGTAATATAAGGAGAAACAGTTAATAATAATAAGAAGAAGAATATTAATAATAATAATATTTGTCACTGATAAAATGAATAAATATATTTTAGATGTGTAAATACATATATATGTTATATGAAATATTTTGTTTGGGTTGGTGTAAAAAAAAATGTAAAAGCGGATTGCATCTCTTGATTTTTCAGTATGCGGCCCTCAGTGGAAATAGTTTGGACACCCCTGATCTCGAGGATTCAGCTTTGTCAGTTTTTTTTTCTAAACAGGGATATACCATCCATCCACACATATCTTCCTAGCAAATGCTTTAGTGTGTATTTTTTTCAGTGGTGAAAAAAAAGTGAAATAATTTATGAAACAAAGAAAAGAGGGCTTATAAATTGTCCACTTGCACCATGGATATGATGTAAGAAAAAAAAAAGATAAATTATGTTGTTATTTCTCAAATTTCTATCTATCTTAATAACATTTTTGGAAGTGGAGGGGCAACGTATATTGCTTGCTGCCGTAAAATAAATTGATGGATGGCGTAGATTACACATGCCTAACATGTGACTGCCGAAAAACAGGCCGACCGGATGTAGATGCGTTCTGCACATGTGTAGAATTCAGTTGAATGATTGTGTTCTGGGTACGTATTGTGCAGTGACAAGCTCCTCCACGAAACAGTGAAGTTGTGTGCTGCAGTGAAATGCATCCAAGCAGAAATGGCGATTAGGCTGAACTAATGTTCTGCACCACAGGTCCGCGTTTGTTCCTAAAAATTGTTCCCCAGCCGTGGGGGTGGCCACCCTGGCCACACCGTAGCTCCGCCACTGTTACCTGACTATAGCCACTCCCGTCGTTGTGCTGCCTGAATTATTCTTGTTCCCACATTCGCCGGGTTCTCAATAAATGGTGATGCCACCTCCGAATGAGTTATGGGCACCACACACGGGAGGCGACATCGCCTCGACTCCATTAATTTTCAATGGAACCTGCGCGTGTCACCGCCAAGCGACAAGCGAAATTTGTGCGTGTGAAAGTTTGTGATCGTGCGCGTGATCTGGCTTGTGACGCGATCCCAGAAAGTTGAAAGTTTTTCAAGTTTTTATCGTTGTCGCCCAGACGAGGACCAATCAGCGGGAGTTTGATTGATAAACCAACGAGCGGACAGGATGCTAATCAGTACGCTATACTTGCTGTGTCAGATTTCCTGGAGATATTTGACATTTCTTAAAAAAGAATATAGATATATAAAGAAAAAAGCAGCATGGAAACTCGTCGGTGAGAGAGTAAACATATCAGGTATGTTTACATTGATTTACACGGACATTTATGTAAGTTTATCTTCAATACTAGCCAGATCGGGTACAAGCAAGAGTCCTCGATCAACACCGGCCACTTTTCCTCCTCTGAACTACTTTGATACCCCGAAATTCCCTCCACATTTGACAGCCAATCAAACCATGGGAGACTCGTACAATACACAAGGGAGGGGACATCGCCTCTACTGCATTAATTTTCAATGGAACCTGCGCGATAGGGCGATTATCCCGTGTTGCTTGGCTGGACGGTGACAAAGTTTGTGTTAGTGCGTGTCATCGTACACACGCTGGCTTGCGACGCGATCCCAGAAAGTTGAACATTTTTCAACTTTTCATCGCTGTCCCCCAGACGAGAACAATGAGCTGCAGTTGCATTGATCGACCAACAGGATGCTAATCAGTATGCGTATACTTGCCGTGACAGTTTTCTCAGAGCTATTTGACATTTCTAAAAAGGAATACAGAGATATAAAGACAAAAGCGGCATGGGAACTCATCGGTGACAAAGTAAACATATCGGGTAAGTATAAAGTCATTTTACATGGATATGTATGTAAGTTTATCGTCATTGCTAGCAATATCCGGTACTAGCAAGAGTACTCGATCAACACCGGCCGCTTCTCCTTCTCTGAACTACTTTGATACCCACAAATTCCCTCCACATCTGACAGCCATCAAAACCGTGGGAGAATCGTACAATTAGATAACGATAGTCACTTCTACTACTTCTACTACAGTAACGCAAGAAATGTAATTCGTTACTTTCTACCTCTTTGTCCAGAGATGTCACAATATGTTCATTTAAGGGCATTTAAAAACGCTTCCTAAGTCCCTCACGTTATCATCTTCCCAGCCAAGTCCACTTTCGCTTATGTAGCTAAAACAGCCTTTTGGGACACCGAGTATGAATAATTAAAAAAAATAGCTGTATCCAAAAATTATCCTAAAACGTATTCACTTGCCCACGTCGCGCTTCTTGTTTACGATTACAAAAGCTACTTCCTTGTTTACATCATTCTTCCTTCTGATTGGTCCACTGAGAGCACTAGCGTATATTAAATAGGGTGCGTTTGATTTGGACGTCGCACGGATGGTGCGCGTCACCGCCCACCTGGCGTTATAGGAAAAGACTATAAACCGATTGCAAATAAATAAATAAACGCGGAATAGGCTTCCATTGAGGTACCGAACTCCCAACAGTACGTTCGCTTCATTGCTTGTTCCTCTGACCAACATCAGCACGTTGTCGATGGTAGTCAGTGATTCCCCGGAGGATCTGTGAAATGTTGCCCAACTCAACCTCTGATTGTAGTCGTCGAGCATCCACCAAGACGCCGTGGAGGAGCATCCACAACTGCCATAGAAATGTGGCGTAGTGCCGGTTAACTGCATCTGCTTCAGGTGCCTGTATTTGCATCGCAGTGAAACAGCTCAGATATATGCAGAGATTTTTGTAGCAACGCGATTAAAATCACTATTTGTGTTAAAAAAATATATGCGAGTAAATGTTTCAATCGATGACCAAACAGTACTACAGAATGGTGACATTGGTACACTGGCACGTTGTTGCTACTCAGCCTGCTACTACCATGCTATTTAATCTAATAACATGTATTTGCTAGATGTTGACAGATCAGATTTAAAAAGGTAACAGTGGCTGCAGGCTTAAAGATGTCTCTACCACTGGCTATCCTGGTGGTCCTCTCTGTACTGGAGATTGGAGCCCCCCATATTGGACCTGAGATGGACCCGTACAAAACCTTAGGAGTCACCAGAGATGCAAACCAGGCTGAGATTAAGAAAGTATACAAGCGCCTGGCTAAAGAATGGTGAGTATCTTAGTACAAGTACAGACATGAACTGCAGATATTTGCTGACAACAGTATTAAAAAACATGTTCTCTTCAAGGCATCCTGACAAAAACAAAAATCCTGGTGCTGAGGACATGTTTATCAGGATTACCAAATCATATGAGGTTAGTAACGGTTTCCTGTGGAGGAAAAAGCAAGTACTGTACACGTCTACATATTGGTATGATAAAAATGTGGATGCTGTGTAGCATTTGCCAAAATAGAAGGTGGTATATGTAACACCAAGGCAGAGGTGTCCAAAGTCAGAGAAAACACATTAATCGTGAATTATTTACTAATGTACATAAATGTACATAAAGTAATGTAAAAAATACGGCCCTTTGTTTAAAAAGTTTTAACTAAGGCTATACCCAAGGATAATCAGGAGACTGAATTTTTTTTCCCACTAGTAAAGGCACATACAGACTGTAAATGCCCTAATTATAACCTGGAGGTTTATTTACCTAAACCACAAAGAGATGGGGTGTTAAGTGGAAGCAGACAATAATTTTGGAGGCATAATTTAAGAAATTTCAAACTTCATTATTTATAACAACTGACAATTTGAACTTTAATAATTATTTAGAGTGCACGAGAAAGTGGAAAGGAAAACAGCTCTGTTTGACCAAATGGTCATTTATTAACAAGTACAACGCACAACACATCATCAACGGAACCAATGTTGGAATACAGTGAATACCACACACATTCGTGATTCTGCATTCACGGTCCATCAAAATTTGCGGGTTGTTGGTCAAAAAGTTTGTTTTTTTTCTGAAAATGTCATTCATGATAAGTCGCAAATAATGTATACTGTATATTTTTTTGGTTAGCATGTTGGCCATACAGTCAGGAGATCGGGACGATCTGGGTTCGAATCTTTGTTGGGCATCTCTGTGTAGGTTTTCTCCGGGTACTCCGGTTTATTCCCACATTCCAAAAACATGCATGTTAGGTTAATTGGCAACTCTAAATTGTCCATAGGTATGAATGTGAGTGTGAATGTATGTTTGTCTATATGTGCCCTGTCATTGACTGACGACCAGTCCAGGGTGTACCCTGCCTCAGTCAGCTGGGATAGGCTCCAACAAACCCGCACCCCTAGTGAGGCTAAGCGGCATAAAAAATGGATGGATGGACATTTTTATGGGTGTATCAATTACTTCTATTTTCTTGCCATTCACTGGTGGTCTTGGAATGTCACCTCCACAAAAAGTGTGGATCTACTGTAGTGTAGTGTAGCAGTATACCACGGTTGAGTTCAGTGTAAATAACAATACGGCAAGTGTAACTTTGAATTACCTTGTGTATGACTTGTGCTCTATAAATAAACTTGCCTTACCTCGCCTTGTAACATACATGAATTTTATGCCAACAGACGAGTCGCACAATCGACATTGTAAGGGGCAACCAGAGTTCAATAAGTTGCTGGATGCTGACTGCAAATGATACCTTGAGTGCAGATACTGCCATCTTGTGGAGCGCATCAGGAGGTTGCCTACAGACACAACTGTTACTGCCAATGTTTTTTGACTCATTAGAGACCCTGCCAGTTATTTTCTTTTGTAAACCACACACCTGGCGACTGTAGGTCGGTTAATTGAATAGTGGCCTTAATAGGATCGGCTACGGATTATATGGATTTAGGTATGCCCACGTTCACGGCAAAACAAGACGCTACTCATATTGACATGTTTTACCCACCGTCTAGATCCTATCCAGTGAGGACAAACGTGCCAACTATGACCACTACGGGCAGACTGATGACACCCAACCATATAGCCACTACGGTCACAATTTCAACTTTGAGGAGTCCTTCTTTAACTTCCCATTCAACAACAAGAACCAGCGGGAATTTTCTGATGGGAAGTACTTGCTGCACTTCAACCAGTATGTCAGTGACGTGGTGCCCGACAGCTTCAGGAGACCATATCTGATCAAGATCACTTCCGACTGGTGCTTCAACTGCATTCACATTGAGCCTGTGTGGAAAGAGGTGGTGCAGGAGATGGAGATGCTAGGTTTGGAGTCAATACAGATGGTTGAGTTCCTGTGAGATTAATAAATAAATTGTAACTAAAGTGAATGGGTGTTTGTACAGGTGTCGGAATTGGTGTGGTGGATGTCGGCTATGAGAGACGGTTGGCCAACCACCTCGGTGCTCATCGCACGCCATCAATCCTTGGCGTCATCAATGGCAAAGTGACATTTTTCCATTATGCTGTAGCAAAGGAACACCTGAGGCAGTTTGTGGAAGACCTTCTCCCTCAGAGACTTGTGGAGTGGGTAAGTACTAGAGGTGAAACGGTGTAACTTAAAAAATGTAATTAGTTATAGTTACTAGTTACTTACCATAAAGCAATTGAATTAGTAACAGAATCCTTAATAAATGTAATTATTTACCAGGTTAAGCCATTATTGTGTTACTTTAAAAAAAACTTCAAATATGTCTAACAATTGGGATTTAAATTTGTAGTGCCGTTGAGAGATGTTTCATTTACTCAACAGACTGCTCACTGGCTCACTCATATGTGACATTGCGACAATGGTGAGCCGGTGAGTGGATAACAACTGTTAACTGTGCATAATAAGGCAAACGGTAACAGGTAACAGCGTTTGAACGTTTGAAATAGTAATTAATTAGATTAGACGTTATTAGAAAACAGTTACTAACGCCTCCCATGACTGCACACGTAGTATCAGATATATGGCAAATGAAACGTGTGAATGTGAATAGAAGAATACATTCAAACAAAATTTTTCTTGCGTTAGGTCAGCGACAAGAATGACCAGCAGTTCTTGAACAGTTGGCACCAACTCAACAAGCCGCATGTGCTCCTGTTTGACCAAGTGTCTATAGTTCCTTTACTTTACAAGGTGAGCCTTCACACAACATCTGATAAACTTGACTGACACGACAATAGCATTCATGATGTACTCAATCACTCCCTTTTGGTAGCTGACGGCGTTTGCATACAAGGATTACTTGCAGTTTGGCTATGTGGACCAGGGCCTTTCTGAGACAGCCAATCTGCAGAGACAGTTCAATATCAACACCTATGCCCCCACTATGCTGGTTTTTAAAGAGAACACAGACAAGCCTGCTGACATCATCCAGGTGAATTGCTGCAACTGGTGCCTGGAGAAACAAAATCTAATATAATATGGTTGTTGTTCTTTGCAGACTAAAGGAATGAAAAAGCAAATAATTGATGACTTTATGTCAAACAACAAATTTCTCCTGGCACCAAGACTGGTGAATCAGAAGCTTTTTGACGAGCTCTGTCCTGTCAAGCAGTTCCACAGACGAAGGAAGTAAGACAGCATACATTCACCTGGACCCTTCAAAAAGATCGACTGTATGATATACAGTAACTGTCTTACCTTACTACTGTTTTTCATCCTTTCAGATACTGCGTGCTGCTGATTACAGGTGACGGCGAGAGCTTTTCTTTAGGCAACCAAGCCTTTCTGTCTTTCGCCTCGGTCAACACGAAGGAAGTCGTGAGATTTGCTTATGTTTACCAACAACTACAGCAACCGCTTTGTAACATCCTGATGACCAGCAAGGACGGCACACAGCCACCACTGCCACCACAGGTCTGTTGTTTTATAGGGGATCTTTGACAAGCGATTTTGCAGTTGCTTTTTCAAAACAACAGAGCAATCCTGTCATATAGAGCAGCGGCCCCCAACCTTTCAGAGCCCATGGATCGGCTCATGCTTTGTCAAACCCCTGAGGGTGCTCGCAGATGTTATAATAATCGAATACTGTATAGTGATGTAATTTTATTGTCATTTATGTATGATAAAAAGACCCACCATAAAAATAAAAAGAAACACAAATTTGTCAACCAAAATTTCTCAAATCTTACATTTTAATTCGGGGTAGTGCAAAAAAGTGCCCCAGCACAAAACAAGTTTAATGAACATTTCAGGAGCAATAAGTTTTTATCCACAAACCTAAAATTACGTGAATAAAAAATGTAAAGATGTTCTCTTTTGCTTCCGCTAATGTCTCAACTTGCTAGCTCAGACAGAGACAGCAGGTTATCAATTTCAGCAATGTAAAACTGAACATACAGAAATAAACAGAGACGTGCAGTCAAGAGAGGCAGGTGAGGCAAGAAACATAAAATAATATTATTTAAATATTAAATTAAATATTATTTGTCCACTTAACTGTATTATAATGTATTTTCTGTATTACTCCAATCATTCAAAAAAAATCTCAAGAAAAAAATGCTGAATTTGCACATTTACTGATCATATACACGGAGGAAACCTAACGTATTTCCTCCGTGAGTGCCCCAGTGATCCTAGGAGCTATGTTGTCCGGGGCTATATGCCCCTGATTGGGTCTCCCAAGGCAAACAGGTTCAAGTTGACAGGCCAGACAAAGAGTGACTCAGAAGACCCTTATGAACAAAAACAAGAGGAGAGACCGCACCTCGCCCGTCCGTGGGACATGGGGCCTCACTCTGGAGCCAGGTCTGGGGGAGGGGGTCGCAGGCGCGCGCCTGGTGGTCAGGTCTTCACCCTGGGGCCCGGCTGGGCCCAGCCCGAAGACACAACACGGAACAACACGGATTGGTGGCACGCTACTACTTGCCATTTTGTCCTTGTACATCCGAACCAGGAGCCTGGTTTGCATTGCCAGCAGTAAATCGAGCTTCTTTACAGTGAACGTTGGCCACCACCAAGACTGCCCTTTGTAACTCATTCTGTTCATAATTTTCATGGACAGAATTTCTAGTTTGGGGGCCTTAGGACATCTTTGCTATTTGCAAAAAATGTGGTCCTGTTGGCCTCATCAGGCTGTGACCTTCAGCATTTACTGGGGCGGTTTGCAGCTGAGTGTGACGCTTCTGGGCTGAGACACAGCACCTCCAAATCCGAGGCCGTGGTTCTCAGTCAGAAAAGGGTGGCTTGCACCCACCAGGTTGGGAGCGAGTTCTTACCTCAGGAGGAGGAGTTCAAGTATCTTTGAAGCTTGTTCACGAGTGAGGGAAGGATGGAGCGTGAGGTCGACAGACAGATCGGCGCAGCATTTGCGGTAATGCGGTTGCTGTACCGGACCGTCATGGTGAAGCGAGAGCTGAGCTCTAAGTTCTCAATTTACCAGTCGATCTGCGTTCCCATCAAACAATGTTGTATTTATTTTTACAGCACAGATAATGGCGATCCCTACAAATAAACAGATCTCATTTGTGACTTTTCAACATCCAAAAAGGCTAAAAGACTCAGATAACAACAACAGTACTATTTTATATAGGGACACAGAAAGCAAGATGAACAAAACCGAAACACGGCCGCTGTCAGCAGACAACAGAAAAGTGCACATAAAATACGAACAACATGACTTGAAAAACAACTTGACAAAACTCTGTTAGCAGTCTAATTTCTTGCCACAAAATGTACACAAAATTTAGTCTGGCTATAAAATGAAGTTGGCGTAACAGCCTTACCCATTTTAAATAATACGCCATATTGTTGTGTGATATGCAAGAAGCCGCTGACAGAAGTTGTACTTCACTTACTTGAGGTCATCATTCCCCTTTTCAAAATACTTCCATGGTTTGGATTTTTTTCAGTAGCCATTATGAGTCAATAAGTCCGTCATTTCATCATCCTAGCATTCAATGCTAGCGCTCACCTCACCTGAAGTGGGTGGGTGATTTTTATTAACGCGTGGTATAGTTCTTCTGTTAAACACACATCATTTTCAGATCTTACTTAACATAAATTAGCCTGGTTTTGTATCAGAATGATAATCAAAATGTGTAACAAAAACAAAGACATTTTTTGTACAATTAAACACTTTCTAAGGCTAAATAAGATACAGGACTATCTTGATGGGAGGAGACTACTAACCAACATTGTTGGTCGTCTTCTATGACTGCAGTTTTCAAATATCAGTACAGAGTGTTGCTACCACTTTAAGGAGTATGAATTTTTAAAATCCCCCTCAGAATAAAAGCACACGATTGTTTTTGTATTTGTTTGCCCGGGCAAAGCCCTGTGACCCACAAAAAAGGGCTCTGCGGCCCACTTTTCGGTCATGATTTACCAGTTGAGAATCACTCATACAGAGGATCATTGACACATGTATGACAGGATCCTTGCATTGACATTGCCTGGTGTTCAGGTGGTGATCCTGGAGAGGCGCAATACTGCTGGAAAGGCCTTTTTCAAGCCAGTGAGCACTTGGAACGGCAGTGAAGAAGACAAGCAGCGCCTAGTGGAGGAGTTGGAGCGACTCCAGAAGGACCCGTCCATTCTGATTCATGATGCCATACTGCCTGTGCTCAACAATGAGTTTGCATCTGTATGCCATAATAGTTTGAACGTGAAACAAAAAAATAGAAGGTAATATACTATTTCTTCTGTGTAGATGTTTATTATCCAGTGGATCTCTGCATTTTATGATTACCTGTCTGAAGTCATTGATGACATCCTGCACAACAACTGGTGGGTAGAACTTCTCTGAAACATTTATTAGAGTTCAGGACATCGTGACACAATTCCAATGAATTCCTTAATATTGAGTAAAACTTTATTGTATGATGCTGGAGTAATAGAAGATGCTGTTCAAAATGCAGATGAATAGTCTTTGGTGATTTACAGGCGTGAGATGATGCCTCTCCTGTCCCTCATCTTTTCTGCCTTATTCATCCTGTTTGGAACTGTGGTCATCCAAGCATTCAGGTGAGCTTTTTTGACTCTCTTCCTCCCATGAACAATCAGTGTCATATTTGTTTTGTGTGTCCAGTGACGCAAGTGACGACAAACGCTCAAAACCAAAAGCAAAAGATGGACCCAAAACAGAAAATGGGTCACCAGGAAATGCATCAAGGTAAAAAATATTGAAGATTTAACATGCAGTGTGTGTATTATTGGTATTATTGTTGTTTTAAATCTCATAGTCGGCCCCCCAAGAAGAATTTTGTTGAGGTGACCGAGCTGACAGACATCACCTATATAAGTAATCTAGTGAGGCTGAGGCCAGGACACATGAATATTGTACTCGTGCTCACGGATGCATCCAAGAACATCCTGCTAAGCAAGTTCGCCAAAGAGGTGTACTCTTTCACTGGGTAAGTTAAAGCTGTTGCTTGACATTAATTACTACATTGCATTTATACAGCCGTCGCCAAAAGTTTTGGGAGTGATTAAAATTTTGTCCTTCTATAACTCTGCAGCCTTATTATTGAAGAAAACTATGTTGTACACTGGAAAACTAAGCGATTTTTGTGGAGATCATAAAAATGAAAAATGAAGCAGCAAGGTTATTGAACAAAATTTAGGTTAGTCACAACAAAACCTTTGGCCACGATTAGACAAAAAAAACGGTTGCTTTTGGGTTACAATGGCTTTTCATTGGGGTGGTACTACTTTGGTAGCATTAACTTTTAGAGCTTGGCAACGTTCTTCATGGAAAAGGGTCCAAATAGTTACTTTGGAATCCAGTAATGAGTTCTAAAGGGTGACTTAGGTTTCATTGTACCTTGGGTGGGAGTGTTCAAAACAAAATTAACCACAAAGCCGGATGGGTGCCCCTGCGATGACTGGAAGAAGGGGCCGCGGGTCCAAGTTCAGTGTCCCCTTGGCCAGCGAAGAAGATCCAGATGGTGCCGATGAATAGAGCGCCGCCGCGGCTGGTGCGAGGGTGGACACCCGAGATTCACCCAGCATCCCAGCAGGTGAGGAAAAAAAAGTTGACGACGGTGAATGCAGCGGGGCTGCCGCAGGAAAGAAGGGTGGACGCCTGCGGTATGGGTGACGTAGCTGCTAGTGTACAAAATGTCTCAGAGAAGACATGGTCTTCCTGCATACAGCTCTGTGGCTGTATGCAGGAAGACCAGCGTGGGATAAGCACAGCTGTCATGTGTGGGAAGACCAGTTCTGTGGCTGACAAGGAGGAAGACCAGCGTCGGATAAGCAGGTCTCCAGCCTAGACAGCAGGGAGCAGCGTCTCCAGCTGCTGTCGGCACAGGAACTGAAGGGAGCTGTGTGTCGCCAGTCGCAGGACTGGCAGATGCTTAGCCCTGAGCAGATGTGGAGCCGGGGTTTGAGGTGTCTTGACCTCAGCCTTGAACTGGTACTGGGATAGGGTGCATCTGGGGCTCGGGAAGACGTCGCGCCAGCCCTAGAAATATCTGGAGCTTGAGGAGATATGTGACTGAACTGGCGCAGGTGATGAGAGGGCTGCTGGAACTTGTTCTCACATTGAGGAAGGGCTGTACAAGGCTGGACCTGGGGCTTGTGCTCGGGAAGAGCATGTGGCAGAGAAAGGAAATGGTGTGGCGTCCTCGCAGGAGTCAAACGAGATGTGTGCCAGCCGTGGCACTTGGGTACACAAACTCCAAGGGGATGAGCTTGCCACCGACAGGGATCCACCGACAGACTTCTGCAAAAGTTGCACAGTTCCTTCTCTGACAGCTAAATCCATCGCCTTTAACTTGAAACTTGTGAGTGGATATGACATGTAGGTTTTATGTAGGGTCACTTGGGGAATTGCTGGATATTACAATGGGACCAGGGATACCATGGTACACCTTTGAGTAATCATATTGCGTCATGGCGGGTTCAGGTATGTGTCAACAACGCGATCGCTGCACAAATTCCAATACGGCCCCTCTTTTATATGTTACTTTTCCTTTTTGTTTTCATTCAAAATAACAGGCTTTGCAATCTTGGCGGTATATTTATGGTGTTTATTGAATAATCCAAGTCCAACAATGTTTTACATTTCAGTATAAATTGTGCTTGTTGTTGCTCACTATAAACTGCAGCATCTGAATGCATACCCGGCTCCACTCAAAGATAATGACAGGTTTAGCAAAAGCCGAGAAAGGTGGCTTCTCTACATTTTTTGGTTGTTTCCTGAACTTTTTTTGCCATTATGATGGACTGTCTTAGTAATAGCCTTTTCCGGAATACATATTTAAACGATTAGTAGTAGCTCTGAAGTATAAGAGATGTCACGAGATTAGAGCATGACCACATTAGCCGCACCGATGTATAAGCCGGGGGGTTCAAAGTTTGAGAAGAAAGTAGGGGCTGGTACTGGTATTTTTTTCCGACTTTTTTTAGGGAAAAAATATAATTTTATATTTGGGTCAATACAACTTGGGTCCGTGTAACTTTTTAGTCAATGAATTTTCTTTTTATGATTGAGAATTAAAAAACAAAAACGATTGGTTGATTAGAATTTAATTTTGATATATGAAAAAAAAGAAATACAAAGTGTTCTTTTTCAGCATCAAAAAGCAGTAACTACATCTACATAAATGGTTTGATTTTTATTGTACATTTTATATAACAAAAAAATCACCAGTTAACAGAAATAAAAAAAAAACATTTTCATATTCAGTCACTGGAAGTTGCTATTTAAAAGCAAGCCCGCAGATTGGCCTGTAGGTAGTGCTGCACTTTGCGTTGGAAAAGCAGATACAGTAATCATGGGTCAACAACAGAAGAGTGTCTGTGCGAGAGATTCTGTATATTTCAGACCTCGTATTTCTACTGTATGTCTAAAATCGTCAGGCTCGTAAGTCATTTTAGCCTCAAAAGCCACAGGCACACAGATGTCAAGTTCTTACCATTTACTTTGTACTACCACTTAGTATTAATGATGTGTAATAATGTGTCATAGTTATGTCACATAGGTATTAAAAAAGTCATTGTAACTGCTGTATAACTTGTATCAGGGGTTCGAAAGACATATACTTTTTGTAGAGTTGAGCCAGACACTCATTGTAGACGAGTAACCGTTACAGATAATGCATTTTTGCAGAGTATGAGCATGAAACGAGTACAGCTTGTCATTAGCTGTAATCGTGATGATGGAAAATCCTCATTATGTATTCACTCTTCACGCTCTGTGATTGGCCAGTCACACACAGCGACCACCCCTCCCTATACATATACATACTGTAAATGCACAGCAACATAAAATCTCACCTATCAGCAGTATACCAAACACATTGAAATAGCATGCTAACAATATAATGAATTGGTGGCAATGCTGACAAGGCTAACTTAGCTCAGCAGTTAGTGACCAGCTCAGCATCTGGGTGCTTAAAGAACACAACACAATACAATACCACGGTGCCAAACAGCGTCTAGCATTGAATGAATGGGAAATAACCAAGTTACTCACGTTTATAGATGCACACTGTTAGTTGTTAGTTAAATACTAAGGACCAACATTTTATGGAATTAATTAGTCAGAATTAGTCATCGCCATTAATGCGCTATTTTTGACAGCCCTGCTAAAAACTAAGTGTTGTAGATCACTTACACACATCGCAGTACACATATCCATTAGCTGAATAATAAACAGTAAATATAGCAACTTCTGATCAATCCATGTCAATTTCAAACTTAAAATAATGTACCGATTTAAGCCACACCCGTTTCCGGTTAAACAACACCCACTTTCGGTTTATGCCTCGCCCATTCCGAGTACAAATGCGGATGTAAGTAATTTAGATGGGTGAACAGATACAGATAGAGTTAGTGGTGCACTCGCTCATCCCTAACTTTCAGCATCATAATTGTCATACTCTTTGATGAATATACATACAGACGTGACACCTATTTTTAACAATATTATTAAATACGCCAACTTTGACAGAACACCTCCCACTTGGCCGCCTGGTTCTTGAACGCCAGGAGGTCACACTAGCTTCCTTTACACTTGCTCCTCCACGGGTATCAAGATGACGAGGCGTCTCACATCTCTGTGAAGGATTGTGGTTGACATATTTTTAACAATATTCTCAAATACGCCAAATTTGACAGAACACACAGGATGTTCTAACCATATTATATTTGGCTGGAGTGCTTTTATTTTGAAGACTGGACTTTACAGGATACAGAAAGTCTTGCGCCGAATTGGCCAGGGTGTTGCCAAATGGACCGAGAGGTCCAGGAGGCTAGTTGCTCCAGTTGATGAAGAGGGCCTAATGGAGGCCATCCATTGTCTGGAACTGATGTCCATTTTTGCAAACTCTCCTTGCCATCCATCCCCAAATGTTCTCAATCGGATTTAGATCAGGGGAACACGCAGGATGGTCCAAAAGAGTGACTTTACTCCTCTGGAAGAAGTCCTTTGTCAGGTGGGATTGTGAACTGCAGCGTTGTCCGGTTGAAAAACCCAGAGCAACCCAAGACAAGGGCCTTGAAGTCTTCTCTACATAGCCAACTGCCGTTTAACACCCCTGCACAACCTGAAGCTCCACTGTTCCATTGAAGGAAAACGCACACCAGCTCACGATGGCGCGCCCTCCACTGTGCCGTGTGGAAAACATCTCAAGTGGGATCTCATTGTCATGCCAGTAACGTTGGAAGCCATCAGGACTGTCAACGTTATATTTTGTCCCATCAGAGAATAAAACCTCCTCACACTTGGCACCAGGAACAACCTTCATTTGAGTCGAGGCTCATCCTGTGTCTTGACAGACAACTGGATCCTCCGGCTCAGGGCTGCTGATTTTTTTTTTATGTGTCTGTTGACTTTTTTGTTCCATAACACTCACACTGTCTTATTGTCTTACTGCGACCACCCTCAGCAGCAATGGCGCGCTGCGAGACCCCTTGCTTATGCGGCTCAACAATCCGACCGCATTCAAAGAGAGAAAACTTTTTTGTCTTTGCCATCAAGAGATCATGACATTGTGAATACCTGACAGAAAATCCACATCTTTGCCAAGATTTTGGCCTTTAAAGGCTGTGGTCTTAAACTTTTCAGCAGCTGTTTAACAGTCTATTTCACTTTAATGTTTTTTTTTTCAGTCCCATTTCTTCTTTTTGCATTTTGAAGCTCTACTTAAAACCTCTTTAATAGCCAACAGTGCACAGTAAATTCTTGCTATTTTTCAACTGGTCTTAAAATTTTAATCACGAGTGTATTTAAAGGCAAAATAATACAAAAAAATGCCCCTGGCAACAGACAAAGGTTAATTTAGTGGTACAACAGATAAGGAAATGTTACATTAATGTAGTAAAATTACATCAAAAACACAAATACGTGTTGGACTTGTTTTAGACGGGTATTATTCATTTTGGGAGCATGGTAAACAGCACAGAATGTTCTTTGACGAATGTCTTTCCATCCGTTTTTTGTTTCTTTTTTAGGAGCGTGACACTGCATTTCTCCTTCCTGAATACAGACAAGCACAGTGAGTGGATGGGTACACTGCTAGAAAGCGTGCAGGACAGCATGCAAATCGACACATGCGAGGATGATGCAGGCAGCAACGGCGGCAACTACAAGATGGACTACACCGGCTACGTGCTGGCACTCAACGGACACAAAAAGTACTTTTGTCTCTTTAAGCCCGTCTACACTGGGGAAGACCTGGGCAACAAGGCCATGGAGGACAATGGGACTACTACGTCAGTGCGTCGGTCAAGGTCGGCTTCACGTAATGATTACCCGTCACGCAAGTCGACCCGCTCTCGCAGCACGTCCACCCTACAGATCCACCACAAGCTAGACCGCTTGGGGTTGTGGATGGAGAGGCTCATGGAAGGCACCTTGCCTCGCTGCTATATCCCCGCCTGGCCAGGACTTGACAAGATCACTCCCAGTAAATAGACAGGGGCACGTTCGGAGTACAGCATCTCATAAAAGTGAGTACATTGTTTATTACTGTATATTGTCTCAACCGACAATACTAGAGAAAGTAAACTTGGATATACTTTAGAATATTCAGTTTACAGCTAGTATATCAGTATAGAATAACTTGACACACAGCCATTATTGTCTTGATAGGTGGCAACGCAAGTGAGTACCAAGATAATTGTGTTTTTCCTCCAGTCAAGCATGGTGGTGGTAGTCATGGTCTGGGGCTGAATTAGTGCTGCCAGCACTGGGCAGCTGTGATTCACTGAGGGAAACATGAAATCCAGCACTTACTGTGATATTGAAGCAGCGTATGAGACACAATTTGGCCATGTTCACTGTGAGCTGGCCTCTCTTGTGTTGCCATCTATGGTATACTGCTATGCAAGCTGTACAAGGACTATTCTGATGTACAGTCATCCCTCGCTACATCGCAGTTCGAACATTGCTCTCTCTATCCTAGTTTTTCAAAATTAATTAATAGTTGATCACTGTTTTGTTGTTGACTATGGCCTATTATTAGTCAAAAAATATTGAAAGACAAGTTCTCTCCGCTTGGGAATCTGTGTGAAGTTTGCATGTTCTCCTTGTAAGTGCGTGGGTTTTCTCCGGGTACTCCGGTTTCCTCCCACATTCCAAAAACATGCATGAACACAGGAAATGGTCTTGACAAAATAAAAGTCTAAACAGGAAGTGATGCAGAAAAAAAAGGAAAAACACAAGAAAAAAAAGGAAAAACACAAGTCCAACCATTTATTTTGCTTTTGTATGATTTTTTGTATGATTTGAATTACATTATTAGCCATTATTTCCTACTGTTAATGCATTATACTATTCCCTATAGCAGGGGTCACCAACGTGGTGCCCGCGGGCACCAGGTAGCCCCCCACGACCACACGAGGTGCCCGCAAGTCTGCTTTTCATTCAGGTTTACAGTTAATAATGAAAGAACAGTAGAAAGAAATGCATTCTGAAATACAAAATGTGAGTTGTGGACACCAGCATTTTGTTAATGTTCTGGTAAAACACGCATATTCGCTTTGTTTGGGTTTAAAATAAGCTCTGAAAATAAATGTTACAAAAATGAGTAGCTCATGGCCATTTTCATTTTGTAAAAGTAGCTCTCACAAGGAAAAACGGTGGTGACCCCTGCCCTATAGCATTTTAACAACTGTAAAACTAAATAAAATTGACATATATTTGCACTCTCAGTCAGGGGCGCCGTAAATCGCCCAAAATATAGATACAAATTAAAATATGATCTAGGTTGAGATTTTTCTTTTCTAATACACCCATAAAACAATCCATAAAACAATCAAAAACAATCTCTTTGTTTTTCGCAGTAAAAGTTAAATCCACATTGACAAAAAGTAAACATTAATATTGACAAACCACCCCCTATATTTATGTACATGAAATGGTTTGGTCCTGCCTTAGCACACAGACCAGTGACGGTGCTTTGTAGCTACAAGATATATAAATAAATACATTTTTCAAAAAGAAAAGTGAGAAACGAGAGGGAAGAAAGGCAAAGTAGGAGATTGGATAGTACTTACTTACAGTTCCAGAAATCGAAAATATTCTCGAGAGCAAAAATTTTATATTATTACAAGCCTTGAAGAAGGAAATGAATGAGATACTGTTGAAGAGCGTACTGCATTACAAACAATGCAAGAAATTAGGTGTCTGCAATCACAAACAGCAAAATTACTCAAAAATAAGGCATGATTTATTTATTTTTTGTCCCGTCCAGCCATTTGAGCAGATAGTATTGTTGATCTAAATGCCTAAGTGCTCAACAGATTAGCTTTGCCAGGGAAAAGTGTGCAATACACTTCCCCTGTTATACAGAATTTATTTGACTTTTATGTTTTGTTGTTATTCAAATTTGGAGCGGCCGGATCGGAGCAGGAGGGGATTGGGAAGAAGAAAAAAGAAAGCAGAGGGAAGTGTGAGAATAATAGGGGGACAAAAAAGAGAGAGACAAGGACAACAGCAACAACAACAACAATTGCAACAACAATAACAAAACAACAGAAACAAACAGGACTACATCAGCAAATGTCTGTGACCACTATGAACACCCTGACGGAAAGGACAAAATAATATCAACAACCACAATGATAACACTGTATTGAAACAGTCATACATATTAGTAATAATAGTCGTAATGAAATTATTAACTATGGTAGTGATCAGAATGACAATAACTGTAATGCACACAATTTTAAAAAATATAATCATATTGCCGAGATCACCGTCACTGCAATAAAACCAACAACATAAAAACACCTTGGTTAACTTAGTGAGTTATGTGGGGAAGTACATATGTACTGTGAGTGTGCATATGTACGTGTGTACAGGTATCTTTGTATGTGTGCAAGTCTTTATGTACATAAAGGTGCGCGAATGTGTGAGTGTGTAATTGTCACTGAGAATGCATGAAAGGAGAGGGACTGCCTCTCACCACCCAGCAAGCTCCGCCCCACACAGCCAGGCCGAACCCCCACCATCAGAAAGCCACCGGGGCCACAGGGGCAGGCAGCACAAAGACCAGCTCCCCAAGAGCCAGCCCACAGAGCCCTCCCTCCCGGGAAGACCAGGAAGGGGCCGCAGGGAGGCAATCCCAACAATAAACAGGGCGCGGGCAGGCCGGAGGACAACGAACCCCTGAGACCGACGAGAGATCACACCCCACAAGGACAGACGGGCACCGGGGGCCACACACTAGCAGGCCCAGAGACGCCCCCGTGGGGGACTGGCGGAAACGCCCCCCACGCCCCCACCCCCGACCCCCAGGGAACGGAGAAGGCGAGACCAGCAGCAGACCAGCCACCGCACCCCGCCAGCCACCGGAAGCCGGACCACCCACCCGCCCCCAGAACCGACGGCGCACATGCAGACAGCGGCCCAGCAAAGCACAAAGACCGGCAGCAACAAACGCCCAAGCGCCCGGCAGAGCACCACCCCACAGGCAGACCCAGCCTCAGGTCACACGCTCCCCACCCCCTGCCCCTCACCAGGGCCTATGGTCCCCATGAGTAGGACCAAGCCCCAACCCACCAGACAGCCCGGGGCTCCCCCAGAAGCCACCACAGCACAGCAACCCCAAACTACCACGGCATGCAGGCCACCAGTAGCATGGGCACTGCCCCCCGGAGACTGACGAATTCCCCCTAAACGTGCAGAAGTGCCCACAGCCCAGGTCAGACCAAGTGAAGCACTGCAAGCCGCGGCATCAGCCAGACAAAAACACCCCACAAGCTAGGCCACCCCAGGCGAGCCACAGCGCCGCGACGGCCAGCGGACAAGTCCACAGCCACATCCCCGAACCCGCTCAGCGGACAGGCACTGTGGAATAGGCAGGCGATACCCCAATCCAGCCCACTCCACCCGTGTATTTGATAAAATGGGATTGTGTCTATTATGCAATTAAAAATATAAATAAATAAAAGAGGACAGCTTTGAAGGGCAGCTTTCTGTGTCCCTGAGGGGTGTATTTGTGTGCATGTATGTGATAGGGATGTATGTGGATGACAGCTAACGATGCAATTGAAATTGGGGGACAGCTGAAGTAAGGTGGACCGCTCACCTGCCCAGCCCCCCCAAACCCTAAGTGTCTATTGTGCAATTAAAATTGAGGGGCGACAGAGTCAGAGGCATGCCAGGGGCAAAGGAGCCTCCGCAAGGCAACTCCACTCCACGCCACTCCCGACCGTAGACCACCCCCCAAAGTCCTATATGTGAACTGGTGCAGTGGAACAGGAAGGACGAGGGACCCACATGCCCATCCCCCAACACCGCCCAAACCGAGCGGGGGGGACCGAGGACACATGACTGACAAACCACTCACACAGCACAGGCTCGAGCAAGTTACGGGCCGCAGGACACACCACAGGCCCTACCCGCCAGGACACCCAGTCCGGCCCGCCCACCCTCCCAGAGAAGGTACACTCAGCACTCCCAACACCAGAGCCCCACCAGAGGCAGGGTCCACAATGCCACCCCCCAACTGCCAAACACCATGGACCAGCCACACTCCCTATGGCAGACACGACCGCCACCAGACCAGCAGGAACCACGTCCATGCGACACACACAACCACGGCTGAATTAGGCATGATTTTAAATGTCTACAATCACAGATTTTATTTCAGAACAAAAGCCTCATCGAAATGATAATTGGGGTCTATGGTGATGTCATAAATCTTATGGAGAAAAACAGAGCACTGAGCAAGGATACCAAGGTGCTAAGAGAAGAAATCGAGGAGTTACAAGATGAAAATGCTGCCTTGTGCATTGCTCTTAAGGTTAAAAACCCAATAGAACAGAGCATTATGCAATGATATCAAGGTTCTACAGGATGATATTAAGGCACTATTGAAGGATAATGCTGCCTTGCGCACCACTCTTGAGGAAAAGAAAGAAGCAAAGGAAAATATCACTGAGCAAATGAGAAATATAATTGATGATATGGATCAGAATGCACGAATGAAGAAAAGTATCCTCACAAGGCTCCGAATTACACCCAGGTCAAAAGATAGGCCAACCCAAAACAGAGGAGAACCAGATTAAATGGATGTTCCTTCAACAAAGCAAAAATGAAATTCCTACAATCAAAGGATGTAGATATCAACACCATTGACACCAGAAACAACACCTGTCATCATTGTTAAATTCATCAACAGGGAATTCAAAACTGCACTGCTGAAACAGGGAAAAAAGCTGAAAGGCACAAACGTCTATATGAATGAGCATCTGACAAAACGGCACCCTGACATCGCCAAGAAAGCGCGAGACTTGAGGAAGCAGGGAAAGATACAAAGCATTTGGAGCACCAACGGTAAAATCTTCATCAAGCTAAGTGGAGGTCCAGGAAAACAAGCAAGAGTGCTTGTTGTCAAAGATACCAGCGATCTGGATACATATTAAACATCATATTACCATAACAAGGAAAATAGAGGATACAACCTGACAAAGGAAGAACCATGCAGTTAAAAGGATTATATTAAATATAATTTGACTTTGATATCATCGTTGCAAGGGCCTGTTCAACACTAAAATTGGGGACCCATGTATCTACATTCATTGACACTCACAGTACAACACTAAAGACAGCAAGAAGTGGTTCTGGATATCAACAGGGGAAAAAGAAAGATTTTGTTTGTTTGTTTTGTTATATAAAAATAATAATAATAATATATATTAGCAATTGATGTGATACGGAGAGGGGGTAGGATTAAATAAACTCTGATTCTTCCTACTCCTTTTCGGACATGTGGAATTGTGAATTGTAAAATGAAGCATTCAGTGTAAACTGTATGCATGTTTGAAATAAATTAAACCATAACCTTGAGACGCTTTCTCTAAAACATAATCATCAGGTTAGAAATCTGGGGGTAATGGACTCAGACCTGAACTGAAACAGCCACATTAAATCAATAAAATAATCAGCTTTTTACCACCTAAAAAACATTGCCAAAATCAAGGGAATAGTGTCTAAGCCAGATGTAGAGAGACTAATCCATGCCTTTGTCTCCAGCAGGCTAGACAACTGTAACAGCCTTCTCACTGGGCTCTGTAAATGAGCTGTAAAACAGCTGCAGTACATCCAGAATGCTGCTGCTCGAGTCCTAACTAAAACCAAGAAATATGAGCATATGAGTCCAGTACTCTGTCACTGCACTGGCTTCCTGTCGATCAGAGAATAGACTTTAAAACAGGTCTGCTTGTGGTCTTTTCATGGTCTTGCGCCAAAGTACATCTCTGACATGTTAGAGCCACATAAACCATCTTGGGCTCTGAGAACCTCAGGGGGTGGTCTCCTGCGGGTGCCCAGAGTCAGGACTAAACACAGTGAGTCTGCGTTCAGTTTTATGCTGCCAAAATCTGGAAAAGCCTTCCAGAAGATGTGCAACAATCCTCGATTATGACATGTTCTAATCCATGCTGAAAACAATAAAAGCACTTTGAATTACCTTGTGTATGAATTGTGCTCTATAAATAAACTTGCCTTTCCTCTAGTAATGTTAAAAAACATCTTTAGAAAGTCTTAAACAGGTTTTCTATGCTCTAACTACGAAAATGTTGTTTACTAATATAATATAATATAATATAATATAATATAATATAATATAACCGCTATAAATAAGGGGCGACTGCATATCCAAGTCTAATTTCTATAGGATTGTCCTTTTAGAAGATATAATAAAACGTTTGCTTAACTATGAGGGGTGTACTCATTTTTTATAAGATGATGTATTGTTCACTGAAAAGGCTGTGCTGACATGACCTTTCTGCATTTCTAGGCATGTTTTTGTTCTGTACTGTATTTTATGCTGCTGGGGCCTTGTGGACAGAGAACAAACGTGCTATTCATACTGGCACAATACTGTGAACGTTAATGCATGTTTTGTCTTCAGTTAAAGATTACTATGGATCCTCCAATATTATGTACCGCACTGTTGTGTTGTGACTATACGAATGAACCTCAGCATTTTTTGTCACTTGTTTTATGTGATTGTCCAAATTTTTATGTCAATGTAGCAACCAAAACCCACAAGTAGCTTGATGTAGCCAAATAAAGTTGGAAAGAAATGATCACATTTTTCATTTCTATTTTTTCGAGTTAACTCCATTATCCTGTAGATCATGAGGGCAAATACTTTTGTTTATACAGGTATAGTGCATGCCCTTCATCAATATTTCAAGCTGTAGTTTTTATTAATATCACACGTTCTTACAACCTATTGCACAATGAATCTGTCCACCATTTATTCTTTTGTTGGTGAAAAATAAAAGGATTTATTGTTCATACCGTATTTGTTTGCACTCACTATCCCATAGACTTTGAAGAATCCTAAAAAAAAGTACCCTTTAGAAATCCTGGGTAAAATTTATGCCATTCAGTGTTTTTAATTTTCCAGCAAAGCTACACAAAATCTGATGATCCTTCAGATTTCAATTTGAGCTACAGTACCAGCTTCCAGTATTTTATTTTTATTTTACTTATTGTGCTTACGGTGCTACTTTTTCCCATCCAAAGCGGCCTTTTAATGTTTTCTGCAAGGGTGCCTGTAAGGTTCAAGCAACCTAAAACATTCAAAGCACAATCAAACAGAAGACAGAAAACAAACAAGATTGCTTTTACTCGTGAGGAGAACGGACAGAGATGTACTCAGTTTACAACCTCCACCCGCTCTGAGTAAACTCTGCCATCTCCTCCCTTTTATTCTGTTAGGGCGTTCCCTAGTTACACAGAGCACATTGCAGCTCTAAGGAGGGGGAAGCACACAAGCTGCAACGTGTCAGCACATTCTCTATATAACTCTCTACGTGTGTGTGTGTTTACGCACAAACAAACAATCAAGAGTGTGCAACTGCTGTCGTGCAGCTGGCTCAGAAACAGGAAGTTCAAAAGTTCAGGTGGACAGGATGACACAGCAACTGTGTGTCTGTGTGTATAAGATGAAAGTACATCATAAATCCAACAGTTACACCGGAACATTCCAAGCATCTCTGTGCTTTAGCAGTTCCTGTTTCTTCTTCTTTATGGCTGCAGGAATCACCTTACTTAGTGCACACACACAGAGGTTATAGCAGTTCAAACAAAGGAAGATACATTCTTTAAGCGAATATATGATAACATGTATATACATTTCTCTCCTGTTTATCATGTATTTGCTCAAATTCTCATATCATTCTATAACCCTTTCCTTTCAAATTTTCAGTCAAGAAATCATTTTTTATGAAAACAAACATCAAATGTGACTTGTACTCATAGTCACCTGGTCTGGAAACCGATCAGGCATGTGAAGGTCATCCTCCATGTCTATAGCTGTCTCCATCTCTCTCTTTCGTTCCCTTCCGGATCCAACAACAAATACATGTGTGCCATTTTAGTTTCCATGGGTAGAATAGCTGCATTTATTAATTTGTTGAATAGACCACACACACACAGGGAATAACACAACATCCACACAAGGTCAGAATGGCTGCAAAAACAGCAATTGATAACAATAGAGATGACACCAAGGATTTGTACTTGCCAAACGTGTTGAGCCAACTGTCCCACAATGAGGTATCCACCCCAGAGTGTTCCTTCATCTTACCATTCAGGGTGCGGAGGCCTTCAATCGCCTGAGTCAGGCTGCCATCAGCAGCAGTGTTGTTACGAATGAAGGTACAGCACCGTTCACCAAACATTGCACACACATCTCCTCCCTTTGTTAACAACATGTCCACCACAATCCTATTTTCGTAAGGCATCAGAATGTAGCTTTGAGATGATCTCTGACAGCCTCAAATCCATACTGTGTCCAGTTACCCAATTTTTGAACATTGTAGTGGATGTAGTTTATTCTGTCTATGTTTTGTTGATGGTGATCCATGGAAAAATGGATTCCCATCCTGCCGCAATTTGATTTACTAATTTATTTTCATCAGGCACTCCATGGGGAACACCAATGGCATCAGTGTATATAGGATCTTATCTCCTAACCACTGTGGTTGTGTTTGGACCAATAGTCATTTGGATGGAATTGTTATAGGCCCAACTAATAATCCATGGTGTATGTACTGTCTTTGATGTGCTTCACTTTGGCCTATCTGTCAGTGGGGTTACATTGGTGGCAACTGTGTCTGGATTTTTGAGGTTATTAGTCTGATCCCATACAAGCAGCCCTATGTCCATTATGAACATAATAGTTATCCATCGCCCTACAAAATACTTTGCTCTTATTACCGTCATTTCGCAGAAAACCTTAGGAATTCCCGCCTCTAGTAGGATTGGTGTCTTGTAATTTCTTCACTGACCGTCAGGTATCTTCAGACTCTATATGTCTGCACCCACCTTGATGTCAGAACTTTGCTCACCTTTCCCGTCGGGGCCCTTTTTTACAATGTTAAATGTATCCAGGTTAATCTTTCAGCTATTTTTAGTGCAGTAGGTGTGGTCAACAGTACTTGAAACGGTCCTTCCCACTTGGGTGAATGCCAGTGCTTCTTTTTTATGCTTTTGAGAGGACCCAATCGCCTGGATGAACTAACTGGGTTTCCAGCTGGGAGACAGAAGAATCCTCAGCAGTTGCACATATATTATTTTGTCTTTCCAATAAGCGCCTCATATAGTCGGCGAGATTAGAGTCATCATTAGTTTCCCATTGGCTTTTGAAGTACGGTAGTTTATATAGTCTTCCAAATAAGGTTTCGTATGGTGTTAGTCCATTTGAAGCAGTTATATTGATGTATACTTTAACGAAATCAAGACATTGCGTCCATGGTCTCCCTGTTTCCTCCACACACTTTTTGAGTCTATATTTTATTGTGCCGTTCATTCGTTTCACTAGTCCTGCGCTTTGAGGGTGGTAAGCACAATGATTTTTCAGGTTGATAAGGAACATTGTTCCTATTTTCTGTATTATCTTGTTTACAAAATGGGAGCCATTGTCTCTATAAATCATTTCAGGTATACCATATTGTGGTATGATATCTTTACACAGTGCTTTTGCCACTGTCAAAGCATCAGGATGTTTTGTTGGAAAGACTTCTATCCATTTAGAAAAAGCATCTACAGTATGATGACCAAACAAAATTTCTTTCCCTCGCTTTTGTTTAGCTCTAAGAAGTCCATATGTTTTACTTGGATAAGGTATTGTGGTGTTGGAAAATGACCACGTCGTGGGCGCAAATTGCCTTGCGGATTGTGCTTTGCGCATGTTAGGCAGGCTCTACAAAAATGTTTTGAATAAGAATTAAAGCCATAGGTAGTAAAATATTGATGTATATGACTAACCATCCCTCCTGTTGACACATGTGACACATCATGGCTCAAAATAGCCGCCCATTTATATAAATTTTTGGGTAAAATAGGCTTCGAGTTTTGGTCTCAATACAGTAGATGCCGTCTTTTAGTGTAGCCCCTTGTCTTTTCCAAATTTCAATTTCAGACGACAGACTTTGAGGTTGCATGTCTTTGAAAATATCATCATCTAGGTGTTTTTGCTCTACTGTTAATACAGTTATTTCGTTGCCAGCAGCTGCTTTAGCCATCTTGTCTGCAAATGCATTTACCTTTTGTGATGTCATCAGTGCCATTTGTATGTTCTACACATTTGCAAAAAGCAACCTTTTGTGGTAGCTGAACTGCATCCAATAAATCTTGTAATAGTTGAGCATGCGGAACTGGCTTGCCTGTTGATGTAATCATGCCTCTTAATTTTCCAATATTGCGCAAATGTGTGTACAGGTGCGTATGCATATTGACTATCAATGTAGATGGTTACCTTCCTGCTTTTCATGAGTTTACACGCTTCAGTTAGGGCTACCAATTCAGCAACACTCTGGCTACATGTACGATGGTTGCCAGTGTTTTGTCCGCCGATTGCCTGCATTTTCATCTTGCAACTCCTTGACTTCTTTTCTTAGTGCTTTGATAGACTTGCTCTGTGCTCTATTTTCTTCCATAATGTTTGTGACACCATTACTGACATCCAGTATGACTTCATAGAGGCTACTGTATTCAGATTGAATTTCGGTTTCCAGAATCAATATATAGTTGTATATGAAGTAAAATGTTTCTTTGCTATTGAAAGCAGATTCTCAATTGCTCCCATTATTTGTGCTAGAGTAATCGCTGGTGTCTTGCAAAAATCATCAAATTCTGGAGTTGTTTTTTTATCCACGACTTTATCGAAGTTTTGTGTCATGCTCTTGATAATATCTTGACTTAAGAGTCTTGGAGTGTTTTTTTTGTCCGAGTCCTCTTCAAATCCTGGAGTTGTTTTTTTTTTATCAGGAAATCCAGAGTAAGTATCTTTTTGCTTTGTGTTTGGAATTGTCGCTAGTCGACCTCTTAGCTTGACTTGCTAGCAGGTATCGACACTTGTAACTAGTTTATTTCAAGGAATCTGTACCTTTCGCCTATCCAAGTTAAAGTTGGAGGATTCAGCAAGCAGTGCTGATCTTGTGTTCATGAAGTGTAGTCAGGAAAGCACCAAAATAGTTAAAATTTCCAATATTTTCAACAGAGCTCCTGCCATACACGTCCTTCCCAGTCAAGGGAAAAAAATAAAAAAGAACTCCAATGGAAAAAAACAGTCACATGCCGCGAACTAGTGATGCTGGAAACGCGGAGTGCAGGTAGGATTGCAAGAATTATAGTGTGCCTAAAGCACTTAATGTGCAGTTTCAATCCTGCCTGGCGCAATGGCACTTCAATATTACGTGTCACACTCTGATAGACTTCTGGCTGCCGTCTTCCCGCAACATAGTTTTATCCATTTAATCGAGAAATATCGTCACATTTTTTACATTTGATTTAAAAGTACTTATATTATATGGATATTTAACTGGAAGTATTTACACAATGCAACAATTATTTCAGTAATGGCATTGTTCATACATTTGATCATAATCTAAATTATCTTTATCTAAATTATCTTTAATTATCTTTTAGTTGACTTCTCATTAATTCAACTACTCACCCAGGGAAACAAATTAGCTTTAAGCTATATTGTGTGGGTGTCCAGCGCAATATTCCTTTTAAGTCTCGTCCAATGTCCTGTTTATTTACAACAAGCAGTGTTATAAATCTGGGCTACCATTATGGGTACCTGGGCTACAGCCTGGCCAACAACTACAGATGCCTCAGCTACTGATGTAGTTTACCAGGCTACCACCATGGCTAACAGGACTACAGCCAATTACAGCTTTCCATCATGGCTACCAGAGCTACAACTTGGCCTATAACCACTGCTATCTGGACCACCATTGTGGCTACCTAAGCTCCAGCCTGGGCTATCTGGGCCCCCATCACAGCTACATGGGCTACAGACTGGGCTATTACTACGGCTACCATGGCTACAACCTGGGCTACCATCACAACTACCTAGGTCACAACCACAGCACACTAAGCAACCGCCACAACTGTTGGAGTCACAATCTCAGATACCTGGGCTACCATCAAAGTTACCTGGGCTAGCAATGTCTACATTAAACACTCAAATTCTGATTTAGGACAATGCAACACACTGACACGAGCAATGGGAACAACTGCAAATAAAAATTTTACTTCTGTAACTTCTCCTCCATGATTCACCACCTTATCGTGGTGGAGGGGTTTGAGTGCCCTAGTGATCCTAGGAGCTATGTTGTCTGGGGCTATGTGCCCCTGGTTGCGTCTCCCAAGGCAAACAGGTCCTAGGTGAT
The DNA here is from genome assembly GCF_027744805.1 of Dunckerocampus dactyliophorus. Classification (NCBI taxonomy): domain Eukaryota; kingdom Metazoa; phylum Chordata; class Actinopteri; order Syngnathiformes; family Syngnathidae; genus Dunckerocampus; species Dunckerocampus dactyliophorus. The sequence continues at coordinate 23,131,997 of NC_072819.1, read as the reverse complement.
GGGCCAGACCAAGAGTGATTCAGAAGACCTTAAATAAACGCAAGAGGGACCGCACCTTGCCCGGACGTGGGGGAAGGGGCTCGCAGGCGAGCGTGTGGTTGGGCCTTCACCGGTGGTGCCCGACCGGGCCCGGCCCAAAGAAGCCACACGGGACCTCCCCCCCGTAGCATAAGGGTCTGGTGCAATGTGGGCCAAATTTGGTTCTTGGGACATGGAATGTCACTTCTCTGGTGGGGAAGGAGCCCGAACTTGTGCGAGAGGTTGACACATTCCGACTAGATATAGTCGGACTCACCTCGACCCACAGTTTGGGTTCTGGAACCAAACCCCTCGGGAGGGGCTGGACCTTGTTCTACTCTGGAGTTGTTGCAGGGGAGAGGTGGCGAGCTGGTGTGGGCTTATTAATAGCCCCCCGGCTCGGTGCATCTGTGTTGTAGTCATCGCCGGTGAACGAGAGGGTCATTTCCCTACGCCTTTGGGTTGAGGTAAGGGTCCTGTCTGTCATTTGTGCGTACGCGTCAAACGGCAGTTCAGAATACCCAGCCTTCTCAGAGGGGTGCTGGAGAGCACCTCAACTGGTGACTCCATAGTTCTATTGGGAGACTTCAACGCACATGTAGGCAATGACAGTGTGACCTGGTGGGGCGTGATTGGGAGGAACGGCCTCCCCGATCTGAACCCGCGCAGTGTGATGTTTTTTGGACTTCTGTGCAAACCACAATTTGTCCACAAACATTGTTCACAAACACCATGTTTGAACATAAGGATGTCCACAAGTGCAGTTGGCACCAGGACACACTAGGCTGCAGGTCTATGATCGACTTTGTAGTTGTATCATCAGACCTGCGTCCGCATGTTCTGGACACACGTGTGAAGAGAGGGGCTGAGCTGTCAACTGATCACCACCTAGTGATGAGTTGTATTAGATGGCGGAGGAGGATGCCGGACAGACCTGAGAGACCCAAACGTGTAATGAGGGTGCGCTGGGAACGTCTGGCAAAGTCTCCAGTTCGTCGAGTCTTCAACTCTCACCTCTGGCAGAGCTTCGCCTGTGTCCCGTGGGAGGATGCGGATATTGAGTCCTAATAGGCTGTATTCCGTGCCTCCATTGCTGAGGCAGTCAATTGGAGCTGCGGCCACAACGTGGTCGTGGCGACAAGCCCAGAACCCGATGGAGAACACCAGAGGTCAGGGCTGCCGTCAAGCTGAAGAAGGAGTCCTATCGAGCATGGATGGCTGGTGGAATTGCTGAAGCACCTGACCCGGGCTGTTCATGAACCGCCGTGCTGGTATTGTTGTTGTTTTGGATACAGAAAGAAGAAGTGGAAATGACACGCATTTCATCATGACGTCCTTCATGCGTCGAGACCTCCGTGTGCCGCTGTTTTGATTGGGATATCCTGATTGATTACAATTACCATGTATACAGGAATAACCCTGTTTCGTCACGCATGTAAACGAGTTGTTCCGAGTGTTTCACAAAATGGAATATTTACCTTAACCCGAATATTGACTGCATGTAAACATACAGTACTCAGTGTTGTACACTAAAACACTGAACAAGAAGCTGCTGCAATACTTTCTGGAGCCATGGTGCCAGTGTCCCATTAGCTCCAAAATTTTTGGTTACATTTTAATACAAAGAAAACTGCTTGTATGTTTTTTTCACGACACAAGGCTGATGTCCAACAAGCATCTGTTTTAGTGAATGGTGAAAGTTTAGATGTGGTGGACCAATTTAAGTATCTGGGCGTGGTCTTTGACTCACACCTAACATTTAAGCAACATGTTGAAAAAGTCAGAAATACAATCAAATTTAACTTGCCAAATTTCAATCATGTAAGACCTTTTCTGACGTTTGAATCAGCAAAAACGTATATGCAAGCAAAGATTTTCACTCATATAACCTATTGCTATACAACTTGGTCACATGCCAAAGAGAACACACTAAAACCTATCAAGTCTCTCTTCAAGAAAACATTGGAAGTTTTAGATAGAAAGCCTCTTCAGTTTCATTATTGTAGTAATCTTGGTAAGTATAATATGTTAGACTTGGACAATTATCAAATGTTCTTACATGTCTGTCTTGTCTATAAGGTTCTGAATGCACTCGCCCCTCCACCATTACAGGTTTTTATACAGAAGAATACACTAAAAACGGTGGTTAAAGGCAAACCAGTCGTGTGCTCACGGGTAATGTCCATTCCAAGCTGATAATTGTTTATATTGCTTAACAATTTGTTTTATGTTTACTGTAACTGGTCTATACAGTTATACAGGTGTAATGTTGTCTGTAAATGTATTTTTGTTTTATCTTTTTTATGGTTTTATGATGTTTTATGTGTGGTGTCATTTGTAAATGTATGTGTTTTATGGTGCCTGCCTTAGGAAATTAGATTAAATTTAGCTATTGAAAAATGACAAATCTGGTCTTTTGGAGCATCTATTAGAGCGATTAATGGCTAAGTAGTGTGCTGAGGACGTGTTTTCAATGCAGTGTTTCTGGATTCTGCTCCCCATCATGGCGGCCAAACCCGTGCAGGACATAATACGGAAGTGGATGCCGAGTCGGCCCTCCTGTTCTGTAGCCTCCTTGCTCAAAACAATCTTGGCACAACAGCTCTCGTGATTCTGAATGCTAACCCGACTGCATAGTATTCTTTTTTTTACATTTTCACAGTATATATGAGAAAAATACACATTTTACAATTGTTGAATTAAATCAACCAAAAATATCTGCACTGCTTTTTGGGTGTATGACACCAATACCAAGGGAATTGTTTCATGATGTGTGCGATTCCATTGCTTCTCGTTGTCAGCGGTGTCTGGACCAGAACGAACATCATTTTGGAGAACAGGCGTTGACAAAACAATAAAATTATGTTTGTAAATTATATTACATTTTGGAAATGGAACGAAACATAATAAACACCTACTTTACAATTATTTCAAGTGTGTTATTTTGGGACACACCGTATATATATATTTGTATGTATGCATGTGTATTTATTTTTATTTCAGAGCAAGGTAGTTTTAAGAAACTAACTCATTTAAGAAATTGAATCATTTAAATGGGACATAATATTAACATATAGTATTTTTACAGCAGTTTTTGTGAAACTGACATTTTTTGTCATTATAGACAAATGAGCGAGGACATTTAAAGAACCTCTTTAGGGTTAAATGATGATGATGATGATGCAGTTCTTATGATGAACAGGGAAACTGATTAAACTGACAGACAAGATTGTTTTGCAAGTTCATTGATTATTTAGTTATTCAAGCAGCAGGAAGAGCTGTGAGTAGATAATTCAGCAATCATGTCATCGAGGCTTGACATGCTGAGGGAAGATCGACATTACATGAAGATGTGGAGGAGATCCCCTAAAAGTCAGTATCCTTTTCGCAAATAAAAGGCTTCATTTGGTCGCACGCAGCATCATTGAACCGACCTGCCAAGTGAAAGAAGAAAGCATTTACTGTCTGCAAAATGCTTCAGTGATAATTACAGAATCAGGGGTAGGTAATAATAATACATCAGGAGTATAATTCTACAAATTTAAAGACAACATTTTCAGGACAAAACACCATCAAGGTCACTTTTTTTTTTTTTTTACCCTGCCAGTGAATCTCCATGCAGTTTTCTCCATTATACCAATTGTCAGGCTGCCCTTGTCCCCACAGAATGTCAAAAAACATTGTACCATCAGTCCACAACCAAGTGCCTTCCTGAAATGAAATACATAAGAATTATTTAGGATTAGTTTGATTTGCATGAGATTAATCAACATTTGACAACAACACTACAGTGCAAAGAACTGCTGAACAAGAAGATGTGGAATTGCAAAGTTTCCACCACAACAGCAGGAATACAACGGCAGCAACTTAAATATTTAAATCTACAAATTATTAATTATTCATTCATTTCAACAGCAGAAGCATGTATGCCAATTTTAACAATGTCATATATCATTAATTAATAAGCTATTGCTTATAGAAAACATTTATTTATACATTATACAATGCTTTTTATTTTCATTTTTTATTTTATTTATTATTTACCTTCTTATTTATGTATATTTATTTCTTATTTACTTATTTGTTATTGTTTTTTCATGTTTGAGACTTCTTTTTTTTCCTTTTTCCTTTGTCTTTATTTTCCTTTGTCTGCATAAGCTATCTGTTGTGTCCAGTGCACCTTCCAACTTGAGCCGTTTACTGGTCTCATGCTCATAACATGCCGAGAAACATACAGTGGTATTAAAAACTGTTTGCCCCCTTCCTCATTTCTTATTTTAATACATGTTTGTCACATTTAAAAGTTTCCGATCATCAAACAAATTTAAATATTAGTCAATTACAACACAACTGAACACAAAATGCAGTTTTTGAATGAAACTTTTTATTATTAAAGGGAGAAAAAAAAAAAAAAAAACTACATGGCCCCATATGAAAAAGTGATTGCCCCCTAAACCTAATAACTGGTGGGTCCACCCTTAACAGCAACAACTGCAATCAAGCATTTGCGATGACTTGCAATGAGTCTCTTACAGCGCTGTGGAGGAATTTTGGCCCACTCATCTTTGCAGAATTGTTGTAATTTAGTCACATTAGAGGGTTTTCGAACATCAACCACCTTTTTTAAGGTCATGCCACAGCATCTCAATCGGATTCATGTCAGGACTTTGACTAGGTCACTCCAAAGTCTTCATTTTGTTTTTCTTCAGCCATTCAGAGGTGGACTTGCTGGTGTGTTTTGGATCATTGTCCTGCTGCAGAACCCAAGTTGGTTTCAGCTTGAGGTCACCAACAGATGGCCGGACATTCTCCTTCAGGATTTTTTGGTAAACAGAAGAATTCATGGTTCCCTTTATCACAGCAAGTCTTCCAGGTCATGAAGCAGTAAAGCAGCACCAGGCCATCACACTACCACCACCATATTTTGCTGTTGGTATGACGTTCTTATTCTGAAATGTGGCATTACTTTTAAGCCAGATGATCTGAAACATTTAAATGTGACAAACAAAAAAAATATGCAAAAAAGGGGACCTACTATGCAAAAAAATAAGAAATCAGGAAGGGGGCAAACACTTTTTCACACCACTGTAACTATCCATACTGTCACCAAGAACAGTGGTAATAAAAGGTGATAGTGCCAGACATGATTAATCAACTTTGATTAAATATGTTACATATTGTTTGTAATTATGTTCGACAATGTTCGATTGTTGAAAGCGAACTGTAAATTCACAAAAATTACATTTATAGTTCCTGGCGCTAGCCATGACGAGCTAGCTCTCGCTGTTCAATCTTGTTTCCAGAAGTGACATCATCAGGGTGACACCTCTCAGCTAAAGCAGAGTAAACAAACTCTTCTCGAGGCAGATTGTTGACTTGGTTCAGTATATTTTTCATCAAAATAGCAGTCATGGCAAAACGTTGTCTTACTGCTGGATGTTCACAGTATCCGAGTGATACTGTAACTTTGTTTTGTTTTCCAAAAGAGGTATGTTTAAGACAAAAATGGATGAAGAAAGTGCAACGACCGAGAGACAGATGGACGCCCAACTCGCCTTCTTTTTTTTTGTTGCAGTGTTCATTCCACTGATGACTGCTTTGAAGGAACACCTTTACAAGAAGCAATTGGCTTGAAAGTACTGTATAAACGCATTTGGAATAGTACACAGGAAAAAAATAGACAAGAATGACCACTATGTCAAAGTTGCCACAGAACAGAGTTAGTCATGAATGAATAAATAAATCAGGCTATAAAGACCCCTTTACGCTCATTAGCTTTAAAGATTTTAAGTATTAATAAGATTTAAAACAATAATAAAAAGATAAGCAACTCCGGAGTAATTTACACTTAACATTCTGTGTTTAGAAGTCATCTCCAAATGTCAACGTCACTCAAATTTTTGCTATAATCACTGTAAATATCCCCTGTCTCGTGCACTGCTATGTTTATGTAACTGAGTGCTAGTACTCCGATCACATCATGTCCGGAAATGAAACTGAACAGCGACATTTAGCTCGTCATGGGTGACGCCATGAACTATACAGTAAATGTGATTTTTGCGAATTTATAGTTTGCTTTAAAAAATTGAACAATGTAGAACATAATTACAAACAATATACAGATTTAAGCAAAGTTGCTAAATCATGTCAGGGACCCTTTAAAGACAAATTGGTTGCTGGTGTCAACATTTCAACTTTTTATCATTGCGCCTGTTGTATTTACCATTTTCTGTATTTTTTTTTGTTTAACTTTGTTTCTACAGTGTGCCACTGTAGTCCACCACTGGTTATACTGTATTATTACACATAAAGTAGTCCCCATGCATAGTCCCCAGACTATATCTATCTATCTAAAGGAAGTTGACAACTATCAGCAATTGCTGAGACATGGAGAAAGAGTAGGATTAAATAAGCTCTGCTTATTCCGACTCCTTTTTGGACATGTTGAATTATGCAAGTATAAACCTGTGATTTTCCTTAACTTTTGTTTTTAGCATATTCCAAAAAAATAAAACCATCATTGTTGAACCTAAAAAACAGACATCAACATCTTAATCTGATGAAAACAAAAATCCTGCTTATTTAAACTGATGCAACAATGAAATCAGACTTGTATTAAATTAATGTGCCTCTTGACCCACCTTAGCGTGATCGTGGGCCCCGACCCAAGTTAATCTAGGTTGAGACACCATATTCATGAGCCAGGTGAGCCCTTCTTCGCTGTGAAAGGAGGCCAAGTTTCCACCCAAATGACGACAGAAGAGCTAATAACAAGTGAATAAATCAAAAGCACAGTGTAAGATATTAAAAAAACATGAGGAAACATACAGTCAAGATTAATTTTCAACTTGTGAAAGAAGTACATATTTAAGGGAGTGACAGTTTAAGTTCTTTAAAACATGTGAGTATTAGTCTTCATACTCCAAGAAAAGTTGTGCAATTAGCATTGTCCATTTTAGTTTAGCTTAGTACCTCTGCATCGATCCACTTCTTGTTTTGAGGTATAAATGCAAAACATTTATTGTCGTATTTAGTCCAGTGTTGAGCACACCCTGAAAGCAGGAAGAGTGACCATGTTAAAAAGGTAGGGCACAACATGTGAGGGCTTTATTTGTGCATCCACATCCAGATGAACAAATCTTCTGTACAGCAGTGGTCACCAATGTTCCCCCTAATTGTTCAAGTACCTGAGCATACACAAAAACGACCTGAGCATTCCCTGGACCGCTGTGAGCGGCATCAGACGTGCACACTGTAGTATCGCAAAACCTGAGTTTGTTAAAAACCTGAGAACTTGGATTCTGTTATGTTTTGTCTATGAGTGGCTTCAAACAGACAGCAAGGAGGATTCCACAATGTAGCTTTCTTTATTCTATACCTCAGATAAAATAAGCCATGGTGTCACACAATTAACCATCTGAATCTTGTAGAAAACCCCTAGTTTATTATTTTACTTTCAATGTATTATCTTGTTTACCATTTATATTGTTAAATAGGTATACTTTAATTTCCTTATTAGACTTTCACTTTCTGTTTTAAAGCAGCCCATCGTGGCACTATTTCATCCTGAAAATGTACTTGAAATTGATGGCATATTTGTTGTATATGTTTACTTTTGTCTATAGTAAAATAAAACCAAATTAACTCACAACCGACCTTTCAGCGTAACACTTCCTGTATGCGGTATGTCCGACCATCAAAATAAAAGCACTGCAGTAAAACATGCACGGTTACGCCACAAATTCAGTCCACACTTTTCACTCAGAAAACTGGCTTGCTACTTTGGCTTTGCAGCATGTTTTAGCAAGCAGCGCTGTTGCTTTGTTCGTTTGTTTCACCATAATGAAGGGTTAGCAAACAGCATTGGCTATATGCTAACCTGCCATAAACAGAGGCATGTACCATGTACGTGCTGTTAATAAATTGATCGGCTGTGGCAGTAAATACGTGCAAACAGGATCTTATCATTGGCTGGACAGTGCTCATCATTGTGTTATATGTTCCGCTTCTTGTTGTTTCCTGGCACCTACTTCGTTGCTTTGCAAAAGGGTACTGAATAAATTGTTATGTGTTTATTTCATTTACAGTTCAGGTTGGATTGTATTTTGTGCGCAGCATGGGTTTCCAGCGCGCAGAGAGCAGTGTGCGATTGTGCACGCGCGCAGTTTAGAGGGAACATTGGTGGTCACCAACCTTTTGGACCCCAAGATCTCTGGTCTCGGCCGTGAACCTGCGCAAGATCTACCCGGGTTTTGGGGACTGGGCTTCTGGCTGGAGCCTGCGGGTTGCGTGCCTGGAAAGCGGCAAGGCATACGGGCGTGTTCAGTGGTCGAAATGTGGTCACTCTCCGGGAGGAGAGGGCACTGATGTAATAATACTTTTTTTTCTATTATTCTTGCAATCGACCGGCAAAGTCCCAAAGACTGACTAGTAGCTTGTGATCGAGAGGTTGGTAACCCCTGCTGTACAACATGAGTGAGACAATTTTTAAATGACAAGATAAGAGCAAGCCCTTCAATTCTTTGGCATACTAACCTCCACGAGAACACTGAGCCTGTAAATGTAAAACAAACATGATTACTACTGATCCCAAATTGTGCACATTAACATCTTCTCTTTGGGTAATGTTCACATTTTATTACTGAAAGTCACACTGGTGGAAGCAGCGACAACCCCAGGAATTCTGGGACCCGTGAAAAAAATCACAATGGGTCCTACACGCAGCTTTTGCCACCACATCTCTATTTCAGGGGTTCTTGGAATTATCCTAACTTTCCCCTTGATACGACACCCCTGGGTGGAAGTACTTAATACAGGATCATCAGACATCTGCTAAATAAACATTTTAGGTTACATTTACATTCACTGAAGACTACTGTTCCCAAAGACATAATGTGGAAGGGCAGCATTTTGATAAAGAAGGTGAAAAACACTATTGAATTGAACTGAATTCAAGAAATCACTCATAGCAAAACAGGAAGATGGTGGTGGTTGATCTCGCTGCCACATCGTGTCTTTGGGAACAGTCATCACGTCTTCAGTTAAGGTATAAGTAACCTTAAATGTTCATTTATGGCTTTCCTTCATCATTTATATGTATTTGCATCTTGCATGCATTTCAGATTGTTTTCTGCATGTAAAACTATGATTGTAAAACTATAAAAACATGTTTTGTGTTAACATAGCAACATTAATTAGATCTACATTATTTCTTATGGGAAAAAATGATTCGGTTAACATCTGTTTCGGTTAGAGTCAGACCATTTGGAACTAATTATCTGACGCTAACCTAGGTCCCACTGTATTTTTAAAGAGCACCATTGTCACACACACAGAGAGATCAAGCGAACCAGAGAGACAGCACTTCCAAAGCATTTACTCTAACATGCTTTTTGCTGTCATTTTAAAACCGGCCCATGTCTTTGGTCCAGTGGTCAGTTCACTTCACTTGCAAGTGTGAACGCACCTAAGAATGTGGTGTTCAGAAATGTGCACATTGTGTGTTACTTACAGCTTCTCCAAAAAACACTCCTCCAGACACAAACAGGAGCAAAATGATTAAATGTCCTGATGCCATCTGTCAAAAATAAAAGTTACACACCATCATGAAGCCTTACAAGCAGAAGATTAGATTGGAAGTGGTTCTTCAGGATAGAAATCTAGAATGAATGGCTCACCTTGATGAGATGTTGAGGTAAGCAGACTCTTGCTGTAAGTAGGGTTTTGGAATTCCAGGCAGCTCATCCTCAGTCTTTTTATTCTCTTCTGTGTGAGTTTTGGCCCAGAAACCTGAAAAATGAGTGCTATAAAATGAATTATAATATTCTTTGATGGTGTTTGATTATTCAATACTTCTCATATAATTGGGTGCGTCCCCCTTGGGGGCCATGCAGAGCTGACCCTACCCATTGTGGCGCCCGAGGCAAGATTTTATATGGTGCACACCTCCACTGGCGGTTTACATGAACTTACATAAGAAGGCAAATAGTATTGCTTTTACCATTATCTTTAATATTATCTTCAATTTATAAGATAACATGTCAGTCAATTGACATGCTTCACAAATTACAAATAAATACCATAAGAATTATACAATATACTGTAATATTATATTTATTATACAACATAATATGATTACTAAATAAATACCATTATCACAAAATTAAAATTGTGTAAATAAGTAAATGAATAATATGATACGACTAAAATTTTATATAAGATTTTTATTGTGTGTCTAAAGAGAGGAGTGTTACTGCTATTACATAAAAATAATAATTTCTAGAAAAAAAAGAAAAACCTGATAGATAAATGTTGTCTACTATAGTATGCATGTATAATATACCATGTTTTTCTGATTCTGCTTTATTGTCATTTCACTGAAATGTTGATTCATGGTTTGACCAATGCTAAATGAACATTTACAGGATATTTCATTATTTTCTGTGTAAAGTTGTTAAAAATGTTGCTGGGCTTGTACTCTATATAACAGGTGCTTGCATGGTATTGTGAGTAAAACTGGCTTCACTGCAAACTGTTGCTGAACTGTATAACATTACCCTGCCGTGCTATACGTGTGAGACCGGGGACATTTAGGAAGGGAGTTTTGTGGCCCCCTTTGTGTCGTACAGATTTACTTAGTTTGTTTTTTCTTGTTGACGGGTTGGAAAGTTAGAGGGAGAGAGAGCGCTCGAGTGTTCAGATGGAAATACTTATGTGATAGGGATTGATTTGACATAATTAAAAAAGCCAGTGTTGAGGATAAAGTAAAGTTTTGTATCTTGTTCACATGTCCCAGCTGCTCTCAGGTCCTTCTGCAACCCTAGAATTGTCTCTTTGATAATTTAAGTACGTTGTTATCAGTGTTGCCATAGTTATCTTGAACAAGTAGTCTTGTTACTGATTACTCTTTTAAAATTTAACTTAGGGTTTATTCAGACGGAAACGTTTTCAGTTAAAAGCTTCCAAGTATTTAATCGTTTCAGCCTTTCATCCACATGGAAATGGCGTCCTTGGTGCCCTGAAATGTATTTTTTGAAAACGGCTTCCAGAGAGGGAAAATTTGTTTGTGTAGACAAGCAAACTTTCTGAAAACAATGACGTCACCGCCCCGTTGCCACCCCAACATGACAAGCCAACACGGCAACATAATATCTGAATACGACGGCTCACCCGACATTCGACATTGACCTGATATTCTGTTGTTACATTTGTCATAAATCCAGACAAGCCGGCCGGACTATGCGCATGTGTTCTTTCTTTTTCTATAGTATATGGTGTGTCATGTGGTTCCGTCTGCGTGTCTGTTCACAGCGCCACTCCAATGTGGGCCTTGTGTCTTACATTGTTTTCACCCAGTGATGCATACCCATCTGGATGCTAGTATTTACAGTGTAAAAAAAATGGCGTCCACACTGTTCAAATTTTACACAGTCTGAACGCCATTTTTTTCAACCTGCCAAAAAAAAAAAGGAATCCCAGGAACGTTTCCGTGTGGACTGGGCCTTAGTTACTCTCGTGATTACTTTATTTTAAAAGTAACTTAGTTAGATTACAAGTTACTCTACTGGTTACATGCAGCAGCTGTAATAACACCTCCCCACTGTACAATGACCTAATATGTGAATGTTTGGAGGGGTTTGGCCCACCTTCCGGACCGGAAAAGTGTGGTTTGAGCAAGTTGAAAAAATGCAATTTCGCAACAGCCGCGGCAATGAAAAAACGGGTGAAAATCAAAAAATGGTGGGGTTTTTTTGCCATCTTTGGGTCCTGCCGGGACCCCCGATGAATGTGTGGTGAGTTAGGAGCACCTCCCGGACCGGAAAAGTGTCATTTCAGCAACTTGAAAAAATGCGGAACTGATACTCTCTTCCACTTATGGGCTTGGCTTTTTCAGCCTTACATAACACCAGGGAGGATCTGCCGAATAGTTGAATCTCGGATTCAGGAGGAGCAGTGTGGTTTTCGTCCTGGTCGTGGAACTGTGGACCAGCTCTACACTCTCAGCAGGGTCCTTGAGGGTGCATGGGAGTTTGCCCAACCAGTCTACATGTGTTTTGTGGACTTGGAGAAGGCATTCGACTGTGTTCCTCGAGGAATTCTGTGGGGAGTACTCTGGGAGTCTGGGGTATCGGACCAGCTAATTCAGGCTGTTCCTTCCCTGTATGACTGGTGTCAGAGCTTGGTTCGCAATTCCGGCAGTAAGTCGGACCCGTTTCCAGTGAGGGTTGGACTCCGTCAGGGCTGCCCTTTGTCACCAGTTCTGTTCATCATTTTTATGGACAGAATTTCTAGGCACAGCCAGGACGTTGAGGGGTTCCGGATTGGTGGCTGCTTTTTGTAGATGATGTGGTCCTGCTGGCTTCATCAAGCCGTGAACTTCAACTTTCACTGGATCGGTTCGCAGCCGAGTGTGAAGCGGCCGGTATGAGAATCAGCACCTCCAAGTCTGAGTCCATGGTTCTCGCCCGGAAAAGGGTGGAATGCCATCTCCACCTCGGGGATGACATCCTGCCCCAAGTGGAGGAGTTTAGGTACCTTGGGGTCTTGTTCACGAGTGAGGGAAGGATGGAACACGAGATTGATAAGCGAATTGGTGCGGCGTCTGCAGTGATGCGGACTCTACATCGGTCTGTCGTAGTAAAGAAAGAGCTAAGCCAAAAGGCAAAGCTCTCAATTTACCGGTCGATCTACGTTCCTACCCTCACCTATGGTCATGAGCTTTGGGTAATGACCGAAAAGACACGATCGTGGGTACAAGCGGCCAAAATGAGTTTTCTCCGTAGGGTGGCTGGGCTCTCCCTTAGAGATAGGGTGAGAAGCACTGTCATCCGGGAGAGACTCGGAGGAGAACCGCTACTCCTCCGCATTGAGAGGAGCCAGATGAGGTGGCTTGGGCATCTGGTCAGGATGCCTCCCAGACGCCCCCCTTGGGAGGTGTTCAGGGCAAGTCCGACCGGTAGAAGGCCTCGGGGAAGACCCAGGACACGTTGGAGAGACTATGTTTCCCAACTGGCCTGGGAACGCCTCGGGATCCGCCGGGAGGAGCTGGACGAAGTGGCCAGGGAGAGGAAAATCTGGGCGTCCCTGCTTAATCTTTTAAAAATATTTACTGTTTGGAGGGCACGGTGCTGCCCTTCCTGGTGGTAATTGATCATAACAAGCCCGTACCTGTAGCCCAGGTGCTTGGGGCGCTCCAATGGGAGGTGGAGCGAAGAGTGAAGAGCAGCGGAAGGAGTGGAGGTTCCAGAGGAGTGCCCCTCCGGTAGACTGTTTGTGACAAAGGAACTCAGGCCCGAGGTGCTCCAGTGGTGCCACGCATCTTAAGTGGCGTGCCACCCGGGTATCAGGCGTACCATGTTCACGGAGGCTCAACGATTCTAGTGGCCTTCCTTGGCTGCTAATGTGAAGCAGTTTGTTGCGGCCTGCTCTGTCTCTGCCAGGAATAAGTCCTCCCATCGTCCACCAGCAGGGCTCCTGCAGCCACGACCCATTCCATCACGGCCTTGGTCCCATATCGCATTGGACTTCGTCACGGGTCTACCACCCTCAAGAGGCAAAGCTCTTATACTTAACATGGTTGACCGTTTTTCTAAGATGGCACATTTCCTCGCTCTGCTCAAGTTACCATCCTGGAGGCAGCGCCACGGACACCCTTCCTCGCTGTGCCCTACTTCTGGGTCTCCTCCTCCACCGCGCATGATCGATGGTCAGCCAGCATACATGGTGAAGGCCATCTTAGACTTCAGAAGAAGGAGGAGGGGGTGCAGTACATGGTCGACTGGGAGGGATATGGACCAGAGGAATGCTCCTGGGTGTCCTGTTCCTGTACCCTCGACCCAGGCCTGATTAGCGACTTCCACTCTCTCTATCCTAATAAGCCAGGTATGCCGCCAGGGGGTGGCTTATAAGAGGGGGGGATACTGTCCATGTTCTTTTTCTGTCGCTTTGGTGCCGCCTGTGTGCCATGTCTTGCAGTGCACTTGTGAGCTGGCTGAGGTGGAGCCACCGGTGCACACCTGCTTCCAATTACCTGATGTCCCTTACTAAAACTTGGCACTGGGAAGCATTCAGTGCCAGATCGTCCCTTCATGCTCCACATGTTTTCTGTGCCACTTTTTCTTGCTACTACGTCTGGTCTCGTTATCCGAGTTCTTTAAGTGTTTACTCCCTGCTAGGAAGTTCCAGCAGTGTTAGTATTTTTTGTGCTTATGCTAGTTTCCTGCTCTGGTCTTTTCCAGCAGCGTCTTCAGTTAGCTACTTGTGTATTTATCCCTGTCTTCCTTTTGTTTTTGTTATCCTTATGTGGCTAAGCCCATTGTGTTTGAAATGTGTTTTTGTGCAGTATTTTTTGTGTTATCCTTTTTCCTCTGCCAGGACACTTTTTGTATTAAACTATTCATTTTTTCACCACTACGTATCACTCTCTGCTTTGGGATCCTAACTCTGGCTGCAGCCAAATCGTAACAGTGTTTGCTTTTGTTTAGTAATTTTGCACTATTCACTTTATTGTGCTAAAACAACCTGGTGAAAACATCATAACTATCTTCCAGATGCTCTGATCTTCTCCAAATTTTATATGGTGGTCACCGCTCAGTTCCCGACCTTTCAAATGGTTGGCTGCTCTCCAAACATTTTTATGGTGGTTAGGTCGCCATTCATTTTGTGACAGTGTATATGCATCAACTCCGATGTTGGCGCCTACTGGCTAACTAGTATGCGTGTGAAAATTCTTCTTAAGACACTCCAATTTTCTTCTAGCTCGACATACTTGCGTCAAATATGCATCCTGAGTGCCTGCCGACTTGTGTTAACCTTAACGTTGCATTCATTCAACACTGCTCACAGCTTTTCATTCTGATTATAATCAAGATCATAGGCATAGGGGTGGATTTACCATTAGTCAAACATAGGAAATTGTCTCGGTCCCGAGATTTTCAGGGGCCCCCCAAGCGTCTCATAAAATCTGATTATTGATATATTTTTTTAATTCGATTTAAAATACATATTACTGTTGTAGGGCTGCCAATTCAAAGGACAAATATTGAACTTTTATTATTGTAATCACATGTTGTTTTGACAGGAAGTGGATGTATGTACATGACCTTATACTGTATGGACAAACGTATTGAGACGCATATGAAGACATTTTGGACGATTGCATGATTTTTAACTTTGTGGTCAAAGTTTGGAGAAGACACTTTTTTGTTGTACAAAGAAAGGTTGCTGCTTGGATGAGTTTGGTGTGGAAGACCAAGCTCATCAAAACCCTTTGAAGTAAATTAGAGCAGAAAATGGCCTCTGACATAAAATTTTTTGATGTTGTAGCTGCAAAAGTTGGGGCCAGCTACATATTTTCCTCTAGTTTAACTTCCTGTAGGTGCAATGACCAGGTGTCCCTGTGCAGTAGATCCCTGCGATTCGTGAGTGTTCTGTTATGTTGTTGGGGAAAAACAGCCTCACCACATGAAAAAGGTATGAATATATTTACCATTTAATTGTTTTAATTTTATTTCTACAATGTGCAGTAGGGCAAGAAAAAACGAGCCAACTGCGCACATCTCATATCTCACCACACTGATGAACAGAGGTGTAATAATGCGCAACCAAGCCAGCTGTACTGTAGTTGATTTTTCAGGCTTCCGATTGGCCAAAATGTCCGAAACAGTGCTTTTATGTGGACAGACTTTTTTTTTTAAACTCCACTCATGTGGATGGAGATCTTAAACATCGGAGTGGGGGAAATTAGCGTTTCTGAAAATATCCATGTTTGCGTGGTCATAGCCTTAGCTTGTTAGCTTCTCGTCAATGAACAATGATAATTAATCAGAGAAATACTATGGCAGCTGGAACAAATCGATGCGTAACAACAGTCAGTAGTTCCGAAATCGCAGGAGAAGGGGTTTGCGGTGGTGGTCTGTCCATCCTCTCAACAAGTCGTATGTACACACAAAATAATGCTCTACAAGCCAACCAATCACAGCCTTAATGATCAGCGCTACTGAAGCTCGAGAGTTTTTTGGTGGTGCACATCACACTACGCACAGAGACTGAGAGCTTCATTATGCTCCAGCCTCATGAAGCTGGTGTAAGTGTAGTATCTGATACAGTAATATATAAAATGCCATATCTTATATGTCTCCGCATGTGTTCCAGGAAGGTGAGGCTCTGGTGACGAGAGTTCGACCAGCAGCTAAATAGCAAACAATAGTATATCAGTTTGGACTGTTTAGACCAGTGGTCTCAAACTCAATTTCACTGGGGGCTACTGGAGGTAGACTCTGGGTGAGGATGGGCCGGATCAAGTATTGGGAGTAGGGCTGGGAATCTCAGGGTACCTCACGATACGATACAATTCACAATACATGGCTCACAATAATGCCAAAGGGCCATCCCTCCCACGGTCCATGTGATAACACCACTGTTAGTTCAGTGTTGGTGTTTACTTGCCCCTGTAAGTATGTAAGTAACACAGAGCTTGCCCGGATTTTGCGGGCTGCACTCTTTGATGTCCAGTCGCGGGCCGCAAGATATGATTTGGTGGGCCACAAATGGCCCGCGGGCCGCGTGTTTGAGACCCCTGGTTTAGACAGACGAGTAAATCAAGGGCAATAAAACCTCACGTACACACATATAGAATGGTCACTGGGAGTTGGTCAAACCAGAACTCCCATAGGATCTTAGTGAGTCCCTTGCACCTTTTTCCAAATGCAGGCAATGTTTGGGAATAGGCCCAAAGTCTCAAAGATGGTAGACTGGTTGGTGCCATGATTCCATAGATGTGACAGTCGTTAGTCAATGTCAAAGCAACATGTGTCTTGACCATGTAAGGAAAGAGCCAACCCTCAAGACAACAGGTTGACGTAATGGTTTGCAAATCCTGTAAATGTGACTGCTTGCCGACTTCTCGTTGGAAGTGCTTCTGATCTGACCTAGCCTTCTCACAGGGCGGCCGACCTGTTCATGATGCTTGCTGGTTGTAATAAAGTTCTCTTTGTTCAACTGGTTTGCCTCATCGGATTCTGCTTCATCATCACATCATCTTCTAGTTTGGGAAGATGGAAAGCCTAAATACCCATCATAAGCAATGCCAGCTAGCTGAACAAGGCAACCAAAATGCAAAAGTCTGACAGCAGCAATGAGTACAAGCATATTTACTGTAAGTGTGCATGCAAGGTGGGTGTAGGTAGTATTAATTTGATTAAAGCAACCTCATTCATGAACTTTCACAGGAAAATGTATTTTATCATGAAATTTATTACATTGATTTTTGACATATTTAAATACAAGAAAACTATCTTCAAAACTTTACAAAAGCCCAGGGCCTCCCAGGTGCTTGGGGCGCTGGTAAAACATTCCCACTTTTCCCTCCATTTCGACGCCCCTGTCTTGAGTAACCGTGAATCAAGACTGCTCTCTCTCGGCCTCCGTCAGTTCGAGCACTGCCTGCACATCCACTGCGCTGCGTGCGTGCATCTTCAGCGAGTGCTTGAGGGCTTTGCGCAGGTCCTCGGGGGCAACGAGGTGGAGACGCAGCAAAGAGTTCACCAGCTGGGAGCGAGCATTCCCAATGAATGTGTGTGACAGGAATGATGAGAGGCCTCCCCCACCCTTTGTGGTGTAGAGCGGAACTCGGACCATGCCCAGAACCTTCAGAAAAGTGATAGGGAATACAGGAACATGGGATTGTCTGCAATCAGTGACACACATACTGTACAGTACCTCCTGGCCGTGATCTGTTGCCGTGGATACAGAGGCTTTCTCCACCTCCCTTATCTGCTCCTCCTCTAGCTTTTTTACATAGAAGTGAGTGATGAGACGGGGTGACGAGGGGGAGGTACCAGGAGCATGCTGAGCGTCCATATGATCGTCTTCTGATATGGAAAGAGCTACACCCACCTCCTCCTCTAATTCCCTGCAGAGCCCGGCCTCCAGGCTCTCCTGTGATTGGTTTACAAACCTGAAGGGGGGAGTGACGAATGAGGGAGGTTAAAGGTTAGAATATACTGTATAAGTATGACCTGCCAAGTGTGTATATCTATATGGAAAGCGGATTGAGGCGTTCAACTGACACTTACATAATTTTGATATACAATGTTCTCTCGCTGCATCGCGATTCACCTTTCGAGGACTTTTTTTTTAAGTGCAATTTAGCTTCTGTTTTTTAACAGCGTATGAACGCACGCGCATTGTGTTCTGCGTCCTTGTGGTGTATTAAAGCGATCTATCGGTGCTCTGTTGTATGTGTCTGTTATTGCATTTACTACTACTACCAGTAGAGGGTGTTGTATACTCATGTGAGAATTGAAGACGAGTGCTGTTGGAGTAAAGATGTCATCCCTCCAGCTCGTCTCAGTATGTATTTATGTGCCTGTATGGACTAAGGGAGAACCCGCCCATTGTGTTGCATTGTGTGCATTTTGATTGGCTGCAGACCATTGTCAATCAATCTCCTTTGTGCAGCACTGCCGGGTTTCCTGTTGTATGATTACTAGCAAACAGCTAGCAGTGTGACTCTGAAGGAAGGCTGAAGTTACGCGGCAGTAGGGCGCCACTACAGAATAAATGAATCTTTGGTTCATAGAGGACGACGGGGAGGAGTAAAATACTACGACAGGAGCAATATGTTTTAACAAGGATACAAAAATGCTCCAGCCGAACGGCGACAGGACGAAGACGCACCGTCAGAGGGAACATTGTACAACAATTTGATGACATTACTTTTCTTATGAGACTGTCGATAAAATGAACGCAAATAATCCTCCAAAAGGTTGAGATTTTCTTAGGAGTAAAATAGTGTCTTGAAGCAAAAATATGCAGTAATTTAACCTTAAAGTCAACCATATTGGACATTAAGGAGAATATCATCTGTCATTGTCATGGCAAACCTTGATTACCCTACTCGTGATGTGTTAGCATTGGTGCCCCTGCTAACGTTACTGTTCAAAACTGTGTATGTTCAGACAATGTTTAGCTCCTAGATTCATCACTGCTTGACTTTGTTTTGTTTTAGAGCTTCTCAATACATCTTAATTGCTTTACAAATTCTGTTTGCTTGTTTTTTTACTGCTGTGGCTAAAATGTCAGTAACTGTAGGGGAAGCCCTAGAGCAGCCACAAATATTTCCTGCTGATGAAGTGTTCCTGGTCTCCACAGACCTTCACAAAGTGCATCAACACTGCACTTGCTCCTCTAGAACAGAAAGCATCCAAGTGCTCAACTATTTGGACGATTCGTTTGTGTGTGCCCCCGTCTTTGAACGTGGCCAACTTACACTGTCTCGCAGTCCTCGCGTGGGAGGAGAGTGCAAGGTGTTCTAGTCACCTGACTGTGACCACAGACACCCCCCAAAACATGCTGGGGTCCTGTGTAGGAGTGCAGATCTGTTTGAGGCATTTTGGACCTTCACGTCACTCACAGGTGGTTAGCTAGATTTGGGATCGCCTCGACCAGGTCACAGTTGACCTCCTTGATGCATAGGGCAGTACACCTTGATGCCTGACCCTCCATGGCATTTTGGAGGAGGATGCCTTGGTCCTCCCTTGGACCCAGGTGATTCTCTATTCATTCCCTCCACTTGCTCTCCTCCCAGCCTTGCTCCACAGGCTGAGGTTGTCTCAGGCCGGGTGCTCTTGGTGGGTCCAAACTGGCCACAGAGGCCTAGGATGGCTGAGATCCACAAGATGCTGGATGGTCAGACGCCAACCGTTCTTTCTCATGTGTGGCCCTTGAACTGCAGTCCTGCCAGCCTCTGGGACTGAGTAAGAAGGTGGTTGACACCTTGCAGGCCTCACGAGCCTCCACATTTACTGTGTTACAAGCAGGATATTAAGTGAGTGGTGTCAAGAAAAATGTGAGAACAGTTTTTCCTGTGATATGCCAGTGGTGCGGTCTGTCCTTCCTTTCACACCTATCGCCCAAGGGAGGTCCGAGTCCATCATCAGAGGTTATCTTGCCGCCATTTCCTCCGTTCATAACCGTAGTGATGGGTTGACTCCTAGGGCACCAACACTTGCAACACAGTTCTTGCACGCTGTGCCCTGCAAAAAGGCTTTTGCTCCCTTCTTGAGGTCTTCAGGTGGTCCTCAACTTTTACCGACTCAGTTTTGAAACCTTACACCCTCTGGATCTTTGTCAGAAGATCATGTTTCAGATTGGCATTGCATCTGCGTAGACAGTGAGAACACTCGCTGCTCTCTCCTATTACTGCAAGATTTTCTAGCAATATGTGCAGAGGCTGACCGAGACGTCTTCTGTTTGGGGATGAGGATAAGGCAGTGTTCCTTCTGCCAAACCCTGCATTGCGGCCCTAGTGCTGCCTAGAAACTTTGTGGCCAAGCCTCTGGCGCTAGAATTGTTTTACATCACAGTTTTTTTTCCTTTGGCTTCCCATCACTGGTGCCCTTTTGTGGTGGCATTTAGAATACCATCCATTACATCCATCCATTTTCTACAGCATGTCCTCATCAGGGTCCGGGGTGAGCTGGAGCTTATCCCAGCTGAAATTGTGGAATAGACGGGGTCCATCCTGGACCTGTTTCCAGCCAATCGCAGGGCACATTTAGACAAACCATTAACACCTGTGGACAATTTATAGGGCCTTATGATTTCCGTGTTAACTGAATCGAGGAATTGGCCAATAAAAATGAAATTTACTATTAAACGCGGAATGTTGTGCAAAGTAACAAATTGTGAATGAAATTATGTCATGGGGGAAGTATTTCCTGGGCGGACCGGTCAATCATGGTGGAATCTCATCACAAACACTAAACCGCCCCCTCCTGAACTAAACATGTCTAAATGGCAAAAGTTGGTGGAAAAAACCTGGAAACTCTTCTATTAAGGAGCATGAATGGAAGCTAGATGGGTTAGCTTAGTTTAGCAGATCATGCTAGTGCTAACAACTCGACTGGAATTGCATCGGTGGCTCCATCTTCCTTAACCACAAGTAAGGGCAGTTTGTTGAAGATTTTCTGTGCAGACGCTGACATCCATTTCTGAATTACTGGGCAAAATTGTCCAATAATGTATTGCATCAATAAATGTAAGGATTTTTGCATGTAATTAATGGACATTTCATTCACTAACCAAAAAAGCACAAACTCTATACTCATAAAATAAGTGTAAATGGCAAAAAAAAACAGAATTTCAAAAAAATTTAAACGGGAAAAAACTAAATTTTGGAAAAAATAAAACAGATTTCCTAGGACCCTAAATTTAGAGTCTCCAATTAACCCTAACATACATGTTTTTGGCACGTGGGAGGATGTGTCTCCACATGCAAACTCCACACAAAGATGCCCAACTGGAGATTCAAATGCACAATCTCCTGACTGTGAGGACATGGTATGGCCCCGCTTAGATAACGTTTAGTTACCATGCCTATGAATATTCTCATTTTTCCAGGTCATTGTATTCTCAGGGAATGAAATCAATAACAACTGGACGGTTCAGGTTGTCTTACAAGACGTTTTCTAAGGTGAAACATCTTCTAAGACAACCTGAACAGTCCAGTTGTGATCATTTAGTGTTAAGTTTTAAGAATAATATTTCAAATTAACTTTCATACTTGATTGACAGTATTTTGTAATATATGTCCAGGTCCCGCATGATGAAACGTATGATGGTGGATCAGGTTGTGGACTACTTTTCTGGAAAATTTGGTCACATTCCAAATTGTTTGACTGGTGAACTGCCAAACCTACTGAATGCATCTGTAGTTATACATATTTCCTTTATTTATTTGCTATACCTAATTGAAAATGATACAGTTAAGGCTTAAATATAATTTAAAATTCTCTAAGGGATCACAGCAAATCACATTCGGCTGAATACTAATGAAGGAGTCTGCCTGTGACCATAACAGGATTTACATTTTAATGTGACATGACACCTTGTAGAGCATGCCAGGCATAGTTTATCTTCCAGTGTGTTTGTGGTGGCAACGTGTGAATGTTTGCTCTGCGCCGTTAAGGCTTATATCATTTGACAGGGCTTGTGTATTTGTGTATGTGCATGCGAGTGTGTGGAAAAAGGGAAATCTTCATTCAGCACATGAAGGGATAAAACACGATCAGCACTGGAAGACACTCACCCGCCAGGGAAACCCAGCATACCGTCAAAGCGCATCTGCATCTGTAGGATGTGACAGGACAGAGATTGTTATAAGCCCACACATGGATGCTTCCAAACAGGTATAACCAACCACCTTAAAAACATGCACCGGCAGAGAAAACATACACACTAGGAGTGAATTATTGCTAATGCATACAGCACTCTTGAATCCATACATGCTGTTTTTTTCCCTCACCAGTATGATATGCCTGATGGGAATTCTCCCAAAAAGCTGACTTTTGGTGTCAGAGTAGAGCATCACGTGACACGCGTGTCTGCAGCCTGAGCAGGCCAATGCCTCGGCCCTTGACAGCTGTCCGTTCGCCATCTACAAAAGTACACAAGCACTGTAATTTAATATAATATGACCCACTTGACACAGTTCAGTGCTCCTTCTGGCATGCACTACCACTTAGACGTCTGTCATTGCACCCATCCACCCGGTCTGTCATCACCTGAGGCAAGCTTTGCTGAAATCAGGTTGTGCAAAGACTAAAAAACCAGGACGTGTACAGGAAGGGTGAGTATATAAAGAAGGCTCTAGTTCCCTCTGGTGGTATGGAGTGGAAGCGGCCATTCCATCGTTAGCACTGAACTTGCTAAATTTCTAGTCTTGGTATATTTTGAAAAGAGTTAATATGGACAAATGTTGTTGTGCACGTGCGTAGAACAGATTGCGTTTCCGGTACGTGTTCTGTAGTGATAGTCGTATGTTAGGCACGCCATCCGTCGATCTATTTTGCGGCAGCAATATAGAACCCCCCCCCCTCTCAAGAATAATCGATCTTCTTTTCTTATATCATATCCATGGTGCAAGGTGCAAGTGGATAAATCACGTGAGTCACTCCTCTTAGCCAATAGCCAGGAAGAATGCTATTAGTTTGCTACAGAGACAATCCAGCGCAATGCTAAATTCTGATCATATCTACTACTTCCGTAGTACACCATGTGCGGGCTTAGCCGCCATGTTAGTTGGCAGTACGCAGATAAAATGCACTTTGAAAATGACGACACACTGCTCGGCAATTAATTGCGGGAATAGACGGTTCATAAAACCAGATTTGTCATTTTTCAAGTTTCCCAAAAACAAAGACAGTTATGTGTCACAAAAACGTTGTAGATTTCTAACACTGGTAGTTGAGAATAAAGGAGACAGTAGCAAAGATTGAAAGTGTAGTCCCACGCAATCGATCTCAAAGCTACTTTGTTTCTTCACATGCAAATACAAATGCAAACTTCATTTCATAAACTATACACTAGTCCAAACTCCTGCAGGCCACTGATATTCTTGTTTGATAATAATTTGGCTCAAAGGTAGTACAAGTTAAAATGCACACATACAAGGGACAGAAAATAGTTACAAAGTTACTGTCATAGTTACAATATGATTTTCAACAGCTGCTGTATTCAACTATGTTGTATATTTCTCAATAAGGAAGGGAAAAAAGTAAAATAGAGAAGCACAAGTTTTCTTCCATAATGCTGCTCAGGTTTTTATTGGCATTTATTTTTCTCCCCTGTCCTGAGAATGCATGAAAGGAGAGGGGCCACCTCCACCGCCCAGAAAGCCCCGCCCCAAATAGCCAGGCCGAGCCCCCACCGACAGAAAGCCACTGGGCCAACAGGGGCAGGCAGCACAAAGATCAGCCCCCCAAGAGTCAGCCCAGAGAGCCCTCCCCCCCGTGAAGACCAGCAAGGGGCCGCAGAGAGGCAATCCCAACCAGAAACAGGGCGCCGGAGGACAGCCAACCCCCGTGACCGGCGAGAGATCACACCCCAGCTGGGCCACACACCAGCAGCCCCAGAGATGCCCCCGCAACCGGAAAGAAGCCCGCCCGCGCCGGAAGCTCATTTCATTAAAGTGTACACACTGCGCATAACTTTATACTTTTACACTCACTTCAGAGCCAGGAAATACACTACATGACTACATTGCACACGGTTGCGCGCCTAGCCCCGCCCCGCTCGCTTGCTTACCAATATGGCGGACTTTTCTACGCCATTGCGTACTACGCCCTATTACATGTATTTTTGGTAAATTATGCAGTCTCATTCATAAATTGTCTTTGGTTTGATCTCCCAGGTCTTTGGACGGGATGTAGTGTGTCAAAATTCCTCGTCTATCCAGACAGCAATAGCAACGCCACACGTCATACCTGCTGCGGAAAGGTAATGCACTCATCTTTTGCCACTCACGGAAATTGTAGTTTAAAAAAAGCTTCTACCATACAAAGTGAGACATGCTAGGAAGAATGTACACGCGCATGTTTGTCGTGTTAAACTTCAGTTAGCATGTTGGCTAATTTATAGCTGCTCAATATGTTGTAGCAATGTAAAAAAAATGAAATCTGTTAAATCAAGTTTGTGATTAAACGCATAATGTAAATTTTAATTTGATAGCTCATTCACTTCTCTACCCCAAATATTAAATAAGTTACAACAGAGTTTATACCGGAAAATAGTGCCTTTGGTTCCCATTGCTTTAACATTGAGTCAAGACAAAAGCAGTTATCGACCCACGGACCTTGCTAAGTACAACCGAACTACATAATACATAATAACATAGGCTGTGAAAATCTGTTTTAAAAGTCAACAGAGTAGCCATTTAAGTTTTTTTTTAATAATCAGAAAGTCCAGGAAAGAGAATCAAGTGTCATATTTTTCATTTATATGCCTCACACCGCAGTGTAGCAGCACGCTGTGTATTCGTTTTCACCCCACACGAACCACAAGAAATACCTAGCTAACGTCGATGACGGGAATGTATAACATCCATATTGTATAATGTATAACACTCCATATTTGAGAAAATCAGTGCTTTTTAGCATAATTTTAGCATGAGTTTGAAAGGCTTCAAGTTGGACTTCACGTTCGAAGCATTCGATGTGGTCCAACACTCAATATAAATCCGATCCAAAATTCAAAACAAATATGTATACGTATGAAAATGCACCTGATATCCGATGAGAAAATAGCATTTTAAGGACATCCCCACGGACTCTCCAAATCAAGCATGCGTGCACAGTCTCAGATTTTTGCATGGCTAAATGCCAGATTTTGGAACATTGCTATATGTTGCAGACAGAGTCGTGACAAATGCAGTTGAATAACATGTAGTCAGTTGTTTTTTTTTATACACTTGCCAAACACTGACGAGAGCTGACTGATGAATTGCAGTATATTGTGCCATATAACAATATAGCAATTCAATTTTTCCTGTGTTTTGTTGACCAAATCTGCACTTTTTGCTAACGTGTGTTTTGGTGCAACTGGCTTCTGTGTGAAGTGACCCTTGAGTCCAGCTGTGGCAACTTGGTCAACTCATCTCTTTGTTTATGTCCACTGGTTCGTCATTTTTTGTCATTTTCATGTGTGAGTCTATTTCATGCCACCATGCAACACACCTTGCCCGCTCACACGATGGAAGCAAATCATTTCTACGGCATGGACTGATATTCGCATATTGTACAAATACGATATCGCATATTGGAGCGTGTGCTTTTCGTGTCGGTGAATTAAATGTTTGTTTATGAAATGCAAAAATCCTTACATTTATTGATGCAATACATCATTGGACAAATTTGCTCAGTATTTCAGAAACAGCTGTAACTTTGCTAATTTTCCTATTGGGATGTTAGCCTCCAGCTCCAAAACCTCAACAAATTGTAATGCCCGTGTTTGTGAGTAAGGAAGACATACAGTAGTTACCAATGCAATTCCAGTTGTTATCAACTCATTCAATAATAAAGGCGTATTTATATGTCGTTTCGTTTTTTTTTTTTGTGCGCGAGAGTTAAAAAGAGGTGATGACCCAACTTCAGACTAAACAAAGTCACTTTTGAAGCAGTTGTAAGCCATAAAAACGGCCACAAGGTGGCATTTGATAAGAGCTTGGCATTGATCTTTTGCATGTACTTACACACTCGACTGCAAGGAGGACGTGGAAGAGCATGGAGGAGCGTGCAGAAGGTTACGCTTTTGCTGTGTATTTACCATTTTTGCTGTTTTTCCAGTTCTATTTTGTTTCTGCAGTGATGCAATGATAAATGAGCCATGGGCAGCAGGCCATTAGCCACACGTTGGGCACCCCTACTTTTGTGGCTCTTGGGGTTGTGGCGTCAGCTTCACGAGCAAACGACAACTATATGGCTTGTTGGCTCAGTGTATTGGACGAGCGATGCAGCTGGTCAACGCGCTACAATGGTCAGCACTTAACGAGCGGCGTCGTCGTGGCTTAAAGATTTTTATTTGGAGGTGCACGTATATGGAGTTATATTTGTAGCCTATCTTTGAGGTAGCAAAGGCAGACTTTAAGCCCTATTAACGTGCAGTAATTACTGTTGCGTGCGTAAGCACATTGCTGCAGCTCTGTCACTCCCTCCCTCTCTTGCTCGAGCTTTTTGCTAGCGCGAGGAGGCGAGCCGGTGTACTAGTGTACTTCCGGCCGGGTTTTGATGACCGGGCTCCTTGCTGGGGTTCGCGCATTCAGTGGACAAAATGCGTGCCTGTTGGTCGCTGTCCGGGAGGTGAGGGCACTGATATTATAATACATTTTTTTCAAAATGTTCTCGTGATCGACCGGCAAAGTCCCAAAGATCAACTAGTCGCTCACAATCAGCGGGTTGGCGACCACTGATGTAAAACAACCTTTTTTGTATTGTTTATGTTGTGGTACCCTTGTTTAGTTATCTGAGCTGTCACAAAAGCAAAATACTTGTGTCAAAGTGAAAGTTATGCTTGAAGTGTATCTTTTCACAAAAAGCGGTTTTCCTCCCATTTTTTGTTGGGAACCGATATTTTCCTGAAACTTACCTATGTTCTACTGCTGATTACTAAAGAACGGAAAAAGGTGGACACTAACTTTTTTTTCTGATGAAAGATGAGAGTCTAATCTTTCTTTTGGTAGGTTCCATCTCTATATAGCCATAGAACACAATATTCTGTGTGCCTTGAAAAATCAGTCAAAATCAGTTTACTGAAGTGGTTGGATTTTGAAAAATAGCTGGGATTGAATGAGCTCATGCAAGGTATTTTTTTATGGCATCTTTATTTTGTTTGCACAATTAGACAAGATGTGCCGTATGGAGTTAAAATCATGCCAACACCTCACAAACATACAAAGCATGTTTTACTCATGCCCAAAGATTCACAAACAAAAAACTCGAGTTAGAAATGTATTGCCAACAAGCATGTGGAATAGGCTGTTTGTCAGCTGATTAAAAGTTTAAGACCACAGCCTTTAAAAGCCAAAATCTTGACAAAAATGTGGATTCAGTGTCTTTTTCTGTCGGGTAGCCACACTGTCATGATCTCAAAAAAGCTTTCTCTCTTTGAACACGGTCAGATTGTTGAGCTGCATAAGCAAGGCCTCTGACAGCGTGCCATTGCTGCTTAGTCATTTGAAACTTCTTCAAAGATCCTGATGGTTATGGAACAAAAAAAGTCAGGTGGTAGACCCGTCCGAAAAAAAATTTCACTGACCACGAGGCTACATTTTTACATAACTATGCAAGAATGGCTTACTTTACAAACAAGAATACCGTGGGGTGTGACATCTTGTTGAGTAGGGTGCTTGAGCGTTGCGCTGTCCCACCTCGAGATGTTATGACCCTGCTGACGCATAAAGGACCGGGAAAATGAAATAGAAATGTGATGTAAATTATATACAGTATATTGGAATTCTAAAACCCTGTATTTGGGCCTACCTGTTAACATCCTCACGTCTCTTGAGCGCCATCTTGTGAGCACCAAGGGGGTGTGATAAAGTGTTTGCCCCTTTTCTAATTTTTTATTTATTTATTTTTGCATGTTTGTCAGACTTAAATGTTTCAGGTCATCAAACATATTTAAATATTAGTCAATGACAACACTACTGAATGCAAAATGCAGTTTTTAATGAAACTTTTTATTATTAAGAGCCTGCATGGCCCTGTGTGGAAAAGTGATTGCTCCACCTGTTAAAACATAACTTAACTGAGATTAATTGAGATCTATCAGTCTGGAAAAGGTTATAAAGCCATTTCTAAAGCTTTGGGACTCAAATGGCAAAAACATGGAACAGTGGTGAACCTTCCCAGCAGTGGCCGGTCAACCACAGTTACCCAAGAGTGCAGCGACGACTCATCCAAGAGGTCACAAATGACCCCACAACAGCATTCAAAGAACTGCACGTCTCATGTGCCTCAGTTAGGGTCAGTGTTTATTAGCCCACCATAAGAAAGACACTGGGAAAACACGGCCTGCATGGAAGTTGAAATGTTTGCTCTTTATGCATATTGGCTATCCGTCAACAATTCATTCTTATTTATAAATTTATCTAATCTGTTGCTGAAGAGCTTTTCTATGATTTTAGAAAATTGTGGCAATAGAGAAACTGGTCGGTAGTTAGTGAATTGATGTTTGTCTCCTGTTTTGAAAATTTACTTCACTATTAAATTTGCTTTAATATACTTTAGCTATTTTCATTTTATTTAGAAATATACCAGTCTGAAATGATAAGTTACTAATGTACGTCAATGGTTCCGCGATCTCTGCAATGACCTTTTATATCATTCCCATGTCAATAACGTTACAGTCAATTGAGGTTTTTGCCTTACTTTTATTGACGATAGCAATTATTTCTTTTTTTTTGTCATACTTGTGAGGAACATGGAGTTGGGATTCCTGTCTATACTTACATTCTCCTCTTCCGCTGACAAGTTATTTGGGATCCTTTCTTCTAAATTTGGTCCAATGTTTACAAAGTATTTATTGAACATTTTTTAGGTCTCTTTAGTTTTTTGTATAATAAATCTATTATATAATGTGTTTTTTATTATATAATGTTTTTCATTTTACAAGCATTTTGCAATTCCTTTGTCATCCATGGTTGATTTCTCCTTTTTTTCTTATTAGACAATTCCGTCAATGGACGGTGCTTATCGTAAAGCTTCATATAAATATTGAGAAAGTGTATGTATGCTTTATCCACATCATTTTCACGATAAGACACACTCCCAGCTTTGCTCCTCCAGATCTTTCTTAAAAGCGTTAATTCTTTCTTCTGTTCGTAGTCTTTGAAATGTCTTTTTGTTTTCGACCTTTCTCTTCACGTAGTTTTCATTGTAAATTATAAACACAAATTGTAAATCACTGATGTCATTCATTAGCAGACCACTAGTCATGCTATTATCCAAATCATTAAATATATAGTAAATATATTATCAATTACCGGTAGCGTGGCACAGTGTTCTGTAATTCTGCTTGGTCTACTGATTTTAGGATATACAAGTAGACTCAAACTGTGCATTGTATCCACGAAGTCATCTATTATCTTGTGGTTATTTCAGAAGATCAATATTGAAGTCACCACATACAAAGATCATTTTTTGGCTGATGCCTGTGAAGGTTGAGTTGATCTAGTCCTTGAACATTTCTATGCTTGACTTAGGTGTTCTACAGTATATAAACAACTCACTAATAAATTTGTGCTTTTTTTCTTTACTTATTTCAATAGTTACACACTCCAAAATGTTGTCAATTGTGAATAACATGCTTTTCACTACTTTGTAGTTCAGATGTTTATCTCTATACAAAGCCCCTTCTCCACTCTTGTTATTCCTGCTTATATAGTTCATTTCAAAACCACAGCATTTCAGTATGTGGAATGAAATTAGGGAACGGATTGAGTAAGGAACTCAAACAATGTACCAAGATGAGCAAATTCAAAAAACAATACAAGCAGTTGATGTTTGCAAAGTACAAGGCACAAGAGTCGTGAACTTGTTTGTTATGCTTGTCTCTATTTATTATTATTATACTGATTATTATATTACTTGTGAAAAATTACCTTATCGTTATTCTATGTATTCAAAAATCACATGGAATACAGGAAGTGAATAAAATGTACTGCACAAAAAGTGGAACGGATGGAGGAGGGATTAAATAAGATTTGCTTCTTTCTACTCCTTTTGGACATGTGGAACTGTACATTGAATTATGTGATGTATTCCGTTGTAACGTGCATGCATATTCAAATAAAATTAAACCATAACCACCATAACCATGACTTTAAATATATGGATTTTTAAAGCCGTTCTAAAACAAAAAAAACATGTACATCATGGCCAATTATGTAAAATTGACAATTCACGGATGGTGACATAGGCTACAAGTGCGTGTGAATTTCTCTTTTCGTTGTGTAAATTATCATTTGGAGGATTGTAATCTATCCAGTTTCTAAAGCAAACATTGAAACGATTTGCTCCAATTGTGTGAGTGTGCAAGGTGTGTTGCACAAGACATGAAATAGTTGAACACAATGTGATCAGACAGCAGTGAAAATTATCTTCCGCATCAGACATAATGAATCTAGCAGATTAAAAAAAAAAGCGCTTCTAACATGTTCATCTGCGTTCTTACACCAAGCCAGTCTGCATTAATATTTTCTTGTATGTGTCCTCCATCGTTTTGCTGCACTGTTATTCAATGGAATGCGGCATATTAACATTAATTTGAGGGATAAACACCATAATCGCAACCTTGTTAAATTGCTTCCCATGAGCCATTGACATGGGTGGTCCATATTTCCTACCAGATCCACTTGTATCACTTTGTCTGTTACTTCTACAAGTATTTGTTGTATTTGTTGTTGGCGGTATATTCCTCGTGTTTACTGAATATTTGGGCACTTATATCATTGGCACATTTAGATGAAGCAGTATGAGGAAATGACGAATCTGTGGGCAAGAACAAAAAAAAAAGAGGGAGCCAGTTAACACAGAAGCCAGTTGAACTGAAACCACTACCGTAATTGCAGGTGTTAAGATGCTACTTTTTTATTAAACCTTGAACGCTGTGGCTTATAAAGGGGTCCTTTACTTCAGAACTACTACTAGGGCTGGGTGATATGGACCAAAAGTCATATCCCGATATATTTAGTTTGAATATCGATATACAGTAGACGCCCCTACAACGTAAATAATCCGTTCCAAGAACCTTTATGTTATAGGGTTTTTATGTTATACGAAGCGTAAAATACATGTAATAGCCTAATCCATTCCAAGATCTTCCCAAACTCACACCTTGGCACTTCAAAATATTCAAAGTCCACCAAATATGGTGGGAAAATATAAGAAAACATTAGCATAAACATAGTACAGTAACATTCCAATATAAAATAAGGTAATAAATAAGATTACTGTACATGAATAAAACTGAAAAACAAAAACAGTTCTACCGTTCACGAGATGTCTTGATCAGGAGCGCAAGTGGAGGAAGGAAGGAAGAGAAGGACTAGCCTAGTCGAAACGCGACTCAAAGAGTCGAAGAGTCAGCTGGTCTCACAGACAAACGCACACGCACTACACGATAATGCTGTGAGCAAAATTTTAATTTGTAACCTAACTTAATTAAGTTAGTTTCAGGGGGACTACGAAGAGGAAGGAGTTTGAAGGGACAAGCCTGTCTCTCACACAAACTCACGTACGTGCTGTATAACTCAGCCAATGAGATGAGAGCGTAGGCGGTGCCCCGATAATCAGCCAATGAGATGAGAGCGGAAGCGGTGCCCTGAAATTCAGCTAATGAGAGCGTGATGCGTCAGAAGGCGTCACCAAGTGTTAGTCTGAACTTGCACCAACTTGAGGCATTAATAAAGTTGATTGGAAAAAAAAAAAAGACTTGCACTGACTTGACGTTTTATGTTATATGGAATTTCTTCTGTAATACGATGCAAAAACTTTACATAAATTCTTTATGTTCAGTGTAATTTCTGTAAAAGAAGGTTTATGTTATGCGAGGTACTATTTACTTATCTAAAAATTACCTCTAAAATAAAGTAGGCCATTCTCTTTTTGAAATACACTAGGTCCCCAACTTAGGAACACAATTGGTTCCAGACAACCATTCTTATGTCGAATTGTTCTTAAGTAGGGGAAAAGGTAATATTACCAATGATATAGGTACTACATGTACGTGTATACATATACAGTATATGTGTATGTATGTAAATATGAGTTTGGATGTAGTAGTAATATTAAACGAGGATAATTAATGAAAAAAAACAATAATAAAAGTGATATAATAATACGTAATGATAAATGTTATTTACCTTTGAAGAGGAGTGGTCGAGCATACGTCGTTGTGGTGGATTTGGAGGAGGAGTTATTGAGAAAAAAAGGACAAATCGTCGTCATCGTTAGACTCTTCTAAAAGAGGTAGTGTTCTGTGGGTGGTGTAGAATTAAGCAGGCCTATTAACTCTTCATAAACTTTAATCACACGCTCTGTCCGGGTTGTATAATTTAGCTTTCCATTTAGCTTTATCTCCCCAGCGTTTAACTCTTCCTCTGTTGGTCCCATTAGCTCTAACGCTGCCTCTGTTGGTCCCATTAGCAGTGTCACAGTGCCCTCTGGTCAAGCATGTACAGTAGCAGTATAAATACTGATTGAGCAACTACAAGGCAAAATAAAATAAAATATAGACCAGTCGGCTTGTGTTCGTATCCGCGAATGTTCGCTAGTCGAGTGTTCGTAAGTTGGGGACCTAGTGTACAGTATAGAAAAAGTCAAATATTATCTTTTTTTATAACAAAACTTTTAACAATGCTCAAATCCTCAGCTAGTAACAAAAGAACAAAATATGAAGGAGTGCCCGGTTTAAGAGGAAATTTCACAATGTCCGCAACTCAAAAATACTTTAAACTGAACAGTAGTATTTTTTTAGGTAAACATTTTTAGAAGACACAAGCATGTCCTTATTTCGTGCCAAGAACTCCAACCTGTCAACTCGCAGGACATTGCAAATTCTTCATTTTCAGCCGGTTTTTAAAGCTGTTTTTTTCCACTGTTGCAACAGGGACCATATTTTAGCAATGTGATAGGACACCTCTTGATAATACAACACTACTTTGCTTTTCCTTTAATGAAGAACGCAACAGGAGCGCAGCAGACAGAGCGCATCTTTGTATGTGCCAATTTTTAAGAAGGTGAAAAATATTTGTAATGCTCTGAATTTGAAGTACCTCCACATTACCGTGCTACCACTTATTCCTTGCTGACTAATTCTTCCACAGCAGATGCTGTCACTTTGATTGGAGCCGCCGGGCTTCTGCTCCGTCTCTCCTCCCTCCTCCTGCATGCAGGGATGAGGGACATACAGCGCAAATCCAGTCTATATCAATATCAACTATATGGTTGGTTTTGATATCGTGCTTAAAGTAAATATTGATATTTTAAAAATATTTATCACTCAGCCCTAACTACTAATAATCGTTTAAATACTGTACTGTGCCACTCAATATAACGGTCTGACTCACGGTGTCATCTTACAAAGAACACTACGCTCATCACACAGCTACCTAACACTCAAAAGGTGTACCTAAGAAATATACAAATAACCAAGTACCAATACGAGTTTAAAATGAAAAATAACTACAGTCAAACTTGTCTATAGCGGCCACTAGAGGGAGTCTGCAAAAGTGGCCGCTATAGACAGGTGGCCTCTATAGACAGGTTGGCGTCCAGTTTGAATGTTGACCAGTAGAGGGGAAAAAAAGAACAAAAAGGGGGAAAAAAATAATAATAATGTTGACCAGTAGAGGGCACTGCGGACTGCGGATAAAAGTTGTACAGCACTACTAGGCTTGTTATTCAAGATTCAAGAGAGTTTTATTGTCATGTGCATAGTAAAACAGCAGTTATACCATGCAATGAAAATCTTATTCTGTTCATTCTCCCAAGAAAAGAAAGAAAACAAATGAAAGAATAAGAACATAAGAAACATAAACACATAAACATAAATACCAATAAATTAAGCAACAACAACAGAAGAGACATTAATACAAGTAAATAATACAAATAAATAAATAAATAAAGTGCTATGAGTGTGTGCGTGTGTTGCGTGCGGCGTGTGCGAGTGCTTCGTTGAGGAGCCTGATGGCCTGTGGGTAAAAGCTGTTTGCCAGCCTTGTGGTCCTGGACTTCAAACTCCTGTAGCGTCTGCCTGACGGTAGGAGTGTGAATAATGAGTGTTGTGGATGTGTGCTGTCCTTGATGAGGTTGTGTGTTCTGCGTAGGACTCTAGATTTATAAATGTCTTGCAGTGAGGGGAGGGCTGCCCCAACAATGTTCTGTGAGGTCTTGATCACCCGCTGGAGTGCCTTCCTATCACGTGTTGTACAGTTACCGTACCAAACAGTGATGGAGGCGGTAAGGACACTTTCGATAGTGCATCTGTAGAAGCAACTCAGGATTGTGGTGGGCATGCCAAATTTCCTCAGTCTTCTCAGGAAGTACAGTCTCCTTTGGGACTTCTTCATAATTTGTTGGGTGTTGTGAGACCAGGTGAGGTCCTCGCTGATGTGTGTGCCAAGGAACTTGAAGGTTTTCACCCTCTCCACCTCAGTCTCATCAATAAACAGGGGTCTATGTGGCTCCTTTTCCCTTGTTCTTGGGTCAATGATCATCTCTTTAGTCTTATCTGTATTGAGAAGGAGATTGTTATCACGACACCAAGCTATGAGGTCCGCCACCTCTCTTCTGTATGATGTTTCAACACCACCAGTGATCAGTCCGATGACTGTAGTGTCATCCGCAAATTTAATGATGCTGGTGTTGTTCTGGGAGGCCACGCAATCGTAGGTGAAGAGCGTGTAGAGGAGTGGACTCAGCACACACCCCTGTGGGGTCCCAGTGCTCACAATTCTTGAGCTGGATGTGCGGTTGTGGACTCTGACTGACTGGGGTCTGCCTGTGAGAAAGTTAAACACCCAGTTACAGAGGGAGGGAGACAGGCCAAGTGTGAGGAGCTTATTTGTGAGTTTGTGGGGGCAGACTGTATTAAAAGCAGAGCTATAGTCTATAAATAGCATTCTGACGTATGTGTCCTGGCCCTGTAGGTGAGAAAGGGCTGTGTGGATGGCAGTGTTGACTGCATCATTCGTGGACCGGTTCTGGCGATATGCAAACTGTAGAGGGTCCACAGTTGCCACCGGGATGCTCTTTTTGATGTGGGTCATGACTATTCTTTCAAAGCACTTCATAACAATAGGAGTGAGTGCTATAGGGCGATAGTCATTCAAGCAGGTCACGTTGCTCTTCTTGGGTATGGGCACTATGGTGGTGGACTTAAAGCATGTCGGTACAGATGCTTGTGCAAGCGACAGGTTAAATATGTCAGCAAGCACATCAGCTAGCTCTGATGAGCAAACCCGAAGTGCACGTCCTGAGATGTTGTCTGGCCCTGCTGCTTTTCGTGGGTTTGTTTTGTTTAGAACCCTGCGCACATCAGCTGATGTCACCATGAGAGGTGAGTCCTGTGTGCTCCCCAGGTTCAGCCACCCTCTCTGCTCATCAGGAGTTTGGGTGTCAAAGCGGGCATAGAACTCGTTCAGCTCATCTGGAAGTGTGGTTCATGGTTTTAATCCTGAACATGCATGAGTCAAACAGTAGCACATCACATAGTACAATTCACAATTTTGCATGTCCAAAAAGGAGTAGTAAGAAGCAAAGCTTATTTAATCCTACCCCTCATCAGTTTCACATCAGTTGCAATACATTTATTCACCTCTTGTTCTTCCAAGTGTACTTTGTAGGTCTACATGACAATGTAGTGCAATCATAGCCAAGGTTTTTACTTACTAAAAGGAAGCTAGAGGCTTAATAATAACTGATAGAATATATCCACGACCCACAGAACAAAGCTGTGCTAGTAATGTCTTACACTTGTTTTTAATATTTTACTTTTTATACGGCAGACAGCTTTAGTTCATCAGGAAGTGACGGGAAGTGACGGTGGGCGTCCCGAGCAGGAGAGCTAGGCTCAGTGCTAGCTGTGAGTTTCGAGAGAGTTGGGAAGTGTGTTTATGTTGGCGTGGGTGTAAAGTCCTGCAGTGTTCTCCGCTGTCAATAAAGCCATTAAAGTGCATCGGCGACGTGAGTCTCTCCTTCCCCACAACAAGCGGCATTACAGTATTGACCAGTGCACACCAGGAAATAAACGGTGTCATTTCTTACAGGCATTGGCTGGACAGCTATGTAGTGGGGCTTGTTTAACCTTTGCCTTGTAGGCAAGCAGGAAGGAGAGACGATGTTGAGAGATGTGTGTGTGTTCTGAGCTGCTGTCTGGTGGCCGCGTTCAGTAAAAGTTGGCAGAAGCAACAGGAGAAGTTTCCTTCTTTGCTTCGGACCTGAATAACACTAGTAGCGAACGGAAAAGAAGACTGTTTTGTTTGTGTCGAATACAGAAGATGAGGACTTTGATGGATTTGTGGATGAGAATTGATGAAAAATAACGTGAGTACATTCTAAAATACTTCAATTAAGTACAACCGAAGTCAGTTTTGCTCCCGCTGCCGCATGCATGCTAGCGTATGTTTTTTTTTTGTTTTTTTTATTGTAGCGTCGCTGGGAGCACGTCCTGTTCCCAGCCTACTTTGCGGTAATGTTTTGGCGCAAATGCTCTTAAAGTTACATGATTGACCAGGAAAGAGCAAGCTCAAAAGAAGACGGCTTTTTTTATGTGGAACAACTGACAGTTTGTGTGGATCTTGTGAATGATTGTGACTGAGCTAGGACTCAGTAATTAAAGTCTACACACGACGGCTTCATTGATTGAAAAACGAAACTTTTTCGTGCATGAAGCTTCTACTTGAGTTGATAATTTGGCCGCTATATGCAGTCAGATATTGACCAAGGGAGACAAAATGGGTGGCCGCTGGCCGCGTTGAACAGGTGACTGCTATATACAGGGTCTATAACATGTAAATTTGCTGCGTGGGATTTTTCAGTGGCTGCTATAGGCAGGTGGCCGTTCTATAAAGGTGGCCGCTAAGACAGGTTTGACTGTATTTTAAAGTTTCCCCATAATGCTTTGCATCTGAGCAAAACACTCATTGGTGCCTGCCAGAGCGCTGCAATGTTGTCAGCCTCCCTCTGGGCTCCTCTGGCTCCTTCTGGTGAACAGAGGCAGCATTGCAGCGCCATCCATCCTTCCATCCATGCATCCATTTTCTATGCCGCTTGTCCTCCAATTAAATGCT
This sequence comes from Dunckerocampus dactyliophorus, assembly GCF_027744805.1. Lineage (NCBI taxonomy): Eukaryota > Metazoa > Chordata > Actinopteri > Syngnathiformes > Syngnathidae > Dunckerocampus > Dunckerocampus dactyliophorus. Next base: position 23,094,850 of record NC_072819.1, on the reverse strand, counting down.
TTGCTCAGACGCAATGCATTATGGGCAAACTTTAAAATATATGTGCATGGCTCAGATCAAGGGTACCCTTTGCTGTCTTCAACTTCACTTGAGTAATATTTGAAATTGTTGTTCTAACAATGTGTACTATCCCTATCACTCTAACGTTTATAGAGTGAAGAAGCTTACCAAACCATAAATTAAGCCTGTTCATGTTTTTATTTTGCGCTAGCACATCTATGTTGTAAAAAAGTGTCTATATTTGGACATTGAAATGTTACATGTAAAGCATGTCTACTTTTGTTGTGAAATTAACAATATTTTCTCTGATAATTTTGTCATGATTTCTACTTAGAATTAAAGAATGATGTCTGAAATTGGTTTCTAATGTGTTTTATTCAAATATTCTCAGTGTAAAAAAAAAAATAACTGTTGTGTAATCATTAGTGAAAAGTACATAACCTTCGTGTCCGCCTGCCGATGAAAATTTTGAAGAACATAATTCCTTGGAAAAACAAACCCCATGATGATTTCAATGGTATATACAACCCCTGGCAAAAATTATGGAATCACCAGTCTTGGAGGATGTTCATTCAGTTGTTTAAATTTGTAGAAAAAAAGCAGATCACAGACATGGCACAAAACTAAAGTCATTTCAAATGGCAACTTTCTGGCTTTAAGAAACACTTAAAGAAATCAAGAAAAAAAGATGTGGTAGTCAGTAACAGTTACTTTTTTAGACCAATCAGAAGGAAAAAATTATGGAATCACTCAATTCTGAGGAAAAAATTATGGAATCATGAAAAAAACAACAACAAAAGAATACTTCAAACACACCACTACTACTTTGTTGCACCACCTCTGGCTTTTATAACAGCTCGCAGTCTCAGAGGCATGGACTTACTGAGTGACAAACAGTACTCTTCATCAATCTGGCTCCAACTTTCTCTGATTGCTTTTGACAATTTTTTTTTACAAAAAGTTTGATTATCAAACGTCTTAAAGAAGGTAAATCATCACGCAATGTTGCAAAAGATGTTGGTTGTTCACAGTCAGCTGTGTCTAAAATCTGGACCAAGTACAAACAACATGGAAAGGTTGTTAAAGGCAAGCATACTGGTAGATCAAGGAAGACATCAAAGCGTCAAGACAGAAAACGTAAAGCAATATGTCTTGAAAACAGAAAATGCACAGCAAAACAAATGAGGAACAAATGGGAGGAAGTGCCTTTACCTGACATGCAGCCCCATATCATCAATGACTGTGGAAATGTGCATGTTTTCTTCAGGCAGTCGTCTTCATAAATCTCATTGGAACGGCACCAAACAAAAGTTCCAACATCATCACCTTGCCCAATGCAGATTCGCGATTCATCACTGAATATGACTTTCATCCAGTCATCCACAGTCCACGATTGCTTTTCCTTAGCCCATTGTAACCTTGTTTTTTCTGTTTAGGTGTTAATGATGGCTTTCGTTTAGCTTTCCTGTATGTAAATCCCATTTCCTTTAGGCAGTTTCTTACAGTTCGGTCACAGACGTTGACTCCAGTTTCCTCCCATTTGTTTTGCTGTGCATTTTCTGTTTTCAAGACATATTGCTTTAAGTTTTCTGTCTTGACGCTTTGATGTCTTCCTTGATCTACCAGTATGCTTGCCTTTAACAACCTTCCCATGTTGTTTGTACTTGGTCCAGATTTTAGACACAGCTGACTGTGAACAACCAACATCTTTTGCAACATTGCGTGATGATTTACCTCCTTTAAGAAGTTTGATAATCAAACTTTTTGTAAAAAAAATTGTCAAAAGCAATCAGAGAAAGTTGGAGCCAGATTGATGAAGAGTACTGTTTGTCACTCATTAAGTCCATGCCTCTGAGACTGCGAGCTGTTATAAAAGCCAGAGGTGGTGCAACAAAGCACTAGTGGTGTGTTGAAGTATTCTTTTGTTGTTGTTTTTTTCATGATTCCATAATTTTTTCCTCAGAATTGAGTGATTCCATATTTTTTTCCCTCTGATTGGTCTAAAAAGTAACTGTTATTGACTACCACATCTTTTTTTCTTGAAAGTTGCCATTTGAAATGACTTTAGTTTTGTGTCATGTCTGTGATCTGCTTTTTTTCTACAAATTTAAACAACTGAATGAACATCCTCCAAGACTGGTGATTCCATAATTTTTGCCAGGGGTTGTATTCATGGAATAATTACTCAACTGTGCAACTAAAGTGATTTTTTGTGTATAAAAGTGTAAAATAAGATTATTTGAACAAAAGTCTAACACGCCTAAATTTCATGTCCGGCCCGTTATGTACGTACACTTCGAGGTTTCACTGTGTCCGCCATTTTGTGTTAGCGTAATGTACAGTCACGACCTCGGCAGCATCATTCAATTCGACGAGCAATCGGCGATTTAACAACCATTGTCAAGTCTATGGTAAGATTTTTTTCATTTTTATATATATTGGAGAAGATCTTTATGCACTTTGAAAGGATTTTTTTCGTCGGGTGAGTTACAAATTTTGTGTTTATCGAGCAGTGTAACCCGTTTTGACAGCCGTTTTTTTTTTTTTACCTCTCGTAGGTTGCCGTTCGTGTCGTGTGCACACAGCAGCGAAAAAAACACGCGAAGTGGGCAAAATTATTAATCATTACTAGTCGGATTTTACTTACTTTTATCGGTCGTATTATATGTCGTTGACATTTATCCGAAACAAATAAATTGTAGCGTGTTCGTTGATAAATTGCTCCATATTTAACCCGGAAGCGATTGCCGTGTCCCTCATGGGAGGTCAAAGATCGCCTTGTAATTTTGTCTTTAGCATGATAATTCAAGAACCACTCACAACAATGGCATGGTAAGGACTGAAGGTCAATTTTTCTTTGCCATATTTTCAGAGCTTTAAGTCAAGATCTAGATTTCTCACTTGTTTTTATTTACTTTGAGAGAGTATCATAAATATGTTACTTTTCTAACAAAAGTCAAATCTATGCAGAGATAACAGCATAAAGTCGACACTGAGTTATGTGCATTACATTTAAGAAAGAGTGAACTTCGGAGGGTTGCTATGGGAAATGGAAGATGTCTCGAGCTGTGGTATGTTGGGTGTGTGTTTTGCCATGTTTGAAGTTTGTGTTTATAACATTACCAAGGTCTATCCACGAGTTTGAAATTTTACCCAAAATGTAACACTTGGGTACCCTTGATCTGAGCCATGCACATATATTTTTTTCATTTAAAACTTGTGTTGGTACTTGATTTGTATGTTTCGTAGGTACACTTTTTTTAGTGTTAAGTTGCTGTGTGATGAGTTTAGCATTCTTTTTTTAAGATGACACAGTTAGTCAGACTGTTATTGAGTAATGACCTCCTGCAACTTCCAATGGGTCGACAAGCTTGTCGTGAGTTTTTTCATAGCTCATAATTGGCTCCTGTAAAATATAGGGCTGCCTGGTCCAGATGGACTTGTGTGCACCACAGCAAGCCATTTTATGACATGGACATGTGCGGCTTATATATGTACAAAGCTGTTTTTTCCTTTAAATTTAGTGGGTGCGGATTATACACCTGAATTTACAGTATGTTTAAATGCAGCATTGGAATTTTCCATTAATTTCTTGTTTTTTCAGATTTTGCATGTATTAGAATGGCCCAAGGGATACCAAAGGACTTACTGATGAACACAGTCCTCATTAATGAATTGGTGGAAGTGGCTAAAGATGCAGCACTTGTGCAGGGTGTCCTTATGAGGGTTAAAGAATCCCCCAATTCATCAGAGGTGAGAATTTCCCTTAACTTTAAGAACTTGAAAACATACATATGTCTAGTTCTTCACCCACACATTCTTAGGATTGTTGTTTTTTTGCATTTTAAAACTGCATTTAATGTTGTTGTACAATATTATAACATTCTAAAGCATTACACTTTGTATTCTAGTTGGTGACATATGCTCCCTTCACCCTCTTCCCCACGCCTGTGCCCAAAGATGTTTTCCTCCAAGCCAAGGCAGTGCAAACTCACTACAACACGCTGGTGGATAAGATCAGCCAGGATCCTGACTTCTTACAAGAAGCTCTAGCCAGGTGTGCTGCAGTGTTGAAATACTTATTTTTGAAATACTACATATTATAGGTGAATTTTTTTTCCAAATATATAATATGATTATTAATATACAGTATCTTTTAGTACCATTGTTGTGGATGATTTCACCGCAAGGCTTTTCAAGGTCCACCAGCAGATCCTTCAGGAAGGAAGGTCACAGGTAATCAATGTACAGCATGTATACAGGTATACACTCCTGATCAAAATCTCAAGACCAGTTGAAAAATTGCTAGAATTAGTACTTTGCACATTTGGATCTTAATGAGTTTTTAAGTAGAGCTACAATATGCAAAAGCAAGAAGGGGGAGTGAGACAAAAAGCACTTACAAAAAGTAATTGATTGAAAACAACAATTAAACTCAAATAGGTTGTAAGACCATCGCTCAAAAAATAACAAAAAACCCTCCAAACCAAAACAAAAAATGTTCTCAGTAGGACTCAGTAATAAGTATCTCCACCGTTCTTGTTAATCACGTCGAAAATTCGTTTGGGCATGCTTGATTTGAGTTTTTCCAGGAGGCCAGTGGGATCATTGCTTCAAGTGGTGAAGATGGCTTCACGAAGGGCATCAACTATCTGGAACTGATGGCCATTTTTATAAACTTCCCTTGCAATCCATCCCCAAATGTTTTCTACGGGATTTAAATCAGGAAACATGCAGGATGGTCCAAAAGAGTGATGTTATTCTCCCTGAAGAAGTCCTTGGTCAAGCGAGCATTGTGAACTGCAGCATTGTCCTGTTGAAAAACCCAGCTGTTACCACACAGACGAGGGTCCTCGGTCATGAGGGATGCCCGCTGCAACATCTGCACGTAAGCAGCCTGCATTTGATGACCCTGCACCACATGAAGCTCCAGTGTTCCAATGAATGAAAAAGCACCCCAGATCATGATGGATCCTCCTCCACTGTGCCGGGTAGAAAACATCTCAGGTGGGATCTCCTTGTCATGCCAGTAACGTTGGAAGCCATCTGGACCGTCAAGGTTACATTTTTCTCATCAGAGAATAAAACTTTTTTCCACCTTTCAATGTCCCATGTTTGATGCTCCCTGGCAAAGTCTAAACGGGCAGTTTTGTGGCCTTGAAGGTCGAGGTCTTTGAATTAGTTTTTTGTTTTTTTAACCCCTTTTCCCGCAAATGCCATCTGATGGTTATTGCGCTGCAGTCGGCACCAGTAAGGGCCTTAATTTGGGTGGAAGACCGCCCTGTGTCTTGATGGACAGCAAATTGGATCCTCCAGCTCAGCGCAGGTGTGATTTTTTTTTTTTTGATCTATCACTTAATTTTTTTGTTCCATAATGATCAGGATCTTTCAAAAAATTTTGAATGAATGTCTTCCTGCGCCCAACCTCAGCAGCAATGCCACGCTGCAAGCGGCCTTGCCTTTGCAGCTCGACAATGTGACCACGTTCAAAAAGAGAAAGCTTCTTAGCTTTCGCCATCAGGAGGGCATGACAGTGTGAATGCCTGACAGGAAATGAACATTTTGAGCAGATTTTGGCTTTTATAGCCTGTGGTCTTAAACTTTTGGTGATAAACAACTCAGGTGATAAACAACGCAGGTGATAAACAACCTGTTTCAGTGTTTTTTGTTTGTTTGTTTAAATTACAAGCTCCAAATGTTTTTTGTCTCACTACCCCTTCTAACTTTTGTAGCTCTACTTAAAACCTCTTTAAGATCCAAATGTGCAAAATTCAAATTCTAGCCATTTTTCAACTGGTCTTAAGGTTCTGATCAGGAGTGTATATTTACTACCCACTGAAAAATAACTGAAACAAAAGTTAGTACCAAGAAAATTGTGTTTTGCATACACTCAAGCATGGTGGTGGTTAGGGGTGTCCCAATCCGATAATGATATCGGTCTCATATCAGCAAAAAGCGAGTATGGAATTATATCGGCCAATATATATCGCCAATGTAAGCGCTCCAATACAAGGAGTCCATTCCAGGCTCCTCTCCAGCACTTTTATCCAGCAGTGCATGCAGACCCCACGTGATCACAGCACTGCTAACAAGGTAGCAAGGAGCAGGACCAACGTCAGCTGTGTGAGCCCCTCGTCAAAGTCCAAAAAACACGTTGCAGCTGAGTGCAGGAATTTTGGGTCTTTTGGAAAAATAAATCACGTTGGGTCCCTACTTTTTATTTTGTAATCATTATGTATTTTTGGGGGTCCCTGACTGTAATTGTCCTAAATGTTCCCGCCTATACGCCGCCCCTGGTCAGTAGCACTCATCATAAATATATTTAAAAATTAACAGTTAATCCCAGTATCAGTCGATCTCACTCATGGATGATCGGTTTTGGACTCGACAGCATAAAACCCTGATCAGAGCATCCCTAAATTCTATAGTATTGCCAGTAAGAAGAAGAAGATATCTTAAGAAGATATAATACGGTGCAGACACTCCCTCAAATGAATTACTCAAATGCCCCCTCTTCACCAGTGTGTCTCTCGCTTCACAGTCGATCGTGTTGGGTCTGAATCGATCTGACTACATGCTGGACCAGAGGGAGGACGGCTCCACATCTCTGAAGCAGATTGAGATCAATACAATCTCTGCCAGTTTTGGAGGCCTTGCCTCACACACGCCTGATGTGCACCGGTATGACAATCATTAACATTCATTCATTCATTCATTCTCACTCATGAGACCTTGGCATAATTAGCTCAGTCAACATCAAAGGATTTTTGCTTTTTCTTTGTTTTTTTGGTGACACTTAAGTCATTATTTCACATGTTAAAGTAAAATCCATATGTGATACATGAACACATATTTGTTTTCCCTTTTCTGTGTGTTCTAACAAGAGAAAACGTATATTGTAGAAGGTTGTGGCAATAGGCCGAAAAGTATTGACTGCGAAACAAGAACAAGCATAGGAACAGCTACGAATAGACAACTGATGGGTGAAGTATTAGCCCACATTTCATGTTTTGTCCGTACACGACTAGATGGACTGTGTATATAGCTGTGATATCAATCACTATGTGCTCCATGTATTACAATCAATATCATGATGACTTACTTGATGGACAGTTGTCCGTCTGGTCCAGCTGATCTTCTTCCTTTGTTGTGATGCAGTGTTTTGGAACAATGTCCTCCTCGCCATATACACAAAGCCTTTCCATCGATGGCAACACTGTATGCCACTCAGTGCAGCAGAAACACTCAATTTCTGTCTGCATGGTTTGGCAAGCTCCACATTTACACCACCAAGCCATGACGGTTCTGACTCTCTCGCCCCTGGTCTGCTGTGATGTTTCACTTTCTCATCTCATCTTCTAAAACCTGTAGCTAATCCTCTGTATATTCATCCTCAAAAAGATAACGTTCTGGTTCCTCATTTGTCCAAAGGTCGTCGTCGTCAGAGTCGCCGACGGCAGCTCTCACAAAGTCTGCCATGATTACTAATAGCAGTCACACACACACGATGCTACCATTGTTGACGAAAGTAGTGTAAGTTCAGATCATTGAGCTCTGTGAAATCAATGCGCCTAGAAAAGAAGTTCCAGTAATGTTTAAAATAATCAAAATACAGCAAGACACCAAGTATTACATGTTATCATAAATGTACCTGTTAATGCATGATCACAGCATGTACAGTATATAAAACAATAAAATGTTGTTAGAGGTTTTTGTAGATGGCTTCATAGTCGAAATAGGTGCCTCCTGTGACGGGCAATGTTACAGCTGGCTCATGCTAACTCGTTTTCTCTTTTTAGAACGCAAAGAAAAGGGAAAGAAATGTGTTCATGTTTCACATCAGGATCGTGGATGATCGGCAAAAAAAAAGTGCAGTTTTCCTTTTAAAGTAGTGTGTTTTTGCATTTTATTGTAGTTAACTTTTTTACACTTGTAACAATTAATGATGTTAATAATGCAATGTTGCCGTTTATACCTAATTTGTTCACCTATATTACATAACTTAACATGACCTGTATGGTTATTAATGGTTTTATGATGGCCATAATTTGACGCTCGGACTGATTTTTTTTTTTTTTCCCCATTATTTCCCATTGGAAAATGTATCAAAATCCACACAGTATTAGACTTAAGACATGTTTTTTTTTCCTGCTACAAAGACACATCCTGAAGGTGGCTGGACGACTGGAGGAGAGCCAACGCATCTTAGACAACAAGCCTGCGGTGGGTCTGGCTGATGGTATCGCTAAGGCCTGGGAGCTCTATGGATCAGATCGGTACACACCCTTAAACCTCATTAAATGTCAGCTCATTACCAATTAACTGCTGTAATATATGAATTATTGTAGTTTGATTTAATATATATTTAAAGTACTGGTTTTTGGTCAAAAGATACACTAACATTATTTTGAATCTTAGTGCAGAATACCTCTATGTGTTGGTAGAGAATGCTTGATTGAAGCGTCTGTTTTTATTGCAGAGCAGTTGTCATGTTCTTGGTGGAGGCGATGCAGCGGAACATCCTGGATCAACGATTTATAGAGAACGAATTGTGGAAAAGGTCAATTTTGCATGAAAATACACTCCAAGCATCTTTCTTTTAATGAACATCTTTCTGCTTTCAATGCGTTTTAGGAATATTACCACCATAAGAAAGCGTTTTGAAGAGGTCTCCAAATCTGGAAAGCTTGACGACAATAAGAGATTGTTTGTGTAAGTCTCCTCTGAAAATCAGTATGAAGGGTGTCAGCGTTTTTTTTTTTAACACAAATATGTCAATACCTTGTTTTTAGTGATGGTCAGGAGGTTGCAGTGGTGTACTTCAGGAATGGATACATGCCTCAGAACTACACGTCTGAACAGGTAGTCACATGCTGTGGAACCTCAGTTTGTGAAAGTACTACATCTGAAGCAATTTTTTTCCCTACGAGGTAATGTAAATCCAATTAATCTGTTGTAGACACCCAGAAATATAAACAAAAATCATATTTTTCGATAATAATTATATTCTATTTATATTATACATGCAGAAAACAAAGGGAAATATATACAGTCCTGATCAAAATCTTAAGACCAATTAAAAAAATTGCTTGAATTTTCATTTTGCACATTTAAGTCTTAATAAGGTTTTAAGTAGAGCAACAATATGCAAAAGCAAGAAGGAGAAGTGAGACAAAAAGCATAAAAAAAGTAACTTATTGAAAATAACAAACTGAAATAGGCTGTTTATCAGCTGATCAAAAGGTTAAGACCATCGTTCAAAAAATAAAAACTCTCCAAACCAGAATAAAAAATGTTCTCAGTAGGACTCAGTAATGAGTAGCTCCACCGTTCTTGTTAATCACTTCAAAAATTAGTTTGGGCATGCTTGATGTGAGTGTTTCCAGGAGGCTAGTGGGAACATTGCTCCAAGTGGTGAAAATGGCTTCACGAAGGGCATCAACTGTCTGGACCCGATGGCCATTTTTATAAACTTCCTTTGCCATCCATCCCCAAATGTTTTTACGGGATTTAAACGAGGGGAACATGTAGGATGGTCCAAAAGAATGATGTTATTCTCCGTGAAGAAGTCTTTGGTCAAGCGAGCATTGTGAACTGCAGCGTTGTCCTGTTGAAAAACCCAGCTGTTACCACACAGACGAGGGCCCTCAGTCATGAGGGATGCCCGCTGCAACATCTGCATGTAAGCAGTCGCCGTTTGACGACCCTGCACCACCTGAAGCTCCAGTGTTCCACTGAATGAAAAAGCACCCCAGATCATGATGGACCCCCCTCCAGTGCCGGGTAGAAAACATCTCAGGTGGGATCTCCTTGTCATGCCAGTAACATTGGAAGCCATCTGGACCGCCAAGGTAAAAATGTTTCTCATCAGAGAATAAAACTTTTTTCCACCTTTCAATGTCCCATGTTTGATGCTCCCTGGCAAAGTCTAAATGGGCAGTTTTGTGGCGTTGAAGGTCGAGGTCTTTGAATTAGTTTTTTGTTTTTTTAACCCCATTTCCTGCAGATGCCATAATGCCATAATGTTCCATAATGCTCAGGATCTTTCAAAAAATGTAGAATGACTGTCTTACTGCGCCCAACCTCAGCAGCAATGGCACGCTGCGAGAGGCCTTGCTTATGCAGCTCGACAATCCGACCACTTTCAAAAAGAGAAAGCTTCTTAGCTTTAGCCATCAGGAGGGCATGACAGTGTGAATGCCTGACAGAAAATTACAATTTTGAGCAGATTTTGGCTTTTATAGCCTGTGGCCTTAAAGTTTTGATCAGGTGATAAACAACCTATTTCATTTTTTTGTTTGTTTGTTTAAATTACAAGCTCCAAATGTTTTTTGTCTCACTCTCCCTTCTAACTTTTGTAGCTCTACTTCAAACCTCTTTAAGATCCAAATGTGCAAAATGCAAATTCTAGCAATTTTTCAGCTGGTCTTAAGATTTTGATCAGGAGTATAAATAAATTACCAATGAAATGGATAAATAAACATTTACTGTAAATCCTGGTGTATAAGCCGCACCCACTAAATTTAGAGGAAAAAAACTGATTTCTTCCTTTACAAGCTGCACCAGTGTATAAGCTTATTTTGGAAACGAATGCCCTCTCGCACCTTTTATAATGCAGGACGAAGCCAAAAGCGCAGGATTTAAGGCCCAAAAAGGTCGTGTGACTCTGGTTATGTGTGGAAATGCTGCAGGCTTTATGATAAAACCAGGGTTTCTTTAAAATAAGAATACTTTGCCCCTTTACTGGATGCACAACGAAAAGGCTTGAATGACAAAAGTGATCAATATGGATTGATTCAAACAGTGTTTCATCACGGAGGTCAAGCGTTATTTCAGAGGAAAACAAATAGACTTTAAAGTGCTGCTGCTTGTGGACAAAGCCGGAGGCCACGCTGATGATTTGTCGTATGATGGTGTGGAAATTGAATTTCTGCCGCTAAACACTACATTGCTGATTCAGCCCATGGACCAAGACGTGATCCGCACTTTCAAGGCCCTCTATATGTGCAACATATATATATTCTCATGTCTAACAAAAGTGTATAAAGTGTGTGGTGAGGGGTTTTACAACCTTAAAAGATATATAAAAAATGAAAAAACATATCCTGTAAATGAAAAATATATATATAATAAACAAAAAACATATCCTGTAAACGAAAAAACATGCACCTTAAATGGAAATAAACATGTAATAAACAAAAAACATACAATATCCTGTAAATGAAAAAACATGCACTGTAAACAAAAAAAACATATATAATAAATGAAAAAAACATATCCTGTACACGAAAAAACCTATCCTGTAAACGAAAAAACGTATATAAAAAACAGAAAAAAAAATAAACTTCTACTTCAAGGATTTCACTTAACACGGGTATTTTTTGGAACAAAGCCCCAGCGTTAAACGAGGGAACATTGTACCTCAGAAATATAGAAACATGAATCGGTACTAGTTTTATATGAAAAAAACCAACATTTCGAAGTGTTCCCATAATGCATTTCGGTTGAGAAAACCATTTCATTGGAGGAGAGCGTAGACTGCATAGAAAATGGAAAGGTTTTACTCATAATAGGGCATATTCAACCACAAAAAAGTGATCATTTATTAATTAATTTGTGAAAATCGCTGTAGGGTGAGGCCGTGATGTAGCGAGGGACGACTGTAATATTAATAGGTCGTGTATACTGACAGGTTTGTCAGTATACAGGACAAATTTTTCCCTTGTAGTTTACCAGCTTCTTCTTATTCTCATTGGTAGACGTGGGAGGCTCGCCTGATGATGGAGCGCTCCTTGGCCGTGAAGTGTCCAGATATCAGCACCCACCTAGCTGGAACTAAGAAGGTCCAGCAGGTGCTCGCCAAACCCGGAGTTCTGGAACGGTTCTTCCCTGATCAGCCCCAAGCGGTGGAGCAACTCAGGGCTACTTTTGCCGGCCTCTACACTCTAGACATGGTGAGTAACCATATTTTGCAATGTTTTTTTTTCTGCCACTCAGCATTGTTGCCTGGCGATTCTTTATATGCAACATAACAAAGAAAAAAGTCTTAAACCGTGTCCACTTGTATGTAGATATTTATGTTTCTCAGGAAGCAGCATTTGCCACTGTAATTCCAACTCAGAATCACCTGTGGAAAAGGCAACATATAAAATTACGTGACCCAAGGGAAACCAGAACCCGGCGTGCAGACTTAAACGTGGAGTACTTTGTTGACATGAAATTTCCCTCAGAGAAATTTCTTCTTATCACTCACACACACCAGTGACTTGGAGAGACAGTGACCCACTGGAAAATGTTTGTCAAAGGTTGTTCGCAAGCTAGCAAATAACAGAATGAGTTATGATGCTAATATTTAATATGCTAAGATGCTAATATTTATAAAAGAAAAGGGTGATCAGTGAAACAAAGTCATCAAACAACTGCAAGCTATCAGCAAGATATATATATTTTAATGCAATCTACCATTATTTCACTAATATTGAAAACAAGATTTTGAAAGAAGTATGAATTTTTAAAATTAAATACTTGTTTTTATGAGAACATATTAGGGATGTCCGATAATATCGGCCCATGCAATGTTAGAGGAAGAGTGCAAATGTCATTGTTACATAATGATGACAAGTCCTTTCACTTCTTGTGTTAAAGGGACCAGAGGGTGACAAAACGGTTGAGATGGCTCTGGCGACACCAGACCGGTTTGTCCTGAAACCTCAGCGAGAAGGAGGAGGTACAGTCAAATGAATCTGTTGTTGTGTCAAACTATGTCCTTCATAAAATTGTACAGGCAATGTTTTTATTAACATTTTCTAAGTCCTAACTGCCGTATAATGACAATAAATTAAAATGAAATACAATGGAACCTTGGTTGGCGTCAAGTTGTTCCAGAAGGTCCGGCTCTAACGCAAATGGATGCTAACAGAATCAATTTTTCCTATAAGAAATAATGTAAATCAAAGTAATCCGTTAATGTTAACAGAGAACACATTTTTAAAGTTTTACAATTATAGTTTCACATGCAGAAAACAATTTGAAATGTATATAAATACATATAAATGGGAAATGAAAGGGGTTAATGAACATTTTGTTTACTTTTACCTTCATTGAAGACATGATTCTTGACATGACTGTTCCCAAAAACCTTCCTGTTTTGCAGTGAGTTATTTTTTTAACTCAGTAGTATTTCACACCTAAATAACCCAAAATGGAGCCAAAGAAAGTTGCAATTGCCATGATTTGATAAAGAAGGTGAAAAACACCATTGAATTCAAGAAATGACTCATGACGAAACACAAAGGTGCTGTTTTCTGTTGATCTCGCTGCCACATCGTTGCAGGGTACACCCTGGACTGATTAACAACACACGCCATATTGTAGAATGCATGCAAGCCGAGGCGCAATTGTGGCATAAATTTTCAACGTAAACTGAAAAACACGCTAACAGAGCTTTCACTGTAAAGAGAAACTCTTTGAAGATGCCAAGAATGTGCTTCTCTGGTCATTACTATGCTAGTCATTAGGCACAATGTTAAAGCAGCTACATGCTATTATGTTAGCATCTGCTTGGAAAAATTTATTTGTGTATGTAATTTATATTGAATTCATTGCTCACACTGTGCTGAGAAGCCAGATGCTTTCCAATGTTTCCAGTGTAATAGGTTGAATTTCTGGTTCTGTGGTTGTCATCACACTTTTCTTATTTGCCATCTCTGGTTCACTTCTGCTGTGGCATCACAAAAAAGCCTCAGTGTTTGGCTTCTACTACCCCCTTTTCAAGGGAACAACATTTATGGAGAAGAGATCTGCAAGGTCCTGGGCAGAGTGAAGGACAGTTCCGAGAGGATGGCCTACATTCTGATGGACAAGATCCAGCCTAGACCTATACAGAACTACCTGCTGAGAAGAAACACCCCCCTCAAAATCAGCAACTGTCTCAGTGAATTGGGCTTCTATGGAGTCTACGTGAGGTAAGCAGGCAGAAACGTCCTACAATCAAAGAAAAAGACTACAAAAATTCCTCTGTCATGTTATTTCCATGCAGGCAGGGTCAGGATATGGTGATGAATGACTGTGTGGGCCATCTGCTCAGGACCAAGAGTTCAGAACACTCAGATGGTGGCGTAAACGCAGGGGTGGCTGTGTTGGACAACCCTCTGCTTTTCTGAGAAGGTTCATCCCTAACAGTCTGGGCTTGAACAACAACAAAACACAGTGACAGTAATTGTCACTGCACTACCTCATGCAAATCCACCTTCAACAAGATTGCATTGAAACATTGTTGTCAATTTAAGCAACACCACCATAAGGCTAGTCATTCCAAAAGTGCATTTTTTTTTAACTTTCTAATGCAGAAAACATATTTTAAATGCAAATTATGAAACTGTTCTGTCATTATAATAGCATCATGATGTTCAGCATAAAAAAATAAACTGGATGGCTAGGACAGAACTTGAGAAAAGGACAAGTTTTGGGAAAATAGGACATTTGGTCACACTAACCTGTAAGTAATAAAGTATATTCCTTCAGTAGCTAATGTCAGGTTAGGTATAATTTCCAACTTAAAAAATACACATTCACCAAGTAATTTTCCAGGATATGAATAGTTTTTTGGGGGTTAAACTATATGTGTGTATATATTATATCTCTCAAAGGTTATCCCAAACAGGATTTTTTTTCTTTTAAACACTCGGGATGTGTAAAGTACCTCCCTACATATACGTAAACACATTCCAAAATGCTGTACACCGTGGGGAACTTGGGCAATTTAATTTTGAAGTTGGTGGGTTTCATCAACTTGGTGTAGAGCTGTGACATCATACGAGGAGCTGCTGCTTCGTTCTTGTGTTGCCTTGTGACATAGTTGTCCGTTCTAGCTCGATGTAATAATAATATCATTTGTATTTGTTCCCAATCCATAATATTGTTAGTGGACATACTGCATTATATGCCCAACAGGTCGGTTATTAGTGTTCATAACGGTTTACATTTTACCAACTATAGTTCCTCCATTTGAAGTGCCCTCCTCATACAAATGCAACATTCAGGAAGTATTAACATTTGCTTTAAAAAAAAGCTTTTTATGCGAGTTAGGGGTACTTTCTTGAAGGACTATTTTGGTAAATGGTCTTTCACTTGCATAGCGCTTTTCCACCTCCAAGGCACTCAAAGCGCTTTGACACTGCTGGAACATTTACCAACTGATGACGCAGCATCAGGAGCAACTGAGGGTTCAGTATCTTGCCCAAGCATACTTATACTTCGACACGATCACGGGAGGATGGCGGATCAAACCCGCAATGTTCAGTTTGAGAGACGACCGCTCTACCACCTGAGCTGTGACGCCCCCATTTTTTGACTATTTTGTCAAAAATTGTCAAATGTAAACAGTTACAGACGATACAACTGCCAATTATAACATGTTATTTCATTTAGCCATCATTTTACCATTCGAAACACAGAATGACACTGTTTTACATGCTTTAGGTGTGTTTCGCTTTTCAACAGCGCCTCAACTTGGTTTAGCCTTAGGCGTTGATGTTAAGGCTTCCATGGGGTTGGGCTAGCTGTCGGACTTCGTCAGTCAAGCTGAGAGGGGTGAAGTGGCTGGTTTTCCTTGTCAGACGTACCAGTCATAGAGGGATATTTTATGCTAGGCACAGCTGAATGCTTCAGTATTACCTTGTATCGCATCTCTCTGGCAACACTGCAAACTTCCTCAAAGCAATCACAGTTGAAGTGCACCAAACATAACAACGAGCACTTATGGCCCGTTTTTTTTTTTGTTCAGCTCTTTGCAGCTTTTTTGTCTTTCGACCACTTAAAAAGACCAACACCGTGAGCCGTGCCCTTACTGCACCCTCCTGCAAAACAAAGTCTTGGCATTCTCTCCAGAAGCGTCCAAAAATTTGCTTCAAACTCTTTAGACGTTTACAGGCGATTACACAGAAAACAGTATGCCAGGTGTCCTTGCAGGATGTCTTACTGGGATGATGTCACAGCTCAATGGGCTACAGAGCATAGGGGCTGTCTTTAAAGTATATTATTTTGAAAATTAATTTACTTAAATCTATAAAATGTATATGTATTTTATACAAAAATGTGTGCTATTTCCTCACTTTATCTGTGTTTAAGAATTTGGGATGACCTTTAACTGCCAAGCTAAGTCTGTGGCTTTCGATCAGTTTAGTTGCATTAGCTAATGTTGGGTCAGGTATTGATTCCAGCTAAAAGATACGCAATAAATAAAAATGGTATTTCACTGAAAAAATGGAAAGTATATGAATAATTTTGAGATTTACAAGATCTATACAAGTTACAAAAAAAATATATACTCTAATTACTGAACTTGCTTGATGGCTTTAGATCGCACTGGCTAACTTTAGGTTTACCTTCGCTAACTATACTGTATATCCCCAGAATTATTATTATATTATTATACAGTATGTTTCTGAATTGACATTATTGAGTTTAACTTTGTAATAGATATTTGTCCTTATTTCCATCAAAGATAGTAAGAACACACAATGTCGTTAGTGGGGCCTTTCACTGGGTGCAATAGCTTTTCAACACTACTAGGAATGATGTATCTCCAAGTGATACTCTTATGCTAGTGCATCATTCATGAATTAAGCTTGCAAACTGTGTAATGACATCGTCTTTGCTTTAAACGCGTGCCTTAAACTGAAATTGTAGCAGTGTGAAAACTGCACAAAGTTCTCCAATCATTAAAGGAAAGGCTTGTGCCTTTTAGTACACTTTAAATTGTCTTCTTCAGTTGAAGCAAGATACCAACAGCTTACTGACTTTCTCCTCTCTAACAATGTGTTTAATACTTTCCAATCAGGCTTTAGGCCCCACCACAGCACTGAGACAGCTCTGATCAAGGTGATAAATTATATCCGTCTGAACATAGATTCAGGCAAAGTCTCACTTTTACTTCTGCTGGACCTGAGCACTGCCTTTGACAGAGTAGACCATGTGATCTTATTACAGAGGTTAGAAAACTGGCTGGGAATCTCTGGTACTGTTCTAAACTGATTCAAGTCCTATCTGGAAGTACTTTGTTGGAATTGGTAACTGTGTCTCAGAGCAAATGGCTATGACATGTGGTGTTCCCCAGGGGTCAATCCTGGAACCCCTATTGTTCAATCTGTACATGCTTTCTTTTGGCCAGCTAATACGCAGCCGCAGTGTGTCCTACCACAACTATGCAGACGACACTCAGATCTACAGTATGTGTCACTGACCGCCGGTGAACATGGTCCTGCAGATTTACTTTGTCACTGTATCAGACAGATCAGTGTGTGGCTACAAAACAACTTTCTTCAGCTAAATTCAGACAAAACTGAAATCATTGGCCCACAGAAACAACGAGAAAGTGTTATCAGTCACCTTGAGACTCTCTCTCTAAAACCTAATCATCAGGTTAGAAATCTCGGGGTAATAATGGACTCAGATTTGAACTTCAACAGCCACATTAAATCAATAACGTCGTCAGCTTTTTACCACCTAAAAAACATTGCCAAAATCAAGGGAATAGTGCCTAAACCAGATTTAGAGAGACTAATCCATGCAGGCTCCAGCAGGCTAGACTACTGTAACGGCCTTCTCACCGGGCTCATTAAACGAGCTGTAAAACAGCTGCAGTACATCCAGAATGCAGCTGCTAGAGTCCTCACTAGAACCAGGAAATATGTCTATATTAGTCCAGTACTCAGGTCTCTGCACTGGTTTCCTGTCACTCGAGAATAGACTTTAAAACGTGTGTGTGCAAGTCTCTTCATGGTCTTGCGCCAAAGTACATCTTTGACATGTTAAAGCCACATAAACCATCTCGAGCTCTGAGAAGCTCAGGGAGTGGTCTCCTGCGGTTGCCCAGAGTTAAGACTAAACACGGTGGGGCTGCGTTTCAGTTTTATGCTGCCAAAATCTGGAGCAATCTTCCAGAAGATGTGCGACAATCCTCAACTTTGGCAATGTTCAAATCCAAGCTGAAAACACTTCTATTCAACTGTGCATTTTTCACATCTGAAAGTATTTTATCTGCACTCTTCATTTAAAATATTTTTGTGTGTTTTATGGAATGATTTATGGAATTTTATGTAATGATTTTAGAATGATTTTATGTTTTTATGGAATGATTTTATGAAGTGATTTTACTCTTCTGTAAAGCACTTTGAATTACCTTGTGTATGAATTGTGCTCTATAAATAAACTTGCCTTGCCTTGCCTTACTGTACATTTCTTTTAATGAAAATAAAACTGTCTTACAGACCTCTTTTTCTTTCAGCTGTGGTATTTGCCAACTGCCTTTTAAATAACTGAATACTAATGTAAAATTGTGTGCATATGTAATAGCAGAATCCTCTTTTTACCAACTCCATTTCCTGTACTTCCCTGTCAGGTGTATAGAAACGTTTTTTTGTGTGTGTTTCATGTCTGTAGATGCTTAAACTGCAAAAACAAGGTCCGTTTTTTCACTTTTACAGTTGATTTACGATTTTAAGTATTGGATTTCGGCTGCTTGGTTAAACAAAATATTAAAATTGGATGTTTACCGGTGTAATGAATATATGCATTTTTACTTTACTGTACTGAAATCTCACAAGACGCTGCACGAGATTTGGTCGGTTGGTTTTGGAACTTGCAATGAGTCTGTACAGCGCTGTGGAGGAATTTTGGCCCACTCATAATTGCAGAATTGTTGTAATTCAGCCACACTGGAGGGTTTTCCAGCCTTTTTAAGGTCATACCACAGCATCTCAATAGGATTCAGATCAGGACTTTGACTAGGCCACTCCAAAGTCTTCTTTTTTTCAGACATTTTTTGACTCCGTGGATGAGTTGTCGCTGCGCTCTTGGGGTAATTTTGGTTGGCCGACCACTCCTGGGAAGGTTCATCACTGTTTTTGACATTTGTGGATAATGACTCTCACTCTGGTTTGCTGGAGTCCCAAAGCTTTAGAAATGGAGTTATAACCTTTTCCAGACTGAGAGATCTCAATTACTTTCTCATTTGTTCCTGAATCTCTTTACATCTCGGCATGATGTCTAGCTTTTGAGGATCTTTTGGTCTACTTCACTTTGACAGGCAGGTCATATTTAAGTAATTTCTTGATTGAGAATGGGCGTGGCAATAATCAGGCCTGGGTGTGGCTGGAGAAATTGAACTCAGGTGTGATACACCACAGTTATGTTTTAACATGGGGCTGGGGCGGGGGGGCAATCACTTTTTCACACAGGGCCATAGGTTTGGATTTTTTTTCTCCCTTGATCATAAAAAGTTTCATTTAAAAACAGCATTTTGTGTTCAGTTGTGTTTTCATTGACTTATATTTTAATTTGTTTGATGACTTTGAAACTTTTAAATGTGACATGACAAGCAACTTTTTCACACCACCCTTATACATAGTCAATCACTTGGGGGGCGTTTTTGAGCATGTGCTCTGTGACAAGTGAATCAATTACCACCCCATTAATTTCAGTGAGATCTCGTGACACCCCTACTTATTAGAGTAAAGGAACCACAATCTGGATTTAACTTTGGTCTGCAGGTTATTGAACTGTCCAGCAGGTAAGAGATAAGTACACTGTAATTTCTTCTTTTTATTTATTTACAGGCACAGTGCATAATAATAAACATTTCTGTCCAAATGCCAAAAGGCTCTGTTTCGTAGTAGTCCCTAGTCCTAATCCCATTTCCTAAAAGTTAATTTATTTTAATAATAGGAACACAACGGGCCAACAATTAAACAACATTATACCAAGACACAAACACACACGTGGCTCTGGCCGTTCTGATTGTCAGTAAGCCATTTCTTTAGCTGAATCTTGAATGTATAATATGTGTTTTGACTTCTAATGGTTATGGAAGTAAGGTTCCACTCAGTAGCAGCTCAAATAGAGAAATCTGTGTGGCCAAATACACTTTTCCTAAAGGGAATAACGCAATCTCCCCTCTCAGCGCCCCTAGTTCTGCTATGAATAGCTGTTCAGATGTTGATAAACTGTTGAAGAGGAGGCGATGATAACCCATGTTTTCCCAGCTGAGTAGTTTATGCTTATGTAATATTGGACAATGGTGAGAAATGTGTGTTTTTTTACAAACTTTTATGCATTTGTGAAGTGACTGCTGGGTTTTCAGTTTCTAATTCTTCTAATCTATCAGTTACTATTTAACTGATAATGAAAACATGATTTAAAAATGTTTTAAGGGATATTTGACCTAAGGACATGTCTTAAAGTGGGGTTGTCTTGTATTTGGGTCAATACATTAATAGTTATTATTAATAGTAGCTATATAGTATATAACGTTGTAATAATTGTTTATTGTGATCTCAGTTAACATCCAAAAACCACACCATTGTTGGTTGTCTGCTATTTATTTATTTCTTAAATCAATGTATATTATACGCTTTAGGTCTACCTTCCATAACATACTCGAGCTTTTCAAGCAGTATACAGAATTTTAAAATGTAACTTATTACACTAGTTTTAATGAGTAGTAAATACTACAGTTACGGATGCTCATTTTGTTTAGTACATTTGTAATTTTATACCGTATTTAATTCATTTTTGTCATGTGTTCAGTATGTCAGTGTTAGGGAGCAAATTATAAATGAATATACTGTACGATACTGTATTTGCTCACACAATTTTGGTGTCATGTCAAAGATTGACCACTAGATGGCAGTAAAAGCAAATGTTTTCTTTTTTAACAGTCAACACAATTGCAGCTCATGCTGTGCAAACTCCCCAAGATAATTCCTGTTTCTGCTGGTGTTCCAAATTGCCACCAGCTCATTTAAAATTGTTGTACTGCAATTTTTAGGGATGTATGGTTCCATTGTTAACTTGAATTGAAATTGCAGTTAAGGACAGTAATTTAAAGCTACAGGTAAGATGCATGATTGCTCTACTAAACACACCGTTCCAAAATCAAATTTTTATCAATTTATTGTTGCATATTCACCCAGTCCCAGCTGCTCCTCTTTCCTTGCCTGTTGTTGCTGCCTGGTATCTTGTTATATACTGTATGTTTTTGTTTTTTCTCTCAATAATGCTGACTTGTGACAAATTCCACAGTGTGTGTGTGTGTGTGTGTGTGTCTGTAGGGGTCATTAACCAGAGACTAAGGTCATTGCCGGTGAAGTCTGTCAGCAGCAGATCATCTCCCACAGGAAACACACGTCAATTTGTTTTTTTCTGCTAGAGGCACAAAAGGAAGAAAAAAAGACCTGTTGTGTTTTTGTCCCCTCAAGCTGTCATGGGGTCAGTGCAAGGCTAAGCTACTCTTGTCAAATTAGCCTCAATCCACTTCTTCTACATGATAGATGACAGCGTTTCATTAAGGCTTCATCTCACCTCTCTCTTTTAATTGGCCTGTGAAAAGATGCCAGCAGTCAAAGAAGTACAAGTGGGGCAGGAATCTTACAGTGGGCCGATGATGTCAGGTCAGCGGTGCACCCATTTCGCTCCGTTATTTTTTTGTCCTCCCTTTAGCTCCAAATGCACAACTGGTGTCCAACAATTGTACTGCAATACGCCTGTTACACAAGCATCTGGTTGGCCCCTTTTAGCCACTGACCTTCCTCTCTTTTAAGTGTGACTGGGTGCTCGTCTTTCTATCTTTGTGCCACCCAATTCTAGACAACCCACCTTTATTCTGGGGACCCTTTTTTGGAACATTTTGGCTGGTCAACATAGGAAAAATGCTGGGGCAAACTCCTGTATCCCTAAAAGGCTGTGTGTGTTCTTGTCTTTCTATCTTTGTGCTGCCCAGTTCTTGACACTTCTCCTTTATTGTGGGGACCCTGTTACTTTTAGGCACATGTTGACTGGTCAACATAGTAAAAAGGCTGGGGTGAGCTCCTTTCTATCACGGCTTGTTTGAAGGTTGAACCCGGTATGAAGAGAAGACGCCAATGTAGTTCTTAATCATGTTTATTTGACTCACAAAAATCCAGCTGGCAAATCAAGTCGAAGGTCGAGGAAAAAAAGAAACTCAGAGGCCTGCAAAGGTGCCGAGCGAAGCCACGAGACAAGCTTAGCAAAAGGCTTAGAAAACTTACTGAAGCCCCATACTGAGGAAGGTGTGACACGACTCAAACTGAGGAACAAAATGGCAAATGCAAACAACAGAAGCTGAGCCTATGAGCTGTGGTGATTAACCAGAGTTACTGCAGGTGTGTCTCGTAGCTCCGCCCAGGACCAGGACCTGAGGCGTCTATAACAGAGGTCAGCAGCAGAGGTCAGCAAAATTAGGGTCGCGGGGTATGCTGGAGCCTATCCCAGCTGACTTTGGGCAAAAGGCGGGGTACACCCTGGACTGGTTGACAGCCAATCACAGGGCACAGAACGTGACACTTTCACCATATTAGATTGTGTGTGTGTGTCTCCAGTATAGTTGTTCATGTCTGTCTAGCTTTGTGCCGCCAACTCACTCTTGATACCTCAGCTTTATTGTGGAGACCCCTTTTCTTTTTGGGAACATTTTCGCTGGTCCACATCGGAAAAATGCTGAGATAAGCCCCTTAAGACTCTGTGTGTGTGTGTGTGTGTGTCACAGCGACATAGTACAGGGGAAGAGAGGCAGGATGTGAGCCATAGAAGGACGGAAGTGGGTCAGAGTCACCCTGCTCTCTTTTTTTTCCAACTTCTTCCCAAGGTAGGAAGCAAAGACGGCAGCAAGATTTAGGTGCCTGTGTGTGTGTGTGCGTGTGTGCGTGTCTAAGGAGACTGTTAAGATTATTTTGCATGACCCTCACTGTCACTTCCTTTTCATATCCACCGCATCTTCTTGGCTTCATTCTCAAATATTTTCAACTCAAATTACAGATTTGGTTCCTCTTCAAGACCCGAACGTTAAAATACGTCATGCACAGTTGTCCCTCGCTACTTCGAGATTTGAAACAAAAATATATTAAATAAATATATGAAATAAATTGCGCTGTTTCATGGTTGAATATGGCCTATTTTTAGTTTAAAAATATGCATACTTAAACCAATGTTACATATTTTTTGCCTAAATTAAGAATTTTCAAGCATAACAATGGCTAAATGAACAAAAATACAAACATAAGGCATTCAAAAGACTCATTCAAAGGCGTTGAAGATATGTAGTATTCTACACTGGTCACTAGGTGTCAGTAATGTTACTGTAATGGTTTGAACCGTTTGAATTATCTCAATCCCCAATAAAAATCCCTCATAAAAATCTGGGCTACCATTGCAGCTACAATCCACAGCAAGAAACTCATCTCTGAACCCCGGCATCACTTCTTGTGTTCCTGTGTTCCCTTGGGAACACATTTATAGCAAGACACACAAGTTTTATTTATGTCTTAAATGACTTATTTACTCCTATTATGTCTACTATATTGGGCAATAGAAGTGTAAAGGTGACTACAGGGGTTTTATTTCATGTCTGGAGGGCTCTCATAATGTTAAAAACCACATTTACAATATCATTAACAGGTTTTCTATGTTCTAACTATGAAAATATTCCATTCATAAATAATAATACATCACAGAAATTCACTTATCACGGTCAGGTCTGGAACCAATTAACTGCAATATACGAGGGATTACTGGAATTGACTTTCACTAAGCCACTTGCACAATGGCCAATCAAAGAGCAGCACAAAACAGCTCCCGTCCATTCAATCCATTGCCACACCCCATGGAGTGTCCTCATATTTTCATATGACTTTACGTATTTCCATCTATATTCTATGCATATTCTATTCATTCTAGGGTCGCGGGGGTATGCTGGAGCCTATCCCAGCTGACTTCATGCGACAGGCGGGGTACACCCTGGACTGGTCGCCAGCCAATGGCAGGGCACATATAGACAAACAACCATTCACACTCACATTCATACCTATGGACAATTTAGAGTCACCAATTAACCTAACATGCATGTTTTTGGAATGTGGGAGGAAACCGGAGTACCCGGAGAAAACATGCAAACTCCACAGAGATGCCCAAGCAGAGATTTGAACGGAGGTCCTCCTGATCTCCTGTCTGTGTGGCCAACATATTAACGAATCGGCCACCGTGCGGCCTGACTTTATGTATTTGTTTCAGTTAAATCTGCACACAAAAGGGTGAACATTTGTCAAAACATGCACCACTGACCAATAAACCAAATGCTAGCGGTGTTATTAAACCCCCAAAGTTTGACCACATTAGCATTTCTCACACAGCTCTACAAATTACCCAGTGTAACTTTAACGTGTTTAACCAAATCGCCGGAAAATTGGGTGCACACATTTAGGGCACTGACAAGCACGTGTGTAAAATCTGACCAAGAGTGGTTCGAAAACTTGGATGCTACAGTTAACAATGGGTGAAACCAATAAGTCCAAACTTATTCACTTTGAGCAAAATTTCATCCACACTGGGTGAAAGTCAATTTCATCTGGATTTGATCCAAATGTAGTTATTTGTACAGTATATGAGCTAATTTACTCATTTATTTGCTTTACGTAAAAAAATTCAACAAATTTCCCTTAGACATCTTGTGTTTGTTTCTAATTAGCTTAAAGTGCAATGCACAAAAAAAGATGGCATACGCAGTACATACAGTGCTGCAGGCTAACATTTCCAAGGTCATCACATGCAAATGAATGCAAACAGGACTAACATGAGCTTCCTGAAGACAGCATCTAAATGTACTGATCAAATGAATGATTAAAGTTGACTTCAGTGCAAATTATTACGTTGTATAACATTTGATTTACACGCTACTGTTGTCAGCAGTCACCTCCAACACTGTGCTGACCTTTTCAACGCATTGGAAATCCCTTGACTACTACGTACATTCCAGTGATAACACACACACCGAACGAATAAAGGTCACATCCTGTTTTTGAACCCATCTGAGTTCACCACGACTATAAA
Source organism: Dunckerocampus dactyliophorus (assembly GCF_027744805.1). Classification (NCBI taxonomy): domain Eukaryota; kingdom Metazoa; phylum Chordata; class Actinopteri; order Syngnathiformes; family Syngnathidae; genus Dunckerocampus; species Dunckerocampus dactyliophorus. The sequence continues at coordinate 23,069,950 of NC_072819.1, read as the reverse complement.
CTGCAGACTACATCATTCCTCTTCTATTAATGACCTACTACCAAACAACCCCAATGGAAAAATCCAGGGAGAACAGTCAGGCAAGGTCAGAAACTCCTGACATGCGCTTACTACTCATTAGTAGTGAAGCATGAGCTCTTAATAGCATGTATGTGGAATTTCATGATTTTCCTGCTGGAGGCTGTTCACAGATTAGTCTTATAAAGATCCCTGGGGATGTTTATCATATTATGACTTCAAAGAATTACAGGTGAAAGCTGCAGCAAATGCCTCAGTAATTGCATGTGCATGCTAAGAAGTGTTGTAAACAAGCCAGAGTCAATTGAGGACTGGAATGATAGCAAGTCCGCTAATGGTTGTGACGAGTACAGAGTATTCTTAAAAAGTCCCCTTTCCATTGCTTGGTAGCTTCTCGGCTTGAGCTACTCGTTCATCAACAACTGAAATTTCAGGTACTGTAAATGCAATATTGCACACCAACAGATTCTTTAGCCACATCGCTTTTTGCTAGGCAGATTTCATATTTTTTCCATATCAGCCCCGTTGGTCAATGAAAAAAGACACTTGTCGCTCACGCCTACTTGGCTGTTTGACGCCTTTATCAATTGTCTTTAAGGTTGTAAGAAAGTTACAGTAAATTTTACTGTTTTTGTGTTCTGTTATTAACTGTGGTTAACTTCTTTTTATGCTTCTAATAATGCTAAAATGATGCGCAGCCGCAACTTGAATCACCTTAGTACGCCTTCGTCATTCGTTGTTTAAGTTATGACTCTGTGTTTCATTATTTTTGCATACTGTTGTTATGATTGTTTAGGTTCTTTTTACGAGTTTCACTCAAAATTGTGCACACTATACCCCATAATAGGTGATTTTTACAAATTTACTAAAAATAAAGACCTAACAAATAGAGATGCTCGACATTGGCTTTCTGATAGATATCCAATATACTGATATTATCCAGCACTTCATTACCGATACCGATATCAACCTATACCAGTAATGGCAACAGCTCTTCCCTCAAACTAATGTCAGGTCACAGATTGTGTAATGAATGAACACATTATGCTTCTTTTACTGTGATGCCACTGGGTGCATTTCACAAATGAACACTTTGCAAAATAAGACAAGTACTGCAATACGCAATACAAGATATGGAAAAAGTACTATATTTATTTTAAACATCTTGTCTCAACAAAATATTCAAGGGAACATACTAGACAAGAAGTATTACAGGAAGTCTTACTCGCCCCTTGCAGCGATTTACAGTCAATATGCAAATTGCATATTTTCAATCTGAAGGCAAAACTTGGAAAGAATTCCAGACCGCAGACATACTGAGCTAGCAAGCTTGCTGCTGTTTGCAAGCATGACATCATCACTTGCGCAAGATAAAAAAAAACGAAACCAATGAATTGATATCTCATTTTTATGCCAATATCAGTCAACTAATATCGGATATCTATATTAAGGAATCATATGTACATAAGTATTTACAGTCTTTGCCATGAAGCTGAAAATTGAGCTCATGTTGAGCTTGTCATCATGTTTAGAGGAAACCAGCCACCGCTCATCACCTGGCCATTTGCATCCCTACAGTAAAGCATGGTGGTGGCACCATCATGCCGTAGGGATGTTTTTCAGCATCACGAACTGGGAGGCTAATCAGGAAAGAGGGAAAGAATAATGCAGCAATGTACACAGACATCCTTTTTGGAAACAGGCTCCAGACCAATCTCGACCTCAGACTGGGGCGACGGTTCATCTTTCACCAGATCAAAAATTCTTAAGCACACAGTGACGATATCAAGTCACAACCCAGCCAGAGCCCAGACTTGAATCCCATTTTCATACCTCTGGAGAGATGGCAGGTGAAAATGGCAGGTGCATCAATGTTTCCCAGCCAACGTGATGGAGATTGAGAGACGCTGCAAAGATGAATGGGCAAAACTGGCCAAAGATACAGTTGGTGTGTCAAGCTTGTGGTATCATACTGAAAAAGACTGGAGGCTTTCATTGCTGCCAAAGGTGCACCAACAAAGTGTTGAGCTGAATGTTGATAATGACATGTGACTTTCCTTTGCATTACACCTTCGTCAGTCATTGTCAAGGTTACGATCGGTCAGTGCTTTATTGTTTCTGCATGACAGCCGTCCCTCGTTTATCACGGTTAACCTGTTCCAGACTCGATAAGTAAATTTCCGCGAACGAGGATTCAGTATTAATAAATGGAGCAATAAATGGCCTAGTGGTTAGCATGTTGGCCACACAGTCAGGAGATCCACAGGATCCGGATACTAAATTGTCCACTGGTATGCATGTGAATTTGAATGTGAATGATTGTTTGTCTATATGTGCCCTGTGATTGGCTGGCGACCAGACCAAAGTCAGCTGGGATACGGCATACGGACAAGCGGCATAGAAAAGGGGTGGAAGCTAGAGCATAAAAAACATGCCATGTCTGACTACATTCAGTGTGAAGGTAGTGAGGTAATGTAATATCATGTCTCATCATTGTGTCATTACTGACGCCTAGTGACCAGAATACTACATATAACTTGAATTTCAATATGTTTTGTCTAATACTAGGCCATAGTCAACCACAAAACAGCGATCATCAATTAATTCATTAATTTTAGAAAAAAACGCGAGAGTGAGGAAGTGATGTTGAAACTGCGATGTAGAAAAGGACAATACACTGGGCACATCTGCGACATGACTTCCCTGTCATTAGGTTTTAGTGTGACCCCTGTTTATTGATGAGACTGAGGTGGAGAGGGTGAAAACCTTCAAGTTCCTTGGCACACACATCAGCGAGGACCTCACCTGGTCTCACAACACCCAACAAATCATCAAGAAGTCCCAAAGGAGACTGTACTTCCTGAGAAGACTGAGGAAATTTGGCATGTCCACCACAATCCTGAGTTGCTTCTACAGATGCACTATCGAAAGTGTCCTTACCGCCTCCATCACTGTTTGGTACGGTAACTGTACAACACGTGATAGGAAGGCACTCCAGCGGGTGATCAAGACCTCACAGAACATTGTTGGGGCAGCCCTCCCCTCACTGCAAGACATTTATAAAACTAGAGTCCTACGCAGAACACACAACCTCATCAAGGACAGCACACATCCACAACACTCATTATTCACACTCCTACCATCAGGCAGACGCTACAGGAGTTTGAAGTCCAGGACCACAAGGCTGGCAAACAGCTTTTACCCACAGGCCATCAGGCTTCTCAACGAAGCACTCACACACGCTGCATGCAACACACGCACACACTCATAGCACTTTATTTATTTATTTATTTATTTGTATTATTTATTTGTATTAATGTCTCTTCTGTTGTTGTTGCTTAATTTATTGGTATTTATGTTTATGTTTCTTATTTTCTTAATCTTTCTTTTGTTTTCTTTCTTTTCTTGGGAGAATGAACAGAATAAGAATTTCATTGCATAGCATAACTGCTGTTTTACTGTGCATATGACAATGAAACTCTTGAATCTTGAATCTTGAATCTTGAATCTTGAATCTAGTGGTGATTAGTCTTGGATGTATCAAAGTTAAGCAACAAAATTGATTTTGATTATTTTATGTCGTGCCATATACAGTAATCACTCATTTATCGCGGTTAATTGGTCCAGCACCGTGATAAGTGAATTTCAGCAAAGTCCGATTCAATATTAATAAACTGAATATTTTTGTAGTTGGAGCACAGAAAACCTGTTTATTACGGAGCCCCAGAGGGGACATGGAGAAAAAATAAATAAACAAGACAAACTTTTGCGAGATAATGCAAAACTTTTGCGTCCGCAAAACTGTTTAAGAAACTGCATTAAAGTTAGAAACATATTCACATATTCAAACTTCCAGGATCAATAACTCCCAAGTGAATGGTTCTAACACAGCAAACCATACCTCTTTCCAACCGTGGCAACACAGACAAACAGCTACAACACAGTTTTTATCAAAACAAGCCGTCTTCTGTGCAGTCTGACTTATATTGATCTGTATGAGAAGCCGGCAGCGAGACCAGAGTGCAGGGACCGTCTACAAATGTCTTCCTCTTCTTCTGTATTATGGTGGTCGGCATCAATGTTGACAACTCCTCAGTAAGAAAAGTAAATAAAAACACCTTGACTATGTTTAGATTTACAAAAATATATACAAAGCAACAAGTTTGTGAAAATTGACTTTTACATAATTTAGGGCAATTTTTACTGGGTTGTTAATAAATTCACTTCTGTAATGTGTCGGACCGGCAATTAGTTGGGAAGATGTGCTTTTAAATCATTTTTGGGAATTTTATTATGACTATTGTTTCATAAATTCACTTCTGTAACATACTGTACTTTCAATAGAATCACTTCTGTCAAGAGAAGAACCACAAAATTCACCTCACAAATCAAGCCAAGTGAAGCAATTGAACGGACATGTTACAGAATTGCATTTATTAAACAATAAAAATTCCCCAAAATTATTTAAAAGCACATTTTCCCAAAGTCTTTGCTGTAGTATGAACAGGAGAAGGCCTTTGATGTGTGAGGTGTGTTTTGTGGTCCTACACATTACAGAAGTGAATTTTTTAACAACCTAATGAAAATTGCCCTAAATTATGTAAAAGTCCATTTTCACAAACTTTTGCTTCGTATATATATTTGTAGCCAATGACGTCATTTATGGTTTGAATATCTGAATATTTGTATTGTATTGTATTGTATTTGTACTTTATTTATCCCACAGCGGGGAAATTCACTTGTTACAGCAGCAAGCAAGATACGCAAGTAAAGAATGCATAGTGACTACAACATGGTTCAGTTGGTGCAGGTGTTGTAGAGCCTGACAGCGGTCGGTATGAAGGACCTGCGGAACCTCTCCTTCTTACACCGTGGGTGTAACAGTCTGCTGCTGAAGGAGCTGCTCAGGGAAACAACAGTGTCATGTAGGGGGTGAGAGGTGTTGTCCATGATGGATGTCAGCTTAGCCAACATCCTTCTCTCCCCCACTTCCTCCACGGAGTCCAGAGGACCGTCCAGGACAGAGCTCGCTCTCCTGATCAGCCTATTGATCCTGCTCCTGTCCCTGTCCGTGCTGCCCTCTCTCCAGCAGCCCACAGCATAGAAGATGGCTGAGGCCACCACGGAGTCATAAAAGTCCGTAAGAGAGTCCTGCACACACCAAAGGACCTCAGTCTCCTCAGCAGGTGGAGGCGACTCTGGCCCTTCTTGTAGAGGGCGTGGGTGTTGACGGACCAGTCCAGCTTGTTGTTAAGGTGAACACCCGGGAATTTGTAGCTGTCTACCAACTCTATGTCCGCTCCCTGGATGTTCACCGGTGTAAAGTGAGATGTTTTCCTCTGGAAGTTAATGATCATCTCCTTTGTCTTGCTGGTGTTGAGTTGTAGCTGGTTAAGCTCACTCCAGCTGACAAAGTCCCTGATGACCGTCCTGTATTCCAGATCATTCCCCTCTGAAACACAACCAACAATGGCTGTGTCGTCGGAGAACTTCTGGATGTGACACTGAGTGGAGTTGTGTGAAGTCTGAGGTGAAGAGGGTGAAGAGGGTGAAGAGGAAAGGGGAGAGCACCGTACCCTGAGGGGCACCTGTGCTGCAGAGTACCATGTCAGACACACAGTCACGGAGCCTCACATACTGTCGTCTGTTGGTGAGGTAGTCTATAACCCATGCAGTCAGGTGTTGGTCTACTCCCACACTCTCCATCTTCACTCTGAGTAGTGACGACTGGATGGTGTTGAAGGCACTGAAGAAGTAAAAAAACATGACCCTCACAGCGCTCCCGCTGTCCTCCAGGTGTAGCAGTGATCTGTGCAGCAGGTAGATCACTGCGTCGTCCACTCCGATCCCAGGCCGGTAAGCAAACTGCAGGGGGTCCAGCTGAGTGCCCACCAGGGGTCGCAGGTGCTTCAGGATAATCCTCTCCATGGTCTTCATCAGGTGAGAGGTCAAGGCAACAGGCCTGAAGTGGTTAGGCTCCTTGGGACGCGGTGTCTTTGGTATCGGGACCACACAGGAGGTCTTTCACAGGGCCGGGACTTTCTCCAGGCTCAGGCTGAGATTGAACAAGTGGCTGAGAACTCCACAGAGCTGGTCAGCACAGTCCTTGAGGATTCTAGGGCTGATGCCGTCCGGTCCTTCCTTGCCTTGATCTTCTTCAGCTGACTTCTCACCTGATCATCAGTTATGGAGAGGGGGGTAGAGGATGGCTGGGATGGGGATGTGGGAGTGAAGAGTGGTGAGTGGTGAGTCCCATATGTCATATGTTTCTAACTTTACCGCAGTCTCTTAAATAGTTTTGCGTTATCTCGCAAAAGAGTTTTGCAAGGGAACGCAAAACTGTTTTGCGAGATCTCGCAAAAGTTTTTTTTTTTTTTTTTACCCGACATATTTTTTTTCTCCATGTTTCTCCATTATTTTTGATTACATCACATTGCGCAGGCTATGTTATCACTGCGGCGATAAAAGACAGCCGCTGCCATCATATCAAGCTACTGAGCTAACTAATAATAATTGATGAATTTTGTGTTATTTGTCAGAAATGTATTTGTGTATATATTGATGTTCTGGCAATACTTTCTGTTTCTGTAAGTTTGAACGGTGATGTAAACTATTTTTTGACTGTGCAATTTTACAATCGAGATATCAGACAGTGGTTTTCCTGGTGTTGAGCCATCATTCATATTAACAGACATGAACAGATCGTTTACAGAGGATATTACCACACCCTTGGTTGTATTGCTATAAAAACACGTTTACTGCACCTGCATGACTTTCAAGTTGCAAAGTTAATCATAAGTCATCTCCTTTATTACTTCCTATAGTGACAAGGTGCCACAACACTGTTTAACATTATCTCCAAACACACACACATCCTGTCAGCACTAGCTAGCAGAAGCTGCAGTGTTGCCACATCACAGTTCTTTATCGGTCTTTCAGGAATGGGGAAGTGTTTGAGGCAGCATCTTTACGGTAAGCCAGTGGGGGGAGGTGCTAATGGGAAAGTGTGTGGGTGGGTGGGCGTGATGGTGGTGTAGGGTATGACAAATATTTGCTAAGGCAGAAAGGAAGCGGGGATTAGAAAGAGAGGCAAAGTGCAAAGGTAGAGTGCTTTAATCGCATTCATCACCAGTAATCACACATTTGTCGGGTGACGGCAAGCGTGCTCCAAGGCTAACGATTTACTGCAAAGGCAGGAAATGTGTTCTTATTCCACAAGGCCATCGTTGCACAATTCAGTTGTGTTTTTATGTGGTGCATGACGTAGGAAACCACACTTGGTCAGGGTCTTTATTATATAAAACAATTAGTTGTAAAACCTAACATTGACAAATGGAAGACTGCAGACAACAGATTTGCTCTGATTCTGTGTCCTGGTTACTTGTTGCTAGGCAGACTTTAACGGGCTCAATCATAACTGCCCCACAGACCAATGAAAAAGAATGGTCACATGTCGACCACACTCACCAGGATGTTCGAACAACAAACTAAAGTGCTTACAGGAACAGAAACAGGAAGTCAGACAGATACGCACTGAGGAAACAACTCAAAAACAACACTATAAGCACTATGAGACATTATCAAGACAGTGTTTTTTGTTTCTGTGCACTAAGATTTACAGTTACTTCTTTTTACACGACAAAACAATTAAGAATATCACAAATTGGTCATGTAATGGTTTAATTTATTTTAAACAGGCATACAAGTTTCATAGGAAACTATTCCAAATGTACTCTTTGCCAGTTTCAAATACTTGGGAAAAAGATAAGGTAGCATAGCAGTGTGATAAAATAGGAGTCAAGGTTGTGGTCACTGTAAAGAAATGATATAACAGTCATGATAAATAATAAGAAATATATAATAGTGACAACTAATGAAAGGGTTCATAGTTGAGAGAAGCATAGTTGGATAATGAGTGAGTAAAGAGCACAATGTACTCGCAAAAAAAAAGAATAAAATAAAAATATTAAGGACAATGAGTTGCGTTTGAAGTGAATCACTGTGGCCTTATGCCTTTGTCATTTGCTGTTTTATTACTTTTATGTTTTATAATGTTACATTTCTTGTAAGAATGTTATAAATAGGATGTGAGGCACATCCGTGATGTGACTTCCCCATTCCCTTGCGTTGGTTGGTTAAGCGAACACTTGCAATATGGCTAAAAATTTCTGTTGTGCCTCATTTAAGTTACACGTAAGTGGTTTATCGTTTTTGCGTTCTACTCGTAACAGCGATTAGCTTTATTTTATACCAGTAAGAATTTTATAAATTAGATGCGAGACACATCTGTTTCCGGTTCAGTTTCTTATTACTCCTTTTGTATTTGTCTTAAAAGTTAGAATTGGGTGTTTTGATGTTTTTTTTTGTTGTTTTTACGTTTTAATATTAACAGGGTTTAAGTTATTTTAACACTTGTAAGAACTTTAGTGAAAACCTTGCGTGTACAGCTACCGTATTTTCCCCACGATAAGTTGCCCTTTTTTTCCAGAGTTTGGCTGGTCCTGCAACTTCAGAAATATCATTGGACAGCGGGCTATAGTCGACGTCCCAGGTCAGCATGGGTGCAATGTAACCCTCTGTGCTGCAATAAGCAATCTTGGAGTAATTCATTCATGCTGTTTTGGGTGCATACAACACCCATCATTTGTTAACGTTCCTAGATGGACTTTGTGAAGGCCTACTGACATGGGTGCAGCAGGGTGTCTGGCAAGAAGACACGGTGTTTGTTGTTGTCTGGGGTAATGTTAATTTTCATAGAGGCCTGATTCGAGAATGGTTCGATATGAACCCTTAAGTTATTGTGCTTTTTCTGCCACCATATTCTCCTTTTCTGGATCCTATAGAAGAATTCTTCTCTCCATGCAGGTGGAAGGTTTGTGAGTGACAGCTATACATTCGGGAAAATCTCTTGCAATCAATAGTCTTGGCATGTGATGATATTTGTGTTGATGCATGTCAGGACTGGATCAGACAAACTAGGTCTTTCTATCCTCATTGCCTGGCCAGAGAACGCATAACTTGTGATGTAATGAGGCCCTGTGGCCTGACCAGGCTGAAATAATTGATGCAGATGTGGTGTAGATATTTGCATACATACTATGTACAATACAGTGCTGTATTTTTTTGTATAGCATTATTTTTTATTTTGTAATGTGCAGTCAGGCACTGCAATGGCCCCCTCTGGTTCATTTATAGGATGCATTTATGTTGTCATTTTTGAGGACTATCATTTTTTATACTTCATGTCAAAAAACAGTGAGAAAAGGTGTTTTGTATTTAGCAGTGCAGTGTCCTACTTTGCTTTATGTGTGCTAATTTTGAAAACAAGGTTCAAATTTTGACAATAAAGTGCGCCTTTGACACAAGTGCGCAGCACTCGCGAATGATGTCCTAATAAAGAAAATACGGCGCAGTGTTTTGGGAAATGTATGCTATTTTTCAGGAACAGAGAAAAAAATGTAAGTCTAAAAAATGTATTGCTAAGAAGTAAACACTGTGTGTCATTTGTTGAATTGGGTTGGGCAGTGCCATCTCTAAAATGCACAGTGACTGCACAGTGAAAATGTTCAATGTGGAGGTGAAGCATGCATAAAGAGCACAAGAAGAGAATAACAACCATGTGACTCACAGGGCAATGACACACACATGCTTATTGACAGTGTGACAATCCATGTGTGTGTTCTAACAGCACCAAAATACTCTCCCCAGCCTTCACTCAGCACTGTCAGTCTTATCCTTCACTCTTTTAACAGCGAGGGGAGGAAACAGTGACCTTTCCCCTTAAAGTACACGGCAGCCGCCAGGACCGTGTGTCAGGCGCTGTGGAGTCAGCCAACTGGAATGTCGCGTTACCCTGGTCGGCATCTCCCTGAAGCCATGGATGAGTTCTCACCAGTTTTTCTTATCTGTTTTTTCTCTCCTCAATCCCACCAAGTGATGACATCCCTGTTTATTCTCAGTCATATGTGCATGTTTTACGGTGGCTTTCTTTTTTGTGGGAGAGATAAAACAGCAAGAAGCCCCTCAGGGTAGCATCACTGTTGACTCTCCACTTTGAGACATCACGATGCTGCGATCATGTGGTCTGGTCGCAGTAACCTTTGACATAAATATTTGAGGTGAAACTCAATAGTCCCACCCAGATTCTTCCAAGTGGACGCGTAACCCGAAACAGGTCAACCTGGTTGACCTGGTTGCGAGCCTGTTCGTCGACCTTGTTGTTCTCCTTTTGCCGGAAGGGCAGGTACCAAACATCAACAGAAACTGTCAACTGTTACGCTGACTTGTCATCATAGAGGGAACGGAGGAAATTTCCCTATTAATGCTTCTGTATATACAGTTAAGCTCAGAATGACTCATGCGTGTTTGACTTAAACTGACTTCTTTGTATTGGTTACATTGGGATCTTCTTGCAGGAAATGACTCAAGAAAGACTATAAGACTATTTTTTTTGACATTTTCAAATGTCTACGCCTAAGATAAATATAATTTCACATTTACCTACAGAAGAACAATGTAATACATGTAATACGACAAAGGCTACACTGTTCAGGCTACGCTGAAAAGGAAAAACGTAAAAAACAAACCAAAAATATGCCCCAACAGTAATACGATTAAAGAAGAAAAAAAACTCATAATATTACAAGAATAACAGTATTTTTATGAATAAAAAATATGCTATGAGGAAAAAAGTATTATTTATGAAAGTTTTATTTATGAAAAAACTTAAATATCCTGTAGAAATAGAGTTAAAAGGTATGACTTGTCCTGTAAATGTATTACTTTATTCTTAGTTTATTTTTTTCATCTTTTCACGGTTACTCCTTTTATATCATAAAGACTGTCTACACATTTTGCTTTGAATCTTCTTACAGGAAATGATACACGAAAGCGGCAAAAGAATGGACAAAGGTTTTTTGGGGATTTTTTCACATGTCTTCCCCTAAATGAAATGAATTTAGAAATTTTTAATTACCCTAGAACAGGGGTACCCATTACATCAAGCTCGCAAAGTTAGTGTGGGTCGATTGCAAGTGTCACACACATAAACCTCACTTTGTCGATGTCATATGTCTGTCGACTCATGTTAAGCTCCCCTCCTGATTTGCTGTTGCTCCTCCGCAGCAAAGATTAAGTGGTGAACAGAGGGTGTTTCAAGTGGGACACCGAAATGCAATTTACATTTTTATTATTCAGATTATGGTTAAACTAACTCAGTGGTAAAATGCGTATATCAAAAACTAGGGGTGTCACGGGTCACTCAGTCCACAAGACGAGACTGTACACGAGATTGGGTCTATGAGGTCGAGGGGAGATTTTAACTTTACTTAGTACAATGAGAAAATATAGGAAATATGTCACGTTTCGCAGGACAGGGGTGAGTGCTTCCTGTCCTGCGCTCTTATTTTGGCAAGGGGTACTTCCTGTTGGGTGGAAGAGGCAGCCACTTTACGGCTGGTGGCAGCTGTAGCCAATTACAATTAGCGGCTGTTAAAAGGCCAGCGTCGCCAGGCGTACGGCGCTGGTTCATTGCACCTACCGTGACTGTCATTGTTACCCGTATTCCTTGTTTCCAAGACAGTGCTGTAACCTGAGATATTTACTCACCTGGATTTTGTATCTGTTATCGCAGAGCCTTTTTCCTCTGTCGCCTTTTGTTTACCCCTGTTATACATCAATAAAAGACCTTTATTTTGGCACGCCATCTCCTTGTCTCTGCATACCGGGGGTCAACATTCCGACAACACAACCCGAACGTGACAAAATATCTAATATAAAAATAATCTACTAATTTCATTTCTACTATGTTACACTATTCTGCACTCTGTCTATGCTAGCGGACCCACCTCCACCCACCGAGACAGAGAGACTGTATGATTGACAAAAGGGCTCACTCCATTCATGCCGTTGTTCTATGGGACAAACTCGCAAACCAATGCACAGAGTGAATCTTCTTCCTGCCTGTTTGGACGCGGGAGATGAGTAAAACAGACCTGCATACAGATGGAAATATATTGAGGCCGGCAAAATTACGCTAGCTGTTAGCCATTCAGTGAAGCACAAATAAGCTGCACTCTCTGAAGGTCTTGACGTTGTTGCCAGCTCCTCGATCTTGCTCGATAGTGAATTCACGTTTCCCATGATAATAGAAGGTCCCGAAGGCTTCAAGCTCCACTTCCTTGCGAGCCGCTTGACTTTTAGCCATCTTAGCCCCGGTACTGCCGCCTTGATATCAATGGGTAGCCAGGGAATCACGCCGATGCCGGACGTCGCACGTCATGGCTGTGCTTGAATAAACAAACAGAGCTGTTTGAAAGGCAGCCACTCGTGCGGCGCTGTTCATTCCATGACATGCATACAAACATAGATTGATTCATAGATAGATAGATACTTTATTACTCTCCAAGAGAAATTCACATTTCCAGCAGCTCTGCAAAAATGTCATAATGAACTTATTCACAAAATAAAACAACCAAGGCAAGACTTGAGAGATATGAAAAATAAGAAAATAAAATAAGAATAAAAAAATAAATAAATACAGAAGAGATCACAATTTGTAGTGCAATATACATAAAAAATAATAATAATATATAACAATAATAATAATAATAATACAGAATAACGTAATAAGTCCAGTCCTGTCCAGTCCAGTCCTTTCTGTCATGTGCTGAGGTGTTGCTTGTCTGCCACCTGTTGCAGTGCACGGCTGGTCCGGCAGGGGCGGAGCTGTCTGTGCACACCTGTCGCCAATTATCTCCACTGGCTTTTTAAGTATCCTAACGTCAGCCTTAGCCAGACCTGCCAGAACAATCTGGCCATAAAATTGATCCCGTGGAGGCGCAGCATTTCCGTTCATCTCTTTCTCACCAGGGACAGTTCGTGGGTAGTCACGAGAAGTCCCTGCGTGATATTATGAAAGCCATTGCTGCCTTAACTGCCAACGTAGGTGCGTTGGAGCAACGATTAGAGAGGGCACATATTTGCTGCCAGAGCGGGCAGCTCCGTCTAGCAGTAGTCTTGCCTCAAGCACTTCCATGGACTGTTCCCGTCTCGCATCGTGAGCCTAAGATTCCTCACCCCCCTCGTTTTTCAGGGGAAGCAGGTTCCAGTGAACAATTTTTGCACCAGCGTTCGCTAGTTTTTTATCAGCAGCAGCGTGGCAGGGAGGCAGGGAGCCACCATCAAGCAGAAGCGATGGTCAGTAGCGGCATTTTCAGTGGACTTCCGAGTTTGGGCAGCCAAAAGGGGCTATAACGAGGTTGCGCTACGCGGCATATTTCGCAAAGCAATACATGTTAAAAGGATGAACTGGCAGTTAAAGACGATACCACTCCCTTGGACAGCCTTATTGATCTAGCTATCAGACTCGACAATCGTTTAAGGGAGCGAGAACGAGAGCGCCCCGAGGAGGAGAAGATCATCACTGTGACCGATATCAGCACCCGCGATGGACACGGACGACGCCACCTCGAACTCGGCAGCGTCTTCAGAGATCTCCATGCAGCTTGGGGGACGACGCCTATTGTCGGCGGAGAGGTCTCGCTGGCGTAGACTCCATCTGTGTCTGTACTGAGGGGGCCCGGCTCATCAGATATCAAGGTGTCCGGCCAGACCAGCGCGACGTCGGCTGTCACATCCTGATACCAGCAAGGAGGCTTCGCTGGTATCAAATAAGGATCGTCTACCTCACGGGGAACGATCACTCGCCGCCTCCTGTGAGTTTTCTAAGGAAGAGACTACAGCAGGCGAGGACAATTGGACTAAACACAGACTGCATGTTGCAGGAACTATTTCCTTCATAGTATTCAGGTCTCAGCCTTGATAGACTCTGGGACTGATGACAGTTTCTTGGACTCTGAGTTTGTAGTAAAACATGGGTTAGCTAAGATTAAGCTCTCAGAGCCTAAGGAGGTTCACTCCTTAGATGGACGCCTCTTGGTGGCGGCCACGCACCAGACGGACTTTTTGTCACTTCGCTTACCACGCAATCATCACGAGTCCATTCGTTTTTCTATTGCAGCACCGGTTTTGCTAGGTTTCACATGGTTTAAGCTCCATAACCCCTCCGTCGATTGGAGTAGGGCCCAGATTACCAGTTGGAGCACTTTTTTCACACCAATTGTTTGTGTTTCGCCGTTGCTAAATTATATAACATTTCGGGTCCGGAACTCCAAGCCCTTAAGGAATACGTATCCTCTTTTCTCGCCGCGGGCCTTATCCACATTCTTTATCGCCGCTTGGTGCAGGGTTTTTTTCGTGGACAAAAAAGATAAGTCGTTACGGCCCTGCATCGACTACCGAGGGCTTAATGAGATGTTAGGAACCGCTATCCTTTACCGCTCATGGACCCAGCCTTTTCTTCACTCAGTTCTGCGCGGGTATTTACAAAGTTAGACCTTGGTAATGCTTACCACCTGGTACACCTGATGATGCCCTTTGGCCTCACCAATGCTCCCGCGATTTTTCAGAACCTCATCAATGACGTCCTTCGGGACATGATTAATCAGTTTTGCTTCATCTATCTTGATGATATTTTAATATTTTCCAGAGACCTCAAGGAGCATGTCCTCCACGTCCGCCTCATACTCCAACGGCTCTTGGAGAACCGACTTTTTGTAAAGGCTGAGAAGTGTGAATTCCACTCAGCATCGATATCGTTCTTGGGGTACATAGTGGAGAGGGGCTGTTACGAGCTGATCCCACTAAGATCTAGGCGGTGGTCGACTGGTCTTTTCCGACATCAAGAAAGCATCTGCAGAGGTTCCTGGGGTTTGCAAATTTCTATTGACGCCTTATTCACAATTTCAGTAGCAGGGCGGAACCTCTGATGAGGCTAATGTCACCTTAGGTACCTTTTCCAAACAGAACTGCGAGCTATTACTTAATCACCTCCGACAAGCGCAGCGTGGAGATTATGGTTTTTATCTGGTTATGGTTTATCTGTTTGTTTGTCAGTTTGTGTTCAAAATAACTTGAAAAGTTCGGAATGGATTTGGATGAAATTTATAGGAATTGTCGTAAATGGGATTTGGAAGAACTGATTAAATTTTGGGGGTGAATAAAAGTAAAAAATATTCCCAGAATTCAACCTTTTCCTTAAAACTAATTAAATGCTACCACTGCCACATTTCTCAACCGCTTCAAGCCATTCCAACATCAAACTGTTCAACGCGTTCAGGACATTCAGGCTACCTATATTTATACTGAAAAAAAATTCAGGTCTTCAATTGCTTTTTTACGTTATTAAAAGGAATCAAACAAATAAAGCTTACGGGACATTATATGGCACATTTTTCAATGATCTATTCGATAAACATTAAGAATTGATCCATTTCTGTCGAACTAATTGTTGACCAATGGTATATTGAAGTAATTAAGGCAAAATATAGTGCATTAATTGGTAATGGTAATGGTAACGGTTTAATCTTATTTGAACATGCATACAAGTTACAATAGAATACATCACATAGTTCAATGCACAGTTCCACATGTCCAAAAGTAGAAGGAAGAAGCAAAGCTTATTTACCCTCCATCCATTTCACATCAATTGCAATACATTTAGTCACTTCAAGTATTCCAATGTAGTCTTTACCAGTCAATACATGGGAAAATGATACAATGGAAAAAGATCAGGTAATGTAACAATGTGGTAATTTAATTGTCAAGGTTTTTCCCTTTCTCTTTCAGAAGAATTGCATTGTGGGAAGTTGAGTGTTGTAGGCGGCGGTGTCTCTCTATTCTCTCTCTTCTGTTTGCACCGCCCATTGTCTTCTGCATCCCCACTGGCTGTAGACCATTCTCAATCAATCTCCTTTGTGCTGTCTCCTGTGGTGGTCATGGCTACCAAACTAACTAACCGTGTGAGCTGCTTGCTAACCGCAAATATAGTAAACAATAGAACAAACTGAAGAAGCTAACCGTGTAAGGAAAATACGACGACAGGAGCAATATGTTTTAACAAGGAAACAATACTGCAACAGCCGAACGGCGCCAGGACAACAAGGCACGATCAGATGAGTGAAATACACGTGAGTCACTTAAGTGAGTCACTTTCTTGGGTACAACCTAATAGGTTGATCATTAAAATTTATAACGAAATTTGAACTTTGAGAGTGTTTAAACAAGAGAGAAATGTGAGAAAACGTTAATGTCTGTTTGAGAAAAGTGTATAGTGTATGGTGAGGGGTTTTACAGCCTTAAAACATATATAATAATTGTAAAAAAATATAATTCGCTACTTCGCGGATTTCACTTGTTGCGGGCGAATTTGGGAACCTATCCCCTGCGATAAACGAGGGAACACTGTACTTCGAAGATCTCCTCAATCCCACCGACACATCTTCCAATGAGGAAGCAGTGCCTGTGGACACGACAGTGGGCTCTCCTATCTCTGGGGCTGAGGCTGCCGAGGTTGTCAAAAAGCTCCTAGGTGGCAGGGCCCCAGAGATGGATGAGATCCTTAAGAGTTCCTTAAGGCCTTGGATGCTGTGGCCGTGTCTTGCAGCATCGCATGGACATCGGAGGCAGTAACTTTGGACCAAGGGATGTGTTATCGTGGGATCACAGTCCTCAGCCTTCCTGGTAAGGTCTATTCAAGGGTTCTAGAGGGGAGGATTCGCCGGATAATTGAGTCTTGGATTAAGGAGGAGCAGTGCGGTTTTTGTCCTGGTTGTAGAACTGTGTACCAACTCTTCACTCTTGGTAGGGTCCTTGAGGTTTGCATGGGAGTTTGCCCAACCGGTCTACAAGTGTTTTGTGGAATTGGAGAAGGCATTCAACCGTGAATTTTGTGGGGAGTTCTCTCGGAATATGGGCTGGAGGGCGACCTAATTCAGGATGTTTGTTCCCTATATGACCGGTGTCAGAGTTTGCTTCGGCTGCTGCCCCCCAAGCGGTAGAAGATGGATGGATGGATACTTGACTCTAACCAGCAGAAGCGCTGCTGGTGCACTTTCAAATAGCTTGCAATCTAAAGAGGACCGACATAATGTCAGCTATGGCAAGTTGAGCTACACCCTCTCCTGTTGTTCAGCTCAATATGATGCCGAAATTGAAACAGGAGTTCCAAACATTCGGAGAGGGGAAAAAGAAATTCAGAGACAGGTCAGTGTCACCTTCGAATGTATATTGCTCCATTTCATTGCTAAATATTAGGAAACGATCATCCTTGTCAAATAATGTGAGATGTTCAAGATGATTGAGACAGCTGAGATCAAAGGTCCAAATCAGTTTATGCACAATTTCAACACTTTTGCAGCCATTTTTCTGATAACATTATAGGACAGTTGAATTAAACGGTCAAAGGTCATTCCAGGGTAAATTTTTGAACTAACTTTAACCAAAAATGTCCATGTTATTGCATATTTTCTCTAACTGCTCCCATTTAAAGTGACAGTGCAACTTAAATAACGTTTGACGGAAGTTAATAAAAGAGCGAAGTACGTGACATTAACCAAAACCATCAAGAATGCCAAACAAAGCCTTTTTTGTGATTATGTCCAATTCTATTCACCCTGGCTTCCTCAACGTCCCCATTCCCATAACCTTTCGCTTTCCAGAAAGTGCTGCCTCCCCATCCCGCAGCCTATCAGCGGCTCAGGGAACTGGCCAAAGACAGAGTCAGGGTCACCCCCTGGCTCAGACAACATACTCCCACTACCTTGGAAACCCAAAAGGCATCCTGGAGACAAACACTGAGCGGCCACACTCACTTCCTGGACTCCCACAAGAAGTGCTGCCAGGCCTGGGAAAGCTGCTCACAGCTAATGTTGTTAAATAAAAGACAACGTTCAACTCTGAGCGCTAGAGTTTGTTCGTCTTTGGAACATCATAGACAATGAATAGAAAACCTCTGTTCCAGGGTGAAGCTGTCACCGTTTTTATTAACTGTACAGGCATTCTTAATTGTCATGCAAGTGTAAAAAAAAGGCAAGCGCTGAATGATCAAATGTAAAACAAAACTACTCACTACTTTTAAATAACACATTACAGATGTGAAATGTTTGAGGAAGTGGTTGCTGATGGAATTAACTTCACGCATTTTGCTCTTAAAGGGATAGTTTGGATTTTTTTGGCATGAAGTTGTACGACAGCCACATCAGCAGTGTAGTCCATCAACTGTGACTTATCCCGCACTTGGCTTTATAGTCGAAATAGGTGGTCCTATCGAAATAAGTCCTGCTACATGCATTGTCAGCTCCCACATGCTAGCTGTAACGAAAAAAGTTTGTTTGTCAAGTCATATTTTTTCTTTGTAATTTTATTATTATTAACGTTAAAATCTTGCCTCATCTCGTTCTCGTGGATCCAATCGTCTCGTCTCGCAAATGGGGTGTCTCGTGAGTCGCCGAATATATATATGAACACACACACACACAGTATATACAGTACAGTATATAGAAATCTTTTTTATTTTTATTTTTTTTCAGTACCATCTGGCCCTCGCAGTGTCTGCCGTGAAAAACCTGTCCATTGGACACATGTAATTGAGGGCCCCTGGTGTCGAGATTCCCAGCACAAACATGACCATTGATTCCCATGATCTCACATAGGAGTATAAGTCATGTTTTCCTGGGAAAAGCATCATGGAACAGTGTGGGAAAACACCCCCGATTGAAACAGAATCACTTTGTTTTTCCCAGACCTCCATGCATGTTCCAACCTCCTGACACCTTTAGTTAAAAAAGACCTCCTCGCTAATACCGTGTCCAGGCGTGTCCGCCATAGAATTGCCAAGCAAGGCCTCTGCTGCCCCGTCGGAGCCACCATGGCAGCGCCGAGGTGCGGCTCCAGCGCCGTGTTCTCCCTGTCTGAGTCACATGAAAACAAATTCCACATGGGGTTTGGGTTCATGTGAATACAAGTGCAGGAGGATGACTGTTGGCTGTCTTCTCATGCAGATGAATCAAAGCAGGGGAGGCGTCTGCGGTCGTACTTAATGAGGCAATAAATAACTCCACCACAGGCGCATACGCTCATGAGCAAATTGTTATTGTTTGCTTCCATTAAGCTGTCACTATATACACAGAAAATACAATGTGACGATATTTCACTGAGTCGTTTTTCTTCCCAAAACACCAATTGAAAGCCTTCCGTAATATGCAACATTTATTGCAAAAACCACCAAATAAAACCAACCAGACGGGCCCCACTACTTACTGTTGCTTCTAGTTGCTAACAGATATTTTATTAATCAAATTTACAACCACGACTATACCCAGTGGCTCCGTAACAAAAAATGATGTTTGATATACAAAATTAAATGTGACAGATCATTTTCAGAGTTACAGCCTAGATGTCATGGTTTCAGGCCTCATTAGGTAGATAAAATATGCTGGTGTTGCTTTAGGATGCTGTGTTCTCATGAGAACAAAACAATGCGTTATGATTATCTTTAAATACTCATTTTTCTGGTGCAAGTCTTGTATTGGTTCTCTTTAAGCGGCACATTCTAAAAATATAATTTTATCAAGAAAAGTAAAAAACAACAGCAAAATAGAAAAATCAGCAGTCATTTTACAAGAATAAAGTCAAATTATTAAGAGACAAAAGTTGCACCTTAAAGTGAAAACGTTGTGATTACACAATAAGATTGTAATATTATGAGGAAAAAAAAGAAGAAATGAGGGTGAAACAAGAAAAAATGAGTTTCTTAAAGTTATTTATTAGTTTATTGAGTTTATTAAAGTGAAATAGGCTGTTCATCATCTGATCAAAAGTGTAAGACCACAGCCTTTCAAAGCCGAAATCCTGGCAAAAATGTGGATTCAATATAATTTTCTGTCCAGTATTCGCACGGTCATGATCTCTTGATGGTAAAGGCAAAAAGCTTTCTCTCTTTGAACATGGTCGGATTGTTGAGCTGCAGATGCAAAGTCTCTCGCAGTGTGCCATTGCTACAGAGGTTGGACACAGTAAAACAGTCATTTGAAACTTCTTAAAGTATCCTGAGGGTTATGGTCCAAAAAAGTGAAGTGGTAGACCCCAAAAAATATCACCAGCCCTGAGCCGGACCTGAAGATCCGACTGTTTGTCAAGACACAGGACGATCGTCGCTTCAAATGAAAGTTGTTACTGGTGCCAAGTGCAGTCCAATAATCAGACGGCCTTTGTAGAAGAAAGGTTTAAAGAAAAAAATTTCTTAAAAAGCCTTGTCTCCTTCAACAGCACAAAATTGCTGGTTTGGAATTTGCACAGGAGCACCAAACATGGGACATTGAAAGGTGGAAGAAAGTTGTATTCATGAAGTTGTATGACATCCCCATCAGCAGGGGACTATTTCAACAGTGACTTACTTTCCCATTTGGTCTCGCGAGTCCAGTTCTGGTTGGATTTCCGTGACGAGGAACGTAGTTCTGCTTAGTTGCTGGGTCATTTAAGTAAAGAGTTTGGCTTCTCAAAACAGTATAAATAGAGAGGCGACCGTGCGCAGGGACACAGCGGGAGACAAATATAACGCCAAGCAATTTGTGAGGTCTGATTTTTTTTTAGGAGAAATTTGTATGATGTAAATGTATTACTCTTTTGAACACATGTTGTCTTGACAAGCCAAACTCTTTACTTACATGACCAAGCACCTAAGGAGAACTACATTGCTCGTCACAGAAATCCGACCAGAACTGGACTGGCGGGACCAAATGTGGGGGTAAGTCACTGTTGAAATAGTCCACTGCTGATGGGGATGTCATACAACTTTATGTCAAAAAAATCTGTACTATCCCTTTAAGATAGTGCTATTTAACTATAGTGCTCACACTTTGGACATGTTCACTGTGAAATGTACACACTTGTGTTGCCAACTATTTGACAAAAAGGCTTTGTGACGAGTCATTTACAGAGGACAGTCAATGGAAATTGCTATACAAGGCGTACATTGACTACTCTAAAGAATATCCAAGTTGCATTTCGCTAGTATTTTCCCTTGAAAAGATATAATGAAATGCTTGCTGAAAGGTGAGGTACAGTACAAAGGTCATTTTAGCTGCCATTCCCACACATTATTTTCCATCTTTCTAGGAATGGTGGCAGCATTGCAGCATCTTCACCATCAAGCAGGAAGAGATGAGGAGATGAGAGGGCGGTGGGGGGGGGCGATGAGCGATGTTTCCGTCAATATTACCCAACCACAGTTGAACAGTCGGAACAGATGAGTAGCTGATTATGCAACTGAAGTGTGCTTACTACATGACTTACGGGAACAGGACGGAGCTGGCCTGCTCCTATTGGCCTTTCACTGATGAATTATGCAAGAAGAAGAACACGTTGGTTATCATTTTAATCATGGTGCCTTTTCTCTGAAAGATTCTTGCGGCCTATTTTTGTGATGACTCACTTCTTCACTAAACCCTGCCAGTTTCAGGCATTTAGAGACACTCACGCACACATACAAACACACACCTCTCCATCTGTGTCAAGAAGACACTGCCTTGCATATGCGTCGCCTTCTGGTTCTCTGAATGACAAAGGAAATGGACCTCGGAGACATTCGCAGAAACCACCTGTGATACATCGCAATTTTCGTGCAGCGAATGAGTTGCAGCGTAAGACGCTGCAAAAGAAAAAGTCTGTTACATCAATGCATCGCACACACACACTCGGATCTCATTTGTCTGGTAATTATTTGCGTGGAGCTTTGAATTAATGCATTAATAAGTTGAACAGCGGAATTTGTGGTTCTCTGTTGCAAAACATGCACAAGGGTTTTTCAGCCTAAATAAATGAACAAATAACTGGTTAAATAAGTAAATAGCACAATAATAATAATACATGTTTTTTTTTATGTTTTTAAAAAATGTTCTGTTTGATATAAGCCATTCTTTCATCTGCTTCATTAGCTCTTTTGTCCTTCTATCCTGCTGCTGTAAATTTGCATTTATTATGTAAATACATACAATAAAAGACCAATTAATAATACTAACAGAAACAATAAATAAATAGTTAATTATGTTTAACTTTGTGGAGAACATTCAGTTTTTCTTTAGGTGCAGTTATTGTCGCTTTAGCCATATTGTACTGTGCAGCCAGGAAAGAGATGCTTCCTTCATGTCACATGTCCAGTTTCATGGTTATCACAACATATGGCCTACGACAGGACTCAACTCCTATTAGAAACACGTACAGTATGTAGTGTATTGGAGCCCACTCCCACTAGAACAAACCATAGTTAATCAAAATCAATCAGCTAAACAAATTGTGGTTAATATATATAATATATATATATATAATAAAACCATCAAAATCAATGATTAATTATTAAGAACTACTAAAAGAATTAAAACTTTATTCACAATTCACACATGGCTCCGTTTACGATTGGTCATCGTTTCAACAGACAAACGTTCCAGAGAAAAATTACCTCAAATGTTTGAAGTATGAAAAGTATTGGTATTTTGATTTGAGAATTGATTATAGAGCACGAGGAACTGGTATCAGAAGTATCAGTATCACTAATATCAACACACCTGATCACCTGAGGCAACAAAAACCCACATTTGGTTTGGTTATCATTCATAGTAGCAATGCCATAGACCACAGTCTGATTGGCTTCTGCCTGCCCTGTGCTCTCGAGACAGTTTTTGTCCAAACAAGAAATCTCGTCAAATCTGACACCCCTATTTATTTGATTTACATTATTATCCTTTGCCCGTGATACAGTGTATTTATACATCCTGTGATGGCATTCACTCTCTCTATGCACTCAATGCACAGATACATTAGATACATCTATTGTAAACAAGGAATCCCCAGAATGGATTCGAACCCAAGGACCCCTTGCTGCACAGCCACAATTAAATGCAGTCAAATTCAAGTGAATGTCATAAAATGGAGTTGGAGTTCCCATTGGAACTTCTTTTGTAATTTTGCATTCTCACATGTAGCACTCAACCCTACATACAGTTATATACAGTAAGTGAGGAGCAGTGCTGTCAACCTCCATGTAATTTACTGTTGTGTAAATCTTTGCTGGAGGGTGGGGGCAGGTCTGAGTCCCATTGGGAGCATGGCGACTGATTAATGTGTTCAGTGCCTTCTATATGCAGGTGAGCAGCTTCACTGCCCGCTGGTCACCATCGCCACCTAGGATGTCTGAGATTAAGCCAGTAGAGCGTGCGGAGCTTGTTAGTGGGATTAAACCCACGAGGATGCCCAGGCACCATCCCGCTGATTACTTCAGACCTACGAGCCAATGCAATGTGGTGATTAAAGCCTGTCGGTGATAATGCCATGGTGCCAAACCACTCAGCAACAAGGCCTCCAATCCACATATGCTGTGTAGAATCACTGTATTAATGTTGTTCAGTTACACACATTATATATTAATCAAGTTTGACTTGTAGAGACATTAACAGCACTTTTCACCATTTGGCAGTTTCAAGCTACCGCCACCCGTCTTGTCATTTTTTCAGTTAGAGCGCTTATTTTGAGGTGTTGATATCATTTAAATGTGACCTAAGAGACATCTTATTGTGAAGATTAAGAATTATCATTAGTGAGTAACTGCTTCAGCAAAGCAGTAGAATGCTACAGTAAATGTGGGCTCACTATTTGGCAAGCTTACTCTTCTTATCTGATGGCTATTTATCCATCCATCCATCCATTTTCTATACCGCTTCTCCTCTTTATGGGCGCGGGGCATGCTGGAGCCTATCCCAGCTGACTTCGGGCGACAGGCGGGGTACACCCTGGACTGGTCGCCAGCCAATTGCAGGGCACATGTAGACAAACAACCATTCACACTCACATTCATACCTATGGACAATTTAGAGTCTCCAATTAACCTAACATGCATGATTTTGGAATGTGGGAGGAAACCGGAGTACCCGGAGAAAACCCACGCACGAACATGCAAACTTCACACAGAAATGCCCAAGGGAGAATCGAACCCGATCTCCAGACTGTTACTGTGTGGCCAACATGCTAACCACTAGACCACCGTGTGGCCCTGATTTACTCTTTACATATTTATTACCAACCATTGTCAGATTATTGCAATTATTTAACAAAGGGAAATATGGAAAGTATTTATATAAAATACAAAATAAAAAAAAATCTTATTGTAATGTGGTACACAATAATCAATATTAATATTCATACAGTATAAACATGTACTTGCAGTTTTATTAGGTAGATATATTCACTCTGTTGAATTTAATCTACCTGTCCATCGAGCGATCCATAATGAAGGTGTTGTATTTTACCAAACTAGATCGGTATATCTATCTATGCAACTAGATATGCAACTAGTTTTCTGATCCACAACCAAAACATGTATTTTAACAACCCTCTGACTTGATGAGTATGTTATGTCTGTATCTTAATGAAGAAATTATGTTTTACCAAACCTCAGACTATATGGGTATACAGTATGTATCTATCCATAATGAAGAAATTGCATTTTAACAACCCCTTGACGAGATAAGTGTATGTATTTATTTATCTATCCATAATGAAGAAATTGTGCTTTACCGGTCTTCTGACTAGATAGGTATGTGTTGAAGCAATACACAAGACTCCAGTGTCATTGTTACAAAAATATTTATTGGACTCATATAAAAAAATAATTTCTAACTTACTTACAATTCTAATCTGAACAAAAAACAATCCAAGCTGCAACCATGCATCCAAATGACATTTATCTCTCTCTCACACACACACACACTCGCATACACGCACATATACACACACAGCATCCAACAGTTACGATCAGTAGACGTTCAGTGTTCAGATACACTAACATGGAAGTGCTTTGGGAAGTTATTTACAGTTATTTACAGGACATACACAAACATACACACAAACGCGTCTGCTCCTTTTTATAAAAAACAAAAAAAATTCAAGCCATAATAAATATGGTCAAAAAATAACCTTGCCTTTTTGTCTTTTTAAATAATGGTGGGCCCTTCAGTGACTGTGGAATGAAATATACGAACAGCCGAAATTCTTCTCATAAATATAATAAATAAGAAAAAGAAGCTCATCGTGAGTCACAGCAAAAATAAATACCTTATTATACAATTCATACACTGACAATTTTTTAAGACCTGTGTGAGGCACTATTTGAACTTTTTTGTCAAGGAGAGCAGAGGATGGTGCATTCAGGGTATGGTTGATTTTGCATTGATGTGTGCATTTAGGTGTGACACGTGAAAACAAAGAAAGGAAGTGGCGTTTGCTTGTAGAAGAAGAAAGGCAGATGTTGTGGTAAAGGAGAGGTAAGTCCAGTGTTTTTGTGTTTTGTTTGCACAGGATGCTGTCAGAGCTGCGAGGTTTGTCTGGTTGCTATAACGACATTGGAGTGGTAGTAGTAGTAGTAGTAGTTGCAGTGGTTGTAAATTAATGGCATAGGCTTCACTGATCTAGGCCCATGAGTGGAAAAACCAAGAAGATACAGCCTTGAGCGTAGTAAGAACTGAAAACTTTTTGCATTCAGAAATTCAAGTATTTCCAGGTGAGACCCTCCCCAAAAAATCCCCCCCTCCCCCAACCAACAATCTCACAGAAGGCACTTTTGAGCAACAAATCTGCAGCCCAAACGGGTTACGTAACTCGGTGTTGTCCGTGCACGTGTTCTGCTGTTGTCTTTAGCAGAGGCTGACAATCACCCCCCACATTAAGAGTCCAGTGGTGGTCTGACGATGATGTGAAATCAAAACGAGGCACGAGAATGTGTGTTTTTACTTGAGAATGGTGCTTTTCTCCTGCCCTTTATGTGTAGTCTTTTCAAGTCCAAGCTTATCTATTAACCATCACCGCGCCACGGCCACAGCAGTGGGCGTGAAGGCCGAGGTCTCGTGGCTGATGCTGTGCAGCTTGATCTCTGTGCTAGACTTGTCTGTCTGTGGCGCCTGTGGCAGCAGCGTGGAGGTGGATGTGTTCTGCATCCACGGGTGGTTGACGATATCCTCAAAGGATGGCCGGTCGGCCGGGCGGAGAGACAGACACCACTTGATCAGCTGCTGGCACTCTGCAAGAAGAGTGCCAATTAAGATATTAGATGCAAAACTCATTCAAGGATGCATTACTTACATAACATGCATATACATTGTACTTTAAATAAACTAAAATAAACAGCTTTATGCTATTTATCTTATTTAGACGCATGTCGTTTCCGTCTCTACATGGCCACAAGTTTCTTCCACGTATATTTCCATATATCTATTTTGGGCCCTCCCGGATTATTTTGGAGACTTTTCTATTGATTCATTATTTTATTATTATTAATATTATATATATTATAATAAATTATAATATTTATACATGATTGGGTCTTACCAGCAGAGATTCGCCTCCTGAAGAGGACCTGCCCTCTGACGATTTCCTCGTCGTGCTCGAACGGAATGTCGCCACACACCATGTCGTACAGCAACACACCCAGCGACCACACTGTGGCAGAGCGCCCGTGATAGCGGTGGTATTTAATCCACTCAGGTGGGCAGTAGACTCTTGTGCCTTTAAAAAAATGAACAAAAAGTCAATAATTTTACTCGTTATAATTCAGTGAACATGATTATGAAAGTGTGCAGGAGGTTTATCCACTGTGCGTTATCTTCGGATCAGGTGTCAGGGAGCGTGACGTGGCTTGTGTTTGTGTGTGAGCGGAAGAGGAGCATGTGTGGGCGGGGGAGCAGCCATGTGACTTTGTTTACAAACTTTGAGTTGTAAAAATTACCACCCTTGGCCATTGGAGGGCGCCAAAGCACATGTGCCATCATTGGCTATACGTAAAAAAATGTAAACAAATGCAGCAATGCACAAATCTAGGGGGTGGCGACTCACCATCAAAGTCGGTGTATATGGTGTCTTTCAGCGGGGCTCCGGAGCCGAAGTCGATGAGCTTAATTTCCCCGGTCCGGAGGTCGATGAGGATATTTTCGTCCTTGATGTCGCGGTGCACCACGCCGCAGTTGTGGCAGTGACGCACCGCCTCCAGCACCTGGCGGAAGAAGCTGCGGGCAAGCTCCTCCGGTAGAGCCCCCTTCTCCGTGATGAAATCGAACAAGTCCTTGACGTTCTCCGGCCTCTCCATGACTATGATGAAGCTTTCGGCTCGCTCGAACCAGTCCAGAATCTTGATGACGCCGCGGAAGCCTGTAGCGACCTTCTTTAACAGCACTATCTCCATCGGGACCTTGGAGCCATTAGGCTGAAAGATGCATGGGTAACCAAGTTAATTACTAGTGGCACAAAACAAGACAAATTCAAATGTGCTTCGACCATTACTCACCAGCTCTCCCCACTCGGAGATCCTGTCCTTGGCGACATGTTTGACTGCCACCTGAGCCGAGAGGGGGAAACCACGTCAAAACACAGCATAATAACACAAAATCACCTTTAAAACAACAAACACCATACAGATGATTAGTAAAACGCTAGATGAGTACTAACCGGAGCTCCGTCGGACGTCCTCGTACCGGAGTAGACGGTGCCAAAGCCACCGCTGCCCAGCACCGCCCCAACCTGGTAGAGCTTCTCGAAGGGCTCCTTCGCTGCACACACAAACACACACACACACACTTGACGGTTAAAACCTAGCCACAGATGAGGTGCTGTCTATGTTAAAATACTGCTGTTAATCGTGAATGAGGGTCTCCTTTGAGTAGTGCCGCCATTACTGCGCCTCCATTAGGAAAAGAAGGGCGTCTAACCTGCATGAACTTGGAGCTTCGCCGGCATGTCGGTGGAGATGTGAGCCAGGGAGTTAAGCTTGGAAAGCAGCATTCCTTTAATTTATAAATTTTAAAAAAACGTATATATTTTGGATTTTAGTTATAATCCAGTTGGTGCGGTTCTCCTATGTGTCGTATCCACGTCGCAGGAAACAAAATGCCGTAGAGATCCTTTCATCCGGATAGAGTGGAAAAAAACCCGCTTTTATCCAAGATGAGGACAAATAGTTGCAAAAATGTCGTCCCTCTCCGCGTTGTTTTGTAAACAAATGCGTACAAGTCGACGGTATAAATAAACGGTGCCCCACTAAGCCCGACGCCGGCTTTGGTAACAAGAAGCTGGTGGGGGGAGGACGGTTATAAAGTGGTAGTAAAGAGGGTGTTACCACCCCCGCCCATTCTCGGCCCCTTTCCGCTCTCTCCGCCAATCGGAGGGCGAAACCGCTGTCCAAACTCACGTCAATCAGCGGCATGAAAATAGAGTGAACTCCATAACCTACCCAGCCAGACACAGACGTGGCGGGAATCGGAGCGCGCCAAAATGGTGTGTGTGAGGGGGGGAGGAGAGAGGGACTTTGAATTAGGAGTTATGAACTCACATTTAGGGGGAGGAGACTAACATTCAAAGCCAAGTGCCTATCCCCCGTGTATGTCCCATTTTTCGCGGGAAAACTGACTATATTGTCTACCATGAATATAACTCGCACGCGCACACGCACACACACAAAGCGTTTATAACTAAAGTGATAATTTGCACCATGCATACTAACACACACTACACATATACTGTAACGGCATTGCTGAAGTAGCGGCGCCATCACATTATGAGCCAAGTAGTGGTGCTCCAGTCAATGAGCCACATATCACTATTGGCTGAGTTCCGTGAAAAATCACTTGATCGCTATATGCCGATAAATGCCCTTCAACACTGATCACAAAAGCCGATCACCTGTGGCTAGTACTATTACAAGCCGCAGCAATCCCTGCGTGCAAGTAGTGTCTTGCTCTAACTAACATCTTGGGCAGCGTCCTCCTCCTACTTTCCTTCACAGTGGTGTGCCAAAACAAAAACAATCATGTCTTCCATGTGGAATGCAACTGCCACAACATGCCACGAAAACTATGTTGTGGGGTAGCACATTAAAAAGCTGTAATTTAGTACAGTATTTGAAGAACAAACACTTGACTAAGTATGGTGAGTTTTCAAGGCTCACCGTGTGCTCATCAGTCAAACAGCAGCTAACGCAGCCATGTGAGCAACACTCGATCGTATGTGTGTGACAGTCAGAAGGCTAAGCAAGTAACCTGAAAAATAATTGAATTAATCGGACGCAATGACCAGCCTGTCCCAGCGGTGGAAGACACCGGCTTCACCGAGTGCTCTTTCGCATACCTGGAAGTTCTGCTAGAGTTCCAGCAATGAACTCTCACATCCAAAGTCTCCTTAAAGAAGGCGTCTCCATCATAATTTTATTTTGGGCCCCATGGAAGTCAAGGGACTTCAAGTCAAGGGAAATGCATAATTAATCCATGTGGTTGGTATCGGCCAATTTCAGTCCTGGATCGGAATCAGCACCTTAAAACCCTCATCCGAGCGGAATTCTAGACTGATCATACAAACAACAAAATGCAGTGGATCATGTGTTTACAGCTGCAGTGATACATTGATGGCATGCATATTTACTCATATAATACATGCATAACAACATTACTTAAGTATAATATACTGTATTAGTCGTACTATCATATTATAACACACTGCAGTGATATATCGATGGCATACTTACTCATATAATACCCGTATAACTGCATTGCTTATAACGTCCTACTCCTTTTTGGGCGTGTTGCATTGTGCAAAGTGTGTGAGTTTGTTTCACTGTTGGGTCTGCAGCCACATGGCATACGATGAAGATCTGTTTGTAGTCCTTCAACTGCCATTCCAGCTATTCTAACCCCCTGCCATTTACCTGATTGTTTCCGCAT
This sequence comes from Dunckerocampus dactyliophorus, assembly GCF_027744805.1. NCBI lineage: Eukaryota > Metazoa > Chordata > Actinopteri > Syngnathiformes > Syngnathidae > Dunckerocampus > Dunckerocampus dactyliophorus. The sequence goes on along the minus strand of NC_072819.1, from coordinate 23,040,284 downwards.
TAAACACACAGCTTTATTGGCTAAAGTGAAGTCCAGGACTATGGCCTTTGTTTGAGTTGCATGACAATGCCTCTTAACCGGCCTGCGCATCAAACAGCGGGAGGGGTGTGGGTAGACTGAGGGGAGAGAATGGACGCATTCCACTCATTCTTTCAAATTGGGTGGCCGCGTTTGCAGACTAGGATGTGGGAAACTGGAGATAAAAAGCTTTCCATTTACTCCCCCCATACTCCACCTCTCCTCCTCCTTTTTTCTGCTCCTCCCATCTTGGTGCTCCCTTTTTCCCGTTATTGTTATTGTCTGAACCTAACCACACACACCCACTGTATGAGTTTTGTTTTACTTTGCAATGACATGCAAACACTCAACATTAGGTGCACAATTCAAACCAGTGCTAAAATCTAAATACGTTTAACATTGTTTGTGTAGTGGTTTAGTGGTATAGAACTGCACTGCACTGCACTATGGAGGGAGGCACGTTTCAAATATTTGTCACTAACAGGCAACCCTATTAGAAACAGCTGGAAACTACAGCTATATTAAAAAAAAACAACCCAATTAGGACACCGCATGGTGTAACTCCTCTACCCCTGAACCGCTACACTCAAAAGGGTGAAAAACTGTCAAAACATGCGCAAATACACCACATGGTGATGCTGTTATTAAACCCAAAACTTTTTACCCCATAAATTGGATTGACATTAAATTTCAAGTTACCCCCAAATGCAAAATTTGGTACACACCCTTAGGGGACTGCCAAGCCCATATCTGTAAAACACCGGTTGAAAAAACATGGTCACCATCACGCAAAACGTCTTTGCAAAACGTCTTTGATAATGATTGTTAAAGTTTGAGGATGTCTTCCATGTCTTCCAACATTTCGATCACAACCCATAGGAGGTGCCACAAATGTCATTTCCATTTGAGGGGTGTCCTAATAGGTTCACATGACTGTATATGCATGTATTAGTAAAAAACTAATAAGCGTTTTAGTCAATTACTAAACAAAATGGTGTGCTTTGTCTTACTGGCCCTTGAAACAAACCTCCAGTAGCTTAAAAAGTTGTTTGAAAAGTGTTTGTTGGGAGGGCTCCCTGTTAACTGGAATGACGACAAGAACATTGGAATGTTCCTACTTGCTTTTAGGATGCCCGGGGCACATTCCCTTAATACCTTTTTACGACAATAGGCAAAGCACGAGTGCAGATAGACCTTAGAGGTTTCCGTTTAGCATTCAAATTATTGGAAGTAGTAAATACTCTAAATACTCTACAAATACTCTCTTGTGATCGGATTCTCTTCAGCGATTCTACAGAAAAGCATGCATGATCTCCAATGTTGCATAAGTGTGATGGCATGTGTTTTATAGATTCCGGAAAGGTCTGGAGAAGCGTGCGCTGAGCTCATGCCCAGTCAGGAGCATCGGAGATGGGTGTGTGAAAATGGAGAGGTCCAAGGCAAGCGGTGTGACAGTGGTAAAATCCTTTGAAATGCTGGCGGTGAGTGAGTCTCTCCTGGGGCTGCAGCTATGCCCTGCCTGCTTGCCTGCATGGTCAGCAGGGCTCAAATGACGCATCTAACCCCATGTGTCAGGGGAGTGGTGGTGGTGGGGGGATGGGATTATTAGCTGCACTGCTTGCTCTTGGGTGCCAGTTGCTCACTCTTATCTCTGGAAGAAGATTTGAAGAAGTAGTGTTATACCCTGTGAGCTACATTTGGCCTCTTTCACACAGAGATCATGCAAAATTCTGTAACAGTAAATCCGGCATTTATATGTCAGTGGCTTTTACACAGAACCCAGTTTGTGCTTTCATGGCATGGCAACTTATCATCAATCAGTGTCATGAATAAAACACTTGTTGGATAATTACTTTCAGCACAACAGGTTGGGAGAACTGAGTCTCCGATGTTAAACTTTAATATACCCTTACACAGAGGTGGTGTCCTTGCTCTGACACTGCCTCCAAAGGTGAAAAATTGCCAGGTCAGTTTTGTCTCCCCATTCATTGTTTGTGCTGTTCCCACAGAATAGCGAAACCGGGGTGAAAAAAGGTGGGAAACGACCAGCTTTTACAGGCAGCGTGATACACTGGGCGCACCGATACTTAAGAGGCTACCGTGGGGCTGAAGAGCACAGTAGCTTACATAATAATTTCTTTGAAGGACTTCCTCTTTTTGGATAAATAGAAACTTTGCCCAGAGGAAGTTTCGAAACGCAAAATTACATTTCTCCATGTTCAGTGTTGACGTGGAGTGCAGCAATATTTTGTTATTTCCAAACCCAAAACGGCACAATTCTTGGCTTTTCGAATGACGTAGTGACTGTTGTTGTAAAAACTGTACTAGTATAATATTGCGTCACGTGCAGTTTTTATTTAAATAAAAAAAACAATCAGTGTTTTGTAAAAACACAACACTGGTGAGATGGCTTCTGCACCACAAACAACTCTACATAACAGCCCTGTTGTACTTTTAACGTTTGGAAATGTGGAAGGGAATGAGTTGACTGGATGACACGAGAGGTACATTTGTTTGGACAAATAAAATGATGATAACAAATATAGCTCATTAGAGTTGAATTTAAGAGCTGATATCTAGCAACTTCCATGGTTTTCTTGATAATAACCAAAATCACTTAAGTTCTTACATGAATAGCTACAGCATTGCACTGCCAAAAAATGTAACTCTTATGAGCTATGCGTCTGTGTAGGCTGTCAGTCGTACAGGAGTTGTCCATCGAGTTGTCCATCAAGTTGTCCGAAGAGCTTCGTCACAACGTCCGACACCTTCTTCACAGACGTACAGATGACGTCTCAAGAAGCCTTTCCCTCTAATGAGCTATTTTTGTCTGTTGTTTTATATTTGTCCAAACAAAGGTACCTTTAGTTGTACCAGGCATTAAAATGAACAAGAAACTGAAGAAATAAGGGTGGGCTAATCATTTTCTCCATGACTGTATATATAAAATAAATTAATAAACAAAACATATGAATTAATAAATATTTCTAAAAAATAAATATTTATACCTCAATTACTGTAAATAACAGTGCCCAATTAAAAAGGTGCCCAATTAAGGGTCAAATAAAACCGAAAATGGAGTGAGGTTCAGTATATGAAGTTTATGCAGCGTTTGCAGAAATGTGTCTAGGATCACATTTATTTTGAGTCCTTTTAATAATGATAGCTATGGACTCATCTATAATGTCAGTATTTAGTACCAGGCAGAAGTTTGGACACATGTTCTTATTCAGTAGTCACCAAACATTTGGCTAGTACTGTACATTTTATCGCCCATGAAGCTATAACACCCTACCTAATTGGTCTTAAACACTGTATCCTTCCTGTCTACAATACTGTCTTGTATTTGTATTTTGTATCGCCCCTTAATGTCTTTGTAGAAGTGGCTATTTATCCTAATGGTATAATAATAATAGTAATAATAATAATAAAACCCCCTCCCCCGATGACACACAGGATAAACAATTTTTCCCCATTTTATGGCGGTAATTGCTCTTAATATAGTACCAGACATGTATAACAACCAATGTGTGGAATTTAAATAGAAATGACCAGGGAAATAGGTGACCCTTGTCCTAATAAAGCTATTATGGAAGCACAGGAATCATAAACCATTAAGCAATCACGCCCCCTGCAGCGCTCAGAGCCCCCTAAAAATCATCTATGTTGACAGCCCTATCGTCTTGGAGATATGATGAGCGAGCGCAGTCTGCAGAAATGGACCGGGCAGTGCCAGGTGTCTCACTTTGTGTGTGAATGTGTGTGTGTGTGTGCCTTGACAGTGATTGACAAAGATTACCTCCATAATTAGGGGAGGGTTGTAATATTGCCCTGCAGCTCAGCAGGAGGAGTAGCCTCACTCCTCGCAGACAAACAAAGCCTGCCCATGTCATTTATAGTGATTGGATGGACAGACAATGAGGCCTTTGGGGCTTTCATGTCTTTTTAACTAATGATTAGTACTCAGGAATGCATTAGATATTGAGTTTTGGAGCTTGCTTAAAAGGACTGTAGGCTGCAACGAGTTCCCCAGCTGCCCACAGGGCGCTTGTGTTCAAACGTACTTCAAGCGATATATCACGCCCTCTTCCTGCTTTGAGCCCGTAAGCTACACCGTACGTAACATGTGCACGCACACTAGATATGTTTGTTGTCAGCTCATGACTGCAATTGGACAAAATTTTGCTACTAACACCAGCTATCACTGAATGTATAGCCAACAACTGCTTTTGTGTGTGGACACACTACGGAAATCTAAGTTCATTCCAGACAGCAGTGAGTCACCAATCACCTTATTCGGGCCAACAATGTAAGCCAATTTTTATTAAGTTTAATTCATAATTCTGAAAAATGTAGCCATATTTTGTACAATCTGTTCTTTTAAACCACTATTTGTAACCTATGCTAGCCGTTGGCCGTTGGCGGTGTTCGTATATTTTTGGGTATAAAATAAATGTAATCTTGAGCCAGTTGCATGCAGTCCATTTAAGGTACTTGAGTTATGATTTTTGTAATGATGTTATCTTAAGGCTTAACTAAATCTTAACTATTAGTATGACTGAAAACATTAAAATATATTTTTTGCAGAAATTTGACTAATTTGAGCATGTAACACAAAAGAACAGTTCTCTGCTTTAAGCTTTGACTCAGAAGTAGACAAAAAGAAGCCTGCAGACCAGGAAGAACCCAATGTTTAAAGGCTAAAAGGAGGCATAGCACCCTTTATCGTAGCGGAAGTGGAATAATGCAATTCCTTTGAAAGTGGTCTGATCCACGGTACCTTTACGCAATACAGTCCTACTACGGGGGTTTTCAAGGTCTGTGCAGCAGATAACAAAAAACGATCACCACGCAGCGACGACATGACAATTCTTGTCATGTCAACACAAACATGACATGAATGCGCATGTATGCTGTGTCATGTAGGGTTGCAAACACCCGTATCGAGCCGACAAAAGACGCACTAAGCCCCGTATTGCCGCGAGAATCAACACTAGTCTGTAAAACCTCAGTGGACACAGGCTACACCAATCGATGCCAGTGTGTTTGATCACTCCCTTATCAATCCTATTGGTGTTTGATTTTTTTTTGCATCTTTTTTATAGACGCCTTGCCTAGCTGTCACTGGCAGCAGCTAGCTAGCCAGCTAGCTACAATTATCCGCCTAGATTCTCGTCTTCGGCTCCAAATGTGACTTTTTACCAAAGTGACGTTTTGTTTTTAAAACAAACAAGCAATGTGGTTAGTTCGGACCTAGTTTTTGTCCCACTGGGAAGTGGATATCACGTTCATGTACTAACTTTTTCAAGTGTCACTGAACAATTTTGCTCTCCTGTTGTCATTATACTAATTATGTCGTGTCCTCAAAACATTATTTGTGTTTGGCTGTTTAATGAACACAAACACGTGTCTAGCCTCATGATGGTGATATACTACCACGGGGTCTCCTAGCTCCCCATCTGATTTTGAAGCTGAAGCTCACAAAGGATGATCTTTATCGGAATCGGCAGCATAAAACCCTGAACGTAGCAAACCTACAGGGTAGAGTTTGGAGTATTTGTTTAGTTCTTTAACAGAAATGGTAAAGGCCATTGTTTTCCAAACCGATACCTGTTTCCCAATATTTTAATTTTTAGGTTGCAAAATCATGTCGTCACATAAACAAAGTCAAAATGACACATTTTAAACCGTATTTAAATAAAAAACAATGTGTGTGTTTTTTTAAATTAAGGCTAAAAAAGGGGATAGCTCCAGCTATGGTAGTGGAGACAACCATCAGCAAGGCACTTGTCACCTGGAAGTGTGTTTGGGCTTGTTATCAAGTTGGAAAACAACCATGTGGCAAATTTTCCCAAGGGACTGGTTAATGCTCTTTGGAAAGTCAAAGTACATGTTGGGATTTATGTGTGCTTCAGTGAACCGCAGCTCCCCAGTGCCCGGCAGCACTCATGCAGCCACAAACCATGGATGATGCCACCACCATGCTTGACTGTAGACAAGACACAATTATCTTGCTTGTGTTGCCAGCTATTTAGACAAACATGACTGTATGTTGACTCATTTTCAGTATCCAACTTTACTTTCTATACTGTTGTCCCTTGAAAAAATATACGGTCATAAAAAGTATACAATTGTTTATTTACTTTTGGAAGATACAGTAGATTGACCAAACTGCATGTATACACACTAATCCTTCAAACTATTCTGGTCCAGTGTGGTATCAGTTAAAGACATCCCTGAGTGATTCCTCATCTTCTCCCTGCACTGATCTCACCGCCCTGGGATGCCTGAGGAGAGAGAGAGAGTTATGGTCGGCAGCTGCCCACTGGGCCACAGAGCGCTATTGGAAGCCACAAACCCGACCTCCCCGGGCACTGACGCACTTAAACACACACAAATAAACACACAAACGTCTGAAATATTATCCGCTCGGCTTTGGAATTAGCTGCCAAGTCGTTTTAACAGCTTCCAAAAAAGGAAGGCATCCCATCCCCACGTGTGAAAGTTTGCATGTGTGTGTGTTATAGGAACGCTTGGGATGAGGTAAGGGGTTGCGGGGTTAGATATTTTTAGATGTGCCATGAAGTAAAAAGGAATAGCATTGTGGTGGGTAACCTCTGGTGTGGCCTGACCTCTCCTCAGGTAGCCTCTCACCTCCCCTTTCCTCCTGATCCTGAGGAGTCCTGATCATTGAGGCCATGGGAAAACAGCTCTAGGGGACATCAAAGTGTGGCCTTTGTGGGGAACCATGCACTGCAAAGAGCCCGGAGAGCAGCCCAGAGGTCACCACCCGTCAAGTTTCATGTCAGCACAGGCCCGCTTTGGGGTCAAAGATCAGCGGCATACCTGTCTAGCGCCACTCATACTTCTCTTCCAGGAAATTATCCCCACTTGTCTCAATTAGGGCTTTGGCTACTTAATTGTTTATGACTATTGTCGTCGTCTGTTTAGTGGAGGTTGAAATCTGCGTCTAACAATGGTGCATTCAGGGCTCCCGGTGTTTACAATGGTGCCACTGCTGTCACAACCAGACCTCCCCTTTCGGGGAGTTGAGATCATAGGAAATAAGACCTTCTGGTTGATCCCCCCGATTCCTGCTGGTAATGACACTGTTGACAGAGGGGATTTGGTAGTATTCTATGAATAGGGTAGTGTGTAATTTGTCATTATTCACACTGCAAAAACATCCATACTTGAAAGAAGCCCAAATTATATTAAAATGAGACAACTTTTCTTATTTCAAGCAAAAAATTATGCCAATTGGATAAGCAAAGTTGCTTGGCTAGAATTCTTATAATTGGAATATTTTTCTTGTGACTTTTAAGAATATAATGAGTCCTAAAATAATTGTTCGTAGCCACATAGCTAGATTTAAGTAACATGTTCTTATTACAGGGTAAGAAGTAAGCCAAACGCTCTTATAAGATTCTTAAATTCACATATAATTTTCTTTTATGAGGCTGGATTTAAGCAAACATGTTTTTACATATTGTAGGTGTATAAATCTATTTTCTTACAATTTCTAGAGTCTCCAATTAACCTATCATGCATATGGCAGGAAACCAGTGTTTTCCAGGTTAGCGTATAGCTAATGGGGCAGAGGAGTTAAAAGAGCTGCAGGCTGCTTGCTAACTCATGTTATAGCGAAACGAACGGGCAGTACCACATTCACACACCAAGCCAAAACGGTTCTTTTAAGGTGGACTGGAAGAGGTGAATCTGGTGAGGAAGTAAGGAAGCCCAGATTTCCCAGTCCCCGGCCACCTCCTCCAGCTCCACACCAACACCAAGACGTTCCCAATCCTGCCAGCATGTCCTATGTCTGCCCCGGGGCCTTCTCCCGGCTGGGCATGCTCGGAACAGGCATCCGGACTAGATGCCTGAGCCACCTCAACTGGCTCCTCTTGATGTGAAGGAGCAGCGGCTCTACTCTGAGCCCCTCCTGGATGACTGAGCTCCTCACCCTATCTCTTAGGGTGAGTCCAGCCACCCTACGGAGGAAACTCATTTCAGCCGCTTGTATCTGCGATCTCATTCTTTTGGTCATGACCCAAAGCTCATGACCATAGGTGAGGGTGGGAACGTAGATTGACCGCTAATTTGAGAGCTTTGCCTACCGGCTCAGCTCTCGCTTTACCATGACGTTCCGGTACAGCGACCGCATTACTGCAGAGATACTTGAACTCCTCCGCCTGGGGCAGAACCTCATTCCCAACCCGGAGGGAGCAATCCACCCTTTTCCGACTGAGAACCGTGGCCTCGGATTTCGAGGTGCTGAGTCTCATCCCAGAAGCTTCCTACTCAGATGCAAACCATCCCAGTAAACGTTGAAGGTCACAGCCTGATGAGGCCATCAGGACCACATCGTCTGCATAGCAGAGACGAGCTCCTAAGGCCCCCGAACTGGACTCCCTCGATGCCTTGGCAGCGCCGAGAAATTCTGTCCATGACAATTATGAACAGAATCATTGACAAAGGGCAGCCTTTGCGGAGGCCAATGTTAACCAGAAACAGGCTCGACTTACTGCTGGCAATGCGAACCAGGATCCTGCTCCGGTCGTACAAGGACCGAATGGCACGTAGTAGCTCGCCACTAATCCCGTACTCGTGGAGCACCCCCACAGGAGACCGCGAGGGACACGGTCGAATGCCTTTGCCAAATCCACAAAGCACTTGTAGACCAGTTGGACAAACTCCGATGAACCCTCCAGTACCCTCGCAAGGGTGTACAGCGAGTCAGTGTGCCGCGACCGGGACGAAAACCACATTGCACCTCCTGTAGCCGAGGTTCGAGTAATGGTCGTACCCTTCTCTCCAGCACCCTGGAATAGACTTTCCCAAAGAGGCTGAGTGTGATCCCCCTAAAGTTGGAACACATCCTCCAGTCGCCCTTCTTGAAAAGGGGGACCACCAACCCGGTCTGCCAATCCAGAGGTACTGTTTCCAACTTCCACGCAATGTTGAAGAGACTTGTCAGCCAAGACAGTCCCTCAACATCCAGAGCCTTGAGGAATTCAAAGCGAAACTCGTCCACCCCCGGAGCTTTGCCAGTGGGGAGTGTTTTGACTAACCCAGATACCTCAGCCACCTCAAGAAAAAGTTGCATTGTATGAAATGCACCTTGCCATTCTTTTGAACCCACTCATACAACATACCACAGAATGGACTACCTCAAGTTCTCAGGTTTTGGACGGGTGTGATACTACAAGTGCGCACCTCTGATGGCGCTCATAGAGATCCAAGGAATGGGGAAATTAAGGGGAACATTGCTGTCAAATGTGTCAACTGTTCCTGCGACCATATACTGTATACATGTTATGCAAATCTATTATCAAGCTCCTCTGATTGTTGTGCAGACTGTTGCTTTCATTTGGATTATTCTGCATGGCACAAGTGCCTAAGAAAAAGTGCCATGTTTGTATTGCACAACTTTAGGCCTAAACCAAAATGTTATATATGTTATATTGATGCTGTCGTGTGAAAAGTAAGGTAATGTAGATATCATTTTTAGAAAGCCTGGCAGGGATGAGGAGGAATGTGCTGAACCAGGAAGAAGGCTTCTTGTGTCACCTTCCCACGGAGGTTAAAATGGGAGGAGGGGGGTGGGACGGGTCTGTCCAGTGGTCTCCATCCACATTTTATCCTCGTGGGAAATCCACAGTGGTGACATTTTAAACTCTCGTCACACCAGCAAACAACCACGTGACACTGTTGCCGCTCATTGTTAAGGAATGTTGGCAATGAGCTTGTTTTGAATTCCCAACCGGGATGCACAAAGGGGTTTTTGAACATTTCCCCCTGGTTGGTAATGGGATATTTCATCACGTGGAAGGCAAAATAGCATCTATAAATATTCTCACAAATGATTCATGGAAACATACAAAAAAAAACCAATGACTGTAGTTACTTCTGTATTTTGTTTCTATTTAAATGCTTGTTTTTATTTTGTCATTTCAAAACACACCCCCCATCTCATTTATTCCCCACCTCTGCCCCCTGACACTGTTTACAGCCGATTTGCATTGGCACCCACGATAGGACGTATTGTTGCTGTGATGGCGCTGGGGTTTTTCCCACCAGTTTCTTCCTCTTCTCTGCTTGAATCAAAACACGCTGATGTCATGACCCACAAATGACTACTTCCCTGGGAAACCCCATATCAGGAAGTGAAGTTCTTTTCCCTCCTCCTTGATTATTATAACAGAGTTTCTTTAATAAAAAAACAAAAAGACTGAGGTTTTCTGATTGGGTTCCCATACACTGGTAACTGTGAACCTGCTGACTCCCTAACCAAAGTTAAGGAAAACACACAGCATTTTTCCATACATGCAGCTAATGACACAAAAAATAATCAAATTCTGCCGTTACTACTACTAACATTGGTCACTTTTGATTGACACTCTCAGACGTACATATATTAATTTAACAATGTTTAAAAGTTTCTTCATTTGAGAGCAGTTTGTAATATTTGAGTCACCTTACTTAGCAATGAGTGGGGCATAAAGTTGGATCGCTTTAGTCTTATTTTTGTATTTATTTAGTTTTATTACTCTTACTATTAAGGTTATTGTAACCTTCACTGAAGACGTGACTGTGACACCATGTGGCACCATTATCATCACCTTCCTGTTTTCAGTCACATCAAGAATCACATCTTCAATGAAAGTAAAAATAACCTTAAATGTAAATGTATCCTTCTCATTTACCATTTATATGTATTTATATGCATTGTTTTGTGCATGTAAAACTATAATTGTAATAAATAGGTGCTTTGTGTTAACATTTTTGGCTTTCTAGAATGGATTAATTGTATTTACATGATTTATTTTTGCAATTGATTCTGTAAACGTCAGTTTTGGTTAGAGTTGGACCTTCTGGAACAAATTAATGATGCTAATCAAGGTATTATAGTATTCCCCTTATGGGTCTGAGAGAAGAACAACTGCACTGCACTAAACCATTCTGACAAATGTTTCTAATATTCAAGCAATACTAACATTATTATATAGCAATGTTTAATATGAATATGAATCAGATTCATCAGTATGACATCATCATCATAATTCCTCATATCGACCCAATAATGATCTGATATCGATCCCGATAATTATCGTGCTCCCCTAGTAGTAATAATGATTAAAGACGCAGAGAAGCTACTTTAGGCAACCGTTAATAAGTCAGATTAACTTGTCTTGTCTGTATAATTAATGAAAGAAATGTCAAACTACACACCATATTTTACAATTTAAATGCAGCCAAATTATACTGAGTCTCACTGACATGATTCCAAGAGGTCAATTTTCTGCAATCGTGTCTTCCGTTTCCTGATGAGTGGATTAACCTTTGAATGGCCGGCGACACAATGCTGCATTCTCCTGCGCTCACCCACCTCCATCCATGTCAACACAACCCCCACATGATGTCTGCTATATCTCTGCTGTATGTGTCTGTTTGGTGGCCTTGGAGGAGGAAGCAAGAGGAGTCATCTGGCTATGTTGTCCCTGGAGGGAAGGGCAGGAATGCTATGCCAAGAATTCCTCACAAGCCTCACGCCCTCTTCCCTTTTCTCCTCTTGTCTTCTTCCTGATGATATCCTCACGCCATGTCATCACACTTGATTTTCCCTCAGTGATAAAACTGACTGAACATACCACCCACGTTATGGCGGTGTTTTGTTGTAAATAAACACAATTAGTGGCATGGTGGAAACAGATGCACAGATCAACATCCTGTCTTCTTCAAACGGTATTCTTTTGAAGTATTTTGGTGCTCACACAAGATTAAAATGCACATGTCTTTTGAATATAGATAAACCAAAAGGCTCATGTAGGCTCATATCCTCCCAAAAATGAAGAATAATATAAATAAATATTATTAAACATCATAAGTATTCATTTATTATGATGATTAAATATTAGATATGAAATGTAATTACATAAATGTTATAAATTACATACTATATATACTATATATTTATATGTATATGTTATTTAAAGTATTGTATTAAGTATTATAAAAATCTCGTTACATTGCAAAATCAGGTCACCAATACGGTGGATCCTTACACATTCTCGATTCAACATTCTCAGCCCCACAAATTTGCAGATTTTTGATCAAAATTGTTTTTATTTTATTTTATTTTATTTATTTTTCTCTCCCAAAATGAGCCGTTTTTTCCTTGGACAACACATCTCATTCACCCTAAGTTGGTAAAAATTTAGAAATTCATGATAATACAGATAAAATGTACAGCATACATGTAATACTGTTAAAAAAGCCCACCATTTTAATAATAAAAAATCATTTAAAAAATGAATTTTGTGTTCAGTTGTGTTGTCATTGACCAATATTTACATTTGTTTGATGATCTGAAACATTTAAGTGTGACAAACACAACACAACACAAAAATAAGAAATCAGGAAGTGGGCAAACACTTTTTCACACCACTGTATGTGGTACACGTTATGTGTTTGTATATACAGTATATACTGTATGTATGCTATGTAGGCTATAAAAGTACATTTGATGTATTTTGTAAAAATACATCAAATGTATTTAAAAAAAAGTAAAAAAAAGTATTTAAAAAAAATCCAAATAAATAATTTCTTCACCACGTAAATGCTGAATAGTGAATGTGCAAGGATCCAATGTAATGTAGTGCAAAGAACAATAATAAACATATTGTTACGTTAAAAACGAAGCTCAAAATGGAATAGTCCACCTGAAAGGCACGTGTTATCGAGTCACGTCACAGCAACCCCTTCTGCACAAACAGTCGACTTACAGTTTTACGTCAAAGCAAAAGCTGTTTACTTTCGCTCCTCTCCCACAGATGACTGCTTGACAATGGCACGGTACTTCAGAATGTGTACAGTTTAAACAGAGCTGCACAAAAGCCTGCTGGTGCAGAGCAGCCCTCTCTTGCTGTGGTTGTAATAATGACACACACACACACACACACACGGATGTGTAACTTTCCTTTCATACTTCTCAGCCACTTGTGTGCTGGGAAACCTATTATAAACATGGGCCATTGACGGGAGGGTGGGAGTTGGAGTGGAAACGTGGGAGAGGCCCGGCTTGGAGTCCCGGCTTTGTTGACATTCTCCTGGCCTGACGTCAGCACCAGAGCACAGGGCTTGGTGGATCAACAGTGACCATACACGAGAGTCTTATTAACCCTCAGAGAGCCAATGAAAATACAGTACTACATCTTTATCAATAGGATACAGGGATAATGAATATTACAGCTGGAGAATGGATCAAAATTGTCTGAAGTGTTTCAAACTGGTCGGTCAAAAAGCCAGCTTTTTCCATATTGCTATTCTGTGTTGTTAACACTGGTAATACTAATGGTTTAGTTTATTGTAAACATGCTGAACAAAGGTACATTAAAGTACATCACTTATTCATTTCAAAATGTACTTGTCCTTCATGTACTTCAACCTTCCAAAAGGGAAATTGTAAAAATGTGTCATAGAAAAGTTAATAGAGTTTATAGATACTGTAGCTTATTCATAAATAATCAAAAATAAACACTGACACTGGATGGAGGTTTGAAGTCAACCCTGGAATTTTTCATCTTCACTGAACATTGAGAGACGGGATGGAAGCTGTGTGAAAGGGAATACCAGAGGGTGTGAAAGCAATTGTTGCTGTCAGTAGGTCACACCAAACGCATATCGAGGTCTGATTACAGGATTCTGTCATTCTGTATATGCCTTTAATGCACAAGCGCTGTGGTCTGTGAAATTCACTGGCTCTGATGCGCCACTTTTGCGGGATATCTATGTGAAGAAGGCTACAGTCAAGATGTGTGTAATGAGCGCTGCGTGAGCTACATAAATAGTGTGACATCATCAACACCTTCTAGTAAAAAAAGCACTACAAGAAAGGCACTCGGTTGATAGCAGACCTTCGCTAAGGTGGCAAAATATGGGGTGGTCGTAACACTGTAGTGATCTGATGCTATTTATTTATTATCTGTTGTGTTTAAGAGTAAGACGTCCACAACATCATCATATATGCAGAAAATGAATACAGACCATTCAACATCAGTGTGTTGTTATTGGAGTTTGTTTTCAGAGAGAAGATTATAACGTCGTGTGGTGTGACAAATATGCACATTGGCACTCAAAAACGTCATCCAATCTTAACTTCATGCATTCTCATACAATACCAGCATTTGGGAACAAATTTGAAGTGAAAGACGAACGAGAAAAATGCATTATAAGTCTTATCTGTGCGACATGGGAAAAGGCAGCTATAGTGCTTTCAAAGACTGTCGAACAAAGTGAGAAAGGTCGCCGCTCTCCGAAACACAATGAAACAAAACAACATAAATTTGCAAAAACTGTTGGATTTTTGTGTAATATTATTTTTAGAATTAGATAATAGCTTTGTCGTTTTCATAAACACAGCAACCAAAGCTCCTGAGATTCCCACTGTATGACGCAGTCAGAGCAGTTAAGATAAGTCACCGTGAGGCATGCTAGACAAATAGAAGCCATCACAGCAGAACGGCCCTCTGGAAGACTCATCAGGCCACGTAAAGCTTGTAACCTGACACGACAATGGACGTCAACACTGCATACTGTAAGATTTCCATTTTAAAACTCCATCCTTGGCTAATCGGGCCTTACTCTCTTCAACGCTGACTCACTGGCAGGCATGCTGTACTGTATGTGTACCGCATCTCCACTCAAGCACCTGCATTAAAACTGATGATCATGCAGCATGTGGTTAGACATCTTCACTGCAGCGACGACTTTGTCTTACGCCAGGGGTGCTCACACTTTTTTAGCCTGCGAGCTTCTTTTAAAATGACCCAAAGATCTACATACTACTATAAATATAGAAAGTATGTGTATTTACTATATTTATTTAAAAAATATGAGTAGGTATTTATGTACGTTATACATGTATATCAGGAGTGCACACACTTCCTCAGCATGCAAGTGCAAGTCAAAATAAAACATATAACATATACAAAATGGAACCAGTAAACTCTGAAATTCTATTGTAAATATTAATGATTAGTATTTCACATTCACATTTTCAAACTTTACAGGTAATCAAAGTAGTTGCTGTCATAATTCACTTCAATATGGAAATAAAGATAATAATCATAATAATGATAATAAACATAACTCCTAAATAGTTGTGTACATAACCTGAGTACTGGTAACATGTCAGTCAAATTAGCTATGTAACGTTCATTAGGGCACACACTTCATGTATTACATCCAGTTAGCATTTGCTATCAAACATTACCGATATACAAGAATTTAAAATGATGATGCAAAAGACGATGCAGCCGAAGTCAAGGCAACATATTGAAAAGGTTTCACCAATGGGCACGTTTTTAATTTCATCATGAAATAATAGTTTAAGAAGCGAACGTGTAGAAAACACTGATTTCTGTAGGAGAGTTCATGGCGCCAAGCAAAGCCAGCAAACAATACACGTTTTTTCTACGTAACTAGCCGCTACAAGTGAACAGATAACTTTTGTTATAGATATAGACATCTTACCACTCAGTTAGTTCATCCATAATCACAATAATAAAGATGAAAGTTGCATCTTTGTGTGTAGCTTGAAACGCTGCAGGGGAGCAAGCACGAATCAGGAGGGGAGCTTAATGTCAGCTGACTGATGTCATATGACAACTACAAAGTGACGTTTACGCGATCTACCCAAACTACCTTGGCGATCTACCGGTAGCTCGCGATCAACGTAATGGCCACCCCGTCTTATGCAATGCACTCTGTCTGTGCTGACAGCTGCAGATCCTTCAACAAGACATTTTGCTGCAGGTGTGCTGCTATAAAACAACATACAACCACACCCAAATGCACCACCCCTTTCTGTCTTGACAGATCTACGCCTCATTCCATACATTTCATCTCATGCTCATACTTAAGTCATGCGCTGTCATGTTGCTAATTTAAATAAGAATCCAGTGTTGGCAGGTGTGGAGATGAGTACTGAGTTTGACTGTAGCAGTAGTAGCAGTAGTACTTCTGATGATGATAATCTGCTTCTGGTTTTACCTACTTGTTACATGATTACACCCTGCAGCACTTGAGCTGAAGTTATGTAATGTTCAGCAAGAGAATAGTCGAAAACCTACCAGAGCACATGAGGCCATCATTTTTATGTTAACATTTCTTTGCAGAAGCAAATTATCAGGCAAAGTTGAAATGGAACATTAACACGTATCATCAGCAAATAAAAAAAGACACTGGCATGGGGTTTATAAGATAGATAGTGCAACTTCTTGTGTAGCGTTATTGATATGCTGTATCAACATGGATGCTTCCTGGCATTTGGGCTGTAATATTACAAGAAAAAAGACCATATTGTTGTTTTTTTCAAGAACAAAAGTAGTAGTCTTATGAGAGATTAAAGTCAGATTTTTTCAAAAAGTTGGAGTATTTTATTTTATTTTTGTATTTCTTACAGAAAAAGTGTTAAAAGCTTAAGAAAAGAGGCACATACTGTATGTTTGATAAAAAAATATAATACTTTGCAAAAAAACGGTGGTATCTTGGAGGAAAGTTATAAAAAAGTTATAATATAAAATGTATAGTAAAATCTGTGGAAATTATTGCAAAATGAAGAGTAGATAATTTTTTTTTCCTGATTTAATACATCTTTATATAGACAACATTAGTTGCACGAAGCATATCAAGGTGTTACTCAATTTCTTGCCATGCATATGCCACATTTCTTATTGGCCTCATCAGTGATGGCATCAGACTCTAATGAAGAGAAATAAAATTGGACCTAAATTTCCCTCACCCAGACACACGTCACAGGAGCCTCCCTCTGGGGCCAGGTCTGGAGGTGGGGCACGATTGCGAGCGTCTGGTGATTGGGCATGTACCCATGGGACATAGCCCAAAGAGGTAACATGGGTCCCCCCTCCCATGAGTGGTGAGGTCATGGGAGGGGCCAAAGGGGTCGGGTGCAAAGCGAGCTGGGTGGCAGACGAATGCGGGAACCTTGGCTGCCCGATCCGCGGTTGCAGAAGCTAGCTCTTGGCACGTAGAATGTCACCTCTCTGGTGGGAAAACGTCCGAGCTGGTTCATGAGGTGGAGAAGTTTCGGCTAGATACAGTATAGTCGCACTCACCTCAATGCACAGCCAAGGGCTATGGAACCAGTGTTCTTGAAAGGGACTGGATTTATTCCACTCTGGCGTTGCCAACAGTGAGAGGGAACGAGCAGGGCTGGCAATTGTTGTTGCCCCCCAGCTCAGAGCCTGTACGTTGGAGTTTCCCCTCTGCCTTAGGGTGGGGGGACGGGTCCTGACTGTTGTTTGTGCACCAAACAGCAGTTCAGAATACTAATCTAAACAAGTGAGGTGATAAATAACAGTGTAATGCATTGATGGCACATATTCGCTTCACATTTAGCATAGTGGAATTTAATCCAGGGACTGTATCATTAAACAGATAAAATGACTTTCACTGCAACCGTGCCAAGATTAATATAATTTGTAACACGGTAGCTTGAACGTCTAACCTTGCTGGAAGCACAAGTGCTTTTGGCATAATTCTTATCTTGAAATTTAGCTATGTGATTATGAACAACTTGTTTAAACTTTGACCTGATTTCTAATTTGAGGACTTATTATATTCTTCGAAGTCACAAGAAAAATATTCGTTATAAGAATTCTAGCCAAGAAACTTTTGCTTACCCTATTTGCAGAATTTTTTGAGTGAAATCAGAAAAGTTGGGTCATTTCAAGATAATTTGGGCTTGTTTCAATGCACACGCAGGTGCATGTCAAAAGCTTTCTACCGCTGTCCAACATTCTGACGCTCACAGAAATGTAAGTCACACCCTCGTTTGCTCTTAAACCTGATTGGACGTTAATAGAGGCATTCAATGTGGCAGATTCTGTGGGAAAATTTGTTGTCTTGCTTATCTTAGTTGAATATGTACTTTGAATGGGGACGCGTTTTACTCAGCACACTCGTAAGTATTTTCAAGTCATCAGAATAAAGTCCAAATCAAGTGCCGAGTTACTGATGAACTCCAAGTCGGGTTGCAAGTCGAGTTGACTCTAGTCCAAGTCATGTGACTCCAATCCACACCCTTTGTGATAAAGAACCCTACTAAATTTCTGTGTGAACATTCTTGCCATATGTGATCGCCTGCTGTCACACTGTTGCGTGGTTTCAAAGTGGACACAAGTTGCTGTTTTTGTGAAGCGAACGTCAGTGTCAGCAGATGACACAGCTGATGTTTCATGAATGATTTATCTCGTCTAGCTGCCTACACATTTCTCTAAAAAAGCCCAGCCAACTCATGACAATAGCTGTTACTGACAGACTGTGGAAATGTTCAAATATTGATTTTCACATATGGAGGCTGTGAGGAGGGAATGCGGTTGACAGGAGACTTGTTAACATGTCAAACAGACTTCGGGTTAATGGACTCTGTCTGCACTCACGTTATAATTCTATGCACTGCAACATCCCTTAGGTGGTATAATTAGGAATCTGAACACGTTTTTTGGTACAAATATACCTCTAAAGCAGGGGTCTCAAACTCGCAGCCCGCGGGCCATTTGTGGCCCGCCCGGTCATATTTTGTGGCCCGTGACTAGACATGGAGGAGTAGTGTAAATGCTATAAAAAATATTTCTTTTTGATATGATTCTACTTTATATCATTGATCTACTTGAGAGACATGTTGTGTGTCTTCTGAATGAGTTTAAAATAGCTTTACTGTTTATCAGACACTGAAACTAAAATCCCGTTGACACTTATGTTGCTAAAACATCCTCATTCTTTTGTACCATTGCTCCCAATACTTCATGCGGCCCAGCCACAACCAGACCCTATCTCCAGCGGCCCCCAGGTAAATTGAGTTTGAGACCCCTGGTCTAAAATCACACAGAGCTTCAGAGTTATAACGGCCACCATTGATATGTCTCTTCTTCAGAGAATATCAAAGGATTAACTCTGCATGTTTTGGTTTTTCTTTGGCTTTTTTAAGGCACTGGACCAAGAACCAGTCAAGGGGTGTAGAGAAAAAAATATTCATTGGAAGTTAAGTGAAGTTAATAGAGTAGCACTCCGGTGTCACTGTTATGTTGTTTTATACACTGCAAAACCAGCCATACTTGAAAGAAGCCCAAATGATATATATATATATATATATATATATATATATATTATATATATATTATTTCAAGCAAAAAGAATCTGCCAATGGGGTAAGCAAAGTTGCTTGGCTGGAATTTTTATAACTAGCATATTTTTCTTGTGACTTTTAGGACTATAATGAGTCCTAAAATAAGCAAGTAGTTCTTAGCCACATAGCTAGATTTAAGTAAAATGTTCTCATTACAGGGTAAGAAGTAAGCACATGCTCTTATAAGATTCTTAAGATGAGAAAAATTTGCTTTTATGAGGCTAGATTTAAGCAAAAATGTTTTCACATATTGTAGATGTAGGAGTACTATTCTATTTTCTTACAATTTCTAGTCTCCAATTAACCTATCATGCATACGGAATGAAGCCACACAGGGTGGAGTGTGTGAATTTCACGCAGATGTGTTTTAACTTTATTTATTTGAACCCAGGTTACCTGATTGTGATGCTAACCTACTAACCACTCGGCCACTTCGTCATTAAAGATGTCTTCATATTTTCAGTGGTTTTATGATCCAATGCTAACTTAGTACATGATAAACCTTAATATTTAAAATCGTTTTTGGGAGGGTATGGTTATGACCTTGTGTTGAGGTTAAGACCTTGTGTTGAGGTGAGAATAAAACTTCTGTCAGTGCAGTGCCAGGATGCAGAGGGCACCATGGCTGAGTTTGCCTTAGGCCTCCAAATGTTTAAATACACCACTCGTTGAGAATGTTAAAATGTTATTTAAAAGATTGTCTGTACAGTTACGATGGGGACAGTTTGACACCAGAACAGTTTTTATTACGGTTATTTTTTATGGGGAAAATGACCTTGGAATCTGAACAAATTTGTAGTTTGACAAGCATCCCAGTATGGGTGTGCTGTATTCACCAAATTTTGACTCCAGTGTTAGCATACGCTGTTTTGTTGGTGTGATGTTGGTTAACTGGTTTTACACTTACGACAAGTGAGAAAGTTAAGACTATTTAAAAAAAAATTGATTTTACATCTAATTAGTAACAGTGGTTAGCTTATCTGTACATTTGTCAAGGATGCTAAAATGTAAAAAAAAATGTTCTTCAGTAAGTACTCATTCCCTTCTACTTTCTGATCTGTTGCTGACACTGACCTCTGACCTCCCTCCATATGAGAACAGGGATCAATAAAATGTCCCCAAAAAGTAAAATTAGACCGGGGGGTTAGTTTCTTGGTGAAAATGAAGCATTTTCTCTCGAGGGAAATTTCCACTGGATGCACCCCGTGACGTCAGGATGCTAAATAGGTTTTTGGGCCTATTAGTGGTGGATCCCCTCATGGTAATGTGTTAATAAGCATGGGTCCCAGAGCAAGAGACTACATAACATGCAGAGGATGAGAGGATTTAAACAGGCCATGTTTAATGACTTGGATGCTGCTTTTGATGCTTAAACAGGTGTTGAGCAAAGCTCCTGAGATGTCCAATTTAGGTTCCTCTCTGCAGCCTTTCCCAAACTCTCATTCATTTACATGCATGCATATTATTTTCGTAGTTAGAGCATAGAAAAACTGTTCACCACCCTCGAAATACGATTTTTAACATTATTAGAGCCGTCTAGACATGAACTAACATCCCCACAGTCACCTTTACACTCATATTACCCAGTATAGCAGACATAATAAGAGTAAATAAGCCATTTAAGACAAAGTGGTGAGCAGTGACTGTATATGTGCACTATTATTTATTATTTGACTGCTCTGAGGTTGTTAGAATAACAAAGCTAGCGTGCCTAAGGAGCTGTTTACGTGACACAGATTATTAAACAAAAACACATAACACTCTGGACGCTCGTTTACAAGTTTGTTTTTTTTTAAGTGAAAATGCAGACTTTTAAAAACAGATTTCAAAGCGGAACATTGCCGTTTCTTCTCGCTTTTTATGAGGCTCCTTGTGATTGGCTTTTAAAACATTGTCGTTTATATGCAGAACTTTCAATAGAGTTTTTGCTAGCTCGTCCTTGTGGAAACAGGGCTTTGCATGATTTTGGTCCTTGAACTGAAAAACTTTGGTGACAAGTCTGTGGTGTGGTAATTAAAAACGTCTACTATTGTTGAGGTTTTATGTGGAGCCATTGCTTCGTTTCTGGCCTCCTTTGGTTCATGTCACTGGAGGCCAACTTGCATGGTGGCACTTGAATTGGCCACCCAGCATGTAGCCATAACAGTGTCAACGAGGGCATGCTCCTCTAGTGGAAGCGTGGACACAGCGCATGGTCAGGCCACACACACACACACACACACACACACGCACACACACACACACACACACACACACTGTACACGCACATGATTCCTGCGCCTCTCATTTAGCCGTGCATATACTGTAACTTTGCAGGGCCCACCAGCCATGGAATGTGATCCTTTGTTGGAACCATCATGGAACAACAATGAATCATTACAGTCAGTTAGCCACACAATGCCTCCATGCTGATCTGTGCACAAGCCTCCATGCCACTAGCCGCTGGGGTGCCCTGCTGACAGCCATGCATTTACCGTAGCTAAACTTGGAAATCGGTCGCTTGTACAGCTCATCAATTAATGATGCTTTCCTAACAACGGCTTGAATGGAAATGTCATCATGCGAAACCTGAGCAGAATATCATACAATATGTCATGTGTGAGAGAATCGGTAATTTCGTAATCTCGCAAAACGTAAAGGCTTATTTTTGCATAAAAAAGTCGTACTCTTAGTGGTGAAAAGTAAAGATTTTTCTTGGAAAAGGCAGTATCTTACAACAGTTCTACTGTTTCATCAAGAGTTGTGATTGACAAGAAAGTTGTGTTTTTGTGAGAAAAAACATTTTTCAAGTAAATGAAGTACTTGTGTAACACATTCTACAGTGGCTGACAGGAGCTAACGTCCAAGCAACGTCCAACGCATGGCAACGTCCAAGCCGTCCAAACACAGACATGATCCAAAACCACAACCACACCAAAAAACACATGAAACTGGAAAATGCTGTAAATTTAAAATTAAATATCACATAAACACTGCAGGGTCAAAAGCAAATGGCAAAAGCACACACAAAACCCCATAAACACATCCATGACAGAAATGCTCATGGAACAAAATGGAAGTTAGCCAGACTACTAGGAGCAGCAGACCTGAGGTGTATCCGTCTTAAAGACTTAAGATGTCATATTTTACTGGGTCATAGAACAACCGCTTTTTACGGCCAAATGTTTAACAAAGAAATAAAGAAAAATGTACCTCGCAGCGTTTTATGTGATTGCAGCATTTTTAATTTACAGTATTTTCTTATTACGTAATTTTTATGGTGTTTGTGTGATTTTGGTTTTGGATGAGTTCTGCACATTTGGACATTGGCTGCTGGTCACTGTACACTTCATGCTAACCAGAAGAAAAAAAATCCCAAGAATAAGAATAAGCAAACAAAGAAGCAAGCAAAGAATAAGCAAATCAGAAGAACTTGCGCACTGACATGAAAATAATTAGCACTTAATGATTTTCCCCTGGAAAACATTGGCATTGTTGTGCACCAATTAAGAGCAGCACAATGGAATAAATACTTCTGGCGTCACAACTGGTTTTAACACCTTCAACTAGCAATTCTTTTACAGGAAAACTGTGCTTTTTTTGGAATTTTGCCCATCATCCACAATCCTTATGTGAAACATGAATACATATTCCTTTCCCTTGTCTGTGCGGTCTAAGGAGAGAAAACAAGTTAGCATGAGCCAGCTAACATTGCAAGTCATGGGGAGCACCTATTTTGACGATAAAGCCCTAAAAAACCTCTCAAAAAAACGCTAGCAGTGTGCCATTTACATAACTGACCTGTATATTAACCAAGCGATATTGTTATTGTAGCAGCTAACACGAAAAACTATATTTATCTGGCGGTGTAACGCAACGCTTCGTTAGCCGCTAGTCTCAGCATCACTCACAATGTGAGGTTTTGTGCGCTGCTCTGTTTTCTCCTTCTCTCTATGCTCTCTGTTGCAGCGCACCTCCCACACCACGGTCCTAATTTGGCACACCTGCAGCTTCTTAAGCAACAAGCTCCCGCGGCGTGGTGCCAGACTGTTGCGTACCTTCACCACAGCACAGGCTCTGCCTTGCTGCACCTTCCTCGTTGCTTCATACAGCATTCCGTTCCAGCATTATCACTGCACCTCCCGTTTACTGGTCCCACACTTGCCGATTGCAGTGTGTCGTTTTTGTTGCTGCCTGCCTTGTGTTTTCTGCAGTGCCCTTTCTTTTGCCTAGCGTAGTATCAGTGTTGCCGTTCTACCCCTCCCCTCAACTGTCTCCGGGAGATTTTCTGTTATACTTCCCTTGGTTGTACTTTTGGCTCCCTTGTTTGCATTTTTGCATTTTTGTATAATAAACTTGTTTTACCATCCAGTGGCTCTCGCATCTTGGGGTTCTAGTTCCGGCCCTGGGCCAACACCTGACAGAACAATCTGGCCTAACATGGACCCCGTGGAGCTAGACCAATTCCGCTCGGCCCTCTCACACCAGGGTCAACTAGTGGGAGAGCACCACCACTCGCCTCATTATCTACCGGCCTGCAAGCTTTGGACCAGCGAATGCAGCAGGCACTCACCACCGGCCGACCCGAGGACGCCACCCCCAGTCCTGTTCTGGACCCCTCGGGCAGGCACCCCCCGCCGACTCGCCCCTCGCGTCACGTCGCGAGCCCAGCATCCCAGCCCCTCCAAGGTTTTCTGGCGGAACAGGTTCGTGCGAACAGTTCCTCCATCAGTGCACCCTGTTCTTTGACCAACAGCTATACACGTACGCCACCGAGGTATCCAAAGTGGCTTTCATAATGAGCTTATTAATGGACAAAGCGGCCGCTTGGGCCATGGCAATAAGCCGATCCTCTCCAGCAGTGCGCTCCTCGCTTCCTCTGTTTGTGGATGAAATGCGCAAGGTCTTCGACCATCCTATCAAGAGTCGAGAAGCTGGCCTACTTGACCTGAGGCAGCGTAACAAGTCCGTGGCGGAGTTCTCAGTAGACTTCCGCGTATTGGCTGCCGAGAGTGGTTATGACCAAGCCGCGCTGTGCGGAATTTTTCGTAAGGCATTACACCCCCGTAATCAAAGACGAGCTGGCGGTGAAAGACGACACCACCACCCTGGACCAAGTCATTGATCTCGCCACCCAGCTTGATAACCGACTGAGAGAGCGCGACCGCGAACACCGTGAGGAACTGGACACCCGAAGCAAGGGAGGAACTCCGGCCCACCGAGGGCTCTCCACCTACCCCGAAAGCCTGGAGCGGGGCACCAAGGATCCGAACCGGGACCCTCCCACACTATGACCCGACGAAACCCATGCAGTTGGGGGGGCGGCGCCTGTCCGCGGCTGAGCACGCCCGGCGTCGGAGCCTCCGACTATGCCTCTACTGCGGCGAGGCGAACCACCGCCTGGCAGAGTGCCTGGGGATCGACCCCCGAGAGGGGATCGATCCAACTCATCTCCTTGTGAGTATGTAGCTAGGGGAGGGGATAACCAGGGCTCGTCGGGACTTTCACGGGGGGAGGGAAGCAGGTTCCAGTCGTGGCCCTTGTAGATTCCGGGGCGGACGACTCGTTTCTTGACGCGGACTTTGTTAAATTACACAACTTCATGAGAATTAAGTTGCCTAAGTCCAAAGAGGTTCGCTCACCGGATGGGCGGTTATTAGCTACAGTCACGCACCAGACCGACTCACTGTCACTCCTCTTGTCCGGTAACTATCACAAGTGTATCCGTTTCTTTATCATACCCTCCCAAGCGGCCCCGGTTGTGCTGGGCATTCCCTGGCTCCGCCTACATAATCCCGAATTTAATTGGGACCAAGGAAAAGTAGTCACATGGGGTACTAACTGCTATGCGCGCTGTTTACGCTCCGCCATTCAATATATGGTCCGCTCAGAGCCTCCCTCCACACTGCCCCTATGACTGCGCCCTAAAACTGCTCACCGACGCACCACTCCCTTGTTCCAAATTATATAATATTTCTGGGCCAGAACAAAAAGCATTGCGGGAGTATATCTCCTCGTCCCTCGCAGCCGGCCACATCCGCCCCTCGTCATCCCAGCTCGGAGCAGGTTTTTTTTTGTGGCTAAAAAAGATGTTTCACTCCGCCCCTATATTGACTATCGGGGCATTAATGAGATAACTCAAAAGAGCCTCAAGTGGAACGGAACGGACGGAAGAGTGGTTACTACTGGCTCCCAATTTCGCTACGAAGACTCAACAAGATGCTCATTTGCTGTCAACATTTTTTACCTGAGGACTGGAGAACAAGTCTCGTGCTGAAAGACACAGCCATCCCAATGAGAGCAGACGTTGTAAGTGTTGTCACTGTTTCTATGCTGCTGTTGTTGACGGAAGTAACTTTAGCTATATGGTCTATGTGAAATCAATGTGCCTCGGAAAGAAGTTCCAGTAATGTTTTAAATCATCAAAATACGACAAGGTACTGTCGGTATCACATGTTATTGTCAATGTACCTGTTAATGCATGATCGTAGCACGTATACAAAACCATAAAACATTGTTTGAGGGTTTTATAGTCATAATCGGTGCCTCCCATGACGTGCGATGTTAGCTGGCTCATAACTCGTTTTCTCTTTTTAGAATGCTCAGAAAAGGGAAATAAATATGTGTACATGTTTCACATATGGATTGTGGATGATGGGCAAAATTCCAAAAAATCTGCAGTTTTCCTTTAAGACTTCACATGCTCCTACTGTCATTTAGCTTGGTGCTACTGTACATGTGATTCATCCAGCTGTATACACACCTGATTCTCTGTGGTACGTTTCAACTGCTTTTAAATATTTTGTTTTACAAATTTTCCCATGGTAATTGGTCACGACCAACCAGGCATATTGATTTTTATTTAAACACAGCCTTCAAAAACGCGATTCATCTTATAACATAATCATATAAATACACACAATTTTGAGAGGAGGAATACGTTAAATTATGAATATTTGTACATACCAAAAATTAAAATAAAAACATTAAAACCATTGATTTCAAAGTCTACACAAACAAGTCAGACATCAGCTCTATAGTAAGTATTTTAATGTAACTTTTGGCTAGCTGTCTGTGACCCCTCTCAGAACGGGTACACAACCCACATTTCAGAACGGGTACACGACCCACATTTGGGTCCCAACCTACCAGTTGAGAATAACTTTTCTAAACTATTTGCAGGTTATATGCTTTTATGCTTATGCTTTATGCTTATGGTTTTTCAGTAAAAGAGAATAAAGTTGTAATTTAAAAAATAAAAGCACAAGCATTGTAAATATATTAAGGATACCAATTCGGGCGTAACAACTATTCTTTTTTCTGAACCACAAGGATTAAAGGAAATTTTTCAATAGTTTTTTTTTTTTTTGCTTTTATGGCCCTCTACTTTATTTCATACAATTCTTTCCATTTTTTGTCTTTATCATGTTTTAAATAAATAGATAAATAAATAAAACATACAACAAACTACAACTTCTTTTTCTAGAAACATGTTTCTTTTTTCAGTTTATGACTTTATTCTCCTAATTTAGCCTTTTTAGACAGTGTTGCCCTAATAGTCTTCATAGATAAACACTGTTACCTGCAAACAGTGCAATTTTCTATTGAGGAGAGTGCAGAGGCCAAAGATCAAATAAGGCACCTTCATATTGTAGATACCAACCTCTTGAATGTGTTTGACTTGAAGCATAATGATTCATGTATTATTCATTGAGATTATTTCGGATCCTGGAAAGATGAAAACATATCCTCTTTGGCACAGGTTCTAAAGGTTTTTGGTTTCTTTGCGTCACATCGTGGAGGAAGTTATGTTGACTTTGGGGAGGTAAGTGGAACAGCGGCCTCAGTCAACAGTGGCACCTCCATTAGTGGGTCACTGGCTGTCCGGAGGGCCCAGGAGGAGGAGCAGAAGGAGGAAGTGAGTCTAAATTTGCAGGAAGGGGAACTGGAAACCGTTGTCAATGGGGATTTCTTTCAACCCAGTTTCCACTGGTTCAACAATAGATTGAGTTTACGTGGAAGTATTACCAGGTGATGCTCATGTCGGGTTTCACATTGCACCACCTAAACACAGACCCATCAGCTATTTTATGTTATGTAATGTACATGTTTCTGTTTGCAATATAGGGACCGTTTAGAAGAATAGGAGACCAGAAACAATAACTTAGTATAGCCACATTTTTATTCCCATCTGCACCAAAATTGAATGGGTTCTTGTTCTGCACATGTACAATCTATCTACCAAGTTTCATGGAAATTTGTGCTGTAGTTTTTGTGTAATTGCGGTTAATAACCAATACACAGAGGTGAAAACAGGAATTAATGGGAAATTTAGCTTCGGAAGTTAACCAAATGGAAGTTCCACTCTAATAAACTGCCATTTTGATGATGTTCCCCTCCTGTCTTGTATTGGGCAGGACACGTCTTTACAGCCTTCGAAAAAAGAATATCTGAATCCACAAAATAATAAATAAGAAGAAAAATATCTGAATCCACAACTACAGTACATTCTTTTCATCTGCCCATTCCATACTCCAGAAAGTATTGGAAATTTGGTTTGAAGAGTTTTTGCATCATATTGCACAAAATAGAAAATACAGTCATTGAAACATCACCCCTTCTTTGCTTTTTCTTAACTACCGTAAATTTCTAGAATTTTTGCGTGCATCTGATGGTTTTTTTGGACAAATATATATAAATATTTGGACTTGTCTATAAGCTGCAGGTGTCCATGGGATATTAAGACAGAAAGACACATTATAAACCTTGCAATCCTACCAGCACTCAGTGTTCCCAGCGTCACTCATTAGCGCCGATGAGTGAGATGTGGGACACTTTTTTTCATTGGAGTTCAACAGCTGCCGCGGTCCAAGCAGTCCTGTAATTCTACACTTCAAACTTACTTAAGATTTGTCAGATCAAAACACAATTGCTGCATAAGCATTACATTTCAAAACATGTTATATTAGCTTTTATTGCAGAAACGTACTATTTTGTTTTGGCACGCTAAGCATCATGGGAACTGGAGTTCTGTCAGCCATAAATTAGTTGAATGTTTAAGCCACAGGGTTTAAAGTGTGTGAAAAAAGTAGCAGTTTATAGTCTGGAAATTACGGTATCTTGGACAATCATATAAACTGATCACAATGACAATAACAGGAAAGAAACAGCATGTTTTATAACAGATGATTTTGAAAAAATCTGTCAATAAAATCAAATTACTGTTTATTTTAGATTTCACTGGAAAAAAACTAAATTATGCAAGATTAAATAACTGAAAGTTCAAAAATACATGTTTGTGACTAATAAGATTTCTTACCAGGCTCCTTTTATGTCAGACATTTTCTCAAATAAACAATAACTGTAATCCGTCATTTTTGTTTGTTTATTTCACATATTTTAAGTAATATACTTCAGATTTTAGTAGATATTTCTTAAGGTAAGCAAATTGGTCTAACATAGTAAGAAACTATCTATAAAATAGGTATTTTGACCTTGATTGCAGATATATAATCTTGCTTAGATTACAGTTTACTGTAGTGCAGTGTTTAATGAGTTCCCTATAAATAAAAAAGGGAAGTATAGACTACGGTGGATGGAGGATACAGATATGTAAAGCGAATGGATGGTTTAAATAGAAATGAGAGTAGGGGCTCTTTTTGTATTCATGTTTTTATTTAAACCTGTAACACCCACGTCCACTCTCAGCGCTGGAGCGTCCACTTAAAGCTAATGAAGCAAAAGAAAAAGAATGTGACTCATTTATTACAACCACCACACACACACACACACACACACACACACACACACACACACACACACACACGCATACCTCTTTTTGTTTACAAGTCACAGTGCACCATTGAAACGACATGAAAAGAGCTGCCTAACAAAGGGTATGAGTTACACCATTGGAAAACTTACCTGGGCTGTATGCATGTGTGTGAGTGTGCGTGTGTGTATGTATGTGTGTGTGTGTGTGTGTGCGCAAAATGGGTGGTGGTGTGAGAATTTGCTGGAGTTTTTTTCCCTCAGGGCAATGTTTTGTTTGTGGTTCACACAAGCTGTTGTGTGTGTAGACGTACTGTACTTCCCGCGTAAACTGGAATTTGATGAGCGTGCTCTCATTGAAATGTGTTGTGTCACGTCTGACACGATGTTAAAAAAAACATTCATTCAGTGCACTTTACTCTCTTTAAAAGCAGGAAACAACAAACATGAAGAAGATAACAATGTTGTTGAATGACTAGAATACAATATGCCCGTATTAGCGGCCCCGTATTAGTGGTAGGTCAATTAACAACATCCATCCATCCATATATTTTCTTCTGCTTATCCGGGTCCGGGTCACAGGGGCAGCAGTCTCAGTAGGGAAGTCCAGACTTCCCGGTCTCCAGCCACCTCTTCCAGTTCCACCAGAAGGACACCGAGGCGTTCCCAGACCAGCTGTGAGACATAATCCCTCCAGCGTGTCCTCGGTCTGCCCCGGGGCCTTCTCCCAGCTGGGCATGCCCGGAACACCTCACCAGGGAGGCGTCTGGACTAGATGCCCAAGCCACCTCACCTGGCTCCTCTAATGTGAACCCCACCCGGATGACTGAGCTCCTGTAGGCTGTTAAGGCTGTATATCATTTGATTCGTATTTGATTAATTGTAATTGGATTTGTATTTTTAATGCTTTACTTTAGATTATTATTTCAGGTATATTGTAATTACAATTTTTTTCTCATCCTCTTTTTTTCCCCGTGTACTTTTGGCTTCCATTCTCTCCTGCACAATGATTTGAACTGTTTATTAATTGTATTGTTTCCCTTTTTTGCACTGTTTATGATGTGCAAATAAATAAATAAAACCTAAACCTAAACATGACATAAGCTTGTTTTAAAATGACGTCGCACAAGTGCTGCAGCTTGGATAGGACAGGATAGGAAAGTATAATTTAAAAATATTTCAAGAGTTATAATGAAAAAAACATAAAACTACAATTACCATTAATAAAATATATTTGAGTTCTCTTTTATTAATAATTGTAGTTTTTTAATTTTTTTTCAAGTTTAATTTTTGGCGATTATTTTCTCTTTCTATTTAATCACAAAGTCAGCAGTGAGCGTGAAGACCTCATTCACGTAACATCAGGTCTGTTATCATTACTACTGATACGAGGGGTGGCTCTGAAACCATGTAAAAACATGTGTTCAGCCATGATAAAGTCCACTAATACGCTGCTGCCGTCTACCAAGTGACGAGCTGGACACGTCACAAGAATGAGCGGTGACACGTCATGTGATGGTATCAGAATCTTCATGAAGAATGACAGCAGCTACCCTCCGTAATTACTGTATATTGTACAGTCAGATCATTTCCCATGAATAGCGCTATTATCAGAAGTACAGTGTAGTAAAGGAAACATGGACTCAACAAAGTGGAGGCTTTGAGATACACGGTTCTGAATTCATGATATGTGCACAAGACTGTTATTGCCTAAATCTTTATTTAAAATATTTTAGTGTCACATGTCACATTAGTTCAAGTGAGACCTGCAGTAAAACATATAATGTGACGTATGCAAGTAACAAAATGTAAGTGTTATTAGAGAGTACAAGTATGAAGTTTAGTTGTGTACAAATGACGAAGTGCAAGTGTTGTAACATCCAGTCAATCACTTATGTTACATGTTATGATGGGCATGTAGACTGACCAATGACAATGCAGTGTGAGTGTTGTAACACTCAGTCAATCCCTGATGTCTCATGTCATGATAGACTTGTAGACTGACCAGTGCCTCACTGAAGTGGGAATGATGTAATGACTAGGGATGTCTGATATTGGCTTTTTTGCCGATAACCGATATGCCGATGTCGTTCAACTCTCAATTTCCGATTCCGATATATCAACCGATACCGTGTAACATCACATATCTCCTGTCGTGGAATTAACACATACCTGTTGTGACGCTAATGGATACAGCATCAGCAATTAGCTTCTCGACATGACTGTAAACAACATTGTACAGCTCGAGTAAGCAAACATCTGAGAAATACCCCGATACGATTGGGCATGGCAAAGCGTGGCACGAGGAACTCCACACGTTTGGTGAATTCGGTGTCTTGCACGATAGAAAAGAGCTGGTTATCCAGTGCGATACACTCCATGATTTCCTGGGAATTGGCAGTATTGAAGGAAGCAGTCTTGGTTCCGCCTCGCATAACCAATGCTTTCCAGTCATTGCAAATTGCAGGTTTAATATCCAAAGGAGACACCACAGGCATAATGTTAGTCAGGAGCGAGCGAGCTTACTAGCCACCCACGGTTGTTTACACGCTTCAGACACGGTGTGATGAGGTCATCATTTGCATGCTGGAAATATGGCAGCCCGTAGGTCTATAGAGAGCATTGTTTTAAATGGCTTTTGATTATAGGGAAAAAAACACGATACTGATATTGACCGATATTACATTTTTATGACAATATTGGGCCCATAATGTTATCGGACATTCCTAGTAATGACCAATCAATCAGTTTGTTACATGTTACAACTGACATGCAGACTGACCAATGGCTGTATGGAAAGTGTGTGTACTTGGTAAATGGTGTTGCACCTTATAATGGACATGTGGACCATTGACTTGTCTGAGGGCACAGCCAATTAATCACTGACCAACACTGACCAATGACTGTTAAGTAGGAGATACTCAGTGCAGAAGAAGAAGCATTCCTACTAGAGTAATGACATTTGGGATGATTTAAAAATGATAAAAGAGGATGTTTTGTCACCCTAAGACAAATGGTATAACTTGTTCTTAGTATGCCATGTTGTTGATAGAGAAAAAGTGACCCCAACAATGACCACAGTGGTCGTCGTTATTTGGCCTGGTCGCGGGATGAGCCCAGCTAACACAAACCATTGACAGTTCCCTCTGCTCGTTTACATGCGAATGCAGCCCCCCCGACTCTCTGCTTTCTATCTGCCATTCAGCTATTCCCTCCCACTTGTTCTGTGGAAGCCCTGTGGTCTTATCTCACATGCTCACTTCCAAAGAAACCAACGCACTCTGGCCTCTGCCGAGCATGAGACATCCGTGCCCGTGTGTGTGTGTGTGTGTGTAGCATGTGTGTATTTGCATGCTCTGCAACGCACATGCCTGTGTGTATTTTTGTACACACACACTGATATTGGTTTTGCTGTCTGTTTGTTTTTAATATCTCTGCACGAGTTCTCGTGGCCCGTAGCCACAGAGTTTCTTAGAAAGTGCTCCCCCGTGACACCTCCACGCTCACGCCACAGGAATGGCGCCTAAATGAAAAGTGACGGGCCTGAATGTATTGTATAATGCACAAGTCAGGAGAAATTTCCGAGAAAACCTTGGCTCCCCGTAAAGAAAATGTTTTGTTTTTCTAAGTTACGATTCCATTAAGAAAAAAATAAGTAAAAGAGTAAAATAACATTTAAAAAGCTATAATAATATTTCAAAAACTGTATAATTGATTCATGTTAAACACATCTAATTTTACTGTCACTTAAAAAAAATTAAACCATTCAATGAGATAAAAACATTTTTTTAATGAGATTTTAAAAATGAGAATCTCTCTTATATAGAAGTTTGAAAATAATAATAATAAAATTACTTGTTTAATATAATAAATCATTAAATACAATAAAAATACATGCATGATATAGAAAATATTACAATAAATTATTGAGTCAACGCTTGTTGAAAGTTTTTAAAATTTATGTTTTTTAAGTATCAAGAAGGTACATAATTTTTAGGAAAACCCTCCCATTCTTATGCGCATTATAGCAATGTAGCCATTTTGGCAGGTCTTTGTTTTTGGCACTATTGTTGTGATGTAAACCTAAAAACTCAGTATACTCTACGTCAACCCTACAGGGTGCTGGGAAAGCCACAGTTGAGTGCAAGGAGGACACTGAGGAGATTCAGTCAGCCCTTCACATAAAACTACTCCCCACCTTTAAGCTTTTTAAACTATGATGTCAGTGCATTCCCCAGCCTTCAGAGACATTCTCCAGGCAGCACCAATGAACCTAAAGATCCCCACTTAACATTTTTTACAGCCTTGGTGCTTAGGCTCACTCTGAAACCAAATTCAGATGTGGTTTTGATATACATGGAAAACCTGTATTATAGTGAGAGAACGTGTCAAAGTCAACCCAGATGATTAGTTTAAAGTTCCCTCATGTCAAGGTCAGTTTTTATTAGTTCTTACCTATTTTATTGGACATCAAACAGACACACAACTCCTTGTTATAATCAGCTGCCAATTGTGTAATGGTGTTTTAATAGGGGTGTCACAAGATCTTGCAAAATTAACACGTGACAAGATTACTTGTTCCCAAAAAAAATGACTCGTGGGCACTAGGCCTGAGACAATAACACATTAATTAATTAATCACACAATAAATTAAAATGAACTCGATAATTTGGCTGGCCTCTATATATTGTCATGTGCATGCGTCTGTTTTCCTCATCTCCCGCCTCCAAACAGGCAGGAAGAGATTTCACTCACCTTTCAGCACCTTGTCGCATTTGTTACATAGAACAACAATATGAACGGAGTGAGCCCTTTTGTCAGTCATAAGTCTCTACGTCTCGGCCAGTGGAGGCGGGCCCGCTAGCATACACACAGAGTGCAGAAGAGTGTAACAGTAGAAATTAAACTGGTAGATTGCAGTATATTGTCATATATTTTTTAATTGTATTTTTCCTTATGTTTAAATCAAATATTTTCATAGTTAGAACGTAGAAACATAGAACGTAGAAAACCTTCAAATGTTTTTTTTTACATTATTAGAGCCCTCTAGACATTAATTAACACCCTTGCAGTCACGTTTACACTCTTATTACGCAATACAGTATAAATAATAAGAAACAATAAGTAATTGCAAAGATCTGCGAAGATGAGAGTGCCAAAATTCCTCTTCAGCGCTTCAACGCAAGACACTCCCTGTAGGTTATCGCAAACGCTTGATTGCAGTTGCTGCTGCTAAGGGTGGCCCAACCAGTTATTAGGTTTCGGGGCAATCAGTTTTTCACACCGGACCATGTGGGTTTGGATTTTTGTTTTCCCTTAATAATAAAAATTTTCATTTAAAAACTGCATTTTGTATTCAGTTGTGTTGTCATTGACTAATATTTATATTTGATCATCTGAAACATTTAGGTGTGACAAACATGCAAAAAATAAGAAATCAGGAAGAGGCAAACACTTTTTCACACCACTGTATATACAATACAATTTATGATATATTAAAATATGTTTAAAAAACAACATATCATGCTCATAATTTTATATATTTTTTTAAACATCATGCTAAAAGATATGTTTTAAAAAATCATGATTCATTAGATATTTAATATGTGAAATGGTAAAATGTAGACACGAGTACTGAATCATTTTAAAATTAATATACATTATGTCTATTAAACATGCTAAACTTTGACATCCATAGTTAAATCCTTTTTTGTTGTTTTTTAAATGTTATATACTATAAGTTATATAGTGTACACCATATTAAAGAAAGAAAGAAAATCACAGTTTTTCAAGCTACATTTTATACTGTAAAAACAAGGAAATCATGTGGTAGACACTTTTCCTTTTATACTTTGTTTCCGTTATTAATCACAAGTAAAGCTTCAGGTGGCCATTTTTGAGGCATGTTGCTGCAGGTCACATTCTTTCCAGGAAGACACATCTCCAAGGCAGTGGATCATGTCTGGAGGTCGGCTTAAAGCTGCACGCTCACTTTGGCCTCACTTACTTTAAACACAGCTGATCCCTTTTTTCCACTGTACAAGCACAGCTGATATTCTCCCACTCTGACAAAAACACAACTTGTCAACCTCTGGCCGCTGATTCCCCTTTACCGACGAGGTGATGAGCAGCTGCTGATGGCGCTCCAGACAGGACTTAAGCAGAACTCCCTTTGAATCACAGCTGGAAGGAGCCCCATGTTGGCCGTGTTTGTTGTGATTCTATGGAAAGCTCGCTATTCAATTGTGGCGTCAGAGAGGTGATTTAAGTTGACTGACTGTACTTGGCTGGAGCAGGAGCAACTTGCTCATGGGGTTATTTGGCATCACAGCTTGAAACTAAGCAGCTGAAAGCTGTTTCTGATAAAGGGGGCTTCATTTCCCATCAAAAGGTTCTCTGTTTTTTCCCCTCCCCTCCTCTCTGTGTCATAGTGATAGTTGAGCTGAGGAACCGAAATTATTCACTTTCACATTGACTGTTTTTTTTCCCTCAATGTTTGCTTTTTTTTGTTGTTTTTCACACTTCAACCTCACATGTTGGTACCACAAGCAGTGTTTGCTGGATTTGCTGCTTCATGCTTGACTGACAAACACACACCTCCTATATTTAATAAGCTAATAATCACTCTTGTTAAACAATAATACAGCCAGCTGCTGTATTGCACTGTGCTGCCAACGTTGCACAACAACAATGTGGCAGTTTTCCACAGCTGCATCCTGGAGTCCAGTTACACAAAAAATACATTAGGTTTGTTCTCTTTTCAGGTCCAGCTTGGTTTGCCATTTTTAAGCTAGCCAAACCACACTAAACATGCATAAACTAAAAAGTCAAAAAGCACAACATGTCATCTCAGATCGTTGTCGTGCGACCCGGTTTACCAAGGCAGGGGATCATGATGTGCTTCACAATGTCACTGTACATATTGGTGAGTGTTGGGGTGGGGGGGATTAAGGGAGAACTGCACTTTTTTTGGAATTTTGCTTATCACCCACAATCCTCATGTAAGACATGAACACAGCTCTTTCTCTTTTCGGTTTGTTCTAAACATATAAAAACAAACAGAAAAAGGAAGCTCATTACTGCACGTAATGGGACACACCTATGCCACCTACAAAGACCGCTTTAAAACACCTTCAAAAACCTCCAACAAGGTTTTATGGTTTGATATGCATTCTGTAACCATGTAGTAACAGGTACATTCATGATAACATGTAATACTGAAAGTATTTTGCTGTATTTTGGTCCTTTTAAGCATTACCGGAACTTTCTTCCTAGGCGCATTGATTTCACATAGAAACATAGAAACGAGTGTGTGGTGAAGCTAGCTCGTGTGGTGCGGCAAGGTGTCAATACGGCAGCAAAGTAGGCCTCGAGTGTAACAATGTTTATAATTATATAATAACAATGTCGCTGTAGCACGTCCCATTATATGTAAATGGAGCGTTATTGGAGCTTTGGGGAGTTTTTTTTTCCCCAGAAGGCTTTATAAAAAAATTTTAAAAGAGTGTTTTCTTGATGTGGGAGAAGGCCAGCCTGGATCTTGTCTGGATCCGGTCTCAACTGAGCCTTCTCCACAATGAACCCCAAAAATTAAACGGTTGTAGAATGGAACTTGCATTTCTTTGCAATCACAAGACTCATTTCTCAAAAAGTAGAACCAGAACCAAATGGACATTTTGGACGTGTTCGAGCGGATCTCTAGAAAAGATCAAAATATCATCAACATAGACAAAACAGAACCGGTCGATCATGTCACTTAATACAGTATGTCATTGAGAAAGTTTTGAAACACTGCAGGCACGTTGGTAAGATAAAATGGCATAACAAGGTATTCAAAATGGTCAGAAGGAGTATTAAACACGGCCTTCCATTCATCATCCTCCCTGATATGCACAACACGGTAAGTCTTTTCATTTAAACCTCTGTCGTCAATACACGGTTGAAGTGATTTATCTTTCTTCTGAACAAAGAAAAACCCTGCCCCCAAAGGACAGGAAGAGAGAAGAATAATACAGGACGCAAGCGAGGTAGAAATATAATCTTGGAGAGCAGTCTGGCATCAGAGTGCAGTCAGGAGTGTGCTTAAGAAGGCCTAATGGGAAATGCCAAACAGGTTTGCAGCAGTCTGCAGCAGTGGCTCCGCCCAGGAACTCCAAAAAAGGCCCTGTGCTGAGCTGAAAAAGAGAGCAGCAGCACAGGGCACAAAACAGGATAATGACAGGAAGAAAACGAGTATCTCCTGTGTTTTACTTTTAGCATGTTTTCAGTGAAAAGGAGACTCATTTTGAACCAAAGCTCTCTCCAGCACTCATGCAGCCCCAGACCACAGTAGCTTCTCCGTTTCAAAATAGTACTGCAAAAGTCAAGCGATATTGAACGCAGAACCAGACTAGGCTAACACACAACAACAATGGAAGAGAATAAGGGTCTCTTGTATTTTACTTTAAGCATGTTACCTGCGCTAAGGAGGCTCATTTTATCCAAGAGGAGAATGAGGGCAGCTGTAATATGTGGCGACTGGGGAGTATAACACTGCAGCAACACAGTAAGTAAGCTCCAGGATCTGGTTTGGTCATTTATAAGGGTGTATGCTCTGTCATGACAGCGACCATGAGCAGGTACTAGAAATAGTACCTACTTCTGAGATGCAGTGGAAAATGGGTCATAAAGTAGGTAATCTGTGGTCGCCATGGCAAGAAAAGAGACACTGTCTTTGTCATTAAAAGGCAGCGTGGCATGCAGCATGATAGCAGCATGATTTCAAGGTCAAATTAGTATTAATTGTTGCTTCAACATCACCAGTGTTTGTTGTCATATTTATTTGTTAAAAAGACGTCCGCTGCTATTACCTTAGCTGAACCTTCTCGTGTCTTCCTGCGGTCTACTTCGTTGGAAGCCTAAAGCAGCTGAGTGGTTTACTTTTTATTTTTTTGTTTTCACACTGCAAGTGCGCTCTCGAATGCTGCCGCTTGTCTCCTTCTGCTGCTGTCCCCGAATGACTCCTCCGTCTTCCCCCGTTACCATCTGCTACAATGTCTAGCAGCCACCTCTCCCTCTTCCTCTCTTCTTCTGCCATTGCCATCTGCTTGGTTCCAATATTTGGATGCGGTATTTTTTTGTTTTCCTTTTTTTTGTCTGCTGCTTGACTCATCCTACTTCCACCATAGTTGCCTCAAAGTGTACATGCATTTGTCTCACTGATCGGCCATCATTTTGACAGGAACCACTGTACAAACAATCAGGTGTGTTTGATTGACAGCTCATAGTGGGAGAACATAATCAGGTGTGTGTGTGAGTGTGTACTTAAAGATAAAGTCATATTACACAATACATTTTAATATATTCTCCTCTTGGCCGTTTATCTTTGCAACATGTTTTCAAAGTATTTAGCTATCTGCTACTTTGCAAGCAAGTTAGCTTCTCAAAATAGCCTACAATTTTATGAATAATTAGCCCTATCCATACAATATATATTTATATTTGTTAGCTGGCTAGTTCGTCTGTGTGTCTATCAGTTAACGAGCTAATTAGGACTATCTATGCAATACAGCAACTCCTCATTTATTGCTGTTAATGGGTTCCAGACCCAACCGTGATAAGTGAATTCCACAAAGTAGGATTCCTTATATCCTATAGTATATATAGTAAGAGAAAACAAGCCATTTAAGACATAAATGAAACTTGTGCTTGTGTTTGCTGCAATAAATGTGTCCCGGGTGTGTGGAGGACAGGAAGTGACTTCAGAAGTTCAGAGTTCAGTTTTAGCTTGATTACGGCCACAACAGTAGCACGTGTTATTATTATGATGATTATTATGTTATTATTAGTTGTGCCTGTTGTGAGATACTTCAAACCTGCAATAAAAACCCGTTCCGGTGATCTAGTCTGGCGCTTGTATGTTTCACCGGACATTAACTCATTCAATCCCAGCCATTTTTCAAAAGACATCCCCTCCAGTACCGACCACTTTAGACTATTTTGACTGATCTTTCACGACATACAGAATATTGTGTTCTACGGCTATATAAACATGGAACTTACCAAAAAGAAAGATTAGACTCCCGTCTAAAAAAAAAAAGTTTTTTTCTACCTTTTTCCGTTCTGTTAGTAATCAGCAGTAGAACATAGGTAAGTTTCAGGAAAATATCAGTTCCCGACAAGAAAAGGGAGAAAAACAGCTTTTTGTGAAAAGATACATTTCAAACATAACTTTCACTGACACAAATATTTTTTGCTTTTATGACAGCTCAAATATGTAAACTACTATACCACAACATAAACAACACAAAATACATGAAAATAACAATTTATTTACAAACACCATGAACTATTTACAATTTTCACATTTGGAACGGAAGTACAGTATGTGTATGCATGTGCGTGCGCGTGCGTGTGCATGCGTTAAAATTTCCCTTCAATGCATAACCTTCTGCGCGCTACACTTCTCCACGCTCTTCCACTTCCTCCTTCCTGTCATGTGTGAGTTTTCTATTTCTATGTTTCTATTTACACGATTGCTGCCGAGCTCTTATCAAATGCACTTCTGTCATCTAGTGGCCGTTTTTATGGCTTAAAACTAAACTCTACAGCCACATGCATCAGTGGGGAGTTGTGTCATCATCTCTTTTAGCCTCTCGCGCAAAAACATGCAAAAGACATATAAATACGTCTTTGAGACCAGACATTCGGGTTTGGGATTGAATGAGTTAAAGTAACATTACTGACACATAGTGACCAGTGTAGAATACTACATATCACAATTTCAATGCGTCTTCTCAATGCCTTAAACAGTAGTCCCTCATTTATCACGGTTAATTGGTTCCAGACTTAACTGTGATAAGTGAATTTCAGAGAAGTAGGATTCCTTCCTTATAAATGGAATATTTTCGTTGTTAGAGCATAGAAAACCTGTTAACAACCTTCTAAATACGGTTTTTAGCATTATTAGAACCCTCTAGACATGAAATAACACCCCTATAGTCACGTTTACACTTGTATTACCCAGTACAGTAGACATAATAATAGTAAATCAGATCTTTTACACATAAATAAGACATAAAACAGACTCACATGTTAGCACTGGCAGTGTATGTCCAGCGGTGGCTATTGTCTCATCAATTACGTTACTGATACATAGTGACCAGTGTAGAATACTACCTTTTACGGCGCTGTTTGTGGTTAAGGAGAGACTCACAATGCACTTCAATCGCTTTATGAGCAAGCAGAGAACACATATACGGTGAACATTTACACAAGAGTTCCTATTGGCCACAGCTCACAGCACTCTCCAAACTGCACTCAGCTAAACACAGTCACAGTGCTGCCAACTTGTTGATTTTGTCGCTCGATCTAGCGACATTCCAAACCCACTTGACGACATATTTTCTCAAATCGACTAGCAACAAATCTAGCGACTTTTTCTGATGTCCTTGGGGAGTTTTGTTTTTACTCACTTTTTTGTCTCTCCTACGAGATTATGCTTTTTTCCTACAGCACTTTAGAACACGATATGATATGCAAATAAGACAATCATATCATCTAGCGACTTCTAGGACAGCCAATAGCTACTTTTCTTACTGAAAACAGTGCACAGTCAACTCGAGCTAGCTGACGTGACACACATCACATCCCAGGCCCCGCGCCTTAAAGGGGCACGCAACAAGTCAGATATTACAATACATAGCATGTCTTCTGAACGTGTTACGATCTGGACTGTCGGATGCTTGAGTATACAGAGACAGAGGCAGCGCCGTGCAAATAAAAGACTTTTAATAAAGCACGAGCAGGTGCAGGTACTTACAGTTGTACAGGAACAACAAAAGGCGACAGAGGGAAAAGCTCTGTGGAAAAACACAAGTGGCCGTCGTGGGCAGTAGCAACAGGTAAGAGAACCTTTTAAGTGACAGCACCGGTGAGGAGACGAGGTACAATGAACCAGCGCCATACATGCTGGCCTTTTAACCGCCACTAGTGTTGATTGCTGCCAGCTGTGGGCAACCTCCAGGAGTGAGGCGGCTGTATTTTCCTCCCAGCAGGAAGTGCAGCCCGCCAAAGTAAGAGCGGAACATGACAGAATGCCTTATATTTGTATTTTCGTTCATGTAGGCATTATCTGCTTGAAAATGCTTAATTTAGGCCAAGAATATGTACAATTTGCTTCAAGATAATTTTTTTATTTTTTTTTTACTAATAATAGGCTGTAGTTTTCAGTCAGAAGACCGTGGGTTTGTATGTCTGTTGGAACATCTCTGTGTGGAATCTCCGGGGACTGCGGCTTCCTCCCACATTACAAACATATGCATGTTAGGTTAATTAGAGACTCTAAATTGTTCATAGGTGTGAATGTGAGTGTGAATGGGTG
This sequence comes from Dunckerocampus dactyliophorus, assembly GCF_027744805.1. Lineage (NCBI taxonomy): Eukaryota > Metazoa > Chordata > Actinopteri > Syngnathiformes > Syngnathidae > Dunckerocampus > Dunckerocampus dactyliophorus. The sequence continues at coordinate 22,998,945 of NC_072819.1, read as the reverse complement.
CTTGCCTATATGTGCCCTGTGATTGGCTAGTGACCTGTCCAGGTTGTAACCTGCCTCTTGCCCGAAGACAGCTGGGATACAGTTTACTGAGCCGATCTGCCACATCCAATATGGTGGACACACTGACATAATGCAGCAATGGGCCTACCTGCTCAATGGAGCATCTGCGTCTATATGTCTGTGGGTCTGTGTGTCTATCTAGCTATCTAGTTGTCTGTCTGCTAGTTAACTAGCTAATTATCGTCTCAAACGTTTTTGAATCATTAGGTCTAGGTCTTCAGTGAATTGATTTGTTGGCTTGTCAGTCTGTCTGTCTATCTATCTATCTGCTAGTTTTTCGATCTAAATTACGACCATACGTATGACCATGTTTATGATGTAAAGATGCTGCCACGACAGCACAGGTGCATTTTAAAATGAAATTAATTGTTACGTAATTAATAATTAATTTATTAAATTTAATAAATGTATTACATTAATTATGTCAAAAAAATTATTTATTATTTATGCATGTATTATTAATGCATGCACATGACGGCAAGCCCCACCTCTCTGTTACGATACCGGTGTTGCATTTACACCGTCGCACAGAGTCTGACACTCTTGTATAACTGACTTCTATTCTGACCTGAAGACATCAACAGCAGTGCAACTCGAAAACCATACATGTATTTTCAACTCACAAACACGTCTCTGTTCGTCTTCAGAAAGACACTTCCTCATTCTCACCACACTATCGCGAGGTGCATTCATGGACACTCCGAACATCACAACAACATATTTATCATGCGGTCTAAATACACAGAAAGACACATAAAAACAATAAGTGGATATTCTGATCAGCATTTAAGTGTGCTCGGAAATCCCAGAAAATACACTGACAACGTGAATTCCACTTCAATGACATGGTGTCTTTGACCGCAACCCCTCAGTGCTCATACTGTAATAACACTGTTAAAGTGGGATTCAAATGCCATCCATCCATCTATTTTCTACGCAGCCTATCCTCACTAGGGTCACCAATATGCTGGAATACATCTTGTGCAGGTTCACGGCCGAAATCAGGGATCTTGGTCTCATAAAGGTTGGTGACCACTGATTTAGAGCAATCAATCATATCCTGTGAATAAAATACAATAAAAATGGGTATATTCAGGCATAGTTGCAAATGGTGATTAATCATGCTGAATTCATTTGAAAACTGTGATTAATCTGCTTAAAAAATCTGATAGCCCTACTTTAAAGTTGACATCTCATGTCAACACTGTCAACTCTGCATAAATACCTGATAGAAACATGTTTTAGAAGAGTGCACCGTTATCCGTCATTTATACATTTCTCTTCATGAACAAAGCCTGAATCTTTATGACAAAATGAATATATGCCTATGCTGTTGGTTTGTGCAGTATGTGTGAAGGTACAATGTGGTGTTGATACAAATTAGTTTTTAGTAATTGGGGAAGGTTTGCGCTCCACGACTTGCAATGCAAGCACGATGATGGTTGCATGATGACTGACCTGACCTCAGAGAATCTCTGTGAAACCACACAGGAACCCATGCATGCATGCATGCATCTAGGCAGTGACTGCATGCGCCTGCACTGTAAACAAGCATCTGCAACACACCATGTGACCACATTGGTTGTTATTGTCTGCAGTAATCCGTAAATGCTCTACATGTGGTTAAAAAAACAACACACTATTAACATTCAGATGTTTCCGATGGATAAAAGCGGCCAAAGAAGTGGTGTAGCTTTAGTTTTCTATCAAATGAGCTCTGTGCTTTGGGGCTCTGTGATTATAACACACACGTACACGTACACGCACACGCACACACACGCGTACACTTTTACTCTGACAAAAAAGCTAGAATCACACAAAAATCATAAAACACCAAAGAATAATAGGAATGATGTGGCACAAGTGTTGCCATGGTGCCCAACATCTCTCCCTGCTGCTGAAAGAGAGGACGGGAAAGTAGTGTGGGACCAGAGCCAGATTGGCATCAGGAATGACAGCAACAGATTCACTTGAACAGATTCAGCTCTCATCTCACTGCCAAGGCTATAGTTGAAGAGAGGTCTTGGCTAGCTTCCGAGTGTTAGAAGGAAATACTCTTGAATTGACAACACTGAAGTGCTTTTTCACAGAAGCCTGGAGATCATCACATTTAATAATGCCACACATACCTAGTCAAATGGACACATCCATTTTAGGCATTTAAAGATCCCATATTGTACTATTTTTCAACCATTTTAAATAAGTTGCAGAAGTCCCACGCTAGTTTATTGGAGGTGTGGTGTCCATTCAGACTTCAGTCAGCCCAGGGCTCCACACTAACTTTTTTACTAGGAGTGGACCCTAACTTAAAATTTTAGGAGCGCAAGCAGAAAATGTATGAGTGCACACCGAAATCGGCTTGCAAAGTAAACATTCGCATTTCCTGTCATTTTCACTGTATTACTGATAAATGTTATGACCAGCCTCTTTTCACACACATCGACCTGGCTTCTTCTTCTTTGGTGTTTGTCTCCTTTCTTTTTCTTTCAGAGTTAATGCCGGTTGGCAAACTAGCTCATTTGCGAGTTACTGTCAACTACTGGGCTGAAGTGTAATGGTAATGGTAATGGTTTAATTCATCCTGAACATGCACACAAGGTACACAAGGTACACTTGAGCACATCACATAGCACACTTCAGTTTCGCATGTCCAAAAAGGAGTAGGAAGAAGCAAAGCTTATTTAATCCTACCCCCCATCAGTTTCACATCAGATGCAATACATTTATTCACCTTGTTTTCCAAATATACTTTGTGCTTTTTGTAAATACCTAGGAAAGTATTAAGGCAGTATAACAATATAGTGCAATGATAGTCAGGGTTTATGCTTACTGTAAAGAAACTACAGAATTAATGATAAGAATTAATAACTGGTAACATGGTTGACAGAATCATAACATGATAATGAGTGAGTACAGACCATGTACTCACCAGAATGAAGAGTTAGTAGTCTGTGTAGTAGTGGTTAGATATAGTATTGTATGTACACAGTGGTTCTGGTCTCTTCTTCTTTATATTTTGTGAACATCAACTGCTTTTTCTTGAAATTGTGACCTTTGAATAAGTGACCTTTTTTGCAGCACAGTTAGTCAGTGAAGCATACTTTTATAGTTATTACCCCATAACTCCACACAATAAGTTAGATATGATAATACAACAAACATAAAATACCAGGATATTTGAATGTAAACAGCCATAAGTGCAATGATGGATTAATCTAGAGGATTGAGCTACTTTTTTTTTGTAAATGGAAAAATAGCATCCATCCAAACATATCTTGCTAGCAAATTATTTTGTCTGTATTTTATCAGACGTAAGCTGTTTGTTGGCAGGGTCCTTCATCATGATTACAGATAAGAAATATCACATTTAATTCGTCAGTAAAATAATTAGCTTAGCTTTTTATGAAATTACATCATTAAACCCACAGATTGATTTGTCCACTTATAATACAGAAGTATACTATCACCATGGACCCAATGTTTTGGAATGTCATGTGACGTGTTGTTGTGGCACGTGGACTTAAATGCAGTCAAACAGCTCAGGCGGGCTTCAATAATTTGATTTAATAAAGCAAAAACAACACATAGCATGCTAGACAATAAAAAAGAAATAAATAAGAGTAGTCTAAACAGAATAATACGTTTGACGTTTGATCAGTGGGAATCCCACTGACATACCTCCATAGAGGAAGCAGAGGCTGAGGACACGAACGCGGACAGTTCCATCACCGTGGCTGAGGTATCTGGGGTAGTCAAAACGCTCCCCAGTGGCAAAGCTCCGGGAGTGGACGAGTTTCGCCCTGAATTCCTCAAGGGTCTGGATGTTGAGGGACTTTCTTGGCTGACACTTCTCTTCAAAATTGCGTGGAAGTTGGAAACAGTACCTCTGGATTGGCAGACTGGGGTGGTGGTCCCCCTTTTCAAGAAGGGTGACCGGAGGGTGTGTTCCAACTATAGGGGGATCACACTTCTCAGCCTCCCTGGGAAAGTCTATTCCAGGGTGCTGGAGAGAAGGGTACGACCGTTAATCGAACCTCGGCTACAGGAGGTGCAATGTGGTTTTCGTCCTGGTCGTGGAACACTGGACCAGCTCTACACCCTTGCAAGGGTACTGGAGGGTACTTTGGAGTTTGCCCAACCGGTCTACATGTGCTTTGTGGACCTGGAAAAGGCATTCGACCGTGTCCCTCGCGGTGTCCTGTGGGGGGTGCTCCGGGAGTATGGGATTGGTGGCGCGCTACTACGTGCCATTCAGTGCTTATACAATCGGAGCAGGAGCCTGGTTCGCATTGCCAGCCGTAAGTCAAGCCTGTTTCCGGTGAACGTTGGCCCTTTGTCACCGATTCTGTTCATAATTTTCATGGACAGAATTTCTAGGCGCAGCCAAGGTGTCGAGGGAGTCCAGTTCGGGGGCACTAGGATCTCATCTCTGCTATTTGCAGACGATGTGGTCCTGATGGCATCATCGGGCTGTGACCTGCAGCATTTACTGGGACGGTTTGCATCTGAGTGTGAAGCTTCTGGGATGAGACTCAGCACCTCCAAATCTGAGGCCATGGTTCTCAGTCGGAAAAGGGTGGATTGCTCCCTCCGGGTTGGGAATGAGGTCCTGCCCCAGGTGGAGGAGTTCAAGTATCTCGGGGTCTTGTTCACGAGTGAGGGAAGGTTGTAGCGTGAGGTCGATAGGTAGCGTCTGCAGTAATGCGGTCGCTGTACCGGACCGTCGTGGTGAAGAGAGAGCTGAGCCGGAAGGCAAAGCTCTCAACTTACCGTTCGATCTATGTTCCGACCCTCACCTATGGTCATGAGCTTTGGGTCATGACCGAAAGAACGAGATCGTGGATATGAAATGAATTTTCTTTGTAGGGTGGCGGGACTCACCCTAAAAGATAGCGTGAGGAGCTCGGTCATCCAGGAGGAGTTCAGAATAGAGCCGCTGCTCCTTCACATCGAGAGGGCATCTAGTCCGGATGCCTCCCGGACGCCTCCCTGATGAGGTGTTTCGGGCATGCCCAGCCGGGAGAAGGCCCCGGGGAAGACCTACGACACGCTGGAGGGATTATGTCTCACAGCTGGCCTGGGAACACCTTGGTGTCCTCCCGTTGGAGCTGGAGGAGGTGGTCGGGGACCGGGAAGTCTGGGCTTCCGCACTAAGACTGCTGTCCCCGCGACCCGGACCCGGAAAGCGGAGGAAAATGGAATGGAATGGAATGGAATGGAACGTTTGATCAGTAAGTATACAGTAAACCTTGACTATAATTGCACTATATTGTCATGTAGCCTTACAAAGTATACTTGAAAAACGAGAGGTGAATAAATGTATTGGTCTGATGTGAAACTGATGAGGGGTAGGATTAAATAAGCTTTGCTTCTTCCTACTCCTTTTTGGACGTGCAAAATTGTGAATTGTTCTATGTGATGTGCTACTGTTTGACTCATATGCATGTTCAGGATGAATTAAACCATTAAACCATTAAACTTTGGAATGCATACTAAAATCTCTATTTTATCATAAAATTAACTGTTTCCACAAATAAATAATGTGAAAATGGAAAATGGACATTACAAATTAACTAAATGACAATTAGAGAGAAGATGCAAGATTATTGGCAGGGCAGAAGTAATCTACAGGCGCGTAGCTCCAATTAAGCACAGAGGGCACTTAATTTACACATAATTTACAACAAGACTCCACATTTCAATTCATCCTTGTCTCAGTAGGTGCTGCTGTTTTGGTAGTGATGAAGTTGTTCTTCTATGATATTTGTGTCAATGAACGAAAGTAATCACAGTTACAGAGAGCAGACTGCTAGAAGACACACACTGAGATTAATTGTGAAATGGCTTTTGTTCAAATGAAGGCCACTGCAGAATGTGTATTATTTCCAATGGTAAACAGTGAAATCTCCAAAGTTAAACATAATGTTTTAATTGTTAACCAACCAACAAACCCATCCATCAATCTATTTTCTATGCCACTTATCCTCATTAGGGTCGCGGGGGTATGCTGGAGCCTATCACAGCTGACATTGGGCGAAAGACGGGGTCGCCAGCCAATCGCAGGGCACATATAGACAAACAATCATTCACGCTCACATTCATACCTATGGACAATTGGCCAATTAACCTAACATGAATGTTTTTGAAATGTGGGAGGAAGCCGGAGTACCCGGAGAAAACCCATTTATGCACGGGGAGAACATGCAAACTCCACACAGAGATGCCAAAGCTGAGATTCGAACCCAGGTTTTGTGTGGCCAACATGCTAATCACTCAGCCACCGTGCGGCCCCAACCAAGAAACCAATCAAGGCAATAATCTAACATGGCTTTTGCAATTTTAACACTGTAATTTGGCCTCAATTTACTGTTTATATTAGTTATGTTGAATGCATGAAGACGAGGAATACCCTGAGGGAAAGCTATCCTCACATAACCCACATCTGCAGTGTATGTTTGTGTACACTTGCTGCACTTACAGTATAATTCATAAGGTAATGAAAATATCAAAAACAACTCTCAGAATGATGCAATACGGCCACAAGATAATTCAGATGCATGGTGATTCTATGAAAGGATGTGTTTTGTTCAGGCTAAACCCTGACATTCAACTACTTGTTGTGTGTGTGGTTGAGTGCTGGAAGGTCAAAGGTTAAGCAACCTAACATGGTGGCTGGTATTGATTCTGTAACGAATGATGAGGTTCAGGGCTTTGAGTCTGGATGTCACAAATGTGAACATAATAATGTGGGGCGGGGGAGCTAACTCAATTTCTTACTTGGTGTGACGCGGCCATGACTGTGAATACAGAAGGCTGTACCATAATGGCATTAGTGCCGACATAAATGGTTGTAACCAGGCTGAAAAACTTAGTAGATATCGATACATTTTGGTGCTAAATAGTTATTATTAATTAGCAGTTACTACTGATTTAGTGGCACCGAAATGAGTCAAAAATGATGTATACTGTAGCTACCACCGAGTCACCCGTTGTGACAGTGTTTGGGATGACGTTTGACTGTGAGCATCTAGCTAAAATGCTCAGGCTGAAACGCTTGAAAGTTTGGTTGAACTTCACCTCAAAAGATGCAGACTCGGCCAGCTTCAACAAGTGCTCGAAGGTGATATTGGGCAAGTATTCTCACCTATAAGGTTAACTAGCAAAAACGATTGTAACGGGACACTAACATCGCCATAATTGTGTATGTTATCAATTTCTGCTTCAGTTTTGTGAAATGTATGTTCTTAAAGTACTGTAAAATCTTGTGGATTTTTCAGCACGTGTTGCAGCATAATAATACACGGCCCCATCTGTTCACAATTCCTGCTGAAAACATCCCAATTCTTGCATGACCAGCACATTCACTGCACATGTCATCTATTGAGCATGTTTGTTTTAGAAACAGTTTTAGATCTTTCAGTTGAGCTCATGAAAGATGGCTGCAAAAACAAAAGTGTTACGTTTATATTTTTGTTGATTGTATCTTTCTAGAATTTATTTATTTAATTTCTGAACTTCTCATTCCATAGATGATAATACTACAACAATGATTTGGAGTGCATGAGAAAGTGGAAAGCAAAATGTAGCCCTCAGATTCTTATTATTCATTATTATTATTAGTCAATCAAGTTTATGGCACAACACAGCAGCAACAGAACCAATGTTGTAAAAGCGGTAAAGAACAAACTGCTCAGACAACGTTAACACCGCTGGTGAGTTCATTGTCAATAACAGTGTGGCAACTGTCACACATATAGGTTAAATTGGAGCATGTAGGGTAGTCAAATAAAAGCCTGAACTGTTCATGTGTTCATTTTTAATACACATCCAAAAACATGCATGTTAGGTTAATTGGCGACTCTAAATTGTCCATAGGTATGAATGTGAGTGTGAATGGTTGTTTGTCTATATCCTGCGATTGGCTGGCGACTAGTCCAGGGTGTACCCCGCCTGTCGCCCGAAATCAGCTGGGATAGGCTCCAGCATGCCCCCGCTTCCCTAAAGAGGAGAAGCGGTATAGAAAATGGATGGATGATCAATGAAATTTAGCTAAATGTTAATCACTAATAAAGTTATATAAATGACATGAGATGGAGTCTACAATCCGACCATCAACCTCATTATCATTCCTCGAATTATTTGTGCAAAAGGGAATTGTAGTTACAGGGTTTAGCATAATGAGAACAAGGCAGGAGTAGAATGGGGACGTTAGTATGCAAGTGGTTGAGCCTGCAGCCTGCTGTGGGATTTCTATCAGTGCTTATGTTATGTTATACAGTAGCAAACATCACTGCAGAAATTTCATTAATCACAGTGCTCTTCACTGGTGAAAAGAAAGCAATTATGATGCTGGAAATGCACATTGTGTGTGTGCGTGTGTGTGTGTGTGTGTGTGTGTGTGTGTGATGGGGCGTAGGGCTGGGGAGTGTGCCCGTGTGAAATGAGTCATTCACAGCATGCGCCATAAACGTGGCTACTGCACATACATACATGTGTCCTTCCACATGCATGATGAGCCTGTGAAGCACAGCTGTTAAAAATGTAAATTTACTTTATATTTCCACCTTTATACATATATATTCCCTGTCACACTGCCTCATTAGTTGTGCATTGCAACTCCGTAGGCAGATTGATTCTGTACACTGGGTGTTTTTATACAGAGGTGAATGCTTGTTTTGAGGGTGTGTTCACACTTGTCATATTTGATTCGGTTAAAACAAACTGCTTGGGAGATGGGTCTCGATCTGTCAGCAAGTGAACTTGTGCGGTTCAGTTCATTTGATGTAAAATGGGAACACACAAGTCAATGTCACAGACCAGTGTTGACAGCTAAAAGCATGCGGAAGTGACAAATATGTAAGCGGAAATGTGTTGGAAGTGCTGTCTTTCTGCACTCTTTATTTTAGAAGCCTTTTGTGAAATCTAAGCAGGTACATATAGCAGAATGTAACACTAACCTATGTACAGTGGTGTGAAAACGTGTTTGCCCCCTTCCTGATTTCTTATTTTTTTGCATGTTTGTCACACTTAGAATGTTTTAGATCATCAAACAAATGTAAATATTAGTCAATGACAACACAACTGAACACTAAATGCAGTTTTTAAATGAAACTTTTTATTATTAAGGGAGAAAAAATCCAAACATACATGGCCCTGTGTGAAAAAGTGATACCTAAGAACTGGCTAGGCCACCCTTAGCAGCAACAATTACAATCAAGCGTTTGCGATAACTTGCAATGAGCCACATTGGAGGGTTTTCGAGCATGAAGCGCCTTTTTAAGGTCATGCCACAACAACTCAGGAGGATTCAGGTCAGGACTTTGACTAGGCCACTCCAAAGTCTTCATTTTGTTTTTCTTCAGCCATTCAGAGGTGGACTTGCTGGTGTGTTTTGAATCATTGTCCTGCTGCAGAACCCAAGTTGGTTTCAGCTTGAGGTCACAAACAGATGGCCGGACAATCCCCTTCACTTTTTTTTTCACAAATCACTTTTTAACTTAGGGCCACTTAGGGCTGGATTTTTTTTCTCCCTTAATAATAAAAAGTTTCATTTAAAAACTGCATTTTGTGGTCAGTTGTCATTGACTAATATTTACATTTGTTTGATGATCTGAAACATTTAAGTGTGACAAACATGCAAAAAAATAAGAAATCAAATTAAATACACCACTTTATTTAACCCAGCAGAAGGCATTATGGTTTGGCATATTTGCCGTAAATCACATAATATGTCAGGGAAGCTGGCCAATCACATACTTACTTTATGTATGTTCTTTACTGTGCAGCCTTAGGTCCCATGACAAAAATACCAGTGTGAATACTAAGTGGATTGCACCATAGTGTGCACCAAGTGTCTTTTTTTATATTTTTGGTCTGGACCAGAGTGCCGAACCACAAGTTTGAACGTAGTTTATGAGATGGACAAACCACATCCACAAATGTTGTTCAGTGGGCATCATAAGACAGAATCAAATACAACAGTATTCCATCAAGACAGAGTTTACCTATTTACCACTTTACCTATTTATTAGCCCGCATACCTACTGTATTTAACCATTCTACAGCAAGGCTAATCTTTCAAGGATTACAGAGGGCCGGTGTAAACGTCATGGCTCTCAATAGTGGGATAAAACCAAGTACTGTAATCCCTAATGAAGTGTTAATATGAAGCAGGCATGTCATTTCTCATTGCCAGCTCCGCTTTTTGCAAACTGGTTAAGTGCGTGCCTGCAAAGGAGAAAAATGGAACCCAAAGGGGACGTCAGCAATGTGATAAAGAGCAGCTAATCAATGTGACCACTTACATTTTTCCCCCCAATGTACATTAAAGGCTGACATGTGCTAACCTTGCATTCCCATATTCACAAATCACATTAGGCAACCTAAAGGGAAACACAACGTCAATTAATCAGGATTTGAAGAGAAAGTGACTCATGTGATGAATGTAGAGCCTTAACGTTTTTTTCCCCAGTGGCTCATCCCCTTTGGTTTTCCAGCCATTCCCCTGGGAACTATTCCTCCTCCTCTGTGTGGGTGTGTTTGGTTACCTTTGCCAAGACAAGAGGTTATGATTTAGCATCTGCGTGTTTGTTGGGTACACAGTTGTCAAGATTATGTAAAACAAAACTTGTGGAGGGAAGCCATTCTCATGCAGATACAGATGCTGATCAATACATTTTTGCAGTTTGTGTCACTATGGTGTAATGCAGTGAACCTCAACAGCTTTCTATAGGGTGAGAAGCTGCCATACATTAGCGCAAATTTGCTTTAACCTAACTTTCCTCGCTTTGCGTTGGGTAGCACTGGATTAAAGTGATTTACCCCAGTTACTGTGCATTACTATTTTTGTAATTTTCCTTACTGTATTTGCTTTCTTTGTGCGTCTCAGGGAGTGATGTCATGCATGCGGCAAGTCATGTTTTCAGCGTGAGGACACCTCACGTGTAAGCAGCAAGCAACGCAATGGACAGAGGAGAGAGCCGGACATTTCATTGCTAGCCATTTTTTTAGCAGGGGTTGGCAACCCATCTTTAGGACTCTGCTGGTCTACGATGAAAATATTAAAAAAATAAAAGCATTATTAATTTTGACAACTGAACACACCAATATGCATCTCATCAAGCCATATAGAGTTGTGGTTTACATACAGAGCTGACCACACACACCAAACTCCAACGAAGAGCCACAAAAGGAGGAGATCCCCCAAGTGTTGTCGTTTTTATGTTGAGGCAGTGGGTGTGTTGTCGGCAGCTGATGAATGTAACTGAGAGAGTAACTTGTAATCAAACTTAGTTACTTAGTTACTAAAAAAAATTATGGATGCTATTTTCAGGCCCTGTTTTATACACTTTTTAAATTAAACCCAATTATTGGGGGGCAGCTCTGGATTTCTTAAATTGCAAGACCCTGAACTTTAGTAGCTTGCTGCACTACAGGTAATATGAGTCTGTTAACACAGACAAAAGGCAAAAAAAAGAAACCCACGATAAATATATCAGATTAATTGTAATTGTATAGTACTTTATTTATCCCACAGCGGGGAAATTTACTTGTTACAGCAGCAAGCAAGCAAGATACGCAAGTAAAAAGTACAGTGTAAAGAATGCATAGTGACTACAACATGGTTCAGGTGGTGCAGGTGTTGTAGAGCCTGACAGCGGTCGGTATGAAGGACCTGCGGAACCTCTCCTTCTTACACCGTGGGTGTAACAGTCTGCTGCTGAAGGAGCTGCTAAGGGAACCCACAGTGTCATGTAGCGGGTGAAAGGTGTTGTCCATGATGGATGTCAGCTTAGCCAACATCCTTCTCTTATAATATATATTTATATATATTATAAGAGAAGGATATATTTATATATATAATTATAATATATTATAGGATACATTATTGATTTGATCTTACAATAGCATCTGGCCCAACAGTGTCTGCTGAGAAAAATTCTAGCCCTTGCACAAATGTATGGTTATGGTAATGGTAATGGTTTAATTAATTGTGAGCATGCATACACGCTACACTAGAATACATCACATAGCACAATTCATAGTTCCACATCTCCAAAAAGAAGTATGAAGAAGCAAAACTTATTTAATCCTACCCTCCATCCATTTCACATCTCTTGCTGTACATTTATTCACTTCCTGTATTCCAAATGTACTCTTTGCCAATTGTAAATACATAGGAAAGTGATAAGGCAGTATAACAATGTGGTGCGATGACAGTCAACGATTATACTTACTGGAAAGAAATTATATAACAAACTTAATAAGTTAATAGCTGACATAAACATAGTTTGATAAGTAGTGAGTACAATGTACAAATTGTAATACAATGTGAAATTACGAGTTAGTAGTCAGTGTAAGAGTGATTAGACATAGCATTCGTTCATTCATGCTTCGTTGTATTTTGTAAACATCAACTGCTTGTACTGTTTCTTGAAATAATACTAGCTTTAGGTCTTTCGTGACTTTACAGATGTCGTTTATATATAGATTGAACAGTTTTGGTCCCAGTATTGGCCCCTGGGGTACACCGCACAATATATTTAAGGTTGCAGATGTACTGTATATTCTCCTAGCTTAACATATTATCTCCTGTCTGCTAAGTAGCTTTTAACTCAGTTGAAGGCTAATCCATTGATTCCATATCATTCTAGTTTTGTAATTAGGATATTGTGATTAATTGAATCGAAGACTTTTGTTAAGGCAGCTGCATACTTCCAGCGGTCTATAGCGTTGGTAATTTCCTCGGTAATTTCGATTATTGCCATGGAAGTTGAAATGTTAGCTCTGTAGCCGTATTGGCTGTCCGCAAGTAATTCATTCTTATTAATAAATTTGCCCAACCTGTTGTTCAATACCTTTGTAATGATCTTAGAAAATTGTGGTCATAAGGAAACTGTAAATGTGTCTCCATTTTTGAAGAATTGGTACTAGTTTTCATTTTGTTTGGAAATTTGCCACGCTAAAATGATAGGTTACTAATGCACGTTAGCGGTTCTGCAATCTCATTAATAACTCTTTTTATTGTTTCCATTCCTATACCGTTACAATCGGTTGATGTTTTTACTTTACCTTTATTAACAATATCAATGATTTCCTTGTTTGTCACTCCAGTCAGGAACATGGAACTGGGATTTCATTCCCTTCCTCTACAGAGAAGATTTTTTTTCTTCCAGTTTTGGTCCAATATTTACAATAATAGTTATTGAACCTTGCATATTATCATTTTTGGCATTTCCATCTGTGAAATAATGAGGATAATCTGCTAATAATACTGTTTAGGATGTCACAATCTGTAAGTTTGCTTGCGTGACAGTTTGTTTATGTTGCCCTTTTTATGCCTTAGTTTCTGTTTTCTTGCGCTTTTTTTGTACTACTTCCTGCTTTGCACTGTTCTGTGTTCTCCTGCTTTGCGTTCGTCTCTCGCACCTGCTGCTAATTTCGTTATCTCCTGTTTAGTTCAGGTGCGCGCGCCCTTAGTTGTCGGAGCATTGCTGACTGTTGGATTCCTGCCGCTGCATAGCAGCCTTAAATTATTAAAAAGGCTTTTCACCTGCACTTTGGTCCTCATTTCTCGCATACTGGGGTCGTCGCCACAACGCCAGATCGTGACATAGGATGCCCCATGTTGCTCTAATGTTGTTTTTATTCTTGTCTCGTGATTTACTTAATATTCTTTGTAACACATTCTCAAAATTCTCTTTTATACATCTTATATGTTTTTTATGCTTTGGTTATTTGAATTATAAATCACCTATATAATGTGTTTTTCTTTTTACAGGCATTTTGTAGTCCTTTTGTCATCCACGGCTGATTTCTCTTTTTTTTTTGCTTATTAGATACTTCTCTCAGTGGACAGTGCTTATCGCAGAACTTCATGTAAATAAAAAAAAAAAGCTTTCATATGCCTCATCAACATTATATTTACTATACACGCATTCCCATCTTTGTTTTTCCAGAACTTTCTTAAAAGCACTAATAGTTTTCTCTGTATCTCAAATATAGTTGATGACACCTGGTTAGTGCAATAAATGTCCGTGCCAGACGGGGACAGGATTACCTGAGATTAACCCAGACTATCACTAGCCAGCTAATGAGGTTCAGAGTTTTCCTCTCACGGCCCAGCCTGTGCTTTCAGTGAGCGTATAAATAGCATTAAACCTGCAGGACAAATCCATGTTACAAGATACAAACAAGACTAATCCGCATTTCATTTTCAAGCTCATTGATCGGAATGTAATGCACACCGACAAATCTAAATCTAAAACAAATTAGATGGCTTTTTTGTGGAACATGTTGAATACTGCCTATAAATATTCACTTTAGTCGTCTGAGGGTTTTCAATGAAAGATGTGCATGTGGAGGCTACTTTTCTCTGATCTTGACTCACTAAAAAGTCACCGTCTCCCAGACCCATCTGCTATGATTTGACCACTTTTTCACCAAATATCTCCAATGGGAATGTTGAAATTAAAAATCAGCAGTGTTTCCTGGCTCTTTTAACTTATGAAACGAATTCTACCGAAACAAGAACAAGTCGCATGACACTGGCCTCTTTCAGAAAATATGACATAAGAGACGAGGTCCATACCATGAAATTGCACCTTAAATTTAGCTCCGTTTGCAAGATGTTGATGATGCTGTCAAGGCCACTGGGTCATGATGTCAAAGTCATGTGTCCTTTGCTTTTCCTTTGTTATATAAAATTTTAAAAAAACCAACTTGCAAGACTTGCACGCTAAGCTATTTTTTTCTGTTCTCCGAACATGACTTACTGGAAAGCATCCAGTCCCTCAAATTCCAAAACAGCTTTCGTGGTTAAAAATAAAGAAGACAAAAAATGCAAAATAAGCCCATAAAAGTTAGGCTTGCACTCAACATCTTACTGGAACAAATTTACAGTTTGAGTACAGTTCAAAATTGGACAATTTTACAAGACCAATACGAAACTAACCTGTCTACACCAGCAGTGTTTAAAAACAACAACAAACTTTTTCATAAAAAACATGAACTTCCAGGCTGTCAAGTGCGTGTCTAAGCAGTAGGTTACAATTTGGTTCATTTTTGGTACAATAATGGAACAAAATGAAAAATAAAAACATAAAAAATTGCAAACTGGTATCAGGTAATTCTCCAATAAATGCAATTATCAAATAAAAATAAAAATAATAAGAAAACGCTAAATACAATATATATATATATATATATATATATATATATATATATATATATAATAGATAGATTACGAGGAATTTAGGAACGTGCAACAATGCAAATATTATTTTAATTTTAGGAAATTCAATTTGCACCTTGTAGCCCCGTTCCCTATCTATACTGAATGAACAATGGTGGCACACTCCTTTCATTTTATCCACTTGTCTTTGGAATATGTCGATTTTACGGTGAAAAACTGTCAAACGGTGACAAACAGAGGATTTTCTTTCATCACTATTACGGATAATAACGAGATGTACTTGTTTCATGCTCGTATTCGGCAAAAATGAATTATCCGTAACGAATGCTTGTTTATAACGAGTATCCGGCTCATCCCGAGTACTTGCCATTGCTTAATTTGCCTTCCCATGTTCACATATATGTAAAGAAAAGGACTTCAAGGATTTTGGCCACCATGCCAAAGTTTTTTCTGAGTTGCTGGCTGACTTGAAAGTACTGAAGAATGAAAGGACCAAAATGGCAATGAAACTGTTACTCAAGGTGGTCTTTATAGCATTGCTGGAGACAACTTGGGCTCGCATTCTATTGGTGGCTTTACAGAAAATGTTAGTCTGTCACAATATTTCTGCATGTATTACCTAATTTCTCGAAGTGACTTTCAGGTTGAGGACCCAGCTTCATGTGGACCAGAGCACACACTTGAAAACTACAGCACTGAAGTTGTTGTTGCAGTCAGTTGCAGTCTACAGACGTGGCGGATGTTAAAGGAACAAAGTTCAGGTCAGTGTTGAATTCTTTAACAGACTTGGATGTTTGTCTGCCCATGTCTTGGCCATGATGTCTTTGAGGGTGTCCTCTCTTATGACATTGCACTTTACCTCAGACATTTCATCAAAAGAAAGAAATGGTTCACATACTGTGTCTTGAATAGGCTCATTAATCAGTTCCAATACAATTGTCAGGTCAGGCCAGTCCTCCTGCACAAAAACCTGCTGGTCATGCAGTACAGATATGAACTTTTTCAAACTGTTGCCTTTTGTCATTGGATACTTAGTACGAGATCCTCAAGATGAAGTGTGGCACATACAGTAACCATGCAACTGAAAGATATAGTTGACCTGATTTGTGCTCAGAAAATTTCAACGCCTCAAGTGGCTTACCTGGATGTTTTCATTAAAGAAAATGTACATTGCAGGAAAGCACTGTTTCCTGAACAACTTGAGACCAAAGCGTCATTATTTAATCCACTGTCCTGGATTGATTCTGAAATTTGACCCACTGATCAGTTTATGGACTATGCACGTTGAAAGCAAACACAGCTACTTTAAAAGATGTGCAAGGCATCTAAAAAAATAATTAAAAAAATCTGTGTTTCACACTTTCACAAAGGCATAAGTTGTTTCAGGTCTGTCTTTCAGTTGGGTCACTGAGTCCTGCAACCTTACAACTAAAAGACATAAAAGACATGTTCATAACTTTATTGTGAGCTCTACAGTGAGCCAGTCATAAATGCTTAAGAGTTTGACTTCAATGTAATGTAATGTAATGTAGCATTTCATTGTCAACAGAGCAGCTTAATGTCATTCAAACTTTAATATTTCTACATATGTTATTCTATTGCAGACTTAACACCAACTCCAACATTGATGTGTCCCTCTTCAGTACCTGCCTGTTCCTCTCCATCGTCTTTGTCTCCCTCACCAGCCTCATCTGCAACAACCTTATCACATGGAACAGTTTGTTCCACATATGTGACAGATTGGGTTGAACATTTTCAAATCCATGGCAGAACCTTCCAGGAGAGTTAATGCTGTGTTTTGGAAAGGAATAAAAGACCACAACGAACAAGAGATAATAATTGTAGCATTTGAAATGATAAAGATATGCAACAATCCAACTAAACAAAACACTACAGGCATAAGCAAAAGAATGGTGGCCAGAATTTCTGCAAGATGTTATTGATGGTGATGTTATTGGATCAGGATATCATTCACTTAGCAAGCAACTCCAGACGCGGGTTGAAAATGTGAAACGACTCCATACATCAAAAATAATAAAACGCAAGAAGACATCAGAAGACAACGAAACACAAGAAAGTCCAGCCCAGAAAAAGGCAAGCGTTCAAGAAACATACCGCTGTGACAACTGGGAGCTAAAATTCATGCCACTTTCTGAAACTGATGACAGTCAACAAGAACAAAAACAAATGAAGGATGAGATGAACTACAATGCAGACAATATCAAAAAGTTAGGAAAGGGGAAAGCATTGAAATACTCAGAAACGAGTGGCCATTTTTGTTTACTGAAGCCGGTATGGAAGCACATTTCAAGGGACTTACTGGCGTTCTCCTAATGGAGTCCTTCACTGACAATGTGGACAAAAAAGGTAGACGCCTCTTAAACTATCTTAAAAGTATGGATGTACATAAATCAAGTTCTTGATGTGCTCATAAAGTTCCAAACTGAGAAGTCCCAGCTTGATTGCTCTGAAGACATCATCCAAATGGTACTTCTTTTAATCGCTCATTTTAGTGAGGATAAAGAGAACCTGTTCCACTGTGTTGAGGAGATGCCTGGCACAGAGAGGTTCAGGTGGAGAACTTGCCAGAAACACCCTGTATTATTGTATGTGGTAAGTCAACTGAAACTTGTACTGTACTGATATTACCTGTGTTTTAATCATGTGGCCTACTTTATTTTTTCCCCTTTGTATTGTCTCTTTTTCTTCAGGGTCCTCCTGCTTCGCTGCAAGGACATTCATGTTGAGTATTGAACAGACAATTGTTAACGGCAGCATAATGTCCTTCACATCAGCTGTCCGCATGATGTTTGGCAGTTATTACTGTCTTAGCATACACCACCCTGTGGAACTACGTACGTTCAACCCTAGAGTTCCTTCAAAGGTACAGTTTTTATTATTGTCGCAGATTAGCTTGTTTGGAGTCAATCAATTGCTTTTATTAATGTATGTTTTTTTTCTCAATGTTTAAAAATATTGATGTTTCTTCTGTATAAATCTTGAAAGAGGCACAAAAGTTGAGTGAAAGAAAAAGAAAAAAACATTTTCAGCCCATCCCAGAGTCCTCATTCTGATTGCAGACCTTGCAGACCATGACTGGAGGTCGCCATAAATCACTTTGAAGCCCTTCTTCAGTGAATGTTTTGGGCCAATGTGTTCAGGTGTATGCTAAATACACTGCACTTACTTGCTCATGACTGTCCAACAAGTTCATTGAGAAGTACATTTTTGCCGGTTTTTAAAGGTTCATGCTCGGGCATGAATAGTGTGGTTAGGTTTTGGCAAATCATGTGACAAACACATAGTTCAATTTCCTGAAATCGGGATCCAAGATTTTTTTTTTAGAGAACAATGTTTTTGGCTTATTGCCTTGATATATTTTTTTTTTTAGGAAAGCCTGTCAAAAGTCTCATGCTTCCCTTGATGGCACCATCGGATATAGGTGAGTGATTCCACAAAAAAATATGATCTATTCTGCATTTTGATGATTGGTTTTAATGTGGGGGTATCAAGCGCACTCAGAAATTCGTCTGTTGGAGCTTAACGTTAGGCCTAATTGACAATAAAAATTCACAAGTAAAACCTAAATATACAGGGTACTAAAGTGGACGCCATATCTGTAGTGGCAGAGTACAATGCAAAGTTGCTGATGTCCTACAACATGTTCATACAGTTCAGGAATTGCTGTTTGTGACATGTGCATGTACGTTCTCCCTGGCAGTTCGTACTGTCTGTCAAACATTTCTAACATTTCCCGAAATGTTAGCTTTTCAACCGTATTGAAAGGTTGCATTTCTTTTGCAATGTAGCGAGCAACACTGTCTGTGAGCGTGCACCATTTTGCACTGTTTCGTTTTATATTTACTTCGCCGATCAAACGCCTCAATCAGCGTTGACTGTCGGGGCGAAGGCTCTGCTGCACATCCACACTGGAGATGTGGCATTCGGCTTATAAAACTTTTGTGCCTTCATTCATATTAGCGTGCTAACTTGCTAGGTGCTAGCACTCTGTGTATCCACTCATTAGTAGCCCGGCCTCCACGTATTGGGACAAAGAGGCTGAATGGCTGACATGAGGTTTGCCGTTCATTCCACTCTACAACCAACGGATACAGAGTGGACCCTCTTGTCATCCAGCCTGTGTGGTACAGTAAGATGAGGAAATGGAACAGGCATGCACATGTCAATTTATCGAGGCCGTCAAAATTATCGACCTCTGGGTTTTTTTTAATCGTTGGATTTCATTGATTTATCGATTGTCGTGACAGGCCTAAAGACTATTTTTACTGATATTTCAAGGCACACAGAAAATTGTGTTCTGTGGCTAAATAAACATGAAACCTACCAAAATAAGGATTAGACTCCCGTCTTTCATCATTAAAAAAAAAAGTTTGTTTCTACATTTTTTTGTTCTTTAGTAATCAGCAGCAGAACATAGATAAGTTTCAGGAAAATAGCAGCTGCCGACTAGAAAAAAGGAGAAAACCAGCTTTTCGTGAAAAGATACATTTCAAGCATAACTTTCATTCCATTCCATTCCATTTTCCTCCGCTTATCCGGGTCCGGGTCGCGGGGGCAGCAGTCTCAGTAGGGAAGCCCAGACTTCCCGGTCCCCGACCACCTCCTCCAGCTCCTTGGGAGGACACCAAGGCGTTCCCAGGCCAGCTGTGAGACATAATCCCTCCAGCGTGTCCTAGGTCTTCCTCGGGGCCTTCTGGGCATGCCTGAAACACCTCACCAGGGAGGCATCCGGGAGGCATCCGGACTAGATGCCCGAGCCACCTCAGCTGGCTGCTCTCGATGTGAAAGAGCAGCGGCTCTACTCTGAGCTCCTCCCGGATAACCGAGCTCCTCACCCTATCTCTTAGGGTGAGTCCCGCCACCCTACGAAGAAAACTCATTTCAGCCGCTTGTATCCGCGATCTCGTTCTTTCGGTCACGACCCAAAGCTCATGACCATAGGTGAGGGTGGGAACATAGCTCGAACGGTAAATTGAGAGCTTTGCCTTCCGGCTCAGCTCTCCCCCCTCACCACGACGGTCCGGTACAGCGACCGCATTACTGCAGACATAACTTTCACTTTGACACAAATATTTGTTGCTTTTGTGACAGCTCAAATATCTAACAATACCACAACCTGAACAACACAACTTTTTTTAAACATCAAAGTAACAATTTATTTACAAGTATAACACCATGAACTCATTTTCACATTTGGGACTGAACTATGTGTGTGCACGTGTCTGTGTGTGCGTGCGTGCGCGTGTTGTGTGTACATGTGTGTGCATGTGCGTACGTGTGTGTGTGTGTGCATGCGTTAAAATTTCCCTACAATGCGTAACCTTCTGCACGCTACACTCCTCCACGCCCTCCCACTTCCTCTTCCTGTCATGTTTTTCTCTGTCCTCTCCTAGTCCCTGCCAAGCTCTTATCAAATGCACCTTGTGGCCGTTTTATGGCATTAAAATTGCTCTGAAGTATAATACATTGGTAGGGAGTTGCATCATCACCTCCGTCAGCCTCTAAAGAAAACCCGTATAAATTCTTGGTCTGAAAGAGGAGTGAGGGAGGCCACATACATCAAGGTTTAGAAACCATCTCTTCATCATTCACCGAGACGACTTTATCCGACAGTAAGAACACTATTCCAAGAAAGTGACACTTACCTGGGCCAAATCCACCTCAGCAGGCCCAGTTTTTGGGCCTGTGTTGGTAAGTTTTCGCTGCTTTCCTCTGGCTGGTACATCGATCACCATTCGCAGCGACCCCATGTGTGGAAGTCTCATTTTGTGCCATCATCTGGAGGTATCATCTGCCATTACAAGAGTGGTACTTATTATGATAAGAATTGTACTGGCCGCTTGTGTCTTTCTTCCCTAGTACCTGAGGCGAGCGCTGGTGCGGCCTGCTAGTAGAGTTAGCTCCGGATCAACGGCTAGCTTTCTGCTTCCTGCTTCTGTGCTAGCATCGACGTCTCCCTGCTGAAACAGCTACCGCTGGGCCATCGACCTTCACCGCCAGGCCCCACCAACGGCCACCGGGCTCCTGCTTTCGCTGCTAAGTCTTGACAACTGCCATCGCTGGCGCCGCCGTTGACGGATAGCGCTGCTAGTGCTAGCTGGAACGGCCACTGCCGTTCGCTGTGCTGATTAACCGACTGCTGCTTGACTTCTGCTCTCACCACCGGGACCATAGCTGCAATCAAGAGGGAGGCCAGGTTGTTACTGGCCAGGACGTGAGAGAGAATGGCTACCAAAAGAGACATGGAAGAATTAAAAAGGTCGAATGAAGAGCTAAGAAAGTCAGTGGAGTTTATGAGCCATCGAATGGAAGACATGACAAGTAAACAAGACAAACTAATTGACATGATTAAGGAGATCAAGGAATTAAAAAGACAAAATGAAGAAAAAGATATAATTATTGCAAAACTAGAAAGTAGGTTGACTACCCCGGTCTTTCACTGCTGTAGTAATACCTAGGCCGGAAGGATCAGTTTATGGAAATCAGGATTTTGATTTGATTAAACAGCAAGTAGTAGACTTTCTGCAGGACAAAGGTATTAACATGCAAAATGATAATATAGAATCCTGTCACCCACTCCCTCAGAAAGACAAAAGCAAACCAGTGGCCATTATCATGAGGTTCGCCAACAGAAAATTAAAAAAAAAACTATTAAGACAAGTTAAGATGCTAAAGGGAACAAACGTGTACCTCAATGAACACCTGACCAAAAGCAACCGCTACATGCACCCGCTACATGACACTGTTGTTTCCCTGAGCAGCTCCTTCAGCACCAGACTGTTACACCCACGGTGTAAGAAGGAGAGGTTCCGCAGGTCCTTCATACCGACCGCTGTCAGGCTCTACAACACCTGCACCACCTGAACCATGTTGTAGACACTATGCTTTCTTTACACTGTTCTCTTTACTTGTCTTGCTGCTGTAACAAGTAAATTTCCCCGCTGTGGGATAAATAAAGTACATACAATACAATACAATACAAAACAAAAGCTAGACACAAGAGCTAGACATCTACGTAAAGACAAAAAAATTAAAGCAACATGGACCTCCAGCTGCAAAATTTACATAAAGTTAAATGGCACTCCACACAACAAGCAAACGTACTAATGATCAGAAGTTTGAAGGATTTGGATAAACTTATATATGGTAACTCTTGGCAAACCTCATGATAATGGTTGCTGGTCAATATATGTGGATAAAGATCTGCCAAATTCATAATACAAACAACTGAAACTGGAGAACGATATACTGTAGATCCGGATACAAACTTCTTCTCACATATCAGTAATGACTGCAGTTACTACACAGAGGAACAATTCAATAATAACCTTCATATAGACAATAAGTTGTCCATCATTCACATCAATAGCAGAAGTATGTATGCAAATTGTAATCATATCAGACAGAATACTTGAGTGAATTTAAGGAACCCTTCAAAATAATAGCTATCCCTCAACCTAAGTAAAACTAAAATAATGCTATTCGTGCAAAAATACACATGCGGAATTACAAATTGAAGGCACAGACATTGACAGGGTAAATGAATACAAATTTCTCTACTGCTCTCTGGTATAACCATATCTAACTTATTGTGTGCAGATATGGGGAAGCAACTCTAAAAGTACACTACACTCATCAACTATGCTACAGAAAAGGTCAGTTAGAATAATCCATAATGCTGCTTACAGCATTATGGATTATTTATTCCTAAAATGGCAATTACTAAAATTTGCTGATTTGGTAAAATTATGCATAAAGCAAACTACAACATGTTACCCAAAAACATAAAAAAAATTATTCTCAACAAAAGAGGAGAAATATGATCTTAAGGACAAATTAAGCATAAAACACTTGTGCACGGTCAACTCTAAAAACCTTCAGCATTTCTGTATGTGGAATCAAGTTGTTGAAGGGATTACGTAGGGAACTCAAACAATGCACTAAAATGAGTGATTTCAAGAAAGAGTACAAGCAGTTGATGTTTCTAAAGTACAAAGAAGAAGACACCTGAACCACTGTGCACATAGAATGCTACATCTAACCGGTCTTGCACTGACTACAAACTCTTCATTTTCGGTGGGAACATTGTCTGTTCTCACTCACCATCAAACTGAGTCTCCGTCAACTATTTCATCAGCTATTAGCAATTTCTTACCATGATAAAGTCAGTTGTACATTGAACAAATGCATTGCGACTGATGTGAAACTGATGAGGGGTAGCATTAAATAAGCTTTGCTTCTTCCGACTCCTTCTTGGACATGCAGAATTGGGAATTGTGTTATGTGATGAGCTCCACTGTAATTTGTGTGCATGTTCAAGATGAATTAAACCATTACCATTACCATGGTTTGCAGTGTTATGTAAGCTAAAGAAATTCAGCTAAACTAAACATGAGCTAAGTGACAAGCATAATTGTCATTATTGACTTGTAAAGAGAACAATCGTATTGCATTAGACTACTCACAAAAAGTTAGGGTTATAAATGCACTTGCTAGTGAACTTAATTTGACCTCTAAACTTTTGAATGCACAATTCAAACTGTTGAATGCTTCAGTACTTTTTACACAACTTGTTTTCTGTCAAGCAGCAAAATGGTAACATTGACACGGATGTGTGATCCATGAAAGGACCAGCAAATGTCCCGGTTCAAGTAGGATTGTTATTTAAACAGTCCTCTTCATCTTGCTGTTCACATTGACATGATGAGGACAAGACAATGCCAAACACTTGATGAACACTCGCTCACTGTTGTGAGGCTTCAAACAGGATGTTCTCAGAGGGAAGTGGCCAATGAGCTTAGCGTGTCACAGAGCGTCATTAGCTGGTTGCAGCAGCGATACAGAGAGGCTGGAAGACTCACAGAAAGATAGTATGCCTTTCTGTGAAAATGTATTCGTCGATTCATGGATCACACACCTGAATTGTGCCATTCAGTTCCTTGTTAGAGAACAGCAAGATCTGCAAAAAGAACTGATATGTCGAACAGGGAAGCTCAAATTAATTACTTAACCTGTAAAGGTTATTCTGCATTTTAGCTTCATCTTGAAATTTCACCTGAAATCCCAACATCCCCATCTTTTCGTAGTGCAAATACGACATATAAAGATTTTGGATGTGATGTAAGCTTACTTTCACAACAGCAAGTCATTGTCCATCCACAAGATATATTTCATAATACAAACATCTTGATTGCAATGTAAAACTGTGGGATTTGTTGAGAAAACGATTTGATTTCTCCAGTATGAGAAGATGTACACAAAATAACGTACTAATTTCAACACTGAATACACTGTTTTAACATTTTTTTAATAGTTATTCCTAAAGTATTTTCATGTTAAATAACTGGTGAAATACAGTTTATTGCTATGTAAAAAATATATATATTTTTTAAAGTTAAATATTGAAGCAACCATCAGTCTTTTCCATAAAATCAACAGTAATAAAATTGTATTACTGTAAATGAAAAAGCGGTACCATTGTTATTTTTATGGTACAATTCTGGCGATTGAGCTGCCAGTTTTTTTTACCGTAAAATTGACAGTTGTTGTTTTTACAGTGCATTACTGTGAATGGAAAAGCAGTACCACAGTTATTTTTACAGTAACGTTCTGGCAACTCTGGCAATTTTCTTTTACCGTAGAATCTACTTTTTATTTTTTTACAGTGTATTTTTCCATATATAAAGTATATATATATATATAATATATATAGAAATAATATATATATAAAAATAGGGATTGTCTATATTTCTACCAACAATTGCTGCCAAAAGACTTCCCCTCCTGACGGCGTCAGAGCTTTTCTTCCTGTCACTGAGTCACTCACTCATTCACACACACACACACACACACACACACAGCATTTACTTGGAGGAATGCAGTCGTGACACAGACACCCACTTTGCTAAAAGTCTCTCAGTGGTTAGCAAGTTATAATGACAATTTTAAGATAATGGTGGTCAGTGAAGCAGTCATCAAACAACTGTTGAGCAGCTAAGAAATATGATATCCTTTTTTTTAATAGCAATATACCAGGGGGTGTTTCACTGATAGTGAAAACATTATAAAAAAAATAAAAAATTAAAAAGGTTTAGTCTTTCTTGCCTTGAAAAATATTTTTACCAAAAACGGTCTTGAGGGCGGTTGGCTTACATTCAATACAATTTTAATGACCTAAAACCTATTTTGTGTACCCTGTTAGTATATTTTTGGCTTATTTACGTGGTAGCTAAGCCAATAGCACGATGTTTCACCATATTTGTTATTCTCTCTTTATTAGCTAGTGACATTCCACCACAACTACAGTGCATAATCGATTTTACATTTTGCGGATGTATGGGCTGAGGAAGAGTCCAATTGGATGTGGATCCGAAAACAAGAGGCAAAAGAGAACTTGTGCACTCTTCTGAGGGCCATTCTAATTTTATAATTAAGATATTGCTTTAGTTCCTACGCTTTTTTGCAGCTTTTTATTGGCTTCACTTGCAGCTTCCACGCCACCAACTGTGGTGTGTGATCAGATGTAACAAGCCAGTGGGTCACGGATCCACTTTAGTTCAGTGCAGATCAACAGCAAAGCTGCACCTCACAAATGTCCTGTCAGTTATCAGTCCTTGTTGAATAATATCCTATAGCCCGTCACACTTTCTTATGCACCTCATTTGTCTTTCTCCTCTCACCGTCCCACACCTGCCATCCTCTCAGCCATGCTTGCACCACTTAATCATTTCTTCTTGTTTGAGGAGCCTTTGCTGCCCTTTGGGGAAATAAATGGGCTTTTAACTTTATGTGAGATGTTCCCATTGATTTATACGAGGGAGCGGGGAAGCGCGCTCTCGGCCATGTAACGCGATCTCTTTTACGAGAAAGAGAAATCTGTCAAAGTCGCAAAGCAATCATTGATTATTGATGGTTGAATGGGTAATGATGCTAAAAAAGAAGAAGAAAAACTTGACTGACAGGACCTTTGAGCCTAGCAAGGTCAAATAGCATGTATCAGATATCGTTCTAAATCATTAGGTAGAGTTGACACATTTAAAGGAAAACTGCGCTGTTTCGGGAATTTTGCTCCTCATCAATAATCCTTATGTGAGACATGAACACACGTCTTTCTCGTTTCTATGCTTTCTAAAAAATATAAAGGTAATGAATGCACATAACTTTTTATTGTTTTATATACATGCTGTCACCATGTAGTAACAGGCACATCCATGATCACATGTAATACTTACAGTATTATATACAGTATTTTGCCGTATTTTGGTCATTTGAGCATTCCTGGAACTTCCTTCCGCATTGATTTCACTTAGCAACAGAGAAACAAACGCTACACCTTGCGCTAACTTTTCCAAACTTAATAACACAAACACAGCAGCAATGGGGGCAGCTCCAATATGTAGTGTTACCTTTCAGTAGTGGCCTGAGGCATTGTGAGCACGCCGCTGACACGCTGTGAGTGAGTGTGTGGTGAAGCTAGCCGGTGTGATGTGGCTAGGTGTCATTACGCCAGTACAGGCCTGTGCAAAATTCAGAATTCATTTCAATTCAATGGATGAATTTGAATTTGAATCGACTCCACCCCACAGGATGAATTTGAATTACAGGAAGTGGAATTGAATGCAATTCAGATAAATTCATTGTCATCACATATCATACTTGTAACATATTTTTCTTCCAAATGACACTAACATTAAGCATACTCCTTAATGTTGGAAAGTTCTGAGAAGTCAAAGTATAAACCAGCTTTGGCCTTCAACTATTTACAATTATCATCAATTTATTTCATTAGTGTACTCCAAATGTTTAGACAGCCATTTTAAAGACTTGGATAAAGCAATTATCGTCCCAGGGCTAGTGCGCACGATACAATATTCTTTCTGAATGAGAAATCCTGTCAAGTTTTAATCTCATGAGATCTTTTGACACCCCTACTTAATTGTATTACACCGGGGTGTCCAAATTTTTTTCCACCGAGGGCCGCATACTAAAAAATTAAAGAATGTGGGGGTCCACTTTGACATTTTTATATAAATCTTGTAATTTTGTAAAAAGGCAAAAAAAAAATTGTATGTAAATTGACAAAGGCAAGTTATTGTCTTGTTATTAGCAATTAGCATCAGAATTCCACAGTCATCTATTTACATTGTGCCTTTTTGCTCTATTTTCTCCATTATTGTTATTATTTTTTTTCACAGCGTGCCGTGGCCCAATACAAATGGGCTGTCATACCAGTGCAAAAATATGTCAACCACTGTTAATAATAAAACACAAAACAATACAATAGCCAATTTTAAGAC
Organism: Dunckerocampus dactyliophorus; assembly: GCF_027744805.1. Taxonomy (NCBI): domain Eukaryota; kingdom Metazoa; phylum Chordata; class Actinopteri; order Syngnathiformes; family Syngnathidae; genus Dunckerocampus; species Dunckerocampus dactyliophorus. The sequence goes on along the minus strand of NC_072819.1, from coordinate 22,971,375 downwards.
AATAGACAAAGGCGCCACATCATTTTCTGACGTTGTTAATCGCCATGCAAGAGTAAAAATAAGTTAAACATAAAACAAAATAAGAATTGTGGATGATGGGCAAATAAAAAAAAAAAAAATCAACAGCAGGAACAATGTTTGCTTTGCTTGGCGTCATGAACTCCACTACAGAAATCAGTTTTCTACACGTCTGCGTCTTAAACTATTATTTCATGATGAACTGGAAATCTGATATATATGTATAAACTGTATAAATACGTACGTACATATATATGTATAAATACGTACTCATATATTTTTTAATATCAATATAGTAAAAATATATATTTTAGTAGTAGGTAGATCTTTGGGACTTGGTCATTTTAAAAGTAGCTTTCAGGCTGAAAAAGTGTGAGCACCCCTGTGTTAGCCTACGGTATATGTTTTTCTACTGTGTGATGTATTCCAATGTAACTTGTATGCATGTTCAAAATAAATGAAACCATTACCATTAGCATAGCCTAAGGTAGGTATTTTACAGGTGCACATAGCATTCAGATGGGGGTAAATACGACAATGGGAAGTGCATTGTAGATGTTTTGAGTTGGGGCACGGCACAGCCTTTGTCGTCTTTAGTTCTGCAGGCGAGGCAGCAAAGCCGATGGCCTGATGGGAGCCACTAAAACTTTTTGGAACAGAGCGTGTGAGGGGTCTTGTACAACGTGGCCTGATAGCATGCATGTAAGATGTTCATAGATTGTCAACAGAGATCGGAGCGGTGTCCCAGTTACACTATGTCCCCAACTTACAAACATCCGACTAGCGAACACTCGCGGATACGAACACAAGCCAACTGTTCTATATTTTATTTTATTTTGCCTTGTAGTTGCTCAATCAGTATTTATACTGCTACTGTACATGCTTGGCCAGTAGAGGGCACTGTGACACTGCTAATGGGACCAACAGAGGCAGCGTTTGAGCTAATGGGACCAACAGAGGAAGAGTTAAACGCTGGGGAGATACAGTGTAAAGCTAAATGGAAAGCTAAATTGTACAACCCAGACAGAGCGTGTGGTTAAAGTTTATGAAGAGTTAATAGGCCTGCTTAATTCTACACCACCCACAAAACACTACTTCTTTTAGAAGAGTCTAACAACGACGACGATTTGTCCTTTTTTTCAATAACTCCTCCTCCAACTCCTCCACAACGACGTATGCTCGACCACTCCTCTTCAAAGGTAAATAACATTTATCATTACGTATTATTATATCACTTTTATTATTGTTTTTTTCATTAATTATCCTCGTTTAATATTACTACTGCATCCAAACTCATATTTACATACATACGCATATACTGTATATGTATACACGTACATGTAGTACCTATATCATTGGTAATATTACCTTCTCCCCTACTTAAGAACGATTCAACATAACAACAGTCATCTGGAACCAATTGTGTTCGTTAGCTGGGGACTTAGTGTACTTTGTCGAAGGGGAGGCTCACTGTGCCACACTTTGAAAACCCCTGGTGGACACCATTCAAACTATATCCCAGTTGAAACAAGACGAATAAAAACACATACACTGACCAATTTTCGGATTGGTATGGTTCAGACCAGTAAAACGTGATTCGACATGTGTTTGCATTGCTGGGTATGTACGCGGGATTGGGATCAGCTGCATCAGCTACATGAATAAACTGACATCCTAGCATGGTAAGATTCTCACGACATTGAATTGATCGCAATTGGACTGTTCAGGTTGTCTTAGAGAATCCATCGATTCAGTGCCCTGAGAATACCATGACCTGAATGAATGAGAATATTCACAGGCCTAGCATGCTAATAGGAATTCACCATTTAGTTAAACGAGTGTGGTGACATAACCTGTTAACCAGAAGCACAGCTTTTCTGTCGCAAGCAACTATGTTTTCATTTAAAAGAGTGCGGGAAATTCTCCATTGACCAATCAACAGACAGCAGTGGTTCTAGCTCCATCCACCGCAAACGGACTAAAGCATACCCCATGACAGGCAAACGTGAGCTATTTTGAGAACTTTTGCAATGGAGAGGTAATAAAATATATTGGTACAGAGCTGAGCTTGTGGAAACGAGGGTTAAAAGTTGTCAGGGTTAGTATTTTGACATGGAACAATAACCATTGAAAGTTTGAAGAAGATCACTAAAATATTGGGTTGTACCAACCAAGCTGGCCTTTTATCTCAGAGGGTGTCTGTAAATTGTGCTGCCTTGGCCGAAAAGATGGTTTTATCTTTGAGAACATGGGTGTTCGTGCGTCTTTAAAAAAGTAACATAAGCTACACGAGGGGTCAGCAACCTTTACTATCAAAAGAGCCATTTTTCCCACTCGCCCACAAAAGAAAAATAGTCTGGAGCCATAATACATAACAGCTCATAAACTTTTAGAAGTTTGAATCGTTCTTCATTTTACCTGTTACAACAGAATAAACAAACAGCAATGCAGTGTGCATTTGTAACGGATGTCAGCTTGTGGGGTTGTGATAGTACAATGGTAAAACCTCACCTTAAGAAAATGTGCAGCACAGTGTTAAAAATATTCGAGCACAGCAAAGGGAGCCACAACAAGGAGGCTGAAGAGCCACGCGTTGCCGACCCCTGACATATACCAACCACTTTACTGAACTCACACCAATTACAGTTGCCATTTCAGGTCTGTGGGACCAGGTGTTGTTTTTAAAACATTGTTGTCTGTTGTTGGTTTTTCAGAAGGCCAAGAAAACACTTGGAAGCTTGATTACTGACAGTTTAAAGAATATTTGGTGGGTTTTTCTGTGGTAAAAATGATCAAATGGAACATGCACCAAGCCAGCTACCATTCACTAATCATTCTACATCAATAGGGCTTTGAAATTTGGGCTGTCAACATAAATGATGGATGCAGCAGACTGTTCAGTGCACATATAGTTGAAATGTAAGTGTGAATACATGTTTTAGTACCAAGGCAAGTGAGCTTTCATATTGCATAGCACCTACTACATACTAGGGTACTGTTATGTCCATTAAACACCATTCTTCCTAAGTTTGGTAGTGTATTCCAGGTCAGACTAGTCTTTACCCAGTGACTCCCCAGATTCAACAGTACCGATGTGTGCCAGTCTCTCCCTGCAGGAGACACAAAACATGTGCAATCACTGAACACACTCACTCACACTCACTCAAAGTGTTTGTTTTGGACCTGTTAGGCCAGAGCAACAGATAGAGATGTTTTCCACATCCTTTCAGCTGGTGATTCAGAGGAAGGGTGAGGTATTGTCTTGTGGTTGGGGGATGAAATCATTCCCCGTGTGAAAACAGTAGTGGGGGGAGAAGGGAAGCAAAGGAGCGGTGCATGTAGGTCAGGATGATGTGACACGCACGGCCAGACGCGGTTTTCCAGGCAGACTTCAAAACCACCAGCAGTGAAGGAAAATATGTGTTGTGACTGGTCTGTAGACCACAGAAATGTTGCCAACAACTGAACGGCACCAATGAAAGTGCTTTAGAAATATGTCAAAGTGGGAGTGGATGAAAACAGCTGTGCAACTTGTCCATTATTCATTCACTGTTTGACGTGACAGCTTTTTATAGAGGTTCCTCTTATTGGACACTGACTTTTTAATGATGTTCTAACAGTAATATGTGTGTGTTGGATTCAAACGCTTGGCAGACCGGATGTGGCCCGTGGGCCGTAGTTTGTCCATCCCTGGTCTATTGAGTAGTAAAAGGTCTACTCTGCTGATACATTTCGCAACAGGAAGACAACAATTTCTGTTAATTGTTCCGCCTTGACATTAGAATGTCACTGTAGTGGTTTTTGTTCCAAAATCTTTCTGGTATGTACCAAATTAAGTAGAAAACATGCATGCATAACTGATGATGATAAGCGGGTGTTTTTGACTTGGCCATATCTCCCAGTGGAAAAGTCTCTTCCCTCCAGTTATCACTGCTCTTAACAACCTCCCGCTGAGGCCACTAGAGCCTCCAACCTTTTGGAGAAAAACGAAGAAGCAAGTAGAAGTGAGTAGTAGAAGAAATAACGACACCAGCCGCTCGAGGGAAACAAATCCCTTTGACATGTAGTGTCTGTAAATTCATTTACTCACTGCAGGGTTATTTGCCTTCATCTGTCGGCACCACACATGGGCTCCATCTGCAAAAAGAGGGATCCTGGCACATGATCATTCCTCAATACATACATAGTTTCATACATAAAATATATCTTGGAATAAAGCCTTCAGCCATGCAGCATTCCTATCATGAATAGTCAACTGTGAACCCATTGAACTGTTTATGTTAAAACAATGTATAAAGAACAGATAGCCTCAGATGGTTTGGAATTTGAATTTCTATTATAATTAGGGATGTCCGATATTATTGGCCACCGATAATTATCGGGCCGATACTGGCACAAAAATAGCCAATATCTATATTGTTTTTTTTTTCCAAAAAATGAAAGCCGATACAGAGCTTTCAGCGCCAACGCTCCAAATTAGCAACACTGGAAAATATCGGAAGGACAGCTGGCATTGGCTCTGGCGACCCACATTGCAGTAGCAAATGGATGGATGGATTAAAATACATAAAGTTTTATATTTTGAGTGTTATTTTTAACACTGTGATGTTTAACTTTAAAATGTCAGCAAAATAAATAAATACATCAATACATTTTAACATGTTAAGAAATGTCTAAGAGCCAGATGTACTCATCAAAAGACCCACAACTGGCTCCCGAGCCATAGGTTCCTTAATCTTGTACTAGAATCTGAGAGACAGTGTATTTCTTAAAATAAGTAAAATAATTTGCCAAAAGAACAATTTAACTTGCGAAAAAAAATTTAAAAAGTAAAGAAAAAGAAAAAAATATACATTTTGTTACGTTTTGAAATTACATTAGTAATTGATTTAATTTAATACTTAATGTTTAATACTAATGTTCATTTATAACCCCTCCTCATTCATCATTAAAGTTAAGAGGGTGTTCAAAGAGAATTTTATTATATCGTAATGCAACATATAAATGATTTGTTAACTTTAGCATACAAAGCATAAAGATTAATCATGCTAAAATCATGCTTGACACATTGATTGACTGATTGACTGATATAGCGTTGAGTAAGGTGAGCACCCTGGTTTTCACCAGCTCCTCTTCCTCACATGGCTGCTCATGTGTGATCTCCTTCTGCTACTTCTTGCCATTTGACCTGTGAAGCACATTAATGAAGAGGAGGGTGTTAATGTCGCTAATCAGAAACACGCTCACGTTCCCGATACACGTCTGTAATAGGGAGCTGTAACCTGTGGGGCATGTACATGCACATGTAACATTTCGACACATGCTTTCATTTGGCAGAGGGAGCATGGATGTGATAGGATTGATGGAGCTCTGCCTCAGGGTGAACCTTTTGCTGGCTGCATGTGAAGAACACCTGATGTACAACTGGCAGAGGACAAGCTTTGTAAAAAAAAATGTATACCTATATATATATATATATATATATCTTCTTTAGCTCAAATGCATGGAGGCTACAAGGCTCGCACGGCCCGAGGCTATACAGTATGCACGTCTTAGCATTTTTGCATATACACGTGAGTGTACAATATGTGTGGGCGAGAGGCGGACGGTAAGAGCTGGCGAGTTAAAACAGATTGGGGCAGTGGGAGTGTGTGTGTGTGTGTGTGTGTGTGTGTGTGTTGGGGCGGGGGGGTTATGTGGTCCCTGGCGGCCATCGAGGGTTCGTGTGTATGCATGGCCCTCTGTTTTTTCTGTATGTCAGCTCCTGAAGGAGGAAGCCACCTGCTATTTTCTCATGCGCTTGACCACTGTCAGGCTTCCATACACGCTATATAATGTGTGCTGTATGTGTTTGTGTATGTGAGTTTGCACTCTGACCCCTGCATTGGCAGACCACCACGAGTGTGACTGGGTTTACTGGAGTGTTGCCTAAATGTCTAGATTTAGTACACTCCTGATCAAAATCTTAAGACCAGTTGAAAAATTGTTAGAATTTGTATTTTGCACATTTTCATGAGATGGCCGCACGGTGGTCTAGTGGTTAGCATGTTGGCCAACACAGTAACAGCTTGGAGATCGGGAAGACCTGGGTTCCATTCTCCCCTGGGCATTTCTGTGTGGAGTTTGCATGTTTTCCCTGTGTGTACGTGGGTTTTCTCCGGGTACGCCGGCTTCCTCCCACATTCCAAAAACATGCATGTTAGGTTAATTGACGACTCTAAATTGCCCATAGGTATGAATGTGAGTGTGAATGGTTGTTTGTCTATATGTGCCCTGCCATTGGCTGGCGACCAGTCCAGGGTGTACCCCGCCTGTCGCCCGAAGTCAGCTGGGATAGGCTCCAGCATGCTCCCGCGACCCTAATGAGGAAGAAGCGGTATAGAAAATGGATGGATGGATGGATCTTCATGAGGTTTTAAGTAGAGCTACAATATGCAAAAGCAAGAAGGGGGAGTGAGACAAAAAGCACTTTGAAAATGTAATTTATTGAAATCAACAATTAAACTGAAATAGGCTGTTTATCAGCTGATTAAAAGTTTAAGACCACAGGCTATAAAAGCCAAAATCTGCTCAAACTTTTAAGACCATCGCTCAAAAAATAACAAAAAACTCTCCAAACCAGAACAAAAAATGTTCTCAGTAGGACTCAGTAATGAGTATCTCCACCGTTCTTGTTAATCGCTTCAAAAATTGGTTTGGGCATGCTTGATGTGAGTGTTTCCAGGAGGCTAGTGGAAACATTGCTCCAAGTGGTGAATTTGAATTTGAATTTGTTTTTTGTTTTTTAAACCCCTTTTCCCGCAGATGCCGTCTGATGGTTATTGCGCTGCAGTCGGCACCAGTAAAGGCCTTAATTTGGGTGGAAGACCGCCCTGTGTCTTGATGGACAGCCAATTGGATCAGCGCAGATGTGATTTTTTTGGGTCTACTACTTGACTTTTTTGTTCCATAATGCTCAGGATCTTTCAAAAAATGTAGAATGACTGTCTTACTGCTCCCAACCTCAGCAGCAATGGCACGCTGCAAGAGGCCTTGCTTATGCAGCTCGACAATCCAACCACGTTCAATAAGAAAAAGCTTCTTAGCTTTAGCCATCAGGAGGGCATGACAGTGTGAATGCCTGACGGAAAATTGAAATTTTGAGCAGATTTTGGCTTTTATATCCTGTGGTCTTTTTGATCAGCTGATAAACAGCCTATTTCAGTTTGTTGTTTTCAATAAATTGCTTTTTCAAAATGCTTTTTGTCTACTTTTAAAAATGTTTTTTTTCAACATTTTTATTGTTATTATTATTTTTAGAATATGTTTTTATGTTATATTATTATTTATTAGTATTACAGTCGTCCCTCGCCCTTTGGCTCTTTGAATTTTGCAGCTTCACTCTATTACGGTTTTTCTCAAATATATGAATAAATCATGCTGTTTTGTAATGAATGTGGTCAATTATGAGTCAAAACATGTATATTTAAGCAAATGTTCATGATCACAGTTTCATGTTGGACTACTGTATGTAGTATTCCGGTGACAAGGCGTCAGTAAAGTTACATTGATGAGGCATTACCTTACATTACATTACCATAAATTGTACTGCAGCCATGGATGTAAAGTCCGACATGACATAGTGGAAAAAGTTCCTCTCCCATTCCATGTGGAAGTGGTATGTTTTTGGCTTCTCACTTTGTCCATCTTCCCCACTCTGTTTCAGACCCTTTCTTAATTTTAAATTTGGCATGTCCACCAAAATCCTGAGTTGCTTCTACAGATGCACTATGGAAAGTGTCCTTACCGCCTCCATCACTGTTTGGTACGGTAACTGTACAACACGTGATAGGAAGGCACTCCAGCGGGTGATCAAGACCTCACAGCACATTGTTGGGGCAGCCCCCCCCTCACTGCAAGACATTTATAAAACTAGAGTCCTACGAAGAACAAACAACCTCATCAAGGACAGCACACATCCACAACACTCATTATTCACACTCCTACCATCAGGCAGACGCTACAGGAGTTTGAAGTCCAGGACCACAAGGCTGGCAAACAGCTTTTACCCACAGGCCATCAGGCTTCTCAACGAAGCACTCACACACGCCGCACGCAACACACGCACACACTCATAACTCTATTTATTTATTTATTTATTTATTTATTTATTTATTCATTCTGGTATTGGTATTGATGTCTCTTCTGTTGTTGTTGTTGTTGAATTGATTGGTATTAATGTTTCTTATGTTCTTATTCATTTTCTTGTGTTTTCTTTCTTTTTGAGAGAATGAACAGAATAAGAATTTCATTGCATAGCAGAACCACCAGTTTTACTGTGCATATGACAATAAAACTCTTGATTCTTGAATCTTGAATCTTGAAGTTTTTAATAAACTAACTAACGTATTAGCTCGGTAGAATGCTATGCTTGTAAAGCCGCGGCCGCGTAAGGTTTGCAATGTGGTGTAAACAAAGAATGAGAGTCATCTTTACAAAGGGGCTCTAATAATGGTAAATAACATATTTATGGGGTTTTCTATGCTCTACAAAAATATTCAGTTTATTAATATTGAACTCTACTTTGCAGAAATGTGCTTATCGCGGTAGGGTCTTGAATCAATTTACAGCGATAAATGATGGACGACTGCATAAGGCATTCAAAGGATGCATTCAAAGACATTGCGATGTAGTATTCTACGCTGGCATTGAGAGCTGTTAGTATACAAATATATATAACTGTGCCCTGTCATTTACCTTTCTGTTAATAACATACAGCAAAATGGCCATATTTCAGACATTGTACAATTAATTAATTTGAAAACTTTGATTAAGATGATTAAAATTGTAATCTTTTGACAGCCCTAATTTTTTTTACAAAATTGTGTCTTGTTTTTTTTATACCCAAATATGTTTTGAAAAATACCTGCCCAACTATTCTACATAGACTTAGTCGTAGTTTCACCTGTTTATTCTTACAAAATTGCTACTCGCATCACCATTTCTGTATACTTTAGCTGAGCTCTTTTTAATTCTTGATATTGCACTGTTGGCACAATGGCAAAATAGCCAAGATGAAGGGAAATAGTGTGCTCATCCATCATGGCTGTCGGCATGCAGTGTGGACGTATTTGGTTTGATGACATGAGCTCATCTTTTTAAAACAACACAACCCTTGATCTTGATGAAACCTCAGCAGTTTTCATTTCCTTCGTAAAACCCCCAAAAAAGCACATTTCCTTCTTGTTTTGGCTTTTTTAATGCAAATATAAGCTGCTACAGACCCGGGATAATCTTAGTTGGTTGATGACCACCAATTATCACAATGAGAGAGGACAGCCTTTTTATGGTTTTATTTTCCGTCAGCATTTCCCAATGATCCTTATACAGCTCATCTTCTTGGACAATGCACTGGAAATCTTGCTGGAGTTGTCAGATGGGCTTGTGATGAAAGGATGGAAAGAGGGTGTGGTGGTGAAGGTGGGGGGTAGAGATGTAGCAATGGGTGGGAGAGGTAAAGAAGAGTGAGAGTGATGATGGTGAATTGGAACGGGGGAAGGGCCAATGAGCCAATGAAGAAGGTATCTTCTGTGTGGGAGAGGAATGGGGGTGGAGAGTATATGAGGAAGATGTGCACATGTATGTGGGGGAGTGCACATGAGAGGGTTGCGTCGCTCAGTAGAGATGGTTAGTGGGCCTGTGTTAACGTTAAATGGTCATGGAGGTGATGATAATTATGGAATACGAAGAGGATTTATCCTCTGACGTTTTCCATTTAAAGTTGTGCAAATACATAATCAGTGGTACAACTTTGTGGGTAACTACATTAAGAAGCTCAGTGTAATATAGAGATGCCATCCAAGCCACTTGCACACATTATGCAGAGCAGTGATGGTGGGAATGCAAATGTGTGAATTAAATCCATTGCATTGGGTGTTTTTTATTAACTCACAGTTTGTTATGGCTGACCTTAACAATGACAAAGATACCAATCTTAGGTATCATGGGCATTTACAGGTATCTTGTGCAAAACGGTGGAACGGTTGTACGAACGGTTGTACGGTTGTAAAATTTTTGGTCTGCTCTAATGTCAAAACAATTTTTAAAAACACGTTTAACAGCCAATAAGCCACCAAAGTTTATGAAGGAGCTGGAAGACACTCAGTTGTGTACAATGTCACAAGTCTTTTCACATACTTCCTTTTTTTCTGTTTGTAGGACAAGATACTGTAAGGTATGCGCGAGGAGTATTTTTTTTTTTTTTTTACCATGACCCCAGTAAAGTTTTATTCCATACTGTCAGTCAGTCAGTCAGTAGAAAAAAGTTGGTACCTTGTGTATTGTTAATTATTATCTGATTGTAGCATGGAGTTTGTGTCATGGAGTGTTTGTGGTTTGGATTTGTCAAAGAGGAAATCAAAGTGAATAATAATAATGCTTGCCCAGTGAGCTTGATGTTATTTATGACGTCACATATTTGCTGTGCATGCATTTTGCTTGCAAATATGTGATGTATGTGGACCTTTTTCTACCTATTAGCTGGCTTGACTAGCAGCACAAGGGGGGAGTGGTTATTATCATTCGCCTCTGTTTGAATAGTGGGGCCTTTCTGTACAGTTTACATATTCTTCTTGTGCTTGTGTCATGTGTTGTTAATTACAGTAACTATTGTTTTTTGCCGTAATGCAGTAATGTAAGGCATTACTAGTGGGCTCCAATTTCAGTAATATTATACAATCTAGTTAATGAGAGTAATAATGTATTTCAACCTTGTCGTGACCCAACGTCTTTCTGAGATTCCATTAACTCAGTCGGCACACATTACTTACAGTTTAAGGTCCGTCTTTGGCCTCCTTGGCCAACTTTTTCCAGCAACTGTTGAGGCGTCATTGGATGAAATAGATGTCATTCATTGTAACAGTATCACTGACTGGTGGTGATGTCACACTATACATTATTCAGTAATTCCTTGCCACTTCACGCTTCAAAATTTGTGATTTCACTCTATATATTAATTAATAAATCATTGAACATGGCCTATAATTAGTTATATTAATTACATTAATTGTTATTTTTTGCCTACATAAAGCATTTTCAAGCATAAAAATGGCTGATGAACTAAAATACAAATTTAAGTTGTTCAAAATATGCATTGAAAGACATTGTGATGATATGTATTGTAGTATTCTACATTGGTCAATAAGTGTCAGTCATTTTACTGTCATGTTCAGTGAAACACAGAAGACCAGACTTCATCATTGGAACAACAAGATTTTATTGCAGTTTTGAATTATCTCACACCAGGCACAATAATCCCTAATACGAGCTACTGTTGTGGCCGTAACCCATGCCAAGCTAAAACCCAACTCCGAACACCCAGTGTCACTTCCTGCCTGCCCCGCTACATGGCTGCCCTAGCGAGCACAAATTTACAGGCAAACATTTACAGCAACACACAAGCATGAGTGTTATTTATGTCTTAAATGACTTATTTTCTGGGATTATGTCTACTATATTAGGTAATACAAGTGTAAAGGTTACTACTGGGGTGTTATTTTATGTCTACACTGTATTTAGAAGGTTGTGAACAAGTTTTCTATGTTCTATGAAAATATGAAATTCATAAATAAGGAATCCTACTTCGTGAACCATTTAACCGGGATAAATGATGGATTACTGTACTGAATATACTTTTTGTTTATATAAATGACTAAATAGCAAATGTTTGATTTGTGTATCGTGTATAAGTGTATAAATTCAGTAGAACGTAGCTCTGTTATGATTTCTAATTTGTTGTTTTGGCATTGTTGTGTTAACAGCCATCAGTATATTGCAGTTAAATGTCAGGCTGGACGTTGCTTAGGTGAAGGTAACAAAAGTACTGTAAAATATTATAATTCAAAGGCCTTTATATTGACAGTAACGTTTTAAAATGAGCGTAACAATCATAAATGTTTTAATTATAGCCAGGATATTTATTTCCCTGAATTGCAAAGATGACGGGGCGTTAATTGGAAGCAGGTGATAATTGGATAATTGGACAGAGGCTTTAACTTTAATGATGATTTTGGAGTGCATGATAAAGTGGTAAGAAAAATGTGGTTCTCTTTGAATACATAGTCATTTATTAACAAGCATATTGCAGCAACATCAGAACCAATGTTGTAATAGCGGTAAGGAGTACTGCTCAGCCAGCATTAACACCACTCATGAGTTCATTGTAAGCAATAATTGGAGAGTGGTTAATTGAATAGAGATGCTAATTGGAGAGTTTGTTCTATGGACAACACTGCAGAATTCCCTTTGTATTTTCATGAAAATTAGCAACTCTGAACATAAAGCACATCTTCGAATGACCACAGCAGTATTATTTCACTAGATTGGAAAGTTTTTCCATTCAGTGGATTGCAGTGTTGCATCCTTTAAAGGCTGAAATAAATCTGTGGATGTAGCTGTCACTCTGGTGGAGAGTAAACATAGCTCAGTGTGGTGAGGCACACTGCCCTGACAATCTGTGTGTGTGTTCCTATGATGATGACACTCCCAACCAGCATTCACACACACAGACACAGACGCACACACGCACAAAGATGCATACAGCTGAGAGGAGCTTATCACTCGATGCTCAGCAATTTGCACTTTGCTCGTTGCTATCCTAGTATATAGGATATACTTCAGGCATGGCGCGCTGGTAAATGACACAAATGCCAAGATGCCTTTTTATTAATCAAAGTTTTCAAAGTTTATTTATTTATATAGCGCTTTACAATAGCTATGGCTATGATAAGAGTGTGATCAAAGCACAACAATGATCATTTTGCTTGTAAAATGCAACAACGGGAGAAAAAATTATTTTGTATAAGGTTACACCATAAAACCTTTAAAGGTCACTCATTAGAAACATTGTAAACCTAGGTAATGATTCCAGTACATTACAATTCGTTTTTTTTACTGCTGTGACCTTTAAGAATCTATTTAATGTAATGATAAATCATCATAATAAAATTATTGTATTTCATTGAGAGATGACATAGTGCCTATAAAGGTTGGGCTTCAAGTCTCAAACATTGATGGGAAACATTGCGATTCTCCCAGGATTGTTCAACTGTTTTTATTTCGATTCCTAACTTCAATGGCCACCGACCGGGAGAAATAGCCGCAAACACCGACGAAGCATAAGCCGGCGAGCACCAACAAACAAGAAGCGGTTAAAACTTTGGTTTAACTTCATAAGAAAGAGCTGTTGGCTCAATGCAACACATTTGCAACACAATGATGTCATGCAAAAGAGGGTGCACAACCAACATGACAAAACACCTCCGGAGTCACGGTGTAGAAATTACAGAGTGCCCCCGTCTTTGATGCACTACGTCAGAATGATGCACTCAGGAGTCAGAATCAGAAGTCAAACAATAAATCAGGTCTGTCTCATGCCAGTTTAACCGAGGATTTCAGGATTCTCGCTGATGTCTCGAGGGCGGTGACAGAGCGGAGTCAGCGGCTTCACGGCTTCTCCTCTGCCCAGCTGAGTGGAGGAATGAATGACTGAGCGAGCGAACGAGTTAAGGCGGTGAGGCGTTGGACGTACTGCCCGGCTGAGGTCGTCCTCGAGACCATATACCTCACCGTGATTGGTTCGTTCGGCCGAAGTCCCGCCCTTGAGACCATATACCTCACCGTGATTGGTTCGTTCAGCTCCGCACACGACAAGTGTCATTCATATCAAAGTTGCGGGCCACAGGAATATAAATTTTTCATATTAAGACGGGGGCCGCAAACTATCGTCCCGGGGGCCGCGAGTCTGAGACCCCTGGTGTAGGCTGCATACGCTACCACTCATGGATTTGTGACTCGCTAATGCATTAATAAAATTGATAAAAAAATCAAAACAAGTTGGTTACATTCCCAATGTCACAGTGCCCTCGACTGGTCAAGCTGCAAACTTACCTGCAAATACAATAACAACAGCCTCCATCTTCACTCGCCAAAGAAGACAGTTCTGTCTCAAGGTATGTTGACCTATTACGACTTGTACGTAACTTACAAATAACGTGTGTAAACGGGCGTCAACGATCACATAACTTATTGCCCGCGGATGCGGGACGTATTAATCATACGCTGACATACGTCAAAATATTTTGTGCATGCACAAAAGTTTTGGACGACTTGGACGTACTATGACGTATGCCGGCATGCTTCAGCGTGCTCTTAACTTATACAAAACTTACCCATAACTTATTGGACGTACGCCAGCGTATTGGCCAATTTTTTCATACGTTGGCGTAAGCTGGCTAAATCGTCAAGGTGTGACCTCTCAACCTACACAACACACTTCCGGCCTTCAAAATAAGAGCGGTTTGGGCTACATCCTGTTTACTTGTGGTAACAAAATAAGGGTGTCATAAAAAATAGCTAAAAATAACATTGTAAGAGCAAAGAAAGTATACTACTTTTCAAAAGTAAACATTTTGTTGAAAGTATACTCCTGTAGAAAGAAACTTCATGACATTTATATTCAAGTTGAATGGTGTGATAGTTACATACCGGTTCAAAAATAAAATAGCTCTGTGAGAAATTCATAGTAAAGTTGATAAAAAGTTGATATTATTAAACAATTCATAGAACTTAGCGCCCTCATGTAAACCATGCAAACTTTTATGACCCTACCTCTTAAAAGCATCGGATGGACAATCGTTAGGAACTGTAATTGAAACGAGGAATCTGATTCGGAAATTGTTAACATTCAAACGATGCCCAACTCTAATGCCTACTGTAGATTACCAAATATGGTTACTCACCTGATAAAGAGTAAATCCTGTTTTTGACACATTTGCTACACTCCTTGGGAACACCCTCCTTATGTTTGACTAGATAAAAAGTTCAAGCTAAAATAAAAAAAACAAACAACCAAAACAAGGAATGATCTAAGCAGTGTTTGTTGTCATAGTAAGTCAACGTGTTCTCTCAGCCTGTGTGTCATATTAGGCAGTCAGAAGAATGACCTATGATGTATAACCAAGCTCGGAGTTTCCTCTTGTAATGCTTCATGGCTTATCTAGAAAGTAACTTTTGTCACAGGTGGAGATTTGTTTTTTTTGTGATCAGAAGAATTTTAGTAGTTCCTCTTCCTCTTCTTCACTGAAGTCGCTTTTTCCCTCTACTGTCACCAGAGACCACAAATAGTGATGCTATGTGAGAGGAAAAGTTGTGGGAATCCTATTTTATGATACACAGTAAAGTGAAATTTCTACATTCAAATGAAGACTCGTATGGATCTGAATTTGACCCAAAAGTCACATCAAACACTTTGCAGTTCAAGCCTGCATGGTCCTGCATATGGTCCAAGCCCTCAGTTTGGTGAGTTCGGATTTTTTGACATTAAGTTGTATGACATCCCCATCTGTAGTGTAGCGTATCAGCTGTGACTTACCCCCCACTTTGTTCAGTGAGCGGAGTTCTGGTCGGATTTCAGTGAGGAGGAATGGAGTACCGGTTAGTTGGTGGGGCCATTTAAGTAAAGAGTTTGGCTTCTCAAAACAATATGTGTTCAAAAGTGTAATACATTTGCATCACAAAACCGTTGCTAAGTCAGACCTCTCAGTCGTTATTTCCTATTTGTTTGTATCACTCTATGCTGTCGCCTCTCCATTGCTGTGTGTGTTCCACAGTGTTTACATGCTGCTGCAACGCGAGTCTCCCGTTGCAGCAGCCTTCCTCTGCTGTGGAACGCATGCACAACAATAGACAGGCTAGAGCACATAGTGATACAAACAGAGAGGAAATAACGCCGAGCAACTAAGAGGTCTGACGTTTTTGATAGCAACGGTTTTGTGATGCAAATGTATTACTCTTTTGAACACATATTGTTTTGAGAAGCCAAACTCTTTACTTAAGTGACCCGAGCAACTAACCAAAACGACGTTCCTCCTCACCGATATCCGACCAGAACTCCACTCACGGAACAAAGTGGGGGGTAAGTCACTGTTGATGGGGATGTCATACAACTTCATGTCAAAAAATCCGATCTATCCCTTAAAGAGCTTTTCCGTGAGCGTCCTTTCCATACAACAGGAAGTGACGATTGAAGAGATAAAGAACAACATGAGAAGAAGTAAGCATACTCGCATTCTAAGAAGTCAAAGCCTGCCTTGACATTTAAAGGCAGTTTTTGTTCCTTTGGGTTTTCCAACACTTCTGTGTACAGATGACATATTTTGAACTATTCCCATTCATAATGAGCTGCAAAAATACCTGAAGACACAGCAATTTACACACAGTGACCAATCATACTCTTGCGCAACAACTGCTTGTCCTCCCAGGCCTTATCCAAATGTGTATTTTCATACATCCACATGTCCTTCATTTTAGGAAATGTGTTCTTTCAGTGTTTATAAAAGCAACAGCGTTTTTGGAATTTGCCTTTTTACACATTTTTATACACAAAGAAAACATTGTCGTACAAATGGGAAAAATATCAGTGCTTTCAATCAATGCGAAACACCAGCGTAAACATACGTGTCGTTACTTACGTTTACGTACAGTATTTTAACAGTTTTTACATTTCACGGTTTTACACTTGTGTGACAAGAATGTGACAATACATATTTTTGTTGTTTTCGACTATCAATCTCACCATCGACTCGTATAAAAATGTCATGTGATCAAGATTGTACCATTCTGACTATAAGGGGGGTGGCTACAGCTGCTGCTGAGCGTCCATTTTTACCAATAATATATTTGTTATAAATAGCTTATTTTGATACACAAACAGCCTAGTTTGTGTTAATAAAGAATTTAAAACAACATTTGTGTTTAACAGAACAGCTGTACTTCCATGCATTACTAAAATAATCTGCTTCATTGGCACAATCAAAGGAAGCGGAGGTGAGCGCTAGCTTTGAACGCTAGGAAGAGTGTCTTATTGGCTCATATTGGCTACTAAAAAGTCATCCAAAGTGTGTAAATATTTTGAAAAGGTTAAAGATGACTACAGCAAGTAAAGTGCAACATGTCTCAGCTTCAAACATGTCACATGACAATTTTCATTTTAATGCTTGTTTGCAATAAATTGCTTGCTCCATTTTTTTTTTTGCCTCACCCCCATTTCTTCTTCTTAAATTTTGAAGCTCTATTTAGAACCTCCATAAGACCCAACAGTACAAAATGTAAATTCTTGCAATTTTTCAACAAATCTTAAGATTTTGATCAGGGCTGTGTACTGCTGACCCTGAGAGCACACATGCACACACACAAACATACACATGTAACATGCATGAATGGGGAACAATCTGGCGTGGCCACACACGCACACTCCAGATGAAAACTCGCAGTACAGCTGCTGCCAGACCGTCATCATCCATCTTCCACCAGATCAGACAGTGCGACACATCGCTCCTCGGGCTGCTGGCTCGTAGATTCACACATTGGCCAATCACAGCAGGGGAGAGGAGACACACCAGTGACCCCTCAAGACACTTCCACCTCCACACACACAGACTCACAGCCTGTACTGGTACTGGTTCTTGTAGGACCCTTTCAAGCTCCAACAATAATGCAAAAATAATGGCAGATTCCGCCTGCTGTACTGCAGTACGGTAATGTCTGCATCCATGTTTACGGAGAGGGCAGCAACTCTTATTCTCCACCCATCAAGGAGCTGCAGGGTGTCTAGCTATGCTTCTTAGCTTGAATAAACAAAACAGTTACTGTGTTTCTACAAATAGTAGCCATTCCTCTGACACAGTTGTCACTCCACAATGTTGTGTGCAACCTTGTTTGTGTTCCATGTATCAAAAGTCAGGGAGACTTCGATTGACAACAAATATATAAAAGCAATTACGCATCTATAGCGGCCATCTAATAGAGCTGTGGTTGCTACACATTGTTACGGGCATCCAGATCTGCATACGTTTTTGCTGCTTATCTCCATTTTTCCATGATTTTTACATTTTGTTTTAACCTCCAGTTTCACTTGACATACATGTAATACACGTAATTTAGCCAAACTTCATTAGAAGTCCTTACAAAGTGAAAATAGGCAAAATTGGTGCTAAATAGTATAAAACTGACAAAACAGTAACCACCTGTACTGTTTAGTAAAGTGAACTCCCCCAAGTAAAGATTCCTACAAACTTTGTATTTGAGAGAATTTCTTTCTCAAGTCAGTATTATAGCTTCCTCTTGTTCCCTGTTAGCTGGGCTAGGCAGTCAGTTGCTCACGAGAAATACAGTTGAAAAGGAAAATTGCATTCACAATGCACTATTGATGAGACAAACCGTTTCCTATGGAAAATGAATTCCATTCTTCCTTCATTGCGTGCCTTTCACAAAGTGGAAAGAAGAATGACGCGCTGTAACAATGGAGCTGTGCTGCATTATCCTTTAGCCCTTATATACAGGATATGTCCCTGCACCCACCTCACACGCCACTTTCCATGTCTCCTTTATTTCCGTCGTACTCTTCCACATTCTCCTCCCACACATTTTCCAACCTAATCAGTGGTTGCATTTTCTTGTGTACCCACAACTAACTGTTGATCATCTCCACACTTATTATAGCTGCTCATATACCGTATATACTGTGTGTATGTATAAATTAGGGCTGTCATAAATAGCATGTTAATGGCGGTAACTAATTTATTTCATTAATGAATGCATTTCATGGAAAGCCATGGCTCTGACGGCAGAAGGAAGGACAATGTAATGTCCCCACAGTCACACACAGTCTGACGCTCTGTTTAATAACTTCATTATGATCTGAACACATCAACAGCTGTGCATTTCCAACACCATATATGTATCGTCAACTCACTAATGCGTGTCCAAAATCCATGTCATTACGCAATTCGTACCGGAAACGGAATCAGTTCTACGCATGTGCAGAATACATCTACATTCGGTCGGCCCATTTTTACAACAGTCACGTGTTGGGCAAACCGTGTCCCGTGAAGCATGGTTAATGACCGCTTATGTTCATACATGTAAAAAATAAAAATATCCCACAGCACGTGACGTCGCAGAAGCGCTGTCGTAAATATTTGCAAAAGGAGGAACTGACGTAGGTTTCGTGCATGCACACAACCGATCATGTTTCCGGTACGGGTTGCGTAATGATAGTCCATTCAACCTTGGAACGACACTTCCTCATTGTCATGTGACTACCGTGAGGTGCGTTCAAAGTCACTCTGAACATCACAAACAACCTCTTTATTATGCGTGTATGTGAGGTCTAAATAAACAGAAAGACAAAGAGAAACATAAAATGGATGTCCTTATCACTCACTGATGTATATCTGAATGCGGAAGTATAAATTGCTACATTTAAGTAATACATACAAATACATCTACGCTCAAATCATGATTTCAATTTTACGTGCTGTCTTATGTGGCAACCCCACATTGCTCACACTAACACAGTTAACATGTTACCTAGCCATTCAATTACTTGTAGTTTTAGGTAAATAGATTTTCAGATGTGTGGTATCATTTAGCTTGTTTTAAATCTTCAGTTCATTTGGAGCTGCTAATACATACATTTCATGTCATGTCATTTATCTTTCTGTTCATAAAGTACAGCAAATTTCTCAAATAGTTGCAAATAGTGATTAATCGTGAGCTGGAAAAGGCAGAGGTGGAAGCTGGGTTGCTGCCTTCTGGTGGAGGGAGTAATGTGGGGCTGCTGAAATGAACCATGTTTTGTAGTCATTTGACAGCCCTAATATATATACACATCCATCCATCCATTTTCTATACCACTTCTCCTCTTTGAGGGTCGCAGGGGCATGCTGGAGCCTATCCCAGTTGACTTCAAGCGACAGGCGGGGTAAGCTAAGAAGCTTTCTCTTTTGAACGTGGTTGGATTGTCGAGCTGCATAAGCAAGGCGCCTCGCAGCGTGCCATTGCTGCTGAGGTTGGGCGCAGAAAGATAGTCATTCTACATTTTTTGAAAGATCCTGAGCATTATGGAACAAAAAAGTCAAGTGGTAGACCCCAAAAAAACCCAACCTTGACAAATTTTTTAAGTGATTAACAAGAACAGTGGAGCTACTCATTACTGAGTCCTACTGAGAATTTTTTTGGTTCTTGTTTGGAGGGTTTTTTGTGATTTTTTGAGCGATGGTCTTAAAGTTTTGATCAGCTGATAAACAGCCTATTTCAGTTTAATTGTTGTTTTCAATAAATTACTTTTTCAAAGTGTTTTTTGTCTCACTCCCCCTTCTTGTTTTTGCCTATTGTAGCTCTACTTAAAACCTCATTAAGATCCAAATGTGCAAAATGCAAATTCTAGCAATTTTTCACCTGGTCTTAAGATTTTGATCAGGTCTGTATATTAGGGCTTATATATATATATATATATATATATATATATATATATATATATATATATATATATATATATATATATATATATATATATATATATATATATTAGGCATACAGGAAGAGTCAGTAGCTATGTGTATATACTGTATATATTATATATATCTTCTGCTTCTTTGCGTTGAATCGTATTTTGGGTATTATAAGAATTTATGTTCATGTACAGTATATATTATATTGGCCGATTGCTATCGGCCAATATATTGGATATATCAGATAGGCTTGATTGGCTTTTTTCAGCCCCCAATATCGGCATCGGCACCAAAAATCCCATATTGGCCGTGCTCTAATTGTGTCATTTACTATACGTTTTAAGCTACAACATATAGTGTCAATACGTGTTTGTTTACACTACAAGTGATTAAGCTATGATGTTTACAATTTTTTAGATTATGATATTCATACTAACATCTCAAAAACGTATTTAAATAGTGTTATGTGCTTACACATTAGTTGGATAGCTGCAAAGCTAGGTGAAATACACTCGTGAGCTACGGGATTCAGAACTCTACAAGGGCACCCGTCTTGTCACACCCGAGCTGCTTGATGCTAACGAGGAAGCAAAAGTTGGTGACGACGGTTAAGTTGACCGGCTTTTAGCAACACAGCCCGTACCCGTGGTTTCAGCACATAGAAGCTCAGTTCCGACTGCAAGGAATAACACAGGACGTGACAGTATTTCCACATAGTGGCCACGCTGGACTGCCACTTTCTTGCAGGAACAGTATGACGAAAAAACATAGTGGTTTTGAAACCGTGACTTTTTCATACCGTGGTATACCTTCAACCAGTAACCGGCCCATGGCTACTTGTGACATTTTCATTACATTGCTGTTGTGTTGAGAAAATGAGTGACTTTGATTGGCATATACCAATTTTTTCTTATTTTAGCTTTGGGATACAAAGTGCTTTGTGAACCCTGCCTAGTAACACGCTGCTACGCTAGTGTTTGCTCGAATACTTTTTTAGTATAGTAGTATAGACCAGGCGAATACGCAACATACACAAGTGCAATTATAGGAATATGACTTGAAGCTACATTTTAAGCTGACAATATTGACCAAATGTTTTTTTTTTAATAAATATAGTTTGAAATAAGCCTAGCTGTTGTGCCAATGAAGCATAAAGTTGCTGCCCTAATTAATATTCAACATTCTATCATTTATTATCCTACCATGGACGTACCTCACTATACACATGGACATATACAACAGACAGGGCTTTATTACAACAGACATGAATCAAAAAGCAAAAAAAATGCTAGGTTGTTTATCAAAAAGCATATTACTCCACCCAAAAAACTGATGTGGGACCAGCTTTTGGTCCCGAGCTTACATTTGGGAACCCCAGGAAAATAGTCAAATTGATGAAAAAGACATGACTGCTGTCATTATTTAAGACTATCATCCCAACATTCTGCTCCTGTTACTATCAATTAATCATCGCCCTATTTTGCATTCATCAACATTTCTTCTTGCCTTCGCTTCATCTTCTCCTGATCTTCCTCCATCCTCATCCTCCACCCTTTTTTCCTTCTTCCACCCTTCACCTTCTATCACTATCATCACCATCAGCATCAGCTCCCCCGCCCATATGAATCCCCACCGGGGGGAAGACGCCGCTACATCAGCGCCATGGCAACCACTCAAACATTGTTGCCATGGCAGCAGTATCAGCTAATTGAGGCAATTACAACTTAGCAGCAGCTGGTCTACCAGTCCCCACCCAGCAACCCTTCCCCCCTCCTTCACCTCCTTGATGGTTATTCCTTCTCTCTTTCGGTCTGTGTGTGTCACCTTTCACCCTCACATCCTTCTAACATATACTGTATCCTATTTCACCCTCCCCTGACTCTTCTGGTCCTCATTGCTTAGCCCGTCTTTTCACCTTCAAGTGGTTCCAGTGTAAAATTAAAGACATTTTTCATTACTCTTCATGAAAATATACATACTGTATTTAGACGTGTATTTTACTTACATTTTTTTTCTAATTAAAAATGACACCCTTCTGCAATGAGACCATTCCAAATATTAATAAATCAATGGATAAATAATCTCGTTATTAATACGTTCCAAAAGGTTAGACGAAAACCAAAATGTACAAAAACCGAAGCAATTTTTTCCATAGGAAATAATGTAAATCATCCATCCATCCATTTTCTATGCCGCTTATCCTGAATCAAATTAATCTCTCTCAGACACCCAAAGATATTAACACAAAACACATTTTACAGAGAATCATAACGGTTTTACATGCAAAAAACAATGTAAAAATACATATAAATAAGGAACAAAATGGATAAATGTACATGTCAATGTGTTTTATTGAAGACTGTCGAACACAGAGGCAAGTGGAGGGAGGAGGGGACGGAAAAGCCACGCGGAGTCCGTTACAAACGTCAAAACGTTAAAGAGTTGGCGGTTAGCGCTGTATACTTGCTCAATTGAACTTTATCGTAAATTTCAGCAGCAGGTACAATTATTATTTCTTACATTTGCCCGGCTCATGTATCCCCCTTAAACCGTTCCCTCTGCAACCTTTACATGACAATGGTATTGTAGCAAACGCTACCTTTGTACTTTGCTACGAGTTCTTTCTTGAATTCAATAGTTTCTCATCTTCTTTATCAAGGTTCTGCCACTTGCATCTTGTATGTGAGCCACCCTAAATAAAAACAGCCCAGATTTGAGTACAGGCAATGTTCTCATGAAAAATGCAGAGTTAGTTGTATGTGCAAGAGTGATTAGACATAGTATTGTATGTACACAGAGGTTCAGGACTCTTTTTCCTTGTGCTTTGTAAACATCAACTGCTTGTATTGTTTCTTGAAATCGCTCATCTTAGTGCATTGTTTGAGTTCCTTGCTCAATCCGTTCCATAATTTCATTGCACATACTGAAATGCTGTGGGTTTTTAGTGTTGTTCTCATGTATAAATGTTACATCTTTCCCTGAAGTCATATTTCTCCTCTCGAGTTGAGAAGAATTGTATGACATTTTTAGCTAGCAGGTTATTGTTTGCTTTATGCATAATTGTAGCGGTTTGAAAATTTACTAGATGAGCAAATTTTAATAACTGTGATTTTTAGAAATAAAGGTTTTTTATGTCTATAAGCAGCATAATGGATTATCCTAACTCAGGGGTCACCAACGTTTTTCCTTGTGAGAGCTACTTTTACAAAATGAAAATGGCCAAGAGCTACTCATTTTTGTAACATTTATTTTCAGATCTTATTTTAAACCCAAACAAAGCGAATATGCTTGTTTTACCAGAACATTCACAAAATGCTGGTATCCACAACTCACATTTTATGTTTCAGAATACATTTCTTTCTAGTGTTCTCACATTATTAATTGAAAACCTGAATGAAAAGCAGGCTTGCGGGCACCTCATGTGGTCGTGGGGGGCTACCTGGTCCCGCGGGCACCGTGTTGGTGACCCCTGTCCTAACTGATCTTTTCTTTAGTACATTTAGAGAGTTAAGTGTACTTTTATAGTTATTTAGCCATATATCTACACAATATATTAGATTAAGGTAATACCGGAGAACAACAGAGAGTTTTGGAAATATTTTTGGGCGAAACCTAATCCTACGTCCTAATCCTAATCCTTTCGTACAAAAACTGAGGTTTCACTATATAACTCGCTAGACTCATTGTATATGAGATGACACATCTTTGTCATACTTTATTTCTTGGGGAAAAATATGTTATAGTCGGTTCAATATGGTACTTCTAGAAACCTTAAATACTTGTTATTGTATTTTTGTGTTTTTTCTTTTGAGTGTGACTCTTTATCTTTTTCATACCCTTGCCCACTTGCATTAGTTATATTAATTACATAATTGAATTGAAAATGTAGTAAGACTATGCTATTATTATTTAGTTTGTCTGTGAGATCGTAATGGCATTTTAAGATCACATATACATTGGAACCTGATAATCTAATTTCGGTTTTGGTTATGTTGTCAACCACTTATGTTGACGTGAGTCAGCCAGTCCAAAATAAACGGGTTCCACTGTACTGACAATAATGTATAACGTCTAATTCTGGGTGACATTAAGTTGTTTTTATGCTCTATTTCTTTTATTTATTTTATCAGGCCAAAGATGCTCAAAACCGTTACGAAGATAAAGTGAGTCATCAAGAGATCTGCTCTGAGATAAGACTGCACAGATGTATAATTGCCTGTGGTCAGTAAATAGGTCAAGAAGCTCATGTAGCGTATAACAGTTCTGAGTCTTTAGAATGACAATTTGGGATAGAAAATGCTCTTTTCGAACCACACAGGGAAATATAGTGAATTTGTTGACATTGTGGAACTGCTTGGGATGTTCCTCCATGCGTTACATCTGACACATGTATGACCATGTATCCCCTTTGCGTTGCCTCGCAGCTAAACGCTAAAAAAATTCTCACGAGGCAAGGTGTAGTTTTTGAAAACAATGTAGGAGGTGTTGGTGGTTCCCCTTGCTCTCCTCTCTCTAATGTTTTTTACCTCCCTTCATAGCCACCAGAGACCGCAAGCAGCGACGTTACGGGAAATGAGCGTTAGGGGGGTTTCACATCCACACAGATGCTGACGTAAATTAAAACTGTGTATGTTCAATGAATGCACACACACACACACAGAGTGAGAATTCCCTGGCGTGCGCCAGTTGTGTTGTGTTGTGTTGTGTTGCGTGTGATTCACTGCGATGGCTGAGGGGGCCATGAAATGAGAGCAACATCTTTGACACATAAACATGCTTTTTGTTCCGAGGCTATTTGCCTATGCAAATGTTCAGTTTTATTAAAATAAGCTCTCCATCTTTAAGGGGTTTTTGAGAATGAGCAATAAACATTTTATCGTCTGTGTTACACATAAACAACCTGGACACACAGAAACAGCTGCCAGTTGAAATGAATGAAAAAAAAATATTGCAAAACCTATCGTACTGTACACACTCTGAAAGGGCAGTTCAATGTGGCATTTTATAAATACAAAATGAAGCCTGGCTTTGTATCAGTACATTACAAAGGAATATTAGGACCACACTGAAAAGAAATAAGAAGAAAGAAGTTTAAAAAAAAAAACCGAGATAAAATCATTTTAGTACATTTTTTCAAACATATATTGAATAATGAGTCATCCATCCATCCAGTCATTTTCTATACCGCTTCTTCTCATTAGGGACGTGGGGCATGCTGGAGCCTAAATAATGTTTCAAACGATGCAAATATAACTGCAAATTAACAAATTAACAACTTCAAAAAATAGTCACCTGTCATCTACAATAACAATGGCCTTTAGCTCACCATCAAAATATCACAATCAGGAACTATTTGTTTGTACTCGTCTACTATTATATTTTACTTAACAAATATACTTGTATACAGGGGTGTGACAAAGTTAGTCCCGCTCCTGATTTCTTTTTTTTTGTTGTATGTTTGTCACTTAAATGTTTCAGATCAAACAAATGTAAATATTAGTCAATGACAACACAATTAAATACAAAATGTTTTTAAATAACACTTTTATGATTAAGGTAGAAAAAAACTCAAACCTACATGGCCCTGTGTGAAAAAGTGACATAACTGTGTTTAATTGAGATCTATCAGTCTGGAAAAGGCTATAAAGCCATTTCTAAAGCTCTGGGATTCCAGCGAACCGCAGTGAGAGCCATTATTCACAAACGGAAAAACATGGAACCGTGATGAACCTTCTCGGGAGTGGCCGGCCAACCAAAATTACCCAAACAGCAACGACTCATCCAAGAGGTCACAAAAGACCCCACAACAACACCCAAAGAACTGCAGGCCTCACTTGCCTCAGTTAAGGTCAGTGTTCATGACTCCACCATAAGAAAGACACTGGGCAAAAAAGGCCTGCATGGCAGAATTCCAAGACGAAAACCACTGCTGAACAAAAAGTACATTAAGGCTCATCTCAATTTTTCCATAAAGCAAGACCTTTACATCTTGTGTAAAAGTAACGCCACATTGCAGAAAAAGAACATCATGCCAACAGTAAAATATGTTGGTGGTGGTGTGATGGTCTGGGGATGTTTTTATGTTTCAGGACCTGGAAGACTTGCTGTGATCAATGGAACCATGATTTCTGCTGTCTCCCAAAAAATCCTGAAGGGGAATGTCTAATGTTAGATCAAAGGCATTTTGCATTTTGAAAAATGGGAATGTCAAGAAAAGTGGGAATTCTTGGTCTGTCTGTCAGATTCAAATGTTTTAAGTCAAGTTGCTTGTTTTTTATTTTTCTTTTGCCACGTTCAGCATGTCTTTTGTAAGCACATTCTCCTGCCGGGGTACAAGTCCCTGTGGTGGGAAAAATGACGAGCTGCGATTGCAGCACTCCTATTCAAAGGACGAGTGGACCACCTTCTCTTCCTTTTCTGTCGCAGCAGCAAATAAATACAACACAATTCCTCTTCTTCAAGAAGTAGACGCGCAAGTGTCGCCATGTTTTCTTTTCTTGGGAGAATGACAATAAAACTCTCTTGAATCTTGAATCTTGAATCTTGAATGTTGGAAGTAAACTAAACAATTGGCAAACTTGTTTTCGATACACTGCCCTCTGCAGTTTGGGAGCAGACGCCGCATGGAGTCACACACATCACACACGGCCTCCCGAGGGGATTTCCGCACGGCACTTTTCTGTGTGGCTAGAAAGTATAACCCAACCTTAAGATCAACAATACTAACAGTTTAGCCAAAGCCTGTGTTTTGCCTCGCTGCATCCACACCGGACTTTTCTGTAGACTCAGCTCAGAGGTCGTATCTACGTGACGTCACACGTAAAAATGAAGACATGCCTGTGTTGCTGCGGGAAAAGAAGTATGATAACTCCTGACTTATTTAAGCATTAAAATGCACTAAATGCATGAACAGGATGCAAATCAATCACTTTCCTTTATAAGGTGAATTTTGGAGCTCATCAGAGTAAACACGGCACTTTTGAAGCTCTGCTCCGAGAGGAGACGCCAGCTATCAATCACGAAGCGCAATGCCGAGCATATGCTGTGAAAATGGCCTTTGCTGGTGAAGGAACAGGCCCATCAAACAGACATGGTCAGAATTCCAGCAACGATCACTGGCGTTGAAGGTCCCAGAACTAGATCTTCATCAGTAGAGATCACTGCACGATCCACTACCAACGTGTATGTCCGTATAGTGTTTTCAGAAGGAAATATTCCAGTACAATTCTACCAGTAGGTGGGCAAGCGACTCAATCCAGGCAATTATCCCCCTCCATTTAATGTTCAATAGTCCAGGAGTAAGTGCGTTAACAAGTTGAGGAACGATCAAACATCACAATAATACACATTACCATCAATTATCAATTTACTTCAGCAAATATAAGAAAAATATTTGTATAAACTCATTCATTTATGCTGCCGCTCAGACAGAGTTACATCCAATAATCTTGGACGCCATTGTTATAATGCACCATGCAGTCATAAATCAGTAGAGCTCTACTGCTTGAATTTTTAACATTACCATCTGCCGGCTTTCTGTGATGATTGATGTCATGTGTTGGAGTACAAATAACAGAAACAGATGAAGTCACACAGTCAAGTAAGTCATTTGCATTTTCGCTCGCTTTAATGATTTTTCTCTTTCTGGTCCACACTGATTGTGTATGGCCCTCTTTCGTCAGCCATTTTTGCAACATGCAAAGACATCACTCTTGTCAGCCACACCACGCCGGACCATTGAAATGCTATCCATCTGTGCGTGGTTGTGCATTAGTTTACATATTGGGTGAAGACTATGCTTGATATAGATGTTTTTTAAAACATATACCCTACCTTCCTGTCTCAAAAAGATATGCATCCAATCAAACACAAAAATCTGACATAATTGTTGAATGAATATGTGAAATTTTCCAGAAGATATTCACTTAAAAAACATTTTAGAATTGTCAACTTGGTGCGTTAAATGAGCCTAAAAGGTCAAAGCTACACATAAACTTTGAGTGACAAAAAAGGGCTCATTGAAAATGACTATTTTGATCACACATTTATCTGAACATAAACTAATGCAACCTTTATGTTAAGATTTCAGTTTGGACTACTGAAATGCCTTTTTTTTCCACCAGATGGCACTACTTTTTCCCATTCAAAGCATGCAGCAAAAGTAGTTAGTGTCAAATGTGTGAGTGAACAGAGACAAACATACATTTCCAAGCTAGCGACTAGTTTCTTTATTGCCACAATCTTCTAAAGTAATCAAGGAGCTATTCAATAACAGGTTGGACATATTTATTACCCAGTATGCATTACTCGCGGCTAGCCAATACGGATAGAGAGCTAACATTTCAACTGATTGAAATGACCAGCGCTAGCTACAGACCACACAAAGTGTGCAGTTGCAGTATTTATGGATTTGACAAAAGCTTCCGATACATATATATACATTTAGAAACCCCCCTTCCCACACTCACATTCATACCTATGGACAATTTAGAGTCTGCAATTAACCTAACATGCATATTTTTGGAATGTGGGAGGAAACCGGAGTACCCGGAGAAAACCCACGCATGCACGGGGAGAACATGTCAACTCCACATGGAGATCTTCAAACCCAGATCTTCCCGATCTCCTGACTGTGTGGCCAACATGCTAACCACTAGGCCACTGTGCGGCCCAGCCCTAGTAAATGTACATGTAAATCTAAATGAATACATTTATTATATATCATACATATTATTTTAGAATTCTTTTACTTTTTCTGAGAGAGCGTTGCAGATCACCACGATGTATTCCACATGACATATTCCAATTTCCAAATTAAATCTTTACATATTGTCAGACGATGACTATGGGTGTCATATTTCTGTTTGGTTAGTGAGAAAAACATGTATTATTTGATAGTATTTTAGTTTGTATTTAGTGATATTTTAAAGTATTTAATAAAAAAAAAACACCACAAATGTATAGTATAAAGGGTATAGTGTAATGTAATATACAATATACATACACATTACTGTATGTGTATGTGTTGCATGTATGTATACATTTATCACTTTTACTGTATATATCTACAATATGTCATTATTTGGACTATCTTTGAATTTGTAGATATAGTCTTATATTTTCCTAAAATATGTGGGTGTCATTGCATGTTATGCAGTGTGTGCATGCATAGAAATGAAATACCATGCATGAGCACACTGCTTGCATTGCATGCACGCTCCAGGGAATCTTAAGGGCCAATTACCAGTGAGTGGGTTTGCCTGTGTGCCATGTTTGAGGACGGTACTAATGCCAGTGTGTGGTAAATACTTGCCAAACAAACAAATGGGTGGCTAAATGTGCAGCCTGGCTTCTTCCCCATGAGGGAGCTTCTTAAAGGAGGGCCCTCTGACACGGTTGAGTATTTCAAGAGACAGGATCTCACAAACACACTCGAATTCATCAGTTTAGTATATACAGTATATACAAATTAATGCAAGACAACTGCTGCAATGCCCAATGATGTGTTCACTGTCATAGCGTTAGTTCTCCTTTTTTTTGAGTGACCGAGAGTGATGCAGGTGGAAATTTCAGTGGGAGTGCATCTGCAAGTCGGCAGGGTATGACCAGGTGATGGTGTGTGTTTGAAAGTGAAAATAAAGCAAGAGATGGCAAAGAGAAAAAGTGTGTGTGTGTGACTCGTGCTCAGTAGTAGCCTTATCTACCTAGCGCAGCTGCAGTCCTCTGTCTCTTTCTATCCCTATGTATGTTCACACATGAGCGTGCACATGTGCATGTGCACGAGCAAGGCTTATCTCTTTAGCCACTTGGTTGGAAAGCGCCCTATCACATGCCGCACAGCACAATGCAGAAGGAAGAGCAGACTGCGGACTTCCAGTGGCAATGTGCTGCTGCTGCTGCTGCTGCTGCTGTTGCTGCTTTACGATGGAATGATCTGAATTTAGTGAGATGTTACGGCTGAGGAGCCCCCCCCCCCGCAGAACACGATAACATGACTTACTGCGGAAATATGTTGAAGCAGGGAGGAGATACAGTTGTCAAGGATTGGTTTAGTCAGCAGTAGTAAAACGATGACTTTCAGTCGGTCCTCCAATTTGCGTTGTGTAACACACAACAGAATGCTAATGTTGGTCCCAAAACACTAGCTTGTCATATTGAGCACTGGTTGATGCCGTTGCTCAACTTGTCCCCGGGTGCGTCGTTCACACCAATAACACCTCAAGCCTAACAGATATGTCCTTTCCCCTTCATCATGGCTAGCAACTGTGATAACTTTTGAGCCCATTTGAACTCTTGCTACCCAAAACAGTAGCACCCACCAAGGCATGCAAACTTGTTTACTTGCTTACATGTTTATTTGTTGTTTACTTGCCCTTGAAGTCATAATTCTTACATTATGCGTTATTTTGCCTGGATTCTTATTGTTACACTGCATTTCTTCATAGTTCTTTTTGTGACGTTTTAAACTCCATCTTCTCCTAACATAAATTGGAATACACCAATATTGTTTACAATTATTCCAAAAATGAACTCTGCTCTGTCTTTGAATAAATTTGCTTATTGCGTACAAATGACATCACAATCAGTGGTGCTGGTATGACTGACGTCTACTTTGTCCAATGACAGTGCAAGACTGAAACAGAATCCAAGTCACAGCGAGAGGAATAATACGTGCCGACTTCTGATGGAATGTAACGCAGCACAAATACTAAGTACATTTTTCACCGATTTAGATTTATTTAAGTAGAAATTATAACACATTTTTGCTCTATTGCATTTTGCAGGTTTTGTCTATACTTTCCACTCCAGTAAATTCCTACAATGCAGACATTAAGACAAGTCATTTTACTTTTAAGTGCATATAAAAGCAAGTACGTACTTAACTAGGGTTGTTGGTCGCAGTACGACTAAAGTATGAAGTATATTTTGCTAATGATTTGTACTTTTACTAGATTCCAGTATTCCCTCCACCACTGGTGCCGACTGAGAGAGGAAAGGATTGTAGAATATTTTAAATATATTGCACAATATTTATAATATTGTACCCATTTATCATATTTTAATATTCTTTCTCTTCTCATTGCCTCTTGTAAGGTGTCTGCAAGAAAATATATCATCAATGCATCTCGTAAAACGCTACATAAAAGCAAAAGAAAAAAAACTGTTCAGTGACTTGTTGGTGCAACATCACTCCACTTGCAGCTGAGCTAATACAATATATGAGCTTAGCTTTGATGTGTGCACACAAATGTTCGTCTACTGCCTGAAATTCTGTCTATAAAACACACACATGCAAACAAACACTCACCTACAACAACAGATGACCACGCTAACAGCTGCACTGTCGCTTGCACGTGCGTATTGTCACAAACACACTCATGGAGGAGAGTTTCCAGCACCTTAACCATGCACAAAACACGCACACGCTAGCTTGACAGGATCATTCTATTCAACTTTACTTTTGTAGTAACATGAGACTATTATGTATAAAACAAGATTAAACTAGATCAAGTCATGACCATCAGTGTGGTCATTAGTAATGGTGAGTGCTTCCATGAGTATGCGTCACAGGCAGTCTGGATGGCTTCACACACACACACTCACACGCACACACACACACACACACACACACACTTAACCAAGCTGCCTTGGCTTCACTAAATATAGATGTGCCCTATTAGGCCTGCATGAGTGGGTTAAAAATAGCTCCACTCCTTGCTTTCACACTGTGCCGCCTCCCTGCCCTCCATCCCTTCACACATAGTAAAAAAAACAAAACAACAACACACATTTCAACACACAATTCTCTTGCCTCTAGCTATAAATTTGAGCACCACCTCTTCCCATCCAGGTGTGTCAAGAAGAGGTTAAAGGTCAAAATATGTTTCACGCTACATTTGGCAAAGGAAGTGCACTTGCCTTGAAATGACTGGAAATTGTCAAGCACCAATGCTTCTGGGTGTGTGTGAGCTAACAATTTCATCAATTTTAATCAATTTTAAACATTTTTTATTGATTATTTGTTAATGGAGTAGGTGTACTGTATTTGTATATCAAATTTGTGTGTTCAGAGATTATGTTTACATTTGGATGTCATAGTAATAATGATACCAAAGACTATTAAAGTAACACTATGTAACAACTGTTTCCAAATAATTTCAATAGGACACTAGCTTCTGTTAAGGCGTACAACATTTATGCTGTTTTGTCCTTTGACAAACCCATAATGGCCTACTTTAGTGGTCCACAATATTGTGGGTGGACACTTCCTACGTTAGCACTAGCATCAGGGCCATGTTGTTGTTCAGAGCGTTTTGCGGTTCTTATCGTGCTAACTTCGTCACATGCTAAAAGGATAAAGGGCCAAACAGAGGCACTGTACTTCTAAGGTTGTAAAACTTGAAATTTCATGGAAAGGATGTTGGCTGAGCTGACATCCATCATGGACAACACCTCTCACCCGCTACATGACACTGTGGGTTCCCTTAGCAGCTCCTTCAGCAGCAGACTGTTACACCCACGGTGTAAGAAGGAGAGGTTCCGCAGGTCCTTCATACCGACCGCTGTCAGGCTCTACAACACCTGCACCACCTGAACCATGTTGTAGTCACTATGCATTCTTTACACTGTACTCTTTACTTGCATATCTTGCTTGCTTGCTGCTGTAACAAGTAAATTTCCGCGCTGTGGGATAAATAAAGTACATACACACAAACAATTTAAAAACAAAAATATGCCGCGAAAGCTGACCTAATTAACGTTCAACGCTGTGTCCCCATTCATGCTGTAACGCAAGACGTCGGCACATGCGAAACTCAGCGTACCTCATAATACCTCAGTTCAGGGAGCATCAAAGTACCGTACTGACCCAAATACATGACAACTCTGAAGATAATATGACCCCTCTGTTATGAAACATATTTTAGGAAAAAAAAAATTATGTGATCTGTACAAATGTTAAATGTTCCACATTACTCCTTGGTCATTTGTATATAAAGTTTTGGCATTTTTTTAAATTGTTTTTATCTTTTAATATTAAATGTGCATTACAGTTATGCATGTTAATTGTTACTGAGAAGTGACTACTAAAGTATTAAAAGTTAATAAAGGTTTTATGGTGGCGACAGTATGGATTATTTATATTTCCATGATTTCCTGTGGGAAAATCATGGCAGCTAACATTAAAAGGTGTGTCATCTATTTCATGTAATTAAAAAAATAAAATAAAAAAGCAAGTAAACGTAAGAAAGACAAAATATATTCAGCAAATTCAATAACCCCAATAACCCCACTTTAGTGCATGTTGACACAACTTAAAGGAGGGGATGTGGAGCAGAATGCCGGCTGTAAGATCCATCCTGTAAGCCACGCTTGATAAACATGTTGTGGAAGTGGAGCCACTGCCCGTTACATGACCATGTGACTCGGAGGTTAATGGCCGCTCATGCTGACATTGTCTTTGTGTCCACAGGAAACAACTCCATCACAGCAACATCCTGTCCAGTTGAAGCAGCAGAAGAAATTACAAGTGTATTTTTTTGAGGGACAAAAGTTCCCCTCCAACTTGTTGACTTAGTCGGAAGGAAGGCATGCTGACATGTGTGTGTGAGTGTGTGTGCATTAGTTTGAGAATGAACATCTGTGTGTGTGTGAGTATATGCTCACCTGTCCATTTGCGCACACGGATGTGTACAGACGTTTTAAATTGTGTGAGCGTGTGTGTGTGTGTGTGTGTGTGTGTGGGTGCGTGCGTGTGCGTGTGTTTGTGTGTGTCAGCATCAGAATCTGGAAGAGTGCCAAGCTTAAAACTGTAACAAAAACAATTCCTGTTTCCTCGTTTAGCCATTCAGCACCCGGATATATATTACATTACATAAGTGTGAGAGAGGAACCATAAAGTGCCTCATGAAGCAAAACACTTGATTTACTACCCTTGCCATGCTAAACTACACAGATACTCAACATCAGCATGTTTGGCATACCAATGTTTTTGGCCATGACTGTATTTGTTTGGTAAATGGTCTTGTTTGTATAGCGCTTTCACACCTCCAAGGCACTCAAAGCGCTTTGACAATGTTAGCACATTTACCTACTGATGATGCAGCATCAGGAGCAGCTTCAGTATCTTGCGCATGGCTGTATATGGCCAGGACGGTATATGGTCAAGTGCCAATTTTGTAAGATTACAAATACATGAACAGTCCAGAATGTTTTTATTGTAGGTTTATTGAAAATCCTTAAAAAATCACTAAAATGAAATAATTAAAAATTAATTTGCATTTTTTTTTAGTGGAATCTTTCTTGTATTTGGTCACCAGTGTTGGTTGAGAAGAGATTTTGATTGACTCCTCTTGACAGATACTCTCCAAATCCTGACAATCCTAGACTGGAGACTAGCTAGGCCACTCCAGGATCATACTGTCCTTCCCTCTGAGCCATCCTTGTGTTGCCTTAGCCGTGGAGCCTTGGAGGCCCAACCACCAGGCACAGCGGGGATTGTGGAAATGGGTTTGAGACGGGATACATGGAAGACTGGGCGGGTCTTGAGTGATGGCGGTAGCTTGAGCTTGACTGAGGAGTCATTGACAATGGAGTCGACGACATACGGTACCACGAATCTAGGAGCCATCT
This sequence comes from Dunckerocampus dactyliophorus, assembly GCF_027744805.1. Lineage (NCBI taxonomy): Eukaryota > Metazoa > Chordata > Actinopteri > Syngnathiformes > Syngnathidae > Dunckerocampus > Dunckerocampus dactyliophorus. The sequence continues at coordinate 22,936,396 of NC_072819.1, read as the reverse complement.
CCAGCGCCGCTGCCAACGGTAAGTCTTATGATGATAGCCATACCTCCTGGCCTGGCTGGTAAGTGGGTGCGGGAATCTTGGTTGGCCCGCTCTGTCTGGCCGATAGATTGTGGGTGGTACCCGGATGACAGGCTGACCGACAACCACCAGTGCCTTGCAGAAAGCCTTCTATTCCTGAGAGGAGAACTGAGGTCCCCTGTCAGATAGAAGTCCATGGGGATGCCATGAAACCGTAACACGTGTTTCACCAAAAGATGGGCAGTCTCCAAAGATGATGGCAGCTTGGGTAAGGCGACAAAGTGAACCATCTTCGAAAAACGGTCTACAACATTGAGAATGACTGTATTGCCCCGAGAGGGTGGGAGACCAGTGACAAAATCCAAGGCGATGTGTGACCACGGGCGTGAAGGGATGGGTAGTGGCTGCAGCAATCCTGCACGTGGACGGTGTGAGGGTTTGTTCCTGGCACAGACAGAGCAGGTAACCACAAACTCCTTGATGTTGGACGACATGGAGGGCCACCAAAACTTTTGGGCCACCACAAAGTGAGTGCGCCTGATTCTCAGATGGCAAGCCAACTTGGATGAATGTCCCTACTGCAGCACGCCCGATCTCAATTCCACAAACAAATAGCTTGCCAACCTGACACCCCTCCAGTAACTCTTCTCCAGCTGACGCTTCGACCACACTTTTCTTCATTTCCCACTGGATGGCACCCACCACCTTGGCCACAGGTATGCGGGTCTGTGGCCGGGTCTGTAGGAGATGGAGAAATTGAATCGTGTAAGGAATAAAGAGCAGTGTGCTTGGCGTGAGTTACATTTTTGAGCAGTCCTTATATAAGCCAGGTTCTTGTGGTCCGTTACCACCACGAAAGGTAAGGCCGTGCCCTACAACCAATGCCTCCACTCCCGCAGCGCGAGAACGATGGCTCTTTATTTCCCACATCGTAATTCCCCTCAGCGGTGGTGAGGCGACGCAAGAAGAATGCACACGGGTGGAGCCTCTGGTCGACCAGGCACCGTTAGGACAGGACTGACGCGTCGACTTCTAAAAAAAATTGCAAAGATGGATCAGGGTGAGAGTACAGGTGTGGTGGTAAATAAAGCCTTGAGTTTAGACAATGCAGCCTCAGCTTTAGGAGTCAACACTTAACAGACTTAACAGAGGATGTGTGAAATTCAGATTTCTCAGCTTTGACATACAGACGGTTCTCAAGGAGGCGCACGTGAAGGATGTGTTCCTGCAAATTACATGAAAAAATAAGTATATTGTCAAGATAGACGAAACAAAAGTTATACAGCATATCCCTGAGGACATTGTTTTTGAGATTTTGAAAGACAGCAGTGGCATTCGTAAGACTAAACAGCATGACAAGGTTTTCGAGTTTCAACGTTTAACAAAGGGGTGTTAAAGGCGGTCTTCCACTCGTCTCCCTCCCGTATACACACCCAATGGTAGGCGTTACGTAAGTCAAGTTGCTTAATGAAACCTGAGCCATGTGTAAGGAGGAGAACACAGAATCCATGAGGTAACAAGTAACAACTTCTGATGGTGACATCGTTAAGACCCTGGTAATCGATCCACAGCCTCAACGACTTATCCTTCTCTACAAAAAATAAGCCTGCCCCTGGTGCTGAGGACGAGGGCCGAATGAGGACAGAGTCTAGCGATGGCTAAATATACTCTTAAGAGCCTGTTGCTCCGACCCGACAACTTACAGAGCCTCGCGTTGGGTAAAGGGGCATCAGGAAGTATTTTGATCGCGCAGTCATATGGCCGGTGAGGAGATAAGGTCTGCGCCTGATCCTGACTGACTACCTGAGATAAGTCATGGTAAGCACTGGGTACCGACAACTCGATCCTCTCAACCGAAAGTACTACTTTAGTGGTTTCAGGCATCACCGACCGCAAGCAACTAGCGTGGCAATAATTGCTCCAAATAATAATTCGGGTCTGACACAATCAGTTGTCGGGTTTGCATCATGTCCAGGAGGCAATTGCCCGCTTCCTTACCCCGAATGGGGTGGTCAAAAACCTTGCGCATCTACGTTACAAATAGGGGCAACGAAGAGTGGGTGGCGGGTTTAGCCTTGCTTACTGCTATGTTCGTAAGGAAGCTCATAACAAATGCGATCTTGGCTGAGTCAGAAGTGTATGTACCAGGTTACTGATCGAAAACAAGGGAGAACTGGTGGAGGAATTGCTAATATAACGTAGATTCCCCGGAGAAACGTGGTGGGTGAGGGATGATAATTGGCGTGGCGAGAGACAGAAGTGGTGGTGGGCTGGAAGCGATAGCTCCCTGAGAGGTACTGGGTTCCTTGGGTGGGCCTTGAGTCAGAATGCGGTTCAGTCACTGGTCCATAATGGCCTCCATAATCTCCCGCAGGGTCTTGTCATGACTATCGACTAGCAGGCCAGTCAGGTGATGCATCAGGGTCAACCGGTGCTCTAGCTCTGCGGGGTCCATATTGGCCAGATTAGACAATATATGTGAACAAAAGTTTAATACCAAAAATGACCTCAGTGGAGGAAAAAGGAGAACAAAAAATACAAAAACTGGGAGCAGAGTCCAAATAACAAAAACACAGGGCTAAGCCACAGGAAAAGGTAAGAAGGAAAATAGTCTGCAGGAGTGTAATAATACACACGAGGAACAAAAAATCACTGCGGATAAACCAGCAGGAACCAATAACCTTAGCATGAAGTATTCAAAAAAAATTAAGGGCCCTGTTGGAAGTATCCAAGCAGGAAAATACTCACGACCGAGAAAACTAAAATGCCAGAGAGCTAGGGTGTGTGTACGGGAATCTGAGACCGAGCAGAAGCAAACAATCAGTATATGAAGACTCCGCACTAATTGGCCGCAGGTGTGTGCCGGCAGCTCCGCCTCAGGACAGCATGCACTGCAACAGAAGGCAGAAAGGGGCAGCAGAGCAACAACTAAGATCATGACACACGATTTCTCATTCAGAAACAAAATTGTCTCGTGGGCACTAGGCCTGGGATGATAATTGCTTTATCCAAGTCTTTAAAATGGAGTACACTAGTGAAATAAATTGATGATAATTATAAATAATTGAAGGCCAAAGCTGGTTTATACTTTGACTTCTCATAAATTGCTGGACTTTCCAGCGTTAAGGAGTATGCTTAATATTAGTGTCATTTGGAATAAAAATGTATGTTAAAAGTATTTCATTCTCACTGATATGTGATGAGAATGAATTTCTCTGAATTGCATCGAATTCAATTCCACTTCCTGTAATTCAAATTAAATTCAACATCCTGTTGGGTGGAGTCAATGTAAATTCAAATTAAAATCCATCCATTGAATAGAATTCTGAAATTCTGGCCTGGTTTCCACCCTGTTTGACAGTAGGGATAGTGGTGTTGGGTTCGTATTCAGGGTGTATTTACTTTTGGGAGATCCGGTAGATACAGTAATTAAACTCATAGAGAAATCTTCTCAGCATCTTACCATCTTTTCATACTATCTTTGCATTGCACGTATTAAAAAAACTTGACTGATGGACATACTGTAGAAGAGCTCTTTGAAAGCATATCTACAGTATAAAGACAGGAAACAGTTTATGAATAATTTGTTGCCTCAAGTGGCTTATGGAAAGGAGGAGGGGGCGTTCGTTGCACAGTGCAACAGAATACTGGAAAAGAGCAGACGAAGTACAGAGAAGCAAGCAAAGAACAATTGTGGAATCATGTAGGATTTCATGCATGATTTGTACTTGCAATAACGTTTTAGGTTGATTTTTGGAAAAGCTTTGGTTTTTAAATTAATATATTGTAATTCTAACTGCAACATCCTGAAAAATCTATTTTTAGGACAGCATGTGTTCCATTTTTATTGTGACCAGACTCACCAATTTTTGGGGTGTGCCACATTTCAAGGCTTTGTCCCATGTACGCAAAAATTGTTCAGTTACAGACTTCTGCTACGTTCACACTGCAGGTCAATTTTGCTCATATGTGACCTGCATCTGATTTTTTCATGTCAGTGTGAACAGGACAATTCCGATTTTTTTCAAATGCGACTCGGGCCTCGTTCGTATGTAGATATGAATACGTGACGTTGTGCTTTTGCGCATGCACATCACTTCCCGGACACTTTAAAGTCACATTTTTTTTGGTAATATGAATGACCAGATAAAAAATTTGATTCTGACAAAAAAAAAAAAGAATTGGGCATAATACCCTGCAGTGTGAACGTAGACATAATATCAAACTTTTTGTGAAATACAGAGTGCTTTAAAATTGTGGATGCACTGTAATAATGCCTTCATTTCACTGTGTGGTTGAGAGAGCTGAAGGCACTTTGCAAAGAAAACACACACACATGCATACACATACAGAGTGAGATTCACAGTCCTGCAACAGACGAACAGGAAGGGGGTCAATTATGGTAGTAATGATCCTGCTATGAATAAACCAGAGGAAGTAGAGCTCCCATTAGACATCCCTCCTCGGGCTATTAATAAGCAGAGAACTAATGCTTCCTCAAAAATCAATACACACTAATGCAAGCTAAAAAGACACATACTGGCATTTGATCTGAGAGTAGTGCCCACTAAAGGAGATGACAGGAAGTCTCTGGATGTTTAATATTGCAGAAATATTGCAATGACACCGCAGGCTTTGATCAATTTAAAATAAAACATTTGTACATGAATGAGAACTAGGGAGGAAGCTATAGCCCCTTTCATACAGAGACGCTGCAAACAAAGACATAACAGTTGATCTTGTATTTAGTTACCAGTACCTTTTATACAGAATGCACCAAGTGGTATATTGTAACTGTACGCTTTCACACAGCGACATGGCATCCTGCATGTCAGCGCCAGCGTCTGCATCCTTCATGCTGGAATTTAGACAGTTTAAAAGTGCTTTTAGTAAGCTCTACTTGGATCACACTGTTTTGTCTGTAAGCTTTAATGGTAATGATCTATGTTTGTCCACATATGTCTGTAACAGAGTGTGTGCCTCCAACTCCAACCAAGTGCCACTGTGTATTTTTTTTAACACTATACTGTAACTCTGCATTTGTCCATCTTAATAGATGTCATATATCACATACAACAACATAACTTTAAAGAGTGGGAGATGAGGACACAAACATTAGTAAGAGTCAAGATTGAAGAGTTTTTATTGTCATATGCACTGTAAAACAGTAACACTAACATAGCTATGTGAGCTACAGTGCTAACATTACACTCACATTTTAACAGCATCATAATGCAAAATTAGCCTATTCACTGTAGAAAAGCAGAATGATCAAACGTACAGTTCCCGCATCTGTAGCTGAATGACTGATTGCTGGCAGAGCTCCAGGCTTTATTTTAAGATGTGTAGCGAAGCCTGTCTTTTTCCCTTTTACAAAGTTGTCCTCTATAAAGGGGTGGTTGTACACACAGGGCGGGCTCATCTAGCTAGGGCCGGGTCAGAGGTGGTATCATGTCCATGAGGAAGAATATTTTTCCTTGATGACATCATCATTTGATTGCATCTTCTCTCAAAAGCGGAGCATATAAGTGAGAGAGATGATCAATTTTTGGTGTTTATTAACAGGTTCTAGGGACACAAATTATATATAATAATTATATATAATTGGGGACCTTTAATATGTAAGAAATGTTGTAAATGTGTTATAGTACCCGAAAACATGTGAAACAGTCAGAAACACAGAGTTGGCTGACTGGAGAATGACTAGGAAAAGAAAAATGATGCAAAAAATATATGTATTTTCTCTTATTATTTCCACAGGCCCACTTCCCACATCTGAAATCCAGAAGACCCCCCCCTGGGGATGTGCTGTTCCTAGATATCATATCATTTTGCCAGGGAAGAAAGCAAAAAGGACAGAATCACATGTGGATCAATATTCCCGTGCACTGCTAAATTGAATTCTTTTCAACAAAGGAAAAGGGAGTATTTTTCGATGTGTCCACAGATGTTGGTGTTGAAGGCAGCAGAACACATTTCATGATAAAAAAAAAATAGTGTTATTGTTATCTGATCATTGCATTAATCTCTAACATGAGGAATCTTTGAGGACGTGCTGAGTTTATATTATTAGGAACCACAAGAGTGTCGGGGCTGTTCAAATGAGAAGAGCCTTTAAATCCACTGAAGTGGGGATTGCTTTTCGAGACACGAGGGATAAGAAAAGGGCGATAGGCAGAGGCGAGGCCCTGTAGCATTATCCACCCCCACCTTCCTTCACCAGCATCCAGCCAGCACTAATCCCTTTGCTGTCCGTCACACACGTGTCACACTATCCTTCAGTCCTGTATACTTCATAAACACCAATGGCTTCAAAAAAAACACAACCATAAAGTCTTTTGATCAACAGAACTTTCAAACTGGGTAATTTAAGATGCTACCCCACTTAAAGAACAGCTTGTAAAGATGATTCTTCGGTTTGCACTTTTTTTGTTCAGCTATCCTAAAAGCGTGTCAGTTAAATGGATATAAACAAAAACTTGTGGCGTCCAGCAATAGAAGGAACATTGTCACGTTCCACAGGACAGGAGCGAGCGCCTCCTGTCATGCGCTCTTATTTTGGCGGGCTATACTTCCTGCTGGCAGGAAGCGGCAGCCGCTTTACTCCTAGTTGCCGCGCAGCTACGGAAAAATTCCTAGTGGCTGTTAAAACGCCAGCGCCGTCGTATGTGCAGCGCTGGTTCATTGTTGATGTTCCATTGTTCCTCGGCTCCGTATTGGTGCTGTCATCTTAAAGGTACTTTCCTGGACTACCTGAACCCTGTATTCACAGAGCCTTTTCCTCGGTCGCCTTTTGTTTATTCCTGCACCTGTGCAATTAAAATACTTTTATTTGCACTCCACCGCCTCTTCTCTGCATTCTGGGGGTCAAGCTTCCGACATCTCAGCCCCACCGTAACAGAATGAACCAGCCAGAAATGGCCCCCGCAGAGACAGCACGGACCAATTTTTTGAAACGGCCGCTTGATATGAGCGCATGCTGCGGGACCATGAGGCGGGTTTCCTGGAGCATCTCCGGGAGCTGTAGAACCGGATCACACCGCGACACAGGTCTCCCGGATCCGGTGCCCACCTCCAGCCCCTTCTCCACCCTTCTGGCTCTCCAGTGGACGTCTGGAATCCGTCCCTTGAGGGGGGAGCCAGGGTCGGCTGTGTGTTCCCAGCCGCACAGCTGCTTCCGGATTCCACCGCAGCTTTTTCCTTGGCCGAGAGTAAGCCCTCTTCCTCCAGCTGAGAGCAAACCCTTGTCCGCTGTGGCTCCTCCTTCTCGTCCTCCAGCCAAGAGCAAGCCTTCGTCCAACACGGCTCCTCCTCTTCCGGCTGAGAGCAAGCCTTCGTCCGCCGCGGCTCCTCCTCCTCCTCCGGCCGAGACCAGGCCTCTCACCACCGTGGCTCCTCCTCCGTCGACCAAGAGCAAGCCGTCACCCAGACCCAGCCGCTCCACTCGCCTCCCACTTCGTCGCCGCAGACCCGGCCACTCCACTCGCCTCCCACTCCGCCGCCGCAGACCCGGCCGCTCCACTCGTCTCCCACCGAGTTGCCTCATCTGCCACTTTTGCGCTACCCAGCGTCACGGCCTGACACCTTCTCGCCGGCGGTGGGGACGCCAGTCCCGCTTCACCGTTTGTCCCGTGGTGGAGTGTGTGCAAGCCCGGCAACCCGCCGCCGATCCTCCCTCCACCCTCCCAGGGACTTCTCGGACCTTTGGAACGTCTGGCATCCGTTCCGTGGGGGGGGGCTACTGTCACGTTCCGCAGGACAGGAGCGAGCACCTCCTGTTGTGCGCTCTTATTTTGGCGGGCTATACTTCCTGCTGGGAGGAAGCGGCAGCCGCTTTACTCCTGGTTGCCGCGCAGCTGCGGACAGTTACTAATGGCTGTTTAAAGGCATTGTCGATGTTGCCATTGTTCCTCGGTTCCGTATCGGTGCTGTCATCTGAGAGGTACTTTCCTGGACTACCTGAACCCTGTATTCACAGAGCCTTTTCCTCTGTCGCCTTTTGTTTATTCCTGTACCTGTGCAATTAAAATACTTTTATTTGCACTCCACCGCCTCTTCTCTGCATTCTGGGGGGTCAAGCTTCCGACAGCTCAGCCCCACCGTAACAAACAATGTATTGAAAAGGATTGAGAGGCTTTACAGTTTGTTTTGATGACAAAAATATATGCATTTTTTTGTCTGCTTCATTTAATTTTTTTCTGTTTTAGTCCGCTGGCAATATTTTACATAATTTATTAAAATATATATTTAAATATTTAAATAATTTGTATTTGTATATGTATTAATACTGCTGCTAATAGCAGTGATGTAATCATTTTTGTCATAATAACCATTCCTTATGATAATCATTTTTATTAAAATATTGCTCAATACTACACATTTATATCATATAGAAACACACACACACACACACACACACACATACATACATACATACATACATACATACATACATATATATATATACACAGTATATGCATATAACATTAAGTTATTGCTATGGCTACATTAAGTAAAAAGGGTTACAAAAGATCAAGAGTCAAGGTCAAATTTATTTATCTAGCACATTTCCAAGACTTCAACTGCCCAAAGTGCAGTACAACATATTTTGTTTAAATCCTTTTTCAACAATAACATCTAAGACACAGGTGTCAAACACAAGGCCCGGGGGCCATATGTGGCCCGCCACAACATTTTATGCGGTCCATGAAACCCTTGGAATAACGCATGTCAATAATGCACTTCACCTCTGCCCTTCTAAATGTATGTGATCTGTCATTTTGACAGAAAAATTGTACTGCATGCGGTTCTTCTAAACATCAGTATTATCTAATCATGCAGCAAGATATTCCAAGCATTTTTCAAAAACAAATACTTGAATGTCTGCTTGTCACCATGACATTCTCACTTCACTTCTTATTTCGAAGGAACTTATCCATCAATTTGTTAGTAAAAATATAATAATCTAATGCATGGGCAACTGTGTAATAATATTATGAGGTTATATTCATAATTAGATACATATATATTGTGGCCTCTCTGAGGGCAGCCGTAACTGCGATGTGGCCCTCAATGAAAATGAGTTTGACACCCCTGATCTAAGATGTCAGCATGCCTTCCTTCCGACTAAGTCGTTCCAAAATCAATAGAACAGAAAGTGAAAATAACATGATGGGTAAAATAATGGATCATTCGGACTTGCATTTTATTTGTTTTGCAAAGAGAGAAAACAAAGGGTTCCAGTTGACTTGTCCTCAGATTGGCTGTGCTTGATCTACATTGGCTGCATTCCGCAACAAAAGGAGTAGACCACATTCCACTTGGAGCTGTAGCAGATCTGACCACAAAGCCATCCAGACAAACAAACAAGTAAGTGGCAAGTGTCCCAAGTTGCAATAGAATTAACAACTGCCAAAGGGATTGAAAACGTATGGCTAGTTCATTGAACAATAAACCTACAGTTATCTTTTTTGTCAGCCTCATTATATTGGAATGGAAAATGCAAAGTAATTGATTAATTCATCATTAAGAATATATCTGATTCTTATTAAGTGTGCCTTGAAGCAATGGAGTGCAGTACTTGGATGTAACCAGCAGAGGCGCTGTTGTTTCAGTCTTAACTAAATTGCTGATTGAGTTTTTCCCCTGACTGCAATGCATGTAAGAACCCCGACTTTTAACAATTTCATTGGACTTTATGATGGTCGATCTGATATTTTGGACTTGGCTCCTTGGCTTTATTTGTAAATTTCAGTCTGGCGTGAACTTAAAATGCTCATGGAAATGGTTTCATTTCATTCATCAAGTTACAATGGAATACATCACACAGTAGGCTACAATTCGCAGTTCCACATGTCCAAAAGGACGAGCAAATTCATACATGTTGGCAGGCCTGCACTAACACTGAAAGTCCTCCATGCCTCTCAGGCCCCTCCCTGACAGTTCACCATATACCCCCCCAAATAGTGGGGTGAGCACACATATGCACTGATATGCAGAAACACTCACATATACACACACTAGAGTCAAAGTGTATACATACATACACTTTTTGTTGTATTTGACTTTTCCATACTGAGATTGTAGCTTTTGAAAGATCCTGGAGTAATGTATTGGTAGATTCCAAAAGTTGAATAAAGTTAGATAGTGTATGCTGTCCACATGTGGTCATGTTGTTTACGTCTTTTATTTAGCTCACTTCCTGACCATCCATACTGCATACTGAATACAGTAAATATCTCACCATGCCAATTGTTGGTGGACTAGGGTGGCTATAATTCACAGCAAACAGACTTCACTACGATGTGCTGCGTTACATGCATTATAAGATTCGAAAACGCCAACGTCACTGTACACTCTGGAGCGGGGAGAGCCAACTGCCATGGCCGGGCGAGGTGCACGGACTCTGCCTCTGCGCTGCCATGGACCACAGGATTATAGAGCGGGGGATATCCACCCGCCATGGCCGGAAAGGGAACGCTTTAGTCGGACACAAACATGGCACTCTCTCGAAAAGTTCAGTAATGTAGATTCCCCTCGCTAGCGAGCGATTTATTTTAAAATACAATTTACAATGAACAGGCTAATGTGGTCGCCATCTAATAATTGTCCAATCATTTATTAAATGCAGTAGATTGCAGTGAAGTTAGATATTGGTGTTAGCAGGCTAGTTATAACACGCAAAAACCAACAATTCGAAACAAGGCAAATATTTACATAGAGTTGCAAATGATTGAATATATAATAAACCATGAGTGATGTTACTGTGAAACTCAATAATTATGCGTAATTACTTACGTTTCTATGTTTCTTTTGGTCTCTGCGCTCTCAACGGGTGTTGTAGCACCGCCTACCCCTTTGTTTCAAGTGTGGTCTGGGACAACACTAGTATACTGTATACCCCTTAGCACTTACCTCTTACCCCTCGCTTTAAGGAAAATTGGGACACCACTTGATTCTCGTGAACGTGCAAAATCTAGGGGTAAAGGGTAAGATGAGGGGTAAGATGTCAAATTGGGATTCAGCCTAAATGTGGGATGTTTTCCAGTACAATGTATCAACACTGCACTGAAAATGCAGTGTTTTTCAAAGATGTAAAATAGGGTTAGGATTAGGGCATGTTAGCGTCATAAAATCCAATATAAATAGCGCTACACAGCTATCATGAATACGGTTTCAAGCCACATAAACATGTTCTGCGGTTCGAGCAATGTGGTTCAATGTATATGACTACAACATAAAGAAGTGAAGGGGGAAGATGCTATTAAAATTGATTTTCAATATCTCTAAGCTCATTACAATTGTGTGTACACATACATCTGTGTGTGTGCAGGATGCGGGAGGGGGCGTAACAGATGGCTTGCAAGGGAACTTTTATGTAGCCGCACCTTATACTCTGGAGTGACGAGAGATGCCTTTAAACGGATTTTAGCTCAGTGTTTTCTTACAGTAATGCAATAAGATATGATGTACAGTCACTGAATTTTGGCTGCTATGGGTTGTGATCAAAATGCTTTGGAATACATGCTAGCATACATGTAATACAGATACCGTCAAAGTTTTAGAATCATTAATCATTAGATTATTTAAATGTCTTACGAACAATTAGTTGCCATTCGTGCCCCTTCAAAGATGCTTTGCTTGATGGCGGCCACGTTTTTCAACCAATCTTGCTCAAATTGTACTAAATATTGAGGTGATTCAATCAAACACCCTAAAGTTAAAATGGTTGTTTCATAGAGCATGTTGAGCTGTGCCAGAAATTTCAAGTCGACTGACTGACTATTAAACATTGCGGCTTAATAACAATTAATAGCATGTTTTGCCAGATCTTCACCCTTTTGTGTGCAGCAGTTCAGGAGTAGAAGGGTTAGCTTAAACACACACATAGATGGGACTGATGCTTCATTAATATTTATTACAGTAATTAAACAAAGTAAAAAAAAAATGCTGAGAAATAAATAGCTCCCCATAACATGAAGGTAAGGTAATAAGTTGAACATGATCATTAGCTGACAGTCTACCCTATCAAAATTAGTCACACGCAGTGAGGCTCACGGCTGGTGAGGCACTGATTCCTTTGGAGTTTTTTAAAATGTCAGTACAGGTTGCTCATTAAGACGATTGTTTAAATCTCTACACAGATGACATTACCTGTGCTCACAAATGAGAGAACATCATTGGAAAGGTTATCATACCGTCAGAACATCATACCCGCCCATGCCTATTTGTAAATGGAGCTCTATCTGGCTTTTTTCCTCTGTGCAAGGACATAAATTGACAAGCATCTTCCAGCTCACGCACGCCTGACCCCTTCAGAATGCATCAGTACCGCAAGTGTCTCCCGTATGACATTTCTATGTATTTTATTGTCCGACACATGCAACACTTACATCAAAGACGTTACACAGGCTCAACTCAGTGTGCACTCAGACGGTAAGCGGGGCTTGCACACTAAGCCTAGAAGCGACTTTCACTGTGGCCTCATCTTAGGTTTCTGTCGTGTATTTGATCAGGACATGTGGAAATTCAGCGATTTTTACTTAAGAAAATGTAAAAAAACAATGGGAATCATACAGAAAATAAATGTATAATATAGTTCAATGGACAAATATTAATATTTATTTTATGTTATCAATATTTTTTGGTTTTCATTTTTCATCATGACAAGTGAGGCTCTAGCCTACTTTACAATTGCATGCATTTTGTTCCTGCAGTGGTATGCAATTTTGCATTACAATGACATGCCAATGAGTAACCTGGTTGTAAACAGGTGTGAAGTACGTGTAAACTGTGCGGGGCTGTGTGCCACTGCATAGAAAAAATTTGTGGCGCGCATAATGTCCGTGAACTAGTTGTCAAGGCACCGCAACCTACAGTATGTGCGTAGCAAAGCCCCTTCCCTCTGATCAAAAGACTTGTTTCAGAAATATTTTCAATGTGTCGCTCACCTCTTGGAGCAAGTCGGGGGCAATTCTCAAGTAATTTCTGTAGCATCTTGGATCCTCCTTATGAATTTCTGTTAATAACTAACCATAATGCTCAAAGCCATGTCTTCTAGTCAGCAATTCTTTCTCCAACACTGTCCGTGCCTTCTTTTTTTCTAGTTTATGCCTTCTTCCTTCTCTTTCCACATTATCTTTCTGCAGCTGTGAGATAATATAGACTTACCTTACCTTTCTGCAATGAGAGCTTCTTCTCAAGAGTTCAACATCTTGTAGGTCCGTAGCAAATAGAGAAATTAATGAAGCTAGGGGTGATGTCTGATGTTGCAGGACAAAGCGGGACCAAATAATGCCACAACTGCTTAACGGATGCCAGAAGTGGTGAGGACAACGCATACCCGTGAGGGAACAATGCACGTCCTATGTGTAACAGTACTTGACTTAGGTGGAAATAAGCTGTGCAGGAGTGTGGCATTTTCACTCCATTCACCAATTGCGTGCCAAGTGCGTAAACAGTGGGAAAACAGTCTTCAACCTTTTCAGGCCTGCCATCTATGCATTGCTATGGCAAATTGCTGGACAATGTGGAGGCACAATGCATGCGTGTGTAAACACTGCTTCAGCTTCACCTGCTTCTTCTGGCTGCATATTCTTCTTACCGTCACTGATAAAAAAATAGACTAAATATATATATATGCATGACGCACATTGTTCCCGCATGGGTATGCGTTGTCACCACTACTTCCTGCATCCGTGATGAAGTCGTGGCATTATGTGGTCCTGCTGTGTCCCGTGTGACGCCACACAATAGCAGGCATCACCTGTAGCTTCATTAGTTCCTCTATTTGCAAGGGACCTACAAGATGTTGAACTCCAGAGAAGAAGTGCTCATTGCAGAAAAGTAAGGTAAGTCTATATTATCTCGCAACGGCAAAAAGAGAATGCACAAAGAGCAGGGAGAAGGCAAAGTAGAAAAAAAAGGAGACACAGACAGCGTGGGAGAGGGAATTGGTTACTAAAAGACATCGCGTTGCGCATTATGATCACCTTTTAACAGAAATTCACACAAAAAAGATCCAAGAGGCTACAGAAATTACTTGCGAATTCCACCCCACTTGCTCCAAGAGGTGGTGGAAAAGTTAACCTATTCATGTGAATGAGACGCGCTTTGATAAACACCACTTGCACTGCTTAAGCAAAGGTTGCAGTGTGTTCGCGGTTCACGTTGCATTCACAACTAGTTCAAATTACCCATCCATCCATTCACTTTCTATGCTGCTTCTCCTCATTAGGGTTGTGGGGGCATGCTGGAGCTTATCCCAGCTGACTTCGGGCGACAGGTGGCGTACACCCTGGACTGGTTAGTTAAAATTATGTGTGCCACAAATTTTGAACAGTTCAAATATTCTTTGCACAATGGCACGCAGCTCCACACAGTTTACACTTTCTTCACACCTTAACGACCAAGCTACTCATTGGCACACCAAATTGCGTAGCACTGCAGGGACACAATTTGTGCAAGTGCAAATGAGGGTTTACCCTTTACAAGTTCCTATAGTGCCTCCTATAGTGAAACACATCAATGATTAGTGTGTTGAAAATCACAACATTACCCCACTTCTGTAGGGATTAATCAAGTCTGATCAAATTTGGATCTTGGACTCAATACACAAAATGTTTAAAACTGGCCAAGATGTTATTTTTGTTTTTGCTGCACAAGTAAATCCATGGTGAATTAATTAGCTTTGATATACCAGCCAGGAATGCAACTGTTCTCACTATACACTGTATACTGTGGAGAGCCTAGTTTATTATTTGTAAACAATTGATCGCACAAGGTTCCTATGTGCAATTATGTGCAGAATTGAAACACAAGCAATCACTGGTGATCGATTCTTGCCAGTGGCACATCTCACTCTCATCCCAGTTTCATCTGTTATTCTCTAGTTTCCTTGGAAGAGATAGATGTTACTGTCTCCAATGACTGCTTGTTTGACTTGCAAACATCCACCCACCCCTTTCTTCTGCAGATAGATATTAAAGTGAATTTATATGTTATATACCTTTTTTCTTGTCTTGAATTCCTGATCCATGAATTTAAAAGGATGAAAGTTGGGCTTAACATTCGACGTGGTCCAACACTCAAGGTAAATGCGATACAAAATTGAAGAGCAAGAAGTACACTACCGAACAAACATATACAAATGAAAATACACCCGATTTCATATGAAAAAGCAGCATTTTCACGGACTCTCCTAATCGAGTGCGCACACACAATGTCAGATTTTACCATCACTTACTTCCGGGAATTGTAACATTCCTACTATATACTGTATACAGTATATATATATATACTGTCTATATATATATATATATACACATTTATATATATACAGTACAGGGCAAAACGATACACATAGTATATTGTATTGTGTATACGTTTGAAGATGTCCACACTGGAATAAGAACGGTTCAATCATGTTCCTCCTATCTTAACTTCTAACATCAATATACAAATCATATTGAATCCATTCATGTTTTATTCAAAACACCAGAAGGACAGAGAGGTGTCTTTAGGGAGCATTGGGGTGTGCTGGGAAAACATCCTGTTTGCATGACCAGAATTACAGCCTGACTTCCTCTCTGGGCTGATTTGTTAACACACACACGCACATACAGCATATAGTGCATCCATATACAGTATACACTTCTCCACTTACCGCAAAAGCCAGAACAGGCAATCTACAGGGTTCTTAGCAGCTCAAATAGAGCAAATGTGCAACGTATGGCGAACATTGACAAGTGCAATGAAGCTTAACGTGCTGTTACAATCAATACTCACAATTCTACACAGTCAAGGTTACAAGGAAAGGAGCGGTACGCATGGGCATACTGTAGCTCTCATATGAAATGAGAAAGGCATCCTTAAAAATGTCACATCGTTATCGCTCCACATCTCATGACATTGATTATCATTCATAATTGAAGAATGAAAATCCATTTTGCGTGTAAGTGGGATGTTTAATCATCTGACTGGCGCTCCTCAGATGGTTATAAGCATGTGGTCTCGGCTTGTCTTTATTAAATTCATTAAGTAAGCGAGTTGGGTAGACTGCATTCATGGAGTATTTAGTCCTTTTTCACATTGGTTGTCCTTTCATTAAAATTTCGTCATCCAGCTAAACTTAGTACAGCAAAATTACTAAGCAAAAACTCAGCTTAGACATTTTAACATGTTAATTTAACATGAAAAAATATATAAAAAGGAACATAGAGTGGACACAAGATATGTGTTACATAATTACTGTTGTGCCACGTTGTCAAAACACGGTGCCACACTAAGTATTACAATACCAGGCTGTGTGATCAGAGGGTCACTGTTGCTACAGGCTCAACGCTCTCAGCAGAGGATGATGATGGAAATAGGAGCGCGTGTGTGTTAGAATGTGTGTGAGAGTAACGCATGAGGAACACGACTCTTGACGTCAGAGAGTGGGTCACTGATGCATGGATCAGCCCCTCCCCTTGCAGCATCGTTTCCATCCATTCATTCCCACTGTCAGCGAGTCGTGATGCCGGGCACAGAGAGTGTGAATCATCCACAAAGACGCCCGAGCTAGAATGACGTAGAGGAGGCAGGAGATGGAGATGTGGAGATTTGAGCTGGCAGCAGTGACGCAGAATCCCGCAAACCCCCTCCTTATACTCCCCGCCCCCGACCGGCATCATCATCTGCTGAGCTTGTCATTCATATCCAATGCTCTCCTTGTACATGTAAAAAGATTCACTGGAGAGGAAAAAACAGCATAAAAAGAGAGACTCTTATTATTATGTTTGATCAGTCAGTGCCCTGTTACCACGACTACAGTGCTATCCCAACACACTGACTGATAATGCCTTCCTAATATTGGATTCATGACAGCTTATAATGGCACCATTAATAAATCATTGCAGAGTGGGCCAGGCACATCAGTCGAGGTCAGCGAGTTCACTGTCAAGACCCCACCCCGCCTCGCCTCTAGCACACTGCCACACTATACTGCAAACCACTTGTCAGGCATTTACAGCATTTAGAGCCAAAAAATTAGCGTGGGGAAAGAGTGCTGCAGGCACTACAAGGCCTGCTAACCCACTTCCACTAACCCAAAGCTGTCACATGAATGCATCGCTAGTATAGCGGTTATGTAATGCGAGAGATAGAACACCAAATTAGATATGAGCGACATTCTCTGTCATTAAAAGTGCACTGAGAAGTCATCAGTTTAGCATGATTTATATTTGTCTCTCTTTTCTGTGTGGTCTAAAGATATAAAAACAGATAAAAAGAGACAGCTCATTCATGCATGTAATGGGACCCACCTATTCCACCTACAAATCCTGCTAATAAAACACAAGATTTTATAGTTTTATATGCTTGCTGTAACCATGTAGTAACAGGTATATTCATGACAGCATGTAATACATACAGTATTTTGCCATGTTGGTCGTATTAAGCATTCCCAAAACTTCCTTCCTGGGCGCATTGATTTCACATAGCAACATACTAACAAACACTAACTAACTTAACTTTTAACTTAACCTTTCCAAACTCAAAAACAGTAGCAGCAGCTCCAATATGTAGCGTTACATTTTGGTAGTGGCCTGACACGTTGTGAGCGCGGCGCTGATGATGAGCAAGTGTATAGTGAAGTTAGTCGCTAGCTGGCTAGTAGCTAGCTGGTGTGGTATGGCGAGGTGTCACTACGCTAGTAAAGTAGTTCTTCGGCGTAATAATGTTAATAACAATAATAATAGCAATGTCTTATAACATGCATTTGGGAGCTTTGGGACTCCAGCGAACCAAGTGAGAGCCATTATCCACAAATGGCGAAAACATGGAACAGCGGTCAATCTTCCCAGAAGTGGCCAACCAAATTAGCCAGAGAGCACAACAACGACTCATCCAAAAGGTCACAAAAGACCCCACAACAACATCCAAAGAACTGCAGGCCTCACTTGCCTCAGTTAAGGTCAGCGTTCTTGACTCCACCATAAGAAAGACACTGGGCAAGAACAGCCTGCATGGCAGAGTTCCAAGATGAAAACCACCGCTGAACAAAAAGAACTTCAAGGCTCCTCTCAATTTTGCCAGAAAACATCTTGATGATCCCCAAGACCTTTAAATTTTAATTAATAACATTTTGTGTTCAGTTGTGTTGTCATTGACTAATATTTAAATTTGTTTGATGATGCAAAAGCATTTAAGTGACAAAAGCAAAAAAAAAAAAGAAAACAGGAAGAGGACAAACACTTTTTCACACCATTGTATAATGTACGTATACAGCATGTCTCCAACTATATTCTGCATATAATTGCATTCACTGTTAAGAACAACACTATTAAGAACACTATTAAGAACAACACTGTTTTTGTCAGGTGTAGGTCCAGGGCCGGAACTAGGATCCCAAGATGCGAGAGCCGATTGGGGTATAATAATATTTATTACACACGAAAAAGCATAATACAATCAAAGGAGCAAAAAGTACAACCAAGAAAAGTGCAACTAAAAATCACCGGGAGAAATCACGGGGAAAAAACACTAAGGCTACCAAAAGGAGATACCGAAAAGGGAAGAGGTAGAACGGCAATACTAAGTCTAGTCTAACAAGGCAGCACTGCAAAAACACATGGGCTGGCTGGAAACAGAAACAACACACTGCGGTAGGTGAGTGTGGGAATAATAAACAGAAGGCGCAGCGTAAGGCTGGGACGGAATGCTGAGTGAAGCAACGAGACAAGTACAGCGGTGTTGAGCCTGAGTTGAGGTGAAGGTACACAACAATCTGGCACCACCATGCAGGAGCTTGCTGCTTATGAAGGGCGTCCTCCAGATGAGTTGCAGGTGTGTCAATGAGGAGCTCGGTGGTAGGAGGTGCGCTGCAACAAGGAGCAGAGAGAAAGAGAGCGCGGCAGAGCAGCGCACAAATCCTAACAGTTTTTTTGCTTTTTCTCTTCAAAAAATGCTGTATCCTAACCTGTCCTCTCCAGATCACTGGTCAGGCTAAAATTAGAGGTCTTGTGTGGTGTTTTTACTCAATCAATCACATAATGTCAATCTAATCTCTTCACACACACATTGTATCCATTGGATTGTATAAAGTTTTACAACTGTGGAGCTTGATGTTTGTTTTTTTAAATCTTTGTCGTTTGTCGTTTCTACGCTATAATAGCTTCTCTGACCCTTTTGACAGCTTGCTTGGAAAGCTATTATGGAGCACAAAATGTACCATTCAGTGATGTGATTGTTTGACCCCCACTACACAGCCTGTGAGTGGGAAGTAGATGAAATTATGTCAAGAAATGTGTCCGAGTTTATCTTTTGTGTGTGTGTGTGTGTGTGTGTGTGTGTGTGTGTGTGTGTGTGTGTGGGGGGGGGGGGGGGGGGGGGGGGGTTTGTAGAATTTTTAGCCATCTATCCGATGCTGTAATGACCAGCAGTGGTTTCAGTCACTCATGGTATCGGCTCAACATGCTTGTTTGACCCAATACTACATAGTACTGCTAGTAAACTGTACTAAGTGTGTGTTTACCTGAGTGTGCAGTTTGTATGTCCAGTATTTGTATGTTTGTATGTCCAGTACTAACTCTTCTACTGCTGAACCATTGCACACAAAACGGTGACCATTTGTCGGAACATGCACCCCAGCTGTGTCATCTGTGCTATTATTTTTCTGACAAAGACACCGCATTGTGGCACTGTTATTAAACCCTAAAGTTTGACCCCCATAAGTCAAACTGACTTGAAATTTCTCACACAACTCAATGCACTCAGGGTGTTTAGCCTAGTCGCCACAAAACGTGGTACACACCTCTCGGTTACTGATAATCACAGTGCTGTAAAATATGAGCAAGACTGATTGAAAAAAGGCTCTTACAGAGGCACGGGTGGGACGTAGCAACTCACTGGTCATTGGGCTAATTGGACTGGCCAACTAATTGGCCAGTCATTGACCATTTCTCTGATGATTATAAAACTTTGAGTATATAGTATCTGTATTAAATGTATGTCTTCCGAAGCATTTTGAGCAGACTCCATAGGAAGCTCCACAAATGTTTTTTCACAACTCTATGTTATCCATAATAAAACTTTATTATCATGAATGCACCATTTAGAGCTTCTTCAATACGAAGAATGACTTTTCTAAGAGGAAAATAGAGAATAAGGGAGGGTAATTCCAGAAATAGCAGTCGTCCAAGTCACTATACTATGACCCTTGACCTTAACCTTTGGTCCTCAACTGCCCATAGTCATGCTCATCTCTCCTCATAGGTCACTTAAGTAATTTTCTTAATTTGGTTCTGAGAGGGATAATAAGGATTTAATAGTGTGCTGACCTCCTTCTTCACAGCCCATTCTTTACACACACACACACACATACTGACAAGTCCTGGTGGTCCCAAGAGACCATCGTGAGGAGAGAGGCAGAGGCGAGCAGGTCTGGAATTCACTGATTATCTCCAGATTTCCCCAGAGGGCTCCATGTTTGGGAATTTCTTCAAAGTTTCTATTTTCAACATAAGAGTAATACCTAAGTAGGAATGTAAATTGTCGCAATTGTCACATTGTTCTGCTAAGAGGACGAATAGTCCCCTTCATTTCATAGTTAAAGTAGTAGGCAGTTCACCTTTTCAAACAAGATTCAGACAATCTTCAGATACCTTTTTCAAAATGTTACTCTTGAAACGCTTTGTAAATAGTTATGCCGAGTTAAATCTAACTGTTTACCTGTGTATCTGTCTGTCTATCCATCTATCATTATCATCTTCTCTCTCGAAAACTATGTCAAAAACAACTTTTTGTATGTTCTGTGTAGTGTTTTAATTTGATATTGTACTTTCAGTATCTGACAATAACATTAGATTAATATGGGGCTGCAGCCCACATCTCTCACTCATTTGCCAGTAACAAGCTGGCAAGTGGACTCAAAAAGCTTGGGTACCACTGGGCTATATTCAGCATTCAGTGTGGACACTCCTCAGGAGGATGGCTTGCATAATGTCAACACCATTACCCGGTTGACAATTGACTTCACCTGCCACCTTAAAAAACTGACATTAATCAGTGGTTCGTTCATGTACAAATATTCCCAATATGTCATCAAAGCTGTGCCCTTTCAATTCTTCCGTGTGTTCCCTGTAATCATCAGAATTATTCAGCGCTGGAGGTGACCAGGATGTTTACACATTTTGTTGTTTTGTTGAACTAGAAACAAAATGGCATTCCCATTTAGCCCAATATGAAATATGCTTGTGTACGGACGCCTACGCCCATCACTGCAGGCTATCGCTATCCCCAGCATGACTTCCCCCATCATTTTTTTCCTCTCGTGGATCAGCACGCTGATTGGCTGGGAAATGGGTGAGGCTTACTGCAGAGGCAGAGCGAGGGAGGGAATGGAAGGGAGGAGGGAGGGAATGAAGTTGGGACTGGGGTTGGGCTTCCCCTGTTAAGCATGAACTACACGCAAGTACCCACTTAGGAAACCCCTGATTTTGTCTTTTTGACAACACATATAATCATAATAAAAAAGTCTGGGGGTGACCAAGTGACCAACCTCATTTTACCAGCACCTGGCTGGCAAAGTCACATTCCCAGCAGTGTGTGTGTGTGTGTGTGTGTGTATTAATTGCGGAGGTCTCATGTTTTGCTCTGCATACTGATGCTTTCACGGAGTAAAAGGAGCCACACTGCTGTGCAGCTGTCGAGTGCACATGTCGCTCGAGTTTCACCGCCACTTGATGTATGAGTGCGCCTGTGTAGATGCTGCAGCTTTCAAAAGTGGCTGAAGGGAGCCCCCAGTGGATCAAAAGGCAGCTTAGGAGGAAAGCATCCCCACTGCAGTCACATGATGCATGTGAAGGTTATACAGCACAGGACGAGGAGGCATGATGACCTTTTTTTATCCAATCTCTGCCATTTAGGATAAAGTTAATGAGAAGATGGGTTTTTTTTATTCCCCCCCCCCCCAAAAAAAAAAAAAAAAAAATGCTGACTGCACTGTCAGCTCATTGACAATTATCACATCAGGCTAAAACAAAGCATAAATATGTCCAATCTGCATGACAGCCTTGTTTTTCTCTCTGATATTCATTCATCACTATTATTCATTAATACTGTATAATATCATTAATATCATATCATATTAATATCATATTCATTCATTAAATTAAAGCAGTCGGCTGCTTTAATCAAATAACAATGTTGAAGGTCATTTATCTTATTGTAAGACATGCTGATACAACTGTACACAATGCACTTTTTATTGTTATTATAATACCTTTTCCAAGGTCAAGTACTTTCAAGGTATTTTTTCCCAGCACCTATTAACTGTTTCTATGCTTTACAATTGAGTTTCAGTTTGTTTCAGCACCTTACAATAACAAAGTGGCATTATAGGACCACACCACAAACAATAAAATAATTGTCCGAATGAGAATAAAACAAGCAAAAATATATACTGAAGAATGTGGAGGGGAAACTTTAAAAACACTCACATATTCAATAATATTGCTGCACGGTGTCCCATGCAGTGCATGTTAGCGTCGCAGTCGGGGATTGAGGTTTTGAATCTGTGCGCATGTGAATGTGAGTGTGAATGGTTGTTTGTCTGTATGTGCCCTGTGACTGGCTGTCCAAGGTGTACCCGCCTCTTGCCCAAAAACAGCTGGGATAGGCTCCATCTTACCCATGCCTTAAATGAGGAAGCGGTATAAGAAATGACTGGATGAATGGATTGCATGATGTTACCTGATTTGTATAGTATATTCAGTTGTCACAGTGTTGCTTTTCGGTTCATGCCGGAGGTTTGACATGCATTATTTTCATAAATTATGACAATATCCTCAAAAAACAACATATTTTTTTGTGATATTACTTTATTTCCGAAACCTTACAACTTTTTTTGCAAAAAAAATGTTGATTTGTTTGTAAAAGTACAACATTATTTCTGAAAAATTTAAATTTTGGGGGGGGAAAAAAATGTAATTTCTTTTTCTAAAATTACGACTTTATTTTAGAAACATTACAACTTTTTTTCTCAAATAATGCATGTTTTTTTGTCTTGGAATATCACATCTTTGTTACCCTACAATTACGTCTTTCTCCAAAAATACATAGTAGATTATAATACATTATTTGCAATATTATGACTTTATTCTCGTAGTTTTCTTGAAATATTTTTTTTCCAGTGTCTTCTTAATACTTCTGTTCACTACATCTACTCTATATCATAACATTGATTATTAATGAATCACTAGTATTTTTCCCAGTTTAACATAAATCCTGAATGACTGTACTGGAAGTATTGACATAAAATGTTATAAAATTACTTTTAGTAATAAATAGGTTTTAATTTTTTTGAACAGGCAAACAACATGTTAAAAAAAGATCATAAACAAATATTGTTTAAGGTCAGTGGTAGTAAAATTAAAATGAAAAAATGCCATCATTCCAAATTTCATACATTTCACGAAGGTTTAACTCTCCATGGCATGTTTAGCTTGCTAATTAATAGTTTATGGATTTTTTGTGTTTTTTTTTAAAGATTTTGAATGTCTTTTATTTTTTAGTTTTTAATGCCTGTTCTATGTGTTTATATGAGTGCAAGCATTATATTATATTTATTTAAGAAATGTTTTGTTTTATTTTTATTTCATGTGTTGTGTATTTTTATTGAATTTGATTTCATTTTTATTGTATTTTTATTTTACATTTATTTAAACAATAACTGTTATTATCTATCTATTTAGACACATAAGATCTGGGTGGGTGACAGCCTTTCATCTCATAAAACATTTGACTTATTTTGTTGTTATTATTGTTTGGCTGAAATTTTATTTTATTTTATGTAGCTTTTTTGTAATTTTGTATTATATTTTATTCCTTTATTTAATGTATTGTTTGCAGGTAGTTCTATAAGTTTTGCTTGCTTAAGTAAATGCTATAACAACAGCATTAACCTATTCATAAATAATGCTAAGCTTAATCATAATAATAATAAATTATAAATAATCCTATCAACATGATGGCATTTGTGAATAGAGTTTACTACAAACAAACCTTCATCTTGATTCCTGTTAATCCCCATGGAACCTTTCAAACTTTTCCCAAATTGTGTAAACTTAGTCTGGAAGTAGGCATGAGTTTGGTTGATATCAAACAAAATAGTTACAATTTCAAGCACTTTTTCCAAGGATTAATGAATATAAGGCAATTAAAAACACATTATAGTGATGTTTATTTATAAAACCGTGCACCGATGAGAATTTGTGCAATTTGCGTTTCCCGCACGGAAAGCCAGCTGTTGTGCAGAATTGCTAATAATAACCCAGCAGTGGTATGAATGGAGAGAGCCATCCTTATATGGAGAAGGAGCCACCGTGCAGTCAGGGAGCACTGGAGTTATCTCATGCCCAGCGGTCACCTATGACATCAGTGTCAGGCTGACCCCTCTGCTAAAAAGGCTTCAACGTGCTGAGACCACATGTACTTCCCCCACCGCTGCACACAGGCTGGCCAACATGACTTGTAGAGTGTCAGCAGTTCAGTCACAAGACGTGCATGGTGGTGATCCGGCCTCCTCCTCGCTGCATGCTGCCATTAAAGTGTCCAAAGCCAAAAATGTCACCCTGCAGGGCGAGGAATGGGAGGAAGGATGAGCATCGTGCTATGAGACCCTCGTGGATGTATCAGCTCTGATTAGATCAGGTTTGACATTCTGGTCCTGCAGGCTTCAGATGGTTACAATGATGTGTGTGTGTGTGTGTCAGGTGACGGTCTAGGTCCAACCATGTAAATTACAAAAAATGTTAAGGCCTATTTTTGGAAAGTGTGTGTGTGTGTGTGTGTGTGTGTGTGTGTTTATTTGCATGTGTACACGTGAATGAACGTGCATTCTTTGCGATTTGCTAGTAGTCAATATGGTTACAGAGCCAACATTTCAACTTCTATGGCACTGATCAAAATCACAGAGGAAATCACTACTGCTATAGACCACAGAAGATGTGCAGCAGCTGTATTCATGGATCTGACAAAAGCCTTCGATACAATTAATCACAATATCTTAATTTCAAAATTAGAAAGGTACGGAATTAGAGGATTAGTTTTGAATTGGGTTAAAAGCTACCTAGCAAAAAGGAAACAATTTGTAAAGCTAGGAGAATACACATCTGGGAGTTTATACACCACGTGTGGAGTACCCCAGGGGTCCATACTGGGACCAAAACTGTTTAATTTGTATATCAACGACATTTGTAAAGTAACAAAGGACTTAAAATTGGTATTATTCGCGGATGATACCACCACTTTTTGTTCTGGTGAAAGCACACAAGAACTCATTAAAAAGGTCAAGGATGAAATGGTCATATTAAAATCATGGTTTGATAGGAACAGATTATCCCTGAACTTAAGTAAAACTAAAATAATGCTATTTGGAAATAGCAGAAGGGAGATGTACGACCAAATACAAATTAATGGAGTGAATAATGAAAAAGTGGTCGAATATAAATTCCTCGGGGTTATAATAGATTAAAAAATGAGTTGGAAATCTCATATTAAATATATACAACAAAAGGTGGCGAGAAATATCTCTATATTGAATAAAGCAAAATATCTTCTTGACCAAAAATCACTCCACACTCTGTACTGTTCCTTAGTATTACCATATTTAATGTATTGTGTGGAGATATGGGGTAATAATAATAAAAGTAATCTTCACTCACTCACTGTACTGCAAAAAAGATCGGTTAGGATCATTCATAATGCCAAGTATAGAGAACATACAAACCCTTTATTTTTTAAATCACAGATATTAAAATTTGCAGATTTAGTTCATTTTCGAACCGCTAGAATAATGTATAAAGTTAACAACTCGTTACCCAAAAACCTCAAAGTATTTCTCAATCAGAGGAGAAATATGATCTTAGAGGAAAATTAAACTTAAAACATTTATACGCGAGAACAACGCTGAAAACCCACAGCATTTCTGTATGTGGAATTAAATTATGGAATGGATTGAGTAAGGAACTCAAACAATGTACAGAGATGAGCAAATTCAAAAAACAATACAAGCAGTTGATGTTTGCTAAATACAAGGCAGAAGAGTCTTGATCATCACAATGATGTTCTGTCACATTTGTTATTTTTTTTTGTTTTGTTTTAAAAAAAAAAAAAGTTTTGTTCTTTATTCATATATATATATATATATATATATATATATTTTTTTTTGGGGGGGGGGGTCTTACCGTTATCTATTATGTATTATTCTGATTATCACAGAAAACATGACATGGAATGCAGGAAGTGAACAACAAGTGTTGTAATAGATGTAGAATAGATGGGGGGTAGGATTAAATAAGCTTTGCTTCTTCCTACTCCTTTTGGACATGTGGAACTGTGAAAGAATGATTCATGAGATGTATTCCATTGTAACCTTCATGTTCAAATAAACTAAACCAAACCAAACCAAAACCAGTTGTAAATAAGTCACAATAGTGTACTGGAAATGTGTTGTCCAAAATCGAGCCTTAATGCTGGAATTTAAACAGTTTAAAAGCACTTTTTTATTAAGCCCTACTGGAAATACGCCATTTTTCAAGGTGCTATATCAGTGTTGGATTGGAAGTTAAAAAGTTGCACCTAGTTTTTACCACGGGTGGGAGAAAGTCAGTGGTTTTCAAGTCTCAAGTAAGTCTCGTGTAAAAACGTGCAAGTACAAGTCAGGTCTCAAGTCAAGACAAGACAGTTCAACTCAAGTCCGAAGTCATAGGTTTGAAATTTTGTCATAGGCAGTATTTAGTGTTTACCAAATAAAATACCATTTTTATTTTTGCGGTTTCACTCTCACAGGTTTTCAAAAATACATCAGTTCATAAGTCATGCTGTTTTGCGGTTGAATACGGCCTATTATTAATCAAAACATATGCATATTTAAGTAAATGTTACATATTTTTACCCAAATTAAGCATTGTCAAGCATAAAAATGACTAAATGAACTAAGATACAAATTTAAGGCATATAAAGATGCATTCACTAACGTTGATAAAATGTAGTATTCTACACTGGTCACTAGGTGGCTTCAGTAATGTTACTGTAATGTTTGGTGAGACACAGAAGGATCAGACTTGATCAAAATAACCCAATCATAATGTATTTAGTCATTTACTATAAGTTTTTTACATTGCATCCTATTAAACGATGACATTTTTGATGTAGGAGGCTATTCAAGTGAACATGCCAAAAATTGCGATCATTAACAACATGCAGCAGCACTTGATATCATGAAATGTAACATTTTCTTTCATACTATTAAACAATGACATTTAAAATGGCACTATGACATCGGAGCACCTATAAATTAGCTACCTTTTATGGTTTTATTATACTTAATTTCTTTTTTAATTGTTTAAAAGACTATTTTAACATATTTTATATGATTTAGTCCGCTGTGTTTTTGGTCATTGTTTATTAGCTTGGCTATATTGTAAATAACGTGGCTATACAGCAAAACAGTTTCGAGTTTAAAGGAAAGAAATACTGTATGTTTCTCTGACGTATTGTGGTTTTATGCTATAAGCATCAGTTCAAATAACCGATCTTTGTGCAACTTTAGGTGCCGAAAAAAGTTCGTCTCTTCTCTGTTTGTTATTTTCGTACTACAGGTTTTGCACACAGCAATTTGTTTTTTGTTTCTAACCTCGTAATTTGCGAATGCAAATGAAATTATCCTTGGTAGTAAATTGCCACCTCACGGTTAATCACTGCCACTCTCCAACAGTCTGTTGCTGACGGAAACCTAATCCACACCTTCGTTGTTTGTTCTTAAACCTGATTGGGCTTTAAAAGATGCATTCAATGAGGTACATTATGTGGGAAAATGTGTTGTCTTGCTGGAAATGACATAATAATGGTCACATTAGTTGAATACTTTGAATGGGGACACATTTTACTCATCACACTCTCTGAAAATCTCAAGTATTTCCAATCAACTAAAGTTGATGATAAAGTTGATGATATTGTCAAGTTCATTCTGAAGTCATCAAAAATGTGACTCGAGTTTGACCCAGACCACAGAGCCCCCCAGGGAGACCAGCAAGAGGCTGCAGAGAGGCAACACCAACCAGAAAACAGGGCACCGGAAAGGAGACCGCCCATGGCCAGGAGCGCCAGCTTCCAACGCCACTCCACCACCCAGGGAGCGGGGCCCAGCCAGCCCCAGGCCACCCCGCACCCAGCCCCCGACAGGAGGTTTCTCCCCACCCCACCCCATGGAGGCCCCGGCGGCAAAGGTGGAAAGAAATGTTATTTTTTTCTATGTCAGGGATTAATGCCAGTCTGTTATCATCTTTTTAGTAGTATGCTACTAAATTTCATACATTCGTTGTTTCATTATAATAGTATGTGATTCTCTTTAAGAAATAGACATCTTTACGACAGTCTTGCAACAGTCGTTAATTGGTTACCATGGCGCCCCTCGTGAGTGCTGTAGGCTCGCACATGGTCAGAAAGTGTATAGGAGAGCCACCTGTGTGTGCCAGGCCTGTCTGCTCAATCCATCACTGCATGACACTATGCTGTATTCCTGCTTGCGAATTGGAAGTGAGAGACTGTTGCTGTTCCTTGTTGGCCGTAGTGCAGAAAGAGGACACCATCTACCTCCTCCTCATCATCCTGCCGCTACTGGAGCATCCCGGGCACCTCAGCACACACTCATACGCCCATACATACACGTATGGGCGACTCCCAGTTTGTGAGGAAAAGAGAAGAGATGCATTTCAGTCCAGCAAATCATTAAACCTGGATTGATAGTAAACTGCTATCAGAAGCAGGTTATGCGTTATAAGGTAGAGAAGGTCATCAAGCAATAGGTTGAATGTGTCATAAAGGGTTTTACAGGCCTGAAAACGGACTTTATAAAAGCATTCGAGTAGGCATTTTGACACTTTGAATTTCACCTCTTTATGTACACAATATGTTCATGATGCATAATTTCCTTATTAATTGTGACTATCATATATAAAGGGATATATATGTATAAGGGAGACATTTCAATAAATTGCCTGATATTTTATGCATGAATCCATCTCATTGTATTTTACAGGATCTCAACAATATGAGCTTTGTATACTGTATATGAGCTATTTGGATAGGGCCTTATTAACATGTGACCCACATGTATGTATTGCTTTGCATGCAGAGCCCTTTTACATCAATGCATCGCCTGTGGCTCAATAGGCAAATGTCACAGGGAGAATCCTGTTGCATTTGCTGTGGGATTAATAAAGTACAATACAATACAATTTCCTCCAAAAAAAGCAACTCATATACAGTATATTGTTGAGTTGCTTGAAACTGCTTTGTTTATAAATAAAACAATGTTATGGAAATGATGGTGAAATAAAAAAGCGATATTCGGCACAGTGGAACTTTGGTTAGTGTTATCAATCCATTCCAAAATGTTTGACTCAAACCAAAGTGTACACTAACCAAATCAATTTTCCCCAAAAGAAATAATGTAAATACAATTAATCTGTTCCGGACACCCAAAAATGTTAACACAAAACACATTTTTATATTGATCCATCCATCCATTTTCTGTACCACATATCCTCAGTAGGGTCATGGGTATGCTGGAGCCTATCCTAGCTGTCTTTTGGTAAGAGGTGGGGTACACCCTGGACTGGTCGGCAGCCATTCACAGGGCACATATAGACAACCATTCATGCTCACATTCACACCTATGGCCAATTTAGCATGGACATTTTTGGAATCTGAGAGAAAGTCGTACCCGGAGAGAACCCACACACGCACAAGGAGAACATGCAAACTTCTTTTTGGATGTTGTTGTGGGGTCTTTTGTGACCTCTTGGATGAGTCATTGCTGCTCTCTTGGGGTAGTTTTGGTTGGCCGGCCACTTCTGGGAAGGTTCATCACTGTTCCATGTTTTCACCATTTGTGGACAATGGCTCTCACAGTGGTTCGTTGGAGTCCCAAAGCTGTAGAAAAGGCTTTATAACCTTTTCCAGACTGATAGATCTAAATTAATTTCCGTTAAGTTATGTTTTAACAGGGATGCAATCACTTTGTCACACAGGGCCATGCAGGTTTGGATTTGTTTTTTCTCCCTTAATAATAAAAGGCAAACTGCATTTTGCGCTCAGTTGTGTTGTCATTGACTAATATTTAAATTTGTTGGATGATCTGAAATATTTAAGTGTGACAAACATGCAAAAACAAAAAAGAAATCAGGGAGGGGGCATAAACTTTTCCACACCACTGTATATTTATTTATGTAAGGTCTAGCTGGGTGGGTGAGTATTTTTTATTTCATGATATTAACATTAAGGGAAAAAATTTACTTTATCTTCAAATAGTTCCTGTGAGAGCACATTGCTTCTGTGGAGACTATATCAGGAAAAGCCCTTTTATAAGACAAACACTTGTTTATTTCCAGGAGGCATGACATAGACTTAGCAGCACATTCACCTACGGTAGGCTATATGCTTCTCTGTCTCTATGGTTACCCGATTATTCTATTAGGCTGTCACTTGGAAGATTATCTCAGGCAATTATGTGCTTTCACATGTATGCCAAACCCCAAATGGCTGTCATAGGCAAACAGATTAGCAAGGAAATTGCAAATGAACATCTATGATTTGTATATGAATATGTACATGGGTGGTTAAATAAAAGAACATAAGATACAGTCTATAGATATGCGCTATACGTGAATGGTATAATGATCTGAATAAAACGTGTCCTATTTGTCCTTGGATGTGGAATCACTTGGAGCGCTGAGTAAACTTTGCTCAGTGTTAATTGTGTTTGTCGTAGATTAATTCTGTACATACACTCATCATGGGTATGAATTTTATATTAATGTGATTTATTTGAACCCATTTTTTCCCAAGATGTTTTGTTTTCCAAATGTACTCAAATTTAGTGTCAAAATGTATTATTATTCATCTTATTTAAACTTACAGTAGTGTGAAAAAGCGTTTGCCCCCTTCCAGATTTCTTATTTTGTCACATTTAACTGTTTCAGATCATCAAACACATTTAAATATTAGTCATTGACAACACAACTGAGCACAAAATGCAGTTTTAAAGGACACTTGTTATTATTAAGGAAGAAATCAAACCTGCATGGCCCTGTGTAAAAAAGTGATTGCCCCCTAAACTTAATAACTGGTCGGGCCACCCTCAGCAGCAACAAGTGCAATTAAGTGTTTGCGATAACTTGCAATGAGTATCTTGGAATTTTCTCTTGAAATCTATTAGAATTTTGGCCCACTCACCTTTGCAGAATTGTTGTAATTCAGCCACATTGGAGGGTTTTCGAGCATGAACCACCTTTTTAGGGCGTTTCAATAGGATTCAATAGGATTCAGGCCACGACTTTGACTAGGCCACTCCAAAGTCTTCGTTTAGTTTTTCTTCAGCCATTCAGAGGTGGACTTTCTGGTGTGTTTTGGATCATTGTCCTGCTGCAGAACCCAAGTTTGTTTCAGCTTGAGGTCGCAAACAGATGGCTGGAAATTCTTCTTCAGGATTTTTTGGTAGACTGCAGAATAAATGGTTCCATTTATCGCAGCAATTATTCCAGGTCCTGAAGCAGCAAAACAGCCCCAGACCATCACACTACCACCACCATATTTTACTGTTGGTATGATGTTCTTTTTCTGAAATGCAGTGTCAGCCTATGGCTCCCATCACGTGGTCAAAGGCTGACGATTGCAAGGGCGAGCTTTTTTCACTTACTTCACGGTGAATTGTCAAAAAACAAGCTAAACATTATGATCACTAAAATACCTCATTGTCGGTTTAAGCTTTCCTTGTGATCCTTTCTGCTTTCCTACACATTCATACACTGCACAGGCATGCACTTACAACAAACTAACTAGAACCTGTCAAACCCAAACCCTTTTCCAGGGAATCTCCCATATTTTGCCCTTCTTTTCCATCGCCCTCAAGTTTAAAGGGTTTCCCCTAAATTTCCCATATTTTAACTTTCATCTCCGTTACTGCAAGTGACAATGGCGACAGTGTTCATGCCACAGCAATCTGCGAGGACAAGGGTGCAGCGCATTGGCAGTGGAAACCACTGATATTTGTTAAATGTAAGCAACAATAAAAATAAGTCTGTGTGTATTATACTATACTAAGTGTACTATTCTTTTTAACAGTCCTAATTTTCACACAGAAGTTAACCATGTTCTTCTTGTCTTGTCTCCACTAAGAGTTACTGCAATGCTTTGATGCTCACTCAGGACCTTTTAAGACATTTTACTGTCATCACTATATATCTGTATCATATTCTATTATAACCATGTGGTCATTATTTTTCTGTGTCACTGGGACTAGTCATA
The DNA here is from genome assembly GCF_027744805.1 of Dunckerocampus dactyliophorus. Lineage (NCBI taxonomy): Eukaryota > Metazoa > Chordata > Actinopteri > Syngnathiformes > Syngnathidae > Dunckerocampus > Dunckerocampus dactyliophorus. The sequence goes on along the minus strand of NC_072819.1, from coordinate 22,904,029 downwards.
AAGTTGTACTGAGAGGCATTCAAGGTCCATATTTGAACCACCATTTAAGTTACTAAATCGATTGTATTCACCAACCATGTTATCGTGTCTTGTTTCCTTGTTGAGACTGGTCCTTTTGAAATAAGTGCTGGAAAAAGTGAAACAAGTAGGAAAAAACAAACACTCATTATTCATTTGATATTTGCTGAACTGTGGTCTCACATGACATCATGATGCATGACAGTGGTTGGATCTGTATTTTCATGGGTTTTTTTTGTTTGGTTGTAATCATTTGAAAAATTGCTAGAATTTTCATTTTGCACATTTGAATTTTAATGATGTTTTAAGTAGAGCTACAATATGAAAGAAGGGGGAGTGAGACAAAAAGCATTGTGAAAAAGTAATTTATTGAAAAACACAAACTGAAAAAGGCTGTTTATCAGCTGATTTAAAGTTTAAGACCATCGCTCAAAAAATAAAAGACTCTCTAAATCAGAACAAAAAATGTTCTCAGTAGGACTCGGTAATGAGTAGCTCCACCGTTCTTGTTAATCACTTCAAAAATTAGTTTGGGCATGCTTGATGCGAGTGTTTCCAGGAGGCTAGTGGGAACATTGCTCCAAGTGGTGAAGATGGCTTCACGAAGGACATCAACTGTCTGGAACTGATGGCCATTATTATAAACTTCCCTTGCCATCCATCCCCAAATGCTCTCTATGGGATTTAAATGAGGGGAACATGCAGGATGGTCCAAAAGAGTGATGTTATTCTACCTGAAGAAGTCTTTGGTCAAGCGAGCATTGTGAACTGCAGCGTTGTCCTGTTGAAAAACCCAACTGTTACCACACAGACGAGGGCCCTCAGTCATGAGGGATGCCCGCTGCAACATCTGCATTTGTTTTATGACCCTGCACCACCTGAAGCACCTTGTTCCACTGAATGAAAAAGCACCCCAGACCATGATGGATCCCCCTCCACTGTAAAAAACACATCTCAGGTGGGCTCTCCTTGTCATGCCAATAACGTTGGAAGACATCTGGACCGTCAAGGTTACATTTTTTCTGCATTTGGCACCAATAAGGGCCATAATTTGGGTGGAAGACTGCCCTGTGTATTGATAGACACCCAATTGGCTCCTCCGGCTCCAGCAGGTGTGATTTTTTTGGGTCTACCACTTGACTTTTTTGTTCCATAATGCTCCGGACCTTTAAAAAATGTAGAATGACTGATTTACTGCTCCCAACCTCAGCAGCAATGGCACGCTGCGAGAGGCCTTGTTTATGCAGCTTGACAATCCGACCACGTTCAAAAAGAGAAAGCTTCTTAGCTTTAGCCATCAGGAGGGCATGACAGTGTGAATGCCTGACAGAAAATGCAAAGTTTGAGCAGATTTTGGCTTTTATAGCCTGTGGTCTTAAACTTTTAATCTTAAACTGATAAACAGCCTATTTCAGTTTAATTGTTGATTTCAATAAATTACATTTTCAAAATGTTTTTTGTCTCACTCCTCCTTCTTGTTTTTGCATATTGTAGCTCTACTTAAAACCTCATTAAGATCCGAAAAGCAAACTGCAAATTTGAGCAATTTTTCAACTGGTCTTAAGATTTTGATCAGGAGTGTATTTTGTCAAATTCCAAATTGTACAACCTCGGGTACTTTGAATTTAGAGGTTCAATCCGAGACATTTACAACATATTTTTTTGCACTCTCTCTTCTATTTTACTCTCACTCCTAATGATAGTATATCTTTATTATACTATTATATTTATATTTATCTGAACCGATCTGAACCCATGGGGTGTAATGTTATTGGACGCCTGTGTGAACCACAGTTTGTCCATAACAAACACCATGTTCAAACATAACAATGTCCACAAGTGCACTTGGCACAAAGACACCCTAGGCCGCAGGTCGACTTTGTAGTTGTATCATCACATCTGCGTTTGCATGTTCTGGACATGCGGGTGAAGACAGGGGCTGAGCTAACTGATCACCATTTGTTGATGAGTTGGGTTAGATGGCGGGGGAGGATATCGGAAAGACCTGGCAGACCCAAACGTGTAGTGAGAGTGTATTGGGAACGTCTGGCAGAGGCTCCCATTCGTCGAGTCTTCAACTCTCTCCTCTGGCAGAGGTCACCTGCATCCTGAGGGAGGACCAGGATATCGAGTGTGAATGGACCGTATTCCGTGCCTCCATTGCTGAGGCAGCCGATTGGAGCTGTAGCTGCAAGGTTGTCGGTACCACTTGTGGCAACAAAACCTGAACTCGATGGTGGACACCAGCGCTTACGGCTGCCGTCAAGCTGATGGAGTCCTACAAGCATGGACAGCTTCTGGGGCTCCTGAAGCAGGTGACAGGTACTGACAAGCCAAGTGACACAAGGCTTCGGCTTTACAGTGGGGATGGAGATCTGCTGACCTTAACTGAGGATATAGTCAGGTGGTGAAAAGAATGCTTTGAGGCCCTTCTCAATCCCACTGACATACCTTCCGTAGAGGAAGCACAGTCTGAGGACACATAGGCGTACAGGTCCAACACAGTGGCTGAGGTGTCTGAGGTAGTCAAAACACTCTTCACTTGCAAAGCTCCAGGGGTGGAGGAGTTTCGCCCTGAATTCCTCAAGGCTCTGGATGTTGTGGGACTGTCTTGGTTGACACGTCTCTTCAACAATGCGTGGAAGTTGGGAGCAGTACTCTGGGATTGGCGAACCGTAGTGGTGGTTCCCCTTATCAAGAACAGTGACCTTCTTGAGTTTATTCTAGAGTCCTGGAGAGAAGAGTCAAACCTCGGCTACAACAGGTGCAATGTGGTTTTTGTCTTGATTGCAGAACACTGGACCAGCTCTACACCCTTGCAAGGGTACTGGAGTGTACATGGGAGTTTGCCGAACTGGTCAACATGTACTTTGTGGATTCGGAAAAGAAATTTGACCGTGTAAACGGTCACGGTGTCCTGAGTGGGGTGCTCCGGGAGTACGGGATTTGTGGCATGCTACTATGTGCCATTTGGTCCTTGTACAACAGGAACAGGAGCCTGGTAAGTCAGGAACAGGAGCCAGCAGTAAGTCGAGCCTGTTTCCAGTGAACTTTGGCCTCTGCCCTTTATCACCGATTCTGTTCATAATTTTTATAGACAGAATTTCTAGGTGCAGCCAAGGCATCGAGGGGGTCCAGTTTTGGGGCCTCAGGATCTTGTCTCTGCTATTCGAAGGCAATGTGGTCCTGATGGCCATCAGCGTTTACTGCAGGGGTTTGCAACTGAGTGTGAAGTTTCTGGGCTGAGACTCAGCACCTCCAAATCCGAGGCCGTGGTTCTCATTCGGAAAAGGGTGGTTGCGCCTTCCGGGTTGGGAGTGAGGTCTTGCTTGAGGTGGTGGAGTTCCTTTATCAGGGTCTTGTTTACAAGTGTTGAAGCGCGAGGTCGACAGGCAGATCAGCATGGCATCTGCAGTAATGCTGTCGTACTGGACCATTGTGGTGAAGAGAGAGCCGGTCGATCTATGTTCCCACCCTCACCTATGGTCATGAGCTTTGGGTCGTGACAGAAAGAACATGATTGCGGCTGAAATGAGTTTCCTCCATAGGGTGACTGAACTTACACTAAGAGATGACCAGGGTGAGGAGCTCGGCCATCCGGGAAGCGCTCAGAGAATAGCCACTACTCCTTCACATCTAGAGGAGCTTAGGTGGCTCGGGCATCCAGTATAGATTCCTCCTGGACGCCTCCCTGGTGAGGTGCTCAGGGCATGTTCAGCCGGGAGGAGATTGCGGGGCAGACCTAGTACACACTGGAGGAATTACCGCTCACAGCTGTCCTTAGTGTCTTCCCGGTGGACCTGAAAGAGGTGGCCAGAGAACAGGAAGTCTGGGCTTCGCTACTGAGACTGCTGCCCCCACAACCCGGATAAGCAGGAGACAATGTAAGGGAATGGAATTTATATTTATACAGTTATATTATTATAATTGTCATCATTAATTTTTGTGTGTGATTAAGACTAAACATAACACTTGCACTTTGAGGCGTTCAGGGTCCATTTTGAACCACCACTTAAGTTGCTATTTATGGTACAGAGCCTTTCCTGATGAAGCGTCACTATTATATTGTTTATTATGGTGTGACTATTAAATGGTGATTGTGTGAGTGTTTCTGTATGTGTGTGTGTGACGCTATCGCTCTTTTTAACCCCCCCCCCCCCCCCACACACACACACACACACACACACACACACACACACACAAAGAAAGACCCCCATATCCCCTCTCCATTAAAAGCCTTGGGTGATCCACAGACATTGTGGCGGTCATCAAGAAGGCGGGCAGTGCATGCACACTCGAGGGTTCATTGAGGACGTTTGAAGGAGGGGCTAATGGGGTGGGGGGGTTGGGGCATTGATGTGAACACTTTGGGGACCATGTGGCCTGAGCAGAGAGGATTGTTTGCCCCGCGGGGGCGAGTAGGGTGTGTGTGTGTGTGTGTGTTACTTGGTCAGCTTCATCACTCTTGGAAAGCTTTAACACCGCTGAAGGAGGGGTTAGCAAGCATCAGCCATGCTCCTAACAACATGGGGGAAAAGGTAACATTGTAACAGTACAAGCTTTGGCATGTTTGTGTGTGTGCGTGTGTATGCGTGTGTGTGTGTGCGTGAGTGAGTTGAACTGTCAGTAATCTTGAGCTCCACCATGAGTACAAAGATTGGCATCTTCTTTCTTTATCATCATCACTTTTTTAGAAGTACACACCCACTTGCTCCTTTGTTCACACAAATAATCACACCAACTCATATTTCCTCGCTTCTGAGGTGCACATTTGCATTGATAAGGATAGGGGCAGCCCCACCCAGACCCAGCCCCGAAAACACTCCCTTTTGTTTTAATGATGGAATTGTGATTCTGTAGGGTTTTTTTTCTTGATGATCTCTGCAGATAGATAGATAGATAGATAGAATGTATTGTTACTAAAATTAAGTAGCATTTTTACCCAAAAAGTATCACTAATTTATATTAGTACATGCAGCAAGTTTTGTTGGAATTAGAAAACTGTCCAAAAGTTGTACAAGAAGTATAGTAACTAGTGGAACACCCAATAGTAGAGAATCTATTACAGTAGACGCCCCTACAACGTAAATAATCCGTTCCGAGAACGTTTACGTTATAGGGTTTTTACATTATACGAAGCATAAAATACATGTAAATAGCCTAATCCGTTCCAAGATCTTCCCAAACTCACCCCTTTAGCCCTTCAAAATATTCAAAGTCCAACAAATATGGTGGGAAAATATAAGAAAACATTAGCATAAACATAGTAGAGTAACATTCCAATATAAAATCAGGTAATAAATAAGATTACCGTAAATGAATAAAACTGAAAAACAAAAACAATCAACTAGTTTAAGGGCGACTACGAAGAGGAAGGGAGGTTGAAGGGAGAAGCCTGTCTCTCACACAAACACACGTCCGCACTGTATAAGTCAGCCAATGAGATGAGAGCGTAGGCGGTGCCCCGATAATCAGCCAATGAGAGCGTGAAGCGTCAGAAGGCGTCACCAAGTGTACTCTGTTAGTCATGAAAAATGTTTCCATCTCTCTGTCGCGCGAGCTATTCAAATAGAATTTCTGAACTTGCACCGACTTGACGCTTTACGTTATATGGAATGTCTAATGTAATACAATGCAAGAACTTTACATAAATTCTTTACGTTCAGTGGAATTTATGTAAAAGGAGGTTTACCTTATGCGAGGTACTACTGTATATTACTTGTGTAATAAGCTTTCTATACGTGGCTTTCATGGAAACTAGCACAAAACTAATATCCTGTGTGTCTTGAAGCTTTTTATTACTGATATACTGTACATGAATATAATGTGTCGTACCGGCTTAAAAAATACACAAAATTAGCATGTTTTCGAAGCGGCATGTCCGGCATGTTTAATCTTTCTTCTTTTGATGTTATAATACAGGAATGGGCAAACTACAGCCTGCAGGTTATTGTAACTATAACTGTAAATTTGTCATTTTATTTATGATGAGTGCTATTGGCGAGGGTGCCGTGGGTGATAGGGGCCACAAAAAATAGATCTCTTGGGGCCCAGAATTCCTGGCTGCACCCTTGCTATTGGCTATATCATCTGAAAACAGGAACCATAAAAAAACTGTAATTTTGACTAAAACATATTTTACTTACCTTTGCAAGAGAACACATGACTCATAAAACGTACAGATTGGACAATAAAAGATATAGAAATGTCATATGGCAGGCACTTTCAGCACCGCTTCATCCTAGAGGGGTCGGCGCGTGTGTGAGCTGAAAGGTGCTTGTCACTGCCATTCTTCCATAGACATGCAAAGCAAGTGTTATTTTTGACCTTTTGGGTTTTTTTTAAGCTCTGCTGAATGAATGAATGAATTTGATTGTCAAGATGGAATGGAATATATGGAATATATATCCAAGCTCATTAGGAGGTAATCAGACTTTCACAACAAAGTATCAGAGGAGTTCCTGGAGAAGGGTAGGATGCATATTCAGTCATCTTTTATTTATTGTGGTTAATTGGTTCCAGACCTGACTGTGATAAGTGAATGTCCACAAAGTAGCATTCCTTCTTTATAAATCACAATTTTTTTGTAGTTATGACATAGAAGACCTGTTTACGACACATTTTTTAACATAATTAGAGCCTTATAACACCCATTCAAGTCACCTGTATGGCTATCATACTACATTATATACATAAGTGTGGTAAAATGTTACACCCCTCTCAATACGTTGCAATCTAATCTAATCTTGTTTCGTAACGTTCGCGGTGCATTTCACAAGTCAGCTGTACACGGCTCAGTCACTGATAGGGTTTTTTTTTGTCTACTTGCTTATAACATTGCTTGTAGTACAGAACGTGGTACTTTTGAGACAAATACAGTGAACAAGGCTGAGAGATTATTTCCGTCTTTGCCATCAGTGGATCTTTGCATGAATCACCAACTTCACACAGATCATTAAAAAATAATTGAATAATAAAGTCTTACAGATCACTTACACACATACACAGTACATATATTGCTGAATAATAAACAATAATGTAGCAACTTCTGATCAAGCCATGTCAATGTCAGACTTAAAATAATGCACTGATTTAAGCCCCCACCCATTTCCAGTTAAACCATGTCCACCTCCAGGTATATGCCCGCCCACTCCGAGTACCGATACAGATACGGATAACTTAGATGGGTGAACAGATACAGATACAAGTGTACTTGGTCCCTGTTCACCACATGTCACTGATATACTGTATACATAGATGGATACAGTATATTGATAGATTTTGGTCAATTATTGATAAAAATACAGCAAAGCAAATGATTTGTGGTCTGTTTGTGGTCTGTGCTCTGTTGTCCAAAAATGTCCTAATTGCTTTACAAGTAGAAAATCATACAAAAAGCAATGCTCTCTAATGAGCAGAAGGTTAATGAATATCTTGTATTACTTAAAAAAGCTTTTTGTTAATCTTCTTGTTCTTCTTTTCCTTTCGGCTTTTCCCTTCAGGGGTCGCCACAGTGAATCAATTGCTTCCATCTAACCCCGTATTCTGCATCCTCTTCTCTCACACCAACTACCTTCATGTCCTCTTTCACTACATCCATAAACCTCCTCTTTGGTCTTCCTCTAGGCCTCCTGCCCGGCAGTTCCAAACTCAGCATCCTTCTACCTATATATTCCCTATCTCTCCTCTGGACATGTCCAAACCATCTCAGTCTGGCCTCTCTGACTTTATCTCCAAAATGTGCTGTCCCTCTGATGTACTCGTTCCTGATCCTATCCTTCCTGGTCTCTCCCAGAGAAAACCTTACTATCTTCATCTCTGCTACCTCCAGCTCTTTCTCCTGTCTTTTCCTCATTGACACTGTCTCTAGACCAAACAACATCGCTGGTCTCACCACAGTTTTGTACACCTTTCCTTTCATTTTAGCTGAAACTCTTCCATCACACATCACACCTGACACTTTTCTCCACCCGTACCATCCTGCCTGTACACGCTTCTTCACCTCTTTTCCACACTCTCCATTGCTCTGGACTGTTGACCCTAAGTACTTAAAATCCTCCACCTTCTTGATCTCTTCTCCCTGTAAGCTCACTCTTCCACTTGGGTCCCTCTCATTCACACACATGTACTCTGTCTTACTGCGGCTAACCTTCATTCTTCTCCTTTCCAGGGCAAACCTCCACCTCTCTAGCTTCTCCTCCACCTGTTCCCTGCTCTCACTGCAGATCACAATGTCATCTGCAAACATCATAGTTCATGGAGATTCCTGTCTAACCTCGTCTGTCAGTCTGTCCATCACCATAGCGAACAAGAAGGGGCTCAGAGCTGATCCCTGATGCAGTCCCACCTCCACCTTGAACTGCTCTGTCACACCTACAGCACACCTCACCACTGTCTTACAGTACTCATACATGTCCTGTACTGCTCTAACATGCTTCTCTGCCACTCCAGACTTCCTCATACAATACCACAGTTCCTCTCTGGGCACCCTGTCATAAGCTTTCTCCAGATCTACAAAAACACAAGGCAGCTCTGTCTGGCCTTCTCTGTACTTCTCTATCAACATCCTCAAAGCAAATACTGCCTCTGTTACTGTTAATGACAATTGTAAATGTTATCTGCAATTGGTTGGTGACCAGTCCAGGGTGTACCCCGCCTCTTGCCTGAAAAAACAGCTGGGATACTCTCCAGCATACCCGCAACCCCAGTGAGGACAATTAAGCGGTACAGAAAATGGATGGGTGGTTATAAAAGTTATGCCCTAAATGGTTTGTAAAATATGTTAAAATCTAGGGCTGCCAAATCAGAAATTTGAATCAATTTAAACACAGTTTTCTAATTAATTAATCATGATTAATCACAATTTGCAAATATGCCCTTTCTTTTACTGAATATTATATATTTGCATGTATTAACAGCTCCAAATGAACTGAAACTAAAAGATACCACATGACCGAAAATGTATTTGCCTTTTCTGTCCCCCAGTAGGGGCATGACAGAAAATAATTGAGAACCACTGCTCGAACCGCATGATCAGCCATGAAGGATTGCGCTCAAAAGACACCACATAACTGAAGTTAAATTCACAAATTTTGAGGGTAGATATATTTTCTGTCGTTTCTGAGCATACCTAAATGCAGAAAATTGTACTTCCACTGTAAAGCGGGCCTTACATCCCGTAGTACGTGTTCCTACGTGCTGGCTACATGCAAAAATGGGGAAAATCGCAAGAGACGCACGCTGTCCTGCAAAGCCTGCAGGAAGAAAATTATTTTCTGCGTGCACAAAGGAAAACTTTGCACGCAGCCAGGTCACAAGAGCAAGGCAGAGGAGGAGTGTATGACCCTTGCGTGTGTTGCAAGTTTAAAAGTACACTGTGTACATTACCCGGCCACGACAGCAGCTCCTCCGCGGGAGGCGACTCCTCCAGTTGTACAATCTAGTTCTCCCGACCTCACGTTGGCTGCTCACATAGCATATCCGACATTAATGCACCTTACCCGCGCTGTACATTCTGGTTCTCCCGGTCACAATAGCCGTAGGAAGCCAGTATGCCCATCTTGCGATCGAAGTGTGTGGGCTTCACGACCCTCGTACGATGCCCACACACGGTACGTCCCCAGCGAGTGAAACATACGACAGCCTTACATGAAGCACACATCGCACGCACGAGTCGCACGCCGCACTCGCGATCTAAAAGAGGCAAGCATGTGTCGGTCACAAATCACCTGCTCCCTAAGTACGACACACTTGCAACTCTTCTGATACCCTACTTCCTATACGTGCTGGTCACGGCCAACAAATTTCCCAAAAATTGCTGAGTCCGTGCGTGTGGCAACACGTACGTCGGGATGTAAGGCCCGCTTAAGATTTAAGTTAGTGAGAGATAACAATATCCATTTACTATTTTTCTTTGTCTTTCTGTTTATTTAGACCACACATAAACGATTAATAAGATGTTGTGATTTTCGGAGTGTCAGTGAATGCATGACATTCCCAGGATGAGCAGACTGGAGACGGGTTTGTGAGCTGTCGATACATACAGTGTATGGTGTTGGATTTGCACTGCTATTGTTTTCTTCAGGCCAGAGTAAAGTTATTAAATCGCAGCACACTCTGTTTAGTGGCTCCGTTTGCCGTCCTAACATAGAGATGTGGCTTGACATGGTGCTTATACGTCAATGATGCTAAACGTTTTAACTTAATTAAATTAGTTACCGCTGTTAACGTGCTATTTTTGTAGTTTTTGAGTTTTTGTAGGAAATGAAAGCCTCTTCAACGCAGCATGGCCGCCATGTCTGTGGACTCTGCTTTGATGTAAAAAAAATATTGTGCCTGAATTGCTTTAGACCTTTTTGTCAGTGACTTACACAAAAAATGATTTACTTTATTTTGGGGTAAATTAAGTGGCAAAATGTGCTGTGTTATCTAGATTTGTGGTGCGATTTTCCATTTTTAGTTGCTGTTGTGTCTTTGTTCATGTTGCTAGAAAGTTCAAACATAATGTAGTGCTTTCATTTACCACAGTTTCAGAATAAATTCTTTGATGAACATGCTAAATTGAAGAGAAATTCAATGATTTGGTTATGGACCAGCATTGATTTCATTAACTAACCCCTTGCCTCTTGGCCACTTGGGGACAAATTCAGATCAGATGGATAACAGCGCCACCGCCACCATCATTAGCATGCCATTCATGCGAGGCAAACACGGGCACCTCTCTTAAATCGTATAGATTCCCATTTCGCATGCACACACATTAACGCTTAACGGAATCCCACCCAATTACGGAGTCATAAATTGATGCATGGGGTGGGGTGGAGAAAAAAAAAAATCAATGAGGCAGGCAACAAGAAATTAATCCTTCGCTGAATTTAAAGCATGTTATCTTAGATCCATAGAGATAGCATAATTGGATTTATTGTAAAATGGGGATATGGCTGCTGCTTTAGAAATGGATGTTTGAATAATTGGACACAATGAGGATGGGAAAACAATCATTGCCTGCTATAAGAAGAAAAATAAGGCCTGTTAAGTTAATCAGATGTGCTGCTTCCCCCACCACCAAATAGAAATTGTTGAGATCAAATGAAAGTGAAAGTGTTGTGGCATTAAACGGTATGTATTACTTACAGAACTCAGACTCAAGAGCTCCAGGAGGCTGTTCCACATTTCATATGGTCTAATTTATAAATACAAATTAAACTAATATTTGTCCTTTGAACTGTATTATAAATGTACAGTTATCCCTCGCTGTATCACGGTTTGAACATCACTCCCTCACCATATCGCGTTTAAAAAAAATTTTTTTAACTAATCACTTTTTTGTACTATGGCCTATTATTACTCAAAAAATATTGAGGCTCATGGTGCCTGCCAGTTTGTGTTTGTCAGCATGTCGCCAATAGAATGTTGCAGAAACATTTATTATACACCATGACTTTCTACAGCCTGTGTAATGTCTTAATGTAAGTGTGACATCATTATCCTTGCTAATCAGACAATGATATACATAGAAATGTCATATGGGAGGCATTTGCAGTACCGCTCACTGCATCCATGAAAGATGCATGAAAGGTGTCAGTGACAAGCTGGAAAAGCCAGCATTTGTATCAAATGCATTAAAAATATACTTATGCTCTGCTGAATGAATGAATTAATGATTTTGACTACCAAGATGGAGGATTATACACCCCAAGCTCATCGGGAGTATCAGAACTTTTCCTGGAGAAGGAAAGGCTGCACATACTTCATATACAAACAAAAGGTAAGAACACATGTTTTTTTTCAGTTTACAAAATAAAGAAATGGGTCTAAGAAGTATCTCAATATTTTTAAAACATTTTTTTCCAACCAAAGTGAATTAGACACCTCCTTTTTTGTTATCCTCCAAATGAGCAATGAAATATTCCTAATTTGACTGTATTTTATGAACAGAAAGATAAATGACAGGACACAATTATATACTGTATATTTGTATGTTATTCACTTCAAATGAACACGTCTGAAAATATATTTGCCTAACGCTAGTCTCTTTAATAGTAGCAGAACATTTGAATTACAATTTAACCGTGTCATTAGGAGCCATGAGGGATTGCATTAAAAGACACCACGTAACTTAAGTTGAATTCACATATTTTGAGGAAATTGTACTTCCGCAGTAAGAGTTACGTTAGTGAGTTTTAAGAATATGCACTTGCTGTATTTCTTTATCTTTCTGTTTATTTCACCCACACATACATGCATAATAAAGACATTATGATGTTCAGAGTGTCCATGAATGCATCTAGTGACAAAGAGGAAGTGTTGTTCCGATGACAAAGGGACTAGAGACGTGTTTGTGAGTTGGAGATACATACGTGTTGTAATTGCACTGCTGTTGATGTGTTCCGGTCACAATAAAGCTACTGTATATACTGTAAGAGCGGCGGCCCCTGAGTGGACACACTATTATGCCCCCCTCTGCTGTCATAACAGAAAGGTGTGGCCTGCGTAAATTATGCTAAAAGATTTAATGTTATTAATGAAGTAAATTAGTTACTGCCGTGAATGCGCGTTTTTTGACAGCCCTAGTAGTCACATAAAAAAACTTCAAAGGAGTCAGTGCCTCATCAGCCATGAAGCTCACCACACATCACTGATGGTTACATTTGCACAGCTGAGCATGCCTGAAAAGCAGTAGGAAAAAGTGGAGTTTATTAAATCCTGCCCCTTCTTCAAGTCTTTTACTAATCGTTCAATCACAACATAACTTCACTTGTTGACTATGACTTGCAATAGTTTGTCTGATTACAATTTGTCATTTAAATTTGTTCACTTCCTGTGTGAAAAGAAGGGCAAGTGTGTCCCCTTAAAGGGGCACCAAAAGTGTGACATAGCAAGCAAAAATTTAAGCTGTTATTTTCTAACCAATTTACATATTAAAATAAAGTATCACTTGTTCTGTTTCAGTTTATGAAGAAAAACTTGCAAGAAATTATCAAATTTTGGTAGATTGTGTGACAGTAGGGCACAGTTTACTGAAATCTCATTAAAAATCATTAAAAATGCTCTTCATTTATTTACTTATCCTTATTGATTTTTTGATGAATGCTTGATTTGCACTTTGTATGAGTGAATAAATGAGTTTTGAGTCAATGGTTTTTAAAAAAACAACTTCTACATTTTTGGTCAATCTTCTGAGAGGGATACCAAAAGCGTGACATAGCAAGCAAAATTGAAGCTTATTTTCTAACCAATCTGCATACTGAAATAATGTATCACTTTAATATATATCGCTATATCATCTATAACTGGTTCAGCTTCTATCTCGAAGACAAGAAATAAACCAAATGGCTGTGACCTGTGGGGTTCTCCAGGGGTCAATCCCGGGACCCCTATTGTTCAGTCTGTACATGCTTCCTTTCGGCCAGCTCCAGCTCAGACAAAACTGAAATTATTGTCTGCGGCCCACAGAAACAAAGAGAAAGTGTTATTAGTCACCTTGAAACTCTCTCTCTTAAACCTAATCATCAGGTCAGAAATCTTGTTGTAATAATGGACTCAGACTTGAACTTTAACAGCCACATTAAATCAATACCATCAGCAGCTTTTTACCGCCTAAAACATTGCAAAAATCAAGAGAATAGTGTCTAAACCAGATTTAGAGAGACTGTAAATGCCTTTGTCTCCAGCAGGCTAGACTACTGTAACGGCCTTCTCACCGGGCTCTCTAAACGAGCTGTAAAACAGCTGCAGTACGTCCAGAATGCTGCTGCTTGAGTCTTGACTAGAACCAGGAAATACCACCATATTAGCTCAGGTCTCTGCACCGACTTCCTGTTGCTCAGAGAATAGACTCTGTTTGTGTACAAGACTTTTCATCGTCTGGTGCCAAAGTACATCTCCGACATGTTAGAGCCACATGAACCATCAACTGAATGTATTTTAACTGCAATCCTGACTTTCAATTCATTAGTACTTGTATGTTTTATGTAATGATTTCATGTAATGATTTTAAAATGATGTTAATTATCTTTTTTGTAAAGCACTTTTAATTACCTTATGTATGAATTGTGCTCTACAAATAAACATGCCTTGCCTGATACCAATGTTTTATTTCTTCTTCAGGACATTACAAATGGTTGTACTGGCTATGACCATCTGGTTTTCATGTTGTTTTCACCTCTAAATGCAGTTTGCACAGACAAAACCTATCCTACCAATCTGAAACTGAGTGTAGATATTCGGTGAGATTTATTGACTGAATAAGCAGTCACTGAATAAGTCAGTCACATGTTTCAATACTTTTACTTACATGAAAAATGGGTGGTTTCACACAAAACATACTATCTTCTGAGTTGTGCATCCGATCCAGCTGTAAATACCTGGAAATAAAAGCTGAAATGTTGCACTCTGGTCTTTGATCAACTGATGAACCAATTGTCTGAGTTAGTTTGGGTATTTCAATGATCGGGTCAAAAATTATTTCTTAGCACTAGTTAAGATTTACTGCTCATTTTCTTGTTTTACCCACCCTTAAAACTGAGGTCATCCCTGGGGGTCAAGAACCCCCCTGAGCTTCCAATCTCCGCTCCCACACTTTAAAGGGTTTAGCATTCATGTCTTCTCATCCTTTGTTTTCTCTCCTCCCTCTCTCCTGTCTCCATTAGTTTACCTCTGGATGATCTGCAAATGCAGGGCCATGCTGTCCTGTCGGCCTTGTTCCATTCACCTCACTTTGCCCCTCTCATCTCGTCTTCTCATCTTGTCTCTTTCACTCTTGGTAAGCCCTCAACTGATTGTTGTACCGCGCAAGCTGTCAGTGGTGGTTTGATTTATTTCCCAAACACCCATGCGAGGGGGGTTTCATCTGGGTTAAGCACTTCACGCACACATTGTTGCAAATTAATGTGGTCACCCTAGTGATCTGTGATACACGCAACACTTTTTTTTTTACCTCCACACCTCTTCTGCTAACCAGTGATGAAAACACTACACTTCTTAACTTGATTTTTCCCCAAAAAAGATGAAAGTAAAGTGATATGAAACTGATGTTATCCACCAATCATATCTATCTCTGCAGAGGTCTGAAAGTCAGCCATTGTCCCGTTTTGCTCTGCCAGACTGACAGCTAGCAATCAAGCTAAGGATAAAGTTAGAGCCAGGCAGCTGCCCGCTGTTAGCAGTTATGAGCAGTGAAAAGAGCAAAGCTACTGTAACTGAGGGTTTCAGACGCCATGGAAGTTCGGTGTAAAGAAAGGACGAGAACTACATCTGCAGGAAGCACATTTATTCATGTACACAAGAGACCTTCTCAACACACACAACACACTTCCGGGCCTTCAAAATAAGAGTGCTGCACGTCACATCCTGTTCACTTATGGTAACAAAATAAGGGTGTCAAAAAATTGTTTACAGTACTACGAGGAAAATTATGGAGTTCCTTGCATTGGACAACCAGCTATTTTCGGTCGCTGTGCACTTTATTTTTGGTAAGCGGCTCAAATCGAGTCTGTAATGTAACCTGCTGTGCAAGTTATGTTATTTATAATTTAATAGTATGGCCAGCAATTTTCTCAACTTTTCTTTTATATTCTGCACTATTTGCTGCACTGTTTTCGGCATGACAGCCAACAATTCCTCCTCGCTCTACCTGTTCACCAGTAGCTTCGGCGGCGACAGCTATCATTCATCAACTTAGTGCTACCCGGACAATTTATGGTGGTGCACCTAATTGTAAGACGCTATCGGAATGGCTGAGCGTAAACTCCGACCCGCACCCGTTGGATTTAAAGCGAGTGTTTGGAAGCACTTTGGCTTTCACGTAGTTGAAGGTAAAAATGAGCTGGACAAGAGCCAGAAAATATGCAAGCTTTGTCATACAAGCTTAAAATATTTTAGGAACACGACAAATATGAAAAACCACATAGCACGTTTCCGCCCGAACCGGGAGGAATAACAGCCACCTGAAGTTGCTGCCAACCAGAGAACCATCGAGCAGGTGATAACTCATTTTCCACCCAACTCGGAAAAGGCAAAGCGAATCACAAAGTCAATCGCTACTTTTATTGCGAAGGATTTGTGGCCGTATTAAATTTTTGAGAAGCAAGGCTTTCGTGCTTTGTTGCACACTTTGGAACCCAGATACAACGTCCCATCGCAACGTTATTTCACTGACACTGCAATTGTGAATAAGGGCAGCCTAGTTTTTTTGGTTATTCATAATATACTGACGTCTGCAAGCATCTTTCTTTTATGAGAGCCGCTGGTACAAAAATCTATGTTTTGTATGAAAGCTGTTTTTGACTTTTCTATACAGCAAAATATTATTTTGTCAGAGCTTCTATTCTCAGGATTTTAGTTTGAAATCAGAAGTCTATTAGATATTTGTGAATAGTGGAAGATTTTTTTTTATGATGGTTACTCAGAATATGCTGAAGTTTGTTAATTTTATCCATGTTGCTACTGGTACACTTTACTTTTCCTGCTGGTTCTGTGCAATGGGAAATATGTTGGTAGATGTAACCTTCCTTAAAAGATAACGGAAGTAAATTCATCTGTTTCATGTTTATTTTAATTGTGGATCATTACAAATATGCTTGGTTTTAGTAGTAGGCGTGCACTGTGAGTAGAAAAAAAATATATATATATAGAAAAAAAATGATGCATGAAAAAACTACAAACTACTGATCACAAAAAAAAGGTGCATCAAGATGCATCGATAATCGTTTTATCATCGCATCGCAGGACTCTAAATAGTAATCGCATCAAATCGTGAGGTGGCCAGAGATTCCCACCCCTAATATACTGTATATGTATTTTGAAAAAAAGTCATGTTAATTCAAATCAAGAAATCCTGATTGATATTTTTCTCACAATTGTGCAGCCCTCGGCTCTGTGGTCCTTCCATCTGCATCAACAGTAACTTAAAAGTTCAGCCACTGAGGAGGTTCCCCTGTGATCCAGTGATTGATGAGGGCCTTAATGGGACAATATGGAGACAAAAAGCCAGGGAGGAAATGACTCCCATCTCACAGCAGCTCATTAGCAACAAGTGCAAGGCAGAAAAACTGTGGTTGCATTCCTGTCTATGCGCACACAATCTGAAATGTGTTTAGCTATAAGAGACTCACACCACTCAGGGAGACGCAGTCACAAATTGCCAAATTTTTTGGGGCCCCGAGAGGCCACGGCGCCCTTAGCATCTTTGTATATCGCTGAATGGGCCGGCTTTGTTCCACTCCCAAAGTAACAGGTATCCATCCTTACTCATGTATTTGTCCAAATAAATGCCTCATTTCAAATTCAGACCTTCTTGATATAAATGTTGGGTGCTCTTTGCAACTGAGTATAGAAGGTTAGCATTTGCAAGTATTTCCATGCCTGTAAGTAACAAAGTACCCTATTGTATCAACTACACCATGTTTTGTACGCCATTCAGTCATGTTATAACACCACTTGACGACTGTTGCGTCCAAGTCTGGCATCATCTCCTTAAATCTTCCCCTTTTGACTCACAACGCAGCGTGTGTGCATGTCAGAAAGAAAAAAAAACTTTTCAAGACTTTTTGTTGGCCTGAACAGGATGATTGGCACCCGAGTAGCAAGAGTAGCCTTTGAAGTGCAACAAAGAAAGAAGCGTTCAGCCTCACTTTCCCTCCTCTTGCCACTCCCTTTGTGGATGACTGAACTTGCTCGGTTTGGAAGAGACACAAAAGGCTCAGGAGGAGAAAAGAGATCCTGGAATGGCAGCGACCGCCACACACAGATCTTTTCATTGGTGCTGACCGTTGGAGCCACCAACCCAGTGCTCACTAATGTGTGTGATGTGACGTGTATGTGTTTGTGTGTGTGCATGTGTGTGTGTGTGTGTGTTTGCGCTCCCCCACTTGATGTAATCAATGGTAGGCTACTTCCTTCCACATTTAACAAACAAGAATGAGCATCAGGCAACTGCAAATTTCTATTTATGTAAATGGATGGCATAATGTTCACGAATCATAATCGATAAACATGAAAATTAAAAGGTGTATAGCTGTCCATACTGTAGGTGTGATTGTGAATGTGAATGGTTGTTGTTGTCCATATGTGCCCTGTGATTGACTGGCGCCCAAAAGTCAGCTCGGCTGGGCTCAATCGTGACCCCAATGAGGACAAGCAGTATAGAATATGGATGGGATGGATGGCTGTTTGTCTATATGTGCCTTGTGGTTGACTGACGCCTAGAGATGGTCGCGTATTGAGCAAGTCATTAGAAACTCGCACGTTTTTTACTGAACCGGGGCTCACAGATATTAAGTCATACACTTACCCCCGCTGCCTCTAGCTAAATTAAAAAGGAAGCCAGGTAACATGGCATTGATTGTGCAACTGTTACTCCAACTGCATTTCTATAAATGTATTAATGCCATGAAAAAAGCAACAGATCTGCTCCTTGCCTGAAATCAACTCTTCTTTGCATTTCCTGTTCCTTTCTGAGCTGCTCATTCACTAACGCCGAGCAGCACTCGAAATACCCGGGTACGCGTAAAAGCCGCGCACTCGCAAAACTAGGTTCACTCGCCAACGCCGGGTATCTACAGCTTATGGAAACTCGACACCACCCGCCTACAGCTTGGCTGCCATGAAGAGGCTTCATTTGGAAATACAGAAAAAAAGTTTATTTTGGCAATCATTTTGTACATAGTTACTGTATATTATTCAAATCTTGCAGTTTACAGTTTGCCTTTACAGAAATATTGCACTGTTAATGACATTTATTTAGTAGTTTAATCAATATAGAAATATTGCACTGTTAAGTTCATTTTGCTATACATGTTGTACATAGCTCCACGGTGGTCTAGTCGTTAGCATGTTGGCCACACAGTCACAGTCAGGAGTTCGAGAAGACCTGGGATCGAATCTCCGTTGAGCATTTCTGTGTGGAGTTTGTATGTTCTTCCTGTGCGTGTGTGGGTTTTCTCCGGGTACTCCGGTTTCCTCCCACATTTCAAAGAAGTTAAGTTAGGTTAATTGGCGACTCTGAATTGTCCATAGGTATGAATGTGAGTGTGAATGGTTGTTTGTCTATATGTGCCCTGTCGTTGACTGGCAACCAGTCCAGGGTGTACCCCGCCTGTCGC
Source organism: Dunckerocampus dactyliophorus (assembly GCF_027744805.1). Lineage (NCBI taxonomy): Eukaryota > Metazoa > Chordata > Actinopteri > Syngnathiformes > Syngnathidae > Dunckerocampus > Dunckerocampus dactyliophorus. Next base: position 22,884,908 of record NC_072819.1, on the reverse strand, counting down.
CTGAAGTCAGCTGGGATAGGCTCCAGCATAACCATCGACCATCGGGATGAGAGATGGGCAGAGAGAAAGACAAGTTTTTATTGAGAAAACACTTGCGTGATGAATTCAGTGTGGGACAACCTGTGAGTTTCCGCGCATGCGCTCTGTGACGGGTGATTCAAGTGAATCGTGAACCTGGCACATGCGAGTGTTTCTAAGGTGAGAAGTATGTTTATTATGTTTGATCAATTTTTTGTGTATTTGTTTAAAGGGCAGATCTGCTACATTGAAACATATCGCTGCAATGGGCCAACCATCTCAATGAGGTGTTTGCGTAGTGCGTATATACAAGTATGTCTAAGTGAAGTGAGCACTCAGTTTACTTTAGTGAATGACTCATAAAAACTCCAGTCAGTAAAAGGAATCAAGTTTACCATCGCCAATGGCGATCAGTCTGGGGTGCGCCCCTCCTCTTGCTCAAAAAGTCAGCTGGGATAGGCTCCAGCTCACCCAGAACAGTTTTTGGACTGTGAGGAAAAAAACTGAGTACCTGGGGGAAACCCATGCAAGCACAAGGGAAGCACGCAAACTCCACACAGAGAGTTCTAAGCCGAGATTTGAATTCAAGTCCAGAATTGTAGTCTTTTCTTCTTTGGCATTCCACACCAGCAACAGCATCGGTGATTTCAGGAGTAATGGCATTCCCGAGTCATTTCCATTATATTTTGTAAGTTACTCAAAATGCATTTGTAAGAAAAATACAAAATAGTTGAGAAAATGTTGCCCTAAGCATGCATCCTGGCTCTCCGTATCGCCCATCCATGTGGCCACAGATCTGGATGTGTTAAAAAGCCAAACCCTAGGGAAAACTTCCTAGTTCACTTCCTTGGTTATGACCTCTCTGATCGCTCAATCCCACCCACAATGACCCAGCATGGGAATTCCAGAGCAGGAGATGTGGGGAGGGGGGCTGCCAGCAGCATTCCATGCTTCGGACTCCCGGCAGATCTGAGAAACAAAAGACAAGTGAAGGGAATAATGGATGAGCTGGAGAGTAGGAGAAGGGAGGACAAGCTGGGGAAGAGGGATGTCAAACAAGAGAAGGTAAATGGGAAGAAGAGCCATACAACAACTGGGGGGAGACCCCCAAAGGGAGAAGGGAGGCTTGTAGGCCAGACCCGGCTCTCCTTCCCATGGAGTGTCCAGACGCCAGACCATACTGAGTAGCGTTTTCTCACAGTGCTTCCCTCAAACATCCGTCACATCCCATTACAGCTGATGCAGGACTCCCAAAGAGAGCTGGAAGGGCATGGTGAAATTGGGGTCAACGTGAATTTGAAGGCATGTGATGAGGGGCCATTAGGTTAGAGAGTGTCTCATGGAGCTCAGACCTTTGTCTGTCAATTGTGATGGCATCTCAAATTTAGAAGCACAAAGGAGAGAATCCTTTCAAGATTGCTTTAATCTTTAACAGCTGAGGTGAGGCTACCTAAAGACCTGTCTGACCTATCTTAAAAGAGAAGACACTATGAAATGATACTTTAAAGAGCAAAACCATAACTCTCTTTATCACAATAGAAAGTGTGCTGGTTTTCGTTTTTCTTCATGGATGGTTGCTATGGTGGTAAAAGATGAGTTATGGCAATTTTTAGGGTCTAAGGAAAACTAAGTTTGTATGTACCAAAAGTTCAAATTAACTACAGCTCAGCACAAAGTGGCTTTTGCAACTTAAAAAAAAACAAATATCTAAAAATACAGTTTAAATGCATAACTTATACTGTATTGACCTGAAAAAAGGTGTATTTTCTCCTCTAGAAAACAGTCTGAAAGAGCCGTTTTGTGGCGCTAAACGGGTTTTGACCGAGTGTATCAGAGCTTTTTTTCCTGTCACTCACAAACATGTCTCAAAGCTTGAGCAACTTAGCCAACAGCTTAACATTAAAACAACGGTGCTCAATGAATCATGGACATCAAACAACTGTCCAGCAGCCATTTTTATTGCAATATACCTGTTATTATTTTACTGATATTGAAAACAAGATTTTAAAATTGTTTGTCTTTGTTTGTATTTTGTCTCCACAAATATTTTGCCAAAAAACAGATCTTAAAGAGGAGGGTCAATTTCATCTTATATTTGGGCCAATATGTATGCTATGTAGTTAGTTTTTCTCAGTCGCTTTGGTGCTTTTCCCAAAACCCTATTAACACAGCATTTGGTGCATTTCTCAAAACAATTAGTGCAAACTGCAAAACATGGTGGATAACCTGCTTTCATGTCAAGTTTTCATGTCAGTGAAACTGCCGTTGTCATCAAAATGAGAAGTCTTGACACCATTGTTATGAGCAAGATAGTCAAATGTCATGTTTTCATGATGACAGTTTATTCTCTTGGTTTTCCAATGCAAAAATAGGTCAGAACTTTGTGACATTACCTGAAAATGCTGAAGGCAGTACTGTACACTACTTGTACAGCCATTTGACAACTACATTTAAGTTACACATTGCTGTAGTTAGAGGAGTAAGTCAGTACAAGACACTGAATACGTTTGTTTCACATTCTTGTTGTATATGCTCTTTGCAGTTCTACAACATTGTACAAAAGAAAAATACACAACAGTCATTTACAGTATTTACAACAAACATAAACACCCTTTTGGTAGAGCTGTGCACAAATGTGAGCAATACACTGTAACAGTACGTATTGTAACTGAACATATATACAGAAAATCACTCTGGCACATCCAGATGTTCCTGTGTATCTGGTCACATATTTTCGTCTACATCACATCTGATCCCGTATGGAAAAGAAACAGAAAAAACGTTTTAAAAATTAAAACTTTCAGCCACCTTTCATATATTGTTGCATCATATACGGCTTATACGATTTACTCCTGAAAGTGGCCACTTTTGCATTTGTTTTCATACAAGATAATCATTTATCATATATTTCTCTGATAAGTACCCAAATCATACAAGTATCCATCCATCCATCCATCCATTTTCTATACCGCTTCTTCCTCATTAGGGTCGCGGGGGCATGCTGGAGCCTATCCCAGCTGACTTCGGGCGACAGGCGGGGTACACCCTGGATTGGTCGCCAGCCAATCGCAGGGCACATATATCATACAAGTATCATTTTGTACAAATTTACTAAGGATCATATACCTGGTTTCACTGTCTGATACATTACATACAAGTTTCACACAAAAGATATACAAACTTTATATATCTTTTCCATATGGGATATCATCTCTTGTAATGCAATGCAATGTAATCTCCTTGAGTGGCGAATCCACCCTCTGCAGGAGTCTACTGTGATGTCATCACATGCTGCATCCATGGCTGCTAGCAGGGCCATTGGCGTATGTGGACGCTGGTCATATACATTCGTGGAAAAAATGATTAGACTACCCTTGTTTCTTCAGTTTCTTGTTCATTTTACTGCCTGATACAACTAAAGGTACCTTTGTTTGGACAAAAATAATGATGATAACAAAAATAGCTCATAAGAGTTACATTTTTTGGCAGTACAATGCTGTAGCTATTCATGTAAGAACTTAAGTGATTTTGGTTATTATCAAGAAGACCATGGAAGTTGCTAGATATCAGCTCTTAAATTCAACTCTTATGAGCTATATTTGTTATCATCATTTTATTTGTCCAAACAAATGTACCTTTAGTTGTACCAGGCATTACAATGGATCAATAAAGTGAAGAAACAAGGGTGGTCTAATCATTTTTTCCATGACTGTACCTTTCACCTCCAGGCAGGCACATTCTGTCATGTGCTCCAAACCACTGCATGACCGGATGTGAGTGGTGAAAATGGACATTATCCCACACAACAGACATAGTTGGCCCCCACCCCTCTCATTCTCAGGGACTAAGACTCTGTAAAAAGTCAGCAAATGTTGTGTATTATATGGACCAAGAAGGGGGATAATAAGCTCATAAAAAAAAGTCACAGATTAAATGCTCCTCCGTGAATCACCACCTTATTGTGGTGGAGGGGTTTGAGAGCCCGAGTGATCCTAGGAGCCCATGTTGTCTGGGGGTATATGCCCCTGGTAGGGTCTCTCAAGCCAAACAGGTCATAGGTGACGGGCCAGACAAAGAGTGATTCAGAAGACCCTATGACTAAAAACAAAATGAGGGACAGCACCTCGTCTGGACGTGGGGCACCGGGATCTCACCCTGGAGCCATGCCTGGGGAAGAGGCTCACTCACCCTAGACATAGTCGGACTCACCTTGATCCACAGTTTAGGTTCTGGAACCAAACTCCTGGACATTGTTCTACACTGGAGTTGCTGCAGGGGAGAGGGGGCGATCTGGTGTGGGCTTATTAATAGGCCCCCGGCTCAGTGCCTTCGTTTTGGAGTCATCCCCGGTGAACAAGAAGGTCGCTTCTCTACGGCTTGGGGTTGGGATAAGGGACCTGACTACCATTTGTGCGTACGCACTAACCAGCAGTTCAGAGTACCCAGTCTTCTTGACCGATCTCGTTCACTCTTTCACTGTTCCGTTGAAATGGCACTTTGTAAAATTATTTCATTTGCATTTAATTTTTCTTGAGCGCTCTGTCAATTGTTGCGATATATTGTTGATGCAATATTGCCAAACATATTGTTGTCATCTATGACAATGTTTGGAATTTCTCCCCACCTTATTTAATTGCTGGCTATCACCATCGCACAAATCTTGCTGCGGGGTAAAAAGGGACCCTCTTCCACCTCTGCAAGGTTGTCTTTCAATCCTATCTAGTAAAAATTATGTAATGTACCGTGAACAACAGATATTACTCTACTGTATGAAATGTTGTATTACTGTCCAATACTCTACATACTGTACATGTTCTCCCTATGAAATGTTTGAATGATTGCATTCACGGTGGTTATTCGAACATTTGGTTGCACCCTGCGACCAGCCTCAGCCATCGTGACACAAGCGTAGCCATAATTTCATTTGGAATCTTCCTATGTCTTTGGGCTGTTCTCCCACTTCCCCTGTTTTGTCCCCCTCCTCCCCGCATTCTCACCCCAATTCCACAATGCTGACCTTCCATTTATGTGTCAACAATTGTACAAACGGTATACACTATATCCTGCTTGGTTCATATACTGTATGCTTGCCAAGTGAGGGTTCACGGGATTTGTATCTTTGAGTGACTGTGAACAAGTGGCTTGTCATTGGTTACAACTAAATACTTCACACACCTCCTTGTGAGTGACAGCTGAAATTCACCGGGGAGCAATTGTTGAATTTAGGAGACATTTCCAGCAAAAAATGATAAAGAGAAGTATAACATTTGATTGACAAATGACTAAGGCAATGAAATGAAGACTATTAGTTTTATTGGGAACAACTATTCAGCATTCATAAATATAATGATATTTGACTGACATGACATAAGCTATGATAATGTTAAAAAAACAGTAGAGAATTGTATGAAAGCAACTGATACATGTCCAAAAGCCTTTGCGATTTGATCAGAGCAAGGAGAAATTGCTACTATGATGTACACAAATGACTGAATGTGGTGGTAATTGAACTAATAGTGATGAAAACTTTAATTCTGATCTGACAAAAGCACCAAAGGGACTAAGAAAAACTGTAATATTACTAAAAATATAGCATTTAAATTTAATATTTTTATTACATAGGGTTTTGTATCAAATCCCACTACATTTTCATGAAAACAGATAGTTACATTTTTTTTAATGCTTTTTACATTTCATATTGTTTTTCTGCAGGTACACATGTAGACTTTACATCTCCCGGTGAGCCTTAGAGAACACATGTGCATGCTCTCTAGGACACTCTGTCCTAACTTCTCCAAGTGGGGGACCGATATTTGCCAGAGGCTGCCATCAGAACTTGGGTCCTCCTTTTGCACAGGAGTTTGACCATGTGGACGCTCTTTAGCATGTGAGCTTTAGCTTCTCCCACCCCCCCTCCTCCCTTGAAGATCACAGGAGGAATAAGAGTTTTTTTTCCCCGCAAGATACAAATCTGTACTGTATGTGTTCTATGTTGCACATGCATGTCCAGGAATATTTGTCCATATGTGGGCTCGTCTGGTTATAAATATACAGGATATGCAATCAAATATCTATATTTGCTGAACGAGCGATGGCTTGTATGTTTAGCTTGGTTTTGATGCTGTGGGACTCCATCCTCACTGCAGAATTTGGCTGGCAGTCATACTTGTGTGTTGCCAAGGCAACCTGGCATCCGAGGGGAGCAACCCAGTTTGACAGTTTTTGGCATTTCCTCTAGCTGGGGTCATCTCAGTACACATGAACATGAAAAAAGAGACCATAAATGTAATATTTATGCACTTACTACGTGGCCTCTGGATGTAAATCCAGCCTTTTTTTATTCTGAGGCACACAGTTGAGTCCAAGTATGTCAGTGTGTCAAATCAACCTTGTGTAACTTTTGTAATGTTGCTTGCAAGTATTGTGCGTCACACAAGTCTAACATCATTAATGTCATACGATCAAACAAACACTTCTTTGGGGGAGTCGTGACTGCAGTCGATCTCTGATTATACTGTAGATCAATGACGAACATGACCTTGGCATTTCACAGTATGAGTGTGTATTACACACATGTAATGATTTGACCTCTGTCTCTAATATACTGGGATTTCAGTCTTGATGAGGAGTGTTCTCATACCGGCAGCGACATGCAGACAGGGGAGGCAGGTGAGGCAGAGCCTCACCAATCATGATGAAAAAAAATACTCATAACATAAAACAAATATTATTTGTCCATTGAACTATGTTCTAAATGTATATTCTGCATGAGTCCAATTGTTTTTAACATTTTGTTAAGTAAGAATCACTGCATTTGAACATTTCCTGATCAAGTTTGGCTGCTGCGAGTGCGCCTGCCTACCGTCACACTGCACACTGAGTTGGATCATGGCGCGTGCCAATTTCTGTTTGCCAGCACGTTGTGCACACTGACTTTCTACAGCCCGTGCAATGTCTTTAAGGTACAGGTGCTGCTCAATGAATTAGAATATGACCAAAGAGTTTATTTATTTCAGTAATTTCATTCAAAAAGTGAAACTTGCATATTATATACATCAATTACACATAGGCTAATATGTTTGAAATGTTTATTTCTTTTCGTTTTTTTTAAGTTTTCCTCAGATCGCCGCTCTTTCGGTTTGTATCTAAAGTTACTTGGTAAACTTGTTTTGTAGTGTACGTGGGGCATTTGCCAAGACAGAGCTGTGAACAGCTCGTGTTGCGTCGGTCACTGCCGGTGTCTATAAATCAATAAATATACAATAAATATCGCAATTTCTGTTCAATTTCTGTTCCATGTCAATTTCAGACCGAAAATAATGTACCGATTTAAGCCCCACCCATTTCCGGATGAACTGCGCCCACTTCCCGTTTATGCCCCGTCCGCCCCAAATACAGATAGGGATACAGATAATTTAGATGGGTGAACAGATACAGATAGTTGTGTACTCGCTCATCCCTAGTAACTGAAAAGTACTAAAACTTCTAAAAGGATTTTAGAAATATTGGCTAACTGAAAAGTATAAACATGTACGGCACTCAATACTTGGTCGGGGCTCCTTTACGGCGTGGCATGGAGTCGTTCAGTCTGTGGCACTCCTCAGGTGTTATGAGAGCCCAGGTTGCTCTGATAGTGGCTTCAACTCTTCTGCATGAGCTTCTTTATGTTAAAGTTGGCTACGTTTTGTTTTAATTTTAAACAAATATGGGAACCAGTCAAAAAGGCTTACAGAGTTCAGTGTTGAAATTATTTCAGAGTAGGCTTAGACATGCTCGCTGCACTTCATTTGTTGAATGTTGTTGTAAGATTACAATTTGCACAATTTGCTACAGACAATTCTTTTTTACTGGAAGAGGCAAAATGGCTCTTTTAATGCTAAAGTTTGCCGATCCGTGTCTTAGGATGAGGCCAGCCAACCTACAGAGGCAACTCATTTCAGCCGTTTATATGCGTGATAGGTGAGGGTGGGAATATAGATCAACTGGTAAATTGAGAACCTTGCCTTCCGACTCGGCTCTCTCTTCACCACAACGGTCCGGTACAGTGATCGCATTACTGCAGACGCTGTGCCAATCCGCCTGTCAACCAACTGGACTACTGTAATGCGCTTTACTCTGGAATAAAACACTAATTGCTCTCACGCTTACATATTACCCCAATTTTAGCCTCCCTGCACTGGTTGCCTGTGCATTTTAGAATTAATTTTAAGATTTTATTGTTTGTTTTTAAGGCTTCGAAGGGGCTGGCCCCTCAGTACATCTCGGACCTCATCCAAATTTACACTCCAGCGCACACATTGAGGTCCGAAGGCCAGCTCCAACTGGTGGTGCCTAAGACGAGACTTAAGACTAGGGGAGACCGGGCCTTTTCCGTAGTTGGCCCAAAGCTGTGGAACACTCTCCCCTCTCATGTAAAAACAGCCCCCGCAATTGAAAGCTTTAATTCTCGTCTTAAAACACACTTTTATTCTCTGGCTTTTAACTCGGCGTGAGTCGTGTGGTCCTATGTCTTTTATTCTTTTTTCCTTTTAAATGGTTTTATTTATTTTAGTTTTTAATTTAATTTAATTCTATTTTATTTTATTTTATTTACTTATTTATTTCTTTTACCTGCTTCCTGTATTTATTGCTTTTATTGTTTTTACTTCTTGTTTCAAATATTTTACTGTTGTAAGTGTCTTTGTTTTTATTTGATCTTTTAGTTTTTACTGTAGAAATTTGTACTTACTTATTATTTATGGTTTTACTAGTCTGTGCAGCACTTTGGAAAGAGTGTTTATAAAATGTGCTATATCAATAAAGTGGATTGGATTGGATATGTAGTCTTGTACTGGCATTGAGCATTAAGGAAAAATGTCATACTATTTTTGACCAGTAGAATGTTCAACAGTAAAATAGTAATTTAACCAATATCATCCACCTTCTGATTATTGTACTAAATGCCATTCAAAATGAATAGGATTCTTACAATGACACTGAACACTAACCAAGCCACGCAGGCAAAAACTTTATATATAATACTTTGCTCTTTTTTCTATGCTAATGTATTTGTTTAAAAAAAAGAAACAAGTACTGATATGATGTTTGACCCCATTACATTTGAACCCAATGTGACTCTAAATCAATAGTGTTATTGTACTGCCATAGAATGTTAATGACAACTTTTGTTATTGTATTTTTTTCATGAGTAGAATGTAGCTATTTGTTCCTATAAAAGGGTGTTCTCTCCTTCCTATTGGATCAAGTGTTGGTCAAAATGAATTGTGCTCCTGCACTGATTAGAAAAATAATGAATGCTGGTAGAGTAGAGCCTTCATCTCCACCAAGGACTTGTTTTGACTTTACTTTACCTGCCAACTGTCTCAGTCATATTGGAGAAAATAATGTTCACAATCAATAGTAATCCTGTATTTATGCTGCACAATAACGAAAACCTGTTGATAACAAGTTGATTTGTATCCTTGGATTGGGTCCATTAGCTCAAAGATCAAATGTGATTGTAAGCAATAGCATTGTCTTGGAATAATAAACGTTTGCAGTAGGTAGGTCGAGGCCAAATTCCTAAAAAGTGAGGGTGTAGCCTGAGACCCTCCAGAGGTTCCATTCTGGACATTCCAGAGGAGCCACCTTCCCTCCGTTATCAGGGCCTTGTCGATATGGAATGAGATGCTGTACAATGTCAGGCAAGCCTATTTTACACATACACATTCATGTATACACTGTATATGTATTCATTTAGTTAAGTCAAATTCCAAATCACATTCTCTTGGATACTTTAGTGAATCATTATGTCCAATAGCAATAGAGACAGTGTTATTGTTATGGTAGTAGTCATTACAAACGGCAATATTGCTGCGTGCGAAAGCTGTGACCTGTAGTGGGACGCACATAAACACTCACACACGTTGACATTTCACTCTGTTGAGAGGAAATAATGTAGGCTGTGGTGAGACAGAGGGGATTCTAGAAAAAAAAAACACCACTTGGTTTACGAGAAATAGGAAGTACACTTCATGTGGTCACATGATCGGATAGCAACTCCTCTGGATGTAAGCGATAATGGTTTTTGCTTACCATTCTTTCCACTGAAGCTGTTAAAAATGTGACATTGACAGTTATGTTGAATAAAGCCAGTTTGTAGTATTGTTATGCATACTAAAAAGGAAAAAAAGGCTAATTATAGTAATTGTACAGACACAATGTCAGGAAACAATAACATTTCAGTTATGTTGGAGCGCCCCCTGCTGGTACATATATATACACACACAGAATAAACTGTACATATTTCATGTTTTCAACCCTCCTTGTAAATTAGGAGATAATGAAAGCATCCCATTAACTCACACGTTTTGTGGTATCTCGTCTTTTTATTTTACCCATCAAAACTATTTTCCCCCATGTACCCCAGAGAGCTCCATAGTATCGTACAATACTTTGAATGAAACTGAAAAAATGAAAATTGGCATTACCAACTGTAAATTCAACAAATATAAATATCTATATTATTATAAAATAGATAAAATTGCTCAACCCTATTTATTTTCAAAACATGCAATAGTTTGCAGTAGTTGGCAATAGTTTGCGACACCAACAAAACAAAAACAATTTAAATAGTTTAACACAACTAGCTTGTACATAAAATAGATGTAGTGGTTGAGTACTTAATGATTGCTGTTGATTCAATGGTATTATGCATGTAAATACACGTAGTATTGTGTGTATGCATAAATTCTTGGTAAAGCACCCTTCTCTGCTCTGGCGAAATGTACCTGTACTCACAATACGAGAAAAAGGAAGATGACTGTGGGAAATAGGTAGCACCTTTACACCAAGCTTGTTCTCTCTTCCTCTTTTCTGTAAGAGCCACCAAACCTCACTTCCCGTTTTTATGGCATCCATTTGACCTACAAATTAAAACAGCTATGTGTCAGCATGACCTCTCAAGCATTAGTGGAGCACCGAACCAAGGGTTGATGGTTGCTCTCATTTTTGTTTTTCTATGTAACAAAATTGTGCTCGTCAGTAACCCAATTTGCTCTGAAAAATTATTACTTTAGCATTTTTATTCACAAGACACCAGCTCCAGCTGGGGTGTATGTATTTGTAGCCTGCAGCTTGTTTTGTTTTCTAAAAATACAATATAAATACCAGACCACACCATGTTAAGCCCTGCTAGCTTCATGTTGACATTCTCCTCCGATTACTGATCCACATTAAAAGTGACTGTTGTAATTATTATATTAGATTCAGCTCCAGAACCCTCCCCTTCTTTCTTCAATTAACATTGTTCACTCCCGAAAGGGTGAACATTTTTAAAACATGCTCCCTTCCTGTGTTGCTTTTGCAATTATTTTTTCTCATAAATACACCACACAGTGGCACGGTTTCACCCCAGTAGCTGGATTGTCTACTCACTCAGCTCAATGCACTCTACAAAACATCCACTTTAACATTAGGGTGTTAAGCTGAATACCAGAAAATGTGGTACACATTTGGTACACACCTGTCGGGAACTGACAAGCACGTCGGTCAAATATGAGCAAGATTTGGTTGAAAAACACAATGTCTTCGCAGGGGCACAGGCAGGACTTAGCAACTAATTGCCCATAAGTCACTGAGCATTTTTGTAATTATTATAAAAATTAGAGTATATATCCAGTATCTACATTACATGTATACTCACATGTATTCTAAGGTATTTTGAATAAAACCCATAAATGTTATTTACGGTCATGTGAAAAATGAGGACTATCTAGCCTATTCTCAGTTTATCTAATAATATGATCATTTTGCAATAATATTACAAGAAATAAACCAATATGGGTAGATAATAGGTACTCCAATGTTGAATGTCTGAGGCGCAATTCTATTACAGAACAACTAAGACTGTCACATGAAGTAGCAGTTCAGTGCAACAGTCCATCTTAGCGGTCTGTCTTCAGTCACTTCATCAACACTCTTACTGCTGTAAACTTCATGCCTTCCATATAAAGGCCCACCTTGTTAGAGCCATGCATATACATTTCATCAGAGGGATCCTGTGTAGTAGATGACACACACTACTACTTAGGGATCTCAGCTTACTGTTTAGCATTGTTTACCGTTTGTAAGTGCATTCTACATTCACTGCGATATCACTTGAGCAGATCGGCACTGTGATCCATTTCACAGTATGAGCCTTGGGTGGCATATAGCATCGGCAGGTATGTGTGCTATCTTTAAAAGTCTTAAGTGGATGTTAGCAACATACCGTGGTATAGGCACATAGTCATATAGTTTGCCCCTTCATCAAACACCTTAGCTGGTCATACATTATGTGCATCCCACCAATGATATACTCAATGTAAGGGCTACGCTGACATGTTTATATTTGCATGTTTGCCACACTTAAATGTTTCAGATCAAACAAATGTAAATATTAGTCAGAGACAACACAACTGAACACAAAATGCAATTTTTAAATGAAACATTTTATTATTAGGGAAGAAAAAAAATCCAAACCTACACGGCCCTGTGTGAAAAATTGATTGCCCACTAAAATACAAATAACTGGTTGGGCCACCCTTAGCGGCAACTACAGCAAGAGTTTGCAATAACTTGCAATGAGCCTCTTAGAGCGCTGTGGAGGAATTTTGGCCCACTCATCTTTGCAATTGTAATTCAGCCACATTGGAGGGTTTTCCAGCATGAACCATCTTTTTAAGGTCATGCCACTGCATCGCAATAGGATTCAGGTCAGGACTTTGACTAGGCCACTCCAAAGGCTTCATTTTGTTTTTCTTCAGCCATTCAGATGTGGACCTGCTGGTGTGTTTTGGATCATTGTCCTGCTGCAGAACCCAAGTTGGTTTCAGCTTGAGGTCACAAACAGATGGCCGGACATTCTCCTTCAGCAGACAGCAGAATTCACGGTTCCATTTATCACAACAAGTCTTCCAGGTCCTTTAGCAGCAAAACAGCCCCAGACCATCACACTACCACCACCATATTTTACTGTTGGTATGATATTCTTTTTCTGAAATGTGGCGTTACTTTTGTGCCAAATGTAATGGGACACACACCTTCAAAAAAGTTTTGTTTCGTCAGACCACAGACTATTTTCCCAAAGGTCTTGGGATCACCAAAATGTTTTGTAGCAAAACTGAGATGAGCCTTAATCTTGTTTTTGTTCAGCACTGGTTTTCATCTAGGAACTCGTTTTTGCCCAGTGTCTTTCTTATAATGGAGTCATGAACACCGACCTTAACTGAGGCAAGTGAGGCCTGCAGTTCTTGGATGTTGTTGTGGGGTCTTTTGTGACCTCTTGGATGAGTCATCGCTGTACTCTTGGGGTAATTTTGTTTGTCCGTCCACTCCTGGGAAGGTTCACTGTTCCATGTTTCCACCATTTGTGGAAAATGGCTTTCACTATGGTTCGCTGGAGTCCCAAAGCTTTAGAAATGGCTTTATAACCTTTTCCAGACTGATAGATCTACTGTAAATTACTTTCTTTGTCATTTGTTCCTGAATTGATCTCGGTATGATTTCTAGCTTTTGAGGATATTTTGGTCGACTTCACTTCGTCAGGCAGGTTCTATTTAAGTGATTTCTTGATTGAGAACATGTGTGGCAATAATCAGGCCTTGGTGTGGCTGGAGAAATTGATGTCAGGTGTGACAAACCACAGATAAGTTATGTTTTAACGGGAGGCAATCACTCTTTCACACAGGGTCATGTAGTTTTGGATTTTTTTCTCCCTTAATCATAAAAAGTTTCATTTAAAAACTGCATTTTGTAATCAGCTGTGTTGTCATTGACTAATATTTAAATTTGTTTGATGATCTGAAACATTTAAGTGTGACAAACATGCAAAAAAACTAAGAAATCAGGAAGGGGGCAAAATCTTTTTGACATTACTGTGACAGTTAAAATTACATTTTTTATGATAAAATTCGGCTTTAATCTTGTAATAGAAAAATACGACTTTATTCTTGTAAGATTATAATATACTTTTTCTCAGAATTATGACTTTCTTTAAAAAATCCAACTTTTATTTTTCTTGAAAACGGCTTTTTTTTTCTCAAAAATAAGTACAAAAATATCTTCAAAATGGACACTGTTATTCTTGAAAATATACTTTTTCCATGAAAAATACAGTAATATTTTTCTGAAAAATATTAAATTGAGTATATGTTTTTTTCATGAAAACTGACCTCTTTTTTTTTAAAGATGCCTTTTCCCTTGAAAATATATTACTTTTTCTTTGATAATACTGTATCTGACTTTTTTCTTAAAAATGTACAAACCGGGTAATAATTATTGTTTTACACTATAATAATACGCAATATATCCTCCAGCTTCTGACCGTGTGTTTGTTGCATTGACTGTTGATTTGATTTGTCCAAAGTGGCCCAAAGCGTAATTACATTTTGCACCAGTAGAGGGAGCCAAATACGTGTTCTTTACGTCTGCTTTGAACTGGCGGTGTCCACCGAAGCCCGGATACTGAAAAAAATCAAAAGATATATATATATATATATATATATATATATATATATATATAGTTTTTTTGTGGAAAGGCTAAGAAAAATGTTATATATAAATTTCAGGACAAAACTTTGTGTTATTATTAGTTATTAGTATCAACATTTTAACTTTTTGTCTTCACTATGTAACTTTTCATTTTTTGTTAGTTTTTTTTGTTTAATTTTATTTCTACATTGTTTCACGGGGCAATAAAAAACAAGCCGCAGGCCGCCAATACCCTACGAGCCACACTTTGGACACTACAGGCTTAGAGAAACTGTTGCATTCATTGATGTGAAAAGAAACCAAATATGTCATCAATCATGCAAACTTGTTAGCGAGAAGTTAACATTTTGCACTCAGTGGTTGTAGTCCGTACATGTACATGCATAAATGCATGTGTCTTTGCATTTGTCTTTGAATGGCAATTGTATGGTACAACGTTATGTAGGCTACATTTGGACTGGAAGGAGGCAGTTGCTTACGTCCAAGTCCTCTATTCTGAGAGGCATCACTGGTGCTAGATGGACCTTTTACTTCCACAGCAGGTGTTTATGTCAAGTGCCTCGGAATGTGTCCTGATTTTACTCTGTGGTAGGAGAACGATTTCACCTTTGTACAAACCACTCTCACTCACTCATCACACACTCACATGAAACCAAGTGTGTGTAAACACTGTACAAAGACAAGTAATGCACTTTAGATGACTGAACCTCTAATAGCCTGTCGAGTGTTCTGTGCAGCTATCAGATTGGACGTGCGATAAGCAGGACACTTTTGGACATGATGACACAAGGCTACTCATCTGAATATTCAAGCTGAAGTCTTGTGCAAAATGTCGCATGTCACCCAGTTGTTCAGGGGCCAACTGTGAACAAAGAAAGAAGCAGAATTGTGTCGACTCAGTTTAAATGTCTCTGTCATTTTCTTTTTAAATCATGAATGAAATCTGCTATAATCAGAAACTAGTCATCACATCCTTGTGATATTATTGAGTGAATGGCTACAATGTAAAACAGTAAAACTTTGCAAATCAGACACAATTTATTGCGTGACATTGGTCCACTTAAGGTTATTTCAGATTTGTAACACATCTGTGGCTTATTTTTGTTAAGTGTATATATAGATAGGTACACTCCTGATCAAAATTTTAAGACCAGTTGAAAATTTGCAAGAATTTGCATTTTGCACTGTTGGATCTTAAGGAGGTTCTCAGTAGAGCTTCGAAATGCAAAAAGAAGAAATGGGAGTGAGACCAAAAAAATTTCAGTAAGCAATTTATTGGAACCAGGCATTAAAATGAAATAGGTTGTTCATTGGCTGATAAAAAGTTTAAAACCACAGCTAAAAAAAACAAACATCCCTAAAATAGAAATACCATCCATCCATTTTCTATGCCACTTCTCCTCTTTAGGGTCATGGGGTTTTTGTTTTTTGAATGTGGGAGGAAACCGGAGTACCGGAGAAAACCCACGCACACGGGACTCAGTAGTGAGTAGCTGCGCCATTCTTGTTAATCACCTCAAAAATTGGTTTGGGCAAGCTTGATGACAGTGTTTCCAGGAGGATAGTGGGAATGCTGATCCAGGTGGTGAAGATGGCTTCACGGAGGGCATCCACTGTCTGGAACTGATGTCCATTTTTGTAAACTTCCCTTGCCATCCATCCCCAAATGTTCTCAACTGGATTTATATCAGGGGACATGCAAAACAGTGATGTTATTCCTCTGGAAGTAGTCCTTTGTCAGGCAGGCATTGTGAACTGCAGTGTTGTCCTGTTGAAAAACCCAGTCAATAGCACGCAGACGAGGGCCTTCAGTCATGTGGGATGGCCCCTACAACATCTACACATTGCCAGCTGCCGTTTGACGCCCCAGCACAACCTGAAGCTCCATTGTTCTATTGAGGGAAAAGGCACCCAAGATCATGATGGTGCTCCTTCCACTGTGAAAAATATCTCATCACATAGTACATCTCACTGTCATGCCAGTAATGTTGGTAAGGTTAAATCTTTTCTCATTAGAAAATAAAACTTTCTTCCACCTTTCAATGATGGTGCTGTCGTGCAAATTCCAAAATGGGCAATTTTGTGGCGTTGAAGGAGACAAGACCTTTGAAGATGTTTTTAGTTCTTAAAAACCTTCTCTCACAGATCTCAGATGTCGTCTGATGGTTATTGGACTGTACTCTGCACCAGTAACAACCTTCGTTGGCCCAAGGGTCATGCCATGTCTTGACGTCAACCAATTAGATCCTGTTTACACTCCTGATCAAAACCTTAAGACCAGTTGAAAAATTGCTAGAATTTGCATTTTGCACATTTGGATCTTAATGAGGTTTTAGGTAGAGCTACAATATGCAAAAGCCGTAAGCTATGCTGTAAGACTTTATTATTCAATTATTTTTTAATGATCTGTGTGAAGTTGGTGATTCATGCAAACATCCAGTGAGAGCAAACAGGGAAATATTCTGTCAGCCTTGTTCATTGTATTTTTCTCAAAAGCACCACATTCAGTAGTACAAGCAAAGTCTTCCAATTGACTTTAGATCACCAGCCAAATTAGAAGCAAGCAGACGAAAAAAAAAACAAAAAACACGGCATTGACCGACGCAACATGGGCCGTTTACAGCTCTGTCTTGTCAAATGCTCCGCATACGTAACGAAACAAGTTTACCAAGAAACTTTACATACGAGCCGAGCTGAGGAAAACCTACCAAAAAAACAGTCCAGTGTGGAGGCAGTGACCAACGCGACACAAGCCGTTTTCAACTCTTGTCAAATGCACTGTGCGCTCCTCTCTCTGGCTGTAGAGAGTCTGTCTGGGCAGGGGCGGTCGCTGTGTGTGACTGGCCAATCACTGAGCGTGAAGAGTGAATACATAAGTAGTTACCCAATGAAGATTTACAGATAATGACCAGCTGTTCTCGTTTCATTCTCATGCATTATCCGTAACGGATACTTGTCTAAAACAAGTATCCAGCTTGTCCTTAATAATCAAACAGAAACCTAATATGAAGTTGCCACAAGCGTCTCTTTTCGGCTTTGTGCAAACATCGAGTGCACTCAATAACTGAGTGCACTGAGTTGGATCATGGTGGCTGCCAGTTTCTGTTTGTGAGCACATTTCCAATAATATAATGTTGCAGAAACATTTATTAAACACCATGACATCAAGTTTGACATCATTATTCTTGCTAATCGGACAATAAAATACAGTACATACAAAAGACATACGGGAGGTGCTTGCAGTACTCTTCTCATCCTGAAGGGGGGAGGGGTGTGGATGAACTGGAAGGTCCTTCCATAGAGAGGAAAGAAGGTTTTTTTGACATCAGCACAAGCTCGAGAGCAGCAAGGAGAGATGGTCAAAAGCAAATAGATCTGCTCTTTGCCTCAGATGAACTCTCCTTTCCACTTCCTGTTTCTGTCTGAGCTGCCTAGACTCACTCAACTCAGTCGCCAATAATGGCATGAGGGTGTTGACAAGTGAATTGTGAACCTGGCGTGGGCTCAGGGGTTCAGTGAGTCGTGCTGGGCTCATGTGTTTAGTGAGTCGAGAAGGTGGACTTGTTGCACATGTGAGAGTTTCTCGGGTGATGTAGCATTGAGCGCTGAAATACACGTTGACGTCACAGCCATATTGGATGGGGCAAGAGAGAACGGGCAAGATGCCTAATTCATATTCTGCATGGAACTGTACGTGATTGTACGTAAATGTACTGCTGCAAAGGGCCAAACATCTCCATGATGTGTTTGCTTAGCGCGTATATACTGTATGTCTATGGGAGTCTCTGAGTGAGGGTTTTTTTGTGTGCATGCATGCTGTTTCATCAGACCCAAGTAAATCGAGTACTTGATTCACTTTCGTGAGTGACTCATAAAAACTCGAGTCAGTAAAAGGTTTTACCATCACCAGTTTACCATCCCTAGCAGCAAGTCAAGTGCATTAAAGAGATTTTATGCTCTGCTGAATTAATTTGACTGCCAAGATGGATGATTATATATCACGCTCACCAGGAGGTGATCACACTTTTACAACAAAGTATCAGAGCTTTTCCTGGCTCAGACGCATGTACTTCATACACAAAAGGTGAGACCACATATGTTTTTCAGTTAATAAAACAATAAATAAATGGAACTAAGAAGTATTTGAAAACAAAATGCTTAACAAAACTCTAAAATTATTCTTGTTATCATCTTAATGAGCAAACCTGTATTAACACAGAAAAAACTCCAAAGGAGTCAGTGCCTCACCAGCCATGAACCATACCCCACATCACTGACTATCAATATAATCCATAATAAAGAAATTATATTTTACCAACATCATGACTATATGCTGTAGGTATGTAAATCCATCTATATGATCCATATCGAAGAAAGCGCATTTTCCCAACTTCCTGACTAGATGGTATATCTGTATGATCCTGAGGGTATTAAAATGTTTCCCAACTTTCAGACTATCGATCAAAATGACGTCTATCCATCTGTCTGTCATGCTCGTAAACACTCAGTAAGTGAAAAAATAACTGTGACGTTTGCCAACCAAGCTCAGGGTCAGTGTTATTGAGTGACATCTGATGATTCCGCCTCTAGGATCCCAGTAACGTATCTGTTTCTTTGTGTCGTATGTGTTGACGCCCATGGGCCGAGAATAGATACCAGGGGTCGCGGTGCTGAATGACTTTACACAAAATGTGACACACACACACACACACACACACACACACAGAAAGTGTAGACAAGAACACCCCATTAAGCTGCGGCCAAAGCTGTGAGCTGTAAGATGTGTTTGTGTGAGCGCCACCACCGCAGGAGGGCATGTATGTCCTCCTCCTCAGGGCCATCAGGGCAACATTCCCACTGCGCTGCAGAGGGATTCTTTTCTACGTTACAAGTGTTAAATCAACATGTTCGCAGTGTTATTGAGAAGGCTTGCATTTAAACAGTGATGATTCATGAGAATGACATGCGGTGATGTTTGAGTTAGAAGGGGAGTTAGACTATGCTAGCTATGATGGTCAAATGCTAGACTCAATCTATTATGGAGACTTTTGGCGTGTGATGACATGTTTCCTCTCTAAAAAATGAATTTGTTTTGCTTCTAGTACCTACCGGTATTCTCATAGTAAAACCCTTCAGCAGGTGTTCTCAACCTGGGACCCACATTTTCCTATCGACATCAAGTCGTGACCCACTTTTATAGGGGTAAAAGCATGCAAATGTATTTTTATTAAAACAGCCTTCAAAACACATGCATGCCATCTTTTTAAACAAAAACACACTCAATTCCATGTGCAAATTGTATTTTTATTTCAGTGCGCAATATTATAAGGAAGAACTGCAAAAATTTGTATTTTTTATTACTAGTCACAGTTGTGTCCTTGGGCAAGAGATTTCACCCATCTGCATGGTTGTTGCTGCCCACACTGGTGTATGAAGGGTGGTGGTTGGAGAGGCTGTAACCACAAATTGGCAGCCATGTTTCCGTCAGTCTACCCCACAGCAGCTGTGGCTACAAACGTACATTACCTGTGTGTGACTGAGGAGTGAATGAACAACGGGTTGACTGTGAAGTGCTTTGGGTACCTTGAAAAGTGCTATATAATGTCATCCATTATTATTATTTCTTCCGTGGGTTGTTTCAAACCACTATTAGTAATACTAGCTGTAGAGGGCCAGCACCTTCACTTGAGCAGAATGTTACTTACAAGACGTTACTTGCTCAATATCACCCTTAAGCACTTGTTGCAGATGGCTGAGTCGGCATCTTTTCAGGTGAAGTACAGCCAAACTTTCAAGCGTTTCGGCGTGAGCATGTTAGCTTGATGCTAATACCTTCACCAGAGTTGACTCGGTGGTAACTATATCTCATTTTTGCCTCATTTAAGTGCAACTAAATTAATTATTCATTCATTCATGTTTTATGCCACTTGTCCTCACTAGGGTGATGGGGCATGCTGGCGCTTATCCCAGCTGACTTTGGGCGATAGGTGGGGTACACCCTAGACTGGTCACCAGCCAATCGCAGGGCAACTAAATTAACTAGTTTCTATTAATTAATGAATTAAAAGTACTGATTAATTAATAGTAACAAATTAATTCAATTAGTTTCTTAATTTGTTAGTATTAATTCATTAATTACTTACATTACATCAGTGAGGGGCAGGTAGGCAGAGCTTCACAAGCCATAATGAAAAGTACAAAAAACAAATAATAACAATAGTGTTAATATAATAGTGTTAATATTGTCCATTGAACTGTATAATAAATGTATTTTCTGTATGACTCCAATTCGTTTTAAGATTTTCTTAAGTTAAAATCGTTGAATTTGCAGATTTCCTGATCAAATACAGGGAAGAAGCCTAAAGTGAGGCCACCGTGAGCGTGGCTTTTCAACTTAATGCACAAGCCACGCCTACTATCTGATTGCATATTGAGTTGACATATGTGTTGGTGTTTGTCAGCATGTCGCCAATAATACAGTATAATGTTGCAGAAACATTTATTACACACCAAGACTTTCTACGTGTGTAACGTTTTTAATGAAAGTGTGTCATCATTATTCTTGCTAATCGGACAATAAAATGCATAGAAATGTCATACGGGAGGCACTTGCAGTACTGCTGCATCCTGAAGGGGTGGGTGTGTGCGTGAGCTAGAAGGAAAAGACAGCTTTTTTTTTTCTTCTCGCACTAGCGAGGAGAAAATAAAATGCATTGAATTTATGTTTATCCTCTGCTGAATGAATGAATGAATTTGACTGCCAAGATGGAGGATTATATACCCAAGCTCACCGGGAGGTGATCACACTTTTACAACCAAGTATCATAACTTTTCCTGGAGAAGGTAAGGCTGCATGTACTTTATATACAGACTTTATATACAGACAAAAGTTTCAGTTTATAAAAAAAACGTCCGACACCTTCTACACAGAAGCACAGATGACGTCTCAAGAAGCCTTTTCCTTTATAAAAAAAAGTATGTGAGAAATTTGGAAAACAAAGTGAATTACTCTCCTCTTTTTTTGGTCATCCTCTTAATGAGCAACCTGTAGTAACATAAAAAAAACCAAACTCCAAAGGACTCAGTGCCTCACCAGCCATCAACCTCACCGCAGATTGATTTGCAATTATATTCTTTGCAGTATCATGCATGCAGCTGCACACATTAATCAGATCCAGTATTTGTCTCTGCATAATAGCATATTTCCATGTCCTTGGTTAATAAGAAGAGCAACTAAAGCTTTTACTGGCTGCATTCATAACAAAATATAACTATGTTACAACAGACTTGCATGTATTTGTGTGTTGGTATGAGAGCAAGCACAAGTGCCCTTTGGAGAGACAGTTTGTAATCAGTTGTCAAAGTGTCAGATGTTCTCATTGTAGCCGCTGAGAGTTGAGTTATGTGCTGGGCAGGGGAAAAGCTCTCAGCTCCACTGGGCATGTTCATCCGAGCAGCAGCAGTGGATGTGCTTCACTCTACTCTTTCTGCCACAGCGTATTTCAAGTGATCTGTCTAAGGTAAGACTTTCATTTTATAGCTTATAATTTATATCGCATAGGTAAAGGCAGCGAACAATAAGTAGGTTATTTTTATTGCTAGCTGTGATGTTGGGTTTTGTCATTGAATACCTCCATAAGAAATGTACATATATGTATCCATTCTGTAGATCCACATTTTATTTGTCATAAAACATGTAAATACCGCACAGTACAAGAAATGTTTTAGTAACATTTTAGCATGTAAATGTAAACTAGAATTTCTCTTGGAGATTAATAAAGTATCTATCTAAACAGATGTTATAGAAGTGTGCTGTTGCTAATAGTAAAACATTTATAATTCATAAAATCCTTTTCAGTTATATTGTCGCTGTTTCCGTTCAAACTCTTTGGGACCATATTTTCTCTGAACTTTAAAGTTGAATTCTGAGATGTTCAACTACATAATTGTTTGAGTTGTGAGCGTTCTCAATAGCTACATTTTGTATGAAAAGTAATGTGCTTTAATTAGTAGAAACATGTTTTGGGGGTTTTAGAAAGCTTGTTTACTTTTTCCTGATGAAATGGTTACTGAGCAGCTGTAAAAATGTAATGTTCAAATGTTGATTTATTAAAAATATCAAAAATGTTTTTTTTTTCTTGTTCGTAAGCAGGGCTAGCAATGATTGAGTTAGGACTGGCTGACGGCAGTCTTGTTGACGAGCTGATGGAGCTGACGGCCCAGAGCCTCAGTAAACTGGAGATCCAGGAACACTTCAACGTCATCAAGGAGATCGGCCGAGGAAAGTATGGCAAAGTGCTGCTGGTTACACATCGCTTCAGAGGTAGACCTTTGCTTTGACTTGACAACTAGTAAATATTAGGGCTGAGCCGGATACTCCTTTTAGACGCGTATCCATTACGGATCATGTATTTTTGCCGAGTACGAGCATGAAATGAGTATAGCTCATATAGATCATCTGTACTTGTGCTGAAGGAAAATCCTCATTGGGTAACTACTTATGTATTCACTCAGACTTGCAGCAGGTTGCAGCCACAGAGGAGCGGTGCCTCACTCTTTCACACACAAACAACATCTTGACTCAAGCTCACGTTGTTGAAATTAGTAGTTATCCTCAGCTTGCCTCTATTTCGGTTTGTATGATATCTAAACGTCTGTGTAGGCTCTCAGTCGTACAGGAGTTGTCCATCGAGGAAAAGGCTTCTTGAGACGTCATCTGTCATCACGACACCTTCTTCACAGAAGTACAGATGATGTCTCAAGAAGCCTTTCCCTCTATGATATCTAAAGTTTGTTGGTAAACTTGTTTCGTAAGTTACGCAGTGCAATTTGCAAGACAGACTTGAAAACGTCTCATGTCGCGTTGGTCACTGCCGCCACTCTGGACGGGTATTTTTAGGTTTTCCTCAGCTAGCCTCTATTTCGGTTTGTATGTAACGTTACTTGGTAAACTTGTTTAGTAACATACGCCATGCATTTGACAAGACAGAGCTGTAAACGACTGGTGTTATATATAAAGTCAGTTGGAAAACTCATAGCACTGAACACGGTGCTTTTGAGAAAACTACAGTGAACAAGGCTGACAGATTATTTCCCTGTTTGCCATGGATGTTTGCATGAATCACCAACTTCACACAGATCATTAAAAAATAGTTAAATAATAGTCTTACAAATCATTTGCGCACATACACAGTACACATATAGCTGAATAATAAACAATAAATATAGCAACTTCTGATCAATCCATGTCAATTTCAGACTTACAATAATGTACCAATTTAAGCCCCACCCATTTCCAGATAAATCACGCCCACTTCCGGTTTATGCCCCACCCAGTCCGAGTACAGATACGGCTACAGATTATTTAGATGGGTCAACAGTAGAGCTTCAAAATGCAAAAAGAAGAGACAAAAAAATTGTATCAGCAATGTATTGCAAACAACAGCTGAAATAGGGTGTTCATCTGCTAATCAAAAGTTTAAGACCATAGCACAGAAAAAAACGAAACCCCTCTAAAATAGAAATAACATTTTCAAAAAAGGACTCAATAACGAGTAGCTGCGCCATTCTTGTTTATCACCTCAGAAATTGGTTTGGGCATGTTTGATGCCAGTGTTTCCAGGAGGCTAGTGGGATTGTTGCTCCAGGTGGTGAAGATGGCTTCACGAAGGGCATCAACTGTCTGGAACTGTAGACCATTTTTGTAAACTTCCCTTGCCATCCATCCCCAAATGTTCTCAATTGGATTTAGATCAGGGGAACACACAGGATGCTCCAAAAGAGGGGATCATGTGGGATTGCCATATCATACCAGTAACATTGAAAGACATCAGGACCATCTAACTTATAATTTTTCTCATTAGAGAATAAAACTTTCTTCCACCTTTCAATGTCCCATGTTTGGTGCTCTCGTGCATTCCAAATATGCACTTTTGCTCAGGTTGAAGTAGACGAGGCCTTTGAAGATGTTTTTTGTTCTTAAAACCCTTCTCTTGCGGATGCAGATTTGTGAAAAAATGTGATAGATGTTCAAACTGCAATGTAGCGAGGGACGACTGTAATTAGTAGGCATTTTGGACTATGAACGGCAGCCAGAGTACTCAAGTAAACTATCCTCAGAACAGGGAGAGCATCCAAATGCTACACAGAAAGTCAAGAAGAATTGGGGTTCGGAGTCAAGTGAGGGTTTACATCTAGGGTTGGGTATGAGGGCTTAGCATTAGGTTAGGGTTTAGGAATTAGGGTTGGTGTTTAAGGTTTAAGGTTAGTGTTTAGAGCTAGGGTTTGGTGTGAGGTTAGGACTAGGAATTAAGGTAGGGCAGTAGTGCCCAAAAGTTGTCTAAAACAAGGTTATGCTTATGATGCATCATCTGTTTTAGTGGAATGTACATTTAAATGTCTAATCAGTTGTAATATTTGGAGGTATTCAAAATCCATCCATCCATCCATTTTCTTTGCCGCTTCTCCTCATTAGGGTCGCAGGGTATTCAAAATCGCCACGTAAATCGCTAATGCTAATGGCTAAAGTCTACATGGGATTTCCAGTGTAAATTACCATCGAACAAGCGCATTTATTTAAATGCATTTTGTTTATGGTGAATGTCGCAGAGAGATTATCTATGCCTTATGTAAGTCATAATTAACATGCTTTATTTCTGTATGTTCAGTTTTTATAGTGCTTCAAAGTAAAGACTTTGAAATGAAACTCAACTAGACCCTTTATTGAGAACCTGTTCTCTGTCTGTTGAGCTAGCAAGTGGAGACCAAACATTAGTCGAAGCAGAACACTGATATTGCGCCCCGCTGACACCCTGCCCCGCCTCCCCGGGAGGGCGCACCCCACAATTTTAGAAGCACTGGGATTTATGGTTTTGCTTTTGAGTTCAGGTTTAAGGTTGGGAGTTGTGGTAGTGTTTAGAGTTTAGGGTTAAGAGTTAGCATCAAGCATAAGGGTTTACAGTTAGGATAAGGGTGTAGAGTTATGTTAATGTTTGGGTTTAGGGTTAGGCTTTAGAGCAGGGGCAGCCATTACGTCGATCGCGAGCTACCAGTAGATCGCCAACGTAGTTTGGGTTGATCGCGTAAACGTCACTTTGTAGTTGTCATATGAGATCAGTCAGCTGATATTAAGCTCCCCTCCTGATTCGTGCTTGCTCCCCCACGGCGTTTCAAGCTACACACGAAGATGTAAGTTTTATCTTTATTATTCTGATTATGGATGAACTAAATCTGCGGTGAGATGTCTATATCTATAACAAAAGTTATCTCATCAAGCATCATATCAAGGTTTAAAAACCTCCCTGTTTTGGCCTCTCTCTCCTCATGTTCTAGACGTTCTCTCTCAGATTGTTTTGTAAGAAAGTCCAGAATTGCACTCTTTTGTATTTGACTTTTCCATACTGGGATCGTAGCTTTTAAAAGGCCCTGGAGTACTGTATTGTGTAGCAGGGGACTTCACTTGGCTCAGCATCTCCTGCAGGAATGATACATATTCATGAATGATGGGCTACAACTATTAACTCATTGGAAATCCAATAATAATAGTAATAGTAGGTAGCACAGTAATAGTGTGCTGAAAACAAATATAGAGTGATGGTAAAAAAATAGATGGGACAACGACAGATTCCAAAAGTTGAATAAAGTTTGATAATGTGGTGTGCTCGGTTTAAGGAGGGGTAAGGACCACTTGATTCTCGTGAACGCGCAAAACCTATTCCACTCAATCCAATCAATTTCTTTCATGCCGTCTCTTGTTGTGGTCATCGCCAGCAAACTAGCTAACCGTGTAAACTGCTTGCTAACCGGCAATAAACAATAGAAGAAGAAGAAGCTAAGTGTGTGACTCTGAACGCTTTATGTTTGCAAGTTTTCTCCCTGACAAAATCCACAATGTTGACGAAACGTTCTGCACCCAAAATGCAGAGAAAGCCAACCATCGCACACAAAGTTGGACTTCTGGACATGCTGAAGCAAGGTAGAAGTTATGGCTTAGGGCGCCTTAAATGAATCTTTGGTTCGAGGAGAACAAGGAGGAGGAAAATACGACTTTTACTATCTTTTCAGAAGTGGTGTGGGGTTACTGTCAAGCTGTGAACTTTCCCGTGTGACTTTGTGGTTCATTTGGCCTTTTATGCCTTAGTTTTTGTGCCCTTATTTTGTTATTACTTCTGTTTTTTGTTCCGTCCTGTGATTTGTCTGCTTTGCCTTTTTGTTCACTCACACCTGCCGCTAATTTGTGTTGTTGGTATTTAGTCCAGATGTGTGCTCCTTTGTTTGTCGGAATATTGTCATTGAACTGCTCTGCCGTTACACAGCTGCATTTATCAATAAAATACACATTTTACCTGCAATCGTGTCTCATCTCGCATCCTGCGGTCGCCACCACAACGCCAACATGCCAAGACTTGACAATTACACTCCTATTACTCATTACACCGGATTTCCCAACTATTATGCTACAGGGATTCTAAACTGCCGCTAGCAAGCAGGCCAACAAGATAGAGAGCTAACCAGTTAGCCTCAAACTTATTTCTTCTAAACTTAAGAAAAGGTTTTAAATGGGGAAGAAGGATAAAGTAAGAAGCCATAAACTTACCACTTATGGAGAAGAAATGTTTTTTACTCTGCATCCATGGCTATATCAAGTGCAAGGAAAGGTAATATAATAATGATGGATGTCTCATCCAGGTAAAATTACTGCTGCCTACTGGCCAGAAGTAGATGTGCAGACCTCAGTGGACTCTGTTCCGCCCCCCTTTCTGCCAGAGTATAATTGGGCTGTAAGGGTGTAGGGTTATGTTCCTGTTCGGGTTTAGGGTTCAGCTAGTTATTGTTTATGGTTAGAGTTTAAGGTTAGATTTGATGTTTGGGTTATGGCTTAGATCTTCTTGTTGTGAGGAACAACCAGAGTGATTCAGCCTTTTTCATTTAGTAGACATGAATACATTGAAATAGCTAAAGTCAAGTATGTATGCTACACAGGAACTCCCATGGCCTTGAAAGTAATGCCCAAGACATCAACAAAGCTACAGGGTTTCCTGCGAGAGTACTGCATCTCCTTGCATCTGTCCTGCCACCCCTGCATCGTGGGCCTCTTTGGCATCGCTTTCCAGTCAAATGAGCACTACTGCTTTGCACAGGAACTCATCATTGGGAGGGACCTGTTTGCTGTCATTCAGCCGAAGGTGAGGTTGGTTTGCACATAAAAGTAGGCATGTGTACAGTATGTGTCCATGTGTGTCATATCTGATGTGCAGTTATTAACTTTAACAAGGCCTGTTCATACTTTGTCTGTTTAAGGTGGGCATCCCTGAGTCGTCCGTTAAACGTTGCGTCCTCCAGATTGCCAGCGCTTTGGAGTTCATCCACAGCCGGGGCCTCGTCCACCGAGACGTCAAGCCGGAAAACATCCTTCTGCTGGATCATCACTGCAGCCAGGTGAAGCTGGCAGACTTTGGCCTGGCCCAGAAGAAGGGCACTCTGATCAGCTATATTACAGGGACCCTACCTTACATGGCGCCTGAGCTTTGCACCGTTGCTTTGCTGGACGGTCAGAAAGAAGTCACTGCTCCTCCGCTGAGTGTGGAACCAAGTCTGGACACATGGGCCTTTGGCGTGGTTATATTCTGCATCCTCACGGGCTACTTCCCATGGGACCGTTGCATGGACTCAGATGACTACTACCAGGAGTTTGCTGACTGGTCCAAACTGGGAGACAGCGCCAACACAGAGGATGACATTCCACCTCTGTGGAAAAAGTTCACTCCAGAAGCCATGGAGTTGTTTGGTAAACTTTTGGCTCTGGATGCAGAAAAGAGGTCTACTGTTGGGGAGGTGAGAGAATATGTGGAGAAGGCCTGGCTTAAAAAGGAACATGGGATAGAGCAGCTGCAGACAGAAGAGAAAGAATAATTTTGGACCTAAAAGAAGATAGGTCATCCCAACACTTCTTACAGCCTGCAATTTCATTTGCATCATTTGTTGAAATCATGTAGCGTGGCGAAACACTATCATGGCCTGTAATAACTGTTAAGGAAAATACATTAACTGAATGATCAACAAACTCATGCATTTTTTCCTTAGGCTTTACATATGTAAAATATGTGTGGTCATTTGTGTAGTATTTAACATAGGCTTGTGCCATTGGACTTAAATTAGGTTGCAGCAATTGAAATTAAATAGAAGTTACAGGTTAGGGTTTATGGTTCGGGTTTAAGGTTAGAATAGAGTTAGGAGTTAAGGTTTATACCTTTGTCTTCGGGTTATGTTAGAGTTAAGGTTTATGGTTTAGTTTTAGAATCACGATTACTGCCAATTTAGGGTTAGGAGTTTACTGTTAAACCTGAATTATGCTTCAGTGTCGTCACTGGTGTCTTGATCCTGTTATAGCATTTTGTCAGCTGCTAACATGTGACTTGCAATTCTCTTCCAAAACAAGTCTCTTTGACCAGCTATTTAGCTTCTGTTGTAGTAATCAATTGTGACTGCAACATCCAGGTCATTGTTGGCGCTGGAAGTAATTGATGTGGAACGTGAGTCACTTTTATTGTATTTGCTGCTCTGAAACCGCTCATATTTATATCATATCCATATAACTGCTCATGTTTGCATAGTGCATATTTCTTTGCTGAGACGCTCCACAATTTGCGTCATTATTTTGTTTTGGCAGACTTTTTGGCACAGAAGTGAAAAAACAAAAATTATGTACTGAAAAAAAAGTCGACCAATCACAGCTCGACTGTCTGCGTTGCTGTTTACGTGAAGTTAGAATGTCCACCGGAGGGTTTGAAGGGAGAGGAGCAAGCCGGTGTCTCTTTCACCAGCACTGTGATGCTGAAGCATAATTCAGGCTTTAGGGTTTTAGGTTAGGTTAAGGTTTAGCTTTGGCGTTAAGAGTTTCAGGGTTAGGTTCGAGTTTGGGTTTAGTGTTAAAGCTAGAGTTGGCGTTCAGTCTTAAGGTTAAGAGTTAGGGTTTAGGTTTAAGTTAAAGTTAGGGGGTTTATGGTTTGGAATTGAGGATTAGGGTTACAGGTTAGAGATAGGCTTTCCTGGTCAGATTAGGGTTTAGTTTAGAGTTAGGGTTTTGAGTCCGGTTTCAAATTTAAATTTAAATTTAACAGTTCAGGGTTAGGGTTCCAACGTTTAAAATTAGGGGTTTACAGTATGTCACAAAAGTGAGTACATCCCTCACATTTCTGCAAATACCTGTATGACAACACAAAAGAAACAACACTTTCATGCAATTTAAAATAGTCAGCGTTCATCTTCGATAACAACGTAAATGTACTCTTTATCTTGATCTTTATGCACAGCAACAATTCTTATTTTCACATCCTCAAAGAAGTATTTGCTATGAAGCACCATGTTGAACTTCCTGGTACCAAAATGAGAGTGTGTGAGAGCAATAACACCAATAACATCAATAACACCTTTCAAGTCACATGATCCCAGGGATAAAAATTGGCTAATTGGGCCCAATTTGTACAGTTCAACAAAGAGGTGTACTCACTTTTGTTACCAGCGGTTTAAACATTAATGGTTGTGTGTTGAGTAATTTTGAGAGGACAACAAATTTACACTGTTAACCAAGCTGTAAACTGACTACTCTAGCTTGTATCAAAGTGTTATTTCTTTAGTGTTGTGTTATGATAAAATATAAAATATTTGCAGAAATGTGAGGGGAGTGCTCTCCTTTTTGACATACTGTAGGTTTATGATTAGCAAACAGGATTAAGGGTTAGGTTTAAAGTTAGGGTTAGCTGGTGGTTGGATTTGAGTTAGGGATAAGGGTTGGGTTTAGTTTTAGGGGTAGCAGTTAGGTTAGGTTTTATAGTTAGAAGCAGGGCTATGGATTAGTTTTGAGTTAGGGGTTACAGTTTATATTTAGATTAGGGCTAGGCTTAAGTTAATGGTGCAATGCAAAACAATTTACAGAGAAGTATGTCACATGCATACACTTGCATAATTGTCTGAAAATGAGTTATTTAATCCTACCCCTTCTTCGTTTTTCAGCAATTGCTGATAGTTGTTCACTTCCTGGTTTTAACATGTATGAATAAATGTAGTGTATAGTAGTGTAGTAGTGTATGTAGTGTAGTGTAATAATATAATAAATAGAATAAATAAATAGCAGTACATAAATCATAGAATAATAAAGGAATACATCATTAAATTTCAACAGAACTTGTACAGTAATTAATAATATGTGTTGTACGGTAATAATGACATATAAATAAATGACAATTATGACATAATAAACATGGTATATCATGACTTAATCTATAAACGTGTGTACAAGTTCTAATTGACCTAACAAAAATAACATCATCCATCCATCCATTTTCTATACCGCTTCATCCTCATTAGGGTTGCGAGGGCTTCTGGAAACAGTTCTCAACGTGACTGAAACATGGATCGCTGTCGCTGGAGCCAGTCCTAGCTGACTTCGGGCGACAGGCGGGGTACACCCTGGACTGGTCACCAGCCAATCGCAGGGCACATATAGACAAACAACCATTCACACTCACATTCATACCTATGGACAATTTAGAGTCGCCAATTAACCTCACCTGCATGTTTTTGGAATGTGGGAGGAAGCCGGAGTACCCGGAGAAAACCCACGCGCACACGGGGAGAACATGCAAACTCCACACAGGAATGCCCAGGGGAGAATCGAACCCAAGTCTTCTTCCCGATCTCTAGGCCGTTTTGGCCAACGTGCTAACCACTAGACCACCGTGCGGCCCAAAAATAACATCATGACAAACATTATTAATGCCTTCTTGTTTGACAAAAAAGATCCCGTCTGTATAATTAATAAGAGTTAGGCATGATGATATCAGTTGCTGTTGTTTCGCGTTCTTCTTCTTCCTTAAACTTTGTAAACATGAACTGCTTGTACTGTTTCTTGAAATGATTCGCATGTTTACATATTTTGAGTTCTGTACTGTTCCATAACTTAAGGTAATTCCGCATACCAATACGCTGTAGGCTTTTTGTGTTTATCATCATCAACTTTATTTCAGACACATACAGTACGTGGTCCATAGAACATTAAAAATAAAACAGACATCGCCAACAAGACACAGTAAAAGATGGTTATCCATTGCTATATAAGGTAAGGCGCCAGTGTTTCCAGAAAGTAGAAAAGAACCTGACTGAGGGTTGGTCTGAGTATATATGATGCTATTTACAGAGCATGTTAGCCTACACATACATACATCTGTACATGAGGTTCCTTGCCTTGGTAAAGTGGCCTGAACAAACATTTGACTGACCCGAGTACAGCGGGGAACAGGCAGCATCCTTGTTGTTCATAGGTATAAATGTTTTAAGTAAAATCTTCCCTTAGGTTGTATTTCTCCTGTCTTGTTGAGAAGAATGGCGGAAGCAGGTTGTTATTTGCTTTGTGCATCATTTTAAGTGTTGAACTAGAGCAGTGAATTTCAATAATTGGGATTCAATGAATAAAGGGTTTTGTGTGTTTTCTGGAACCAGCATTGTGGATTATCCTAACTGACCGTTTTTGTAGTACAGATTGTAATACTTTTGTAGTTGTTTCCCCATATCGCCCCACAATAATTCAGCAGTGATGTACGGTGCGGTTCATGGCTGGTGAGGCACTGACTCCTTTAGAGTTTTTTAAAATGTTAATACAGGTTGTTCATTAAGAGGATAACCAAAAAACAAAGAAGAGACTAATTTTATTTGGTTAAAGGTTTTCTAATTGTTTTCGGATACTTCTTAGCCCCATTTTTTTTTTTTATTAACATGAAAAACATTTGTGTTTTTACCTTTTATTTGTATATGAAGTACATGCAGCCTTTCCTTCTTCAGGAAAAGTTCTGATACTTAGTTGTAAAAGTGTGATCACCTTCTGATGAAGTTGGGTAGATAATCCTCCATCTTGGCAGTCAAATTCAGCACCGCATAAAAATATCTTGCATTTTAATTGTTTGGAACTTTATCTCTAGCGGGCACTGCTGTTCGTGTATATCAATAAAAAAGAGAAAAACGCTGGCTTTTCCTTTGTGCAAGGACGGCAAAAAGAACCTTCCAGCTCAAGCTGGTACTGCAAGTGCCTCTTGTGTGACATTTCTGTGTATTTATTGTCCGATTAGCAAAAATAATGATGTCACACTTACCTTAAAGATATTACAAAGGCTCTAGAAATCATGGCGTCTAATACGTTTCTGCAACACTACTGTAAACAGCAGGGGTCACCAACGTGGTGCCCGCGGGCACCAGGTAGCCCCCCACCACCACATGAGGTGCCCGCAAGCCTGCTTTTCATTCAGGTTTTCAGTTAATAATGAAAGAACAGTAGAAAAAAATGCATTCTGAAATACAAAATATGAGTTGTGGACACCAGCATTTTGTTAATGTTCTGGTAAAACAAGTATATTCGCTTTGTTTGGGTTTAAAATAAGCTCTGAAAATAAATGTTACAAAAATGAGTAGCTCTTGGCCATTTTCATTTTGTAAAAGTAGCTCTCACAAGGAAAAACGTTGGTGACCCCTGGTATACAGTATTATTGACTGACATTCTGACAATCAGAACCTGGCAGGTACCATGACCCCACTCTGTGTGCACAGTAGGCGGTTTTGCGTACTAAGCTGGGAAGCTACGCTCATGGTGGCCCCATCTTAGGTTTCTGCAGTGTATTTGATCAGGAAATCTGCAAATTCAGCGATTTTTATTTAAGAAAATGTCAAAAACAATTGGACTTTTGGGGTTTTTTATCAAATTTTTCATCATGACAAGTTATGCTCTGCCTCACCTGCCTCCCCTGGCCGCACATGACTGTAACTCAGATATGGGAACATCAGAGAACAGTAGAGTTATGGAGTGATTTTTGGTTCAGAATATGTTTCGCTTTATTCAGAATCTCAGTGTTTCTTGCTACTTTATGTTGGGTGTGTGTAATGTGAGCTATACAGCTCAATTTGTTTTAGTGCTAATAACATTAAAAAAAAGTTTGGAAAAAAATAACAACAAAATGAAAGTACTCACTTAATAAAACATATCTGTCATACTGCTGTCATAGATGAGCAACTATAAAATATGAGTGACATGAAGTTTTTACACATCCCCCAGCAAGTTTCCTGAACCACCGCCATCTTGACCGTGACGTCACAACGAGAACACGTTCTGAGAACCAGATTCAAACAAACGTAGCCAGGAACTCACAGCAAAGCCAAGAAAGTGCCACATTCACAATAATAAAATTCACTGATATTGTGTTGTGATGACTATGATATAAGCCACAAGTATGTTCTTTTGACCGACAGTAAGTGACACTGACAGCTCTATGCACGCTGCAAAATACAATACCAGTGAGCAGCGATGGCTGATTATCTAGCCCTGGCTTGAAAGCCCATGCTATTATTCTAAGATTTGTAGAATAGATCAAGTAAAAAAACAAAACAAATATGGATTTACTAACTGAAACTGACAGAGGGATCTCTGTGTGGAGTTTGCACGTTCTCCCCATGGTGTGCGTGGGTTTTCTCCGGGTACGCCGGTTTCCTACCACATTTCAAAACCACGCATTTACGAGTTTAAATTGACCCTAGGTATGACAGAGAGTGTGAATGATTGTTTTGTCTATATGTGCCCTGCGATTGACTGGCGACCAGCCCAGGGTGTACCCTGCCTCTTGCCCGAAGTCAGCTAGGACTGGCTCCAGCGACAGCGATCCATGTTTCAGTCACGTTGAGAACTGTTTCCAGAAGCCAGGTTCAAACAAACACAGCCATGAACGCACATGAAGAAAGTGACATATTCACAACAATAACATTCACTGATATTGTGTTGTGATGAGTATGATGTTTTACTGGCAGTGATAGCCACTGACAAGCTGTAATATCACTGCACAAGCTGAAGACGAGTGACAGTGTTGGATGTTTAGCTAGCAAGTTGGCATGAAAACTCATATTATTGTTCTAAGCTTCGTAGTGATGCTGCAATCAAAGACAACCCTTTGGAATGGCGTCTTTTGAAATGTGAACAAGCTTACTACGTCTCCTTGAGTGTTCGACACGAGAAGGCATAATATTAAAAAAATATCTATAACGAACAATAGAAATACATTCAGAACTGAACCATAACAATTGAAAAAGCATTGGAGTGAGTGATAACTTTCGGGTGGGAACTTCTCGGGTAAACGTCACTTGCTCCTCCTTCTCCAGTCTCGGGAAAGAGTGAAGAAAGGTGTAAAAAACAAACAAACAGTAAAACAGTAAGTAAGTATGCCACATCTTTTTAGATTAACATGTGTTTTGGTGTCATGAACACTTTAAGGTTAGGTGTATGATTATGGTTAGGGTTATAATGTCATCATTTAACATAAAAAGTGTCCCAAAAGTCCCAAGTTTCTTTTTCGCTCTATTAAAGGTCTACAGTACACTTGTGTACTTTCTAGCTGAGTCATACGGTAGTTGGGCCAGAAATGTATCACTCGTGTAATAAATAAGCAAAGCAAAGCCCTGCAGCATGCAAACTTCCTTGAACTGTATTCTGTTTACTTAACAACAGCTTGGCACCAACACTACACTGTGGTTGAGATGTGCCTGCATCAGCTTGTTAGCATTTGATGTGACCATGTGTGTTGCCACCAAGGTCACTCTGCTGCATCAATCTTAGCCTGAATTTCTTCCTGCGTTGTGTGCTAAATGTGCTGAAGGTTTAACTGGTAAAGACAGAATCAAAGCTTTTCCATTTGTTTGTCACAAATGTTACAAACAGCAAAGTGTAATGTACACAGGCACCAATGCATTCAGTATTTGTATGTAATTCCTTGTGTACAATGGCATCACATAGGTGAATAGTAATGAATTATATTTACTCGTCTTACTGTAATTGAGTATTTGTACTTTTTTTTAAAGTTGTGTTTGTTGTATTTCACTACGTTTAATGGGTTGTGGTTGGGGATTGAGATAGGGTGTTGGTTAGGGATGGGGTCGAGTTGGGATTCTGATTTTGTTAGAGTCTGGTTAGGTTAATGTTGGGTTAGGGTTAGTGTTGGGGTTAGAGTTAGGATGGGGGCTAGGTTTTTAATAAAGTTAGCTATTTCTTTACATTTACTTGAGTAGGTTTTTAGCCCTGTATTTTCAATTGTACTTGAGTATTATATTTTGGTATTCTTTCCATCCCTGAGTATCACTCAGTACCTCACATGTATGCATTGACGTAATGTCAGGAGACAATAACATAAAATAAATATTAATATTGATCAATTGAACTGTATATAAATGCATTTTCAGTATGATTCCAATCGTTTCTGACGTTTTCTTAAGTAAAAATGGCTGAATTTGCACATTTCCTGATCAAATACAGGGCAGAAACCAATGATGAAGCCACTATGAGCGTAGCTTCTCGGCTTAGTGCACAAACACCTCCTACAGTCTAAGTGCACACTGAGTGGGATCATGGTACCTGCCAGTTTATGATTGTCAGAATGTCAGTCAATAATATAATGTTGCAGAAACATTTATTATTCACCATGACTTTCTAGAGCCTGTGTAATATATTTAATGTAAGTGTGACATGATTCTTGCTAATCGGATAATAAAATGTACCGAAATATCATATGTGGATGCGATACAGTCCTCGCTTCATTCTAAAAGAGGTGGGGCCATGCGTAAGCTGGCAGCCAGCATTTTTTTTTTGTTTGACAGCACCAGCTGGAGAAGAGCAAGTCAAATGCATTCAAATTATTTTTATGTGCTGCTGAATGAATGAACGAATTTGACTGGCAAGATGGAGGATTATACAGTGTTCCCTTGTTTATCGTGGCGGTTAGGTTCCCAAAATAGCCTGCAATAAGTGAAGTCCGCGAAGTAGCCAGCATAGTTTGTTTTACAATTATTATTATTATGTTTTAAGGTTGTAAAACTACTCCCCATACACTTTTCTCAGACAGGCATTAACATTTTCTCATATTTCTCTCATGTTTGAACCTTTGTTTGAATTTTACTGATCAACCAATGAGGTTGAACACAAGAAATGATTAACAGTGACTCGTGCCTATTCACTCCTCTGACCCTGCCTCTTTGTCCTGGTGCCACTCCACTGTTAAAACTTGTTAAAACATAATGCTGCAGTCGACAGTTGTTGCAATTTTCCTCCTCCTTTATGTAACAAACCGAAGATTCATTTATTCAATTCTCCCTTAGCCAAATCGGGACGCAGAACACAATACGCGTTGTTACTTTTCTTGACTTTCTGTTACTTGCTCAACAGCCTACACCGCAGACCTGATTTGAGCCTCTTACCAAAAAATAAGGTGCACAGTAACTGAAAATGGCTGGTTGTCCAATGCAATGAACGCCATCATTTTCCTCATAGTAGCTTTACTCTTTTCACTGCTCATTAGCTCTAACAGTGGGCCTCCGCCTCACTCCAGCCAGCTTTAGTTTTAGCCTTAGCTCGACTACTAGCTATAAGTCAAAAGAGGACAGTGGCTGACTTTCAGACCTTTGCAGAGGTAGATAAGATCAGTGGATAAGATCGGTTTCATACGTAAGGATTGATTGGCCGATCACCAATCCCTAAAAATTAAGGAAATCGGTGCTGATCGATCGTGAATGTTTAGTAAGAACACAAATGCTTTTCAGTTAATAAAAAATTATAATAAACGGGTCTGCCATACAGTATTTAAAAACACTTTTAACCAAAGTGAATTATTCTCTTCTTTTTCTTGTCATCCTCTTAAGGAGCAACCTATATTAACATTTTTAAAAAAGGCTTCAAAGGCATCAGTGCACGTCACTGCATGCATGGATATAAATATGTATATAACTCCATCCAATTAGCATTTCTGATCTTTGTATCCACTCTCTTGGGCAGATATTACATGACTTTTTGGGTGTATAGAACATTAACCTCAGTTTCACCTCTCCGTCTTCATCCCCTTCTCATCTTCTTTATTTCCATAGCTCCTTTCTATTGAATAATCTCTTGGCATTCTGCTCCAGCTGCTCTGCAAGCTAACAGATGCCCTGCATGGGACACGGAGCAGATGCAATATGTACACCATATTTAGGGGGCTGCAGTCATACGGTCATCTTTCAGCTCACCCTTTGAGCTGACTGCAAATTCCTGGCTTGTCAAACAAACACTGATGAAGCCAATGTAAACCCAACTGCAAAGCATGTGTGTGTGCCTTTGACTCAACAAGTAAGAACGATGGCTTTGTACGGCTTTGTATGATGGCGCATTTGGACCACAATGGCACGACAAAATATTATGAGAGTAAAGTAATACAATTATGTGAATACAATCATAATCACGAAAACAAAGTACAGTGGTACCTCGGTTAACGTCCGCCCCGGTTTGCGTGTTTTTCAGTTAACAACCAACATTTTTCTTAAAAATAAAAAATACGCCGCCATTTGAATCACGCGCACAACACGAAATCTCACGATACTTGCACGTAATCGGGCAATGCCTTGTGGCCGCGGCCGCCATTTTGTATCAGAGTTGTAGAGGGATACACGACGTAACAAACACATGGACTGCACAAAAGAGAAAGGCAATGGGCCGCACCGAGATAAATCAAATCAAATCAAAGTTTACTGTATTTGTATAGCACCTTACAACATCCCAATGGTGCCCAAGGTGCTTCACAAGAGTAAAAACAGGTTATAGAAAATAAGAACAGGGTAAGATCGAATATAATAAAAACAACTAAAACAAAATAAAGACATGCACAGCATCACAAGGGTGCAAGACCTCAGAATTTTACAGCTGAAAAAGAAGACCGTTGTCATTTCAGAGGCATGTAAATGTGACAGCCAAACTCAGTCATCAGCTGCGTGCACACGCACAAATACATGCATACACAGCGTCCCGCTGTGTCTATCACCCCATCAAGGATGACACTGTTTTCTGCCTGTCTCATTTCAGATCCATAACACTCATTTCTGCTTCCAACAACATAAAACATAAGCATTACAATTTACTGTACCATATTCGCAGCATCCACAGTCAAACATAGCACGTCACCAGACATCCTCGCTGGCGCACTTCTGTGACGCTACTGCCGCCAGCGGTTGTTTTTTTTTTTCATTTTCTATATTAATGGCAAGGTACATGTTTATTGGCTCTAGAACGTTGATATTTAGTTTGGTATATATTTAACATTTTTGCAAAGTGTGGTTGCAGCAGAACAATGTGTTTATTTTGTTAATTTATGGTTTTGTGGGTTTTTTCCAAGAAAACCAGGTAAAACTTATGTTAAATGTTCAGTTGTCCATTCATTTGTCGTTTGTAATTATTTTTGCATCATTTTCTGCATGTAAAATGACAGTTATGTTCTATAAAATGTGTTTTCGTTTAACATTTTTGGGTGTCTGGAAGGGATTAATTGTACAGTATTTACATTTTTTTCTATGGGAACATTTGCTTTGGTTACAATCAGTTTTGTTTGAGTCAGGCCTTTTGGAACAAACTAATGACGTTAACCAAGGCACCACTGTAGTAACATTATGAGAGTGTATTTGTTTTACAAGAGAGAGGGGTAATTTTTTTACAAAAAATACCTTCAGAATTTTACACAAAGTTATTTTCAGAGACTTAAGATGTCATTCTGTTTAAGAAGGAATTCATAATTGTGATAATAAAATAGAAACATTAGGAACAAAATGTTGAAATAGTGACAGAGATTTCATTTTATGAAAATGAAGTGTTAAGTACAATACAGTAATAAAGAGAATACATTCTGTATTTCAAATTAAATTCTTAATCCTATAAGAGTAAAAAGGTGTCATTTTTACGAGAATTATGTTATGAACTTTTGATACTGCCCCGCAGAATGAAATAAAAAGTCGAAAACCCATAAGACTTTCGACGTGGAAGTGAAGTCGAAGTGTGCCAAGGTGGCAATAAGTCAATCCACGTGTTTTTCGACTAACATTGTAATGATCTGTGGTGCTGCTCTGCTGCCCCCATTTGTGTTCTGGTTGCAGTGCAAGACCGACT
Source organism: Dunckerocampus dactyliophorus (assembly GCF_027744805.1). NCBI lineage: Eukaryota > Metazoa > Chordata > Actinopteri > Syngnathiformes > Syngnathidae > Dunckerocampus > Dunckerocampus dactyliophorus. Next base: position 22,845,397 of record NC_072819.1, on the reverse strand, counting down.
GGCCTGGGAGGAGCCATGTGCACACATGTGCATCTAATTCGTAGTCCTCTTCATAAGCAGCACACACCTGTCCTCTGTTGCCAGATTGTTTCATGCAACTCACTCGTTCCATGTTCTTTACCTGTGACTTGCCCGGAGGATTTTCTGTTGTACTTTTGCCTTTTATGTTCACCCTTTTGTATTACGCTCCCTGTGAGTTGCTTTTTGTTAATAAACTTTTTTGCACAAATTTGCTCTCCTCTCTACTTGTTGGGATCCAGCGCCATGGCTGAAGCCAGCCGTGAAAAATATTCTCTATAGTATCCAGTCTAGTGCTGGCAGCTAATGCAGTGTTGATGGGTAACTAGCTTGGTTATGACGTGCGAGATATGTGTTATCTGTTGTAGCGTGAAACAATTAATCCAAAGGGTCGTCTTTGATTGCAACATCTCTGTGAATCTTCGAATAATAATATGGGTTTTCATGCCAAATTGCTACCTAAACATGGACTGCTGTCACTCGTCTTTCTAGTCAATATGTCAGTAAGTAATTCCATATATTTTTTACAAGCTCTATTCTACAAATCTTAAAATAATAGGATGGGGTTTTTTATGCCTGGGCTAAATAAGCAGTGTTCGCTGCTCGCTGTTGTTGTATTTTGACTGACAGTCAAAACAACCTATTTCTGGCCAATTTTTGTGTGTTATATCATAATCATCACAACACAATATCAGTGATTGTTACTGTTGTGAATGTGTCACTTTCTTGGCTTTGCTGTGAGTTCATTGCTGCATTTGTTTGCATTCATTTCCCGGAACATATGGTAGTGACGTCACAGCCAAGATGGTGTCGGTTCGGAAAACTCGCTGGGGGGGGGGGATGTCAAAATCACCACTTTCATTTCACTCGTATTTCAGAGTTGTTTATTTATCTATTACAGCAGTCTGACAAGAAAAAAATATTAAGTACTTTCATTTTGTTATTTTTTCAAACTTTTTGGTATGAGTGAATAAAGTGGAAGTCAGAATAAAGCTGAATTTTCATAAGTCATAAATCCAAATATCACAAATTAATCATTTTTACATTCATGTTGTAATTATGTGATTAAATTGAAAATATTATAAGAACAATATAACAAAAAAGATAATAAAAAAAAATATTACGGGAATAAATTAGAAATATTATGAGAATAAAGCTGGAATTACAGCATGTTAGAATTCATGTTGAAAAGTAATGTGTTTGTTGCAGTGACAGGGAATTAAGCATGAGAAAACTCCGCTCTCATTGCATTACATTGCCATGGCGCTGCTCATTCACTCAGTAAGTGAAATGTTACTTTCCCCAAGGTTACACACAAACACAGACACTCACCCAGTTGTAGACAAGCTATTCGTGCCTGCTGGTGGTCACATGGGAGCACTATTAATAATAACAATAATAGCACACTTGCTGTCTGTTATGGAAAATCTCCACAACTGGGTACCCTCTCGTAGCTACAGACTTGAACGAATCATATAGTCTGTCGTGTAGTCGGGTAATAATTCAGCAATTAAGAAATTTTGTCTCCATGTTTGCCATCCCTACATCTATTTTGGCCACATAGCAGGCTTAATCCTATACTCTTATCCAGCAGCAAAGCGTCACACAGACAGTAAGGACTAGTGTGATGTTTACATATCATTGCACACAAATGAGTCCCTTTGGGTGGATGGATGCCTGTGATGTCAGCGGGTCACCTCTCTTGGCAATGCATGCAAGGCTGTGGAGCATCTGTCATCTCTTCTGTGTCCCTATGAAGAATCTTGGGATGACGGCTTCTTGTGCTGTGTATCAAACTATATTTAATGTACATAACATGCAGTTTGATACTCAACATCTGAGCCATTTACCAAACTAGCCAGCAGAGAAAGGTTCACAGAAGAGAAATTACTAACTGTGAAGAAATAGCACCCATTGTCATTTGTTTTCCTCATCAGGAGAGCTACACAATTCTCAAAGATTGTATTGTTGAAGTTTTCTCACGCAAATAGCTTTTTTGCGTTACAAATAATAGACAAATGAATAAATAATATTGAAGATGTTCTTTGTTACAACTACAACTGAATAAAATATTGTTGATAATAAGATTTCTGAAAATATGCATGGCTATGTGGGCATACTTTGGGATGCCCTGTACAGGTGGTCCTCGGTTTACAGTGTTCCGTAATTTTGGCCTGTAGTTCCAGTGGTAAAATACACTATGTGCAGCTCACACGCAGCCACACTCCTCTCAACACTGGACTGACCATCATTAAGGATAAAGATCGTATTGTAACACATTACTAGACGTAAGTATGACGATGAGATGGTCGTTGTTTATTGCAAAAACAAAACAGGCATCCCCAAAACAACATCAACAAACTCAGTGGTCCTCTCTGCACGGAGCCATCCTGCTCCCGCAGACACACAGTCAGGACTCATGTCTCGTTCACAGACATTCGAAAAGTACAAAACTCTTTAACACTACACATAACCGCCTGGTCACAGCAGTATCTTTGCGCATGTTAAAGCATCTGCACCAATGAAAGTGACAATAATAACAAACTAGTGTAGTGGTCTTATTATCGAGATAGAAATATTGTTAGTGTTATTTTATTTATGATTCTGTTTCATTTTTTATTGTATTTTATTACTTTATTACTAGTGTTGTCACAATAAACACAGGTGACGTGACGAGATGATACACGATTATTGGGTTCACGAGAACGAGATGAGATGATATTTTAACATTACTTTTAAGAAAAGTACTATGGCAAAATATAGGACTTCTTGCCAACTCCACAGTAAGAAAAGTAGTTACTGGCTGTCCTAGAAGTTGCTATGCGAGATCCATCCATCCATCCATCCATTTTCTTCCGCTTATCCGAGTCTACGTCACGGCGGGGAAGCAGTCTCAGTAGGGAAAACCAGACTTCCTGGTCCCCGGCTAGCTCTTCCAATTTCACTGGGAGGACACCAAGGCGTTCCCAGGCCAGCTGTGAGACATAGTCCCCCCAGCGTCTCCTAGGTCTGCCCTCTCCCGGCTGCGCATGCCCGGAACACCTCACCAGGAAAGTGTCCGGGAGGCATCCGGACTAGATCCCCGAGCCACCTCAACTGGCTCCTCTCGATGTGAAGGAACAGTGTTGAATAGACGTGTCAGCCAAAACAGTCCCTCAACATCCAGAGCCTCGTCGAATTCAGGGCGAAACTCGTCCACCCCCTTAGCTTTGCCACTGGGTAGTGTTTTGACTACCGCAGATACCTCAGCCACGGTGATGGAACTGTCTGCATTCGTGTCCTCAGACTCTGCTTCTTCTATGGAAGGTATGTCAGTGGGATTGAGAAGGGCCTCAAAGTATTCCTTCCACTTTCCGCCTATATCCTCAGTTGATGTCAGCAGGCCCCCGTCCCCACTGTAAACAGTGTGGACCGCGCACTGCTTCCACTTTCTGAGGTGTCGGACGGTTTGCCAGAATCTCTACGAGGCCGACCGAAAGTCGTGCTCCATGGCCTCACCGAACTCCTCCCACACTCGAGTTTTTGCCTTGACCACCGCTGAAGCCGCATCCCTCTTGGCCTGTTGTTACCTGTCAGCTGCTTCAGGAGTCCGACAAACCATCCATGCTCGATAGGACTCCTTCTTTAGCTTGCAGGCAGCCATGACCTCTGGTGTCCACTATCGGGTTCGGGGTTTGCCGCCACGGCTGGCACTGACCATCCTGCATCCGCAGCTCCGATCAGCTGTCTCAGCAATGGAGGCACGGAATACGGCCCATTCGGACTTGATATCCTCATCCTACCCTGGTCACATTTGGGTCTCCAGGGTCTGTCTGGCATCCTCCCCCACCATCTAATCCAACTCATCACCAGGTGGTGATCAGTTGACATCTCAGCCCCTCTCTTCACCCGTGTGTCTAGAAAATGCGAACGCAGGTCTGATGATACGACTACAAAGTCGATCACAGACATGCGGCCTCGTGTGTCCTGGTGCCAAGCACACTTGTGGACCTCCTAATGTTCGAACATGGTGTTTGTCATGGACAAATTGTGGTTTGCACAGAAGTCCAATAACATTGCACCGCAAGGGTTCAGATTGGGGAGGCTGTTCCTCCCAGTCACGTGCCTCCAGGTCACACTGTCGTTGCCCACATGGGCGTTGAAATCTCTCAATAGAACTACGGAGTCACCAGCTGGGGTGCTCTCCAGCTGTTACTGTTTCATAAAATTTTAGTAATGTTTGTTTTATTACTTAAAAGTGCTATTGACATCAAAACACGTTAATCTTGTTATTTTCTAAAAATAAGATTGACAAGCATATTTTCCTGAGTTAGATGTGTGCTCGTGTAACAGGTTTACTTTGGTTATTGTGATTCCACTTGTTCTAACAGTGGTTGGAGTAATGGCTCAATAGCGCCCTCTCTCATTCATGGGCTATATATAGGGCAGAGTGTAATTGCAGCTTTAGTTCATCAGCCCTGTGACCCGAGGTGAATAGAGGAGCGCTCCTCTATGCCATTGTATGGTTAGCTGCAATGCTAATGTAACTCATTGTCATTGTAGTCTGTAACAACCCTCACGGTAGTGACCAGTGCACATTGTCTCACACCAGGAATAAACGGTGTCACTGTCTGCAAGAAGCTCCAAGTCTCCTGTTTATTACCACCATTAAACACAACGCAGAGCTCAGGAGACCTACACCACCCAGAGCTACAGTGCATTCAGCGGGGGTTACACTCGAATGTGTAAATATATATTATTTTTACAATCTTTGTCACTTCTTCTGGGTTTGGAAGAAGCGGAGCAGATCCGGACAGTTTCACCTGGAACTTCTGTTTAATTACAATGCATTCTCTTGATAACACAGTACGCTCCACTTCTCTGTGAATTTCTGTTGTTACAAATTTTTTTGTATTATGCCTGCTCCTTGTATTGAACACTTTAGGAGATAAAGTAAGCTTGTCCACATTTCTAAAAGACACCATTCACTTCGTCAGATGATCGGCAAACTTGATGGGACAGACGTTTTAATAGAAAGAAATAAAATGAGATAGAAATAAAATGTCAAAAACCCACAAGACCTTTGACCATGGAAAAGCGTGCCAAGAGGCAGTAATTATATCTACATTTATCCTACTAATGTGCTCCATAGTAGGCAGACCTGTGCTGCCAGCTAATGTGGTGCTAATTCCTATCTGACTTGTTGTGACGCACTAGCTAGGCGGCTAATGTGGTATCTGTTGTAGTATGCAACAATAAATCCAAAGGGTCGTCTTTGATTTCAGCGTCACTACGAATCTTATAACAATAAGGGTTTCCATGCCAAATTGCGAGCTAAAACACAATCGTTGTCTATCGTCTTCAGCTCTGTGCTGTGTGCAAAGAGCAAGCTGATAGCTGTGGCTATCACTGCCAGTAAAACATATACGCCTCACAACACAACATTAGTGAATGTTATTATTGTTGTGAATGTGTCACTTTATTCACGTGCGTTCATAACTGTGTTTGCACCTGGTTGTCGGTGTCAGCCGCAAGTGTTCTCGACATTAATTGTTAGCAAAGCATGAATTGCTGTCACTCGTCTTTCTAGCCTATCTTGCAGTCGATCTAATCTAATCTTAGAATAATAGTATGGGATTTCATTTCAGGGCAAAATAAGCAGAATCACTTCTCACTGGTCTTTTGTTTTGCAGCTGCCAGTGCCACTTTGACACTCACAAGCTTGTCAACTCATTGGAATCGCATGAGGTCAGGAGATATCACAGTATTACAATATAACAGTAATATGACTCACTCTGTCATATTACAAACAACATCAACCTCATCACGCAGCATCTTAACACTCAAAATTCACCCTCAGAAATATACAAACTAAATAAATAATTTAAAAAACCCAACATTTTAAAGTGTTTCCATAATGCATTAGTTTAAGAAAAGCTTTCAAGCTCATTGTGAGTGTACTGATAGCTTCTGATTGGCTCCTGCTGAAGAAAGACCTACGGTTTTCTCGCTGACTCGTTAGTGGCACAGTATTTAAACATTTAGGAGTAGTTCTGAAGTAAAGGAGATGTCACAAGATTAGAATGTAGCTATAAATAGCCATACCGCTGTAAAAGCCAAAGGGTTCAAAGTTTAAGAAAGAAGAAGCGGCTTATACACCAGAATTTACAATACCTGTGGCCATTTTTTGTGTTATATCATAGTTTTCACACACAATATCAGTGAAAGTTCAGTGAATTATTATTGTGTTATTGTAGTGTTCGGTCATGGGCCAAGATGGCGTTAGACTAGCTGGGGGATGTCAAAATTGTCACTTCATTTCATTCCTATTTCATAGTTGTTTATTTATCTATGACAGCACTATAACAAAAATGTTTTATTAAGTGAGTACTCATTTTGGCTATGTTCACATTGCAGGTCAATTCCGATTTTTATGATCAAATGTGATCTGGATCTGATTTTTCCATGTCAGGTGAACAACACAGTTTCTATTTTTTCAAATGCAACTTAGGGCTCATTTGTATGTGGATATACATCTGATATGAATGCGATACGACCAGTGGCGGAGCTACGGGGTGGCCAGGAGTGGCTTTGGCCACCCTTGGTCACTCTCCGACCTACCCAGTGACCACCCCCACGACTGGGGGACAATTTTGACAAACATGGCTCTGTGGTGGAGAACATCAGCTGTTTCCGCTTGGACGCATTTCACTGCAGCACACAACTTTCCGTGTGGAGGAGTTGTCAATAACTTGCATGAACTGCAAGTTTTCCATGATTACTTTGGTCGGCTCCGGTCAAGTTTTCTCACAATGTTGACTTTGACTTAAATTCTGAAGCGTGATTGAACACATAAATCTGTTAATAATGAAAGCTCTCTACAGCAGCATGAGTGGTCATGTAAAGTCTAGAGTTAAAACAGGAGTGCCGATCGACATCCACTTCCGTATTATGCCCTGCGTGGGTTTGGCCGCCATGATGGGGAGCAGAATCCAGAAACTATGCATTGAAAACATGTCCTCGGCACACTGCTCAGCTATTAATTGCTCTACAGTCCAAAACGGTCCAAAAGCAGTGGTGGAGCTACGGGGTGGCCAGTTGTGTCAATATACTTCAGGGTTTAAAATAAATCAATAAATTACTATAATGTATTCTTTATGCTATGATTTGAAATACTGTACACTACTTTTTTTTAATTAAACAGACACACAGGTGAATTTGCACGTAGTATCGGATGGTATGAATTTTTACCCAGTATCGGATCGGAAATTAAATCAATGGTATCACACTAGAGCACACACTGCAGCAGTCTTTACTTCCGTAAACACACGGAAATGTGAGTCATGTCGTTCTTTGGCGCAGGCACTTCACTTTCCAGACTCTTTGCATTCACATTAACAAGTCACATTTGTTTGGTAATAAATCGAATTCAGACAAAGAATCTCAATTGGCCATCATTGGACACCTGCAGTGTTATTTTTATTTTGTTTGTTACTGTTTTTTGCAAACTTTTTTTGTTGTCATGAGCACGTGCATGACTTACGTGTACAGTGTGAGTGACTTAGGAGTTAATTTAGAGATAATTTAGGTATAAGACCCAACTTACAGCAAAACTCGACTTACATCGCAGTCTGGAACAAACTCGTTTGTAAGCCAAGGACCACCAGTATAGTCATCATGTTACATAGTAATATAGTAGGTACAGCAAGAGTCAAGCAGTAATATTAGTATCGAACATTTCCTTAGGCTGTGTATCAGGAGTGCTAGTGGATCCTGTGGTTCTTTTAACACTATGTCAGACATGTTGCATACATACTTACCAACACAGTAAACAGATACTAATCTTCTGTCACATGCTCGTGTAAATGTCTCACACTGTCCAAGATGGTAATAGTAATCCTCCCAGAGCGACGTGGTTACGCCCCACTTTCTTCAAGTTGTTTACGATTGACGACAACATCAAGAGCATTGCTGCGGTGCGCTTCTTGGCACACTGAGTGTGAATAGTTACAGTTGCAGTGAGCACTAGCGTTATTTATCCTCACTTCACCATGGCATTTCTCTAAAAGGTTTCTGTCGGCTGCTACTACAACAGAAAGTAAAAGAAATACCACAGTGGCATTTTCAATGGGTTGAGAAAGAGGATAAGGTTCTGTTGCTGATAGTTACATATTTGCAAAGTCCATACCAGCAGATACTCAGACGTGCCCATCATCCACAATCCTTATGTGAAACATGAGCACATGTCTTTCCCTTTACTGTGCGTTCTTAAGAGAGAAAAACAGTTAGCATGAGGGAGCCAACAATGCATGGAACGGGTCACACCTTTTTCGACTATGAATCCCTCTAAAAAACCTCCAACTTCCATCAACAACAGCAGCGTGTCAAGCGCGTGTCTGTTTGTTACTACTAATCATGGCAATAGAAGGATATGGATATAGAAGCTGAGCCCGCAAGAAAAGAGAGTGAAACTTCGAGGGTAGCAGATGGGGGCTAAATCATTACACCGGCATGACTTGGAGGTGTAAATGTGGAGCTTGCCAAGCCATGCCGACAGAAATGGAGTGTGGCATACAGTGTTACTATTGATGGAAAGGCTTTGTGTGTATGGCGAGGAGGACATTGGTCCAAGAGATTGCATCACAACGAATGAAGAATTGTTAGTGCTAACAAACCCTGTAGTGATAGAAACTTTTTTACACCTACTCAAAATAAACTGGATAAGACACCCCAGACCAGCTGTGTCCATGGAGTAAGTCACCATGATATTGATTGTGATACATGGAGCACATAGCACATGATATCCCCACACAGTCCATCTAGCAGTGTATAAACAAATGTGGGCGAAAACAATAGATAATTTGGTTGTCTATTCTTGTCAGTACAGATTGGTGTCCTATCGCATTTTTTTGGAGTGGCCCCCTAGTGCTGCGCAGTGGCATGAGGCACTGTGTCACTCCGCCAGAAAAATAGTTATTTGTGTTTGCTGCTACAATAACAATGTCGCTGTAGCTTGGTTTACAAACAGGTCAGTTATGAACATTGTTGGCACTTTTGGAGTGTTTTTTGGGGGGGCTTTATAGTCGAAATAGGTGTGTCCTGTTGTTGTCCCGTTGCTGTTTTTCTCTCTTTAGAACGTGCAGAAAAGAGACATACGTTGTCATGTTTCACATAGGGATTGTGGATGACGGACAAAATTTCCTTTAACTTTGTGGAAGTTTTGGTATAAAATCATTCAAATTCACAAATGTGCAGTTTTACAGAATTTAAATGTGTCCGCTTATTTTTTTAACAAAAGAAAAATATATATGGATATAAAATGATTTTTAAAAAATTCCAAGATCTGCACTACAGAATATGCATCATCATGAATTTTTTTATTTAAATTATTACATTTGTTATTAACTATGAAAATTTTAGTTACCACTAATTAGAATACATTATTAAAATATCAAATACAGTATATAAAATATATACAGTTATATACATATATGTAATTTATATACATATTTCTATACACACACATATATACACTGCCGGTCAAAAGTTTTAGAACACCCCAATTTTGCCAGTTATTTATTGAAATTCAAGTCGTTCAAGTCCAATGAATAGCTTGAAATGGTCCAAAAGTAAGTGGTGAAGTGCCAGAGGTTAAAAAAAGGTAAGGTTACCCAAAACTGAAAAATAATGTTTTATTTATAATATACTTTATTTATAATATAAAAGGCCTGTTTCAGGGACCACAAAATGGTTCAACAATTTAAAGCTGTTAGAAATGCAGAAATGGAGGTTAATCAAGACTTGGCAGTTGGTGCAATTAATTCCTACAGGTGTTCCAACTTCTGGAGTATTTACTACCTCCTCTGTTTGCATAAAAACAGTGTTTGGAACACACTGTGGTACTGTAACCTCGGCAACATCAGTCGAACAACATTGTACTGGAGAAGGTAATTTGTTGCTCAAAAATGGCAAAGAAAAAAGGGAATTCAAAATGGAAGAGACAGACCATCTTAACATTTATAAATGTAGGTTTTTCCTCCAGAGAAATTTGAGTGTTCTAAAACTTTTGACCCAAAATGTGTTTGTGTATATATACATATACATATATATATATATATATATAATTTTATCATTTATGATTTTATAATGTTATATGTAATGTAATAATGTTTTTATTTGTATTTATTTAATGAAAAGAATATATGGATATAAAATAATTAAAATTCCACGATCTACCGAATATGCTTATGCATATTTAAAAACATTTACAGTATAGCCAATAAAAACACGTGTATCACTAAGTTTTTTTAGTTCAAGAAGGATTTTTCTTAATTTTTCTGATTAAATAAAAAACAAAACAAATGCAGATATGTGTTTTTCATTGCACAGTATCTAAGCTAAGGTATCCTGGCTGGTCAACCAATACTTCAGAACACTAAAATAGGAGACTCATCGGAGATTATAATATCCTTGTTACAAGTCATTGTTGAAGCTGATATGTAAAGGTACAACTAGTACATATGGGGAAAAAACATTCCCAGTCATGATCCAGTTTTCCCAGGATACAGTTGGAGAGTAGAGTGACATAGTGCAGGCACAATGAAAACATGTTTAATTTAAGGCTAAAATCAATACCTGTGCTCTTGTCAGCGATTACATCACTTCCTGTCAGTCAGGGAGTCCTTACTGGCAACAGCGTTGCACTTGTGAAATGACACGAGTGACTGTTGGTTCAAAATTGTCATTGATGGTGACCCACTGACCATGATCACACTTCTTTTTGAGTAAGTATTAATTATATGCTGTATAAAATTGAAATTTACTCTTTAACTTTCACACGTTATTCACATTTATATCAGATATTTATGTATATCAAACTTCACAATTTGTCACTGTTGGCATATATTCTTTTATTTTATTTTATTTTATTTTATTTTTTGTCAATATGACAGGATTATTAGATTATTACTACTACTAGTAGTAGCAGTAGTAGTAATTAAAATGTATTTTATTTGTATTTATTTTGCTTTTGCCAGTAAATGAATAGAATTACAACTAATATAAATTTTTAATGTAATTTTCTGCATTGCCATCACCAGTTTAACTCACAAAATTGTCTATGCAAGCTTTTTAAAGGAATTTTGCAACAATAGAATCAGCAGAATGAGGTGTTATATTGTGCTAGTGCGGTGGTTCATGAGTAAAAGCATCTTACCTTGTGAGACTATACCTGCTCAGTGTGAGCTGTGTAGAGGAGGACGAGGAGGAGCTGCTCAAGTATTCATACTGATAAAGTCCGAGGATGTGGTTATCTTTTCACTTAACAAGAGGAAGAAGAAGATGTACATGAAGCTTGCTATAAAAGAAGCTCTGATTAGTACGTAAATAACATGTGACTTGTCTTACACTTTTTTTCAATTGCTTACACACAAAACCTTTATGTAGCACACAATTTCTAAAACCTTTCTCGTGTCTTGACACACGGCCAATTGGATCCTCCAGATCATGGCTGGTGACATTTTTTTGGGTCTACCACTTGACTTTTTTGTTCCATAACCCTCAGGATCTTTGAAGAAGTTTCAAACGACTGTCTTACTGCATCCAGTCTCAGCAGCAATGGCACGCTGCCAGAAACCGTGCTTATGCAGCTCAACAATCCGACCGCATTCAAAGAGAGAAAGCCTTTGCCATCAAGAGATCATGACAGTGTGAATCTGACAGAAAAAGACATTGAATCCACATTTTTGCAAGGATTTTGGTTTTAAAAGGCTGTCGTCTTGAACTTTTTTATCAGCTGATGAACAACCTATTTCACTTTAATCCTTGTTTGCAGTAAATTGCTTACTCAAAACATTTTTTGTCTCACTCCCATTTTTTCTTTTTGCATTTTGAACCTCCTCAAAGGAAGACTGCCCTTATTTTGGAATTTTGCCCATCATCCACAATCCTTATGTAAAACATGACCACACGTGTCTTTCTCTTTTCTGCGCATTCTAAAGACGGAAAACAGCTAAAAAAAACCCAGCTAGCATTTAGGAGCTAACAATGCATGTAACAGGACACACCTATTTTGACTATAAAGCCTTAAAAAAAAAACTCCAAAACGGCAACAATGTTCTATTTACATAACTGACCTGTTTGGACAGCTACAGCAACATTGTTTTTGTAGCAGCAAAGACAAAGAACTATTTTTCTGGCAGAGTGACACAGCGCCTCATGCCACTATGGAGCGTTAGGGTGCCCACTCCAAAACAATGCGATAAAACACCAATCTGTACTGACTAGGAAAGAAGAACAACAACCAAATTATCTGAGTATTAGCCCACATTCCATGTTTTGTTTATACACTGCTAGATGGACTGTGTGGGGATATCATGTGCTATGTGCTCCATGTATCACAATCAATATCATGGTGACTTACTCCATGGACAGTTGGCCGTCTGGTCCAGCTGGTCAAAAACGTTCAAAACGTTGTTGGAGGTTTTTTAGAGGGCTTTATAGTCTAAATAGGTGTGTCCCATGATATGCATTGTTACTCCCTCATTCTGTTTTTCTCTCTTTAGAATGCACAGAAAAGTGAAAAACATGTGTTTTCCTTTAAGATCCAACAGTGCAACATGTAAATTCTTGCAATTGTTCAACTGGTCTTAATATTTTGATCAGAGGTTAAAAAAAGGTAAACTTACCCAAAACTGAAAAGTAATGTGTATTTCAGAATTATACTTTATACTTTATTTATCATATAAAAGTCCTATTTCAGGGACCACAAAATTGGTCAACAATTTAAAGCTCTTCTGCAGAAATGGAGGTTGATCAAGCCTTGGCAGTAGGTGCAATTAATTCCTACAGGTGTTCCAAGCTCTGGAGTAATTAGTACCTCACGGTGTTTGGAACACACTGTTGTACTATACCCTTGGGAACATTAGTTGAACAGCACTGTACTGGAGAAAGTAATTTGTTGCTACAAAAATAGCAAGAAAAAAGGATACTAACAATGGAAGCGAAACAGACCATCTTATCACTTAAAAATGTAGGTTTTTTCCTCCAGAGAAATTGGAGCGTTCTAAAACTTTTGACAGGCAGTGTATATACACACACATGCACAGTATGTATGTATATATGCAGTCCTGATCAAAATTTTAAGTTGGGATGCTCTGGATCAACATATGTTGTATTTGAGGCAAATGGTGGTCACAGCAGATACTGACTGGTTTTGGGCCTCCCCCGGACCACGCCCCCAGTAAAGCTAAACTGCACATTTTGGAGTGGTCTTTTCATTGTGGTCAACCTAAGGCACTGTGTGCAATAAACATGCTGTCTCATCAGGATCTTCATATGCCACATGTGTGAGGTGGATAGATTATGAATCATGAATGATGAATGCTCACTAACAGATTTAGACACATTTGTGAACGTTATTTATGATTGATAGGCCTTTTATGTACATAGAAAAAGTTTTGATCTTTAAGTTCAGCTCATGAAAAATGGGAGCAAAAACAAAAGTATAGTGTTTATATTTTTGTTGAGCATATATATAAAATGATCCACAAAACAAAGGTCGTCGTGTACATTAAAAAGATAAAGTATGTCCTTAATTGAAGTCCACTAAACAAAAGACTGTCTCAGATACATGACCCTTGTGCTCATTTTGGAGATTTATCAGGATGATCATCAGAGATTACATGCTACTGACTCAACAGCAAGTTTCCCAGAAGGACTAGCAGGGCAGAAATAAAGCCGCAAGCCTCTAATCATTCATCTATACAGGAAACAGTGACTTTCACACTTCAAGCAACATGAAAATATATCTAACCCTATTTAAAGCTTAATCTTACATTTTGTCACTCTTGAAGTGATAATAATGAACTGCTGAACCGCACAATGTGGGGAAAGATTACTTTCAAATGTAGTTCAAATGAAGACACATTGACTGATGTTTTTAATTAGTGTGCCAATTACCTCCTTGAGGCAACAAGTGAACAATCAGAATTATCCAGCTGGATGGTTGGCACTAATATGAGTGACAAGCTACATTTAGCATCTCAGAGTTGATTAGTGCAAGTCATGCACCAAGTCTAATTAAGATACGGTTGTACTATTTTAACTGGATGGATCTTTTGGATTTTTTTCCAAAAATTAAAAGGAGGAGGATTAGGGCCACACTGAGGACAAAAATTACATAAATTAAAAAACTGTTACATTTTTTTTTTTTATTTAAAGTCACATTATTTGGAAAATATTTGTTAAATTCTTGATTAATCCAACATCTACACAAAAAATGTAATTACAAAGAAATTATTTCATCATTCATTGATTCCTAAAATAACGACTTATAATTGCAGAATAAATAATCATATTTGCATGTAAAAGTTTTTTATGAGAAAAATGTAGTGGTATCTACTTTAGGTTACTTTGTAGTGTTTTTTCTCTATAGTTAACTGCTGGGCAGTGAATGCTTCAACACCTCTGGTAGCCTACACGCACTAGTTGCAGCTTTATGACTCTCACAGGCCACCATAGTCAGTTGCATACATACAGTGCAAGTTAAGCTAGTATCCGCCAGCAAAGTAGCAACACACTTTAGTGAACAAATTTACACAGCAACTCTTGTTTCAAATCACCAAAATCGACTGCTTATTTGTGTCATTGTGTCACTACCCTAAATTATTTTAAAAAGAGCGATAAGAATACTTACAAGTGACTGGACTTACCAATAAACGAGTGGGGGACATTGGCATGTGACAACACACCAGCACCACCTCGCAATGGATTCTGGGATATATAGTATGAATAGTAACTATTAGTAAGCAATAGCCAGTTTAGACATAAAAACAATATTTTGAGATCCAAATGAAAGTGCATCTGCTTCTAACGGACAGAAGACACTGTTAGAAAATGATAGTAAAATCCATATTTTTAGGGGTGAAAACACAGCTTTTACCATTTAAAATCCTCTGGAAAACACAGCATCAGGTTCAAAATTTGTGATATCGATGTATTTTTTTGGGCAAATATGTATTCTGCTGTAAATACATCTAAATGGAACATAAAATAAGCACAAATCAAATTTGAATGAACTACCTTCTGTCAATGCAGCTATGTTAAGCCCACATTTGAGTATTGTAGTGTCAATTGTGACCATTAGATGGCAGCAAAATGTAAGTGAATGGCATCTTCTACAGGGGCAATACAAACAGCATTACCATGAACATTCATTCTAACCTTTTGTTTAATTAATTATGTAATATGGAAAATAATTATCCCTTTAAGGTGTTATGGAGATAAAGTCACTCTTTTCAGACATTTTCCAAGTTCTGCATATTTTTATTGCAGTGATAGATTTTTTTTTTAGGTTTGTCTTTCATGAATATGTATCAGATGGATTCTGTCTTCTTTCTGTCTATTTCGGTGCCGTGTGCAGTCTGTCAAGTACACGATGACTTTTTGTATTGGTTTCCTTGCTTGACTGGACTGGAGGAAGAAAACAGCTTTTGTGGCACATAGATGAAACAAATACGATGATGAGACAAAGAAAAGGAGAAAAAGATGCAGTGGGTAGCAAATGGAAGATATGTTACACACAATGTGTTCATTAATAGCGGAACTAGGTTGTGCACCTTCTACTTTAACACTCCTTGTTGTGCCTTTTGGCCGCACGGTGGTCTAGTGGTTAGCACGTTGGCCAACACAGTCACAGCTTGGAGATCGGGAAGACCTGGGTTCGATTCTCCCCTGGGCATTTCAGTGTGGAGTTTGCATGTTCTCCCCGTGTGCGCGTGGGTTTTCTCCGGGTACTCCAGCTTCCTCCTACATTCCAAAAACATGCATGTTAGGTTAATTGACCACTCTAAATTGTATGAATGTGAGTGTGAATGGTTGTTTGTCTATATGTGCCCTGCCATTGGCTGGCAACCAGTCCAGGGTGTACCCCGCCTGTCGCCCGAAGTCAGCTGGGATAGGCTCCAGCATGCCCCCGCGACCCTAATGAGGAAGAAGCGGTATAGAAAATGGATGGATGGATGTTGTGCCTTTAAGAATTTAAACTCGGGCCAGATATATAGAGTAGAGGTTTCTAATGGCAACACAAGGGCTTATGAGAAATTAATAAAATTTTAAGCGGATAACAATTCACTGTAATGAGCAGAAAACTGTAATGTGTAAACTAAAACGGAACATGATTATTTTGAAAAAATGCCGAAACTCCCAAACCACTTTACAGTTACGCAAAAGACATTTTGTAACTATGTTTCTGCCTTGTCTCCCTGTCCTTTCTCCGTTATGTGAGGCATTTCCCCATGAAACAACATAATGAACTTGACTATATTATGCGCATTTTCTGCCTAGCAACAAGTGGTTGATACATATAAGAAGTGAATCTTTCCAAATTGCAATGTAACATCAAATATTGACTTGTAATGGAAAATGTCCTAAAACTATTTCCAGGATGACCTTCAACATAACATGTATGTTTCTATGCATTTTGGCCTTTTGTCACATGAAACAACAAAGTTTTGCGTGGTGGAGATTCAGTTTGCAGAAGTTACATGTAGATTGCTTTTGTGACAATAATGTGCCATTATGCATAAATCAATAAATACATGCATACATATATCCAGTACCAGTCAAAGGTTTGAAAAATGTCCTAATTCGATTTGATGCAAAAGTGTTGGTATTGTAAAAGTGTCTTCTATCTTTAAATGATACTTTATGCCTTCAACACTATAGTCCCGGACATCCTGCTTCATAAGGAAGGGGACACCTCTCCCCTCTATTCACCCTCCGCCCACACACAACCCACAATAACAGCGGCTCAAGTAATTGTGGAACAAAGGAGGCTGCGCCCCAGCAAAGCAGCAGGTCTGGATGGAGTATCATCATGACTTCTGAAAGCCTGCACGTGGGAGCTGGGCGACCCTCTACAGCGCATCTATCTATCTATCTATCTATCTATCTATCTATCTATCTATCTATCTATCTATCTATCTACCTATCTATCTATCTATCTATAGGTAGGTAGATTGATAGATAGATACATACTATATATCAATCTACCTACCTATCTACGGTATCTATCTATCTATCTATCTAGAAGCTCGCCCTACTCACTGTATTCCCCTCCACCTGTCAGTAGATCAACGGCTTCCTGACTGACTGGAGGCAGCAAGTGAGGCTGGGGAGCACCATATCCAGCTCCCACACCATCAGCATTGGCGCCCCCTTGGGGTGTGCCCTCTCCCCTCTGATCTTTTCCCTCTATACAAATGTGACTTCACCTCAGGCGATCCAGCTGTCTATTCTCTGCACCTCCGTCTAAGTTTGCTTTGGCCCCGCTACCAAACTGGACAAGGGCAGACTGCAACGGACAATCAGGGCTACAAAGAAACCATCAGGACTAGCCTGGAACTGTATCGTTCCAGAGCCAAGAAGAAGCCGGGCAACATCTCTGCTCATACCTGTTCCAATTCCTCCCTCAGGCTGTAAAACTATTGAAATACTTAATATTTATTGAATATTTAATAACACAGCAACCTCTTATGTATGTATGTATGTATGTATGTATGTATGTATGTATGCACTACATACTGTTCAAGACGGAACACTGTGAATTTGTAACCTATAACATTGTAAATACCAAAATATAAAAGTCCTATAACGTTCTATGTAAATATGTATAGTAGTATTCTCCTTCTTCACCTTATTGTATTGTATTGTATTGTATTGTATTGTATGTACTTTATTGATCCCACAGCGGGGAAATTTACTTGTTACAGCAGCAAGCAAGCTTATATGTAAACTTATTTACATATTTACACATAGGCATTGAAGTCTCCCAGTACAACTACGGATTCACCAGCTGGGGTGCTCTCCAGCACCCCTCTGATGGACTCCAAGAAGGCTGGGTACTCTGAAGTCAAGTTTCCCCAACCCGAAGGCGTAGGGAAATGACCTTCTCGTTCACTGGGGATGACATGGAGGCACCAAGCCGGGGGGCTAATAATAAGCCTCCCCCCTGCAGCAAATCCAAGGTAGAACAAGGTCCAGCCCCTCTCGAGGAGTTTATTTCCAGAACCCAAACTGTGGGTCAAGGTCAGTCCGACTATGTCTATTGTATTGTATTGTACAGAGCTGCTGTAACTGGCAGCCACTCAAGCGGCGCCATTTTGAAAAAAAAAGTCTAGTTGGAATGTCTAACTTCTCGCAGAAGTTTGGGCTCCTTCCCCACCAAAGAAGTGACATTCCATGTCCCAACAACCAGATTTGGTCGCCGAAGACTAGGTCACTCAGGCGATGGCCCTTGACCGCCACCCAAAAACATTGCACAAGTGGTGGGTCTACGGGGGGGAGATCCCGTGTGGCTTCTTTTGGCTGGGCCTGGCCAGGCCCCACGAGTGAAGGCCCGACCCCGAGGCGCTCGCCTGCAAGCCCCTTCCCCGGGCCTGGCTCCAGGGTGATGCCCCGGTATCCCAAGTCCAAGTATCCCAAGTATCCCTCCTCTTGTGTTTGTTCATAGGGTCCTCCGAATTACTCTTGGTTTGTCCCGTCACCTAGGACCTGTTTGCCTTGGAAGACCCAACCAGGGGCCTATAGCCCTAGAAAACATAGCTCCTAGGGCACTCAAACACCTCCTCCACAATAAGGTAGTGATCCACAGAGGGCTTTTTTTGTTTCTGTTAAAAATATCACAACGTTTTCACAATGAATTCCCTGAACCCTGTATGTTGCAAATGACACGTTAAACGAGTGTGAAAAGGAAAGTGTGGTTCATCTTTGACTCCAAAATCAAAGTGATGTGAAAAGGCTTTTTGTTCTGTTGCGTTTTGATGTCAGCTTCATCTATTATGGATGGGGTGTAAATGAGCTCATCACAGAATTCTATACTGCACACTTTTGAAATGTTTTTTTTCAATTAACACAGACAGGAAACAAATAAAACAAGGCTTTAAACGGCGAGTCAAAATATTTTATTACTATAGAACAGGAGTCAGACTGGAGGCACTACCTCACATTTAGCATAGGCACTGAACTACTGCACTGCTGGGACAACCAAAGCCTGCCACTGGCTGACTATACACATCATCATCATCATCAACCTGAGTGACAAACTGACTGATGAAACAGAGAGCGTATATTTTCTACACTACAGTAGAAAGTCAACTGCTGTCTTTAAATACACAGCCTTTACACGTTGTATTCAACACAATGTAGTTTCACATTCATCTGTTACAGCAAACACCTACACATCATAGGATTAGCATTATTATTATAAAAAGAAATTATTTTTTGATTTTTGATTATTTTTGATTGTTTGGGACACATTGTACTTGTCAGACAGCGGCAATCACATTCAACACAATTGGTGGAAGAATTTACTGCTCTGGTCCCTGTTTGCCGCGATGCCCTTACATATAGGTGTAATTCTACCTCTGTTATGGCTCTGATACTACATCAAAAAAGTGGAAAAGTGTCGGGTTGACTTATGTTGCAATAACCAAAGTATGATGAAAAGCAACATTTTTAAGTTGGCACAGTTTTTTATAGGTATTTAGTCTCAGAAAAATTTAGTTGGATTTCATAAACAAGAAGCAAACACTGCAATTAGCACAAAAATGACCTATTTTGGGTGTAATTTGATCAAACTTTTTTAATGTACCGTACTGACCAAAATAAAAGACAAACCCTATTTGCATTTTAAAAAATTAAAGACAAATCTTTTTACACCGAATATACGACAACCTGTCATTGTCATACTTTTTTCTTCATATTTGGGTCAATACAGTCTAATAATTATTAGTATTCTAATAAGTATTAGTATTTTAAGAATATATGAAAACATAAATCCATAACCGCAATATTGAATATATTCTAACAAAATATAGCATTTTGAGCATTGCGTGGGCATTTATAAATAACTCTTGAAGGTGAAGGTACTTCTTCAGTATCACTCAATATTCCATGTACTAACTACAGTATGACTAAAGATCATTAGTATAATACACAGTACATGGGCAGTAAAGCATTTTAACATAAGCAATACTACTAGAATGGTCTCACTTCCCAACATGTCCTACATCATTTTTGGAGCACTCCATCCAGTGCAGTAATCACTTTTGCACGCACGCACGCACACACACACACACAAAGCAACACTTCACTGAGTGCAGAAAGCAATTACCCATCATGTTCATCACTGTAGAAAGAGCACAGTACAGCACGAGAAATAAATCACAATAGGAGAACTCTTTGCTCTTGTTTCACAAAATGCATCAAAACGTCTTGAAAATGATATAGGGGTGTATCGGTACATGTATGTATTATCAGATTTTTTTAGTACGGTACAGAGGCATACCACATAGAACACATTAGAAGTGAGGCACAGGAAATCTCATGTTTGTCTCATGTAAGTCATGTCTCTACTTTGTAAGCAAGTGGTAGTTAGTGCCAAGGAGAAGCCAGAGCTTGAAAATCCTCTTCCATCTTTGAAGTCTTCCAGTTTTGAACAATTGGCCTGAAATTCTTAAAATGGACAAAGACAGGTGGATAGGATGAAGGCAGCGTGCCGCCCTTGTCCAGTAGAGATAAGTCGCAGGGCTACAAACTGGAATTATTAATGCTGCACTCCAGCCAATAAGGAACTTTACAAAAAAAATTAATTACAGACTGTTGAAAGTGCTACTGTTGCACTTGGCAAGGGCCAATAAAAAAAAAAAAACACAAGTTCAAGGCCGAAAATGTGCCCGGCATATTCTAAAAATAAGCTTAATTCACTATTAATTTGTGTTGCAGCACAATGATCTGCATTACATTGATATTCTGTGTACTATATATATATATATATATAAAACTGCTTTTTGTGTAAATTATTCTGTGTACTATATATATGTGTACTATATATATATATATATATATATATATATATAGTACACAGAATAATTTACACAAAAAGCAGTTTTATGTTTTGCATGTTGTTCTTTTCAAGTACCCAAAATGAACCAAACTGTGACCTTGAAACCGAGAGACTATCAAACCGAGATTATCGCGTACGTCACACCCCCTCGTGAATTAAGCATTTTGGAAAGCAGGAGCTCACATCTGAACAACAGCACAGCAAATGTGCCACCTCATAACCTGAATCCACAACACAAAATAACACAAAAGCAAAAAAAAAACATTCTCATCTTTCAAAGTCATGGTCTTTTTTTTTTTTTTTTTTTTTTACCGAAAAAGCACAAAGAAATACTAACGTTCGAGGAACATATTGATGCTACCTGCAGCTGTTGAACTGTCTTTACTGAACTTTCCCAACACAAACACATAAATGTGCAAAAAATAAATGAAAGAATAACACAGCACAGCCACAAATGCTGATGCAGATACAGCACACACGCATCAACATCTTCCGTGTGTCCTTTTTAGTTGGGACCTGACTGTTTGGTGTCGGTAATGATATGATGATATGCTGGGGAACCTTTTGCTGCAATGCAGGGACCAGAAATGCTGGGCCCCATGCAAAAAAAAATCACATTGGTGCCCCGCCCTCACCCCACCCCCTCACCCCCCCCACCTGCTGCAATGCATCACCTTAACGCAAAGCTACTGCTTGTCCACTCAATATCTTTACAAGAGTGGTAAGGTGTGTGTGTGTGTGTGTGTGTGGGTGGCAGTAATGTTAACAAAGGGAAAAAAAACAATAAGGCAAAAAAAAAAATTAGTCAACTTGTCATAAATATTTACTGTATATTTTAATCAATATTTGATTGCAATTATAAATAATGCAAAATTAGTAAAGAGTTTAAAAAAAAAACATTTAGCATTTAACAATTAATGTGTCCTAAATTGCCACAAACAATTCTAAATAAATAATTTGCTGAATGACTTGTTAACCTGCCAATACATTCATAAATAAATGAACAAATCATTCTAGTGTACTTGTAAATAGTTTCACTTCAGTCCTGTAGGTGGCGGTAATGCTATTCGAGTTACATTTTTGGGGGGTAGAAAAACAAATCATTTGTAAATTTACTCTGTATCATGTTCCTAATACATTTATGATTAAATAAATATATTATTGTTAAATAAAATGTAATTATTTTTAATTATAAATAAATACTAACTAAGAAAATAATTCCACTTAAGCCTTTGCAGTGATGCTGCTATGGCTTAGTAAAAAAAAAGGAGGAAAACGGGGTTGAATTATTTACTCATATGCAAAAAATTTAAAAAGACATAATTATTACTGAATGATAAAAAGTAATGTAATTGATGAAGCAACGAATAATCCTGAATCCACACTTTGGATCTTCACCAATATGTAATGTGTGCGTACTTCTCCCAGGTTGAACTCCTTGTTATAAATAATAGTAGTTTTTTGAGTAATCAACACTAATATAATGTCACTAACTCTAAATGTATACTGAAGTTCCTGTCATGGGAGTCAGTTTGTCTTTCATTCCATTCCATTCCATTTTCCTCCGCTTATCCGGGTCCGGGTCGCGGGGGCAGCAGGCTCAGTAGGGAAGCCCAGACTTCCTGGTCCCCGACCACCTCCTCCAGCTCCTTGGGAGGACACCAAGGCGTTCCCAGGCCAGCTGTGAGACATAATCCCTCCAGCGTGTCCTAGGTCTTCCCCGGGGCCTTCTCCCGGCTGGGCATGCCCGAAACACCTCACCAGGGAGGCATCCGGGAGGCATCCGGACTAGATGCCCAAGCCACCTCAGCTGTCTTTCATCCTGAGTCTCTATTTACATACACGTAGATGCTGCCTTGTGCGCACCATCATCCTCTCATGGCCTGCTTAAACGCTCCAGCATGTAATTGCCGTCTATCAACCTGCTACCAATGAATCATCCTGAAGCTCTCTCTTATCCTCCACTGGCTAAGAACATGGTTCTACTTCAATGGTGAAAGTAACCCCACATGGATGGAACATGGAGCCACTGTGGCTTTTAAAAAAAAATACACACACACACACACACACACACACACACAAAATGAAAGAACCAGGACCACCTTGTATGGCTGTACAATTCTTTTGAGGGATTATTTTGAGCAGAGGAGGACACTGCACAACCTCCAGATGGCTGGTCTAATAATAAATACTAACACAATCAAAAGGGTGCACATCATGGAGAACCAAAAATAACCAATTGGCATTCTATCTGAGCTGCACCAGCCTCTCATCTCCCTAAAGTACGTATGGGCACATTGACACTAAGGCAGTGCTTCTCAAATAGTGGGTGGGGAGGGGGGGTGAATTGTCAGAGGGAGCGTGACAGCCAGAGAGGACCTTCAATATTAGTGCAGACCTGCCAACATGTATGAATTTGTCGTACTCAGCATGCAATTTGACACTTAAATACGCTTGGATGCTTCACTGCTCTCCATTTTGTTGCATTTCAGTTTCGAGTTCAGTTTGTACAGTACAAATGAATAAATAGATATCAGTTTCTTAACAATGTTTCAAGTTGGAGGGGGGGCCGTAAAACATTTCTGCCCCCTAGTGGGGGCATGAAAGAAAATAACTGAGAAGCACCGCACTAAGGCTACATCCACACTGCAGGGTATGATGACCAATTCAGTTTGCTTAGTTAAACTTCAATCTTTTTATGTAGTTGTTCACATTAACAAAACACACAAAAACACAATGTCACATGGCCCTAACTGAGACATTGGCCACAATGTCTCAGTCCTGGCGCATTTGTGGCAGTTTCAAGGATTGTGTGCAACCGGAGTCAACAATTTCTTAACCAAATTATTTTTTACAAAGGAGATGAAGAAGAAAGAGGATAAAGCTTTTGGCAGTGGCAGTTTGTAGAGAACTTACTGAGACGTTCCAAGGAGCATGTGGGTAAGGCGTTGCAGCCAGGAGTTGTGGGACAATTACGTGAGTTGCTTCATGGACACAAATTTTTAAAATAATTTTCAGATGACAAGAAGAACTTTTGCTTGCCTTTCCCCAAATCTCACATCGCAATACACACCTTTGGATAACGTATAGGTCGGCTCGACAGTATGCGACTTGAACAACTGTAGGAGCATCGGATTTACACTACCAGTAGTGAGAGGCGCGCTCACATTATTATTTGTGTTATTTTTTATTCTATTCTATTATAAAATGTGTTGCTTATCAGAAAAAAATGGTGAAGATGAATTGCATGAATGAAATGGCACATCTTTATTACGCACACAAATGTAGCCGTGAGTCAGCAATCGTGCCACGGCTTTTGGTTTATTTTGACTCTTTGTATTTTATTTCTGTTGTCAAATGTGTCATTTATCATTAAGAACTGGCGGGGATTAATCACATTAATGAAATGGCACGTCTATTACGCACACGAATACAGTTGCAGGTAAGCAAGCACCCCGTGGGTTTGACTTACGGATTATTTTGAGTCTGTATTTGATTTATATTCTGAAACGTATCGGTTATCATTAAGAACCGGAAAAGCATGATCACCATTAACTAAACAACACGTCTTTATTACTCCTACAAATGTAGTCGCAGGTGCGTTTGACTTTTTTGTCTTTGTATCCTATTTCTATTATGAAATGTTATAATAATAATCGGTTATTATTGAGAACTTGGGAGGAGCGATTTCGTGTCTGTGCATGTCTTGCAATAGCGCCGTGCCACAGCCCCCTTCTTTCAGGATATTAAGTGTGCCATACTTGGATACATTGGATCAACGTGTTCACACGAGCAAAATGCGACGTACTTAAGGTGTGAAGCGTGGTACAATAGGCCTAGTGTAAGCACACCCTAACTGTATCCGTATGTACTACATATTGCATCCTAAAAACATAAAAATGAGACAATGCAACAATCACAATGGTGGGCACTCCTGTACATAAACAAGGAACAATGGCAACGACTGTCTCGTTCAAACTAATTTCACGCTTCAAAAGGTTGCTCAGGTTGCATCACCTTGAGATGATTTCTACTTCAAAATGTGTCAATCTGAGGTAATAAATTCACTGTGTTGCTGTCGTTCTTTAAAACCAAGGGAACAAATACAACATGTCAGCAGTGATGGTTGATAGTGTTTACAAAGGATCAAGGGTGCTACACTTTAAAGGTGTAGCACAACAAATTCAACCACAGCCAGCTTGATTTTCTAGCAAAGAGAAGCACAGTGAGTGTGGTCGAAGGTCACACACTTTAGTTCACTGCAAAATCTGAGAAATCTAAGCAACAGTTCAAAACAATTTTTTTTAGACTCATGCTCAAAAATGACATACCCAAAATAAACGTTTTCTGTGCATCTAGGTCTATGTGTATGACGGAAAAAAAAGTCTACATTTCTATTAAAATCCCTCTTATAATTATTCTCTTACAGCCTAAAAAACACAGAAATGATGTTGTTTAATTGTAGCAACATTTGTGATTCAGTTGGTAATTATTTTGCTTTTTTAAAGTAATATATCTGATATGCTCCGTGATTATTTAATCCTGTTTAGATTTCAGTTTTTGCAGTGTCCAGTGGTGTTGCTTGGCGGCTGTTATTAGTAGCAGGGTTCATGACTGGTTTAAAAATCTGTCTGCTTATGTTAAATTGAACACATTTTTCACCAATTTTTAATATTTACAAATTAATTTAAGCCACACTGTATATTCCCCTTGATGCTTTAACACAGAGGTTCCCAACCAGTGGGACATGGGCCAATACACAGTTATGGGTGGGTTTTAAATTGCCATTTTTAAGTTGAGAACTGTGCTTGCATCATCTATTTGGTAAATAAAGGAGTTAATTTACTTAAAATCAACCAGAATGTTTTCATAAAAATGGGGTATATTTTCTTGAGGGGAAGCGGTTAAATATATTTAGAGATACGTTAAAATGGAAAGTTAAAATTTTACCCGCAGATAGCCATAAATTACTTTATACCTTGTAATGTTTTTAGTAATTTTTTAACAACTAAAAGGTGTAGTTAGTAATGATATACCACTACATATTTCATTATAGCTGTTTAATTATCACCAATAACCTGGTTCTTCTTTCTTATAGTGAGGCATGTACAGTGGTACTCGGAATCATTGCAAATTATATATATTTGCATTTGCAATTTTCTTAAAAATGCAGTTCCTGTTTAAGGCAGGGGTTGGCAACTTTTACGATCAAAAGAGCCATTTTGCCCTCTCGCCCACTACAGAAAAATTGTCTGGAGCCGCAAAACATAACAGCTTATAAACTTTTAAAAGTTGTAATCTTTCTTACATTTTCTTGCCTTGCCCAAGGGCATTGGTCATCCAGGCTACGCCGCTGCTCAAGCAGGCTGTAGACAGACTCTGATGTTGACACTGTGGTCTTCAGCAATGCTAAGTTCCAAACAAAAACAAGAGTATTCCTTCAACCACCATAAGAAAAAACAGCATTATAGAAAAACAATGCCACAGCAGCAGCAGGGGAGCGTGACACATATATGGCCCTATGTTCCTTTTAGAATATCCACAAAAATACCCTGCTTTTATTCTGAAAAATGCTCAACAGTTCAAAGGCATGTGATTTTTTTAGTACACTGTAAGTGTGTGTATTTTTTTGCTCGTTTTTGTGCATCTTCTGCAGAGAAGACAAGCTGTCTCTCCTTCTTGTCAGTCACAACAATTCAAGCTGTCTTTGTATTTGTCAATCCAGCTCTGTCAGCAAATATCTAGAGATGCCTTTTTGTGTCTTTAACAAAATGCCTGTACCATCATGAAGATAGAAAAGTACATGTGGAGAATACTTTCTAGCTCCATGTCATCTGGCTTGTTTCCAAACTACATTGAATAAATCATCAGATGTTGTGTTATTGTCACACTGTCTCTTGTAAGCAGAGAGCTTCTACGGCATTGCTCGGCCCCTGTGACACTCCACCAATGACGAAAAGCATGTCGGGGGTCTGCAGGAGCGCAGACGAGCAGCGGGCAGTGGGCATGGGCGCCACGTATTCCCAACGTCGCTTTACTGGGTTGTAGCTCTCCACGGAGCCCAAAGGTGAGGGTTCATTGCCTGCAAAGTAGAGATAGAAAAATACTGCAGTCATTGCTTCTGTTTATATGACTACACACACATACACATTAATATTATATTAATTAAAATTATGTAATAATAATTTGTATTATGTATGTAATACAAATGAATAAAACTAAGTAATAATAATGATACATTAATTTAAAACGTCAATACTTGACTAAAAACCTATTTTAAATATATACTGTTCATTATTTGCACCAAAAAACAATTTATTATTTATTAAACATTAAATCATGGTGTTTCCTATCAAACATTTTGTAAGAATATGCTTTTTCCCTACAAAAGAGGTCTAAAACATTACATTTGTGCATTCTTATGCATGCAATACAACAGGTGGCAACTAACGACTTCGCCTCAAGCGAGTCAGAGCTTTTATTCCTGTCACTCACACACCAGTGATCCAGGGAAATGCAGCCGCGACACATAGACCCACTCGATAAAATGTGAAACTACACAGGAGTTATGATGCTAATGTTAAGTTAATGGTGATCAATGAAGGAGAGTCAACAAACAACTAGGTTGCTATTTCACTAATACTGATAATATATGATAAAATGTTTTTTTTTTTAATTCTTAATTTTTTTTTTTCCCAAACTGGTTGAACAGTTAGGGTTCCCAAATTCATTAATTGAGCCCTAGCATATTGCAAAATATCAAATTAAACATCAGAAAATTTCACACATTATCTCTTGATGACAAAGGCAAAAATGCTTTCTCTGTTTGAGCAAGGTGGGATTGTTGAGCTGCATAAGCAAGGCCTATTGCAGCGCACCATTGCTGCTGAGATTGGATGCAGTCATGCAGTCATTTGAAACTTCTTCAAAGAAAGAACAAAGAACAAAAAAAGTGAAGTGGTAGACCCCAAAAAAATAGCCGGAGGATCCAACTGGCTGTCCGTCAAGACGCGGGACCATCCTCGGCCCAAATAAAGGTTGTTACTAGTGCCGAGCGCAATCCAATAACCATCAGATGGCTTCTGCGGCAGAAGGGATTTAAGAAGAAAAAACATCTTAAAAGGCCTCCTCTCCTTCAAGGCCACAAAATTGTCCATTTGGAATTTGCATCAGAGCACCAAACATGGGACATTGAAAGGTGGAAGAAAGTTGATGAGATAATGAGAAAAAATGGAACCATGATGGTCTTGATGGCTTCCAATGTTACTAGCATGAAATGGAGATCCCACCTGTTTTCCACATGGCACAGTGGAGGGGGTAGCATAATGATCTGGGGTGCTTTTTCCTTCAATGGAACAATGGAGCATCAGGTTGTGAAGAAGTGTCAAATGGCAGCTGGCTATGTGGAGATGTTGTGGGGACATCATGACAGAAGGGCCTCAGCAGACTTCACCAGCATATTCATGGCAAAAAGGGTCACCGAAACAGTGCAACCTGTGATGATTCCTTTTTCCAACTTGTACCAGTCTGAGGTTGTGGATCCAGAAGAAAAAAAGTTTTAATAGTAGTCCAGAGCAAGATCTACGAATTTTCCTGGAACATGGTGTCCGTACAGTGCCTCCTCGACCTGCTTGTGGGGCATGCATGCACCCATAGGCGTTTGCGAGGTCCAACCACAGTACCACCAGGTCCCCCTTGTTCTCTTGGGCTTCTTTGATAAGCTGGGTGACCACACCCGTGTGCTCCCAATACCTTCGGGATGCAATGCTAAAGAATAGCTTTTCCTCAACACTTAGCAGAGAGATAGATCTGAACTGATCAATGTTCTTTGATTTTTCCTCCTTTAGAATGCACACACTTTTTGAAAAACGCTACTGGTCAGCCACATTTCCCCTTCTCCATCACCTTCAGGATCTTCCAGAGCCTGTGGGGCGACTTTGGGCAGTTCTTGTAAACTCTGCATGGTACGCGACTTGGTCTTGGGGCTGAGCTACCTCTTGTTTTCGTGACCCCCTCCTGGATCTCTTTCAAGCTAGGCTCCTTCCCATCAAATTCCAGAGTTGGTGCAGGTGAGTCAATCAACAGCTGGCAGTGGACCAGGTCTTGCTTGCTGGTGTTGTCGCTGAAGGTGTGTCTTAGGTGGTGGTCAGTCTCTTCGATGGAGCAGGTTAGCTGGCCGCTGCAGTTCTGCACGAGCAGTTGCTTGGTGAAACCAAATGGATTTGTGAGAAAGGCAGCCCTCTTCCTGGCTCTCCTTTTTCTTCTCCTCCTGTGCCCCTTCGCTCTCCTCAAAGTCAATAGTTTCTTGCAGAGGACTTTGCACAGCTCTATAGTGGTCCTCTCTCCTCTTTCCATGCCTCCTTGAACGGCCACTCCAAACTCTTCAGCTCTTGCCTGACCAGGTGAATCTTCTTTGCTTAATTCTCATGGTGTAAGAGGCTCTTATTGCTGCTCTCCTCTCAAATCTCTCCGCTGCTAGACACACAATGATGGTGGTCATTCTGTGGAGGTGTCGACTAACTCCACCGTTGGCTGATGTTTCCAAGATGTGATCAGAAAACATGTTATTGTTGCTTGAATCAAACGTCAAACAACAGCATCAGTCATCCCACAAAGGCTCCTAACTGAAAAGAATCCTACGAATCAAACAAATAAGCAGTGATGGGAAAAAAGGCAATTTAAGTGAGGAATAGCCCAATATGAACACTCATATTATATTGTATTTCTCCTGACTCACCTTTCTTTTTAGCAAGGTAGCAGGAAGAAACACATTTAAATGCAAATGTACTGTAGAGCAATATTCATTAAATGTTCATTACTTCAATGGCACATTTGCCTACCCGCCAGACTGACTCTACAAGGTATTCACTTCAATTAAAGTAGAGAACCAGAGGGCCTATTTAAAGATGAAATGTTACCAAATGACTTATTTTGCAGCGGTGGCTTGTATTATACATTTCGTTAGCATCAGGTTGTTTCCATTGAGACTGGCGTCACGTGGTTAAATTTATACAAAAACACATACATCACACACTCTTCCTGCAGCTCAAAAGGCTTCCTGTCATGACTTTGATGTCGGTCCACATATGTCACGTTCATTCACGATAGCTGCTTTAATCCTCCCTTTGTTGCTTTCCTTCAATTCTGCATACGCCTTTCACTTTTATTCTATTTTCTTAGCATTACTATTCTTTTTCTTTTTATATTCTCTCTCATCTATTTCTCCTATCTCCTCTTATCTCTGTCGTCCCTCACTTTTTTTTTTTTTTAGCGCTATCCTCTTCAAGGCCTCTTGTCTCAAACAATCTTCCTTCTGTCTTCCTTTACCTTTTTTCCCCCCTCTAATTTACAAAGCGATTCATCCCAAGTGTTTCATTTATAAATAGCAACCAAGTGGTCCTCTGTAGTAACAATAGCACTTTTTCTCATAATATGATATCATTATAATTTTGTAATAGTATGGCTTTTACTCAAACATTATTATGAATTAATAGTAATAAGCATACCCCCGCGACCCTAATGAGGATAAGCAGCATTGAAAATGCATGGATGGATGGACAACTAATTTATCTGCTTTAACGAAGAGCCCGTTCTCTAATAACCGCTGTAAAACCAGTTGGAGTGTCGGGTATGTTCCTGGATGTTTTGGGGAAAAATCAGGATGTCATCCAGATAAACAAAAGAAAAAACGTTTTATCATGTCGCAGAGGACGCCGTTTATGAGGCTTTGAAAAACTACCGGGCATTAGTAAGGCCAAAAGGCATCAAAAGATATTCCAAGTGGCCCATAGGAGTCTTAAATGCAGTTTTCCATTCGCCCCCCTCCTTAATCCTAATGAGATGGTACACGTTGCGCAAGTCTAATTTGGTAAAGACGGCGGTAAAGTGAAGAGATGCGAAGTCCATAAGAGGGAGCGGATACTTGTTTTTTATGGTTATGTAATTAAGGCCATGGTAGCCAATGCATGGATGGAGTGTTTTGTCTTTCTTCTCTACAAAGAAGAAGCCAGCTGTCACCGGGCAAGAGGCACAAATGAGACTGGCTGCGAGGGAGGAGAAGATATAGTCTTTCGTGCCAGTTGCTCGGGTGCAGATATGTTATGTAGCTTAGAGATTGGCAGAACAGTATCAGGCAAAAGCTTAATCGTGCAGTCGTAGGGGCGATGCAGAGGGAGAGATTGGTATTTATCCTTGCTGAATACCTGTTTAAGATCATGGTACTCCTCCGGTACCTTGGACAAATTGATCTCCTCCACGGGGCTACTCCGTACCGGAGGAGACGAAACAGCCGAGCGCAGTTAATGGGCGTGGCTCCAGCAATTAATGGCCGGTTTCGACCAGTCAGTGGTCGAGTTGTGGAGACGTAGCCACAGGAGGCCTAACACTACTGGTGCGCACTGAGAGGGCAGGATGAAAAAAGCAAATCGACTCATAGTGATTACCAGACAGGTGTAAACAGACATTCGATCTAGTGGGTGACGACCGCCAGGAGCGCCCATCTAATAAGAGAACTTCCTTAGGTGAGGCACGTACATCTAGTTAATAGAGAGATGTTTAGTGAAACTAGAGTCCAAAAAGCAATCATCAGCCCCCGAGTCAATGAGAGTCGACACCTCAATGTTGTGACCACTACCGAATATGGAGCCAGGTAGCTGAAGTCTGCTGGTGTGTCACGCGAGTGTCAGGAGAAGATAGGTATCACACGGCATGGGTGGAGCTGAGAAGGCAGCAGAAGGACCCAACGAGACTTGACCAGAGGGAGATTTGATACCTCTTGCAGAATGAGTAGGGCACCTGGAGATGTGATGAGATGGTTGTCTGCAGTAGTGATAGAGGTGCTGCTTGATCCAACGGGCATGTTCTATGGATGCAAGCGAGCGTCCTCCCAGCTGCATGGGGATGTCAGTCGGAGGAGGCGATGGAAGAGCGGGTGTCGCAATGACGGGTGCGATCCCACAGTCGTCGCCAAGCACCGATGATACCATCCTGGGAAAACTGAGCGTGTGGTGTCCAGATGAAGCAACCTGGTCTTTGTGGTCACTGAGCTGCTTCTCTATCCACCCGGCCAAGGCAGTGAAATCATCAAGATCCTTGGGCGTCTCCAATGGTATCTAGTAGGTCTTTATTTCGGCGTGAGTCTCAGGATGAAGGCAACCAGGTGAGCCAGCGCGTTTCAGTCGCTATCGTGGCGAGTGTGCGGAACTCGGTGGCATAGTCTGTCACACCACGACGCCCTTGCTGCAGATGCAGGAGGGAACGTGCCTCCTCGCGAACGGGAGGGTGGCGCTGGAATATCTGCTCCATTGACTGGTACGTCTCACATACAGAGAACGAGTCTACTCGACGGTGGCCCAGTAACCAGCCCTACCGGTGAGGTGAGACATGACAAATGCCACCTTTGCTTGGTCCGAGTGGAATGTAGCAGCTCGCAGCTCAAAATGGAGTTGTGGCTATACGTACGTACCTTCCTCACATTGTGTGAGGAAGGTACGTACGTCTGAGTTGGCAGAAAAGCATTCCGAGATACTGTAGTTGTGGACAAGGTGCAAGGAAAGCAACCTCGGCTGCAGCATCGGCGTCCTGGCTTGAACCGGTGGCTGTTTCGCTGGGGATTCTGGAGGGAGGGGAGACGCCATCTTGGAGGTGACTAAGCAAGTTGTGCAGCAGTGTCTCCACAGCCTGCATACAAGCATCCTGGTGCTCGACCAGCCCTTGGATGCTTGCGGCCCGTTGATTAAACTGTTCCTCTTGTTAGTTCATCCACTGGGCTTGTTTCTGAAGCTCCAGCTTTAAAGGGCGCGTCTCCGCGGGGTCCCTGTTGGCCAGATTGTTCTGTTACGGCCGCTGGCACGGGTGCCAAGTGTTCCGTACCCCAGAGCAGAGTCAAAGGCAAGATGGTGTAAAAAGGTATTTAATAATAACAGAAAGCGCTCACAAAGGAGGAAAAACAAAGTACAAGAAAAGACACCGGTGACAAAAGGTCAAACAAAGTAGCAAATAAGAAAATACAAGGGTGCTAAACACTGAATTCAGTTGGCAGCAGGGAATAAAGGCTCACAAGGAATACTAGCAATGTGGCAGGAGAAAACTAAGCATGCACGAAGCTGGCGAAGTCAGACAACAACCTGGCAAGGAACTGGCTTGACAGCATGGCTTAAGAAGCCTGATTACTAATTGGATGCAGCTGTGTGGGCCACATGAGCACTAGAGTGTTCCTCTGCAGAGCTGCAACGAGACAGCAGAGGGCAGCAGACCAAGAAGAGTGCCAATCATGAAAAATAATTATTAACTATTAATAGCCATCAATCCATTTTCTATGTCACCTATCCTCATTAGGATCACGGGGGTATGCTGGTACCTATCCCAGCTGATTTTGGGTGAGAGGCGGGGTACACCCTGGACTGGTCGTGAGCCAATCGCAGGTTAACTAGTAATACCTGTATAACAATTATTAATTCCTGTAATATTCCGATTTTGTCTTGTAATATTACAACTCTAAATATTAATATTTTTTCCTGAAAAATATATATATTTTTTAGAAGAAATGCAGCTTATTTTTGTAATTGTATGACTTTTTCTTGTAATATTAAGACTCTATTCTTACGTTTCGCCTCTTTTTTCCACTGTAATATTACAACTTTATTCTAACGTTCAAATTTATTACATTAGGTCTTCATTCTCATAATAGTCTATATATCATATTAGTCAATATCAATATTATTGTAATTATATTACTTTTATCTCATAATACTATGTCTTTATTTTCATAATATTAGGTGTTTTTTTTAATACAGTTTTATTCTAGTTACATGATAATTTTTCTTGACAGTAATATTCCCACCCTATTCTCATAATATTATATATCTCCTTTTTTCAGTAATATTACAACTTTATTCTGGTAATGTTACACCGCTATTGTCATTGTAACCTGCTCATAACCTGCTATGCAAAAATGTCATACAATACTTTTCTACAAGAGAGGAGAAATATGATTTTAGGGAAAAACTAAACTTGAAACACATGTGAGAACAACACTAAAAACCCACAGCATTTCAATATGTGGAATATGTGGAATGAATAATTAAAAAATCACATATGGAATACAGGAAGTGGATAAATGTACTGCACAAGATGTGGAACGGATGGGGGGTAGGATTAAATAAGCTTTGCTTCTTCCTATTCTTTTTGGACATGTGGATCTGTGAATTGAATTATGTGATGTATTCCATTGTAACTTACATGCATGTTCAAATAAAATCAAACTATTACCATTGTAGCATTTTTTTGCTGAAAAAAATATAATTCACTTCCTGTAATATTGTGACTAGACTATTGTTCTATTGTGACTAGTTTTATTGTTATCTATTATTATTCTATTATTTTGAAGTATTTTCTCTTGGAATAAAAAAATACAACTTGATTGTTGCCATTTTAAGACGTGATATCATGTGTGGTAATATCATGTTCAAATTACTTTAATACCTACTTTAGTACCTATTCAATTCAATACACTTTTATTTTGAAAGTAAAAAATTACTGGTGTTTAAAGAAATAAACTATAAAAATAAATATGTTTTCTTTCTCAATCTAAAGTTACTCCACTTTGCCAACAAATAAATATTTGCTGCTCCAAATGATTTACTTAACAAAACATCATGCCACCTTTAATACGAGGTGTGTGTGTGTGTGTGTGTGTGTACTCTCCAGAGAGTCACAGAGGATGAAAAAGACATTTAAATTGAGCTTGTACCAGTTTGCATGAGCAATGTTGCTTACAGTGGCAAAACAGAGAGTCAATATCTGCTTAATAAGCATACATGTCATTGAGGAGTGTCTGACCTCTGATTAATTGTAACGATTGCTCACACTGGATTCACTTGAACAAATGTAGCTCAGTGAAGGAGAAAATGAAAAGCAAATGGGAAATTAATTTTCTTTTAGAATGTTTATTGTGTGTGTGTGTGTGTGTGTGTGTATGTGTATGCTGGCTGCAACAATTATTATTACCATTGTCCAATATAAGCGAGTGGTGCTGGTGCATGGCTGCTACTTGCTTTGTTGGGACTTCATTGGTAGAAAGAACATGGTGATAGTGGGTTGGCAGCAAAGAGGAAAATGAGAACAGTACTGACCTAGACCACCAGCCACAATGACCCGTCCACATAGACATCCTGCCACGAAGTCAGCTCTCTTCTCCCGCATCCTTGACATTCGACTGGGCTTCATCCACATACCTGTCAGGACAACAGGACAAAAAAAAAACTTTTACCACACAAAAGCTTCTCCATATCTTAAATAAACAACAAGGACCACAAGATATACTGTATCTATTTTCAACAATTATGACTTCCACTTTTCAATTATGTATTTTCCTATCTCAAAAATGCAACTTTATTATCAGAATTTTATGACTTTATAACATGGCTTTTTACCAAGACAATGGCATTTTATTTTCCTAATATTTCCTATAACTTCCTCTGGTAATATTACAACTCTATCTTGTACTGTTTTTTTTTTTCCATAATATTACAACTTTATCCTAGGAAATTTTCCTGTTTAGTCTAATAACTTTACATCTGTTTCCTTATACTACTAAAAATGTTTATTTTCAAATATTTTAACATTTTTATTTAGCGTAATTTCCAGGCTATTGAGCGCACCGGAATATAAGCCGCACCCACTAAATTTAAAGAGAAAAAAAGACTTGTACATACTGTATGTGGGTTATTAGCTGCAGATGTCCACGTCATAACAGGGTATTTAGGACTCAGAAAGGTGTTACACAGAAAGATATTTTTAACTTTAAATTTCCGGTGTATAAGACGCACTGGTGTTTAAGTCGCACCCATTAAATTTAGAGAGAAGAACAAAAAAAATGTACTAAATTTACTGGCCTCAAATAATAACATTATATCTCTTTCTGTGTTAACAGTATTATTCCAACCAAAACCACTACAGTGTTCCCTAACAATAAACCCTGGGTCACAAAAGAACTAAAGCAGTTACTCAATAAGTAGAAATATATACTAGTTCGGCAGAGGAAAAGGAGAAGGCTAATTGAGAGGTCAAGACTGCCTTTCAAGTTGGTACCTCTTTATTTGACAGAAGCCAATTATGAGCTATGAAAAACTCTCAATGAGCTTGTCAACTCACTGGAAATCACAGGAGGGCATTATTCAAAATAACAGTCTGACTCACGGTGTCATCTTACAAAGAACGCTAAAATCATCACACAGCTACTTAACACTAAAAAGGTAGCTAAGAAATATACAATACAAATACGAGTTTAAAATAAAAAACAACAACTATTTTAACAGCTTCCCATCATGCATTTAATCCCAGCAAAGCATTCCATTGGACACCGCTGCAAGGGGAGTGGGAGCCACAGGAACCTCCCTCTGAGCTCTGGGCTCCTCTGGAGCTGGTGAACTGGTGGACAGATGCAGCGCCCGGCTGCCCGGCAGTTTTTTTTCAGGTCAGGAGTTTGACTAGGCCACTCCCAAGTCTTCGTTTTGTTTTCCTTCAGCCATTCAGAGGTGGACTTGCTTTTGTATTTTGGATCATTGTCCTGCTGCAGAACCCAAGTTCGTTTCAGCTTGAGGTCACAAACAGATGGCTAAACATTCTCCTTCAGGATTTTTTGGTAGACAGCAGAACTCATGGTTCCATTTATCACAGCAAGTCTCCCGGGTCCTGAAGCAGCAAATCAACCCCAGGTCATCACACTACCACCACCATATTTTACTGTTGGTATGATGTTCTTTTTCTGAAATGCAGCCAAAAAGTTTTGTCTTGTCAGACCACAGAGTATTTTCCCAAAGGTCTTGGGGATCATCAAGATGTTTTCTGGCAAAATTGAGAATAGCCTTAATGTTCTTTTTGTTCAGCAGTGGCTTCCGTCTTGGAAGTCTGCTATACAGGCCATTTTTGCCAAGTGACTCCACCACTTCTTATGGTGGAGTCATGAACACTGAGGCAAGTGAGGGCTGCAGTTCTTTGGATGTTGTTGTGGGGTCTTTTGTAAAAAACAACTGGATGTGTGGATGAGACGTTGCTGTGCTCCTGGGGTAATTTTGGTTGTCCGGCCACTCCTGAGAAGATTTACCACTGTTCCATGTTTTCGCCATGTGTGGATAATGGCTCTCACTGTGGTTCGCTGGAACCCCTCTTGAAAAATATGATACAGATTTTTTTCTTTTAATATACTGTAATGATGTCTTTTGCCAAATAAATTTCAATTTTAACGTCATCATATTACGACTTTCTCCTCAATATTAATATTACTTAATTTTTTAAAAATGGGATTGTACTCCTGCGATTGACTGGCAACCAGACCAAGGTGTACTCACCCGAAGTCAACCGGGATAGGCCCCAGCATTATAAAATAACTCGTTCCTCATGATATTACAAATTTTAAAAATATCAAATGTTTATACTATTTCATAGTACTTCTTTCCCAGTAATGTTACACCTCTATTCTCATATACATTTTGTCTTTTTTCTTGTATTGTATGCATTTATTCTGTTCCTTTATTCCTTGCAACTTTTCTCAAAATTCTTCTTCCATTTCTTCTTTCTTAGTTGTTTTCTTTCACTCCTAATAGAACCAATCACCACTGTGATGTATGGAACAGAAAACAAAGGTTCATCCAAACCCATTGCAATGTTTTTTCCTCCCACCCTTATTGGCACTTTCTGGGATGAATTTGTGAAATGAAGCATCTGGTGTGACAGGTGAGCTGTTATCTCACCTAACCAAATTTAGTTTGTTAGTATCAACACTTCATTTGCAGGCTATGAAATGTTCCCCCACACTAACTCCCTGCAGTAAACACCATTACTGCTACAACAAATCAAATCTTTCAGCAGCAAGAACAGCTTTTCTTCCATTCAACATGTTCGCGTGCAAAAAGCGGATAATTTGCTGTTTACATTTCTGCACTCTTAAATACAATTTGCTC
This sequence comes from Dunckerocampus dactyliophorus, assembly GCF_027744805.1. Lineage (NCBI taxonomy): Eukaryota > Metazoa > Chordata > Actinopteri > Syngnathiformes > Syngnathidae > Dunckerocampus > Dunckerocampus dactyliophorus. Next base: position 22,807,534 of record NC_072819.1, on the reverse strand, counting down.
TGCATCGCTAGTCAAGATAATTGTGAGAAAGGCAATGGCAAGGAAAGTTTTCTAGATAAGTAGAGGTGCAGTCTGAGAAAATAAGCCACTAGCAGTTTTCTATATTTGCTGGCTGCAAAGGTTCAGCTACTTAGCTGTAGCTAATAAGTGAAGTCAAATAACATGTAAATATATAAGGAGAGGAGCCAGGAATAATACTAAAGGGTAAGGGCAAGTTAATGCATGGACTGGTGTCATGTTAAACAGCATTTACATCAAGATTAATGGGCCTCATTCACGAAACGTTCTTACGCACAAATGTGTTCTTAAAGCCTTCTTACGAAGATTTTTGGCATTCACGAAACGTGTTCTTAACTCACAGTTCTTAGATCTAAGAACAAATTCTATGAACGCTCAGGAGGACTCTTACGCACAAGCAAAGCTTGCACTTTTAATGCGCAATCGCCCACATGATGGATTTTGCAACCTGATCCCAAAAAATGTAGTGCAAATAAAATATCCCAACAATTATTTATCATCAAAACAACTAAAATATACTCCATGGATAAATATATATTCAAATCCCAATTCATCAAAAAAAAAAAAGTAGCTGGCTGGACGTGCGCTGCGCAGAGAGAGAATGTAAAAGGACCATTAGATTTATTTGCTGAAAGTGACGAATATTTGATGTCCTGTTTCAGGCTTCCCTCTCCGTTCTTGCAGGTGTGCAGGATCATCAGAATAACATCGCAATGAAACGTGGTGTGCCTATTGCGCACAGAGCACACCCAGATAACGACATGCGCCCCCAGCCACGTCTTGAGCCAGAGCACGGGGCTGCTGTATTAATTAGGCAGCGTCTAATCAAATGTAACCACAGAAAAAATAAATTGTCACACACAAACTATGTATTTTGACTTTATTTTTCCATCATGATTGTGTAAATATTTTCTAGAGTTTCCGAAATGGTTTGGTTTCTGATTGATGGCCCACCTCCCGTTTCCTCCAGATCCCTCCAGTGCAGTCTAATCTTTTTTTTTTGGAGTCTATTTTAAGTCAGACCACTTCTTTTTAACCTCTGCGGTGGTCCGTTTCTCAGTGGAAACGGCATTTATGTTTCCTGCAATGGTGCTCCATGCCTACTCTTTTTGGATGGCCTGATGACCGGTGGATACACTTGAAAATAAGGTGGTCTTGTGTTCGGTCACTCCTTGGATTGAAGTTATTCTTTCGTTTTTTGTCAAGCTGCTTCTCAGTCTTGCCCTTGCGCGTTGCCATCTCCGCCTCCAGGTGCCTAACCCCCCCTAAAATAGATATAATAATTTCAAAATAAGGACTCACTAATGAGTAGCTGCACTATCCTTGTTAAACACCTGAAAAAATGGTTTGGACTTGCTTGATGCCAATGTTTCCAGGAGGCTAGTGGAAATGTTGCTCCAGATGGTGAAGATGGCTTCAAGGAGAGCAACCACTGTCTGGAACTGGTGTCCATTTTTGTAAATTTCCCTTGCCATCCATCTCCAAATGTTGTCAATTGGATTTAGATGGATGGTCCAAAAAAGTGATGTTATTCCTCTGGAAGTCCTTTGTCAGGCGGACATTATGAACTGGAGCGTTGTCCTGTTGAAAAACCCAGTCATTAACATCACATGGGCCTTCAGTCATGAGGGCCCAAAAATGACCAAAACATATTGTCAAGGCAACAAAGGAGTGTCTCAAGAAGTAGCATATCAAGATCCTCCTGTGAACAAGCCAGTCTCCGGACCATAATTTCATCAAAAATCTGTGGAGTGACCTGAATCTGAGTTGCTGAGCAAACGTTCAGGATTTGGAGAGTATCTGTAAATAAGAGTAGATGAAAATCCTGTCTGAGATGTGAGCAACCCCGTTTACCGACTACAAGAAGCGGTTGAGCTGCTTGAACTACTTATTTCCTTCAATCATCCATCCATCCATTCATTTTCTTCCGCTTATCCGGATCCAGGTCGTGGGGGCAGCATTCTCAATAGGGAAACCCGATCTCCAGCTACAGAGGTGTTCCCAGGCCAGCTGCGAGACATAATCCCTCCAGCACGTCAAGGTCTGGCACAGGGCCTCCTCCCAGCTAGGCATGCCAAGAACACACGTCACCTGGTCCAGCACAGACACCGCATTACAGCAGATCAATGTTTCCTGTAAGGTGCGTGCCTGCGCAATCGCACACTGCTCCTATGTTCTCAGCTCACAGCAAATTTATACAGCACATGAAATAAAATCCAACATGAACTGTAAATAAAATAAACGCAAAACATTTTATTATGTGCCATTTTGCAATGCAACTCTGTGATTGGCAGGTGACAACAAGCGGTAACAACATGTAACACAATGATGAACACTGTCCAGCCAATGATAAGATTTATTTTTACTTACACAGCCAATCAATTCATTTACAGTGTGTTACGTCGTATATGCCGCTGTATTCCAGTTTAACGTATAGCTAATGGAGCAGTGGAGTTAAGAGAGCTGCAGGCTGCTTGCTAACCCGTGTTATGGTGAAACGATCAGGCAGTATCACATCCACACACCAAGCAGAAGCAGTTGGACTGGAAGAAGTGAATCTGGGTGATATTTTTTCTTTTTTGAATGAGAAAGGGCTGCTCTGAAAAACATGCTGCAAAGCTAAAGTAGCAAATGTGGACTGAATGTCATGTGTAGCTTAAACGTACATGTAGTACTAGTGTGCTTTTATTTTGATGGCCAGATTTACAAAAGTAAACATATACAACAAATATGGCATCAATTTCAAGTATATTTCCAGGATGAAATCGTGCCTGAACAGGCTGTTGCAAAACAGAAAGGAAATTAAAGTATACATAATTTACAAAATAAATGGTAAACAAGAAAAAAATGGACGATGAAATTATAAACTCTGGGTTTCCTACAAGAGTCCGATTATTAATCGGATGAGCTAGTTCTACGGCTTTTTCTGTCTGAGGTTGACAATAAAGAAAGCTACAGAAAACTACATCTTTTGAACCCACTCATTTACAAAATACCACAGAATGGAAGTTGGAATACCTCAAGTTCTCAGGTTTTGGATGGGTGTGACACTACAGTCATGGACAAAAGTCTTGTCATAGGTAGACAGTATGAAGTAAAAACCTCATAACTCCCTAACTAATCCTCCTCACATCCTCGTCATTCTCTGGTAAAAATGACACAACGTGTCTTCGAACCGTCTTGAATCAGTTACGTAACAGTCACAAATAGACAGGTTATGAGCTGGACAAAAGTCTTGTCACGTTTTACACTTTATTGAAATTTATTCAACAAACATTTCTTTGTTTCAGAACAACATCACAGCATCATAGCAACAAGCATGTTGAACATTTTTACCATGAGAGATTTGATCATTTCAGTATCGGCTGTGGCTTCCTTTTGCTTGGATGACAGTTGACATTCGGCTGGGCAGGCACTCGTACAACTGGTTGATGAAGGCATCTGGGATGGCATAAAACGCGGCCTCACATGCCTTCCACAGGTCATCTAGATTCTTTGGCTTTGTCTTCCAGGTGTCTTCCTTCATTTTTGCCCAAACGTGCTCAATAATGTTCATGTCTGGGGACTGTGCGGGCCACTTTTCGAGAACTTTGATCTTCTTCTGCTGCAGAAATTTCTTGGGAGACCGATGTACGGCATGGAGCACCATCCTGCTGGAAGATCTGACCCCTCTTGTGTTCTGGTGTTCTGGAAGGCTGTATTGCAGCACAGAAGCCAGCATTGAAGAAGAAGCAGCTGACTAATCGAGTTGTGTTTGCTAAAGACCACACCCCTGAGAAAGGCTGGACCACCAAAATGTGGGGAAAAGTTGACTTTTCAGATGAATCTTCAGTAGAATTGCACCCTAAGCGTCACCAGTACTGCCGCAGACCTACAGGAACCCGCCTAAATCCAAGGTACACCCAGAAAACGGTCAAATTCGGAGGCGTGAAGATAATGGTGTGGGGGTTCATCCGACATGGAGGAGGAAGGAAGATATGCAAAGTAGATGGAAACATCAACAGCATCAAATATCAACAGATTCTTGCTTCCCACTACATTCCAGAACACAAGAGGGGTCAGATCTTCCAGCAGGATGGTGCTCCATGCCATACATCGGCCTCTACCAAGAAAGTTCTGCAGCAGAAGAAGATCAAAGTTCTCGAAAAGTGGCAAGCACAGTCCCCAGACATGAACATTATTGAGCACGTTTGGGCAAAAATGAAGGAAGACACCTGGAAGCCAAAGTCAAAGAATCTAGATGACCTGTGGAAGGCATGTGAGGCTGCGTTTTATTCATATGAACCATAGTTCTCAACAATAGGAGGATTAGTTAGGGAGTTATGAGGTTTTTACTTCATACTGTCTACCTATGACAAGACTTTTGTCCATGACTGTACAAGTGTGCAGGCCTGATGGCGCTCATAAAGGTCCAAGGAATGCTCAGGTCATTTGTGTGTATGCTCAGACACTTGCAAAATTAGAGGGAACATTGCTGCAGATGCGCCAATTTGCCGGTCAATCTGATGCTCCAGCCGTCCCTTACTCATGAACATAATTCTCGAATTGCTCCACTTGGGGCAAGACCTCACTTCCAACCCATCGGGTGCAATCCACCCTTTTCCAGCTGAGAAGCATTGCTTCAGATTTGGAGGTGTTGAGTCTCATCCCAGAAGCTTCACACTCAGACGCAAACTGCCCATTAAATCCTAAGGTTCACAAACTGGACACACTCAATGCTTTGGCTACATCTAGCAATTCAGTCCATAAAAATAAGAACAGAATCGGTGACAAAGGGCAACCTTGGCAGAGGCCAACATTCACTGTGAACAGGCTCGACTTACTGCCGGCAATGCAAACCAGGCTCCCGTTGTACAAAGACTGAATGGCACATAGTAGCTTGCCACCAACCTCGTACTCCTGGAGCACCCCCCACAGGACACAGCAAAGGACATGGTCATGCCTTCTCTCTCCAGTCACCTTCTTACAAAGGGTGACCACCACCATGGACTGTCAATCAACAAATACTGTTCCCGACTTCCACACAATGGATACAAGTCAATCATGACAGCCCTACAACATCCATTCCCGACATTCCCTCAATCAAATACATATTCATTTATAAGTTTTAATTAATGTTATTTTTGTGGAGTTTTTTACATTCTGTCTCTCTCTGTTATATTCATATCTTTGTGAGGGGGTAAACCTACACAATCAACAGCAGGGATTCAAATACTATTTTCCCTACTGTACATACTCACTGTCTGTGTAATGTGTGGGGGAAGAAATGTGTCTGCAGGACTCAGCTGCTGGAGGAGAGCATGTTTATTTAAAGCTGTGAATCGGTCCTCTCCCTTCTCCTGTTTTTGCCACTCCAGACAGCAGCACACTGCAGACATCACCAGGCTCAATAAGACACACTGAGAAACAGAAAAAAAAAAAAAAAACAAGATCGAAACACAAATCATAAGGACACAAAGAGTTTGTTCAATGTCAAATCATACATATTAAGCCCCATATTCCACATGTCGCTTTAAGGAATACTTGGACATGAAACATAATGACAGCAGGGCCTCCCTGCAGGATTACATTGAGCAAAATTGCATGGAATATTTCAGAGACAGCTCCACTGAGACCACTTCAACGCTGATGTTCAAACTGTTTCTTCCATTTTTCAGATGCCAACTTGTGTTAAAAAATGAATGTAATGTTATTTTTCATGCCAGTGAAGGTCAAAGCATGATTGAAAAAAAAATATATCCAATGTAAGCGCTGCAATAAGCAAAGCATTTAGACGAAAACATGTTTAAACTGGTTTAGATATTGGGACAGGGTTGTAATATGTGTCTATATTTTATTATTGAAAACCATTTTGGGAGAAAATAGGGTTTCATTGTTTACATGGTCAAATTTGATTAAAGAAATAAATCATTTTGTAGAGGAATATTCATATTAGTCAACAATAATGCTGCATGAAGCATGTCATTATGTCGAGCCAATCATCAAAGAAATGGAATGATAACAATATATATATATATATATATATATATATATATATATATATATATATATATATATATATATATATATATATATATATATATATACACATATCATTTATATTATTCTGTTTTATTTCTGATTTATTTTTAAAGGTCAACATTTTTTTTCTTCTGGGGTTCAAAATTTTGAATATCCAAGTATTTGAATGTAAAGAATAACTTAAAAAAAACATATACAAAAGGTAATTAATTTATCTACAATTTTTTGACAGTTTTACAAAGAGGTTTCTGATTGGCGACTTAACATCACTATACGGTATTAATATGATCATGTCTGAGGTATTTTACAACAACATGGCTGTCAGTGTATCTGCATGATATCACTGTGCAGGCATAAATCACCGTGGCAAAGTGCTCCAAATAAACAGTAGACGTGCTGTGTTCAAAATGCCAAATTGTGTCAGAAACATGGCAAATACGATGGCAATTTTATGCACTGAGAATGTGCTTCATTTGCCCTGCAATTTGCTGGAGACCAGTCCAGGCCTCTCACCCAAAGACAGCTGGGATAGGCTCCAGCATACCCCGCAACCCTAGTGAGGACAAGTGGTATAGAACACAGATGGATGGATGGATGGATGGATGGATGGATGGATGGATGGGAATGTGTTTCTGTTTAATACAAACAGAATTAATGTTATACTGTAGATGTTATACTACAGTATCTATAGCAATATTGTCCACTGCTTTGTATGCACCAAATATTAACAGTATTGAAAACAATTATGAACAAGTGTGTGGGATAAAGCTTAATTCGGCTTTAATTTGACTTCGGCTCAGCGCCAAATTGCACCTTTACTAGCGATATATTTTTTGTCAAGCCAATACCGATACCTTTTTAAAAAAATTGTTTAGATTAGATTTATATTAGATTTAAATTCAGATTTAACTGCAGTTAAATCTTTGTTCGATTTAACTGTACTTAAATCATTCCACCTGCAGGGAAGAATGACTCAAATTTGGTTTTGTCAAAGTCACTGAAGATTTGTCCAAACCAAATATCATTACATCACAACTATTAACAAAAAAATAGCAGTGGCTCAGAAGTACAAACCGATGGACGGTGTCTTCAGCGATGGTGGAGGACGCCGCAGCACTGGGAGTGGGCCCCGTTCCTTTCTTTACAGATTGGTTTAGGGCAGTTTCTTTGGCGGGGCGGGTGTCTTTGTGGGCTTTCGGGGCACCGTCATGGCGTTTTTCTCTTGGCGTGAAGAGTTTGCGAAGCGTTTGGTGCAGCTAGCGCACACGGTGTCTGATGTAGTGGGAAGGTCTCACATGATCATCGCCAACATGTGTTTATAGCATGTGACACGTAGAGAAATGGAGCGCTTGTTTAACACACATATGGCACTTTTTCTACAACTTACACTGTATATTGCAGTTTGTCTTATTCTGCTTCAACAGTGTTTATTTGTGAAATGCATCGCAGTAAAAGAAACGTAATGTGTTCATTCATTACACAAGATGGGAACTGACAGTTTGAGGGAAGAGCTACTGACAATATCGGTATCGGTAATGAAATGCTAGACAATATTGGTATTATTTTACTATTTTATATACAGTTCAGGGGCCCGTTGCACAAAACTAAGATAAGGGATTAAGCTGGGATATCTATGGTTATCCTGGCTCAATTTATCCATGATCCAGTTGCACAAAAGTGGGATAGTGGAAAGTGGAATATGTTCTGACATAAGTTATGGTAATTTATGTCTGAGATTTATTCTGTAGAGTTAGCCTGCTCCAGACCAGGCTAAGATCCAGGATCTACTTCATCCCATCCCTTATCTCAGTCAGTAGTCACCATAAATGACAACCAATAATGAATCCACTGCTCACTACACAGTTATTACATTCAACGACACCCACTGTCATTATTTAAACATTTGTCATCATTCACTTCAACCGTCCAATATACATAAATTATTGTACATGACGTTGTAATCATTAGATCATTTATTAGATCATTTACACATACTATATGTAAAATACACATCACATATAAATACAAATACACATCTACAAGATAAAAGAGTTGTACAGTCTGATGGCGTTATAGTTACACAATTTCACTCACATCTGCAGTCAATTTCCCCTACAATTTCAACGGATTCATAATCACGGTGCGACTATGTTTTCAGAGTGTACTACATTAACCAGAAGCCTTAGCGCTTGAGGGGAAACTGGAAGTACACGCTGTTGAAGCTACGAGTGAGTAATGGTAATATGCTAATAAAGCAAAGAGTTCATAGCTACTAATGTACACCGCTGTTCTTCATTTGTTAAACAAGCAACAAACATAACGTTAACTATTTGGATTGTAATTATGATGGTTTCAGCGCAGCAGTGAGTGTGTATTCGTGCACTACTTAGACACAAAGTATTGCAGATTGTCTATGCAATACAATTTGCCACGCTTTCTCTCTTTGTTTTATGACTGTGGCGGTGTTGCCTTTCCTTTTTATTTGCTCTTTTGCCTCCTCATAAGCCTCTGAGGATTTCCTCTTCCGTCAGGGGAAAGTACGCCGCTTTTGTTGCCATGGTGACTCTGACTCTGTGATCGATAGGAGGGGTCTATTTAAAGAAGCCGTGTAAGCGCACTGATCCGGGATTGGTTTCACCTGGCTTGATTAATCAGTGTCAACTCATCCTGGCTTGGGCTTTGTGCAACCAATTAAGCCTCGACGCTCTTGCCTTGGGTTGGTTGCGCTCAGCTCAGTCATTTATCCTGGAGGTGTGAATCCTACTTTTGTGCAACGGGCCCCAGGCCAAACGTTTGACGCAACACAACCCTATGGTCCCAACCCCATTAATAAGGTACACCTGTGAAGTGAAAAACATTTCAGGTGACCACATTATGAAGCTCATTGAGAGAACGCAAAGGGTTTGCAGCACTATGAAAAAAGGGTGGTTACTTTGAGGAACCTAAAATATAAGACATATTTAGAGTTATTTCACACTTTTTTGTTACAACTATGTAATTCCACATGTGTTCATTCATAGTTTTCAGAATCTACAATGTAAATAGTCATGAAAATAAAGAAAACTCATTGAATGAGAACGTGTGTCCAAACTTTTGGCCTATACTGTATTTAATTTTAAAAGGTATTCAAATAAATACATTTCAATTGCAATTTTGCCACAATAAAGTAATACTATTGGGACAAAATTACAAAATGAAAACATTTATTTAAGAAATAACAAAAATACCTTTCAATTGGCAAAAACAATTTACACTTTTACAAGAAGAAAGTAATACTTTTTCAAATTTTTAAAAAATGCAATAACTACATTTCCAGCACAATTCTACAAAAAAATAATTAATATTAAAAAAATATAAAAAAACACACTTTTTCAAGAATAAAGTAATATTTTTGTAAGTGTAATTCACTGTACTAATAATCAATACATAGATTTCCATCACAATTTTACAAGAATCAAGCAAAGTTTTTTTAAAATTTTTTTTAATAAATACATTTATATGGCAGTTTTATGAAAATTAGGTTAACGAGCGGAAAAATATTGCCACAAATAATGTTGCAATAATAATTGAAGACTGTTGCATTCAGGTTTGTGTGGGAATTTTGGCCCTTGCATGGAATAATTATGAGTATTTCCAAAAAATATTCAATTTAAATTTTATACTTTCATACTTTCTTGCTACCTCCGCCAAGTGCGATATATTAAATTTAGGGGGTGATCCGTCTGGATCCAGGAATTTTTTAAAGGATTCTTTAAAATTTCAAGATAGGACCATTTTTGGCATTTGTGCATATAACTCCACAAAGAATGGTCAGATCACTTGGAGAAAAAATACAGGACAAGACTGATCCAATAAATGTAGGATTATTATTTTGGTGAGAATCACAATTTGGGAGAGGGGGCGGGGTTGGAAGGTCTGCGCTCTGCGAGTGCTTCTCTAGTTATATTCCTATGATATCATTTACGCCACCAGACAGGCAGACTTCTACAGACATTGTCTAGTGTGCACAGCTTGAGACAAGTGCTGCAATGCGGGTGTGATGAATAGCTCACCCTCTATTGATCACAACGTGATCAATGCACTAATGTGCATGTCTTGAGAGGATCGAGAGTGTACTCAGAGTAGCCTTGGAGGATTGGGAGAACCACACCTGAGCGATGTGTGCATGTGGCGAAAGATGCTCCTTTATCAGCTTATCCTTTTCAAAGCTATTACTGCAACTCCAGCAGGGCTTTCAAGAACAGCAGGGTGCACACACCCTAATGGCTCCATTTGGCCTTGCACTTTGTCAACACATACTTGTCTAGAGGGAAGGCTGATAAGTACAACTGGTCATTAATCAGTTCCACTGTCACAAGCATATCACCTCCACTACAAACACCACTTATTTCGAGCAATGGTTTTCTTCTTCATATGATGCCTGAGGCTCTGAACTAATACTTACATCCTTCAACAGAAACAGCAGCTTGCCAACATCAACATAGTAACCGAAAACACCAGCTCTGAAGGTACAAAAAAATAGAACTGATGCAGATATTTTGATAAGCTAACTTTACCAGTCCGTGTAACCTCACTCCACTCTCTTCAATCATTTTGTGTTGTAGTGTGTTCACAATCTTCCATTCATACTCCAACATGTTCTAGTTCAAAATGGACCAACCTCACTTTATCTTGACAAATACAAGTAGCCAAGTGGCTATTAAGCAGTTCCACTGTTCCACTGAGCATCCATCAGTTACTTTCTTCTTCATAGGGTCCTGAAGCTCCAAACTAATCCACAAATCCATAAAAAAAACAGCCGCTTTCCAACATTATATTGTACCAAGATTGATAGTATGCAAATATGTTAACATGCTAAATTTACCAGGCATTGGGAACCTCACTCCAGTCCCTTCTTTTCTGTTATATCTGTGTTGCAGTGTGTTTACAATCTCCTATCCATACCCTAACATTTTCTCATGAGTAATATACAGTATGCTTTCTCTTAGCATTAGCATTAGCATTACATGTGGCTGAGTTCAGCTCATGGCGGACTTCTTCTGCAACCCATCTAGAGAGCAAGCTAATTATGGCCTGGATTATTAGCCCCCTCTGTTGGTTCCTGCTAAAAAAGTGAATTACACACATCTCCATTGCTTCCAGACATCATGACAAAACACTCTGAATTCTGACTGATAGCTTAGTGCATCTCGCAGTCTACTAGGTCACCTTTTCCCGTAAAAATGTCAGTCGGGATTAATTTGTCACGGTGCAGCTCAGTGTTTTTGTCACTTAAGTCTGCTGCTGAGCCAAATGACAAATGACAGCACTGCCTCGTCCCTTACATCACCATCAGTGTGAGAGATGATGAAGAAGCTGCTATTATTTACGCTGTTGTCTGAATATTTAATGTGTTTGATCAACTTGCAAGCTCATTTTGAAGAGAAGGCAGTAAGGAGCATTAGCATGTCACTCATTAGCCTGGATGCACAGTCAGCATGTTTACATGCACTAACTTTGTCGGATATACCCCAAATAAATTGGTCTCTTCCATTTTCACACATGTATGTGAAGAGCTCCTATTTACATGCACTAATTCTAATTCGATCATTGGTTTGGTTTGGTTTGGTTTAGTTTATTTGAACATGAAGGTTACAATGGAATACATCTCGTGAATCATTTTTTGACAGTTCCACATGTCCAAAAGGAGTAGGAAGAAGCAAAGCTTATTTAATCCTACCCCCCATCCATTCTACATCTAGTACAGTACATGTAGTTCACTTCCTGGATTCCATGTCATGTTTTCAGTGATAGTCAGGATAACACATAATAGATAACGGTGAGATAACCGTCCCCCCAAAAAAAGAGAGAACATTCATAATAATGATAATATGATGACAATACTAAATAATAAATAAATAAATAAGAACAAAGCTTTTTTTTTTTTTTTTTTAAACACAACAAAGAAAATTATAAAAAAAAAAAAATAATAAATAAATAGAAATAAATAAATAACAAATAAAATTTAATTAAATAAATAAAAAATAAAATAAAATAAAATAAAATAAAATAGAAAATAAAAAAATAAATAAATAAAATAAAATAACAAACCTGACAGAACAATCAGGACTCTTCTGCCTTGTATTTGGCAAACATCAACTGCTTGTATTGTTTTTTGAATTTGCTCATCTCTGTACATTGTTTGAGTTCCTTACTCAATCCGTTCCATAATTTAATTCCACACACGGAAATGCTATGGGTTTTCAGCGTTGTTCTCGCATATAAATGTTTTAGGTTTAATTTTCCTCTAAGATCATATTTCTCCTCTCTGATTGAGAAATACTTGATTAGATTTTTGGGTAACGAGTTATTATTAACTTTATACATTATTCTAGCGGTTTGAAAGTGTACTAAATCTGCGAATTTTAATATCTGTGATTTTAAAAATAAAGGGTTTGTATGTTCTCTATACTTGGCATTATGAATTATCCTCACAGATCTTTTTTGCAGTACAGTGAGTGAGTGAAGATTGCTTTTGTAGTTATTTCCCCATATCTCCACACAATACGTTAGATATGGTAATACTAAGGAACAGTACAGAGTGTGGAGTGATTTTTGATCAAGAAGATATTTTGCTTTATTCAATATAGAGATATTTCTCGCCACCTTTTGCTGTATATATTTAATATGAGATTTCCAACTCATTTTTTCATCTATTATAACTCCACTTTTTCAATATCCGTTCCATTAATTTGTATTTGGTCGTACGTGTCCTTTCTACTATTACCAAATAGCATTATTTTAGTTTTACTTAAATTCAGAGATAATCTATTCTTGTCAAACCATGACTTTAATATGACCATTTCATCCTTGACCTTTTTAATGAGTTCTTGTGTGCTTTCACCAGAACAGAAAGCAGTGGTATCATCGGCGAATAAGACCAATTTTAAGTTGTTAGTTACTTTGCAAATGTCGTTAATGTACAAGTTAAACAGTTTTGGTCCCAGTATGGACCCCTGTGGTACTCCACACGTATTGTGTAGACTCCCAGATGTATATTCTCCTAGCTTTACAAATTGTTTCCTCTTTGCTAGGTAGCTTTTAACCCAATTTAAGACTAAACCTCTAATTCCGTACCTTTCTAATTTTGAAATTAAAATAGTGTGATTAATTGTATCGAAGGCTTTTGTCAGATCCATGAATACTGCAGCTGCGCATCTTCTGTTGTCTATGGCAGTAGTGATTTCCTCCGTGATTTCCATCAGTGCCATAGAAGTTGAAATGTTGGCTCTGTAACCATATTGACTACTTGCCAATAATTCATTCTTATTAATAAATTTGTCCAACCTATTATTAAATAGCTTCTCCACAATTTTCGAGAATTGTGGTAACAAGGAAACTGGTCGATAATTTGTAAATTGGTGTTTGTCTCCTTTTTTGAAAATTGGAACCACCTTGGCTGTTTTCATTTTGCTTGGAAATATTCCAGTCTGAAATGATAAGTTACTAATATATGTTAACGGGTCTGCGATCTCATTGATGACCCTTTTAATTGTTTCCATTTCGATTCCATGACAATCAGTTGATGTTTTTGCCTTAAAATGGTTAACAATGTCAGTGATCTCCTTTTTGGTTACAGCAGTGAGAAACATAGAATTAAGATTCCTATCGATAATATCAATCCCTTCATCAATTGTGTCTTGTTTTGGAATTTCCTCTTCCAGTTTTTGTCCAATATTTACAAAATATTCATTTAACATTTCAGCTACCGCATTCATGTCATTCCTGTAAGTGTTTCCAACCATGAAATAGGGAGGATAGTCTGCTTTCTTAACGTTGTTCTTTATAATACTATTTAAGATGCCCCAAGTTGCTCTCATGTTATTTTTGTTCTTATTTAGTACGTGACTATAATATTCCCTCTTACACACTCTCAAGATAGTTGTCAACTTGTTTTTGTATGTCTTATACTTTTGTTCTGCTTCTTTAGTCTGTTGAATGATAAATGTCCTGTATAATGTGTTCTTCTTCTTACAGGCGTTTTTTAGTCCTTTTGTCATCCATGGCTGCTGGTTTTTCTTTTGCTTCTTGGGCTTTTCTTGCCAGGGGCAGTTCTTATCGTAGAGCTCCATATAAGTACCAAGGAAGCTGTCATATGCCTCGTCCACATCTGTTGCACTGTAGACACTCTCCCAACTTTGTTCTTCTAGACCTATCTTGAAGGCACGGATGTTGTCCTCTGTACGCAATCTTTGAAAAGTCTTTTTTGCCTCCGCCTGTTTTTTCTTATAATGTTCATTGTAGATTGTAAACACTGGAAGATGATCACTGATGTCACTAATTAGCAGGCCACTGATGGTGTTGTTATCAAAGTCATTGGTGAATATATTATCGATGAGGGTGGCACAGTGGTCTGTTATTCTACTTGGTCTAATGATTTTAGGATATAAACTCAAGCTATACATTGTATCTATAAAGTCATCTGTTTCCTTGCACTTGTGTGAGTTCAAGAGGTCAATATTGAAGTCTCCACATATGAAAATAGTTTTCTGACCTATGTCTGTAAACGTTGTCTTAATCCAATCCTCAAACATTCCAATCTTTGACTTTGGAGTTCTGTACACACAACTTATTAACACATTTTTGCTTTTTTCTTTACAGATTTCAATTGTTATACATTCTAAAATGTTATCAATGACAAATGACATATTCTTTACCATTTTGTAGTTCAAATGTTTGTCCACGTATAAGGCCACACCTCCTCCATTTGCATTGTTCCTGTTTGCACACGTCATTTCATATCCTTCCAGCTCGAAGTCCATTCCTTTGTTAGCATTAATCCAAGTTTCTGAGATTGCTATAACTTTGAAAGGTTCTTTGAATTGATTCAAATATTGTTTAATATTAGTAAAGTTTGCGTTCAAGCTTCTGCTGTTTATGTGTATGATGGATAACTTGTCGTTGATGAAACTGTTGTTGTATTGCTCCTCCGTATAATAACGGCAGTCGTTTGTAATGTGAGAGAAAAAATTTGAGTCTGGGTCAATGTCTTTTTCCATATCCAATTGTTTGTGATCTGTAAAGTGAAAAGTGTCCAATTGTAGATCTTCTTGTAGCATATTAAAGCTGTTTTCCTCCATGTTGGGAGACCTCAATATCTTTCTAGGTCCTTGATGTCTTTGACAGCAAGAACTCTGGCCTCTGGTCCTCCATTTGCTTTGATGAAGATTTTGCAGTTTGCACTCCATGTTCCTTGAATCTTTCCTTGCTTCCTCAGATCACGTGCTTTCTTCGCAATCTCAGCGTTGCGCTTGGTCAGGTGGTCATTCATGTAGACATTTGTTCCTTTCAGCTTCTTTCCCTGTTTCAGCAGGGCAACCTTGTATTTCCTGTTGGTGAATTTGACGATGATGACGGGTGTAGTGCGGTTCCTCCCATACAGTGGGATGCAAGTATCAATAGATTGGATGTCTACATCCACCTCCTTCGATTGCAAAAAATCAACAACTTGTTGCTCTGTTGAGGCGACATCCCTTTCGTCTGGTTCTTCAGTATTCGCCACTGCTCTGGCATAGGACCTTGGTTTAATTCGAAGTCCCGTCACGACCACGTCATTCATTCGTGTGTTCTGATCCATATCATCTATGGTGTTTTTCAGCTTCTCAATGATTTTATCCTTTTCTTCACGTTCTTTTTTGAGAGTGGCTCCCAGTGCATCATAACTTTCCTGTAATTTTTTATTCTCCACTCTCAGACCTTGCATTTCTCTTTGTATGGCGTTGGTAGTCTCTATCAAACTGTAAATTAGTTGATGCAGGGAGTTGGAATTCTCCACAAGTTGCTGCATCTGTTTTCCATAATCCTCCATGGTTTTCGCCATAGTATACTCACTCTTTTCCATTGAACTTCTTTCTTGCTTGTTTGCGCGGTGTTTAACCTTCTGCAAGGCTGTCGCTGTTGCTTTGTCTATATTTCCACTCAGGTGTGTCAACTGGTTAACTGTGTCATCCTTGTAAGGTCTCGGCGGCGGTTGTGGTAATAGGTGAGCACCTCCAGTTGTCTCAGGAATCTGTTCAACATCCGTATATATGACTGAATCTGGAGTACTTCGACCAGAACTACTAGAGCCACCGCTTGTTGCGCTTCTTCTCCCTCGAGCCTTTGATCATTGGCCATACACTTTTTTCAATGGTTAATGTTATTAAAATAACCCTGAATTACCATGATTTTTTTTTGCGCAAAATTAAGTGTTTCAGCACAACAGGGTTTTCTTTTTTTGGGTCTAGCACTTGACTTGTTTGTTCCATAAGCCTCAGGATCTTTTAAGAAGTTTAAAATGTCTTCCTGCGTCCAACGTCAGCAGCAACGGCACACTGCAGCTCAACAACCGTGTTCAAAGAGAGAAAGCTTTTTTTGCCGTTGCCATCAAGAGATCATGTCAGTGTGAATACCTGACAGAACTGAATCCACATTTTTGGCTTTTAAAGTATGTGATCTGAAACATTTTTTAGCTGATGAAAAAACAATTTCACTTTAATGGTTGTTTGCAATAAATTGCCTACTCAAATTGTCTTTATCACACTCCCATGTCTTCTTTTGCATTTTGAGGCTCTACTTAGAACCTCCTTAAGCTCCAACAAAATGCAATTTTTCAACTGGTGTTAAAATTTTGATCAAGAGTGTACTAGCATGTATTATGTATTATTATGTATTTATTTGATTCATGTTTGTTGTAGTGAATTCATGTATTTTATGTTCTTTATCGTTCATTTTTGTACACTACATGGAAATATTATGGTAATACATGATGCACTTTAGTGCGTTTTGGTTAGGGGGAGGAAGGTCATTTCTGATTTGGGTATTGAAATGAAAAAATGTGTAATTGCAATAGCAATATTGTTTCCAAATACATTGTCATGAGTGCAGGAAGCAACACTCATGCATGATACACGCATGAAAATGAAACATGTACAAAACAGTGAAGCACAAAGCTTCCCTCACAGCTTGCAAACAACAATCAAGGGAAAAGCCACAGAAAGGTGTTATCAAAAGCAAAGCATCCAAATGAGTGTGCAAATGTGACAACCCAGAGCAAGGAAAAATTGAGTGCCTTATACATTTTGTACCACTGCAGTCTCTCATCCAACTGATTTGCCCACTGCAATTACTCTGCAGACAAAAGATGCAATCAGCAGAAACAAATGTGATATAGTCTCTAATCACAGGATAATATCTCTGCTGGCTGTGGCGAAATTAATAACATGCCTCTGTCTAAAAGCCACACAATGCAAAATGAAGCCTATTGTCTCAGTCTTGGCTTCTTAAGGTCATTCTTCTCCTGTCACCACATCGAGTCCATATCTGTCTCCTTCTCTTGACACACACTAAGACATATTCATGAGATCCATGAAAACACGGACAGACCTCAATGTAGCTCAATTACTGTGAGTAACACACAGCCCACAAGTCCATAACCCATTAGCTTCTCAGCATGTGTGTGTGTGTGTGCAGGACAGTGGACATGAGCGTTTATGTCAATGCTTAATGATAACAAATAGAGCTTAGCTGAACTACAAAAAAGGCAAAAGACTACCAGATACTATGGGGGGAGGGGGGGAGCAAAATTACAACAACAAAAAAAACATAATAATCATAATAATAATTTATAGTAGTAGTAGTAGTAGTAGTAGTGCTACTGCTTCCTGCTTCTGTCGAATGCAGATGTGTCCCTTCTTGTTCCTGTTTGCTTCTGCTACTTACTGCTTTTTTTAACTTTTAAATCATTCTACTTCCCCCCGCCCCCAAGTCTTGGAGATTATTTAAGACTTAATGTATCATTTTTTCATTTTTCTAACATATCTGACGAGCAGCAACTATAACTTTCTCAACATTTTAATCAGGGATTAAAATGGTTCCCCTCACTCCAGACATAGCAAGATAAAGAATTATATCCTCAAAAAACAAACGCCCCCCCCCCCCCCCCCCCCCCCCTTCCCTCCTCAGTCCACTCCACCAACCAAAGCTCCCCCAGCTCAGCCTCCACCATCGGTGCCCGTAGCCCGTAGCTAACTTCATATCAACCAGAGCTTTAAGATGTAAACTACCAATCACTCTTTTGGTAGCTTTAAGGTGTAAGCTACCAATCACTCTTTTGGTAGCTTTAAGGTGTAAGCTACCAATCATTCTTTTGAGGACAGCGAGGTAAAGATTTTGGCCAAAGAAAACAGATGGTTTGAAAGAGGAGTGAAGGAAGCTATTTTTGTCAAACAACAGAACCCATCATTGAATCGGAATGGTGGTTTGAGGTTTAATTTGGACCCTGTGTTCAGCAGGTTACTGAGACCAAAACCCACAGCTCTTAGTCTTGCAAATGAGGTGAAGCCAGGGCCGAGCCAGAACAATAGAGGCTAACGAGCCAGTATCAGAGTTGTTCATACGCAATTCAGGGAGCGACACTTCCCTTTTATCGGAGGTGTTAATAGCAGGATAGGATTATACCACTACTCCGCCCAGGCTTAGTGTAACGAACCAATAGGAGGAGGGTGTTGGCACACCAATTCCGCCCACTCTTACTGTATTTAAGGCCTAAGCTACCAGCACTTATTAGTTCGCTGACGAAGCTCTTCGGATGAGGAGCAAAACGTCCGACACCTTCTTCACAGAAGTACAGATGACGTCTCAAGAAGCCTTTTCCTCGATCTAGTCCGGTGCAATGTGCTTTGGAGGCGGTCGAGGGCGGGTGCCTGGACAACCTGGTGTTCGGCGGCCAAATCTGGTTGTTGGGACATGGAATGTCACTTCCGACAAGAAATAGTCAGATTCACCTCGATCCACAATTTGGGTTATGGAACCAAACTCCTCGAGAGGGACTGGACCTCTGGAGTTGCTGCAGGGGAGAGGCGGTGAGCTGGTGTGGGCTTATAAATAGCCCCTCAGCTCGGAGCCTGTGTGTTGGAGTCATCCACGGTAAACGAGAAGGTAATTTCTCTATGCCTTTTGAATGGGGAAAGCATCCTGACCATTGTTTGTGCGTACGCGCCAAATGACAGTTCAGAGTTCCCAGCCTTATTGGAGTCCATCAGAAGGGTGCTGGAAAGCACCCCAGCTGGTGACTCCGGAGTTCTACTGGGAGACGTCAACGCCCATGTGGGCAATGACAGTGTGACCTGGAGGGGCATGATTGGGAGGAACGGCCTCCCTGATCTGAACCTGTGCGGTGTGATGTTATTGGACTTCTGTGCGTACCACAGTTTGTCCATAACAAACACCACGTTTGAAAATAAGGAGGTCTACAAGTGCACCTGGCACCAGGACACCCAACATCAGAACTGCGTCCGCATGTTCTGGTAACTCAGGTGAAGAGCGGGGCTGAGCTGTCAACTGATCACCACCTGGTGATGAGTTGGATTAGATGACGGGGGAGGATGCCGGACCTGGGGGACCCAAACATGTAGTGAGGTTGTGCTGGTAACGTCTGGCAGAGTCTCCCGTTCATCGAGTCTTCAACTCTCACCTCTGGCAGAGTTTTGCCTGCAACCCCGGAGAGGACGAGGATATGGAGAGAAGGGTACGACCATCAAACCTCGGCTACAGGAGGTGCAATGTGGTTTTCGTCCAGGTCACGGAACACTGGACCAGCTCTACACCCTTGCAAGGATACTGCAGAGTAGATGGAAGTTTGCTCAACAGGTCTACATGTGGTTTGTGGACTTTCGACCGCGTCTCTCGCGGTGTCCTGTGGGTGGTGCGGGATTGATGCGCGCGCTATTTGGTCCCTGTACAACCGGAGCAGGAGCCTGGTTCGCATTGCCAGCAGTAAGGCAAGCCTGTTTCGGTGAATCATATCCTGTACATATATATATATATATATATATATATATATATATATATACACACTCCTGATCAAAATCTTAAGACCAGTTGAAAAATTGCTTGAATTTGCATTTTGCAAATTTGGATCTTAATGAAGTTTTAAGTAGAGTTACAATACGCAAAAGCAAGAAGGGGGAGTGAGACAAAAATCACTTTCAAAAAGTAATTGAAAACAACAGTGAAACTGAAATAGGCTGTTTATAAGCTGATCAAAAGTTTAAGACTATTGCTCAAAAAAGAACAAAAAATGTTCTCAGTAGGACTCAGTAACGAGTAGCTCCACCGTTCTTGTTAATCACTTCAAAAATTGCTTTGGGCGTGCTTGATGCGAGTGTTTCAGGAGGCTAGTGGGAACATTGCTCCGAGTGGTGAAGATGGCTTCACGAAGGGCATCAACTGTCTGGAACTGATGGCCATTTTTATAAACTTCCCTTGCCATCCATCCCCAAATGTTCTCTATGGGATCTAAATGAGGGGAACATGCAGGATGGTCCAAAAATGTGATGTTATTCTCCCTAAAGAAGTCCTTGGTCAAGTAAGCATTGTAAACTGCAGCGTTGTTCTGTTGAAAAACCCAGCTGTTACCACACAGACGAGGGCCCTCGGTCATGAGGGATGCCCGCCGCAACATCTGCACCTGAAGCTTCAGTGTTCCACTGAATGAAAAAGCACCCCAGATCATGATGGATCCCCCTCCACTGTGCCGGGTAGAAAACATCTCAGGTGGGATCTCCTTGTCATGCCAGTAACGTTGGAAGCCCTCTGGACCGTCAAGGTTACATTTTTTCTCATCAGAGAATAAAACTTTTTTTCCACCTTTCAATGTCCCATGTTTGATGCTCCCTGGCAAAGTCTACACAGGCAGTTTTGTGGCGTTGAAGGAGACAGATGCCGTCTGATGGTTATTGCGCTGCAGTCGGCACCAGTAAGGACCTTCACTTGGGTCAAAGTCCGACCTGTGTCTTGATGGACAGCCAATCGGATCCTCCGGTTCAGCACACGTGTGATTTTTTTGGGTCTACCACTTGACTCTTTTGTTCCATAATGCTCAGGATCTTTCCAAAAATGTAGAATGACTATCTTACTGCTCCCAACCTCAGCAGCAATGGCACGTTGCGAGAGGCCTTGCTTATGCAGCTCCACGTTCAAAAAGAGAAAGCTTCTTCGCTTTAGCCATCAGGAGGGCATGACAGTGTGAATGCCTGACAGAAAATGAACATTTTGAGCAGATTTTGGCTTTTATAGCGTGTGGTCTTAAACTTTTGATCAGGTGATATACAACCTATCTCCGTTTTTTTTTTTTGGTTTAAATTACAAGTTCCAAATGTTTTTTGTCTCACCCCCCCTTCTTGCTTTTGCATAGTGTAGCTCTACTCAAAACTTCTTTAAGATCAAAATGTGCAAAATACAAATTGTAGCAATTTTTCAACTCGTCTTAAGATTTTGATCAGGGGTGTGTACAGTATATATATAAGTATATACATACACACCATGGGCAATAAAAAAATTAAAAATAAAAAAAGAATGAAAAATAAATAGCAGTATACTATACTATAAAGTCTCCACTTTGCTCCAACAACCAGTTTTCTTGCTGCCCTCAGTCTTTGTGTCTGTACTATATGCCACATTGTACTAATTCATGAATAGGCCATACAAAAGTCATATGCACTTTGTTTGCACTTGATAATAAGAAAAGCTTAAAGTGATCTGTGGGTCTTTCATAAAGTC
Source organism: Dunckerocampus dactyliophorus (assembly GCF_027744805.1). Lineage (NCBI taxonomy): Eukaryota > Metazoa > Chordata > Actinopteri > Syngnathiformes > Syngnathidae > Dunckerocampus > Dunckerocampus dactyliophorus. The sequence goes on along the minus strand of NC_072819.1, from coordinate 22,785,916 downwards.
ATCACAAAGACAGCCATAATGGCAATGAGCTGCAATTTGAGCTCAAATCCTCCTTCTTTAATACATACTAATCTTACTCTGTCTGTGCGGAATGCAAATGTAATAACGACCATGAGTTATTGACTGCGAGTGATGAATAAATCACCTGTCATGCCATCACCACAGGTTTTTCAAGTGGTTTGTCATGGTCCATTGCCACACAGCCTCATTGAAAGTGTCAGGGTTCACTTCCTGTCCCTGCCACCTGTTTTTCCCTGCCTTCTCCTGGGCGTGTTCTTTCCCGTTTCAGGAACCCTTTCTCCGGCGGGAGGCGGGACTACTGGGCGCACCTGTCTCTGATGAGCCATCACATCCTTTTAAGCGGATGGATGGCACCTGGGAGACGCTGGATTATTCCCAAATGGTTTGTGCTACAAACGCGGACAGTCGTTCTCTGGCTCTTTGGACTTTACCTCTCTGTTACAGTTTTGGCGGACCTCATTTCCCAATCCTGAGGTCCAGCATACTAAGCGTCTCCCAGAAGGTGTGCCCAGTGTTATGGGGCCGAGAGAGTTCTTGCCCGGCTCTCCAGGCAAGAACTCTCTCGGCTCTCTTCCAAGTGCGTCCTTCATGGTGCCCTTTTGTTCTGCCCTCTGACTCCCGCACCATCGCCTTTTGTTCTGTTTGCACTTATTAAAAGACTTACTTACTTGTCCACCTGCCTCCCGCCTCTGCATCTGGGGTCCAACGCCCGCCGAACATAACAGAAAGACACACTCTAGAAAAGTCACTTTAACACAAGCTTTAATAGCCCCCATTCCAGCTTAAATTTCCCGTATTTTCGAAAAAGTTCTTTTCAAATGCAAATGTTGACTGGTATGCAACAATGTTGAACTTATTTTTTACACTTGCAAAACTGTGAAGAATGCAGACATGGCAACCGATTTTTATGAGTGATAATGTTATAATTATTCAATTTTTAAAATCTAGAATTCAAATAATGAAGTAGATCAATTTTCATCCATCCATCCATTTTTCTTCAATAATGTCATTATTCCCATGTGGCAATATTTAAATGCCTAGTAACTCAATTCACTCCCAAAATGGCAAACGAGGAAAAAACTAGCAGTCTTTTTTTGCTATGTAAAATATGGTAAATGGTAAATGGTCTTTCACTTGTACAAGTATAGCACTTTTCCACCACTAAGGCACTCAAAGCACTTTAAATATAATAAATAAATCATTTTTCTATGACTCTGTGAAGCATCAGTCCACTCTGCAGGATGTTCTGCCTTTCACCAGCACCAAAAGCCAACATAGGGAAACAGAAACATTTAAATGCAAATCACCTTGATTACAACACTTTGGACACTGTTAAAAAAATGTAATGAATCTGCTCAGTAAGAGCAAATGAAAGGATGGGTACAACATCTATTAAAGAGCATAATCACCGTCGAATGCTTTTTCACACTGGATAATGTTGCTTAAACCTCAAGTAACATTCACTGTATTAACCTGAAAACCTACTACTCTACTCCATGTTCTTCTCTGGGGGCTCCAAGTGGGACAAGAAGCAGCCATTTTGATACACTCACAGGAATATACTGTGATGCAGTTATGTAATCTTGAAAGACCCGTATTGTCACTCTTCAAATTGACATGAATTTCCTGACCTACAAGTATTAGCGTTCTTGTAAGATTGAGGCTTGCTTGCATGAATGACAACCCCTGTAGAGATTTGTGTGGATGCTAACACAGCAGCAGCTTTAGCACAAGTGTAGCTACTGGCCAGTTCTTTTTTTTTTTTTATACTACCTGTAGCGGCCACTTGGAATGAATTAGTCAGACGTGGAGTTTCAAACAGGTTTACCTTTACACCAGGCACCTTTATTCTTCTGGCTTAGTTCTTGCACCTTGAGCACCATGACCTCAGTAACGTAAGCACCATAAGCACCGTGAAAACTACAGAATAAACAAGAATATGAAGAATATGACATTGTGCTGTAGTTTCACAACCAATACATAAATCACTCTCAGTGTAATCACATGAATCATACTGAATACATTTTCATATGCAGCTTCACATAAAACATTTAAACAAACTGCTCTTATTCCCTTATTAACACACACACATATATACACACACAGTCTAAAATATACATATGGTCAACAGTTTCATACCTCATTTCGCCTTCCAAGGGCGCTAGCTTAAACACAAGGTAGTCTTCCACATTAGCCTACCACCAGCCAGGTTGAAACTACACAGCAGGAAATTTTGTCACTTTAAACACGAACAATTCAATGAAAACACATATTCTCATTAACTTACTACTCACAATATTTAGACAATCAGTGCAAACAACTTTACCTGAGAAAATACGTGAGCACATTGTGTATGGGGTTGCAATCACCATTAGCGGAGTTAACCTTTTGACACAGGAAAAGAAAAAACGTCCCGCCAAAATAAGAGAGTGCCAACATCTGGTGGCATGACTACGTTCTTCAAAATAAATGAGTGAATAGTTGAGCATTAAGAATGTAAGCATATCATTTACACTACCAACTTGGATGACAATAGAAGACACAGACGATATAGCCAACATTAAGTTAATGGTGAATGACGACTTACATACACCATGTACGGCAACCTTTTTGTGCTACCAAAGCATGCAACTCTGACCTTTTCTCTTCTCGGCTCAATTGCAGCTCTTCTCGTTTAGCAGCTGATAGTGTGCCATGTTGAGTAATGGAAGCATTGTCCCGCCTGCCTTGTCGTAAGGTCACGAGTTCGTCATATGTTTGGTAACACACTAGCCTGCTGAAATTGTTTACTTTCACTAGTGACAAAGGGCTTTCATTTACTCAACTGCAGAGTAGCAGATGTTTATTTGATGGAGGGGTCTAAATTTATTTCAGAGAAGGTCTTCATTTGTACAAATGGTTCTGTAAATGTGAAGCGAGACACACTAATGTATTTTGATGGAGAATTGTTACCTCCGTGTTACAATTGGAATTGAATGGCTAACAAATAGCTTGTATTGTTAGTTTACCTATTACGGATTAATTCATCTCCTGCTGACCAACCTAAGCAGACAAACTATTCAAGTTTGCATTTGCTGTACAGCCGCAAGGCCGTGCTGGTGTGTTTGGTTTGACTTATGCTTAATTAATTTAGTAATTTCTTGGTTCAGATCTCAAGTTCATATGGCTTGATGTGTCTATGGAAAAAAGACATATGTGATAAATGTGGATGCTAGAGATACAAATACACCCCCCAAGATGATCAGCTTCTGTTGCTGTTGTCTGTGAAGTGATTAGACAGTTTGGTTTACAGTCAGACGTGTCTATGGAGGATTTTCGTCACTTCTGGTTGCAAATTAACTGATTTTCTTTTAACATTAAATCGCAGGGAGGGCTTTTCGCCAGCCTGGTCAGGCACGTGGACACACATACACAGCGCAAAATGTATTGGAAAACCACCGGTCCATAAGGTGGATTGTTTCTCGATATTCACAGTATTGTTTTTCTTAAAAACGTGAGTACACCCCTCACAACTGATTTTATTACTGTTTATCTTAAGGGCCAATACAAAATAAATGAAATGTGGATATACTTTGGAGTAGTCAGTGCACAGCTTTATAGATTTCCTATCCACTGAAGATGACTCAACACACTTGCATTGCTCCTTGAGGCCATTAAATGTGAGGGGGTATCCTAATTTTTGTGAGATACTATAAGTGAGTTTAGAATGTGGTATTGTCTTCCTCTCATGCGAGTGCATGCAGCATAACAACAATGCTGCATTCCAAGAATGAACAGGCAATGTTGTATTTACAGCTTTCAGGTGTCAAAGATAAGGTGAAAAAAAGACAGACTGGCGCTCCTACCCCCGTAGGAGCGCCAGTCTGTGCAAGGCTTTTATCCTTCAAAGCTGTGCCCATTAAACCGGACAGAGGAGGATTTCACAACAGCAAAAATGATAAATGTAACGTGATCAACAGGCAGAGGAAAGTGTGAAGGAATGCCATGGTTGCCATGAATAGAGTTTTATTCTGCACATAAGCACTGGGGGATCTTTTCACATGTGAGGGAACACATAACCCTCAAATCATCAGCTCACTTACTCTACACCATCTGTCTGTATATCCCCATAACACACAAGGAGAAGAAATGGCAGACGCTACCTACCCAACAATACAGTATATCCCAGTGTGCTTTAATCCACTCATCCAACAATAAGCAGAAAAATCATGCCATGCCTTTCCCTTTCTAATCCTCCACCTTCAGCAGGGTGCATGACAATGACAAGGAAACATCATAAGCTGTGCAAATCAAGACTTAAATTCCATTCCATTGCAACAGTGTCTCATGTGAATTTAGTAAAAATGTGAAGCACAACACCAGTTCTCCCTCGTTTACGTGATTGAAATTCATGAAATGTAATGTTGATGTTGTTTTGTGGGTGTACTGTAGAAGGCACTTGGGTTTTGGATGAAGTGCTTTAAAATGCTTGGAATTCAAAATATCTGTTGTGGTAACTAGTTGACTAAATTTTTATCTTCTAAGCAAAAAATATATGCATAAACTTGCATAAAATTTAAAATAACCACATTTAACACATCACCACATTTTGCAGCTTCACTCTATCACGATTTTTCAAACATATACTGTAATAAATAACAGAATGTATTCCAACTAACAAATTGGGCCCGGCCCCAATCCACCGAGGGATTATGTAATTTGAGCCATGTGAGATTTAGCATGACCGGAGCGGATTGCCATGGCACAACAAAGCACTGAAAGATTTCATGGTGGTTCCCAGAAAGGTGTAAGAACAATTTCTCTGTCTGGTGCGTAACCACCGCCAAGAGGCGCCCATCTAAGTCGTGAAGCTCCTTGGGAGAATCTAGCAGTATACTAGTTAGCCCATGCTCATTCACGAACCCCGAGTCCAGAAAGCTGTCATCTGCCCCCGATAAGTGCTATAATAGATACGTATACAGATGCCCCTTCCCGAAATAGTGCCAGACACCTGCAGTCTACGTGGGGGCTGAACCATGTCTTCAGTAGCCGCCCTTCCAGCTCGATACTCACAGTTTGCTGGCGGGAATCGATCCCCAGCTGGGGGTCGATTCCACAACACAGAACACAACATATAAGCCATTAGAAGACGATTCGAATTGTGACTGTAGTATTCTACAATGGTCACTATGTGTCAGTAATTGTTCGGTGAGACAAACACTTGATAGCTGGAACAACACACTTTTATTGCAGGTTTAAATGATCTCACAACAGGCACAACAATAAAAATAGGGATGTCCGATAATATTGGCCCGCCAATATTATTGGACCGATATTGGCATAAAAATGTAATATCGGTAGATATCGGGATCAGGATTTTCCCATATAATGAAAACCAATTTTAAAAAATGTTGAATAGATGGACATGTTAATGTTCGCATGCCCTGGATCACACCACAGTTTCTTCACATACAGTGCAAGCCCACCTCCTTTGTGCTTTCCACGGGTTCTTGTCCGCTCTAACGGTGTTGAATGAAGTCTGCTAGCTCCACGTTAGCATCTCAGACGCTAGCTGTTAGCCATGTTTCACTGAAGCACAATAAGCTGCACTTCCTGAAGGTAATCACGTTGTTTGTCAGGGCAGCCAGCTCGTCGATTTTGTTCGGTAGTGAATTCACGTTTTCCATGATAATACGTAGAAGGTACCGAAGGATTGAATCTCCACTTCCTTGCTAACTGCTTGGCTTTCATCTTAGCCCCTGCTCTGCTGCCTTGATACGGCTTCTTTCCTCAATGAATAAACAGGGAATCACAACGATGCAGTACTTCGCTCTCATGGCACATAAAAAATCCATAGGATAGAATATACTACTTAAGAGATGATAATAGTAGGAGAACTAACAGAGGTGCTTGAAAAAAAAAGTATCTATCTATGTTACACATATCGATATCGTTTGATATCGGTGTTTGTCAAACTTAAATGTATCACATCTTCAAACTAATTTAAAGATTAGTCAATGACGACACAACTGAACACAAAATGCAGTTTGTAAATGAAACTTTTTATTATTAATGGGAAAAGAAAAATCTAAACCTACACGCATTAGTGCAATGGAAGTTGAAATGTTAGTTCCGTATCCATATTGGCTGTCTGCGAGTAATTTATTCTTATTTATATCTTTTATATCTTATTTTTAAATTTGTCCAACCTGTTGTTGAACAGCTAGTTAGTTTGTTAGTCTTCTCCCCATGCGTGGGTTTTCTCCGGGTACTCCGGTTTCCTCCCACATTCCAAAAACATGCATGTTAGGTTAATTGGTGACTATAAATTGTCCATAGGTATGAATGTGAGTGTGAATGATTGTTTGTTTATATGTGCCCTGCGATTGGCTGGCGACCAGTCCAGAGTGTATTCTGCCCGAAGTCAACTGGGATAGGCTCCAGCATGCCCCCGTACCCTAATGAGGAGAAGCAGCATAGAAAATGGATGTATGGATAGTAGTTGACTATAATGGCTCCCTATTGGTACATTACTGCTAAAGCATGTGACATTTCCACAAATGTTGCAATAAAGTACCTAATTTGTTGCCACGTCAAACTCCAATCATCATCTGGCAATATGGTACACTTCTATTTTACACTGCCACTGTCACATCTGGAGAGAGGCACAAGGATCCTCAGGGAGAATTTGTTCCTTTTTCTAACTGCTCAGAAATTCGGTTGCAGGAAAGAGCATTTTCTTCTATCCTATCAGCATGGCGATCAGCTTTGATACAGCATGACTGAAATGCATAATCTGCCTTCATTTGGGTCAGGATTATAAGCATGGAGCAGATTGTGTTCATGCTTAAAATCAACATGCTCCAGGCTCAGTACAGTGCAGAGAGTCTGGGAATGTTTCTTTTCTGGAACCTAGAATACTTCTAGTTATCAAGCATATTGTTATAAATTATGCTGTACATACGTCATATAAATTAATTTGTGTTTTTCCTAAAAATAATGGAAATAAAACTAATTTGTTATTAATTAATCTTATTACAGACATGAATCTAAAGATAGTTTTACTCATGTTTTAAACACATTTGAACACATTTCACATTTTAACATTATCAATAACTGTCATATTAGGGTAAAAAGAACCTAACCACTGCTTATACATAGAAATAATAACAGAAAAAATAATAATATAAGAATTACCATGAGCCTTCATGGACTTTTATTTAATGTACAGACAAACTTTTCAGTAGCTTTCTACCATTGCTAAATATCATAAATATCAAGTGTAAAATCAAGTTAACTACAGCTTATAGCTATGTGTAAACACAAGAAAATGTGTATTCATCCTTAACTTTGATGAATTTACGAGTTATAGATATATATATATAAAACGGGCTATACTGTAGCGTTCCTTTTTTGTTACTGTCAACTTACAGTAGCCATATTGTACTGAGCAGTCAGGGCAGAGCCCTGCAAACAGTTTTCCTACTTTGCGATTGCAGTTTTCCCTTTTTGCCATTGTTGTTGCCCCTTTGTGAGGTTGTATTTAGTAAAATTACCAGCAAAACTTATTTTTTGTTTAGCTACTTAACTGAGGTCTTGCAAAGTATAGTTGATAGAGTTTTACAATAGAGTTTTTTCTGTGTGTTGACTAGGGAATAGCACTGTTGAGGCAGAGAAGCTCGTTGAAACGCTCAAATGTTTACATGAGTGAGCATCGGACAAGGTGCAACGTCGACATAGCAAAGAAAGCAGGGAAATTGTGTTGGTTACTGATGCTAATGCTCCTCCACAATGAAGAACATCTTTTTCCAGCTATTTAAAGAAAAACACCCCAAAATATGCTATCATTGTAACTAAATGTAACTGCTCTTGTAGTTGGAAAGGCACACAGGAAATGAATTGCTGTAATTGCTGAGACATTGGACAGAGGTCGACTTAAATAAACTCTGCTTCTTCCTAATTCTTCTAAATCGTGTACTGTGATCATGTGATGTTCCTTAATGCAACTTGTTAAGCACATTGAAGGAAACAAAACCATGACCATGACGATCCAGTGTAGTTGCATTTACAAGTGTACTGTATGAAAGACATCTAGTAGAACAGAAAATGTGTGCTTTGGCATAAAAGGTTAATAGCAGAATGACCTTAGTAGCCTTGCTTTCTTAACTTTTGATTCATCTTGATGAATTAAAATTTAAAAACATTTCATTACAAGAATAATCCCCCAATTTAAACATAGCTTGTACCAACTTGTCATTGGGCCTTAACTACAGTGTGTTTGTTTTAAAATAGATTGGATTCATTTGGTCTGTTGGTGCAAATCTGCTAAAGCTCCCCCATTGTAAGGGATGAAGAAGCCAAATAATGACAAAATAATCTATCATCATAACTCAACAACATTTAACTGTTCTTGTAGCTTGACAAGCAGACTTTAACATAAATGGAAAAGTATGGGCGCTGCAGGGCCACATGGAGATAAACAGTGTTTTACTGGGACACTCTTCTGAAGAGCTGATCACTTACCTTGATCCAAATCATACTCCTCCATAGTGCTGACAAAATGAGGTCTGGAGTAGAAGTTGTGCGGCCCCGGCTGCTGGAGCCCCCCCAGGCTAAAGAGGCTTCGCTCATTTGTAGCACAGCAAGAAAAAGCCCTCCGGCTTGGGATGCAGGGGTAGCGTGTCCAGCTCTTCATCTCCAGGTCGAACGCCTCCAGTGCCGTCACCGGCATCTTTCCCTGACGACCGCCTGGGAATAAGGAAGGGAAAAATATTCAGCTTTCGTCAAGACTGGAACGTATTATATGAATAATTGAAAAGCCTTGTAAACAATCATCCCAGTAGGATTGACACTCAACATGCTACTGCACCGACCGCTGGCACTATTGTCAATCATGGAGTCTGATGGTGTGTTTCAATAATGTTATGTTGCAAGGACTTCACAACAGGAGGAGCATTTAATTAGGTCTGCTTCCTAAATGGGCTGGCCTTGCAATTGTCAGTAAACATGAAGAGTCCAAGGTCAGATTTGTGTATAGAACCATTTCCAAACCATTTGCCAAACATGTCCTGCAAGAAGTTCTAAAATGTCTTGATAATAGGTGTGTCACAAGATCTCGCGAGATTAAAACGTGACAACATTTCTTGTTCAGAAAAAAAAACTTTCTCGTGGGTACTACGCCTGGGACGATAATAAATGAATTAGTCACACAATAAATGAAACTGAACTCAATAAATTTGCCGGCCTCAATTTATTGCCGTGCATGCTTGTCTCCTGCCTCCAAACAGGCAGGAAGAGCATTCATTGCATTGGTTTCAGCACTTTGGCACGTTTGTTTCATAGAACAACAGCATGAACGAAATGAGCTCTTTTGTCAGTTATTCAGTCCCTTTGTCTCAGTGGATGGAGACGGGGCTGGTAGCATACACACAGAGTGCAGAAGAGTGTAGTCTTGTGAGGAGCAATGCAAGGTAACATAGTTAAAATAAAATTAGTAGATTGCAATACATTTCAAATATTTGTAATAGTTTTTCATTGTACTTTTCTTAAAAGTAATGTTAAAATCAGTCTCATCTACTTCTCGTAGACCCAATCTCATTTATTGTCTCATCTCGTAAGTGTCTCGTGACACCCCTGCTTGATAATAATTTTTAAACTTTATGTTAATAAACAACTTAAGATAGTAGTAAGTAAACTGGTCTAAAATAGTAAGAAAAACAACAAGATTAAGACTATTAAGATTAAAAGTATTGCTGGAATTCACAATGATGGGAACATTTTAGGCCTTTACATTTAGGCCTGAGTGATTTGCTGCTTAGTTGGGCTGCCATAACAATTCAGTGAGCTGGGTAAAATTCACATAGGACTGTTTTCAAAGAAAAACAAAATATTACAAAAACAAAAAGCCTGAGAATTTCTCAAAATGTTGTAAATAATATTTTTCTCTTGGATTTAATGATTATATTACTATTATTATATTATTATTATATTAATATATTTCATTTTTTCCTGCATGTAATAAACATAATAACTATTTAACCATCAACTGTAAAGTGTCCTTGGGTGCTATGAAAGGTTCTAATTAACACAATTAATAATGACAAATTTCAAGAAAGGGGAAATTAGTGATCTAATCTATGATCAGTCAACTCAAATGTCCATCCATAATGGAGATGAAAACCTGCATGTTTTATTGCACACGGCAGGAGTATATCTTTCACTTGTCTTGGCATTTTTAAATTTCTTTACTTTTATTAATCTTAATCTAAAGCCTGCTTGGCATTTACAGTGAAGTAACACCACCACTGGGAACCATCACTCATTTGGCTTGAACACAAAAGCTCAACTCAAGTTGTTTTTGCACTCAAATAATATGAGCAGAGTTGGACGATTTAGAGAAGGACATATGAATGTCCAAATGGTGATACAAAGAAAACTTGTGCAAATGCAAGACAGGGCGATGTAGAAGAGGGTCAGCTAGGAGTGGGAAGGAAGCCAGCGAGATCGATTGCAAGAGTGAAACAAAGCTGAAGGGAAGTTGTGACAGACTAAAAGCTGCAGATTATGGAAACACTGCATTAAAACCGCAGTTATATGTTACTCAGATAAAACAGAGCATTAATATTGTAAACTTTCAAATTGTTGGATAGGAGGATCGAACAGCACTTAATCTCCCAGTGTCACATCCCCTTGTTTTTTTCTCCTGCCTTCTCCTTGTCTCCTTTCAGATCCAGCTGCTGGCTGGAGATTCAAGATTCAAGAATTTTGAGGCGGAGCTACTGGACGCACCTGTGACTGATTGCGTTCTGATCTACCTAATTTTTGGATGTGCTTTCAGTAGCCACCGTCTTCAGCCAAACCTTTTATATTTTTATGTTCTGTGATGCACCCATGTGGACTCAATAAACTGTGAACTCACCTCACCTGTCTCTTGCTTCCGCGTCTGGGATCCAGAACTACTCCACAACGTGAAAGAATAATCCGGCCAAGATGATGGAACCCGCAGATACGGACCCAAACAAAAAGGGCTCTGGAGCAAGTGTTTCAATATAACCTACTTGGCTGAGAGGCAGCCCAATCCCTCCTGAGGCTGCGCCAAAGTAGACGCAACGTATCAGATTATGCCATCGAGTTCCATGCACTCGGCTCAGAGTGACTGGAATCCCTCTGCCCTCATAGACACCTTCTTTTTGGGACTCACAGAGTGTATCAAGGACCATATGACTCCGTTGGATACTCTGGGGAACCTTGACGACTTGATTGCCCTGGCGGTGCGCATTGACAAGTGCCTTAGCGACTGTGAGCAGGACCGGCTTCGTGGACACGCCGCACCAAACTACACCCAGAGTGGTCCCGACGATCACCCCTCACCAGCCGGCCCTCTACTTTTATAGAGACTCCGTTGGCCCCGGCGTTGGATTAGCCCATGCAGCTTGGAGGCAATCATCTTACGCATGCCAAGAGAACGCATTGCATACAGCCCCACCTGTTCAAGTGGACCACACCATCTCCCGCTGTCCCGTCCACCCTGACAGCCAAAGCTCCCAAGCCACCCCCTCGTGTCGTCCAGGATCACCTGTGGACGACGGATCCTGCAGCCAGCTGCCTACAGCTTCCAGGTACACTCGGACTCTGGCTCGGATGACTTCTTTATTGATGAAGCATTTGTAAGGAGCTCTTCTATTCCTGTTATGCCATTATCAACTGCTAAAGTAGTCCATTCTCTGGATGGACGTCACCTGGCCAACATCACTCACAAGAGCCATTTTGTTTCGCTCCGTTTATCCGGTAATCATCATGACATTTTTTGTCATCCCCTCGCTACCGTGGTGTTAGGGCTTACGTGGCAAATCAAGCATAATCTCCAAAATGACTGGGCTAAACCATATATCATCAGTTGCAGAGTTTTTTTCCGCATGCACTGTCTAAGAGTGCACCGCTGCTGCTCACGCTATTGTCACAGAAAGGCTTTGGGTGCATCACCCCGCTTGTCCTCCTGCTACCATCCTCAGAACAATGGTCAGATGATTTGGCAGTACCTTCCATGTTCGCACACCTGCACCGCGCCTGCCTGGCATGGCGCAACACCAGGGTGGCTCTGGCTTGCTTCGCCTCCCGGACTCCTCTCTCAGAGTAAATCCGGCGTTCCAAGTCTCCCTCCTCAAGCCTGTCAGCTCCAGCGACCTAAAACCTCCAGAGGTGCCTCCTCCTCCTCCCAGGCTAATCTACGGCCATCCTGGATTTTGGATGTGAGAAGGGGCAGGGATTTCCAATAGTTGGTAGACTGGGAGGGGTACGGCCCAGAGGAGCGTTCTTGGGTTTCTCGTGCCTTCATTCTGGACCCCACACTGATCTTTACAGTCGTTTTCCAGAAAAGCCAGGTAGGCCTACAGGTGGCGCCCGTTTTTATGGGGAGGGATACTGTCATGTTCCCTTGTTTTTTGCCCCTGCCTTCTCCTTGTTTTCTTTCTGTTCTAGATCTCCCCGTCTTGGCGGACGAGGTGGACCTATGGGACGCACCTGAGATCTACTTAAGCGGGCCTTACATCCCGACGTACGTGCTTCTACATGCTGGCTACTTGCAAAAATGGGAAAAATCGCAAGCGACACGCACGTGGCCCACAGAGATTTTCAAACCCGCAGGCAGCATGCAAAGCTTGCAGAATTGGGATGCAAATTATTTTATGCGCGCACGTAGGACAACCTTGCACGTGGGAGTCACGAATCACTTGCTCGTACGACACACTCCCAACCCATCTGATACCCTACTTCCTCTACGTGCTGGCCACGGCCAGCAAATTTCCCAAAAATTGCGGCGCCCATGCATGTGTTAACACATACGTCAGGATGTAAGGCCCGCTTTAGGCTAACTCCTGGCAGCTGGGAGATGCCGGATTATTCCTTCTTGCACCATGCTACACTAGTGCTGCGTCTCATTTTTGTATGTGCATTCAGTAGCCACCGCCTTCCAAAACTTTTGTATTTTTATGTTCCATGGTGCACCCTTCTCTGCACCATTGCCTTTTGTTGCTTGTGGACTCAATAAATTGTGAACTCACCTCACCTGCCTCTTGCCTCTGCGTTTGGGATCCAGAAGTACTCCACAATGTGGCATCCCAGAATACCTTAGGACAAGGTACAACTACAAATTCTGCCTTTACAAAAATGCTAATGCTCACAGAGGTGTTGACAATCAGTTTCAGAAGATGAGTGACGTCCAAACTGGCTGTTTTTTTACATTTCATTATTAACAGTGGTTAACTTCTTTTTACGCTTGTATGACAAGTATGTTAAAATAATGACAATAAGCCTTGTCAATTGTCTTCCAGGTTGTTATATAGTTTTTGGTTTTCATATGAACAGTATTTAACTTATTTTTACACTTGCATGGCAATTAAAGTCAGAAAACAATGTTGTGCCTTTGTCTATTTTCTGAAAAATGGCTTAAAAATTTTAATTGGCTATTGTATTGTTTTTACATTGTGGTTAACTTATTTTTACAATGGCATGACAATTAAGTATGATTTAAAAAATGACAGGAAGTTTTTGTCAATTTTTTTAGGTTTTCATATTAACAATATTTCATTCACGGGGGTCCAAAGTGTGGTCCGACGGCCATTTGTAGCCCATTTTTAATGGCCTGCAGCACACTGTAAAAAATAAAAATAATGGTCTTTCACTTGTATAGCACTTTTCCACCTCCAAGGCACTCAAAGCGCTTTGACACAGCTAGCACATTATGCTTTGTCTTTGTCAATTTACATAAAATTATTTCTTAGCCATTTTACAAAATGTAAAAATGTTAATGTTTGTGTCTGTGAGTGTCATTTTGAAGAAAAATGTAGGTTAATTCTCACTAATATGTAATGATATGTAATCAGAATGAATTTCTCTGTAATTCAAATTCAATTTAACATCCCTTGGGGTGGAGTCAATTCAAATTCAAATTCGTCCATTGAACTGAATTCTGAGATTCTGAATTTTGCACAGGCCTGGTGTGTAGTGTGACACCCAATTTAGTATGTCTCTCTATACTCATCTGCAATATTTCTGACACAGCTTTTCAACTAACATCAGTTAGTGCATGGGTGTTACTGCTCTCCATCTAGCAGGCGCTGCTCAGTTGTTGGTGTGCCATGGCAGCAGACAACTCAAAGCATGAGTGCTGACGCTAGCATACCTCCATGCATTTGCTGCACTCAACTATACAAGACCAAACTGTTCCATTGTGCTTTCAACTGTGTAGAAAAACTGCTAACACAAGAGACAGCTATACTTTTATACCCAACGTGTTGTGGAGGTTTAAAAACCTGGGGCCGCATTCACAAAGCTTCTCAGAGTCCAGTCAGAGACCTCCTAACTTAATCTAAAAATTCCAAGCAAGGAATATTAGCTTAAAAGGAAAACTGCACTTTTTTGGAATTTTGCCCATAATTGAAACATATTTATTTCCCTTTTCTGTTCGTTCGAAGGAGAGAAAATGAGTTAGCATGAGCCAGCTAACATTGCATGTAATGGGAGGCACCTATTATGACAATACAGCCCTAAAAAAACCCCCAAAAAATGCCAACAGTGTTGCATTTACATAACTGACCTGTATATTAATCAAGCTACAGCAATATTGTTATTGTAGCAACTAACACGAAAAACTATATTTATCTGGCGGAGTAACACAACGCCTCACTAGTCTCAGCGTCACTCACAACCCCTCAAGCCACTGCAACGGGACAGATGGAAGAGTGGATACTACTGGCTCTCAATTTCGCAACAAAGACTACCGACCAGTCCAGGGTGTACCCCGCCTGTCACCTGAAGTCAGCTGGGATAGGCTCCAGCATGCCCCCGTGACCCTAAATAGGAGAAGCGGTATAGAAAATGGATGGATGGATGCACTACAAAACAAGATGCTCGTTTGCTGTCAGCATTTTTTACCTGAGGACTGAGCACAATTCTCGTGATGAAAGACAGCCATCCCAATGAGAGCAGATATTGTAAGTGTCGTCGCTGTTTCTATGCTGCTGTTGTTGACGGAAGCAGCGTTATCTCCTATGGGCTATGTGAACTTAATGCACCTAAGAAAGACGTTCCGGAAATGTTTTAAATCATCAAAATACGGCAAGATACTGTAAGCATTACATGTTATCATCAATGTACCTGTTCATGCATGATCATAGCGTGTATATGAAACAATAAAACGCAATTTTTTTTTAAGAGGGCTTTATAGTCGTAATTGGGACCTCCCATGACGTGCAATGTTAGCTGGTTCATGCTAACTCGTTTTCTCTTGTTAAAACGCACAGAAAAGGGATATAAGGATAAGGATAAGGATTGTGGATGATGGGCAAAATTCCAAAAAACATGCGGTTTTCCTTTAATTCAGGAAGACTCTGAGAGCAACTATTAGCAAGGACGGGACATGTTTTGTCTCTGTAAGGAGGTGTGGTTGACCCTGTTGCTAGATACGATGCAGTCTTCTAAAACCGGTTAACGGTTGTTACAACGGGGGAGAAAAAAAACACAAATAGTGTATGCGCCACGCTCCTAGTAATGAATGGATAGTAAAACTAACTGTTCATATAACTAAAGTATTCAGTTTTGATCATACTATTTCAAAAGGTTGTAGCTTGAAAATGGTTTGAGATAAAGGCATCCTGGAAATGAGAAAAATCATCAGTGTGACCCAAAGTTTGTGATGGGAGTCAATTCACTCATCTAATTTGCATATTATGACATCACGAGGATCAGAATTTGTCAGATCTCTGTCTCCACAATACCAGCTCATCAAAATGTCTGATCCACTTGTGATACTCTTCCTCATCTCTCAAGCAAACCCAGCCATCATCATCATCATCATTTACAGTGGGATCTTGAATACACTGCTGCCTCCTCCGCTATTAGCAGTGCATTTTCTGCCACAGATTATATGACGATATTTCCACATTTTTTTACATTCCGCCTACCCCCCTCACCATTAACGTTGTTTTGACCACCCCTGCTACACCCACCACGTCCCCTCCTGCCACCCCGAACACAGTGAAGCAAAGCATTGGCTCCAGTATGCGCTGCTTGTGGACTATCACGACAAGCGGACTTGCTGCCGCCAGGCACACAGGATTTCAAACTCTATAAACGCCTAAATTTTGCGTAGAAACACACCCACAAATGTCAGATTTAAGTTACAGATGTCTGCCATCTCCTGGTGTAAAGTAGTTACTACATGAGGCACCATATTTGCAGCTATGGCTTGTTAAATTCAGTAATGTTGCTTATATAGATATGCTTTATTGATCTCCAAGGGAAATCACATTTCCAGCAGCTCTGCAAAAATGTTATAATGAACTTGAAATAAAATGAAAAAAAATAAAACAACCAATGCACGACATGAGTGACAAGAAAACTAAAATAGGATAATAAATAAACAAATAAATATGGAACAGATCACGTCAAATTTGTAGTGCGTTGAAAAGCCGCATGGCATGGGGGAGGAATGATCTCCTCAGTCTTTCAGCGGAGCAGGACAGTGATAGTAATCTGCCACTGAAACTGCTCTTCTGTTGGGAGATGATGCTGTGCATTGGATGATGCTGGTTGTCCATGATGGAAAGGAGCCTCCTCAGTGTCCTTTGCTCTGCCGCAGCTCAGTGCCCATGACTGCCTTCCTCACCAGTTTATCCAGGCATGTGGCGACCTTCTTCTTGCGGCTGCTCTCCCAGCAAACCACTGCATACAGGAGGGCACTAGCTACCACAGTCTGGTAGAAGATCTGGTAACAAGATCTGGTGGTATCATCTGTCATTAAGGCAGTGGTGTACAAAACCACAAACGGTACTGGGCACGTTGTTTAGCTTCCTCGGTTTTTCCTGAGACGAGCTGCGGTAGCGCGGCCTGCTAGCCGAATTAGCTCCAGACCAACAACTAGCTTCCTGCTTTCTGCTCCAACATCGATGTCTCCCGGCTGGGATAGCCACAACTGGGCCCTTGGCCTTCACCATAAGGCCCCACCGACTGCCAATGGGCTCATTGCAACACATTGTTATACTGCCTTATCACTTTCCTACGTATTCACAATTGGCAAAGACTACATTTGGAAAACAGGAGGTGAACAAATGAATTGCAACTGATATGAAACGGATGAGGGGTAGGATTAAATAAGCTTTGCTTCTTCCTACTCCTTTTTCGAACTGTACTGTGTGATGTACTCAGGTGTAACTTGTATGCATGTTCAAAATGAATTAAACCATTACCATTACCAGGTTCTGGGTGTGTCCTGTTTCGCCTGAAGTCCACCCCCATTTCCCTGGTCTTGGTGGTGTTAAGGTGCAGGTGGTTTGCGTCGCACCAGTTGACGAAATCCTGGATCAGTTTTCTGTACTCATTCTCCTGTCCATTCCTGATACATCCCACGATGGCTCTGTCGTCTGCGTGCTTCTGTACATGGCAGGCCTCAGAGTTGTACTGAAAGTCAGACGTGTACAGGGTAAACAGAACAGGGGAGAGCACAGTTCCCTGCGGTGCTCCCGTGCTGCTGGTCACAGTGTCAGACCTGCAGTTCCCCAGTCGCACGTCTACCAGTCGGGTATTCTGTGATCCATGCCACCCAGTATGATCCTACTCCCATCCGTGTCAGTTTGTCCCTGAGGAGCTGAGGCTGGATGGTGTTAAAGGCGCTTGGGAAATCCAAAAATGCAATCCTCACAGTACCACTGCCTCTGTCCAGGTGAGCGAGAGATCGGTGAAAATGATGGTGTCCACACTGTGCCCCATTACTAAATAGTTGCATCCAGACGGGGACAGATCACTGATTGAAAATGATGTAATACACAAGACACACGTACGTGTGGCGCTGTGAACAGACACGCAGGCAGAACCACGTAATATACCAAACTATAGAAGAAGAAAGAATGCATGCGCATAAGTCCGTCATCTTCCGCATCAAGGTTCATCTAAACCAGGGGTCACCAATGTTTATTCTTGCGAGAGCTACTTTTAACCAACAACCCAAACAGATCAAATATGCTTGTTTTACCAAAACATTCACAAAATGCTGGTATCCACAACTCACATATTATATTTCAGAATACTTTTCTTTCTCGTGTTCTCACATTATTAACTGAAAACCTGAATGAAAAGCAGGCCTACGGGCACCTAATGTGGTCGTGGGGAGCTACCTGGTGCCCGCGGGCACCACGTTGGTGACCCCTAATCTAAACTCATGTGAAGTGGTGATTGCTTCTATCATATTAGTCATTATGAAGAATAAGACAAAAAGATATCAGCCGAATGTCGACAGGGGTGTATCATGCCAGTTGAAATATTCAACTATTATGTTGGCTTGTCGTCAAAGCTCACTTCTGGTCATGTGGCGGCGGGGTGGTGGCGGTGGGTCGGTGACGTCATTGTTTTCATGTCAGCTGTCTACACGAAAACGACAAGATGTCATTTTCAAAAACACTGTTTCAGGGCACCCAGAACGCTGTTTCTGTGTGGATAGCCTCGATATGTGCCCTGCGACTGACTGGCAACCAGTCTAGGGTGTACCCCGCCTCTCGCTCAAAGTCAGCTGGAGGGCTCCAGCATAAAGATAAGCTGCAAAGAAAATGGATGTACCAATGTTTATATTTGATGAGAATGTGAGCTGTGTCTATTGAAGTTTGCACTTGCTGCACGGCTGTGAGACCATGGTGATGTGTATTTTGTTTTAATACCCAGTTTTTTCACCTTGATTTTGTGTGCTACTTGTGGATATAGAATAAAATGTTTATGTCATTTCTTTTTTGTTTGTTTCTAGGTTTCTTCTTTGTCTATTTGGGAAGAGGCACCTAGCGACTAATTGAGGCACGGCGTCAATTAGAGCTGCAAACACTGCTAAGAGTCAGAACCACTAGGATATGCATACTGCATGTAGGGGAAAACATCCTACCCATTATGTAGATTTTGTTTCCTTTTACGAAGGGTGTGGCTCCATAGCGTGGTGTAGGCATGGAGGTCAGCGGTTGCCATTGGTCCTTTTCTGCCTCATAAACTCTCACAATGGCCTGTGGCGTGATGTCTGCTCCCATACCTCCCAGTGCGTACACCTTGCCATCTGCAGAGACAACACACAAACATAATGAAGGTTGTGTAATGGTAATGGTTGATTATTTCAATCATGCTTCACAGAATTACTTTGAAACACATCGCATTTACTCTTGCACAATTCAACATGTCCAAAGAGGAGTACGGAGAAGCAGAGCTTTTTAAATCCTACCCCTTTTTCCATGTCTAAGCAATTACTGAGGTTCACATGTTAGCATTTTCTAATAGGGAAAGAAAGGATAAAGAATGTGTAATAGTACAGTTGAAACAATGAATGGCACGTTAAAGCCACTTGAAAAAATTTGAAAAAATAAACAACACACATTATCTCACAAAATGAAAACAACAACCAACATTCTTAGTGTTGTTTGCGTGTCTGTCTGTTTTGTTGTTTTTTCAGAGAGGTGACAGCTGGGAGTGCATCCCAGGTGGGTCCGATCAGGCCAAACAAGCAGGACGAGCATAACGAGGCATGCAGCAAGCCACACAGCCCCTCTTTCTATGCTCACCTCTCCGTGTAATTCCACAATTCAGATGATTGAGGCGTTTGGCGTGTGTGCCAGCCTTTTTTGCTCATTATTTAACGTGTTTCGTGCCTAGTGGGGCGTGTGTTTAGTTCACTACAACTGGTGGTACATTTTTGTTGTTGTTAATTTGGCTATTAAACACTTAGATCTATCAGCCTTATTTTCCCTGCTCGATTTCTTCTTTTCACACTTTGTTGGTCCCAAGGTACCCAAGATACCATTGTGATGTAACATAGACTTTCGGAGCCTTACCTGGTAGCCTCTGCATTTGAGTAAATACATGCTCCCACATACTAGATATATGGATGGATAGATAAGATGTCATAATAAACTTAATCACTTAAAAATAAAAAAAAACATACAAGGTTAGATAGGAGAGATAAGAAAAATGAAAACATAAAATAAGAATAAATAAATAAATAAATACAGATTATTCTGTAATTCAAGGAATAATAATTTCAATCAACATGGTATGTACCTTTCAGACATAAAGTATCTGTCTACTTTTTTTAAATAAAGTCAAAGCATCCACATTACCGATATTCAAAATTTTCCAATTAACGCTTCTATATTCAATGAACCCCTGAGTCTCTTATAATCACTGGGTGGTCTATAAAAGCAAATAACCGTCTCTATTTAGCACCATGGGCATTAACTGCTGTGGCTGTTGGCAACCTCCCAACCTCCACAAGGTGACAATGGCTGCATATGAGCGGTCAGCATCCAGTAGCGTTATCTATCTCCAGCACTACTCAGCTGTTGGTGTGACACTCATGCGTGTTACATTTGCAGTACTGGTTTATAAATGTTGGCTGACCAGTTTGGTTCTGGTTCTGTTACTGGTGTGTTGTGTAATATAGTTTTATCCATCCATCCTCACATTTTTTATACTGCTTAACATTGTTAGGGTAGGGTCACCCAAGCCTATCCCAACTGACTTTGGGCAAGAGGTGAAGTAAACCCTGGACTGGTCTCTAGCCAGTCGCAGAGTACATATAAACAAACAACCATTCAAGCTCACATTCACATCTATGGACAATTAACAGTGTCCAATTAGCCTAGCATGCATATTTTTAGAATGTGAAGCCGGCTTACCCAGAGAAAATCCATGCACGCACAGGGAGAACAAGCAAACGCCACACAGAGATGCCCAAACTGAACCGGTGATCTCTCGACTTTACGACCAACATGCTAACAAGTAGGTCACAGGGCGGCCCCTATATAGTTTTATTTATTTATTTATTTGATTATTTCTCATCTTTTTCATATAGGGGGCTGTGAAAGATGCCATTTCAAGTCCCAGTAGTTGTGTTTTGACAGTAAAACTTTTAAACATGCCCCAGCACTGCAGTGTCAGTGCCTGTTTGAACTTAAAATATAGGGAGTAAGCTAAAATGCTGCATAAGCAAAACTGGTAAGCCCGTTGAAGAAGTGCCGGGGCAGAAAATCGAAGGAGAGAAAAAAAAGAAGGAAGGAGGGAGCTTGCCATGTTCCGGATTAGCGGCCCATTAGCGCTGGGAGAGAGTTGTGACTGTCCAAATGTGACAAACTGAGTCACAAAGGGAGAGTGAGAAGTCACGCAGGCAGACGACACAGCCAGAGAGCTGTTGCTCAAACTGTGAAGAATATTCAGCACTAATAAATCTGTCACTCAACATGAGTGTGAGCATTTGCATTTACTACAGACAACATCCCAGTCAAGCTTGTTGTACACAAAATCTGTATCTCACTATTAGGACGTCTTCCATGCTGAGAAGGAAATGAGGGTGCCAAGTTGGGGGGGGTTTCCCTGAAAACCTTTTAGAGAGTTTTAGTTGTTCATCTCACCAGGGAGTGGAGCAAACAGTAACAGCAAGAGTACAACATAACTGCATAGGGACACACTTAAGGTGGTAAGATGTAATAAGCCTTCCATAAATAGTAGCTGTTAAACTGTACATCTACTGTATGTTGCTTGACTTGTGTTTGCTTTAGGTAACTACGATAGATTTGTCTTTAAAAATACATATTTAAAAAGAATACTCCCACTACTGTAATCTTGTCATTTTTGCAATAAAAACTTGTATAGCCAGCCAGCCAATTGGCTTAATAGGAGACAATATTGAAACAAAAAAATCAAAAACGTTGTTGTCTTGGTCACTCATTTACATGGCCACATAAACAGTATTTAAAAACAGTAAATAAAACAGTATTTTCCAGAAATTATTTTCCAGGACTTTTCCAGAACATTTCCAGCCACGACGGAGACAAGTTATAACATCATATAGACCAATCCTAGCGACAGTTTTCAATTTACAGTCACTAGTTTTGTCTCTAGGTGCTAAGTCCTCATAGAGATCTCAAAAGTCGCTAAATCTAGCGACAAAGGCAATTGGAAGCACTGGGTTGCAGAACTGCTATAAGCAGAAATGCAAATTTGATCGGCTGGTAGCATCACGTGGGGCGCTGCGAGGATTAAAAGCAGAAAAGCGCTGTACCTTAATGTTGCCCAGAAGGTAAGGTGACAGCAGACATGCATGCGCGTAACTTTTAATCTGTTTGCATTTGCTCACAAGGAAGGGGGAGAGATCATTTTCCAGAATAACTTTCCATATGTTTCACATTAAAATAAGAGATCAATTTTGTTTGATTTTGTTTTCAAATTTAAAACATTTTTCCCCCCAAAATTGCAAAAGAGTTGTCTTCAGAGTCGTTTGATGTTTGGGTCAATAGAGTAATATTGTACTACATTACATATAGTCTAAAGACATTAGCGTCTCCACCCAATTTGTGCTGTTATCAACAAGTGAACATGTGTGACATTCAGTGTGCACCTGCAATGTTACCTGGAAGCTCACTGTATGTGTGAGTAACTGTACGTGCCCGTGTGCCCATGATTTAGCCCAGCCTTGGTGTAATCATGTGCAATCTCCTCTAATTAAGGAAAGCGGGGCTCTGTTCTCTGCTTGTCACCCGGGGAGTCACCATGGCAACCATGGCGTAACCTACAGACTTATTACGCTGTGGCTGTTTGACGGCGCCTGGTGCTTGCCGACCAAATCCGTTATCACAGAGAGGCAGCCCAATGTGAGTCACAGCAAAGTGTAAATGTGAAGCGTCTTTTTCATTTATTTTTTGTAATGTTTTTGCTTCTCCTCCAAAGCCTCGGTTTAGGAGACTCAATGGAAGGCTTTGATCCCACAGCATCTTTCATCACTAGCATCCCTTCTCTCTTGTCTCCATTCTATACCATCACTCCCCCCCCCCTTTGTTGGCTATTTATAACTCCACTTTGATGGACACTATTTGCTTAATCGACTGTTCCGTTTGTCCTTTACTCAACCTCTTTTGTCTTTCCTTTTATTTTTCCATTTCATCTTTGCACACACTTATCTAAAAGAAAAAAAAACACACTTCTTACATTGAATGGCCCCTCATTGCAGTAGTTACCAGTACATCTGCTGCTAAGGTGACAGCAGAATAAACAAGAAATGACAGAAGAAGTTGCTAAAGATTATGTGATAGTTTTGTAAAATATGTATAGAGTATGGTGGGGGGAAAAAAATCCTAATTGTGGCTGAGTGACTTCCATGCAGCCAATCAACACCAACTTGTCTTGTTACTAGGGCTGACCTCAAATCAATATTACAATAAATTGGGCAGTTTTACCTTAAATGCACAATAAATCCACGGCCACGATATATCATGGCCATCTGAAAATAATTGCAGGAAATGCAAATAACTGCTTTTTGTTGAGTTATTGACCAACTGGCACACATTACTTTCAATGAAATATAAGGCACGTAATGGCACACACCTATTCCGCCTATAAAGCCTTCGGAAAAAAACTCCAAAAAGCGCCAACAACGCTCCATTTAAATAATGTGCTTGGGTGGTTATGACAGTTTTCATACACACTTTGCATTTCATGTTCTTTTACTCATCTTTGTGGAACCCAAAATAAATCTCCCTGGGACTGTGGTCCACAAATATGAATGTATCGCATCACGTCTCATGCAATTACATTACTCATGGCCACGTATCACACTGCACAAGAAGAACAGCGTTGATATCAACCCAACCAACCACAAGCATGTCAGCTAATATATTCCAATAATAATAATACCATTTATAAATATAGTGGCTTTCTCATTTTCGAACAATTCTATTCATTTCCAGACACTCCATTGTCATGTTATTTGCCTACATGTGTGTGCCATGTTGGCTTTAGAAACTGGATAGATAAGCATCATCAAAATGATCATTTACACAATGAAAAGAGAATTTCACATGTTCTTGTAGCCATGTGACCATCTATTAGTGACATCAAATAAAGCATGGAATCCTTACAAACTGCTACCAACAGCAAACTAGTCATGGTTTCCTATAGAGATGCTTTTATCATGTTTTTATTATCTTGTTCTTTATTTGTAAATGGTCAATTTTGCATAATTGGTCATGATGTACATGTTTTTTTTAAAGGCTTTTAAAATCCATATATTTCAAGTGAAGTATTTGTGTGTCATTTGGAGCGGCGTTACAATGCATACAAATAGGAAAAAAAAGGGTTTTTAGCGCATGATTGGGAAGGCACAAATTCCAGCAGTGCGCCAGTATCCAACTGATAACATAGCTAGTTAGCTACGTCAGCGAGTGCAGCTTGTACGGCTGAGATGTCATGGGGGTGCCAAAGTTGCTGATGTGAACCAAAAAAAGTTGTAGGAGGCTTGTAGATTTATATACAGATGCGCCAAAATGTTATGTTATGTTATGTTACTTTGATTCACTTTGTATGGACTTATTTCAGCAGCCAAATGCGAATGAAAGGGTTGAAAAACGTGTGCTCCCTTTTTATTTTTTCTACTCGCACTGTCTATTTCTAGGTGCATATGCGAGTGAAATGCTGGCACTGTACAGCCGCTCCTTCATTTGAACCATCACCCGTTCCCTCATCGTCTGTTTGTCTTCTTCTTCAGTCTGGATGGGCGGAGTCACGTGACTACACACGCTGTACCTCGTCTTAAAGGGGAATGAACATAGCATACCAGCACACACAGTCAAAACAGACAAAAAAAAAAATCTTTTCTTTTTTATTCAAACACAGAATTTACCGACATGGGCAAAATGACGTTGGTTATCGTGGTAAATTTCGGTAACTGTAAATTTTCGGTTTATCTCCGAGGCCTACTTGCTACCCATACGCAAACAAATCAAGGCCTCCTTTCAGACACACACCTTGCTTCAAATAGACACCTGTCTTTCTCTAGCGTTGGTACGACTATAATGTTAACGACAACTAAACTAAACAAGATCCAGTGTTATTTTGCTACCAGAGACATGGTCCTTGTTGCTTTGAGCCATAATGAGTACTTGTGCAAACACTCCAGGTTCTGATTCAATGAACTAGTAAAAAGCTCATAACTTGTGGCATATTTTTTAAAGTCAACAGGCTACAGCCGATGTAATCAACTCCAACTCATGAATGTACCAGCTTCCATTGAGTGAACACACAAAATCAGTGAGTCAACTGGTGAGTCAGTTTTGCCAAAAAAAAGGGTAATGACCGGATGTCCATGAAAGCATCTCGCGTCTGTGCTGTTCACTTGCTGCGCCTCCATGAGGTGTGTGCCATATTTATAGGCAACTAGGTCAAGCTTGAGCGAGAGGGCAAGGACATCGAGTGTGGACTTAATGCGCTGTCTGTCCGACACACAGCTAGAAGAGCACGGCATAAAGCGAAAGCTCACGTTGTGTTAAGTGAGGAAATTCCACCCACAATGAAGACTACAGGTACAGTATGACGGTACTGTTGAATGGCCAGTTCGACCTATTGACCCAGGCAGAGGGGTGGTTCACAGAAGAAATGGTCATCCTAAACTTACCTACTGAGTGTTGAATGAGAGCACTCTTTAACTTCTTATTTCATTTATCATCCAGGTCCATGTGCAAATGCAACATGTACTGAGAACACTTTCTTTTTGAATTTGTGGATAAAAATGTATTGTTGCTGAACTTGTGCAGGCACAGGATGTTATTTTGCACTACCTCAAATTCAAACTGCACTTTAATGTATTTTCATTAAAGGGACTGTTTGCAGCTGCCTCAAAATGCATGCGTGTGTTACCTGGGGCACAGCTTACATGTTTGGAGCAGCAAGAAGATATCATGCTTGCAACACATTCAAAAGTTTGAGCTTTGGGGGGGTCTGAAAACCTATCCGGTCATGTCAACCACTGAGCATATTTGGGATGCTCTGGATTGACATATACGGTATTTGAGGCAAATGGTAGTCACACCAGATACTGACTGTTTTTCGAACCCACCCGGACCCCCCACCCAGTACAGCTAAACTGCACATTTTGGAGTGGTCTTTCATTGTGGCCAATCTAAGGCACACCTGTGTAATTATCATGCTGTCTAATCAGCATCTTGATATGCCACACCTGTGAGGTGGAAGGATTATCTCAGCAAAGGAGAAGTGCTTACTAACACAAATGTAGACACATTTGTGAACAATATTTGAGAGAAATAGGCTTTTTGTGTACATAGACAGTTTTAGATCTGTGAGTTCAGCTCATGAAAAATGGAAGCAAAAATCTTTCTATTTCTGTTGATTGTATATATTAAACAGTATCATATTATAAGGACAATAGGCCATAATACAATTAATTTCCATGTGCAAATATTGAACTCAATTGAATACCAAAACATTAATGAAACCTTAAAGCATAACATTGAGAAATGTTCCATTTCAAGGTTATCCATGTTAAATGGAGACTATAAGACTATGGTGAAAAGACAGGAAAATGGTTTAAAAACACACACAAAACAGACAAACACAGCATGACAGGATAACAGCCACACTTTAAACTGTGACGAAACAAGAAAAACAATGTTGGTATTGTGTGACAAAGTCTCTTTTCTGTTTAGGATGAACCAAAGGTGAAATCCCACAGTGAGAATTAAAGGTCACTGCACTCATCCGTATAACAATTTGTCAATACATGATCAATAAAGGCTCCCTACAGTGTTTCAGTGGGATGGTCGTGGCGGTGGACATAACCGCTTTTATCTCCAGCAAGATCAATGAAGACAAAAAAAAGGTGTTTCTTCTCATTTGTCACTTCCTGTATCTTCAAATTCTTGCCTTGTGTAAGGGATTAGTGTATAGTGCATATAATGCCACCATTATTTTCTTCGTCCTCTTCACTCGATCAATAGTCGCATCAAATCCTCTGCATGCAGTGAGAGGGAGGGGGGGGGAAGCCTTAAGTGGATTTATTGGCTCAACAAAAGAGAATGTGAATGAAAGAGGACATAAGGACAACACTTGAGGCGTCAATGAGATAACAGCTTTCTATCGCTTCCTTGATGAACACAACTAAAGACTATTTGTCTGCAGATTGCAGAGTGATGATTGTGGTGAACATCACTAACAGATTTGTTGTTTGTACAGTTGGTAAAAGGCAATTTGCTGCATTTATGTATTGAATGCTGATTAGAACAAGAGAGATAGAGAGAGTGCAGCCAGTTAATTAGGTAAATCGGTGAGTAAAAGAACAACTAAAAGTTGTAAAAGTTTGTCCGTCCTCTTGCCATTAAACCATCTATCCTGTTTTCTCTCTCGATTTATGATCTGTCCCTCTAGTCCAGGGGTGCCCAGTACATCTATCTCGATCTACTGGTCAATCGCGAAGGTAGTGTGGGTCAATCGCACGTCACCAACATCATAAACGTCACTTTGTAGCAGGGCTGGGCGATATGACCTCAAATCAATATCATGATAAATTGGACAGTTTTTCCTTGATAACAATAAATGCACGATAAATCCCCGACCACTATATATCTTTGCCATAGGCCTGGGCGATAAACCGAAATTTACTACGATAACTGACGTCATTTTGCCCATGTTGATAAATTCAGTGTTTTAATTTTAAAAATTGTCTTTTTTATATGTTTAAACAAACATATAATCTGATCTAATAAAATTCTACAGATTAAAAAAACTAACTGGATGAGATTAGTTACGTTTATATTGTCAGTTATTATTTATTTTGTATTGTATTGTATTATTGTGTGTAACTAACTGAACTGAGGTTTTCCAATGTGACAAAGATTAACATAATAATTAAAAAAAAAAAAAACATTTCAAACATTAAGTAAAAAAACTTTTTTAGGTTTCAAAGTTGTTTAGAAAATATATTTAATAATTATTAGAATTGCTGTTTTGTTCATTTGTTACAGTTTCACTATACTACTTCATTATGTCAACATCATTATAATAAATTATAAGAAAAAAGTCATATAACAAGCATAAGCTCGTAACAGTTTGAGAATTAAGCTACTGTACAACAGTACAAGAAAAAGTGGCAACATTAGGAGAATTGTGTTAAAACAAAGCTATAATATTGTGAAGATTACATCGCAATTTAACAAGTCAAATTTCCTGCAGGAATACAGCTTGATGTCTCCTCTTGCTGTACACAGCCAAAGATACTGTATACTGTCGTCAGAGAGGATAGGGGAGAGCAGGGTTACAGCTGCTCAAAACACGGCTTTTTAAAGTGTGCTGTATTTGTTCATTCTTGGGGTATTTTGACCTGTGACAGACATCTTATTACGACACCAAGGAGCTGTTTTCATCTGTGAAAAACTTGCATGTCTCCTTTAATATAGTTTTGAGTTAGATTCATTCCTATAAGGGAAATTTTTCCTTATACACTTACAAGAAATAACAGCATTGTTTTTCACCTGACCTTTCCATTCATGTCACTGTGGGCTTGAGCTTGACAAAAACTTTTCTCACTTATTACTTTAGGAGCAAGTAGCAGTAAGCTCCCCTTTCACGCTACACCCTCTAGTTTGGAAATTTCGGGGCTCAGATAATTTACCAACATAAAAAAAAAAAAGAATTGAGCGTGACTGATCATATTTGGCTGCCCGCAGATACGCGCCATGTTAATTACTGCGTCTATAAACAGCCAATAAATGAAGTGTCATTGTATGACGTGAGTACATGCAAATCACCACCAAAATATGTTCATATTCATTCTGTAGGTTATTTTGCTTCAGAGCTCTGTACATGTCAATCAATGTCTAGGTCAAAGGTCACACTCATAGTGTTAAGAAAAAAAAAATCTGCAACTATGTTCTGATTGTCTCCAAATTTGGTTCTGATATACTGTAGGTATGTGCTCTTTTGCCATTGTACCTTTCCATAGGTTAAAGCTTCAAGGGAAAGGCCAACATCAATGTAATGTTTTGCGATTATCAAATCAAGATCTTGATGGGAACTTTCCAGGGGCCCGTTGCACAAAACTAACATACAGGATTAAGCCGTAATCTTGGTTATCCTAGCTCAACCTATCCATGATCCATGGGATAGAAAAAAGTGGGAGATGTTCTGACATACATTACCATGGAGATTTATTCTGTGGCGTTAGCCTGCTCCAGACCAGGCTACGATCCAGGATCTAATTAATCTCATCCCTTATCTCAGTCAGTAGTCACCATAAATGGAAACCAATAATGAATCCCAGCTGAACTTTTGCCCAGCTGATGAAAGCCTATTTAATTATCATGGTTGTTTGCAATAAATTACTCACTCCAGTTTCTTCTTTTTGCATTTTGAAGTTCTATTCAAAGGTCATCCCAAATTCTTAAACACGGATAAAGTGAGGCAATAGCACACATTTTTTGGCATAAAGTATATATACATCTTACAGATGTAAGTTCATTAATTTTCAAGATAATGCACTTTAAAAGCAGTCCCTAAGCACTGTAGCCCCTTGAGCTGTGACATCCCAGTAAGACATCCTGAAAGGACACCTGTTGGCACATTGTTTTCTGTGTAATCGCCTGTAAACATCACGAGAGTTTGAAGCAAATTTTTGGACGTTTTTGGTGTAGTTCTATGTGGATCAATACTAAAATATACAGTAGATACTTCCAATAACACCTCTTAATGCCCTGAAATCGATTCTCAAATGAAAATATCGATACTTTCGATACTTCAGTCATTTCTGGTAATGTTTGCCTGAAACCGTTGACCGATCGTAAATGGATCCATGTGTAAATTGTGAATGAAAAGTTTTCATTCTTAAGTAGTTCTTAATAATTAATCATTTATGTTAATGGTTTTGTTATTTTACTTATTTTTCTTTTTGAATTTTTAAAATACCATTTTTACATATTTTATATGATTTTTTCCTTTGTTTGTCTCTATATTAGCTTGGCTATATTGAAAATCACCCCGCTACCTCAATATACAGTACGTCAGGGATTAAAATAAATACATAAATTACTTAAATTATTAATTTATTTTAAATTAATTAATTAATTAATTAATTAATTACATGGTATCTTTTCTTTATGCTATGCTATAAAATACAATACTTTTTTCAAATTTACTAGACGGTATCGGATCGGTATCGCTGATAACTGTGTACATTTTTGACTAAATAGTCCCTGAAGAAAGTTCCTCTAACTCACATAAAAAGCATTATTTTTAAAATGCTAATTTTAATACTTCATGAATGTTGCATTTGTATGAGGACGGCATTTCAAATGCTTTGCTAGTGGCATTTAGGATGAACTATAGTGTATAGAGATATGGACCTGAGGATCGCTCCTGGGTCTCCCGCTCCTGTGTCCTTGACCTGGATCTCATTAAGGATTTCCACTCACTCCATCCTAATAAGCCAGGTATGCCACCAGGTGGCGCCTTATAAGAGGGGGGGATACTGTCATGTTCTGTGTCTGTTGATTTGCTGCAGCCTTTCTGCCATGTCTTGCAGTGCACCACCAATCCGGCGAAGGTGGATCCACCGGTGCACACCTGCGTTCTATTACCGACTTTCCTACTTAAGCATGGCACCAGGACTCGTTTGGTGCCAGGTTGTACCTTCTTGTTGATATGCAGTCCTTGTTACCCTTCCTCGCTAATAGCGTTTACCCTGTCTGGTCTGCATTGTTACTTCACGTGCTGTGAGTGTTTTCTCCCTGCTTGGCGAGTTCCAGCAGCGGTTGTACTTTTCCTGTGCTGTTTCTATTTCTGCTTGAGTTTTTCCAGCAGCATTTTCTGCACTATTGTCTTTTTCTCTGCTCTGGGAACCTAACTCTGGCCTTGCCAATCCTGACATATAGTTGGTCAAATGTAAACCGTTACGGACACTAATAACCAACCTGTCGGGCATATAGTATGTTCACTGACAATATTATTGATGGGAGCAAATACAAATAATATTATTTTCATTATTATATTATATCCACCTTGAACAGACACAACTCTGTCACAAAGCAACACAAAACTGCAGCAGCAGCGGCCCTACTCCTCGTATGACGTCACAACTCTGTACAGAGTTGATGAAACCCCACCATCTTTGAAATTAACTTGCTTAATATTTTGGAACCATGTTCACCAGTGACATGCGGTGAGGTTCATCACTGGTGAGGCACTGAATATCTTTGGTTAAAAATGTTTTTTCAATGTTTTCAGATACTTCTTAGACCCATTTCTTTTTTTTTTTTTTTTTTATAAAAGTGAAAAATATTTGAGTTCTCACCTTTTATCTGTATGTGAAGTGCATGCAGACTTTCCTTCTCCAGGAAGCACTAGCAGAAAGAGAAAAAAAAAACACTGGCTTGTCCTCTATGGAAGGACGTCAGTGATGAGCAGTTTCAAGCTCACGCACGCCTTACTCTTTCAGGATGCAGCGGTACCTCAAGTGCCTCCCGTGTGACATTTCTATGTATTTTATTGTCTGATTAGCAAGAATAATGAAAGATATGAAAATACATTCAAGACATAAGATGGGCTGTAAAGAGGTGTGTAATAAATGTTTCTGCAACATTATATGATTGATGAAATGCTGACAAACAAACTGGCAGGCGCCATGAGCCAAATCGGTAGTGTTGTAAACAGCACAGGCTTAGTTGTGCACAAAGCCGAGAATTTTAGGTTTCTTCCCTGCATTTGATCAGGAAGTCTGCAAATTCAGCAATTTTTACTGAAGAAATTGGTAAACTATTGGAATCATACAGAAAAAACATGCACAATGCAGTTCAATGGACAAATACCCTAAATTCCGGTGTATAAGCCACACCCACTAAATTTAGAGGAAAAAAAAGATTTTACATATAAGTATTATATTTTATAGCCACACCGGACTGTAAGCCACGCATGTCCACATCATAAAATGTCACATTGTGGCACGCACAAGTCTGTGAGGACCAGGCAGCTCTTCAATCACGAGCTATGAAAAAACCCATGATGATCTTGTCAAACCATTGGAAATTGCAGGTGGTCATT
The DNA here is from genome assembly GCF_027744805.1 of Dunckerocampus dactyliophorus. Classification (NCBI taxonomy): domain Eukaryota; kingdom Metazoa; phylum Chordata; class Actinopteri; order Syngnathiformes; family Syngnathidae; genus Dunckerocampus; species Dunckerocampus dactyliophorus. Next base: position 22,754,026 of record NC_072819.1, on the reverse strand, counting down.
ATTCAATATAAAACGGTGTGATCTTACTAGGAACACTAAAGTCATCACACAGTAACTTAACACACAAAGGGTATATATAATAAATATACAAACATGTACCAATACAGTTGAAATGAAAAAAAAAACCCAACTATTTTAAAGTTTTCCCAGAATGCATTGTGTTTGAACAAAGCATTTAATTGGAGGACAAGCGGCATAGAAAAGAGATGGATGGATGGTGCTGCAATGCTGCCTCTGTCCACCAGAGAGAGGCAGAGGAGCCCAGAGGGAGGCTGACATAATAATAATTAAAAAAATATATTTTTTAATATTTTAGCAATCTCAAAGGGCGACAAAGTGACAAAATGAGATTTGTTAACAAAGCGAGTAAAGTTATAAAATCAAATTGATACAAAACCTATACATAATACTATAGCGACCCGGCAGGCACCAATGAATGTTCTGCCCAGACGCAATGCATTATGGGAAAACTTTAAAATAGTTGTTTTTTTTCATTTTAACTCGTATTGGTACTTGTTTGTATATGTATCAAGTATGCCCTTTGAGTGTTAAGTTGCTGTGTGATGACTTTCATGTTCTTTGTTAGATAACACTGTGAGTCAGACTGTTATATTGTTGTTATATATAATGACATCCTGCGATTCCCAATGGGTTGACAAGCTCGTTGTGAGTGCACTGATTGCGCGTGATTGGCTCCTGCCAAAGAAAGAGCTACCGTTTCCTCACTGACTCGCGAGCGGCACAGTATTGAAACAATTAGTAGTAGTTCTGAAGTAAAAGGAATGTCACGAGATTAGAATTTAGCCATAAATATGACACACCGTTGTATAAGCATTCAAAGGGTTCAAAGTTTTAAAAAAAAAAGTAGCAGTTTATACACCGTATATTACGGTATAAATATTTATTTTATGTTACTACTCGTTTTTGTATTTATTTTTAACCCTAACCCTAAAAAAACCTGTTTGGTATAACTTTTAAGATCCAACAGTGCAAATTACAAATAATTGCAATTTTTTTAATTGGTCTTAAAATTTTGATCGGGGGTGTATAATAATATACTGGGCTTAACTGATCCATTTTTGTAATTTTTTTTTTTACAGTTTTCATCGTCTCCTCCTCCTCAACAGTACAAATAGTCTGTATCTAAACGTTTTTAATTATGCAACTCATATGAGCACTGTTTCTCCAATGAGCTGTTTCACAGGCTTGAAGGAATAACAATTAAATTTATTTTTACGTCAATGCCAATTTGACACCTGACTAATTTTGAACAGAAGAGAGTCAAAATTGAGGCTCAGGCTATTCAGACTCTCAATAAAGCTGCTGTTTAACTGATTGGTAGCATATGCAATGTGTTTGAGCCCTGTATAATGAAAGCATAATGGAATTGGCTGGCGTTTTAAATGACAATAACATGTCAACACAACAAATGTGATGATGATGATGATGATATGCAGAGACTACAGCTGTGATGTTTGTACAGGAGGCCTGTCCTAGTTTGTCACATGAGGTACAAGACATGAACTTGAAGTGACAGCTCTACATCTCACACACACACACACACGCACGCGCACCCACACACACACACACACACACACACACACACATCCTCACACACAGACACATTGTAAAATTTCTCTGATGTGTTCTGTTGTGCAGACCTGACAGCTGCCTTTGAGATGTGTTGCATGTGATGACAGGGCAGTGACACAATAAAAAAAACACAATGAATTGGACGGAGAAAGATATCCAACACTTCAACACAATGACACAACCATGCATAGCCAAAAATGATTCTTTTTCAGTGTCACTTTTACTGAAAACTTCAATTCTTAATTTCCTTAATTATTGCAGCCATATACTTGTACTGTACTGTTTCAACAGTACAGTGGTACTTCAAAACTTGAACATGGTAAAATTTGGAATTTGACCAAAATTCAGTAAAAAAATATTCAGTGGGTTGACTGCTAATATTAAAACAACAGTAAAACTGGATATGGACAAAGATAACTTATTTTCCCCATTTGAGTCACTGGGATATCAATAGAACCATCTCAGCCAAGAAATATAATGGCACCACCATCTCTTTGTCATCTTCCAAGAACCAGGGAGTAGTCTGCTAACTAACAGATGGACAAACAAATGAACTATTATAGATACTGTAAATGCTCCAATTAATGATTAATTAATGCTCTACCTCTGCATGTGCTTTAAAATGCTGGTTGTGCAGCTCAACTGTTGGTGTGAAACTCATGCGTGTTACACCTGCCGTACTGTTGTTTAACTCATCAGCGCTCATTAGCTGTTTTCTCCTTAAAGCTATTGCAACAATGGTTCTGTTGCTGCTGTGTTGTGCAAGATGCCTGTGTCACGCTCTGGTATAATGCGTAACACCAAGATGCAGAGACGGGCTGATCTAAATAGTAGGAACTCAAAACTGAGCGAAACAAAACAGGAAGTATAACGAAATATGGGAATGGAAACCAGAACTAAGAAATAACCTTTCATAACTTTAGAGTGAACCGTGACAGTACCCTCTCCCCAAGGGACAGATCTCAGACGTCCCAAAGTTCGTCGAGGGCAGGCTGGTGTGCGAGAAGTGGCACTTGGGTACACCGAGTCCATTGGGACCAGCTCCATCGTTTCCAGCTTCTCCGGTGTGAACTGTGCACACTCAACCTCCATAGCCTCGAGGAACAGCTGGGTCCAGTAGTCAAACTCTGCGAGGTCACGAGGTCTGCGTACCCCCATGGTCTGGGTACTCCGGCTTCTTTAGACATTCCAAAAACATGATGGGGTAACTGCAGACTCTAAATTGTCCACTGGTATGTGTGAATAACTGTTTGTCTATATGTGCCCTGTGATTGACTGGCGACCAGTCCAGGGAGTACCCCTCCTCTCACCCAAAATCAGCTGGGATACCCCTGTGACCATAGTGAGGACAAGTGTCATAGAAAATAAATGGATGGATTTGAAGACCAGCAAAAAGGAATCTATACAGAGCACATGGCAAAAAACATCAAATGAACCAACAGAGGAAGAAGCTACCAACTGAACTAAATAGTAGGGACTCAAACAAGCACCAGGTGCGCATAAGCAAGAAAACATCAGCATAAAACTGAGTGGAACCAAACAGGAAGTGTAACAAAATAAGGGCATGAAAACTGGAACAAAGAAATAACCGAACTGTTACACGGACCGTGACAACCTGTTCACAACCCTGTGGTCAAAGTGAGTTACTTTTTGTTTGTGATAAAAAATACATTAAGAACACAGATGGACACGCACCATGTATGCTAATCCGAGACTGCATGCAAACCGAGGCAAAATTGTAGCGTAAATTTTTGACGTTACCCAAAAAACAAGTGACGCAGACGCTAACTGAGGTTCCACTGTACTTAAACATTCCCTGTACAGTTAATAAGGGTTTTTATGATGCCAACAATTTGACTCAGAAACCAATTAACAAATTGACCAGAATATAGGATGCTATTATTTCCCTAGAAAAAAAAAAGTCTGAAAAAAAACAAGGGTGTTTATATTTTAGAGCAGGGGTCACCAACCCGTCAACTGCGATCGAGCAGTCGATGTTTGGGACATTATTGGTTGATCCCGAACATATCAGGAAAAATAAATGCATCAGTGCCCTCCCCTCCTGAAGAGTGACCATCAGACACGCACTTTGACCGCTGAACTGGCTTGTACACCTTGCCGCTCCCCAGGCTCCAGCCCTGAGTCCAGTCTCCAAAACCCGGAGGGCATACCACACTGGCTCACCCTCAAACAACAAGCGTTGGGTAACGTGCAACTCTACGGATCGTTAAGGCTTATTGTTGTAACGCATTGACCAGCTCCGGCCACAATAAAACTCCCCCTTTTCTTTCAACCACCGTTGCTTGCCTGCGACAAGAAGCCATCCATCCAAATAGTTATGATCCACGCGCTGAACCCCGATAAAGAGCCCCAAAAGCAGGGGTGCCTAGAGTGGCCAATGACTGACTTTGGGTGTCATTGGCCCGAGGCACACTGCAGAAACAAAATGAAACAAAAAAAACAAAGAAAATGGTAAAAACGGAGCCAAAGGCACAATATGAAAAAGCCAAACTCTTGAGACCAACAACTATAGTCAATAATACCACAAAACTTTGTTTTTAAGTATCTATCACTTTTTTTAACACCTTTCTACAAAGGAACAAAAAGCATATACCTGTATATAAATATTTCCTAATATATATCTTGGGCTCAAATAGGTTGGTGACCCACTGTTCTAGAGATTATTCTAGAGTGGTCAAGAGAGTTATACAGCGTTATACAGCTTCTCTTCCTGTCACTCACACATACCAGTGAAGTGAACTGCAAAAATGCAGCCACAACACAGAGACCCACTTTGAAAAAACTTTTTTTAAAGTTGAAAGCAAGTTAGCAAACACGGGAAGAGTTGTGGTACTAATTTTAAAATAATTGTGCATGTGCCTCTAATAGCAAACAGTATTTAAAAAAATATTTATTTTGTAGTTTTTTTTCCCAAAAACACGTCTTGAAAAAGAGGGGTCACCGTATATTCCTGGTTATCTTTTATTTGGGTAATATAGTATTTTCATATGCAGTATTTTCTATTGGAAAAATTGCTTCAAAATCCAGACAAATCAAACATGCTGTGTTCACACAAGTAATAAAATGTATAGTGATTGCATTTAAACCTTTAATAATTGGATTTAACCACAACTTGAGGGCTTTGAATAATAAGCCTTTTCCTTTGCTCCCACTTTGCATAAGTAAGAGAAGACCTTTATCTTATTCAAATGAAGAGCAATTAGTGTGACACTGTACTCCAAAATGTCTGCCGCGCTACAGAGCTTCAACTATGCAATACATTTTTTAAGGAAAATTACTGGCAAATAACATCCTTGTGGGCAATGATCTACCACGTGGACTGGGAAAAAAAGAAGTGTGAAAGGACCGGAGACAGCTGAAGTTAACATGAGGCTTTGGTGATTCAGGCTATTATATTCAAGTGTTTGACCAGACCAAGAACCTTACGCATAATGAAATCATTTTAGTGAGAATTTGCAGAAGTTTAACTTTCAACCTCGAAAACGTGAGGTGAAAATAACTATTGATATCATCTGAGCTAACGGAATTGAGCCGTGCTGTGAAAAGAAGAGCGACTCATGACCCAGACACTCTTTGCTTTATTAAAATGATAGTTTGACAGCCAAATTGGTGCACATCTCATTTCTGTTCCACGGAGTCAACAGAGCTCCCAAATCCGAGCAGTTTGCAGAAAAGGCTCTTTTTTTCTTATTGTTTTGTTCATGTTGACACATTTATGTCCCATAGTAACACAGATGTTACAGTAACCTTGTTCTTCTGAGAAGGACGCCTAATTGCACATACAGTGCCAGACAAAAGCATTGAAAATGTATTGCTTCATTCTAAAGCTCACATCGCTCACTGCAAGTTGTATAGTAAATAAGATATTATTCTCCATTATGGTGATGGACTCCTTGACAAAGGGCCATTAATATTAAGACAACATGATGTTATGAATTAATTGGCTCCTCGCTTTATTTATTCAAAAGGGGGGGTTGTCTTTATTATTTGTCTTTATTTATGTCTTTGGTTTTCATGCCTTTATTTTGTCACACTTCCTGTGTTGTTCCATTTTGTTTTCTGTAGCCTTTACTTTCCTGATTACGTGCATGGAGCATTCAGTTTGTTTCGTTCCTGCTGTGCATGTGGCTAGCCTTCTGTTACTGTCTGGTGCCTTCTGTGTATGTTTTTGCCACGAGCTTGAAACAGATTCATTTTTTTCTCTTCTGCAATACTATCATTATTAGAAGACTTTTCCTTTTCCTGGTTCTCATCTCTGCATCTTGGGGTCGTCACAACACCATGTCGTGACATCCTGGATGTGAAAAAAGAAACAATAACAAGGAACTCTACCAATGCTAACATGTGCGAGTCTATATTACGTCTTATTTACTCTTATTATGTATACAGTGTTCCCTCGCCACATCGCGGTTCACCTTTCGCGGATTGGCTGTTTTCACGTTTTTTTTAAATGCAATTTTGCTTTTTTAAACAGCATATGAACGCGCATTGTGTTCTGCGTCCTTGTGGTGTATTAGAGCGATCTAGTTTGTATCTGTCTGTTATTGTATTTACTAATGCTACCAGTAGAGGGTGTTGTATACTCATGAGAGTTGAAGACAAACTAGGTTGAAGATGTGTGCAGCTGGAGTAAAGGTGTCATCCCTCCACCTCATCCACCAGCTAAATATAGCGCCACAACAGTCGTGATTGGCTAAGGGAGAACTGGCACATTGTGTTCTGCGTTCTGATTGGCTGTAGAGCATTGTCAATCAATTTCCTTCCTGCAGCACTGTGTTTCCTGTTTGCTAGCCATCATATTTGTATAATCGCTAGGGCGCCATTATGAAATACTGTAAATAAATCTTTGGTTCATGGAGGACTACGAGGAGTAAAATACTAAACAGGAGCAATGTGTAGCCCTGTATAAAATTATCCAACATACAGTGCATAATAGGAAAGTTCCTTAATGTGATAATGCATTAAAGGAGTTCATAATATTTAAAATGGTTAAAATATATACATCTCATATGTACAGTGTCATAAGTTAAGATAATTACTGTTTAATAGTTGAATAGATAACGTTTTATGGTCATTTGCAATATCTGGTATTTGAAAGTGTGGTTGATGTGCAACATGTATTTGTTGTTTTTCTAACTTGTTATTAGCAGTCTGTCAATCATTTCATTTCTGTATTGTCATTGGGTCTCTGTAAATGTGACAGCCAATCCAAAGTGTTGGGGGCGGGACTAAGATAAAGTGATGGTTAGACAGAGGGAGCGGGAAGTAGAGAGAAGTAGAGAGACATTATCGTCGGTAGAGTGCACAACGAGACATCGTTAAGTAGTAACAAACAAGTTTATCATCAAAGGTCGACTACCCGTGGTCCTGATATTAACCTCTTGTGAACTGCAAAAGGTGAATATATGCTGTAACTACTTGTTGTAGCTGTAAAAGTATGGAAATGTAATGCCATTTAGCAAGCTGGACTACACTATACGAGTTAGCCTAGCAATCGCACATGTGATTAGGCCTTGGTATCATAATTTTGCATTGTGATGTGTATCCAGCTAAAGCTAACACTAATTCGACATGAGGTAGTGTTTCATGGTAGCTCAATGGAGTTTATGTGCTTAAACGAGATGATGCTTTCCCGGTGGATGGGCCCTGCTATTTCTGCTGTTTCGGCTGTTCCAGTTGTGCTGCTGTGCTGCTGAACTGTGTTCTTGCCCTGTTTGCTGTGTTTCGGGTATGATTCTGGGCTGGCCTGCTGAGTGATGCTGCTCTGCTTTGCTTTGCTGTTGGATACTAAGTGAGCTAACATCAAAAAGAGCATCTGAAGACTGCATATCCACATGTTATCGGTATCCCTAACCACTCATAAGGATTCGTGAGTACCCAATTGACTTATTGTGCACGTGCTTTTATGTTTTGCTCTTCTTGAGTGAAGTGGCCATTTTGTTTTTTAGGCCTCACCGCACCCAAGCAACGACACAGGCCTGCAACTGGTTGAACTAAGTTTGAACTGGGTTTAAACGAGGAAACTAAATAGTGGTACTGTTTGGACACTTTCAGTTATTATTGTGCTTTATTTTTGCTCACTTTATTGAGACCAAGAGGTAATTTGAAAGAGTCAGAGCATACAAATTGATCCGGTATTTTATTTGGGAAACTTTATTTGATATAGGGGACATATTTTATTTGAATTTATTATTTTCAGCAAAAAAAAAAAGAGTCATTTTCAATGTTGGGTGTAAAATATTGTAAATAAATTTATGTTCATCTGTTATATTTAAAATACAGTTGTGGAGGTCTTTATTGCAAATTAAACAGAAATATACATAGCAAATTATTGTGTACAAAACACACGAACTCAGGCCCAGTCTTATTGTATTAACCACTCCAGTATTTATAAATTAACTACATGAGACCTGGTTTGGTTTGGTTTGGTTTGGTTTGGTTTAGTTTATTTGAACATGAAGGTTACAATGGAATACATCTCGTGAATCATTCTTTGACAGTTCCACATGTCCAAAAGGAGTAGGAAGAAGCAAAGCTTATTTAATCCTACCCCCCATCCATTCTACATCTAGTACAGTACATGTAGTTCACTTCCTGGATTCCATGTCATGTTTTCAGTGATAGTCAGGATAACACATAATAGATAACGGTGAGATAACCCTCCCCCCCAAAAAAGAGAGAACATTCATAATAATGATGACAATACTAAATAAATAAATAAATAAATAAGAACAAAGCTTTTTTTTTTTTAAACACAACAAAGAAAATTATAAATAAATAAATAAATAAATAAATAAAAATAAATAAATAAAAAATAAAATTTAATTAAATAAATAAAAATAAAATAAAATAAAATAAAATAGAAAATAAAAAAATAAATAAAATAAAATAACAAACCTGACAGAACAATCAGGACTCTTCTGCCTTGTATTTAGCAAACATCAACTGCTTGTATTGTTTTTTGAATTTGCTCATCTCTGTACATTGTTTGAGTTCTTTACTCAATCCGTTCCATAATTTAATTCCGCACACGGAAATGCTGTGGGTTTTCAGCGTTGTTCTCGCATATAAATGTTTTAGGTTTAATTTTCCTCTAAGATCATATTTCTCCTCTCTGATTGAGAAATACTTGATTAGATTTTTGGGTAACGAGTTATTATTAACTTTATACATTATTCTAGCGGTTTGAAAGTGTACTAAATCTGCGAATTTTAATATCTGTGATTTTAAAAATAAAGGGTTTGTATGTTCTCTATACTTGGCATTATGAATTATCCTCACAGATCTTTTTTGCAGTACAGTGAGTGAGTGAAGATTGCTTTTGTAATTATTTCCCCATATCTCCACACAATACGTTAGATATGGTAATACTAAGGAACAGTACAGAGTGTGGAGTGATTTTTGATCAAGAAGATATTTTGCTTTATTCAATATAGAGATATTTCTCGCCACCTTTTGTTGTATATATTTAATATGAGATTTCCAACTCATTTTTTCATCTATTATAACCCCAAGGAATTTATATTCTTCCACTTTTTCAATATCCGTTCCATTAATTTGTATTTGGTCGTACGTGTCCTTTCTACTATTACCAAATAGCATTATTTTAGTTTTACTTAAATTCAGAGATAATCTATTCTTGTCAAACCATGACTTTAATATGACCATTTCATCCTTGACCTTTTTAATGAGTTCTTGTGTGCTTTCACCAGAACAGAAAGCGGTGGTATCATCGGCGAATAAGACCAATTTTAAGTTGTTAGTTACTTTGCAAATGTTGTTAATGTACAATTAACGGGTTACAAATGCATTTTAACAAGGATTCAAAAACGCTACAGCGAAACAGCGCCGGGACGAGGCACGTCAGAGGAGTGAATACGGTGAGTGACTTAATGATTTCTTGTATCCAAGAGATTAATCATTAAAATAAAAATGAAATTTGAACTTTGAGAGTGTTTAAACAAGAGAGAAATATGAGAAAATGTGTGCCTGTCTGAGAAAAGTTTCTAAGTGTATTGTGAGGGGTTTTACAGCCTTAAAAAATATATTATAATTGCAAACAAACAGCGTTGCTACTTCGCAGATTTCATTTATTGCGGACTATTTTGGGAACCTATCCCCGCGATAAACGAGGGAACACTGTACTGTATTGAGTAATACCAGTGTAAACGTGACTATAGGAGTGTTATTTCATAGTCTAGAGGGCTCTAATAGTGTTAAAACACGTATTTAGAAGGTTGCAAAAAGGTTTTCTATGCTCTAACTACAAATATTTTTCATTATAAATGAGGAATCCTACTTCGTGGAAATTCACTTGTCACTGTCACATTAACCAATGAACCAATTAACTGTGATAAACAAGGGATTACGGTATACACAGAAAATAATACACTTATAAGCCAAACAATCACAGCCTTAATGGTTTACATCGCCACAACTCGAGGATTTCGTTGGAGGTGCACGTCAGGCTACGCCAGAGACTGAACTCCAAACTGAAGCCGTCAAAATGGAACAAAACGTGTGCCTGGAGAGCAGCCAAGTGTACAAGTGTTTTCAGGGTCAAAATGTGTGCTGTGTACAAAAAAATGCATACATTCTGGCACGTCTCTTAATAATGAAACTAAATCTCTCCATCCATCATACCCATCTTTACTGCAAATACAAATTATATAACTTGCTTATAGAAAGCCTGCTGTCATGTGTTCACTGTCAGAACGAACACTGACAAAAGAAGGAGTTCAATAACTTGCTCAAATAACAGGACGGGGTAACCAGGAATCAAACTACACTGATTGCCAGCTGAGCAATGCTGCCCTTAATGCCCCAGGCGGATGGATACCTATCCTTAGGATCTTTCCAGCTTGACAAGCCTCTGATGCCTCACAGCTCATCATTCCAACTCCACATGAAGACAAAGAAAAGAGTAATACCTTCAATTTGGACGGGACCCGGCTTGGCAGCATCATGACCATATAAGCAATAGCACACTACCTTTTCTCCCTTGGATGATCCATGCTTGTATTTACTATGCAACACATCATTTGATATCTAGCACGCTCATCTCTCGCATCTAACAGACAAGCATAGGGCAAGTGCGTTCAAAAACATTCCAACTGAAGCGTACAGCACTTAGTTGTGACAATGAATCCTACCTTGGCTGTGGTAAGACAAAAGATGGATAGAGAAGATGTTGGACTATGGAGGCTAAGAATGGGAGGCTTCTGTCACTCATTCAGTCAGACAGAGAAGCCCCCTGATGCAACATGTAACCATTCCCTGTCTGCTTGTAAGGAAGCATCTGAGACTGACTTTTCACTTGCCTGGGAAGAATATCTTCCAATTCTATATAGCACTTACTAAATAAATAATCATTCATATGCACATAGACACGTGTCACAAGCTGCCTGGGGGAGGCGGGGCACCTTGAGAAGCAGTTTGAGGAAATTTATTTAAACAAGAGTGCTCCCCACAGCACCACAAAAGTCTTGTTTTGTGGCCCAGGGCATAAATCAGATTTTTACATGTAGCTGCTGGCATTGAAAGCTCACAGTAAATGTTGAAAATTAATTTTTTTTTATACCTCACTTTATGCATCAGGCATCTGATGCATAAGGTTCTTTGGTTATATGTATAATGTAGGGGTGTCGCAAAATCAGAAACACCGGTGGCAAAAAAAGGCAACGCAATGAACTGCCCCACCAAAAACATAACCACCGACCCAGTTTTCCCATGGGTAAAAAAAGTACACATCGAGATGCAGAGCCTTCGTCACGACAGTCAACAGTCACTGAGACGTTTGGTGGACAACGTACTGTAAATACTGACAGAACAACGCAAAATGGTGTGTGCTCACAGAAAGTGTACTTCGCTACATTCCAAAAAACTGTTGCTTGTTAATACAGTTTCAACGTTTAACTGACAGTATGAATACATGTCACACACGCCAATTCCATAACCTTACAACAGTGAAGGATGACATATTCAAAGGAAATATTGCAGTATGCTATGTACATGATACTTGAAGCGGGGTCCCTTCACTAGCTGAAATATCGTAAAGTCCTGGTCAGTCCAACAACACCGAAAATGGGAAGCTGTGAAAAAATAACTTTACAGAAAATGCTTCATCATCATAAATTGTAAAAAATAAATTGTACAATATAATTTTCCCATTACTGTTTATGTGTATGCACATAAAAATGTATTAAACTAAATTTGAAACCAACATGTAAAAATGGCAAAACTCTTGACTTAAAATTCATTTATTTACTCAAAGTGCAAATCAAGAATTTATCAAAAATAATAATTCTAGGTAAATAAATTCGACAATTGGATGGGGAATGGGATGTTGAGGGACTGTCTTGGTTGACACGTCTCTTCAACATTGCGTGGAAGTCGGGAACAATATCTCTGGACTGGCAGACTGGGGTGGTGGTCCCCTTTTTCAAGAAGGGTGACCGGAGGATGTTTTTTCAACTAAAGGGGGATCACACTCCTCAGCCTCCCTGGGAAAGTCTATTCCAGGGTGATGGAAAGAAGGGTACGACCGTGTGGTTTTCGTCCTGGTCGCGCAACACTGGACCAGCTCTACGCCCTTGCAAGGGTACTGGAGGGTACATGGGAGTTAGCCCAATAAGTCTACACGTGCTTTGTAGACTTGGAAAAGGCTTTCGATCGTGTCCCTCGCGGTATCCTGTGTGGGGTGCTCTGGGAGTCCAGGATTGGTGGCAGTCAGAGCTCCTGCTCCAGTCGTACAAGGACGGAATGCGTTCCATTCCATCCTGGTTCGCATTGCCAGCAGTAAGTCAAGCCTGTTTCCGGTCAACGTTGGCCTCTGCCAAGGCTACCCTTTGTCACAGATTCTGTTCATAATTTTCATGGACAGAATTTCTTGGGGAAGCTTGTAGATAAATCTGAGTTCCATTTGGAGATTGGAATACCGACTGTGTTGTCATTTTTTGAAAGTAGAATATATAGTTTGGATAATGTTTTAGGGGCAGATACACTCCTGGTCAAAATCTTAAGACCAGTTGAAAATTGCTAGAATTTTCATTTTGCACATTTGGATCTTAAGGAGGTTTTAAGCAGAGCTACAATATGCAAAAGCTGGAAGAGGGAGTGAGACAAAAAGCATTTTGAAAAAGTAATTTATTGAAAACAACAATTAAACTGAAATAGGCTGAATTTGATTTTTCAGATTTTGATCAGGAGTGTATTTAAAAAAAAAAAGGTTAATGGTGGGATTGCTTTCCCATAATATATTACTGAATCTTACCCTAATTATAGATGGAACTTGAACTGGTGGATGGTGGGTCGGCATTTATTTTGTGCTTTTAATTTGATGTTATTCATGTCTTAGTTTTACACAATACATAATAAATAAGATAAATTAGATCGCTATAATGTACGAAACCCCCGCCGGTCCGCGGGAGATTTGTGGGAGCACAAGCCGGTTCGTGGGTCAAAAAAGGTTGGGGACCACTGGTCTACATCATAGAGCTCAAGGTCCCATGTGAGGATTCCAACAATGAGGATGGAAGGCCAAGGTCTATCCAGCTGAAGTAGGATGCAGAGGTTTTGTGGCTTCTTCTACCATCAAGTTTATGAAATACCTTGGCATTCATGGACAAGCTCAGCGACAGACAATAAGATGAGTCTCTGAAGCGGCTGAAAGAAGCAGCCAGTGGTTATGGATCAAGCACAAGGGCTCAAAGCAAAGGGGGGCACACACTTGGGACGCCAGGTGTCATGGGCCTCTCAGTGGGCCTATCATGGAAACACCAATGAAGGAGGGTACCCACCTGACGACCCTAAAGAAATTTTAAACCCACCCCCTTCCATGCCCTTACTCAAGGGTGGGGTGTGGGGTGGAGGCTGAGTGGTGACCTGGTGGGCGAGGCATTCTTAATTTTTTTTATCCCAGGTCGAGACCTTACTGCCTAGCTCATCTCCCTCCACTTTCCAGGCACTAGTTTACTCATGATTGGGCATGAGACACAGGCTCAGGCTCAGGCTTGATCATCCTGTAGTTGGCTGCTTTTGATGAGGGTGTCTCGTGTTAAAAGGCTGAAACACCCACTTACTCAAAGATACAAATGATGTGTTCCAAAATGTACATCCTTCCCATGGCTGAGTTAAGGTTTCCACGGCACTCACACCATCCACGCCTCATGTGATTATCATCTATTGGCACAAAGGACTTTTTCCATCAAGTCCTGTGTATTTATGAACCTACTATACAAGTAGATTTTTACATTCTTTAGATTTTTGTAATGCTTTGAGACTTATTCGTGCTGGCTTGTTTTTCCAAAGATATTCAATACTTTAAGAATCTTATGATTTGAACCATGTTATAGCGGGTTTGGTGGGGATAATGGAAAACACATAATTAACCCTTGTTAATACTGGATACTCTGCCCATAAGTGAGATGGGCAAGGTTCTCCAATGTGCAAGATCATCCTCTATTGATTTCAATAATGGGGTATAATCCAAGCGGATCAGGTCCGACAGGTTGGAAATATTAATACTCAAATACTTTATGTTCCCTGAATGTAGTGGTATAGAGGAGGTGCTCTGGAAACCTGAATTAATGGGCAACACTGTGGATTTAGACCAGTTAATGGAGTCTGAGAAGCTGCTAAAATTGTTGATGTGTGAGATAGATTCATGAAGTGAAAAATGTGAAGTTTCTAGAAAAAGTAATATATCATCAGCATAAATTCTGGAAAGATCTGATTATTGGTGCAAATAGAGGCCTTCGGGGTGCTATACTGCATCGTGTTGCTAGGAGAAATTTCCAATTTACTGTATCACACTTTTTCAGCATGTAATGAGGCAATTGTGGTTTCTAAATTATGGAGCCATCTTCCTCCTAAACTGAAACAGAGCAAGTGATACTTTATTTTAATATGCAAATTAGTTAGAAAATAGCAACTTTAATTTTTGCTTGCTAAGTTATACTTTTGGCACCCCTTTCAAAAGAATGACACATACAGTATATCACATACAACAAAGGAACATTCAGGAGTGGGACAGGAAGACACAAATGTTAGCAACACTAGCATAGCTATATGAGCTATAGTGCTAACATTACACTCATATTTTAACAGCATGCTAGGTTAGCCTATTCACTGAAGACAAACAAAATGATCAAACTTACAGCTCCCCATGTCTGTAGCTGACTCACAGATAGTCTAGCCTTTGTTTTAAGATGTGTAGTGAAGCCTGCTGTCCTCCGTGAAGTGGGGGGTTTACAAATTGTGCGGGCTCATGAGGAAGGAGGGTTTTCCTTCATTAAGTCATAAATGCTCAAAAAGCAGCCATTTGAGCTTCTCTCAAAAGTGAAGCAAACAAGGGAGGGAGATGATAGATTTTTCTCATGTTTGGTGCTCAGAAACAGGCTCTAGGGACACATATGACCGTTAGAACGTCATTAAAATGTCATGTTTGCATAACAGGGGACCTTTAAACACACTTACAGTCCATCCAATGCTCAATTAGCTGAAGTCTCGCGAGATCAAACATCTCACATGATGTTTTAATTTGAAGGCATATTTTTTCAGAAAATGGCGGTTGAACTTCAAATTTTGCCACTTTTGGGGCATTCTACTGGAATCAGAGTCCAATTAGAGTTAACGTCTCCCTTTTCACTCAGCTTCTCTCTGACAGACGTCTACCTACACCTTGCCACCTAGACTATTTAGACACAGGCACACGTTTAGCTCTAGCATTGTTGCAGCAGTCGTTCTAAGAATAGGAAGCAATCAATAATGAATCAAGCTGTCGCAGAGCTCAGCTGCCATCAAACGCACCACCACCACTATCCACATAAATCCTTTTTAAAGTGAAAGTAATGAGGACTGCCTGCAAGGTGGCACACCTGAGCCACATCACTACAAATGACACCTTTTCCATTGTGGCTGGTTTGGAGTAGGTTCTCAGAGCTTTTGTTTTCCATTGTCATGGTTACACAGTGGTGCCATGCTGGAGCTGTCTTTTTTGGTTCAACGCTAGCTTCAAAAGCTTGCTGGGCCGAGTGGGCGAGTCGTTTGCATAATGTCGGGGGTTGGGTTATCTAAAAAAAAATGTACCTCCATCTTGATCGTATTGCAAACACTAATATTTGTGTTTCAAAATGGAAAACGCTCTATAGCTAAATAGGCAAAATTATATGATATTAGCGCTGAGTTCATTAACAGTAGCCGCAGTGGTACAATGTTGCGCCGAACTCCAAAAAAAAAACAAAACAAAAAAAGGAACTTTACCATTCTCCTGGTCTGTGATCTCCGCTGACGTCGAAGCTGGTATTGCAAACGTCGTTGGTGAATTTTACATGTTAACAGCATTGCCATCATTGTTGTTGCTTCACGCGAGCAAGCAAACTTTGCTACAGTGAAAAGAGGTGATTTATGAGAATTTTTTTTCCCTTGCTACCTGTTGGCAACATTCACTGGTGTATCAGCCTGTGAATGAACATCTTAAGATTGCAGCTTGTCTTGTGTCACGTCACATCATTACATCAGGGGTTTGCCTACAGCCACAAATATTAATGCCAATGTTTTTTGACCCGGCGTTAATTAGAGACTGTGGTGGTTATTAGCTTGTGTGCAGCACACACGCGGGGGCTATAGGAGACTCACAGAAAGAATAATGATCATAATCTTTTGTGTTATTTTATCCAGTAGCCTGAAGTTGCATGTATACCAAGGTATTGACATGCTAATATTGCCAGCCTGAGGAGCCTCATTCCATTCACTTTTCATTAGTTGGTGTTATAACTAGTTTTGATATGACTAGAATAGCAAAATGGTATCTTTTGGTTAAGAAATGGTCCCAAAAGAAACTTTGCCTCTGTGTCTTTCTTACTAATTTGTATGGTAGCCAGTTTAGGCTGCAAAGTAGTTGGGCCTGAATTAATTAGTTTGGTATGCAATGCTTGAAGACATTGTCAACTAACACTGAAACAGCCTAAATGTTTCCTAACGATTAAATAAAACTGCTCTCTAGCATCTTTTCTTTTGTTAACTGTGAAAACAAACATACCAATAACTTGATCATTCGAGAGATTTTGTCAGGATTTTACAGCTGTTAGAGAAAGATCTGTGGATGTCCTCCTTTACTTGATCTGCTCGTGTGCAAACAAGACAGGGTAAAGATGAGGGAGCAACATTCCATCTATATGCTGCCCTACATTACCTCCTTATTATAGCACTCCCATTTATAATGAATACAAACCTGTGAATTACACATGCAATGTCACTCTGAGGTCTCCTGGAAGTTATACATGCATGGTAAACAGGTGATCCAGTAATTATTCCAGAAAAATGTCCTCCTCCGGCCAAAATACAGTACCGGTAATTAAATTGTAACTTTGCCTTAGTGTATGAGTTATGGTTTTTTTTTTCTTTTCTTTTTTGCATGCTCTGCTGACTTCCCTGCTGCAGTGGTGATTACCATATTTTGGTATATGAATAGCAATAGTCTTCAGGGATCATGTTTCCATTGTTTCCAGATGCCACACTGTCTTTCTAGCTGTACCCCTGCAAACAGGGATGGCTCATTAATGCACATAAAACAGTAAAGGGACTTTGTAATAAAGCTCAGAGAAGATGGAAGGATGAGGAGGAGGGAAAGAAAGAGACAAGGCAGAGAGATTCAGGCAGATAGCGATGCCTGTTGCTGTCTCCACACACACACACACACACAGACACACAAAAACCCTATAATTGCCAACTTTTTTGTGCTGTCCACTCTGTCTGCAGTGTTTTTCTTATCAATTAAATAGGCAGCATCATGTGACAAATTTTAGTAGCATTGACTGATGGATGTAAATCCTTTCAATCTATTTTCTATACTGCTTGTCCTAATTAGGGTCATGGGTGAGGTGGAGCATATCCCAGCTGACTTTTGAGTGGTGGGGTACACCCTGGACTGGTTACCAGTCAAGCACAGACCACATACTGTCTAGACATATAATCATTCACACCAAAAAACAATTTAGAGTGTCCAGTTAGCCTAACTGACTCTGACTCATCTGATTGAAAAAGTTTGACGTGCCAGGTGTTGCTGTTCCGCTTCAATCCTCTAGGTGATACAGTACAACTTGATAGGACAGCTCTAGTCTGGACTAGTCTGACTGGTGTGTGTCCCACCTAGTCTTTAAGCATGAACTGATTAAGCCTGCTCAGATGGGAGGGGAAATGTCTTCTAAGACAACCTGAACAGTCCAGTTTCGATCGATTGAATGCCCTGAGAATACAATGACCTGGATGAATGAGAACTGAAATGCATTGTAATATATACACTAATACATCCTGAGTTGCATGTATGACTTTATATATGTTATATCATTACAATCAGTACAACAACATTTTAAATTTGATAATAAAGACTCTCTGGCTGTATTATTTTGTAATAGACAAGTATTACCATATTGACTTGAATATATGGCTAATATAAAAGGTATTTCTTTCCTGAGAAAACAATATGTAAAAGAGGAGTCTGCTTACATGTCGTGTGAAAACAGTTATGATGAGTTATGATGCTAATTTTAATACTCCGGTGATCAATGAAGCATGAGTTAACAAACATCAGCTAAGAAATCTGATTGATAAAATGTGTTTTAACTGATATAAAAAATGTTATTTAAAAAAATATTTGCCTTACAATGATATTTTTCCAAAAACAGGTCTTGAAAGAACTGTCGTCTTATATTCTGGCTCGTCTTATATAAGCGTAAAAAAACAAAACAAAAAAAAAACGTTTCCCACAACTTACTGATAAGGTTAGACGTTTGGACCTTAGTGTTTTTATTTGCTGTGTTGAATATAAAACGCCATTTTCAATCCAATTCAACTGTATTTATAAAGGACTTTAAATAGCCACAGCCGTCCAGTGTTTTACAAAAGATAAATAAAAGGAAAAAAACATTTGGGCTGTTCCCCAAAAAAGTCTGGAAAATATGAGTCATCTTATATTCTTAGAGATTTATACTTGCAAATGAGCAGATGTCACCAAACGAAAACTATTTTTGTTTGAAAACACTTGAATAATTATATATTCACGGCCGTCTTATATTTGAGTCAATACAATATTTTTCAATGTCTTGTCACCGGCTTTACGGCTTTAAAAATGCCAATCATGAATCTTTGCTCACAAACATTTCCCTTTCCTCATCTAAGATCTATGATGTTGAAATCTAGGTACGTACATGGCAGAAAATGCCTATTGCTAGATTTGACCTTTCTCCTCAGCATGCATCCAGCATGTATTGTGGGGTTTCTGTGTATCCTATATATGTCCCCTTTCCTGCTTTACTGTGCGTGCATGTGTTTAATTTGCCTCCTCCGGCATTGAGCGTGTGTGCAATTTGTGGAAGCAGACATCCCCTAGTCAGGCAGCCAGAACATCGCAGCTGTTTATCTTCATATACTAAGCTCCTGTGGTCTTAAAAAAACGCTTTAATGATTCTGAGTGCTCAAATGAAGTGAGTTTGTTTTTAACAGAATTAGAAACGCGTAATGCATAAAGCCACAAAGTGATAAAACAAAGAGAGAACTAAGAGTGTGACTGTCATGCCACTACATACGGTACTGCCAAGCTTGGTCAAACAAGTGGGAGGCAGGTAGGGGGGAGACAAGTGCACTTCCACCTACTTTAAATGTGTCGTGGGGACATTAAGGGGTCAAGAAGAGGACCACTGTGGGTCCAGTGACTAAAAAGCTGAGCAGCCAAAAGGTAAAGCAGTGAGCTGTGAGATCAAATATGACATGTGTGAAGGCAACAGAAAGGTTGATGAGGAGGCTAAAAGACAGAAAGACATGGCAAGGGTCAGTTTTGGATGACATTGTGATAAGTTGGGAAGGGTACCTGCACTAGAAATGTATGATCATAGGTGACCACAACATCCCACCAGACATCTTCTGTATGTTTTCATACCTTCCAATACCAGCATGGATGAAACCACAATTAGTGTAGTGATAAAAGGTGGTAAATTACAGTACATTACTCTTCATCCCAAAAAAAATTACATTGTAAGTATTGTCATACAGGCTAAGGGCATTATTTTAATATTGCTGTGTCCTGTCATCTATATCCTATGTTCCCAAAGTGGGGTACACTTATTGTCATAGGGGGTAAGTGAATAAAAATGAAAAACGATTAGCGTGTAACATTCACAATTACGAGTGCACCTGAATGCCACACGGTGCACTTTCTCACCACCATGTGGTGGTGCTGTTATTAAACCCCCATAAATCGGACTGGATTGACATTTCTCACACAGCTAAATGCACTGCCACACTGTAACTTTAGAGTGTTCAACCAAATCACCCCAGATTCGTAATACACAAGACGTGATGGTAAAATCATCCTAAGTGCATGTGGACTGTGCACAGCAGGGACGTCTTCCTCTCTGAACCAAACTTACCTGGCCGCATACCTAGTTGTGGAAGACTCCAGGGCTTTGTTGTTGAGGAAGGCTGGACTGGGGTTGTCAAGTGGGCTCCTACTTTCATTTCATCACTTTCATTTCATTTGCTGACTTACCCATGACGTCTCCAGTAGGCTCAGATTCTGGCATCCCAGAACCACCCCCATCTGCGTCAGTCCAGTTTATCTGGAACCAGTAAGGATCTCTCCTCTTCAGCCACAACCACTCTTATCTGCTGCCTTAGAGATTTCGTTAATGGCCTGATGTAGCGATTGTCCGCTGATGCCCAGGTCTCTCAACAGTCTTACAGTAGTTTTTGCAACAAATCCCTGACATCCGACTTCTACTAGGCAGACTTTTTACTCGCCACCCTCTCTGTTCAGCCTCAGCTGCAAGTTCAGAGTAAGAACTTTTTCCTGTCAAAAGCCTCCTGCGCTGTGAGGTGGACCACAGGACCAGGTCAGGCCTCAGGTTTGGTTGTTGTTATCTCTGGTGGAACTGTGAGCCGCTGGCCCTCATCCACCAGCATCTGACAATCCCGAGCAGCGTCCAAGTTCACTCGATTTGGTCATTGGTTGGAATTTTTTGGTGGCCTTGTTCCCCACCGCAAACAATGGCAATTAGTACACTGAGCGCTTCCTGGGCAGCAAGGCATTGATGGTGGTTGTTTTGCTTTCCAGAGTTGCTGCGATGCATTTTAGCACTTGGTTATGTCTCCAGGTATACCATCCTCGGGAGAGGCTTACTTTGCATCCAGTGAGGATGTGTCGGAGTGCAGCTGGTGTTGAACAAAGGAGGCATGATGGATCTTTGCCTAGCCATTGGTTGAGATTTAGTGGGGATGGAAGGATGGATCGTCGGTGGTCACACATGTAGGTGAGGAAACGGTTAAAAAATATATATATTTTTCATGGTCAAATTTTGATACAAGTTTTACATGAGCACTGTTAAGGAGATAAGATGTGAATATCTCTTGGAGATTAATAAAGTAAGTATTTGTCCTACATATCTTTTCAGTCGGATGTTGGGATCCTTCTGTTTGAATGAGTTGAACCTGAGCTTCACGTTTGCCCACTTGCAATCGCTATGATTTAAGTCTGCATATTAATTTGATACCAAATTAAAAGGGAAAGTTGAACAAACATGATAAAGCAGCATCCAAGTTACAAAAATGCATTCAAGCAGCGATAAACCCTCATTTTCGGTGGAATCCCCACTCTCTCATCCTGACAAGGACATGCATGGGCAGGTTTTCAGTGTGGGGATTTGAACACAAATATGAATTAAACCTTTAAGATTAAACACTCTTGATACACAACATAATAATCAAACTTACATATTCATATAACTCACACAGAGAAATGAAAAACTTCATGGTGTGTCTCCTTCCTTCTTTCTGCTATGACTATGCGCTCTGTGCTATGAGGTGTTCAGGTGCACTCGAAATTATTAGGTGCTGATTGTTTTTCATTTTTATTCACGTACCCCCATGAAAATAAGCTCTGCTTCTTCCTACTCCTTTTCGGACATATGCGTGTTCGAAATAAATTAAACAAAACCAAAATTGGAGTACCCCTGGGGGTATGCATACCCCACTTTGGGAACCTAGATATGCCAAAATATGACAGATTATTACAAAATGTACAAAATGCGGTGTTATTACATCAAGAAGTGAAAACGTCACTTCCTGTTGTACGGAAAGGATGCTCATGGAAAAGCTCTGCTGCTGCATCTTGGGATCCTACACCAGACTCCTCACACCAGCCGTGACAGAATAATCCTACCAGAGTCATGGATCCCACAGAACAGGAGCAACTGCAGTTTGCCCTCAAAGCCCAGGGTCAAGTGCTAAGTCGCCACAACCAGACCCTGGAAGACTTATCTACCTTTGTCCGGGAGATGCATGCCCGCATGGCAAGCTCCCCTGTCACCGCAGCGCCTGAGGCGTCTTCACCGCTAGCACCTGGTCCTCTGACGCTCATATCACCCAGCCAGTTACTACGTGAGCCCAACTTCCCTGACCCCTCAAGGTATGAGGGGGACTTTGGTGGTTGCAGACTCTTTCTTCACCACTGCTTGCTGATTTTTAACCAGCAGCCTC
Source organism: Dunckerocampus dactyliophorus (assembly GCF_027744805.1). NCBI lineage: Eukaryota > Metazoa > Chordata > Actinopteri > Syngnathiformes > Syngnathidae > Dunckerocampus > Dunckerocampus dactyliophorus. The sequence goes on along the minus strand of NC_072819.1, from coordinate 22,731,883 downwards.
AGACCTATGCCTCCGACTCAGCCAAGGTGGCTTATATAATTGGCTTGCTCGCGGGTCGCGCCGCCAAATGGGCTATGGTCGTTTGTGAAAGCGAGCCGGAGCTCCGCACCAGTTTGCAGGCATTGATGGAGGAGATGAGGAGCGTTTTCAACCATCCAGTGCAGGAACGAGAGGCCGGATTCCGGCTCTTGGCTCTTCGCCAGGGCTCGAATTCAGTAGTGGAGCATTCCATCACGTTCCGCATCCTGGCAGTGGAGAGTGGTTGGAACGAAAAAGCCCTCCGCTGCGTGTTTTTGGCCAGTCTCAGCTCCCGCATACAGGACAAGTTGGCTGCCCGCGACGAGACGAGGATGCTAGAGGAACTCATCTCTCTGTCTATCCGGCTGGATAACCGCCTGTGGGAGCGTGTCCGACAGCGGGGCGGGCCCCTCCCCACATGGCCGACCAGTCATCGCTTCGTCGCTTGGATCTTCCTCCTCACCTGCCGCCTCCTCCTTTATGGTCCGGATCCCTGTCGGACACCGCCGAAGATGAGTCGCCGATGCAGCTGGGAGCCAGCCGGTTGTCGGCCATGGAAAGGAGGCGTCGCGTTCTCCTGCGGTTGTGTCTCTACTGTGGAGCAGCGAACCACGCTATCACCCGCTGTCCAAGTCGTCCTCGCCCACAGCGATCGACTGCTTCCACGAGCGCTCCAGCGGAGAGAGGATCTTCACCTCCCCCTCCCCCCTCCAGTTCCTCCGTGGGGCGTCTCCTAGTGGAAGGTACGCTGTCTTGGCAGGGGAGGGAGGGGCACACTATTAGCGCTCTTATTGACTCTGGCGCTGATGAGAATTTCATTGACGTTGGTCTTGTTAAACATGCCTTTTGAAACTTGCAAACATGTTCGTTCTCTTGACGGTCTGCACCTAGCTAGCGTCACGCTTCAAACACGCCCTCTTTCCCTTAATCATCATGAATGCATTAGTTTTTTGATTATTCCTTCTCGTTGTACTCCCGTGGTGCTGGGTCTCCCTTGGATTCACCGTCATAGCCCCACTATTGATTGGTCTACATTCAAAATTTCCAATTGGAGCACTTTTTGTCATTCACACTGTTTAGGCTCAGCTTCACCTCCTGTCACGCCCTCCCACACCTCCCCACTTGTTTCTCCTGACCTTTCACTTGTTCCCAGGGAATATCACTCCCTTGGGAAGGTTTTCTGTAAAGACCACGCCATGACACTTCCCCCCCCCCACCGGCCCTATGATTGCGCAATTGATATGTTTCCTGGTTCACCTCTTCCCTCCTCTCGGCTGTACAACATCTCTCTAGCTGAACAAAGTGCCCTGGAGGAGTATATTACCACTTCGCTCGCCGCTGGTCACATTCGACCATCTTCTTCTCCCCTAGCGGCAGGGTTCTTTTTTGTTAAAAAGAAAGACGGCTCCCTATGGCCATGTATTGATTTCTGCGCACTCAACAAAATTACAGTATGCAACAAGTATCCTCGACCCCTTCTAGATTCTGCTTTTACGCCGCTCCACAACGCAAATATTTTCACTAAACTGGACTTACGGAACGCTTATCACTTGGTGCGCATTTGTAACGGGGATGAGTGGAAAACAGCATTTAACACTCCTCTGGGGCACTTTGAATATTGTGCCATGCCCTTTGGACTCACCAACGCCCCCGCAGTTTTTCAATCCCTTCTTAATGACGTCCTCCGCGATATGATCGGCCATTTCGTTTCTGTTTATCTGGACGACATTCTCATATTCTCCACCTCTCTCGATCAGCACCACCACCACATTCGTCTCGTCTTGCAACGATTATTAGAGAACAGGCTTTTCGTTAAACCACAGACATGCTCTTTTCACTCCTCTTCCGTGTCTTTCCTTGGGTTCATTGTGGAGAAGGGCCAACTTCGTCCTGACCCTGCCAAAATTCAGGTAGTGGTGGACTGGCCTACTCCTACATCTACAAAGCTTTTGCAGAGGTTCCTGGGATTTGCCAACTTTTACCGGCGCTTTATCCGAGATTTCAGTAAAGTAGCCGAACCTCTGAACAAGCTAACATCCTCTAAGGTCTCCTTTGATTGGTCGCCGGGGGCCGACCTGGCCTTCAGGCGCCTTAAGTCCGCCTTTACCTCAGCACCTGTCAGGCTCGATGGGCACTGTTCCTCACCAGGTTCGATTTTACATTGACCTACCGGCCTGGGTCACGCAACGGCAAGCCGGATGCCTTGTCCAGGATGTTCGCGCCCCCCCGGTTGAGGAGTGTCCTTCGGAGACCATCCTTCCTCATTCCCGCATCCTGGGAGGTCTTCAGTGACAAGTGGAGAAGAGAGTGGCAGAAGCTGTTCGGGACACACCTCCTCCGGCAGGTTTCCCACCAGGCCGGCTCTTCATTCCCCGTACCCTTCGTTCAGAGGTCCTGACCTGGGCGCATTGTTCCAGGATCGCCTGTCATCCGGGAGCCAGACTCACGGCCTTCCTCCTTGCCCAGCGCTTTTGGTGGCCTTCCCTCCACACCGACACCAAAAGATTTGTGGCAGCCTGCTCCGTCTGTGCCAGGAACAAGTCATCAAACCAACCACCAGCCGGATTACTTCAACCTCTTCACATCCCTTCCCGCCCCTGGTCACACATCGCAATGGATTTTGTTACTGGTCTGCCCGCTTCAAGGGGGTTCACCACCGTTCTTACTATTGTGGACAAAACTTACCCATTTTGTCCCTCTACGCAGACTCCCCTCTTCGCTGGAGACAGCCAAACTCCTGGTCCAGCACGTTGTGCGACTCCATGGAATACCCGTCGACGTGGTATCTGACAGGTGTCCCCAGTTCGCCTCAGCCACCTGGAGGGCCTTCTGCAAGTCGTTGGGGGCCTCTGTCAGCCTTTCCTCGGGCTACCATCCTCAGACCAATGGCCAGACGGAGCGGGCTAACCAGGACCTGGAATCTGTTCTACGGTGCGTGTGCCATCAGCACCCCACATCCTGGGCTCGTGACCTTCCCTAGGTGGAGTACGCCCACAGCACCCTGGTGTGCTCCTCTACTGGTCTCTCCCCATTTCATGTAGTCCACGGTTTTCAGCCTCCACTATTCCCATCCCAGGAAGCAGAATCTTCGGTGTCATCTGTGGCCGGTTTTCTTCGCCGGGTCCACTGGGTCTGGCGCGACACACGGTCGGCTCTTTCACGCACTGCGAAGCGGAATCAGAAGATTGCTGATCGTCATCGCAAGCCGGCACCGGATTATCAACACGGGCAGAGGGTGTGGTTGTCATCCCGGGACCTGCCCCTAGCTGTGGAGTCCAAAAAACTGGCTCCCAGGTTTGTCGGACCGTACGAAGTGGATCGGAAGGTGGGTCCAGTGTCCGTCAGACTCAAGATTCCTCCCTCCCTCAAGACGCACCCGGTATTCCATGTGTCCCGCCTGAAGCCTGTCGCCGAGAGTGACCCGAGTCCACCACCAGTGCCTCCTCCCACTCCTCGCTTGATCGATGGTCATCCCGCCTTTACAGCTAAATCCATCTTGGACGCTAGGAGACGGGGCAGGGGTGTTCAGTACCTCAGGTTACAGCCCTGAGGATCGCTCTTGGGTTCCCCGGTCGCTCATCCTCGAACCCACCCTTCTTTCGGAATTTTATCATAAATTTCTAGACAAGCCTGGTAGACCACCAGGTGGTGTTCCTTGAGGGGAGGGGGGGATAATGTCACGCTCTACGGTGACATATCATTTGCTTTCATTAAGTTCATTTCTAGATCCAGTTACTGCAGTTCTTTCTGTGTCATTCAGATGCTGGTCCTCCTGAGATGGGCGGAGCTGCCTGATGAGCACAGCTGTTTCTCATTTTCTCAGCTACTTAATCCCTGTGGCTGCGTCTGGAAGACGTGGGATTATTCCACGTGTTGGACCGTTCCTGCGACACCCGTTGTTTTCCTAGACAGTGTTTTGTGCATGTTTGACTTTCCGCCTGCTCATCTGGCAACCCGCTCGTATCTCAGGTATCTTTTGTTTTCTTACCTGCCTCAATCCTTTTACCGCGGTGCCCTTGGACTCTAGTTGGCACCGTTGTTTTTTGTTCCTTTTAGTTTAACTACCTTGTGTTAGAATAAAGACCTTTTTCTTACCTGGAGTTGTCTTGCTGCTGCATCTTGGGATCCTACACCAGACTCTTCACACCAGCCGTGACAATTACCAAAGTTTTTTGTGACGTTTTGTAACCACAGTTTGTGATTACAACTCTGCAAGTGAGTGCTGAGACTTCTGCCTCAATTCGGACCAGCGAGTGGACTAAACTCACCAAAGCAAACGTTTAGTTGGAGCTGACAGCCATTATAGGCAAGCTATAAATCTATCCGTGGCTTGACAACTGCTCACAAAGCCGGACTTGAAACATCTTGGAGTCTTATTGAGGAGATATCTCCGGCTAACAAGGACTGGTGAGACACAAACTCGCTGTTATAACGAATATTAAACACAAAGGCATTATAACACAAGCTAACAACGGGGCTTCGGATCAAGCCTATGTCCTATGCCAGGGCAGTGGCGAATACTGACGAAGCAGATGAAATGGATGTCGCTTCAACGGAGCAACCAGTTGTCACCTTTTTGCAATCTAAGGAGGTGGAGGTAGACATCCAAATTATTGACACCTGTATCCCACGGTATGGCAGGAACAGCACTACACCTGTCATCATTGTCAAGTTCACTAACAGGAAATTCAAGATTGCACTGCTGAAACAAGGAAAGAAGCTGAAAGGAACAAATGTCTACATGAATGACCATCTGACAAAGCACAATGCTGAAATCGCTACGAAAGCAAATGATCTGAGGAAGCAAGGAAGGATCCAAGGAACATGGAGTGCAAGCTGCAAAATCTTCATCAAAGTAAATGGAGGACCAGAGGCCACAGTTCTTGTTGTCAAAGACATCAAGGATCTGAATAAATACTGAGGTCTCCCAACATGGCAAAGGAAAACAGCTTTAATATGCCACAAGAAGATCTACAATTGGACACTTCTTGTTTCACAGATCACAATTTGATATGGAAAAAGACATACTAGATCCGAACTAAAAAAAATTTTTCACATTACAAATGACTGTTGTTATTACACGGAGGAGCACTATAACAACAATTTTAATAACAGCAAAACGTTTTCCATTATCCATATTAACAGCAGAAGCATGTATGCAAACCTCAATAACATTAAACAATATTTGAACCAATTCAAGGAACCCTTCAAAGTAATTGCAATCTCAGAAACTTGGATTAATGGTAACAAAGGTATGGACTTCGAGCTGAAAGGTAATGAAATGATCTGTATAAACTGGAATAATTCAAGTGGAGGAGGAGTTGCTGTGTACGTGGACAAACATCTGAACTACAAAATAGTGAAGAATATGTCATTTGTTACTGACAACATCCTAGAATGTATAACGATTGGAATCTGTAAAGAAAAAAGCAAAATGTGTTAATAAACTGAGTGTATAGAACTCTAAAGTCAAAGATTGGAATGTTTGAGGACTGGATTAAGACAACCTTTACAGACATACAAAAAACTATTTTTATAGGTGGGGACTTTAATATTGATCTTCTGAATCCACATAAGAACAAGGAAATAGATGACTTCACAGACACAATGTATAGTTTGAGTCTATATCCTAAAATCACCAGACCAAGCAGAATAACAGACCACTGTGCCACACTTATCGACAATATATTCACCAATGACTTTGATAATAACACAACTAGTGTCTGCTAATCAATGACATCAGTGATCATCTTCCAGTGTTTACAATTTACAATGAACATTATAATAAAAGACAGGTGGTGGCTAAAAAGACTTTTCAAAGACTGCACACAGAGGACAGCTTCAGTGCTTTCAGGAAAGATCTAGAAGATCAAAGATAGGAGAGTGTCTACAATGTAAAAGATGTGGATGAAGCATACAACAACTTTCTAGGTACTTATATGGAGCTCTACGATAAGAACCGTCCCTGGTAAGAAACGTCCAAGAAGCAAAAGAAAAACAACCAGCCATGGATGACAAAAGGACTAAAAAAACCGTCTGTAAGAAGAAAAATACATTATACAGGACATTCATCATTCAACAAACTACAGAAGCAGAAAAAAATTGTAAGACTTATAAAAATAAGTTGACAACAATCTTGAGCGTGTGCAAGAGAGAATATTATAGTCATTTACTAGATAAAAATACAAATGACATTAGAGCAACTGCATGATTCATTTGCTAGCTAAGGCCTTAAGAGGACGGAGGCTGCAGCAGGTCAGGACTAACAGGGAAGTGACACAATGTCAAGTCTGATTTGCGTTTATGTGCGTTGCTTGTTTATGAGTCATGCATTGTTTCTTATTTTTTCCACAGGTGAATGCAACACAATCGTTATGCTTCTAGAGTCTGAATAAGCTCCACAATCAACCAGCTAGCAAGAACACTATCCAGTAATCCCTCGTTTATCTCAGTTAATTGCTTCCAGAACCAACCACGACAAGTGAATTTCCACCAAGTGGGATACCTTCTTTATGAATGGAACATTTTCATAGTTTCATAGAACATAGAAAACCTTTTTATGACCTTCTAAATACAGGGGTTTTTACGGGTTGTTGTTGAGAAAATAAGCCAGCCACTTAACACATAACTAAAACTTGTGCTCGTGTGTTGTGCAATAAATGTGTTCCGGACATGTGGACAGAAAATGACGTCGGGTTGATTTTTGCTATACTACATGCGCAACAGCAGCCCATGTTATTACTTTGATTATTATTATTGTGGTTGGAATATTACTATTATTATTGTGTCTGTTGTGAAATAATTCAAACCTGCAATAAAAGCCTGTTTTTCCGGTGATGAAGTCTGGCGAGTGTATGTTTCACCAGTATACAATACTGCATAATACTGCCCTATATTGTATTTGCATTTTAGTTCTTATAACCATTTCTATGCTTGAAAATGCTTAACTAAGGCAAAAAATACGGACCATTTCCTTAAATATGCATCCTTTTTTTTTTCTTTTACTAATACGCCGTATTCAACCATGAAACAGCATGATTTTTTAATTTATATATTTTTGAAAAACGGTGATAGAGTGAACGCGTGAAGCTGTGAATTCAGTCAGGGGGGCAGGTGCATAATTAAATATGAAAAGAAATAATATTAAATAAATATTAAATATTTGTCCATTGAACTGTGTTATAAATGTTTTTTTCTGCATGATTCCAATCATTTTTAACATTTTCTTAAAGGAAAACTACAGCTTTTTTGGAATATAGCCGCCTTATGCTGGCAGTTTTTCACTAAGAATGGAATTCTTAGTGAATGGAATTGAGATTCATCTTTTCCGCCGGTAAAGTCCTCTAAAACAGTGGTTCCCAAACCTTTTACAGTCGCGTACCCCTTCAGACATTTGACTTGAAGCCATGTACCCCCTACTGCTGCACACTTAAAAAACACAAACCATTTTTACATTCCATTACATTTAAATATTAAACATGATTAATTTGTTAATTCATTTCATAGTAAGTAATTCTGGTTCAAAAATGTGTATGGTGCATGGTCAAATTATGATAAACGTTTTACATGATAAGATAAGATAAGATGTGAATTTTGTCTTGGAAATGAATAAAGTATTGAAGTATTCAGCCTACATTTCTTTTATTTCAGCCGGATGTTGGGATCCTTTCGTTTGATGTGTTGAACTTGAGCTTCACTTTTGTCCACTTGCAATCACTATGATTTAAATCAGCATATTAATTTGATACCAAATTGAAAGAAAAAGTTGAACAAACACGATAAAGCAGTATCCAAAGTACAAAAATACATACAAGCAGCGATAAAACCTCATTTTCATGGGAATCTCCATTCTCTCATCCTGACACGCACAGGTTTTCACAGTGAGGTGATTGGAACACCAACATAAATTAAACCTTCAAGATTAAACACTGTTAAAACACAACATAATCATCAAACTTACTTACTTATTCATGTAACTCACACAGAGCAATGAAGAACTTCATGCCGTGTCTCCTTCCTTCCTTCTGCTTTGACAGTGCGCTCTGTGCTATGAGGCGTTTAGGTGTTCTCATAATTGTGAGTGTTAGGCGCTAATTGTTTTTTGTTTTTATTCACGTACCCCCAATGACAATTGGCGTACCCCTGCACAGTATTCCGTAACAAACGTGTCCAATATGCTCTTTAGAAATCCGTGTTGAACAGCATTAATTATTATTATTATCAACAGCCATAAAACACCACATATCAAATTAAAGTCAGCACAGATATAATTAAATTGTGTTCTTTTTTTTAACGCGTTAAGATTTTCAGATAAATCACAGGCATTAACGCATTATTTTTGACAGCCCTACCTTACTTTTTTTTTTTTAGAATTTTATTATTGGATAATTACCTGGTAGCAATTTGCACATTTTTATGTTTCCTTTGAAGAACAATAATGCTGTTCACATTAAGGATGTCCCGATCCACATTGTTTGGCTTCCGATCCCATCTGATTTTTTTTATATTCTTGCCTATCTGATGCGATACAGATGGTTTTAATTTTGTTTGTTTGTTTTAATAGTAATATGTTTTTGTTACAACCATGAATATGATCAATTAGAATGAATTTGATCAATTTGTGGTGTGTTTTAGAAATTCTTAGGGCCCTATGAAATCCGTTTTATTTTTTCTCAAATTTAGTTTTCTCTGTTTTAATTTCTTAGAATTCTTTTTTTTTTTTTACCTTTTCCACTTATTTTACCAGCATAAAGTGTGTGCTATTTGGGTTAGTGAATAAAATGCAAAAATCCTTACATGTATTGATGCAAGACATCATTGGCCCCTGTGCTTGTGATGAAGGAAGATGGCGTCACAGATGTAATTCCAATCATGTTATTATATTTTAATGACACCCTTATTTTGTTTACACAATTAGACAAATGTGACAAAGAGCGTTCTTATTTTGAGGGCCGGAATGTGTTGTGCGTGTTGAGAATGGCAATTGATGGTTGATACATGCTAGGTGCAAGAATAAACGTGTCTCGTCTTTTTTCACTCAGAACCTGCACGTCGACAGTGGGAAATGTAAAATGGTCCTTCCATTAATGGAGTAAAACACAATACAGTGAAAATATACTCATCCAGCCTGAGTCCCACACACACACACACACACACTCACACACACACAGCTGCAATAGCTAAACTAAGCGAACCCTAGCCTAAACTAGCTTCCATTCACGCTCCATAACAGGGAAGTTTCCAAGGTTTTTTGCCACCGTTTTGACATGTTTAGTCGTGTTTGTAAGGTCCCCATTATCAACCAGCGGTTAGAGCGGCACTTCCCATGCAAGCTTCCTATACAAGTCCGGGTACAGTGAGAGGGAACTACCGCTGTAGCTACAAAGCTGAATATCCAACGTCCAACGTGAAACTAACTTCAGCACGGTACACCGTGGACATGTCTGCATGCTGGTGTTGATTTATCTTGTTGCGTACCTACCATGTTGGAGTGTGGCTCAGAGTTACGAACGTGATACGGCAACCAGATCGGCCCGATCTCGTGGCGGAAGCCGATATTATCCGATCTTCACAAATACAGCGGATCGGCAGCCGATCCCGATCCGATCTTAGTTCACATAAAAGGGAACATTTTTATGCTTTGAATTTAGTACCCTTAATGTACCGAAATGAACCCAACTGTGACATTAAAACCGAAGTACATACTGAACCGTGTCTACAACCTACCATGACACCCCTAGTAATGAGTATTAGTTGTGAATTTCAAAAATGGGCCAATGCAGCAACAGAATGCTGTCCACTGCATTTCCCACCTCTTTCTTCACACACCTCACACGCTCCCCCTCTTTTTTTTTACTCCTCTTGTCGCTTTTCACTTTTCATCTCCTTAAGTTGATCTGATTCTCACCTCCTCCGCTATGTCAAAGAAAAAGAGAAAACCTCAACCTAAGTCCCACAGGAAGCAAGCAACGCTGTCATGTCACACACACACACACACATACACACACACACACACACACACACACACACACACACACAAGCAAGAACAAACCCTACAGGGAATCTGAAGTGACTTTCTGGATAAAATCCAGTAGGGCATTTGAATTCAGGAGTTCTGCTGCTGCAACCACATATGCCCTGTAACGTTGTGGACTGTGTAGCGTCAGTAAAATGTCTCCTAAAACGCACCACACAATTCCCAGTCTTGACATTTGAGTAAAGACAGGCAATCCACGCACATCACCTTTTAGTTCATGCAGTCTTTATAATGATGATGAAAGACAACTCGAACATCCATCTCTTTTCTATTCCGCTCATCTTTCTCAGGGTCACAGGGAAACTAGTGTTTGAGAGTCTATTGAGACAGATTGTGCGTCCTCAATCTAGCATACATGTTTATGGGCAATAGACAAAATTATCCAGAGAGAATCCATAGAAAACAGCAAAGAACATGCAAACGCCACGCGGTAAGAAAGTCCAACACACCACAGATTTCCTGATCTGAGAGATCCTCCAATAAACCACTCTCATCAGAAGCGTGCCCAGACATTGTAAGGCGTGCATAGAGGTACATGAAGATCATACCCATCACATTATGAGTTGTCCTGAGGAAATGCAGAGAAGATGGCTCAGCCTGTGAATGTTTTCTACTTTGATTGTGAGCATAATTCTCAATGTGCTCCACTATTTTGGTTTCCATTGATCTAACATTATTTGCTTCTCAACAGATTACACTATGTGATCATATATGATCATTAAGATCTGTGATGTGTGCATTAAGTGTTTAGCCATATTTTATTTAGTAGTGCAGTTTTTTCTCGGGGTGTACAATAAGGAACTATGACATCACACCAATAAATCCGATAACATTAAAATTCGCTACGATGACCAATCATTAAAAAAAAAAAACCTCCAGTGAGGCGAGAATACTGTGGTGTGTGTTACTGGACTAAGGTGAGCAAATCAAGCGCTCCTTTTCTGTGACATGCTGCATTTGCAAACAGCCTGTCGTCACTTTGCCACTGAGCTCACTTGTAAACAATCATGGCGCTGATCGCGTGGGACTCGCCAGCATCAATACGACGGTGTTTTGAAAGCCTACGAAGATGCCAGCGCTGCTAAAGAAGCGACCACAAAGCTAGACGCTCTTGACGACCAGCCATTTACCATCGTTGAAGATACCACCTTTTGTCAGCTTGTAAACCACTTAGAGCCACGGTTTGTACTTCTGAGCCACTGCTATTTTTCAAATGTATGTTTGCCAGCAAATATGACATGATTGCCACACTCCTGCATACACTGATAGACGGAAATAAGGACATAAGTTTCACTCCTGATTTATGGACGTGTGATATTAGCACTGTTAGCTTGCTCGGTCTGACAGCGCAGCGGCTGAATAAAGACTTCAAACTATACACTATTGTTTGTTTGAAATAAAAACCTCATCCATGTCTAGAAACAGAACTGTTGTCCATTTTTGTTACTGTTATATTTTGTTTAAAAGTAGTGATGTCACATTTCTTTAGGACAAATCTACAGGTACAGTTTGTCTAATTCACCTTTGACTCTCTTACTTGCAGGTGTGAAGAAACTAGAGTTAAATCTAAATTTTATAAAATAACAGCCATACATAATTTAGCGGTTATTGTATCAGTCTTGATCTTGAGAGGCATAAAGTTATCTGTATCGGTTTGAAAAAAAAATGCATCCCGAGATTTTCCTAGTATGTATTGGCTTGTGCCTCCCATTTTTCCATACAAAAACATGACTAGACTGCAATTACTGTATTTCCCAAATATAAGACGACCCCAAACATGAGACACCTCTTTTTCAAGATATGTTTTTGGAAAAATATTTTAAGGCAAAATCAGCCTTCTTTTAAAGTCATGTTTTCAATACAGGCAAATTGAGAAGTGGTGGATTGGAGGGGAAAAAAAAGGATATTATGGAGACATCCTTTCTGTTTTCCTTTTTATTTTGGTGTCCTTAGGTTCTGTTGTTTTTGTTTCTGGTGCGGGGCGAAGCCACGAGAAACAGCTGCAGCCACTTTGTAATTAGTCTTTGCTATTTAAGGTCTAGTATGCTGCAGGATGGTGTCGGTGTAGTTTTCTGTTTTCACTCAATCCAGCTCGGTGTCCTCTTGCCAGCCCACGTTAGATTCCTGCTACTTTTGCCTTGTTACATTGTTCTGTGCGCTTAGCCTCTTCACATGCTGTTAGCTTCCACTTGCTTACTGCTAATTGTTGAGAGCACGCCATCTTACTATGCTCGTGGCGTCGCCTTTTTCATACCTTGTCACGACAAATATTTTCAATTTCTTCCTGAACCCTTCATCTCAGTCTCCGCTTCAAGGGTACAACTACAACTCTTACACAACCGTAAAAATGATATATCTCAGCTGCTGACTCTGCTTCACTAATCACCATTACCTCTCTAGTCAGATCATAACTGGTGTGTGTGTCACTGGTGTGTGTCAGTGATTGCCAGGAAGAAAAGTTCTCAAGTCGCTGTTTTGCATAGATAAATCTTAGACCAGGAGTGTCCAAACTTTTTCCACCGAGGGGAAAAGTTGCTGAAAAATCAAAGCATGCGGGGGCCACTTTTACATTTTTTTTAACAAACCCATGTAGATATGCTGAGACACTTTTTATATTTAAAGAATAAAAGAGCCTCCAGCTCAGCTTTGTGTGTTCAGTGACTATCTATATTATTAGTATAAACCTTTTAGCATGTTGGCCACACACTCAGGAGATCGGGAAGACCTGGGTTCGAATCTCTGCTTGGGCATTTCTGTGTGGAGTTTACATGTTCTCCCCGTGCGTGTGTGGGTTTTCTCCGGGTACTCCGGTTTCCTCCCACATTCCAAAAACATGCATGTTAGGTTAACTGGAGACTCTAAATTGTCCATAGGTATGAATGTGAGTGTGAATGGTTGTTTGTCTATATGTGCCCTGCCATTGGCTGGGGACCAGTCCAGGGTGTACCCCGCCTCTCGCCCGAAGTCAGGTGGGATAGGCTCCAGCATACCCCTGCAAACCTAGTGAGGATAAGCGGCATAGAAAATGCATGGATGGAACCTTTTCCCCTTACGTTAGACTTTTTTGCTTGGAATTCCTTTCTGAATTTTCTCGTACATTTCATTGTTGTAATATCATGTCTTTTATTGTGATAATATTTTGACTTTATTATCATAATAATATTCTACCTTTTACCGAGCCTAATTTTCCTAAAAATGCAACTTCATTCTTTGTTTTGTTTCTCATAATAGTATAACTTTTTTTATACATATTTTTGTCTTTAATATTTCAACTTTATGCTCTGTTTTTCTCTTAACATTATGACTTTACATGACTATATTTTGACTTTATTCTTGTAAAATTACTGTCTCTTTTTCCATTTTTACTGTTATTTTTTTCATTAGTTTTCTTTCTTTTCAAGTGTACCAATAAAAAAACAACCACGGGCCACAAATGCCCCCCTGTTCTAGACCCTCATCAAAAGGTGACTCACTTTTTTCAGACTTTTTTGTAAGGAAAAATTCCATCTTATATATTGTATTGTAACCAGTCCAGGGTGTACCCCGCCTCTCGCCCGAAAACTGCTGGGATAGGCTCCTGCATACTCGCAATCCTAGTGAGGACAACCGGTACAGAAAATGGATGGATGGACATTGTACTCTAAAGAAGCCGAATAGTTCTTCAAAAACATGGAGGTGTTCTTCTGTAAAGACGGTGTATGTGATCTCACTACCAGCTATAAATACTGTACCATCAGGCAAAATGCAACGTGAAGCTATTCAGAGGATGTCTGGTATTTTACATTACATGGCTCCTATACATGCATGGGCCAGCAACAAGGCCTGTTAGTGGTTATAACACTAAAATTCAAATAAAAGTGCATCCATAATGCCACTAACACTGTCCTATGTCACTTCCATTCGGGTTTAGTTAGTTGCCATGCCAACCTTTTGTTTTTGTCATTGGACCAACTAGCTGCTCACATGCTGTCTTGTTACGATCTGACCTTCAATGTGGTCTAGCAGAGCTCCATCTGACAATCACAGCCTTGTTATTTTGTCTGCTTGGATTGCATTTGGACCACATGTTTGACCTTGTAGCACATGTTGCACCATTGTTTTTTTAGTCCTGCTTTACAATACAATTGATCATTAAAATTCAAACAAAATTTGAACTTTGAGAGTGTTTAAACTAGAGAGAAATGTGAGAAAATGTTAATACCGGTCTGAGAAAAGTGTATGAAGGGTATGGTGAGGGGTTTTACAGCCTTACAACATATATAATAATTGCAAACAAATAAAGTTGGCTACTTTGCGGATTTCACTTATTGCGGGCTGTTTTGGGAACCTCTCCCCCGCAATAAACGAGGGAAGACTGAACTGCATGTAGAGGACATGGAACAATTGCATTTTGGGAGAATGCGGCTTATTAGTTTGCAGTGCAATACAAAATACGACCAAATTCTTATGCTTTATATACTCTCTGATATAATTTTATCCTGAATTTCAATCATTCTAATTATTTATTTATATAAGTAAGTAAGTTGTAAGTTGTTGTAAGTAACTGCTAAGTGTATATCCAATGCGATACTATGATGTTTCTGTCCTGTATTTATTTATCACTAATATGTTTATTTTTATTATTATTGTCACGTTCCGCAAGACAGGAGCGAGCACTTCCTGTCCTGCGCTCTTACTCTGGCGGGCTGCACTTCCTGCTGGGTAGAAACTGCAGCCGCTTCACCCCAGGTGGTTACTACGCAGCTGACAGCGATTAACATTTGTGTGATTTTAATAATTTTTATTAATCTATTATTTATTTTTCACATTTTCATATTTATTTGTTAATTTTAACACACAAGCTATCCACCTTTTGTTGTACATTATCATTTTTTTTTCCTATCCGATTTGAAAACAGTAGGATATTAAACTCAGGAAGCAAACAAACTATGAGTAATTGCTGAGACGTGGAGAAGAGGTAGTTTAACAGTACGGTAGATTCATGTTTTTTGTGGGAGTTACGTTCCATGACTACCAGTGAATGGCGAAAATCTGTGAGTAATTGTGTCATTACGCAATCCGTGCCGGAAACGCAATCGGTTCCACGCATGTGCAGAAAGAGTCTACATCTGTTGATCTATTCTACGGCAGCTAAACGCATAAACGTCAGGCGCCAAGATTTCTACTCGGCACGTGCAATATATGTCACACCCCCTCCCAAAAAACCTTAAGATTTGAGAAATTACAATATAATCGATCTTTTTTTTTCTTATATCATATCCATGGTGCAAGTGGATACATTATAAGCCCTCTTTTCTTAGTTCCATACATTGTTTTACGTTTTTTTCGCCACAAAAATAGACACAAATGCATTTGCTAGCAAGATATGTTTGGATAGATGGTATTTCTCCGTTTCTTCTTACCTGAATCCTCTCGGTTAATTCATCATTACACTCTGCTTATGTTTGTTTACCTTCAAATAAAAAAAGCTGTTATATTGTATTTATTCATGTTTATTATGTGTAACGGGATATATGTGATATGATATGATATGATGATCCGCGGCGCATTGCGTAAGTTGTAACATTTAGGACATTAGAAACATCCACATGTCAACAAAATCTTCAAATAAGAGTCACTAATAAAATAAAAACCGCCAATATGTTACATACGTGAAGTATGGTTATTGACCATTTATGTTCATACATTAAAAAAATTATGCCTACCACAGCACATGACGTTGCAGAAGCGTTGTCGTAAAAAGTTTTGAAAAGACTCGCACATGCACAGAACCGATTGCGTGTCTGGTACGGATTGTGTAAAGACACGTCCATAAAAATGTATCTGCCTCCAAATCCTTTTGCTAGCTTGACGTTGATGTTCTCCTATGATTTCGGATCAGCATTTGCAATAAAGGTGACTCTTGTAATTAGATTAGATTTTGGTCCAGAACTCTGTCTTCAATTACCATTGGTCACTAGCAATGGAAGCTATCAAGCTAAATGCTAAATGCACGATCCAGGTTTCAGCCCTAAATATGCCTCACACGTGTATTAAATCCATTTTAAATTATAAAATGTATAGGTACTCTCCACTAGCGAATGATAATGATGAGAGAACGGATGAATCGGAGTCACGGCCTAGTGCGACAACCGTGCTTACTTACGTCTGTTGTAAAGCCACCTCCACCTCACTCTGAAGAAGCTAATGGTAGTTTGAGGCTCTGCTGCGCTGCAGGCCTGCTATCTGTCGGAGAAGCGGTTTCTCCAAGCCGCATCTACATAATCCACACTGTTCTGCCTGTTCTAATTCCAGCAGTGACAGGCAGCCAGGGGAAGCAGGAGACGTAGAGCCTCATGATGAAGCATAAAAATAAATAATGATAACATTAAATACATTTTGTCCATTGAACCGTATTATAAATGTATTTATGTGATTTATATGATTCCAATAGTTTTTAGCTTTTTATTTTCTTAAGTAAAAATCACAGAATTTTCACATTTCGTGGTCAAATACAGCGAAGAAACTTAAGATGAGGTTGCCACAATCGTCTCTTCACTGGTTAGTGCGCAAGCTGGATCATGGCGCATGTCTGTTTCTGTTTGTCAGCATGTCACCAATAATAGAATGTTGCAGAAACATTTATTATAGACCATGACTTTCTACAGCCTATGTAATGTCTTAATGTAAGTGTGACATCATATTGCTAATCATACAATAAAATACACAGAAATGTCATATTGGAAGCCCTTTCAGTACTCGCTTCTTCCTGAGGGTTGGGGGCATGTGTGAGCTGGAAGGTGCAGTCACTGATGTGCTTCCATAAAAAGGAAAAGCCAGCGTTTTTCTTTTTTTTTGACAGCTGGAGAGCAACAAGTCAAATGCGATATATTTTTATGCCCTGCTGAATAAATGAATGAATTTGACAGTCCAGATAGACGATTATATACTCAAGCTCACCAGGAGGTGATCAGACTTTTACAGCAAAGGAGGACAGGGTGCACATACTTACAAATAAAAGGTAAGAACACTTGTTTTTCAGTCAATAAAAACAATCAATAAATTGGATTAAGAAGTATTTGAAAACAATTATGCTCTACTTGTTTTTGTTATCCTCAATGAGCAACCTGTATGAAAAGGAGTCAGTGCCTCACCAGCCATGAACCTCATCACACGTCATTGAATTCCAGTAACGACTTACGATCATATATAGGCCTTTCACGATAATCAATAAATCAATTAAACGCACAATAAATAAAAACAAACTTGATAAATTTTGGCGGCCACGATATACTGACATGTGCATGCGTGTTTGTTTTCCTCCTCGCTCTTTACTAAACCAGCTGGATGACGAGAGGGTTCAGTCCGTGCATCTGTCTCAACACCTGGGCGTGTTGGTTCTATAGTGGAATGAATGGCGTGAGTGAACCCACTTGCCAGTCATTCAGTCACTTTGCTGCGCGCTAGTGAGTGCACTACTTGCAGTGTGTCGTGTGCTACACGAGCGAATACCTTCTTCGTGCCTGTCGTGTATAAAACACGATCTGATGTCAATTTCAGCCCATTTGTGCATCGTCATTTTGTCATTTCAAAAGGTTTGTGACAAAGACAATTAGATAAATAATACAAAACGGTCGAACTTGCGTTTCATTGATTCCCGAAGTATAACACCTCAATGTGCACCAAAGGCATTTTGCTGCATCCAAAACATGTACTTCGATCAAACTCCGACAAAACGTTACACCACATTAAACGTAAACAGCGTATTTCACACACGTTGCCAAAAGTCAATCAAGGAAGTGTGTGTGCAAATGAGCTGACATCTGCATTTGTTGGTTTGAAGTCCAGGACCACAAGGCTGGCAAACAGCTTTTACCCACAGGCCATCAGGCTTCTCAACGAAGCACTCACACACGCCGCACGCAACACAAGCACACACTCATAGCACTTTATTTATTTATTTGTATTATTTATTTGTATTAATGTCTCTTCTGTTTTTGTTGCTTAATTTATTAGTATATATGTTTATATGTTTATGTTTCTTATGTTCTTATTCTTTCTTGTGTTTTCTTTCTTTTCTTGGGAGAATGAACAGGATAAGATTTTCATTGCATGGTATAACTGCTGTTTTACTATGCACATGACAATAAAACTCTCTTGAATCTCTTGAATCTTGAATCTTTAGAGTATTTACGGGTTCTTTCTCCGTTTTTTGTCAATGTTCAGAAAATAACCAAAGTGACTGATTTTGTTTATTATGTTGTTTGCTTGACATTCCAATAACAATTTTATATCCTCTTGACAAATTAAAGTTTATTGCTTTTGATACGGTGTACTCACATTATTATGCTATATATTATCAGTAAATTCATGAAAAAATGTTCTCAAAATAATGTTGACAATAATGTTGTTTATCAGCAATAATTTATAGGACAATTATCGTCCAGCAAAATTTGTTATCGTGACAGGCACAATCATATATTAACTTGTGTTCACCTCACTCGTTTTGAGTTTTGAGGCCGGATTGTTATATATGTTTCACTTTTGAGTCTCACGGCAACTATGGTGCATTCAATGACCACCGAACACAGCCCGAAATGTCGCTTATCAATCAGTGAAGCATAAAGACATAAATATAAAAATTGTGGGCTTTTTTAACAGTGGTACATGTATGCTGTACATTTTACCTGTATAATCACATATTTATACATTAGAACCAACTTAGGGTGAATGAGATTTGTTTTATGTGGAAAAGATTGGCTATTTTTGGACGAAAAAAAAAAGAACAATAACAAAATGATTTGTGTGACCGTGAATGCTGAATCACCAAAGTGTAGAGATCCACTGCAAATAAGCTCTGCTTCTTCCTACTCCTTTTTGGACATGTTGACGTGCATGTACTGTATAAACTGCTGTTCCTCAGTGTACCTTGTTAAGTCTTTTTGAACAAATAAAACCGTTACCATTATATCATTTGACGCAAAATACTACTTCAATATAAAGTGGCTGATAAAATATTTGAAAAAAGGATTTTTCCAATCAGTTTTTGTGTGTCTTGTCTCAGTGATGGAGCTCATTGAAACACTTAAAGCTACTTGAACGATGGAAATCTGTAAAGGTTACTGGCAAACAATCCAAAAAAAAAAAAGACTAAAAAAACCAAGAGAAACAAGCAGATGGTAACAGTGGCATCATGGCGTAACAAATGAGAGCAGTTTTATAACCTACTAAAGGGAGTTCCAGCTGCAAAAAGTGCCGTAGGCTTTTATCTCATCACAGCAGCTTCCCAAATACTGTATGTCTAAATTATTTCAGTAAATACAGCTTCTGGAGCATATGTACAAACAAGCCAAAGCCAACAGTTTGTGAAGGGAGAATGAAGAAATACCACATATCCACACACATTCATTATATTTAATACATGCAGCCCTTCCCCTCACCTCCTATATAGCTTGTGTTTTTGAGTGCAATTCATTTATAGTTAAAGACTCTGTGACTTCTACATCTCCTATGCTCTTGAATTGCATCCCACATTGCTTTATGTGACTTACCATATGGAGGTGTTAATGAAACATGTAGCCTGTGTGCCAATGAGCTGTTTTTCTATGTATAGTCACAAAGACAAATACTGACACATTTTACAGACTGTTTGAATCAAATTATTCTCACAATAATTGAGTAAGAAAACCCCCAAAAACTATAAAACATTTTTTGAGAACATCTCACACTCACAGCGATGCACTATGAAGAAAACAGCGAGTCCTGCTCCAACATACGTATGGCAGACACGTTAAGCTAAAGCCGCTATGGTATTACAACTAAAATGCAATATGTTCTCATAAAAACACAATATTGTGTCATGATTGTAAAGCTGTTGCAGTTAAAAGGTCTACAGTATCTCACAAACGTGATTACAGCCCTCATATTTCAGCAAGCATGGCATTATCTTCTCAAGCAGAGTTGCCAACTCTGTTTTTGTGTGGATTTAAAATACTGTAGTTAAAAAGATAATGAGGTTACTTAGGCTGAAACCATGGCAAACTAACATACACACCCGTCTCTCACACCGCACACACACAAACACTCCCCCTTCCTCCTCCTTGACTTCCTCGCACTCATCCAATCATCAGTTAGGACACATTTACGGCCTCACAGATTAAATACAGTCAAACTTGTCTATAGCGGCCACTAGAGGGAGTCTGCAAAAGTGGCCGTTATAGACAGGTGGCCTCTATAGACAGGTTGGCGTCCAGGTTGAATGTTGACCAGTAGAGGAAAAAAAAGAAAAAAAAGGGAAAAAAAATAATAATAATGTTGACCAGTAGAGGGCACTGCGGACTGCGAATAAAAGTTGTACAGCACTACTAGGCTTGTTATTATCATGGTTCATGGTTTTAATCCTGAACATGCATGAGTCAAACAGTAGCACATCACATAGTACAATTCACAATTTTGCATGTCCAAAAAGGAGTAGGAAGAAGCAAAGCTTATTTAATCCTACCCCTCATCAGTTTCACATCAGTTGCAATACATTTATTCACCTCTTGTTCTTCCTAGTGTACTTTGTAGGTCTACATGACAATGTAGTGCAATCATAGCCAAGGTTTTTACTTACTAAAAGGAAGCTAGAGGCTTAATAATAACTGATAGAATATATCCACGACACACAGAACAAAGCTGTGCTAGTAATGTCTTACGCTTGTTTTTTATATTTTACTTTTTATACGGCAGAGTGTCATTACAGCTTTAGTTCATCAGGAAGTGACGGGAAGTGACGGTGGGAGTCCCGAGCAGGAGAGCTAGGCTCAGTGCTAGCTGTGAGTTTCGAGAGAGTTGGGAAGTGTGTTTATGTTGGCGTGGGTGTAAAGTCCTGCAGTGTTCTCCGCTGTCAATAAAGCCATTAAAGTGCATCGGCGATGTGAGTCTCTCCTTCCCCACAACAAGCGGCATTACAGTATTGACCGGTGCACACCAGGAAATAAACGGTGTCATTTCTTACAGGCATTGGCTGGACAGCTATGTAGTGGGGCTTGTTTAACCTTTGCCTTGTAGGCAAGCAGGAAGGAGAGACGATGCTGAGAGATGTGTGTGTGTGTTCTGAGCTGCTGTCTGGTGGCCGCGTTCAAGAAATAAAGTTGGCAGAAGCAACAGGAGAAGTTTCCTTCTTTGCTTCGGAGCTGAATAACACTGACAAGTTAACAGACTAGTAGCGAACGGAAAAGAAGACGGCTTTGTTTGTGTCGAATACAGAAGATGAGAACTTTGATGGATTTGTGGATGAGGATTGATGAAAAATAACGTGAGTACATTCTAAAATACTTCAATTAAGTACAACCAAACTCAGTTTTGCTCCCGCTGCCGCATGCATGCTAGCGTATGTTTTTTTTTATTGTAGCGTCGCTTGGAGCACGTCCTGTTCCCAGCCTAATTTGCGGTAATGTTTTGGTGCAAATGCTCTTAAAGTTACATGTTTGACCAGGAAATAGCAAGCTCAAAAGAAGACGGCTTTTTTATGTGGAACAACTGACAGTTTGTGTGGATCTTGTGAATGATTGTGACTGAGCTAGGACTCAGTAATTAAAGTCTACACACGACGGCTTCATTGATTGAAAAACAAAACTTTTTCGTGCATGCAGCTTCTACTTGAGTTGGTAATTTGGCCGCTATATGCAGTCAGATATTGACCAAGGGAGACAAAATGGGTGGCCGCTGGCTGCGTTAGACAGGTGACTGCTATACACAGGGTCTATAACATGTAAATTTGCTGCAGGGGATTTTTCAGTGGCTGCTATAGGGAGCTGGCCGTTCTATAAAGGTGGCTGCTAAGACAGTTTTGACTGTAGTTGGAAAGTAGAACTCTCAAGACAGGAACAGGTGAGCATGATGGTGGTGGCTCTCCTGCATTGCAAACATCAAATGTTGTCATTGTTATGTGACTGCACCTGAGCATCCATTGGGACAAACCGCCCAAGACAGCTCAGCAGAGAAACTGGCATTTAATAAGATCCAAACTGCCCACCTATGAGATTGTCGATATGCTGCTAACATTGCACCTGGGTGCATCTATTGCTCAGTGGCTATAAAACGAGTTGTGCTAATATCACCTGAGCCCTTCATGGATTATAAAATATCACACAAGAACCAGTATAAGAAGACAACCCAGTGTGCAGTAGCTAGTGTTTCCGAGCAGCTTCATCGACATGCATATGCATGGCCTTGCTGCAGCATGAGAAAGCCGTGAGAAGAGCATTTAATCGTTCCACGGGGCCTCTTCCATTATTCATCTGATTAGCTCCTCTAAGGATGAAGCCTTAAACACGCGTATCAAATCCTATATGGGCTTGACTCATATCAATGAGGACATATTATTTATTATTAATGCAATTATACTGTTTGTTACATCCACGAGTCCAGTTAAACAGGCCAAATGTGCATTTGTGTGTTTTTATGAATCACACTGCTTTGCAAACATTCGTTGAAAGATAGCTAAGACATCAGCTCTATTCTACAACCACTGCTGTAAATAAGGGCAGCTGCGGTACATGCAAAGTGCAGATGAATAAGATCTGATGCCACACATAATTACACGTCTAGAAAAAAGCACTGGCATGTTTACTTGGCAGCAGAATATTAAGTTCTACAAACCTCTCATAATTCTTTGAATAAACAAAACTAAACTGGCCTTACTTTCATCCACTCAGCCAAGGCAGCACTAATTCCATTCAAACAGGAACTCTTTGTAAGAAATAAAGACTTTGAAGAACATGGTGCTCCAGTGAAGTGGATTTTTAAACTGCTGCCAAACACTTCTACAACAGCTGTTTTCATAAGCTTCTTTTACATTTCCTGTAAAAGCTGGCATTTAGCTGGCATTTATCTGGCTTTTTTCCTGCTTGCTGTTCTGTGTAAATGCCACTGAGGTAGTATCAGAGCCGTAGCAGAGGTGGCACAGTGTCTGTGTGACAGACTGGAGAGAGGCTGTTTATTTACGACATTCCAAAAACTCATTATACAGTCCTGATCAAAATTGTAAGACCAGCTGAAAAATTGCAATCATTTTCTTTTTGCTCTGTTGCATCTTAAGAAGATTCTACGTAGAGCTTCAAAATGCAAAAGAAGAAATGGGAGTGAGCCAAAAAAAATCGAGGAAGCAATTTATTGCAAACAACCATTAAACGAGCACTGAAAACAAGAAATGGCGCTTGTAATGGAGACAGGCGACAAGCGACAGTTGTGCAGTTGCTTGTGTGTGGTAGTCTCTAACAAGTGTTTATCGTCATATTTTTTTCAACTGATCTACACCCTGGACTGGTTGCCAGCCAATCGCGGGGCACATACGGACAAACAACCATTCACACTCACATTCATACCTATGGACAATTTAGAGTCTCCAATTAACCTAACATGCATGTTTTTGGAATGTGGGAGGAAACCGGAGTACCCGGAGAAAACCCACGCACGCACGGGGAGAACATGCAAACTCCACACAGAAAATGCCCAGCGGTGATTCAAACCCAAGTCTTCCCGACCTCCTGACTTTGTGGTTGTGTGCTAACCACTCAGCCATCGTGAGGCTGATGAACAACCTATGTCACTTAAATGGTTGTTTGCAATAAATTGCCTAGATTTGTTGTCTCACTCCCATTTCTTCTTTTGCATTTTGAAGCTCTACTTAAAACCTCCTTAAGATCCAACAGTGCAAAATGTAAATTCTTGCAATTTTTCAACTGGTCTTAAAATTTTGATCAGGAGTGTATATAAAAGCTTAAATTTTTATTTTTAATCATACAATCGTCCCTTGTTGATCGCAGTTAATTGGTTCCAGACCCAACCACGATAAGTGAATTTTCACAAAGTAGGATTAAACATTAATAAACTGAATATTTTTGTAGTTACAGAATAGAACACCAGTTTTTGACTTTCTAAATATAGTTTTTAACACAGAGTCCTGCAGACATGAAATAGCACCTTTATAGTCACCTTTCTCCTGCTATTATTCTTTGGGGGACATAAGACAGGGCGCCACTAGCATAACAAGCTACCGAACTAACTAGTTAGCCTCTCCAATTTGTATATGGATCGGCGTATACGGTATTTCAGGCAAATAGTGGTCACACCAAATACTGACTGGTTTTAGGACCCTCCCGGACCAACCCCAATACAGTTAAACTGCACATCCTGAAGTGGCCTTTTATTGTGGCCAATCTGAGGTACACCTGTGCAATAATCATGCTGTCTCATCAGCGTCTTTATATGACACACCTGTGAGGTAGATGCACAGTTTAGAACAGATTTGTGAACAATATTTGAGAGAGATAAGCCTTTTGTGTACATAGAAAGTTAGTGCACATAGTTTTAGATCTTTGAGTTAAGCTCATAAAAAATGGGAGCAGAAACAAAAGTGTTGTGTTTATATTTTTGTTGAGTGTATGTACAGTGTGGGAAATTGGACATTGGACATTGGCCAGTCTGGAAAGGCACGTGCACACACACACACGCACAAGCACACACACACACACACACACACACACACACACACACACACACATAGTGCAAAGATTAATTACAAAACCGTGTTCCATAAAGGCATATTGTCCCGTCCCGTGCAGGGCGGACGGAAGGGCCGGTATTGTGCTGCATACCTTTGCATCCCTAGTGTAAACATACACTTAATTCATACTGATGCTGTATTTGCCTTATGATTAACCAGCATAGTTAGCTGGCAAGCAAGCAGATGTCATTGGAACAATGAACTCCACCAGTAGAGGACACGACCTGATAACTCTTCTGTTCTATTCCATCATCTGATTTAAAAAAAAAAAAAAGGAATGCATTTAAAAATTATCCACAGCCGAAGCTCGTCCACAGTGACACAATTCCAGCAATGGGTCGCATGAACGGTCTATTGGTTTTCACACGCAGACATTACCATTATTCCCCTGGGGGGATAAAAAGGTTTAGTCACCAGAGGGAAAATACAGGGATTAGATTACAGTATACCCAAGCAAAGATGAAAGTAGGTGAAAAGCAATACTCAATGCAAGGAAATATGTGATGGAGGACATGGTGAAGAAGTGTGGTGGCCGTAAAAGGTGAAAAATGTTGGGAACAGGTAAATTTTTTAACACTGAAAACCATGCTAAGGCTTCAGAATTTTTGCAGCGCAAAATGAAATTTAGTTTCCTGGAAGCCTCTCCTGCCTTCTAAAGCTGTAATAAATTGTAGATGTCTAGAACAATAATTTCCACCATATATGTGCCAATTTACACCCCTTCAACAATAGGGCTGATATTATGGGGCGTGCAACAATTACCATTTACAAATGTATAGTTTGGATATAAAACCTTCTTATTTAATTTATTGTATCCTCCTGCACAGCTAATGTGCAGCAAATAAAAAGTAAAAACAAACTCTGTGAAAAAACAGCATATATTATGCTCAATTTATGTTCCATTTTGCCAGCTGGCTTTGGATTAATATCAAGCATAAAGATGGCTTTTGAGTATCTACATATTTTTATTATACGACAGGAGATTTAAGGTAGGGATATCAATGTGCCAACGGCCAGCAGCAATTTTTGTTGCATTTAATGTACTTGAAATTTCATAGAAAAGCTGAACAGCAAAATGTATGATATATAAGGTAGTAGAAGTACAACCGTTTATTACCTATTCTTTCACATTCCCCTATTTGGTGAATGTTTACAACATAACATCTTATTAATTCATGAATTAATTAAGACATAGAAAGTAAGTATCAGTCGCTGTCCTGCGAAAAGTATGTACAGGTGGTCTTTTACGACGTTCCGTGTTACGACGTTCCGTGTTACGACGTTCCGTGGTTACGAACGCACTCCAAAAATTATTAATACTGTACAAAAAAAGAGAGAACTCGGTACGTGCGTGCAGCGGAAGAATATGTAGGCAGAATAATACGTATTCACGCTCGCTACACTGAGTAAGGACAATGTCACTTTTGTTTTTAGTAAACTTAGTAAACTTTTTATCTTTCTCAAAAGCATGAGGCAAACTATCCAGGGGGCAGCACGCCAAAGAAAAGATAAGTGAAATGAAAAGTGAAGTGAAATTTGACATTGTAAAATACTAAATGGAGAAGTAGAGAAATCAACATTGGCTTCATTCTTGTCAAACGCCGCGACCATCAGAAAGGATAAAGGTGGTATCCTTGAACATGTGAAAGGATCTTCTACTATGACAGTCATGACAGTGATGACTAAGCAGCGTAGTGGTCTCTCTTCCTTGCAAAACCACTTCAAGTGTGCAAGACAACCACAGGGATAAAAGTTTCATTTAATTCTTCTTAAGTGTATTTTATATGTCTTTCATGTGTTCTGTGCACAATGTGAGTCACTTAGGTGTTAATTTAGGTATAAATTCCAATGTACACCAAAACTCAACTTAAATCACTTGTAGGAATGGAACTTTTTTGTAACTCGAGGACTACCTACAGTATATCTAAATTTTTAAGAGATTTGTCCTTTCTATTATAAAGTGACATTTATCTGTATTGCTATACAGTCATATGAAAATATTTCACTGACTTTCCGTACTGAGTGTATGTAAAGATGTTTATAATTCCAATGGTGCTCGGGCCATTTTAATAACAAATTAAACACATGTCTTAGTCAATTTGTTATGTTCCACATGATGAATGGACCTTTGGGTTGTTTATTTTGGGTCTTACCATCATTTCCTGTTTTGTGCTTTTATTTAGTTGTTCGTTTTGTTTAGTTCTACCCCTTGACTTCAGCTAAACGCAACAGTGCGGCACACCTGCCTTCAATGAGTAATCATGGTGCTATTTAACTCGACTGGGGGTACAGCTACAGTTGCTGCCGGTTCGTTATTCGACAAATGTTCCTTTCCATACTTGTGACTGACTCTTGTGTTGTGAGCATTCTGTGCATTCCGCTGCAGCTCCTGCTTCTGTTCCTGCAGCCAACCTTCAGTGCTTTTTTTTTATTCCATTGTAAAGTTAAGACTTTATACAACCTTTTGCATTTTCCTGCAGCCCCTTGTTATTCTGCCTCAACCTCCTTCCGTGTTGAGCTGTTTCGTTTTTGTCACTCTGTCTTAGTTTTTTCCATCATTATCTGGACTTGCAACATTGCCTTATGTTGGCCAAATGTTACTCTGTCCTCTGTTGTACATTGTTGTTATTTGCTGCTCTGTTACCCCTTTTCCACTGTAGCGCACTTTGGTGTTGGTGCTGGATTACGTTTGCGGCCGGTGTGGAACCGTGTTGCCTGCAAACTGACTCGACACCAGTTTCATTTTCCATTGTGCTGGGGAGCCAAGATTGCAAAGCCTGTTATGTTGAATGAAAACAAAAAAAAGAGAGAAGTTATTGGAATTTGTGCAGCGATGGCGTTGACAGATACTGTACCTGCATCTGACGGGGTGATCCACACACTATGATGACTCACAAAGGTGCCACTGTACCGTGGTTCTTATGAAGTCCAGAGGGTAACTCCAGCAGAAACAATGTGTCATATCAAGTAGGGATGAGCGAGTACACCACTATCTGTATTTGTATCTGTACCTGTTCACCCATCTAAATTATCCATATCCGTATCTGTACTGGGAGTGGGTATAAACCGGGAGTAGGTGTGGTTTAATCAGACATGGGTGGGGCTTAAATCTGTACATTATTTTAAGTCTGAAATTGACATGGTTTGATCAGAAGTTGCTGTATTTATTGTTTATTTTATTATTTATTATTCAGCTATATGTGTACTGTGTATGTGTGTAAGTGATCTGTCAGCCTTGATTATTTAATTATTTTTTTATGATCTGTGTGAAGTTGTTCATGCAAACATCCAGTGATGGCAAACAGGGAAATAATCTGTCAGCCTTCTTCACTGTAGTTTTCTCAAAAGCACCGCATTCAGTACTACAAGCAAAGTTTTACAACAGTCCGGCTTATACACCGGAATTTACGTTATACAGTGTTCCATTTTGAAGCTTCTATCGCAGTGTAAGATGGATTCCCACAGATAATATCCTATCCTGCCAAGCTCCTAGCAGCAGGCAGCCTTAGAAGTAGTAGTGTTTGCTGCTGTCAGCTGCCTAATAGTGGAGTGTGGAGCACTTAATAGGACATTAAATGAGCAAATCCTGTTTCATTTGATTTGGGATGGCTCATTAGCTGCACTTTGTCCCAACAGGCACATTGACAGATACAGAGATGGATAGTTTAGCTGCACTCACGCGCTGGTATTTTACTTTTGTTATGTGGCAGCACTTTGGATAACAAGGTTGTTTAATTATGAACAGATTGAACAATAGTGCATGATGTGTTAGTGGTCGCATACAATCAATCGCCATCTTGCAATTCAGTGGAAATTAGGTCTAAATTACATTTCCAGCGACAAATAGTTTCCTCTTTTGGGCTTGCAGCCTTGGGCACGCCGTAGCGAGGGTTCATGTGATGCCCGTCCAACAGCCCAGAGGCAAAGCCAAGGAGACAGATGCTGCAAACGGCTGTAGCGGTTATAGTGTTTTTAGACAAACAGTTGACCCGATGCCGTAGGTCTGCTGTTAGTTTCTGCATAATGTGCCCAACAATGATGTCATGCCTAATTACGTTTTTTTAGCTGTTGTATTTAGTTAACGTAGAGGTGATATAGCAAAGCTTTGGCTGGACCTAGCCAATGTCTATGGAGCCATTCCTCAGAATATGGTTTAAACAGCACTGACAAGGCATTATGTTCCAAAGACAATTCGAAACCTCATTCTGGACAACTACGACAACTTCCATTTGAGAGTCTCAACAGCATCATCAACATCTGCCTGGCAACACCTGGAGAAGGGCATATCCCTGGTCATGAACATGATCATGAAGTCAGCTGAGGTGGACTGTAGATGCCCCATGTCTAGATCTGATACACGGCAGCTCCCCATAAGCATTCCTTATGGGGAATTACCTGACAGTAACGACAACCTCTGTTCCCGGCTCTTCCAGGGGCTTGAACGATTTCTCTCATGGGCAAGGATGAGACTTTAAGCTGACCAAATTCAAATCCTTGTTTCTCAAGAAAGTAACTGATCGGTTCCACTTTGCTATAGGAGGAACACCAATTCCATCGGTGACTGAAAAGCCTGCCAAGAGCCTGGGAAAGATCTTTTACAGCTCCTGAAGGAATTCAGCCACACTCCAACAAACCAAGAGTGACCTTACATCCTGGCTTATAGCAATAGACAAGGTAAATGTAACGTAAGATAAATTCAAAGCCTGGATATATCAGCATGGAGTCTTCTCTGGCCCCTGCTTGTTTATGAGGTCCCCATGACAACTGTGGAAGTGCTGGAAAGAACCATCAGCCAGTTCCTCTGGAGGTGGCTAGGGCTCCCTCGGTCCCTCTGCAGCATCGCCTGAGCACCTCCATCAGTGTTTTTTTTTTTTTTTTTCCCAGTTGAGAAAACTGTCTGTCGGTCGTCGGTTGTCGGTGTTCACGCGCTCACCGTTTTCATTCTGTTTAAAACCAAAATATTCCCACACTGTGGCTGTGGCATTCACTTTTGTGCTGTCATTCATGTTAGCGTATGCTGGCTCACAAAGCTAACTGCAGCTGGGGTAGTAGCCATAGGCATATGCCATAGGTAGTAACAAGCATGGAGTAGCTAGTAGCCCTGCCTCAACAAAGAGGCTGAATGAGATGAGAGCCCAGTCTCTCGGTTCATACGATATAAAACCAATGCGCACATACAGATGCAGGGTGAACCCTCTTGTCATCCAGCCTGTGTGTCACAGATAGACGAGCTAACACGCATACATGCACATGTCAATTTATCGAAGGCGTCATAATTATCAACCTTTTGTTATCGTTCGATTAATCGATTTATCAATTATTGTGACAGGCCTAAGTTCAAGGTTACTTGTACCAGTGAGGTTATAATATCCGCGACTCCTCTGACGCTAAGCAGTGAACAGGGCAGAAGCACCGCTACAGCACAGCATCTTGGTCGGCAATGTTACAATGGCGCAGGTGGGTCACTGAAGTTTTTCTAAGCCCCGCAACAACAAAGCCAGAGGAAAGGAGAACCGTAAAATGGTTCAGGCTGGGATTTGAGCAGAGGTGGAGGAAGACCATCGGACCAAGTCAGTCAGCATATACCATTAAGGCGCCTGGACAGGGTGGGAACATACTGAACAGCGCAAATTCACCTGGTTAGAGCTTTGGAGAGCCGAACATCAGCACATGAACTTTCTCATCCAGTCCGTGTATGACGTTCTCCCAAGTCCAGCCAATCTGCACCGTTGGTGCTTAGCAGACACTCCATCATGCCAACTGTGCCAGAAGAGAGGAATCTTGGAACACATCATGACCAGGTCCTCAGGGCTCTGGCAGACTAAATCAGCACAGCAAAACAAAAAACTTAAGATGGCTGTGGATGCCAAAAATGTCCTAATAAATTTAATCACTTAATCACAAAATAAAACAACCAAAGCAGAAAGGAGAGATAAGATAAGAAAAGTAAGAAAACAGAATAAGAATAAATACATAGATAAAGAAATACGGAACAGTTTACTTCAAATTTGTAGTGCAATAATACATAATAATAACACATAATAATAATAATACATAATAAGGTAAAAAGTCCAGTCCTGTGTGTGTTTTTTTTTTTTATCTGATTAGTCAACTAATCGAAAAAATAGTTGACTACCCCTAATGAGGAGAAGCGGCATAGAAAATGGATGGATGGATGGATAGTTGACTATCAAAACAATTGCAACAGCTCTAAACCTATCCATCTTTAACCCATCCATTTGTCTATCCATTCACGCATCCATCAATTTAATTATTTAAGTATCCATCCATAACTGATCATCCATCTATAATATATCCATCAATCATTGACTTGCAATCATACCAGTTAACTATTTGTCTATCCATCCATACATCCATGAATAATCCACTATCCAATAATAAAACCATCCATCAATCATCCGTTCACCAATGCATCCAAGCGTCCATCACCCATTGATACAGCCATGGACTTTTCCAGTCATGCATGTATAGCCTATCCATTAGTCATCCATTTGCCTATCATTCATGCATCCGTCAATCACCCATGTATCCATCAACTATCCAATTATTCATTCTTGCATCAATATTCTTTTGTCTGGCAATAAACTAACGATGCATAATCCATCCATTTGTCCATCCATTCATGTTTATCCATGTATGTATATCCATGTTTCTATAACTGCATCATATTGTATTTGTGTTTACTCTAGATGCAGCTCAGTTTCAATCAGCCTCTAAAGCCAGACTTAGTCCAGTTCGTCTGTGATGATTATTTCTTCTCATCAGTCACATACTTTTTGACTTGGTCTGGTAGTTTTTTTATTTTTTTTTATTTGATATTCTCACTTGTTGTATTCTCCATGGCTCATCTTCATTTATATGTCTGTCACTTTGTCTGGTTCTCTACTTGCATGACAATAGTCAATGAGCGTGATTATAGAGTGTCAGTGTTGTCCTGATGAAACCGTCTGAATACAGATGGAGGACTTATTATCATCTCCAGGGTCTGGTTGACAAGCTGCTCATGTTCATTGAATGATGAACACTCTTAACTGAATAAAACTTAACCTTATTTAAGGTCAGGTTAGCTAAGCGAGGTCAAGATAATAAGAGTCTACATTTGACTCTGTGGCCTCTTTCATTCCAATTGAGACTCTTCTCTGACTTTGTTCTCCATCCAGCACTCCTTTCTTCTCATCAACAGCTTTCTAGTGTGGCTGCTAAACAGATTTAGGATGTTGGGTTATTTACCAGCTGCCTCCTGTCCCGGTGGAGAACACATCCTTGTTTCTACACTTCCAACATGTTTCATTTCTAACTGCTGCTTCAGGCAACATCACCTGGTGATGTCCCCAAACAGCAAAGACACATCCCTTGAAAACACACATATTCACGTTTGGCATGTTTGCATTGGGTTTACAAATAACAGAACATCTTAACACAACTTGAAAGCTGTGCCATTACATTTTTTGTCATCCACTAATAACGTAGTTCAGTGCAGTGACCTATGAAATATGAATATACTGATCTGTGCTTTTTTTTCCTTAAGTAAAAATCACTGAATTGTGGCAGCCCGCAACAAATAAATTCAGACCACTGCAAAAAGATTTGGCGTTACCTGCTTACCCTGACTCATCAACACATTATAATGTGACTGTTAATGGAGCTTGCTATTCCAATTCAATACATTACATGGCATTGTAACTCTGTTTCTTAACACACCTCAGGCACCTGGTCTGCCAGAGAATAAGGCCCTGTACACATGAATACAAATATTTTAAAAACCACATATTTTTCTATGAGTTTTGAGTCTCATCCACACGCAAATGGAGGTTTTTGTCCTTAAAAACTGAGCTTTTGGAAAAATACGGCCAGAGTGAAGATTTTCGAAAACTACGGCTTCAGCGTATGTGTGTGGACAGCAAAGACAGAGCTTTGGGCTTGTTGCTAACAGATGGATAGATTTTGTTTTTCAAAAAAGCGACTACCAACAAATCTAGCGACTTTTTTCTGGACCTATTAGCCACTTTTAAAGACTCCAATATAAAAGCACGTATAGCTTTTCTCAACGAGAAGCCGGTGCTGCTTTGGGCTCCCCCATCCAAAAGCACTCTTAGGGAGCTCTGTCTTGCTTGTGACATAAAAAACTACAAAAAGACAATAACATAAAACATTTGTTGTGCTGTTCATGTTGTTTTGCTCATCTTTTGTCTCCCACAGCATCCATAAAAATTAAATGCACATGCATCATGTCGTGTTATTCAAATTAGATGATGATGATGCCACCTACCCCCACTACAAATAGATTGCACCCCTCTGGGAAACACTGTATACTGTCCAGATCGGTACCAAAATATGATATTTTTTGTCGTTTTCTTACTTTTGTACACTGTAGTTCTTCGGTCATGCTGGTTACAAATGCTACGTCCTGCCTGTGCCCCTGCAAAACAACTTTGCTTTAGCCATGTCTTTCAACCAATCTTGCTCAAATTTTTACATACATGTGCTCGTTAGTCGCCGAGAGGTGTGTACCAGATTTTGTGGCGATTTGGCTAAACACCCGACAGCGGGTGCTTTGAAGAGCACATTAAGCTGTGTGAGAAACGTCATGTCAACCCAACTTCTGGAGTCAAACGTTGACGTTTAACGAGTGCCAGTGTGTATTTGTCAGAAAAATAATAGCAGAGGCAACACAGTATGGGGGCATGTTTTCTGCAATATAAGGGTTAGTGTACACAAGCAAATACATACGGTTATGTGGAATTACACGCCATGTAAAATGTCTTATTTTCTTCCATGTGGAGAGACACACATGCAGTGAAGTCACTGCTGACAAAAAAGAAGAATTACATTCATGCAGCCAGGAGGAGTAGCAATTCAAAAGTGTCTTCTCAAAAGTGTACATTGTGTTGGCACAGTAGGCGTGTGCTGTCATTTCTCACCACATTTCATGTCTCACTCCACCTCAGCTGAGCCAGCCACAAAAATAAACAAACTTCCACTGAACTACTACACATACATGAACTCTCCTTGCGACTGTGGTTGGCACGTTGTGACAAATCTGTCTTGCCTGCTCTGATGAATGTAAGAACACACACTTGTTGCCAAGCAACCGACGACCGCTTGATCAGTCAAGAAGTCTGAAATTGAAAAGCAACTTGGAGGACAGAGAGGAACAGAGCAGGGGGGCGGCACAAAGTAATTGGAGGGGCGCACAAACAAAATAACACATGTCAATCATAAGACCACCACACAAACCCACAAACCAGCACATGTGACCATGCAAAAAATACCAGCAATAGATTAAAAAAACAAAAAAAAACATGTACTGCACCTCGATTGACTTTAGGCATGGGCCGGTGAGAGATTCTGATGGTATGATAACCTTGGGCAAAAATTTCATATTGAAAAGAAGAGAAAAATTATGTCGAATAGTCCTTTTTAAACAATATAATCAAAGATGATGGAAGTGGAACATACAGTGGTGTGAAAAAGCGCTTGCCCCCTTCCTGATTTCTTATTTTTTTGCATGTTTGTCACACTTAAATGTTTCGGATCATCAAACAAATTGAAATATTAGTCAGTGACAAGACTAGTAAACACAAAATGCAGTTTTTAAATGAAACGTTTTATTATTAAGGGAGAAAAAAAATCCAAACCTACAGAGCCCTGTGTGAAAAAGTGATTGTCACCCTTGTTTCCCCCTCGGCCTCCCTCCCAGAAAGAAGGTAATTGAGATCTATCAGTCTGGAAAAGGTGATAAAGCCATTTCTAAAGATTTGGGACTCCAACAAACCACAGTGGAACAGTGATGAACCTTCCCAGGAGTGGCTGGCCACCCACAATTACTCCAAGAGCGCAGCAACAACTCATCCAAGAGGTCACAAAAGACCCCACAACAACATCCAAAGAACTGGAGGCCTCACTTGCCTCAGTTAAGGTCAGTGTTCACGATTCCACCATAAGAAAGACACTGGGCAAAAACAGCCTGCATGGCAGAGTTCCAAGACGAAAACCACTGCTGAACAAAAAGAACATTAAGGCTCGTCTCAATCTCAAAAGCAAAAAGCAAATAAATGCAGTCACTGGCTCAATCAGGGCCTCAAGAAGGTCACAACTTCTTGTAATGTTATGTTATTATTTCATAGTGAGGTTAATGTGCAGGTCACAACTGTTCCACAAGTGTTTTGGAGTTGTTGGATGATGTATTTTTTGAGTTTTGATTAATTTGCTTACGTCACCAAGTTTCACTTCTGTTTCTGGGTCATGTGGTTGTTGTTTGTTAGCAACTGTTGCTAAGTGGTTGTTGCTTTTTCTTCAGTGGAGAGTAAACGGCTTATAGATAGATATATAAACAATATATATATATATATATCGACAGACAACAGTGACAACAGAGCAGCTGTACCGATGGAATGACGACACGTGTGGCTTCATCGTGTTCTGCCACCTAGCGTTACTGCGCCTGCGTATACTAGGAAACCTGTTGTAAATAGAGAAAATCTTCCAAATGTGCATACCTTTTGATGGAATCTTTCAAGCGAGTACTATGTTTCACAATTCTATATTAGTGTATTTTGTCATTTACTATATGTTTTACGCTGCAACGCATAGTGTCAATACGTGTTTGGTTACACTACAAGCAATTAAACGATTAGATTTGCGACTTACTAGTTTATGATATTCACGTTGACATGTCTAAAATGTACTTAAATAGTGTTATTTTCTTACACATTAGTTAGATAGCTGCAAAGCCAAGTGAAATACATACCGTACTAAAAACTCTATGGGATGCAGAACTCCATGAGGGCACACTTCTCGCACACAGGCGCCGCTTGATGCTAATGAGGTAGCTAATGTCTGTGCTAGCTATGTCGCGACATAGGTCATGCCTGTGGTTTTAGCCCATCGAAGGCCAGTTCCAGCTTCGAGGAATAACACAGGACATGACAAGGTATTTCCACATAGTGTCCATGCTGGACCTCCACTTTCTCTCATACCACAGGAACGGTTGGCCTGACTGACCCCAGTCAGTCAGAGTCCACAATCGCACATCCAGCTCAAGAATTGTGAGCACTGGGACCCCACAGGGGTGTGTGCTGAGTCCGCTCCTTTACACGCTCTTCACCTACGATTGCGTGGCCTCCCAGAACAACACCAGCATCATTAAATTTGCGGATGACACTACAGTCATTGGCCTGATCACTGGTGGTGTTGAAACATCATACAGAAGAGAGGTGGCGGACCTCATAGCTTGGTGTCGTGCGAACAATCTCCTTCTCAATACAGATAAGACTAAAGAGATGATCATCGACCCAAGAACAAGGGAAAAGGAGCCGCATAGACCCCTGTTTATTGATGAGACTGAGGTGGAGAGGGTGAAAACCTTCAAGTTCCTTGGCACACACATCAGCGAGGACCTCACCTGGTCACACACCCAACAAATTCTGAAGAAGTCCCAAAGGAGACTGTACTTCCTGAGAAGACTGAGGAAATTTGGCATGCCCACCACAATCCTGAGTTGCTTCTGCAGATGCACTATCGAAAGTGTCCTTACCGCCTCCATCACTGTTTGGTACGGTAACTGTACAACACGTGATAGGAAGGCACTCCAGCGGGTGATCAAGACCTCACAGAACATTGTTAGGGCAGCCCTCCCCTCACTGCAAGACATTTATAAATCTAGAGTCCTACGCAGAACACACAACCTCATCAAGGACAGCACACATCCACAACACTCATTATTCACACTCCTACCATCAGGCAGACGCTACAGGAGTTTGAAGTCCAGGACCACAAGGCTGGCAAACAGCTTTTACCCACAGGCCATCAGGCTTCTCAACGAAGCACTCACACACGCCGCACGCAACACACGCACACACTCATAGCACTTTATTTATTTATTTATTTATTTATTTGTATTATTTACTTGTATTAATGTCTCTTCTGTTTTTGTTGCTTAATTTATTGGTATATATGTTTATGTGTTTATGTTTCTTATGTTCTTATTCTTTCTTGTGTTTTCTTTCTTTCTTGGGAGAATGAACAGAATAAGATTTTCATTGCATGGTATAACTGCTGTTTTTACCATGCACATGACAATAAAACTCTCTTGAATCTTGAATCTTGAATCTATTTTAGTGGTTTTGAAACTGACTTTTTCATACTGGGGTATACTTTGAAACCGATAACCGGCCCATGCCTAATTGACTTATATAGTAACATGGGCAAGAAATGAAAATAAAAAATAAACTTCACACAAGCAAACTAAAATTGCCTCCTTACTGTAATGTAATGATTTTCTAATAGATAGCTGCTATACTACATATATACTCTATACTACTGTATGCTGTGAAAATGTATTAAATATCCATCCATCCATCCATTTTCTATACCGCTTCTCCTCATAATTCATTAAGAAAAGGCACTGAGCTATTTAGCTGCAACTTCTTAACCGCAGTACAAGCCGTATACTGCATAATATACTGTACATACCACACTTATTATACAGTAATGCATACATTGTTTGCAAATGAGCCATAATCCTCATGAGAGGCTCAGAAAGTGCAATTCATTTCTAAATACCGCTGAAACTGGCCTGAAGGTTAAATACATACTTACACAGACTGGTCTTGGGAAAATTTAGATTTCAAACGAAAGATAATTCACTGTAGTAAGCAGACAATTTATTTACATTTACAATTTAGTAATGTTTTTTGACTTAGTTGATACATTTCTAAATATAATACAGTATGCATTAATACATTAACCATGCATCCAATAAACCAAACATTTTATTATTTAGTAGTATTTCCTTTATTATTATTTATAGATATATTATTACTGTGTTTAGTTGTCTGAAGGTGTGTGTGTGTGTGTGTATGTGTGTGTGTGCATCCTTAGTAAGGCTTTTTTGGGGGGAATATTATTCACATAACATCCAATAGTTTTACAGTGTTTTTCAAGTTACTCATTCAAGCATGTGCATTACTTTTACAATAAAATCAAGGGTAAATTCTGGACATGCAGAACAAAAACTGTAATACTTTGTGTTTTCCCCATGTTGTACAATGTAAGCAATTACTAATTAGGGTTTTAGGCAGTTTTTATTTAATATAACAATAAAAAAGAATCTAACAAATTGTGCAAATTGCGCAAAATTACTCATTACTCTACATTCTATGTTGTACAAATCTTTCTAAGGAACAGTCCATTACAAGATACAGTGTCTCACAAAAGTTAGTACACCCCTCACATTTCAGCAAGCATTTTTTATACAGTACATATTTTCAAGTGACAATACTATAAAAAGTAAACTTGGATGTACTTTACAGTAGTCAGTGTCCATCTTATGAAGCAGTATAGATTTATTGTCCTTTGAAAACCTAAAAAGAAAGGTAATTTACAATATTGGGAAAAAATACTGTGGAAAGGCTGA
Source organism: Dunckerocampus dactyliophorus (assembly GCF_027744805.1). Classification (NCBI taxonomy): domain Eukaryota; kingdom Metazoa; phylum Chordata; class Actinopteri; order Syngnathiformes; family Syngnathidae; genus Dunckerocampus; species Dunckerocampus dactyliophorus. Next base: position 22,693,861 of record NC_072819.1, on the reverse strand, counting down.
TTTTTATTCATTTTCTATTCTGCTTAATCCACATTACGATCACGGGGGTAAGATGATGCCTATTCCAACTGACTTTGGGCAAGAGACGGAGTACACCCACAAATGGGGAACGTGAGCTGGGTTTAGACCGTCGTGAGACAGGTCAGTTTTACCTTGTACTGGTAAAACTTACCTTGTCTATACTGTATGTGCACCAGCTAATCGTAGGGCACATATAGACAAACAAGCATTCACACTCACATTCATACCTATGGACAATTTAGAGTCTCCAATTAACCTAACATGCATGTTTCTGGAATGTGGGAGGAAACCGGAGTACCCGGAGAAAACATGCAAACTCCTCACAGATATTGCCCAAGCAGAGATTCAAACCCAGATCTTCCAGATCTCCTCTGACTGTGTGGCCAACATGCAAAAACAATTGGTCACCGTGCGGTGGATTTTTAAAATTATGATATTCAAATGTTTGACGATTATTAAAGTGGAGTCTCACACACAATCCCTTCACAGAAGCTTCTGACAGCTTGGCACGACCAGTAGGAGGATGTAACCACCGCGGGCTCTACTCTAAAGTGTGGGCGTTATGTTAGATCATCAGCGCATAGCACAAGCCATGTAAACATGACATCTCCGACAGCGATTATAAGTGTCAGCAGCAACATTGTTCACCACACCACCCTAAAAAGATTTACTCTTTCAGTTATCGAAACAGCAAATAAAAACTGTAATGACTGTGTTTTTCAGCGAGGGATGATGGATACTGGTACCCGCTTCCATTTGTTCACTCAAACACGACAGCCCTTGACTGCTTGAGCCGATAAAGGTGCTGTCCCTCTTCAGGTCCAAAATGCACTTTTTTCAACCAAAAAATATACGAACACCACAACGGCCTAGCATATGTTACCAAGAGTAGTTTAAAAGAACAGATTGAACAAATAAATGTCTACGTTTGACCTAATTCCAAGCTAAACTTTGTAAGAACTGAATTTGACCAGAATAAAATGATTGCCATTTATGGCTTTCACTCACCACTGTCTGGTATACACATACACATTCGCCATGCGTGTACATACACGTAAAGAGTCTCAGACTCTCATAACTAATGCACATGCGTGTGTGTCACGTGGGCAGTGGCTTGCAACGTCAGAGCAGCAAGAGGGTGGGATACAGCGCAACTTCGGTCATTAATCCGTTCCGAAAGGTCAGACAAAAAACACAACATTTTCCAATAAGAATTCATGTAAAAGTCTGTTAAAGGTTTCCATTTTTGTAGACTCCCAGGGTTCCAGTGGTGGGTGGAGCTAAGAGCGGCAGCTGCTGCCACTTGGCAATTATCCAAGTGGGTATTCGGCGTGTAGGCAGCAGCAGCATGGTGTCACAGTATTCTCTTGTCTTTGTCGTTCATGCATTGCTTCTTATGCCTCTTTGTTGTTACTGCTGTTTCTTGGTCTTGGAAGTATCTACCAGCTTGCTACGTAAGCTAGTGTACGTTACTTTTTTTTGGTTACCTTTTCCATGGAGATGCCATCCTGCTCTGCTCGTGGCTACGCCCCGTCACTGTTTATTTGTACTTTCTGACTACAGCATACTTGTACAGTATAGTCAGTTTCTTCACTTAGCACTGTAGTTGTGTGTTTTTGGTGATTTGTGACTACACTCTTAAGTTGAAAGCCATCGCCTGACCCTCTGCTTCCGGGGTTCAACTCAGCTAGTAATTGTAACAAAAGCCTCCGTTTGAGTGGGTGTTTTGACTGCAGGGATCTGCTGCATAACCATGCTGCCTCATTATAATGCACTGGCAATCACTGCAGTGAGCTACGACAAAACACCCAAACGTGTCAGCACGTAAGCCTGAGTTTTCAACTTCCATCTTGTGTGTTTGAACTTCAACACAGCAAGTCAAAACATGTTCTCTTCCAACAAACACACATCCCTGAGGTTGCATTCACATTCATCATGTTTGGTTCTGTTAAAGTAGTGCTTCTCAAATAGTGGGGAGAGCCCCCCTGGGAGGGCGCAGTGAACTCTCAGGGGCACGGGAGAGGCAAAGAGTACTTTCAATGTTAGTGCAGACCTGCCAACATGTACAAATTTAGCGTACTCAACATGCAGTTTGACTCTTGAATGCACTTGTATGCTTTGCAGCTCTCCATTTTGTTGCATTTTCATGGTTTCAGTTTTGAGTTCAGTCTGTTCAGTACAGATAAATAAATAGATATTATCAGCTTCTCAGTAGTATTTCAAATCTGGGGGGGGGTGTGAAAACATGACAGAAAGTACAGTAATTGAGAACCACCGTGTTAAAGTGAACTAGTGCATTTGCTCTGCTAATCATCTGAATGCTACAAGGACCAAAGACACTGATCGGTGTTAAAATGGATGGACAAATATGTAACAGAAAATGTGTTGGAAATGCTTTCTCTCTACTCTGCCCTCTTCCTCTGTGTGTGACAATGGCACTCTTTAAAAAGCTTTCGGTGAAATCTAAACAGGTAAATAAAGCAGAATATAAAAATGACCTACTGTACGTATTCAAACCAGGAGATGGCCTTTTGGTTTGGAATATTTAAGCTGTCCAATCAAGTCCTTACTTTATACATATGCTCTTCACTGCACAGACTTTGGTCCCATAACAAAAAACAAAACAAAAAAAAAAAAAGAGTGTGAACACTCAGCAAAGTATTTTTTTTTTTTTATTGTGAACACAGCTTAATACTAGAACATAATAAATCTTTTTATTCCATTTAGAATTAAACAACCGAAACATCACAATTACTGTTTTAGTGCTATCAATAGAGTCCATTAGGTTGGGGGTTCCAAAAGGTGTCACTGGTGGCCATTTGTAGCCTGCAGCTCTTTTCTCTTTATTTCTATTTTTTTTAGATCAAAACTTTATGACCAGTTAAAAAATTGCAAGAGTTTACATTTTGCGCTGCTAGATCTTAAGGAGGTCCTAAGTAGAGCTTCAAAATGCAAAAAGAAGAAATGGGAGTGAGACAGAAAAACACAAAAATTGACGAAGCAATTTATTGCCAACAAGCATTAAACTGAAATAGGCTGTTCATAAGCTGATCAAAGGTTTAAGACCATAGCTAAAAATTCAAAAAAATGAAACCCTCCTAAAATAGAAATAAAATTGTCAAAAAAGGACTTAATAATGAGTAGCTGCACCATACTTGTTAATCAACTCAAAAATTGGTTTGGGTATGCTTGATGCCAGTGTTTCCAGGAGGCTAGTGGACAAGTTGCTCCAAGTGGTGAAGATGGCTTCACGGAGTGCATCCACTGTCTGAAAATTGTGTCCATTTTTGTAAACTTCCATCCATCCCCAAATGTTCTCTATTGGATTTAGATTAGGGCAACACTCAAGATGGTCCAAAAGAGTGAGGTTATTCCTTTGGAAGAAGTCCTTTGTCAGGCGAGAATTGCAGTGTTGTCCTGTTGAAAAACCCAGTCATGAGGGATACCCACAGCAACATCTCCACATCGCCCCCCGTCGTTTGACGCCCCTGCGCTACTTGAAGCTCCATTGATCCATCGAAGAAAAAAGCACCCCAGGGTATGATGACGCCCCGTCCACTGTGCCGGGTAGAAGACATCTCAGGTGGGATATCCTTGTCATGCCAGTAACGTTGGAAGCCATCTGGACCGTCAAGGTTACATTTTTTCTCATCAGAGAATAAAACCTTCTTCCACCTTTTAATGTCACATGTTTGATGCTCTCATGCAAATTTGTGCAAAGTTTTTTATTCTTAAAACCCTTCACAGATGTTGTCTGGTTACTAGACTGCACTCGGCACCAGTAACAACCTTCCTTTGGGCTGAGAATCATCCCGTGTCAGCCAATCAGATCCTCCAGTGACATTTTTTGGGTCTACCACTTTATTTTTTGTTCCATAACCTTCAGGATCTTTGAATACGTTTCAAAAGACTGTGTTACCGCATCCAACCTCAGAAGTAATGGCGCACTTCAATAGAGGCCCTGCTTATGCTGTGTGCTATGTGATCATGACAGTGTGAATACCTGACAAAAAATGACATTCAATCAAAAGACTTTTGCTTTTAAAGTCATTAGTTTTAAACTTTTGATCAGCTAATAAACAGCCTTTTTCACTTTAATGCTTGTTTGCAATAAATGGCTTACTCCAAAAACACTTTGTCTTATTCAAATTTTTTTCAACTAGTCTTAAAATTTAGGTCATGAATGTATTTGTTACTCAGCAGGTTTTAGCAGGTTGCTAAAATTGCAATATGTAAACGGTCGCCAGGATACGCATGCTCACAAGATTTGGTATGTGTTCAAGTACAGTGAAGCCTCAGTTAGTGTACGGCTCAGTTATTATTAGTATTTTTTGGTTTGTGTCAAAAATTAAGGCCAAAATTTTGCCTTGGTTCGCCTGTATTTCCCAGTTAATACACTGAATGAGTCCAACTGTGTGTGTAACGTGTATCCCTGTTAGCACCATGTTAGCATGCTCTAAACCGGAAACCGGAACTGGAAGTCATTGTCCCCCATCTCCGTCATCCGTCTGTGATGTCATCAGCGGTTGACTCTTTAGTTATTTGCACAGTAACAGTTAAATCACATGTCTGTTTTTCTTATTGATTGAGGCTGCAAAATAACTCACAATGAAGTAAAAAAAAAGTTGCAAGTTCCAGCACTTTGATAAAAGGTGTGAAACAAATTCCAAAAGTAACTCACAGCAAAAACACAAAGGTGGTGTTGATCTCGTCCCTCGCTGTTGCTGCACAGCCGTCTTTGTGAACAATCAAGTGTCTGGTCAAGGTAAAAGTGACGTTATGTTCATTAACCCTTTCATTTGTCATTTATGTGCATTTCAAGTTGTTTTCTGTATGTTAAAATATAATTTTAAAACTACAAAAAAAAGTGTTTACGTAAACATTTTTACCGACATTCTGACGGTATGATAACATTGGGCAAAAATTGATATCAATGTTTCACCGTATAATAATTACAGCCCTAAAATGTGTTATTTTGAGATATATATTTTTTTTTCTGTTCCTTTTTAAACGATATACTAGAACATGATGGAAGTGGGACATATGTATTTAAAATAAATAACACAAAATAACAGAATTATATTTAAATAAATAATAAATAAAATGCAGTTCTTAATGCAAGTCTGCGGGGGCTAATCGTGTGACTCATGTCACAAGACTATACACCACATGTGTCAAACTCGTGCCCTGGAGGGCCGAGACGCTGCAGGTTTTCTCTCCAACCAGTTTCTTCAGCAGAGGATTTAATTGATGAGCTCCTTCCCTCAAACTGAAGGTGTTGATCATTAAAATCACTGGATGGAAAGAAAACCGGCAGTGTCTTGACCCTCCATGGCACGAGTTTGACAGCCTTGTTATAAACGAAGCAAAATACAAATAAATGCAATCACTGGCTCTATCAGTGGCTCAAAAAGGGTACAACATAAATAATAATTTTAAAAACCCTGAAATGTGATGTTATTGTTTCATAGTGTGGTGCAGGTTACAACTTGTCCAAAAGTGTTTTTCACTTCCATTTCCAGCCCTCGGTGTGAGTAATATGTAAACCGACAACTATGACAACAGCACAGAGTACCGGTGGAATGACAACGTTTGCTTTCATTGAGTTCTGTGACCTAGCGCTACTGCGCATGCGTATAACAAGAAAACCTGTTGTAAGTGGAGCGAATGTGGTTCGACAACAATGAGCGGATCAGGTAGGGGGAAGCTTGCATGGAAGCTTCAAACATCTACTGAAAAAAAAGCAGGCCTACTGGGTAAGGTGTGATGAGAGCGTGATGATAAGTGTCATCTATTAATCTTTCTTCTTTAGTTATGATTTATTATATCTTATTCTTGGGCCACGCGGTGGACACTTCACAGACTTACTGCTATCTTGCTAGGTGCTAGCATTGTAATAGCTGATTCGCTATTGGCAAAGATGAAGTGGTGAACAGACGTCTCAAGCTACACACAGAGATGCAACGTTCATCTTTATTATTCCAGTTAAGGATAAACTAACTCAGCGGTAAGATGCCTATACACTAGGTCCCCAACCAACGAACACAATTGGTTCCAGACGACCGTTCGCAAGTCGATTTGTTCTTAAGTGGAACAAAAGGTAATATTACCAATGATATAGGTACTAAATGTACGTGTATACATATACAGTATATGTGTATGTATGTAAATATGAGTTTGGATGTAGTAGTAATGTTAAACGAGGATAATTCAGGAAAAAAAACAATAATAAAAGTGATATAATAATACGTAATGATAAATGTTATTTACCTTTGAAGAGGAGTGGTTGAGCATACGTCGTTGTGGTGGAGTTGGAGGAGGAGGAGTTTAAAAAAGGACAAATCGTCGTCGTCGTTAGACTCTTCTAAAAGAGGTAGTGTTCTGTGGGTGGTGTAGAATTAAGCAGGCCTATTAACTCTTCATAAACTTTAATCACACGCTCTGTCCGGGTTGCATCGTACAGCTACAATTTAGCTTTCCAGCTTTTTTAGCTTACACTCTCACCCCAGCGTCTTTCTCTGCCTGTTGGCCCTCTACAGGCCAAGCATGTAGCAGTATAAATATGGAGTTACAGTACTACAAGGCAAAATACATGAAAATATAGACCAGTCAGCTTGCGTTCGTATCTCCGAATGTTCGCATGTCGGATGTTCGTAAGTTGGGGACTTAGTGTATCTATAACAAAAGTTATCCGTTTTATAATACCAATCATTAACATTTAGCATTTAGCAGTAGTAGTTTCAAAGTTTACTGGTTTTCTATACAGTATATGTTGGATGCTTTATAGTGAGAGATAGATCATGTCGACCCCTGATATATACATGTATAACATACAGAAATACTTATATTTATCAATATATTTATAAATATGAGTATACATGTATGTAGTATGTACTATATTTATGTACGTTATACATGTATATATCAGGGGTGCATGTACAGATCTTTGGGACTTGGTCATTTTAAAAGGAGCTCGTAGGCTGCAAAAGTGTGAGCACGCATCTTGTAAACTGTTGAACACACAGTGGTGTGATATAATATTGCAGAGTAGTTGAAAACCTCTACTTCTCTCTTGTTATGTTACAACACACTGATTTATTCTCGTAAAGCAAAGCACCATCAGTTCCCTTTCAGTAATTGAGTAGATAATAAATGCCTCATTTGCAGAACAAAGGTGACAAGGTGGGATGTTCACACCTCAGTTAGTTCAAAATTAATCCAGCCACTTGGCTGCCCTTTGGCCATTTTAGTTAGTAAAGCCGAGTGGCTGGGCTATGGGACGTGTAGTGTTAATACGTGTTTGTTTACACTACAAGCGATTAAACGATGACATTTGGGATCTATTAGATTATGATATTCCCGTTAACATGTGGAAAACGTACTTAAATAGTGTGATGTGCTTACACATTAGTTTGACAGCTGCAAAGCTATGTGAAATACACACTAAATCCACACGCCACAAAATGCAAAACTCTGTACAAGGTTTTATCACACCGGTGCCGCTTGATGCTAACGGTCCTCCACTTTCTCTCATACCGTAGGACGGTATGACAGACTATTTTAGCTTTTTGAAACCGTGACTTTTTCATACCGTGGCATACCTTGAAACTGGCAACTGGCCCATGCCTAATTTGTATTATTTCCTATGAGAAACATTCATCAGTTTAGGGTACGTTTCAGTTGAGTTATAAATTCTAGAACGTATTAATGATGCTAACCAAGGTTTCGCTCTATTTTAAAGGCCTCGAAATTTTGTTTACAAACCATCCATCCATCCATTTTCTATGCCGCTTCTCCTCATTAGCGTCGCGGGGGTATGCTGCAGCCTATCCCAGCTGACTTCGGGCGACAGGCGGGGTACACCCTGGACTGGTCGCCAGCCAATCGCAGTAGTTTACAAACCAAACTATAGAAATATACCTTTGTCACTATATTTTCTTGCTCACATTGTTGCCATATTTGAACGTTTTTTGGGGATGTCATAGCTCCTCCGATGCCACATACAGTTTATTCTCTAGTCTCCTTCCTCCCACTTAACTGTCATGCTCACAACTTCCGACGTGCTAACATACACACACACACACACACACACACACAAACTGAGACTGTGCAGATGCCTCAGGAATGAACAGAAGGTCCAGTATGTATAGTTACTGTATCTGCCGTGGCACCATGTGACAACTCTTCTCCTTCACATGCGCTTTGACAATGTGCTGATGCACATAAAAAAACTCGCACATATTTACTGCATGCAACTTACGGACTGTATTCATAATAAAAATCTTGGTACTCCTTCCATCCATCTCCTCTTGAGCCTGAAAGTAATTGAAGCAGCATCCTCTCAACTTGTGTGAGTGGACATTGAGCTCAGCACCACTCAGTTTTAATTACAAGCAAGCTGAGTTGACTCAGGGGACACTGGAGAGGCTTCTCAACGCTGCATGGTCCAAAATAAACGTCTAATTAGTGTCTGTAACTAAGCAAAGACTTTTAGTCTTCTGTTAGTGTTTGGCCAAGAAAGTATTTGAGTAGCCACAACATCAGCATCTACATATTCCTAAAAAGATTTAACCAAACATTTAAAAGGTTATGGAGTGTTTATCTCCTGCTACTCTATTCTACTCCAAATGTTTGTCAATTCCAGTGCTTGGAATCAACACTAAAAAGCCACACCCCCATTTAATCAATCACATAGACACCTCAAGAAACAAAACAAAACAAAACAATCCAAAATTCGGTCACTAGGTGTCTGCAATCACCTTTACTATGACTAATCCCACCGCGTGTCGAAGTGGACATCTTTACCACAACACACAATAGACGTGGCATCTGTAAAGCTGATGTTTAAAATGTTCATAGAGAGACAGAGTTCATAGACAAAGTGCTGCTGCATGCATCATGGAACAGAGGCTGCTAAACATGTCATCGATGAACCGAAAAGACGACATAACACAACACAACACAAGTGAGTCATTTTTCGAAAAAATACGAGACAAAAAGTGAGATCTACCCGTCAGAGTGTGGTGGCAGTCATAATACAACATAGAATGTTATTCAATTACATTACATTTATTACAATGTATAGTGAATTTAATTGGTTATGTAATATCATTGTTTAATGTTATTCAATATATGATTTTTGGCTATTATAAAAATGCATTTTAGGAAAAAAAGTTGTCAATATATAATGTATATTGTATGATTTTAATACATTATCAATTTAATCTGTAAGAAATTGACAACTAGTTCATATATTATATTGCTCTATGTAATGTGCGATTTCCGCGTTAACAGAATCGTGGAATTGGCCAATAAAAACTGAATCTACTGTTACCCAAGGAATCTTGCGGAAATTGGCACAATATGAATGAAATTCTGTCATCATGACAAAGGAATGTTTGTGTGGGGAAGTACTTCCCCGGCAGACCGCTCAATTGTGGCGGAAACTCAACACAAACATATGCCCGTCGAAACAGCGAGCTGAAACACTTAAAAATCTTCAAAACTCCTCTCTGGCGGAGCGTGAATGGAAGCTAGCAGGGCTAGTTTAGTTTAGCAGAGAATGCTAGTGTGACTGTGTGTGCTACTCAGGCTGTATGAGCGTGTTTACACACACAGTGTTGAGTTTTACCGCTTGTTAATGCAAATGAGCTTTCTACGATGCCCGGTGATGTCGTGCAACTTCTGAGTGAGATAAGGAAGGGAGGCACGTTTATTCTTGATCCCAGCTCGTCTTAACCGTTAAGAAACATTCTCAACACACACAACACACTTCCAACCTTCAAAATAAGAGCGCTGTCCACCACATACTGTCTAATTTTTTAAACAAAATAAGGGTGTCATAAAAAACATCTTACATTAATAACACAATTGGAATTGCACTGGCGACTACGTCTTCCTTAACCACAAGCACGGACATTACAGTCTGTGGCCAATGATGTATTGCATCAATACATGTAAGGATTTTTGCATTTTATTTACCGTCACAAAAGTGCACAATCTATGCTGGTAAATTAAGTGTAAAATGTAAAAAAAAATAAATAAATACATAAAAATACCTCAAATGCAATTTGGGAAAAAATAAAACGGATTACACAGAGCGCGAGTAATGCAATTTATTAAAATACTAACAAAATAATTAGATTTCCAAGGTTAGCACTAAATAGATTTATACATTCTCTCTCTTTTGGGGCATATAAGATGTGATGGTGAATGATGCATTCTCGTTCTTTATGGAATATTTTTAAATGTTCATGTTTTCATTGTTTTATTATAGCATTTTCTACTGTATTACCAAAACGCTTGAAAAAACTGTTAACACATGCATCAATCGTGTTCGACTAATTTCCTGCCCAAGTATGTCAATTGACTGCCAAAAAGATGTCATAAAATACAAAGAATTAATAATTTAATTATAATCCCATCCCATTTCCATGCAGCATTGCAATGGGAGAGGATTCTACTTGGTAAGGAGAGTTTGTTGGTGTTGTTCCTCTCTCTTAAAGTGACAGGACAAAAAAGGTGTCTTTCTTACCTTTCTGCACGGTGGTGACACCCATGGAGGGCTGTCCCAGGCTGGCCTTTGGTTCCCACTTGCCCTCATCTGGGTGATAAATTTCCACTGAAGCCAAGGGGGTCTGTTGTTGATTCATGCCCCCCAGCACCATAACCTGCCCTCCCAGTGCCACGGCGGCGGCCCCAGCCCTAGCCGTAGGCAGCGGCGGCAGCTGGCTCCACGTCTGGCTCTCCACGTCCAAGACCTCCACACTGTCCAGGGGTGTGCCGGTCTCGCTGCAGCCCCCCAGCACGTAGAGCAGGCCCTCGTGGTAGACGGGAGTGCTGTAGACTCTACGCTGGGACATGGGGGGAAACTGCTCCCAGTAGAGGGACTTGACAGGACTCACCGCCATCTCCTGCACGGGCATGTCTCCGGGAGCGAGAGGAAGGGACACAGCATCACACACCAGGCTGGGGAGGCAAGACGGAGGGAGTGTGACACGGGTGGAATAAAAAGAATAAAAAAACAAACCCAACAATCTTAAATATAACTGGGAGATACTGTTCCCCTCCAGTCCTGGTTGTGGCAATAATGCACATCTCAACTAGAAAGCCATTTTCACCAGCACACCATCTGCTGGATGTGGTAGGCCACTGCCTCACTAGGCCCCAATTCAAGCAGACTGTAACAGCTACAAGTGTAAAAAATCCTCAATGCACATATGTATCCTGCTCTTCCTGGGCCCATACTTCACCATGCTATAAAGTTATGCGCAAACACAACGTTTTAGTGTAATTATACTAACTAATTAAATAACTATAGTGGAACCTCTGTTGTGTCCGCCCCGGTAAAGCCCCGGTCACAACCCACCATGCATGTTTTTAGTTTGTACATTTTTTGGGGAGGCCATGGCCACCACGTTTTCCGAAAATGTGGGGAGGGAGTGGCAAGAGCAGGGAGGGAGTACATCAACGCATGTCACTTGCACGGTCGCGCAAGGTGTAAGTACATGGCCTGCATGCCACGCCTGGCCTTGAGCGGGTGCATGTATCGTACGTTCAACATGTGGTAAGTGACTTGTACGTGCTTACAACGTGTTTGCAACGTGCGATCTCTGTATGATTACCACGGAAAATAAGTATTTGGCCAATAAGAAAAGTTCATCTCAATACTTTGTTATGAAGCCTTTGTTGGCAATGACAGAGGTCAAATGTTTTCTGTAAGTCTTCACACGGTTTTCACACACTCTTGCTGGTATTTTGGCCCATTCCTCCATGCAGATCTCCTCTAGAGCAGTGATGTTTTGGGGCTGTCGCTGGCAACACGGACTTTCAACTCCCTCCAAAGATTTTCTATGGGGTTGAGATCTAGAGACTGGCTAGGCCACTCCAGGACCTTGAAATGCTTCTTACGAAGCCACTCCTTCGTTCCCCGGGCAGTGTGTTTGGGATCATTGTCATGATGAAAGACCCAGCCACGTTTCATCTTCAATGCCCTTGTTGATGGAATGAGGTTTTCACTCAAAATCACACGATACATGGCCCCAGAGGAGCCTCTTAAAGAAGAAGTTACAGGTCTGTGAGAGCCAGAAATCTTGCTTGTTTTTAGGTGACGAAATACTCATTTTCCATCATAATTTGCAAATAAATTCTTTAAAAATCAGACAATGTGGGTTTTTTTTCTCATTTTGTCTGTCATAGTTGAGGTATACCTATGATGAAAATTGGAGACCTCGCTCATCTTTTAAGTGGAAGAACGTGCACAATTGGTGGCTGACTAAATACTTTTTTGCCCCACTGTATATATTTTCTATACAGTAGTACCTCGCATAACATAAACCTCCTTTTACATAAATTCCACTGAACATAAAGAATTTATGTAAAGTTTTTGCATCGTATTACAGAAGAAATTCCATACAACATAAAGCGTCAAGTCAGTGCAAGTCTTTTTTTTTTTCACTCAACTTTATTAATGCCTCAAGTCGGTGCAAGTTCAGACTAACACTTGGTGATGCCTTCCTACGCATCACGCTCTCATTGGCTGATTTTCGGGGCACCGCCTCCGCTCTCATCTCATTGGCTGATTATCGGGGCACCGCCTACGCTCTCATCTCATTGGCTGAGTTGTACAGCACGTATGTGAGTTTGTGTGAGAGACAGGCTTGTCCCTTTAAACTCCTTCCTCTTCGTAGTCCCCCTGAAACTAACTTAAACAATTAGGTTAAGTTACAAATTAAAATTTTGCACACAGCATTATCGTGTAGTGCGTGTGCGTTTGTGAGACCAGCTGACTCTTCGACTCTTTGAGTCGCGTTTCGACTCAGGCTAGTCCTCCTCCTCCTTCCTGCCTCCACTTGCGCTCCTGATCAAGACATCTCGTGAACGGTAGAACTGTTTTTGTTTTTCAGTTTTATTAATTTACAGTAATCTTATTTATTACCTTATTTTATATTGGAATGTTACTGTACTATGTTTATGCTAATGTTTTTTTATATTTTCCCACCATATTTGGTGGACTTTGTATATTTTGAAGTGCCAAAGGGGTGAGTTTGGGAAGATCCTGGAACGGATTAGGCTATTTACATGTATTTTACGCTTCGTATAACATAAAATCCCTATAACATAAAGGTTCTCGGAACGGATTATTTACGTTGTAGGGGCGTCTACTGTATTTATAGTAGGAGGTAGACCTTTGGGACTTGGTCATTTTAAAAGTAGCAGGCTTAAAAAGTGTGGGTACCCCTGTCCTAGAAGTACCAAACAACATAGTATATAAATCTTCAAACAAAATCCGTTCAGGGAGACCTGAGATTACCTGAGACCTGAGATTTAATGTGAATAGGAGCAAAATCTGAGGGTGTGTGGTTCCACCCATTGGTTAATTTGACATGGAATGGTCCTATAAAAGTTTTTGTGAAAGCATTTTAACTAATTGCTAACTATCAAAACATCTATGTAACGATGTACAGTCTTCATGCAATTGTGCTAACTCATTTTATGTGACAACCTAACAAACTATCAAGTTTTGCATAAATGAGTTTACTAACACTGACATTTCCGTGTAATATTGCTAACTAAGATGTCAGAGACTAATCTGGCCACTATGATGCTGCAGCGCAATTATTCTATCTATAAAGCTTTAACGTTTTCCAATGGACTAACCAATAAACAATTATGTAAACATAACTTTGCCTGTTGTGAGCTTGGCTGAGGTCAGAAAGCAAATGTGAGGAAGAATGTGGAGGAAAGACAAAGGGATGAAGGTGATGCGATGGAGAGTGTTATGGAATATCTGGAGTGTGAAACTCACTCCTGTGGCAGATGTCACGACTCCTCCTATACAAATGTTTTATTCATTCAGCTGTTGGTGTTTTATCTTAGCTCAGTCATCTTCCCATCACTTCTCTGGCCTCCCTCCTTCCTTCAGTGGATCCTGATTACTGGAACTTGAATGTACTCCACAGGAAAAAAGGCTATCTCCAGGTTCAACTCTTCAATTCCACAAAAAGCACAACAGGATGATCCAAAAGAGCAACAAAAAGACTTCTTTGGATGTCCAAAAACAAGCCTTAATTAGGCAAAATCTCCATATCCTGAAGGACTCGTGTAGTGTGTGACTCACTGAGCTTTGAAGAAGGTCCCTCGCTGAGGCCCAACCTGAAAGAACACAGAGAAACATGGCATTAAATGATAACACTCAGTATACATTACATACAATCTTGTCTCTGAGTATTTGGCAAAACAAAACAGAGCATACTACTTCTGAAGTCAGTATGAAAGGATGGTGGGCGTTTGTTGTTTTTTTTTTTTACTGGATGAAAATAAATCCCAAATTGATTAATGCAAATGACCTCAAGACATCATACACCACCAGACTCCACCCCCTCATCTCCCTGTGGCTGTGGTTACTATGGCAACACATGAACCATTGTTAGCATGTGCTTGAGTTTGTCACTGAATTCAGTATAGCTGCATTCAAGATGTGCACTCCTCCTTTGCCAAGATTATCTGTCCAGTTTACAGGTGTGGCATATCAAGATGCTGATTAGACAGCATGATTATTGCGCAGGTGTGCCCTAGGCTGGACACAATAAAAGGCCACTCCAAAATGTGCAGTTTTACTCTCTTGCCCAATCAGGTCGGCAAGCATGCAGATGAGCGATTTGTCACAGTGTATCCCTCGTTTATCGCGGGGGATAGGTTCCCAAAATAGCCCGCAATAAGTGAAATCCGCAAAGTAGCCAACTTCATTTTTTTACAATTATTATATATGTTTTAAGGCTGTAAAAACCCTCACCACACACTTTACACACTTTTCTCAGACAGGAAATAACATTTTCTCACATTTCTCTCTTGTTTAAACACTCTACAAAAAGTTCAAACCTTCGTTTGAATTTTAATGATCAACACAACAAATGATTAAGTCACTCACACATATTGCACTTTTGTGACTGTGCCTTTTCCTCCTGGCGCCGTTCCACTGCACTGTTGCGTTTTTGTATCGTTGTTAAAACATGTTGCTGAAGGCGAACCAGATCCATTTACAAGCTTGCAAGCAAGGGAGCGATGACACAGGATACATGGCAGGGCGGCACAAAGGAGATTGATTGACTATGGTCTACAGCCAATCAGGACGCAGAAATCAATACACAGACACACACACATACAGTGCATACAGTATACTGTATATAATGTATATACAGGTATACGGCAACCAGTCCAGGGTGTACTTTTTTTTTTGCATATTTGTCACACTTAAACACTTAAATGGCTCATTTTTAGTGCATGGTTTGAGTTCCTTACTCAATCCGTTCCATAATTTGATTCCACATACTGATATGCTGAAGGTGTATAGCGTTGTGTGAGCATACAGGTTTTTAAAGGGGACCTATTATGCTTTTCCTCTTTTGTGACCTATGTTGTTACAATGTTGTATTCTTGTGTTAAACGATGCCAACGCGTCAGATAAAGAAGTTTGCGCATTTGGAAGTGAGACCTGAAAGCAGTTTGGGACTGCTCTGCATGAGTTTTTTTTAACACCGAGTTCCATTGACGTCAGTGCAACCCAGACTTCCTTATATGGGCATGCCCAGGCAAACGCTGTAGACCTGCCCTCCCCCCACTCTGCTTCGCTCTGCTCCGTTTACCATGTTAGCACATATGGCTTCCAGGAAATGTTTGTTCGGGTGTGCCTAAAGACGCAAGCATCGAAAGAAGTGGTTGGAGTCGCTGATTCCCGGCCAGCAAGAGAAAAATATGCTCATCTGTCAATGGCACTTCACACGGGACTGTTTTGAGAACATGGGCCAATACAAAGCTGGACTATCCGCCAAACTGTTGCTGAAGTCTGACGCCTTTCCAACGTTACTTGGTCGTGTTGAAGAGTCAGAACAGCAAGCTACAAGTAACAATTTATTAGTGTCCTGTTTATTTTGTGTAAGTAATCGGACAACAGGGGTTCGGCAGTTGTCCGGAAGTCCTCGGGAGCGCTTGGGAGTGTGACCAATCACAGCGGAGAGGGCTCTGCAGGAGACGTACCTGGAGGAGGGCTGGGGGTGGAGTACATTACACAAAACGGTTTGGACAGGAGGCAGGAAACACTGCAGTAAAAGGTGCAGAGATCTGGAAGATCTAGAAAGCTTTCTGTCCGGGTTATTGTGTGTAGCTGCTCTACAGGAGTCCAGAAGTCAATACAAAAGCCCGAAAATTAGTATAATAGGTCCCTTTTAAGTTTAATTTTTCCCTGAGGTCATATTTCTCTTCTCTCGATGAGAAGAATTGTATTGTGTTTTTGGGTAGCAGGTTATTTGCTTTATGCATAATTTTAGCTGTTTGAAGGTTTACCAGTCGACAAATTTTAATAGTTGTGATTCTAGGAATAAAGGGTATGTTCTCTGTAAGCGGCATTATGGATTATCCTAACTGATCTTTTTTGTAGTACAGTTAGTGAGTGAAATATACTTTTATAATTATTAGCCCATATCTTCACAAAATAAGTAAGACTAGAGAACAACAGAGAGGCTGAAGTGATTTTTGGTCCAGAACAAATTTTGCTTTATTCGATATTGAGGTATTTCTCGCCACTTTTTATTGTGTATTTTTAATGTGGGATTTCCAACTCATTTTGTCGTCTATTATAACACCTAAACATTTATTTTCATCCATTCACATGTCAATGTTCACGCCGTCTATTTGTATTTGCATGTAAGTATCGTTTCTGCTATTACCAAATAGCATAGTTTAACTTAGGTTCAGGGATGATCTGTTTTTATCAAACCATCTTTTTAGTATAGTCATTTCATCTGTGATTTTTTTTTGTAGCTCTTGTGTGCCTTGTCCAGAACAGAATGTGCTAGTGTCGTCTGCAAATAATACTAGTTTTAGGTGTTTTGCGGCTTTACAGATATTGTTTATGTATAAGTTGAACACTTTGGGTCCCAGTATTGAACCCTGGGGTACTCCACATGATATATTCAAGCTTGCAGATGTATATTCTCCTAGCATCATATATTGCTTTGTGTTTGCTAAGTAGCTTTTTACCCAGTTCAACACTAGTCCTCTGATTCCATACCTTTCTAGTTTAAGTCAAATATTGTGATTAATTGTATCAAATGCTTTTGTTAAGATCCATAAATACTGCAGCTGCACACGCTCTGTGATCTATAGCATTGGTAATTTCTTTGGTTATTTCAATTACTGCCATGGAAGTTGAAATGTTAGCTCTGTATCCGTATTGGCTGTCTGTGATTAATTCATTCTTATATATAAATGTATCTAGCCTGTTGTTAGTTAGCTTTTCCATGATATTAGCAATTTTTGGAAATAAAGAAACAAGTCGGTGGTTAGTGAATTGACGTATATCTCCAGTTTTGAAAACTGGTACTACTTTAGCTATTTTCACTTTATTTGGAAATATACCAGTCTGAAATGATAAGTTGCTGATGTACGTCATTGGTTCTGCAATCTCGTTCATAACCTTTTTTATTGTTCCCATGTCGATTCCATTACAGCCAGTTGATGTTTTTGCTTTACTTTTATTGACAATGTTGATTTTTTATTTTTTTTTTTGTAACACCAGTGAGAAACACAGAGTTAGGATTCCTGTTTATACTTTCATCCCCTCCTTCTGTTAACAAGTAACTTGGGATCCTTTCTTCCAAGTTTGGTTCAATATTTACATAGTATTTATTGAACATTTCAAGTACCTCATTCATATACTCATTTTTTGTATTTCCATGTATAAAATATTTCTTTCTTGGATCCATTCCTGATAATACTTACTCTTTAGAATGCGCCATGTTGCTCTAATGTGTTTTTATTCTTGTCTAATAGATTACTAATAGATTAATAGAGACTTCTTATGACTCCACCATAAGAAAGACAGTGGGCATTTGCCGCATCGCGTCGCAGCCATCTTGTTTACGTATGTGTTCCACAGCGGATGAAGATGCGCGTGTCGCAGCCACACACACATCACATACACATATGGGGTGTTCTAAAACTTTTGACCGGTAGTGTATGCTGTGACTCCTATAGTAGTGGTAGTATTATGTTGTCGGTGTCAGTTTAACAAGGGAACGTATCAAATTGGGATCAATGAAGTATTTCTGATTCAAACATCATCCATTCATAAGTACGTAGTGTTTAGATGGGTTCATATGTTCATACATACTGTATATTCATATAAATGCATTACATCGTCTATGTCCCTGTTCCTATGTCTCTGCCTTTGGTAGGAAACTTACTGTGCTAAAAAATATACAGGGAGAGAGAGAGAGAGAGGCAGAGTCCATCACAAATAACCAGCAATCTACAACTAGTAGCCTCATGCTGGGAACTCTCAAGATGTCAAATAATCACTTCTTTTCTTTTCTTTTGGGCTTCCTGCTGTGCGTCTTATTCAGCCGGAAGCTTTCATCCCCGCTGTTATATTTAGTCTTGGAAAAGTTCATGAATACCTCAAAATAGCTCAACCTCTTTCCTAAAACCTCTCAGCTTCTTTTGGTGTATAAATGTGTGCATACTTCACCTTTTCCAGGGTGCTTGCTCCTATTCACAAAGATTGCTTTCATGTACAAGGAAAAGTGAGAATCAGAGAGGGCACGGGATAGCACAATCATTCATTCATGAACATTGTTGTATTATATGATTGTAGTGTTTCTAGATGACTAAGTACAATGTACAACAAAGTATTAGGGAAACACAGGGGAAAAAAAGTATTATAGTTGTCCCTCGTTTATCGCAGTTAAGTGGTTCCAGACCCGACCACGATAAGTGAATTTCCACGAATAATGACATATTTTCATAGTTGGAGCATTAAAAACCTGTTATTATGTTCTAAATACTGTTTTTAGCATTATTAGAGCCCTGTAGACGTGAAATCACACCTCTATAGTTGTCTATTACCCTTTATAGTACACATAATCAAAAATCATAAGTAAGATAAGATGGACTCACACATTAGCATTGACAGCGTACTTCCTGTGGCTATTAACAAGCAGAGAACACATGCAGTGGCCGTTCACTCAGGAGCTGTTGGTCTGATGTTCCACAATAATGCATTGGAAGTGTGTTGTACAAAATCTAGTCATAATGCAGAAATTTAGACAGGTTAAAATTGCTTTTCGCAAGCCCCACTGGGAACACGCCCTTTTGTTTATCTGTAGCTTTATTCTAATGAGCTGTCTCTGTCCATGCCTGTGACAGTGTGTGTGGCTCCAAGAAGTTCTGTTGTACACTTCTACATATACACTGTAACTCTGCACTTGTCTGATGTAATCAATGCCATATATCACATACAGCAACTTACCATTAAGGAGTGGGACAGTAGGATGCAAACGTTAGCAACACTAGTATACTGTAGCTGTATGAACTGCAGTGCTAACATTGCACTCAACGTCATGCTAGGTTATCCTATTCACTGAAGAAAAACAAAGTGATCCAATTAATAGCTCTCACGTCTGTAGCTGAAGAATTGCTGGCAGAGCTCCAGACTCTATTTTATGAAGTGTAGCGAAGCCTTTTTTTAAAAAATAAACACAGCTGTCCTTTCTCATGACATCATGAAATCCTGCAGCTCCATTTTACCATTTTAGCTCCTCCACTCTTGGTTTGGTGCTCATAAACACGCTCTAGGGACACGTATTACTCTTGAAACGTCATTATAATAGGGGTGTTAGGATTTGTGCGCTGCTCTGCCGCTCTCTCTTTCTGCTCCTTGTCGCAGCGCACCTCCTACCACCGAGTCCTAATTGGCACACCTGCAACTCATCTGGAGGACGCCCTTCTTAAGCAACAAGCTCCTGCATGACGGCACCAGATTGTTGCATACCTTCCAACCAACTCAGGCTCTACTCCTTTGTACCTGCACCTGAACCTGTTGCTTCTCTCAGCATCCTGTCCCAGCCTTACGCTGCGCCTTAAGTTATTTGTTTCCACACTTGCCTACTGCAGTGTGCTGTTTTTGTTTCTAGCCTGTCGTGTGTAATAAATATTATTGCACCCACCACTGTATCTCGCATCTTGGGTTTCTAGTCCCGGCCCTGGGCCAAGACCTGACAGAACAATCTGGCCTAACATGGATCCCGTGGAGCTGGATCAGTTTCGCTCGGCCCTCTCACATCACAGGCAATTAGTGGGAGACCACTCCCGCTCATTAAGGGAAATAATGGAAGTGCTCGCCTCGCTATCCTCCAGCATGCAGTCCCTGGATCAGCGCGTGGAACAAGCACTCACAGCCGGTCTACCCGAGGGTGCCACCCCCAGTCCGGGCTCGGACCCTTCCAGGCCATCACTACCCACAGACTCAGACTCACACCACGCCGCGAGCCCAGCAACCCAGCCCCTCCACGTTTTTCTGGAGAGACGGGTTCGCGCGAACAATTTTTGCATCAGTGCACCCTGGTCTTTGACCAACAACCGTACACGTACGCCACCGATGTATCCAGGGTGGCTTTTGTCATGAGCCTGCCGACTGACAAGGCGGCCACATGGGCCATGGCCGTAAGCCGGTCCACGGCAGCAGTGCGCTCCTCTTTCCCTCTTTTCCTGGAAGAGATGCGCAAGGTTTTTGACCACCCTATCAGGAGTCGAGAAGCTGGCAGCTGTCTACTCGACTTTAAACAGTGTAGTAGGTCCGTAGCGGACTTCTCAGTGGACTTAGCCGCCAAAAGTGGCTGAGACGAAGCTGCGCTACGCGGAATCTTTCGTAAGTCCCTACACCCCCTCATCAAGGATGAGCTGGCGGTGAAGGATGATACCGCCACCCTCGACCATCTCATTGACCTCGCCACCCGTCTCGACAACTGGCTGAGAGAGCGCGACCATGAACACCGTGAGAAGCTTGACCACAGAAGCAGGGGAGGAACCTCTGTCCGCCGAGGGGCACTAAGGATCTGACCCGGGACCCTCCAACATCACCACCCGACAAACCCATGCAGTGGGGTGGGCGGCGCCTGTCCGCGGCTGAACGTGCTCGTCGCCGGCGACTCCGTCAATGCCTTTACTGCGGCGAGGAAGGCCACCGTCTGGCTGAGTGCCCAGATCGACCCCCACATCGATCCAAATCACCGTGGACATAACCAGGCGGGAGCCTCCAGTATCTCCTGGGGATCGACCTCCCAGCAGGGATCGATCCAACTCATCTCCCTGTGAGTACTCAGCAAGGGGAGGGGATAACAAGGGCTCGTCAGCCAAACGGCTTAGGCTCCAACTACCCGGGACTCTCATGGGGGGAGGGGGGCAGATTCCTATCGTGGCCCTTGTGGACTCCGGGGCGGACGATTCATTTCTAGATTGGGACTTTGCTAAAGCACATAACCTCCCTCAGGCTCTACTCCTTTGTACCTGCACCTGAACCTGTTGCTTCTCTCAGCATCCTGTCCCAGCGTTATGCTGCGCCTTAAATTATTTGTTAACACACTTGCCTACTGCAGTGTGCTGTTTTTGTTTCTAGCCTGCCCTGTATTGTTGCAGTGCTACCTGTTAGTGTAGACATAGTATTGCCATTCGACCGCTCTCTTTTTTGGTAGCTCCTTCTGTTTAGCTTTAGTGTTTTTTTCCCGTGATTCTCTGGGTGATTTTCAGTTGCACTTTTTCTTGGTTGTACTTTTGCTCCTCTGTTTGTATTTTTACCCTGTCGTGTGTAATTATGTATTACACCCACCACTGGTTCTCGCATCTTGGGATCCTAGTTCCGGCCATGGGCCAAGACCTGACAAGGGGACCATTCATTCTCAGATTCAGGTTCTGAGTGAACTGCATGGAAATTAGCTGAGTAAATCACTAAACTATGAGTGACACACCCAAAAGCATTAGTGTAATTTACAAACTATATAATAAGTCTCCATGACATCTATACATAAAGAGACATCCTTGAGGAGTCTGCTGCTGTGTTGGCTGAGTCATGGCAGCAGATCTCCAAACAGGAAGTGTGCCACACACACTTGAGACGTGTTGTGTAACAAAAAGGTCAAATATGATTATACTTCACTTCCCACAACTCCACAAAAGCTGGGGAGTCTTTCCAAGCAGAAAGTGTGAAGTGCGGTGAGCTAGATAGATCAGAGATAAGAGCAGCGATGTAACTCGAGTAAATCATTTATTTTTTACTTTTAAATAAGCTACCTTGTTTCATCATGAAAGCTGTTTTCCATACAATATGTCCACCCAAAAACTCATTCAGTTAAGACTAGACTGAAAATTTGATGCTGCTCATCATGCATAATACACAGGTGAATTGCATAACGTTCTAGTTTCTTCCTCCTTTGTCAAGAATTTCATACAAAAAGTACGCATGCTCCGGTCAGGGTTTTATGCTGCCGATTCCGATACCAGTCATCCATGAGTGAAATCGGCCGATACCGATATCACATGGATTAACTGTACATTCGTCCATTTATTTATAATGGGTGCTATTGGCCAAGGGTGCATATAAGAGGGAAAAGTTAGGACAATTCCAAGGTCCCCTGACTGCCAAAAAATAGGTAATTATTAAAAAATAAAAAGTGGGGCCAACATGATTTTTTTTTCATGGGGCCCAGAATTCCTGACTGCACCCCTGCTATTGGCAATATGAAAAAAAAACACCTTAATTTGGACAAAAAACTATTTTACCTACTTTTTCAATAGAACTGGTGAAACGTACAGAGGATGAAACAACCTCTTTCAGGAGACTTAGGATGTGAGATTCCATTGGTGAAGCTCTAGCACGAGTTCCAGAAGCACGCAGCGATACTCCAAGTGGTGTCCTCCACCGCTAAAAAAGGCTGGTCATCTAGTCCTATTAAATCAATTATTTTGGGGGTTATTTGCTTAGCCTTCTGACTGTCATGCACATACGGGCGAGTGTCCAGCGTTGGCTGCGTTAGCTGCCGTTTGACTGATACTGCACCGTGAGCCTAAAAAATTCACCATACTCCGTCAAGTGTTTGTTCTTCAAATGCCATATTAAATTAAAGCTTTTTAACGTGCCACCCCCGTATGATATTTTTCGTGGCATTTTTTCCGTTTTTCATTTTATATCGCTCTCACAAATGGCACGTACGTTCGGCACGGCAGACATGCATGTTTTGGCTTTGGTACGCCTGAACAATTTGAAGGAAAGTGGCCGGAGACTACACGGCACACAGGCATCGAGAAAGGCTGCAATATTACTAGCCAGACGTGATCGGCATTGAAAGACATTTATATCATATGCCGATCACATGCTTTTCCACGGAAATCGCCCGATATTGATCGGTGGCCAATCAATCAGCACATACTTAAGAAATGCCTAAAATTTGTACAAATTAGTATTGATATTTTCAAGTATTTTACATATTTAAAATATTTTAATACTATTCTTTTAACATAACGTTTAAAGGGATAGTTCAGATTTTTGGACATGAATTTGTATGACATCCCCATCAGCAGTGGACTAAATCAACAGTGACCCCCCCCCCCCCCCCCCACTTCGTCCTGTAGGCTGAAAAAAACATTTCTCCTTATGTCGCTTGCCAAGTCGCAACTAAATGTGGCTAGTTTCGGTTTGAATGTCATTATGCCAACAACAGCTTATGTTGACATAAGTCAGCCAGTCCGAGGGGAGTCGACATAAACAGGTTCCACTGTATAATTATGCATTTCACTGTATTTTGTTACTTGTCATGTATATTTGGTGAGCTTCTGCATCCTTTTTCCCTGTTCTATTTCACCGGTTGCCATGGTCACAGCCAACCTGTGGCAGAAAGTTGGAAAAGGTTCAGTCATAAAGCAGACGGCTGAAGTCCGCCCTCTGTCTCTTTCTCCTCCTGTCGTGGTGTTTACGCTTGGAGGAATGTAGAATGTGGCAGCAAAGTTCCATTCTCTGTCCTAAAATACCTTCTAGGATCACATGGACACATTTAATAGCTGATAGTATGAAGCTGCTTGCACCAAATCCAAGCCTAAATCTCTCTCATTACAGGACACAAATCTCCCAAAGCCTACTTGTGTGATGATACTCAGACATGCTGGATTATGTAACACAAGTAAACCAAAGTGCTACTTTCCCCCCTCTAGTCATATATTATTGGATGGAAAAGAAATTGCTTGATATCAAATACGAATCAGCAGTGAAGCTTGGCTCACTGTCCCTTATATGAAAGGATCATTTTTGGCTTCACAGCTTTTTGAGTTAAAAAAAATAAAACAAAATCTCATTAGTGCTGATATCTGTTTTTCTCCATGTGGGTGGGTGGAGGTGACTCTGTGACAATGTTTGCATAGAAACCAGCCTCCAACACACTAATATCACCTTGTTGCTCTTTTTTTTGTTCCGTGTTGTGTAATCTGGTACTTTCAGGAGTTACAGTGGAAATTCAAGTCAAACATTCATTAAAAATACGTCACAAATGTGACACTTTTTTTTTTTTTTTAAACAAAACACACATTTTCATTGACTTTTGTTTAATGCCACCAACAAAGTGTGCACACTCGGCCAGTACATCGCTTCCATGTGAAAAAGTGGGGAAAAAGAGAGAATCAGAGGCGTCTCACAGCTGCCCCTACTCAGTCTTAAGTAGGGGATGGACCAATTAGGTGCAGGTGTGTCCGGAGAGAGAGTGCGAGAACAGGGCGCAGCAGCAGGTGATCGTAACATATCCAGCAGCGGCCGCATACATTGTGATCAAGTGATTGTTAACATGTGATCACAACAACAGCATGTCAACAGAGTACCAAGGAGTAGGAGTGATGGTGGCGTGTCTATTTTTTGCTTAAGTCCGAAAAAGGCTTTGCAGCTGAGTGCAAGACTTGTGATGCACAAGTCTGCCGTGGTGGCACAGAACAGAAGTTTAATACAACCAAACTCATCACGCATTTGAGGCGGCACCACACGGGGAACTCCCACGGGACAACATCATTAGCTGGAACAGAACAGATGACCAGCCCCTGTCGGCGGTGAGTAAAATCGGGTTTAAATGCTTCAATAAGCACCTCGAAGCTCTCTATATTATGCAGAACTTCCAGTACATTGGTGATAAAACTATACCCCAGATACATAAAGAACTAAATGGGTCCGTTTTTCTCATACCTACCATTGCTGATTATTGTTCTCTGCTTTAGTAATATCACATGGACAAGCCTTTTCTTACATTCCACAATGCAGAATAAGTAATAAAAGTATGTATGACTCATGCTGATGTCGGATTGATATCGGTATCAGTCGATATTCAAGGCTGCAATATTGGTATTGCATTGGAAGTGAAAAAGTTGTATCGGGACACCCCTAATGAGAACATGCTGAAGCACATCCTGGTGTGTAGCCTACCTAAATTATTGCAATACCTAATAAAACTGGCATACTTGGAGATCATTTTATGTAAGGCCTCAATTAAATTTGTGTTAATACTCTCTGACTAGCGAACCATCTACATTAAACCATCAGGAGGGTTTGACAGGGAGCTGCGCTTTAGTAGAAATGACAGAATTGGCAGATTTTACTCTACAAGGAAGACCTTTTGCGATATGTGTGGAAAGGATTGGTACCATTGACACAATGAGTGCAAAACTGACAAAAAGATAGACAAGCAAACCAAAAGCTGAGCCAGAAAAGTGTGGTGAGGACGAATAAAGCTAACAAAGACTAAATGAAAAGTGGTCACAGTCAATGAGGCACGCAATAGCAACACAAAATGACACCCTCTCTCTTTGTCGTTTGCCTCACGAGATGAAATTGTTTCCTGTTAGCCATCACCGAGAGGAAACACCCCAAAGGTTGAGTGCCCAATCAGTCGCTCTACTGGCCTCGTCGCCACGGAGACTGCCGCCTCGGTGACATCTCTGACACCACCAACTGACAAAAAGGACCACTCTACAAACTCTACAATCCAGTCAACGTTTGGATTGTTTCCATTCAACATGTATCGTTTAATCTTCTTCAAGTAATCCTCTCCGGTCAGCTTGGCCCTTTAACAAATGATGGATGATATGTGCTAGAAAGACAACTAGACTGAATTTAATTCTTCTCCCTCAAACAGAATAAACTCGGATAAACTGGGATTGAACCATGCAGTAGAGCCTAGGTTCCCAAAGTAGGTTTTGCCGTAGGGGGTACATAAACCTTTGCACCTTATACTGAGAGCTACATAATTCACCTGAACGCCTCATGTGAGCAGCCCGTACAGCGCACGTAGTCTAGTGCAGAGGAAAGGAGACTGAGCATAAGGATGAACAAAATTGTTCTGTGTATGTTTTATGAACAAATAAGCACATTTGATGATTATGTTGTGCATTAAGAAAGACTAATCTTGAAGATTTCATTTATATTGTATGCTAAATGAGAGCTGGTCTTCTTACAGGGTGCTGTGACTAATCAGTGCATTGTCGGAGCTGTACGAGCCTGCCATTTGTTTCTTGACTGGATGCCCTGAAAGCCCATTTTGAAAGCCCACAATTTTGCATGTTTAGGTCCTTTATGCTTCACTAATGATGTGTCTTTCTCAGGCGTTGCAGCCACTTTGTTCTGTGGTCCTTCATGCATCATTGTTATGTGTCATGTGAGACTTTTGTGTACGACATTCTTCGACGCTGCACTGTCAGATGTGTATTTTCTATTCTCCCGTTCACCTTATCCTTGTTCGCAAATTTTAATGCTGAGCGTAAATGCATAGAGGTGAGGTTTAACTCTCGGTCTACCAGAATTCTGCAACTACTAGAATGACCATAGCAGTCATTTTGACTCTTTGTATATAATTTGGATTATCATTAAAAAGATCTCAAAATAAATTGGTGGAATAGGTAAAAAACACATCAGGACACTAAATGAAAACTATAGTGATTGAGTGTTTGATTGAACTGACACAACATAACTTCTCTGCAATTACACATGCAAACTCGAACTGCAACCATTTTCTCTGAAGCAAGGCTAAAGCCTCCATAGCTGTCACCTTCTTTCTACTTGTCATTTTTGTCTCTCTTGGGTTTAGAGTGAAGCTATAGCTAGGTTTTAGCATCACAGAGCATAAAAACAAACAGCCAATAGAGCAGGAGGAAGGGCGGGAAAAATGTAGCAAATAGTGAAATATGACACCCCCTGTAAAAAGCAGGCAGTCAATTTGACTGCTATGGTCATTCGAGGTAGTAATACTCAGATCTCTTTTGTGTTTTGAAATTTTAATGATAAAACAATGTTAGAATAAAATATACACACATTTAGGAAAAGTCAGGGTCCTATGGGTACATAGGGTTTTTTTTAAACCAAGTTATGACATTGCAAATTTTGAAAACAGTCAAAATGACTGCCTTGGGAGTTCGAGTGTTAATGTTGTTGGTGCTGTGCTCAGTGCATTTTTGTTTTGGGGGATAATCTCATGCTATTTGTGCTCATACGTCAATTTAGTGCAGTATTAAGCCTTGTATTGAGTTAATTTCCTTATTGATTTCTCTACTTTTTTGCCTTTGTTTTCAGAATTATTTATTAAAGATAAAAGATCACATTTCGCTACAGCTTACCACCATCTGTTATAAATAGATCTACCAAACAGTGGACAAACCTGCTGTGCTCTTTCACTTGGACACACCCATCTTCGCTACACACCATAAAACTAATCCTGGAACTCTGCCAACTATCTGTCAGTCCGCTAGAGACATGGGAGCTGTAAGTTTTATCATGTTTGTCGTCAGTGGAAAGGCGAAACTAGCATGATGTTGCTGTTGTGAGTGTAATGTTAGCGCTGTACCGCACAGTACCGTACAGTAGCTATGCTAGTGTTGCTAACATTTGTGTCCTTGTGTTATGTTGCTATGTTGTTACATGTGATATATGCCTTCTATTAC
Source organism: Dunckerocampus dactyliophorus (assembly GCF_027744805.1). Lineage (NCBI taxonomy): Eukaryota > Metazoa > Chordata > Actinopteri > Syngnathiformes > Syngnathidae > Dunckerocampus > Dunckerocampus dactyliophorus. Next base: position 22,666,048 of record NC_072819.1, on the reverse strand, counting down.
GTTGGACAAGGGCAGAGTTACAGTGTGTATGTAAAAAAAGTGGGTGAAGTGCACAATAGCACTTCTTCGAGACACACACTCTGTTAGAGACATGCATGGACAAACGCAGCTTATTAGCATGAAAGCTCCTGACACACAAAACAGTGTGCTCTCAGCAGGGCTTATTAAAAGCACTTTTAAACTGTCTAAATTCCAGCATCAAAGAATTTATTTTAATTTGGGACAAAACACTTCCAATACACTATTGTGGACTTCTGAGACTTTAAAAATACTACAATATGAGACTTTTAATGTGCAAGAAGACCATTTCTGCAAGTATGGCCACGTCCACTGCAAGGTTCCCAAAGGTTGCCCAATTCAGATTTTTTGTTAAGCTCCAGTTTTTAATGTGGTTGTTCGCATTACCAAAAAAATGTGACTTGTTAATGTGAACGCAAAGGGTCTGGGAAGTAACGTGTATGCACTAAAGCATGATGTCAAGCGCATTTCCTTGTGTTTGCGGAAGTAACTGCAATGTGTGCTCTCCTTAATGTGTTTGTGGCAATTTCAAGGACTTTTTGCAATGGGAGCTAATATTTTCTTTACCAAATGATTCCGCGCAGGAGATTAACACCAAAGAGGGCAAGAATCTGGGCTATGGCAGGTTCGTGGAGAAAGTGCTGCGACATCTGTTCCGAGGAGCGTGTGGGTGGATGCCGGAGCCAGGAGTGCTGGGACATTGCTGTGAGCCGCTTCACTGACACTTTTTAAAAATAATTTTCGGATGACAAGAACAACTCTCGCCTGCATTGTTGTGTACCTTCACCCACTCGCACGGTAAACCACGCCTTTCGATGACGTACAGGATATGCGACCTGACCATTCAAAATGCAGTAGATCGGATACATATCAGATTTATATGTAACGCCTGAGTCACATTCGAAAAACTTGCAATTGTACTGTTTACACTGACATAAAACAAATCAGATACAGGTCACACGTGAGCAAACAAATCGGAATTGACCTGCAGCATGAACCTGGCCTATGATCTTCATGACTGACTGACCTGGCTAGATTCGACCTAAACGTTATTGTGCAGCCAAAATGAAGGACCATTGCTTTGTTTGTTTCTTAAAATTAGAATGTAATGTGAGAAAAATAAAAACACAATACATGATCACTATCACCAGGTATGGCACGGGTCTAAAAACACCATTTCTGGATGGCTGAGAACATACAAAGCATGTACAGTATGAGCCGACAGTACGTGTGTATGTATTGTACATACAGTACATGTCAGACTACACAAGCCTGTCATGTTCTGACTCCATCTGTTCGCTTGGTAATACCACAAATGAGTTCAGGTTTTAATCCACAGCATAGCAAGGGTCAGAGGTCTCTCACACACAAACACACACGCACATGCACACGCACACACACACACACACACACACACACACACACTGGTGGGCAAACATGTTCTTTCATGTTTGTGTTGATACTGAGGCAGAGAGAAGAGAGAAAGATATTCTGAAGCTCACAGTTGTTTTCTTTGAACACTGTCACATAAAATACACATTTACTCAACAAGCAGAGGAAAACGGTGTAGGAAGTGGGTCAGATTGTTAACGTTAAAGCTTAGGAGGAGAGGTAAAGAGAAGGTGGGTTTTAACGTGCACAGTGGAAGACCCACTAAGAGGTGGCGCGTTATCTGTATGCATGAAATGAATTGAGGACTGCCACATCCTGTAAATGCTCCAATTAACACCTCTCTTCAATTAACCAGCGAGTCTGCACATGACAACAACCACAGAGGTCTCTTATTAACGCTAAGCAACCTCCTGATGTATTTTTGATGAACTCTACAAGATGGCAGTAGCTGCATTTGCAATATCATGAGTTGTCAGCACCCAGCAGATTTTTCACTTTAAGATGTCAGCTGATGGTGTGAAACTCATGTGTGTTCTATTTGCTGTATTGTCGTTTACAATGAACTCATCCTTATTGGCTGAGCAGTTTGCTCCTTACCGCTATTACAACATTGGTTCTGTTGCTGCTGTGTTGTGCAATACACTTGTTCATAAATGTGGTCAAAGAGACCAACACCCCTGGTCTGATATGGACAATAATAAAAGGGGAAAAAACGGGCCTGCTCGAGCATGGGAGCATACGGGCTAATGAGTCTTTCACTTCAGCCACATCTACTAGGGGATTCTTCACAAGGGGGCTAAAAGGATTCCAGTTTATTCCAATTTAACATTAAACTGCCATTAAACCAAATACCCCCGGGTGTCGCTCATGAACGAGTGTCAATGGAAAACAAGAACAAGTGAAAACATATTTGTGTAATCAAATGAGGAAAAGAAAAAACAAAGAAAAGCTGGCACCCAGTGGAGTGTAGCCATCTGCCAAAGCCTCACTGTTGTGAATGAGAAGGCACAAATACAACAAAAAAAAGTACAGTAAATGTGTTTGTTCGTCTGGTTGTTACGAATGGATAGATGCTAACGTTTTGATTCAGGGTGAACGGTTCCAAAGTGAAAAAGCCTTCATCCTCCTTTTTATCCAAATCCTCACCAAAATGCAATACGTTTTTCATTGGTAAATGTCCATGTACGTCACAAAATTTTGTGGAAATTAGTTAAGTAGTGGGCCGTACGGTGGTCTAGTGGTTAGCATGTTGGTCACACAGACACAGGCATTTCTGTGTGGAGTTTGCATGTTCTCCCCGTGCGTGCGTGGGTTTTCTCCGGGTACTCCGGTTTCCTCCCACATTCCAAAAACATGCATGTTAGGTTAATTGGAGACTCTAAATTGTCCATAGGTATGAATGTGAGTGTGAATGGTTGTTTGTCTATATGTGCCCTGCCATTGGCTGGCGACCGGTCCAGGGTGTACCCCGCCTGTCACCCGAAGTCAGCTGGGATAGGCTCCAGCATACCCCCGTGACCCTAATGAGGAGAAGCGGTATAGAACATGGATGGATGGATAGTTAAGTAGTTTTCGTGTAGTCCTGCTAACTAACCAAACAAACAATCAATACATAACTTTCAATGTAGGTTTTTAGGTCATTAAACAATATACTAGCTGTTATGTACACGCAGTTGTACAGCCCACTGATATTTTAAACGTATAGAGCAGACAACAACATTGCAGGTTTTCATAGCCAGTACTGATTTATTGTCTACTTCCCAAATTGGGCCACATGGGGGAAAAAAAAAATGAAGTGGGTCACTTGAACCTTGTAGTCTTAATCTAATCTTTGAGTTTTCTGCTTCTTTCAGAGTGTAAACATGTTTTTCTTCTGCTGCCCCTCGCTCAGACCCTATCTGTCACGGTGCATCTCACCGTCTGGTCTTATCGCCTCTGAATCTGCAGCAAGCACCACAAAAAGGCCATGTGGGGACTCGCCCCTCTGCTACCTTCAGTCTACATTCTAGACTACCACCCAGTCAAGCAGCAGCGCTCCTTTCCTTAAATAGACAGGAGGAAAATTAAAAAGAGGAAGCAACCCCCCCCAGGAAGGTGGGGTAGATGATGAAAAAGAGAATAAACAAGAAGAAAGTCAAGGAGGGCAATTTTAAAACACAGTGTATGAAAGATGGGGGTGCTACAAATATGATCTGTCCGAGTTGGCTATGTGTACTATGGCAGACAACACAACAAAAAAAAACACAATGAGGTGATAAAGAAGGAACATGCACTATGTACACATAAACATATATTGTTTTTATTGTCATATACGTTGTGGGGATAGTTTCTGTAACATTACTTAAACTCTGGAACTAAAAGCGAGTCTTGCAAATATAGCGGCTTTACGAAATATTGATTTGCAATGTATTGCATCAATACGTGCAATAAGCTGAAATTGATGATTTGCTATTATTGACGTTACTACATTTAACTTGCATTATATAATTGAATAATGATCACATAATTACTTCAGTAACAATGACAAATTGTTTTTTTAAATGTATCTAATTACTATTATTATTATTATTATCATCATTACATTAACTTAACTTAAGAATTATTCAATAAAATGTTTAGTTTTCTATTTCAGTTACAGTGAGAGCTGAGAAGTGTACTTTTCTATGCAAATTATTTAATTTCTTCATTGTGTATGCCTTTGTGCACAAAAAGAAAACATTCTAATTTATTATTTTAAGAATTATTAATTGTTAGTATTGTTATTCGCACTTTTAGATGATGAAGCTAATTTATTTACAGTATAGACTTTTTGTATGCTTAGTGTGCACAATAAACATGTATCATCAATAGGGCTGTCAAAAACAACACGTTAAGGGCAGTAACTCATTTATTTCATTTATTACCTTAATTTTTTGTGTGAAATTAACGCATGCGCACGAGAGCAAGCATGCCTCTCTGTTATGGCGGCAGACGGGATTACAGTGGAGTGGAGCGTCCCCATATCCGATATGCCGATATTGTCCAACTGTCAAGTTCCGATTCCGATGTTAACAGATATCGATTTGTGTAATATCACATATCTCCTCGTGGAACTGACACACTGTGGTGACACAACGTCAACGTCACAATATTGTTTTAGACATTCACCAAGTGTACTCTTCCGTTTCCGGGTCATGAGGGTGTTGTAGCCACTTAGCTGTTGTAAAGAGTTGTTGCTTGTTGTGGAGTTGAGTGAAGAGTAAACTGATTGGTGCCACCTACCTCCACTCCTGTCTCGTTGTGAATCACATGTCCACATTTGGTGACCCTCAACATGGGTAAAAATGTCGACTAACAACAGCGACAACAACGTCCCGGCGCCGCCACAAGCTAACGAGTTGGCTAACGTCAGTGCTATCTGTGCTGGCAACACAACCCACGCCTGTGGTTTCAATACATCGAAGCCGAGTTCCGACTGCGAGGTTTAACACAGGATGTGACAAAGTATTTCCACTTAGTGGCCGCACTGGATGCCTTGGCGATGGCCAGTACGGGAGCCCATAGGCCCATAAACTACAGTTTTTTTATATCGGTTTTCATTATAGGGAAAACCCGATACTCCTTCCTGAGCCAACACCTTAGAGTTTGATTCACAATGCTGGCAATAAGTAGGACCCTTTTCCAATGACGGTTGGACTCTGCCAGGGCTGCTCTTTGTCACCGATTCTATTCATTAGTTTTGTGGACAGAATTTTTAGGGGCAGCTAGGGTGTTGGGGGGGGTCTCGGTTTGGTAGCGGCAGGATTGGGTCTCTGCTTTTTGCAGATGATGTGGTCCTACTGGCTTCATTGAGCCGTGACCTTCAACTCTCACTGGGTCGGTTCGCAGCTGGGTGTGGAGCAGCTGGGATGAAAATCAGCACCTCCAAGTCCGAGTCCATGGTTCAAGCTCGGAAAAGGGTGGAGTGCCATCTCTGGATCTTACCCCAAGTGCCTCGGGAACCAGTTCACGAGTGAGGGAAGGATGGAACGCGAGATCGACAAACGAATTGGTGCGGCGTCTGCAGTGATGCGGACTCTGCATCGGTCCTTTGCGGTGAAGAGGGAGCTGAGCTGAAAGGCAAAGCTCTCAATTTACCGGTCGATCTACGTTCCTATCCTCACTTATGGTCATGAGCTTTGGGTAGTGACCGACCACAGTAGGTTGGCTGGGCTCTCCCTTAGAGATAAGGTGAGAAGCACTGTCATCCGGGAGAAGCTCGGAGTAGAACCGCTGCTCCTCCGCATTGAGAGGAGCCAGATGAGGTGGCTTGGGCACCTGGTCAGGATGCCTCCCAGACACCTCCCTGGGGAGATGTTCAGGGCACGTCCAACCAGTAGGAGGCCTCGGGGAAGACCCCGCACACGTAGGAGAGACCATGTCTCTCAACTGGCCTGGGAATGCCTCGGAATCCACTGGGAGGAGCTGGACGAAGTAGCCGGGGAGAGCAAAGTCTGGGCTTGGATGGATGGAAAACCCGATACCGATATTTACTGATGTTTCATTTTTATGCCAATATCGAGACGATAATATCGGACATCCCTAATTATATTCCATTATATTGTATTACGTTATATTAGATACATGTTATATTATTACGTTTATGCTATATTACAAAACCTTTCCTGACTATTTTGAATAAAGAAACTGTGTGTATTCTCGCCAAAGGAGATGACTTTTTCAAAATCTGTCTATACGTTTGTGTGTGTGTGTTTCGCGATGGTTTTTAACTAATCTTTTACTTCTGTCTTCTGTCCTTTTCTTTGTTGATTTAGCACAGGCCAAGGTTAAGACCTAGTCATTTATGACGGTGTTAATCAGGGCCATCACCTAATTTTACAAAGATAAATTCAGCTGGTCCAAGCTGTGTGCCCTCTTTATCACTGCAGCCTCAGCATGCCATGGTTGCCTGGCAACCGGGCAGCGGGGCGTCTCAGCCGACTGGTCATCTGACCCTCTGGGGGCACTTTTTTTTTTACTTGCTTGTTTTTGCTGGGCAACACTAGTTGTTACATGGAGTAAAAGCAATGCAGAGCAGAGTATAATTAGTATATACAGTACATATATTGTATAATTAAAAAAGGGAGGACAATTAGGAACACCAGATCCAACAGATGGTGTTACATTTTCAGTCCAAGGTGGATTTTATATTTAATACAGAATAATGATTTCACTGTTAAATTAATTCATAACATTGAACATGTTTCAAAATTCCTTATGTTGTTTTCGGAGTCTTTTCTTTGTGTACGCCTTACTTCCTGTTACTTCTGACTTCTTCCTTGTCTCTGCTGTATGACAATAGACTTATCACACCCGAATTGCTTGGAAGCAGCCTAGAAAAATTCTGAAAGTTTTTACTGGGTGTGAGGGTAGGAATGAATGTGCCACTAAAAATTCTGCCTAGCAACAGTTCTTATGATATAACCAGGAAAAAAGAATGCTGAATTGGTTGATCTATGTAGCTAACTATGCTAGCTAGTTAGTGGAGTTAAAACAAAAACATGGGGAACACATTTTATTTATTTTTTTAAGTTACTTGTGTGATTTCTTTTTAATTACTAAAATTACTAAAATGTCACTTAAAGCATTACCTGTACACATTTTAAAGTTGATTTCTTATGTGCCAAATTACTGTAATTTGCCTTCAAGTTCCAAGGGTTCACTGTATGTGCTGTCTGTGCAATTCCATGTAAAATACAATTTATGTCGCTGCATTGTTTTGCTGGGGCTACAATGAATAACTGAATATACATAATGCATTATTGCCATAATGTAATTGGCTCGAAAGGAGCATGGCTGCATAACAGCAGAGTTGAAGCTACTGCAGGGCAGGAAAAGCCGCAGACGATTGAGTCACTGCATAGAGAGACCGGGCTGCATGCCAACACACTTTCTGCACACACTTTGGGGGGAATCAACTATTGTCTAGTGAATTACATCAGCTGTCTTACAAAACTTGCGGCTGTGGGTTCAATGGAACTGTAGTTATCACTAATTAGCATTAGCGATCTAATGCTATTTATTTATTATGTATTGTGGAAAACTAAGACAGGAAATACATCAAATTAAAATCACAAAGTGAATACGGGACCACCATCCACTAGTATGAGCCTGGAGTTTGTTTTTTAAAGAGAGGATTACACATCGCTGTTCGACGTTTGTGGTAACAGACAGTGTGTTAGCATGAATTAACTTTAGGTTGTGCACATAACAAATATCCACATTAGCACTCAATAACATCATCAAACCTTACCTTTATGGATTCCCACATAGAATCAGTAGTTGGGACCAAATACAAGGTGAAAGAAAAACGGGAAAAATAGCTTGGAAGAAAGTTAGTGTCTGCACAACAGCGTTTCTAAGGACTGCTCTCCAAAACACAATGAAACATAAAAATGCAAAATCTGTGGGATCTTTAACTGTATATTATTTTTTGTATACAATAATGGCCCATATTTCCAAAACCGATATGCATTTACATAAAATTTGATATACAGTGTCCACTCGCTACATTGTGGTTCATCTTTCGCGGATTGGCTGTTTCGCGGGTTTTTAAGTGCAATTTTGCAATTTTTTGAACAGCATATGAACGAGCATTGTGTTCTGCGTCCTTGTGGTGTATTAGAGCGATCTATCTGTGCTCTTCTTGTGTCCGTATTGTATTTATTACTGCTACCAGTAGAGGGTGTTGTATACTCATGTTGAAGACATGTGCAGCTCCACCTGTCTGTGTGTTTACTTGCCTGTACGAACATATTAAGAACCCACAGAAGACAATAGCCGGCTAAATATAGAGCCACAACAGTCCTTATTGGCTACGGGACAACCCGCACATTGTGTTCTGCCTCTTGATTGGCTGTGAACCATTGTCAGTCAATCTCCTTTGTGATGTTGCTGGCAAACGAGCTAACTGTGTGAGCTGCTTGCTAACTGCCAATAAACAATAGAAGAAGAAGAAGAAGAAGTTAAACCACATAAGTGAATCTTTGGTTCAAGGAGTAGGACGAGTAGGAGAATGACGGCAGGGGGGATATCTTTTAACAAGGATACAAAAACGCTAAAGCCAAACGGCACCAGGACAAAGCACGGCCAGAGGAGTCAGTATGCGTGAGTCACTTAATAATTTAGTTTGTCCAAGCTCGTAGATTGATCATTAAAATTCACACCGAATGTGAACTTTTAGATTGTTTAAACAAGAGAGAAATGCGAGGAAATGTTAATGCCTGTCTGAGAAAAGTGTAGAGTGTATTGTGAGGTGTTTTACAGCATATAACATATATAATAATGATAAACAAATGAAGCTGGCTACTTTGCGGATTTCACTTATTGCGAGCTATTTTGGGAACCTATCCCAGGGTTTCCGCTACATGAAATGGATCATGGCAGGGGGGAGGCACGGCTCAGTAAATGCCGCCACTCCTTGCAAATGGGTTGTTAATGTTAAGTAATGTCGTGTATGGATAGACATATATGCTATATGTACAGTACCATTAGTCGCGTGTCACCTGCATCATTAATGTCACTTCATAGATGTCATATGACATCAGTCAGCTGACATTTAGCCCCCTCCTGAGTCAGTCCTGTGCCGCGGCGGCAGCATAAAAAAAATGGAGAACACATGTCGGCAGCCACACACAGATAATGTAACTTCCATCTTTATTATTCCAATTACGGATAAACTAACTGAGCGGTAAGATACCTATATCTAGAACAGAAGTTATCCGTTCATTTGCAGCGGTTACGGTTTCATGGCTGCGCTTTGCGTCATGGATTCCACTATAGAAATGTGTGTTTTCTCCAAGTTCGTTTGTTAAACTACTATTTCACAATGAATTGGAAAATGTGGCCATTGCTGAAAGCTTTTTAATATGTTGCCTTGACTACGGCTGCATCTTCTTTTGCATAATCCTTTTCATTTTGTGTATGCAGTATCTGTAATGTTGGATGTAATACACGAACGCTATGTAGATATTTTCACATACATTTTACTCAGTTTATGTACACAACTATTGAGGAATTATGTGTAATTAAGTTTATTGCCATATTGGTTTGGATCATGCTGCCCACCACCACAGCTTCAAAAAATCCTAGGGGAAACCCTACAGTACTGTATATCCCCCACGATAAATGAGGGAACACTGCAGAGGATTTTTGACGAGTGTTTCTGTGGGTCATCCTTTCTTTGGCGCATCTTTAAAAACAGCAGACCTCTGTCATATAGAAAATCTTTGGGAGGGGGGTTTCAGAAGGTCCTTAAAAACAGCAGAGCACTCTTGTCAAATAAAAAATCTTTGACTACTCTTTCTGTGCTACTTCTTTAAAAAAAATAAATAAATAAAAATAAACAGAGCACACCTATCATTGAAGATCTTTGACTAGCGTTTTGCAGTAGGTATAGATGTTTGACATGCATTTTTGCAATAGAGCTTTAAAAACAGCCGATCACGCTTGTCATTTAGAGGATCTTTGACTAGCGTTATTGCTGTAGGTCCTTAAAAACAGCAGAGGCGTCCTTACCTTTCTGAAATGGTGTCTACCAGAACAATGTAGTTGAAGAGCCCGCCCTACAAAGTCAAAAGAGTTCTCACTCAAAGCCATCAAAGAGCAATCAGTCACCACAAGTTGATGTACGGCTGCGCCTCTGGCAAACTGGAAAAAAAAGCCCAACACTTCCAATTGGCATGTGTCACACAGTGGAGCTCTCACACACAGAGACAAAAGACAAAAAAAGAAGTGGAAGCAATCATTCAAAAACAATCAAAGCATCATTTTTTCTGCACAACAGGATTGATGGCAGTGCTGTTGTCATACAAAGCTGCAAGAGTTGGCATCCTCCTGAAATGTACTATTTGCTGTTCTGCATACTGTGCAGGTGTTTTTAACCTGACACCTTTCCATCTTTACTGTACACATAGATGATGGATGTGACGCATCTACACTTTCATTTCAGCAGAATATCTCCATCTACAGCCTCCACGGCAGAGACGCGGCTTGGCTGCAGTTATTTTAAAGCACACTATGCAATTAAGAGTACCGTGTACCGACCTGAGTGTTTATATGCTGACGTGTCCTCAGGGAAATTTCAAGAGCGAGAGCGAAACCAAGTCGCATGAAAATTCAACACCGTTGTTCCACAGAGGAGGAAAATAAATTTTAGGCAATTGTTGAGTCTGTGTTGAAAATTGAATATCTAAATAACATATATACACATATATACACAATATATATACACAACAGAGTAACTATAATTACAACAGAATTTTAAAAAGTAAATCCAACGAATGTCAACAAAAGTAATCTGTTACAACATTGACTGCATGGACATTTTAGTGGTTTTACACAAGCACTTGCACACAACTCGAAACAGCAACGTTAGCACCGACGCTAACACAACATGAGAGGTGTCCTGGCCGATCCAGCAATATTATATACTGTAGACCACCAAAGTAGATGGTCTGATGACGCTATTCTTATTATTATAAGCTGGTGTAGCATGATTTTTAAAGTGGTATTTTTGAGAATGAATGACAAAAAAAATCCAAAACTCTGGACAATGGATGAATGGAATGAAACCAAAGATGGGAACCTCAATTCCATGTTTCTTACTGTTGTAACTAAAAAGGAAATTGTCAAAAATTTTAAAGCAAACACATCATCTGAATGGAATGGAAATGGCAACAATTAAAAGGGTCATCAGTGAGATCGTAGAACCGTTAACATATATTAGTAACTTTTCATTTCAGACTGGAAAATTTCCTAACAAAATGAAAATAGCTAAAGTGGTTCCAATTTTCAAAAATGGAGATAAACATCAATTTACAAATTACCGACCAGTTTCCTTATGACCTCAATTTTCTAAAATTATCGAGAAGCTATTTAATAACAGGTTGGACAAATTTATTAATAACAACGAATTACTAGCAGGTAGTCAATACGGATACAGAGCTAACATTTCAACTTATATGGCACTGATTGTAATCATGGAGGAAATTACTTCTGCTAAAGACCACAGAAAGTGTGCAGTTGCAGTATTTGTGGATCTTACAAAAGCCTTCGATACAAGCCTTGGCAGTGTCTCTGTGTCCACATTGAGTAGTGGGAGGGGTGGAGTTAAACACGCTGCGGTGCTCTTAGAGCTGATTCGTTCGTGAGAAATTTCACTTATTTTGACATTATTTGTCTGTTGAGATGGTGTTTTTGTATTTTATAATATAACATTATATTACAATATATATTTGTAGCTGTTCATTGAGGTTTAAATAAATCCATTGAAATAATAAACATTTGATATCATGTATTTTTTACATTAGTAATTCATTTTACACAATACACATAAATTAATTTAAGACAACAAAAAAATCTGAGGAGCCACTCGGGGAGCCGAAAGAGCAGTCTCTTTTTAGTGATTTGAGCCAAAAGAACCAGATCTCTAAAAAGAGCCAAAATTTCCATACCACTTGCCTCAGTTAAGGTCAGTGCTCATGACTCCACCATAAGAAAGACACTGGACAAAAACGGCATGCATGGCAGAGTTCCAAGAGGAAAACCACTGCTGAACAAAAAGAACATTAAGGCTCATCTCAATTTTGCCAGAAAACATCAAGATGATTCCCAAGACCTTTGGGACAATATTCTGTGGTCTGACGAGACAAAAGTTGAACTTTTTGGAAGGGGTGTACATCTGGCGTGAGGCCTGTCACAATAACAAAATTTGCTAGTTGATAACTGTGCTACAAATTATTGACGATAATCGATCATTTCAACATTTTTAATCCATATTATCATTAAGATTATCATTCAAATTAAGATTAGCATTTTACAGATCCAAGCGTACCACTACCCAAGCGTAGTGGACCTGTGTGAGGCCCAGAAATTGCCAACTTTAACGCTGACGAATCGTGAGAGGGCACCAATTCACATAGCAATCCTACTCATGGTGTCAAAAGAACTACACACAGCAATGCAATAGGTGGATGTAAACAGACAAGACACTACTGACGTATAATGCAGAATATTAACCAACTACTATGTGAGCTCTAAGCATGTACTTTCCAGTAATTTCCAAAAACTGTAAAGCAAAGCACGCTGGGAAACAAGAAGTGCTCTCAGCGAAGCTACACTGTGTAGACCATCTCTGTTGAGAAAAAAAACACTTCAATAAAACCTACACGCACATACACACACACACACACACACACACACACACACACACACACACACACACACACACACACAGTTATGTAGTGTCAGCTTACACACTTGTCTCCGCCTCGGTCTCTCTCCCACAACACTTCTTCCTTATTCACCAATGACATTAACAGCGAGGTGTGTTCACGAACATCAGAATTATCAAATACACCAACAGGCCGTTACAGTTACATTACTGACACCTAGTGACAGCGTAGAACACTACATATCAAGGTGTCACAATGCATTTCAGATGTTTATATTTTATTTTATTTTATTTTTGTTCATTTAGTTGTTTTTATGCATATTTTTGACTAATAATAGGCCGTAGTCAACCATGAAACAGGGATGATTTATTAATGAATATATTTTTGAAAATCTATGTTATAGTCAAGCCATGAAATTAGTAGCGCGATGTAGCGACATACTAATGACTATTTTGAAACATTTTAACACTAATTGGTTATTTTTTCTTTCTTTTTAAATGATTATAAAAATCATAATTTTGCATTGATTATTTCATACAATAGTTTAAGTAGTTATAATAGACTACATCAAATGTTTGTTTTCATTATTGTTATCTGTTGAATTAAATACTGTAGGTAGTCCTTAGCTGGGCAAGGACCCATACCTGGTAACCCTCCTGACTCGTAAAACCGAGTCAGCAAAGAGAGTGTTGACAATAATGAAAAAGGTGTAATTCAATATTAAAAAAGAAAATGCTATAATACGTGTGTAGTATTATTACCAATACAATTAGGCCTGGGACATAAAGCGAAATGTACCGTTACCGAAATTTACTGCGATGCCCATGTCGATAAATTCTGTGTTTGAATAAAAAAGAAAATAAAAGTCTTTTTTGTCTGTTTTGACTGTGTGTGCTGGTGTGCTATGTTCATTCCCCTTTAAGACGAGGTACAGCGTGTTTAATCACGTGACTCCGCCCATCCAGCCTGAACAAGAAGAGAAACAGATGAGGGAACGGGTGATGGTTCAAATGAAGGAGCGGCTGTACAGTGCCAGCATTTCACTCGCATATGCGCCTAGAAATAGACTGTGCGAGTAGAAAAAATAAAAAGGGAGCACACGTTTTTCAACCCTTTCATTTGCATTTTGCTCCTGAAATAAGTCCAGCAAATCAAAGTATGCCGCATCTGTATATAAATCTACAAGTCTCCTACAACTTTTTTTGGTTCACATCAGCAACTTTGGCACCCCCATGACATCTCAGCCGTACAAGCTGCACTCGCTGACGTAGCTAACTAGCTATGTTATCAGTTGGATACTGGCGCACTGCTGGAATTTGTGCCTTCCCAATCATGCGCTAAAAACCCTTTTTTTTCCTATTTGTATGCATTGTAACGCCGCTCCAAATGACACACAAATACTTCACTTGAAATATATGGATTTTAAAAGCCTTTAAAAAAAACATGTACATCATGACCAATTATGCAAAATTGACCATTTACAAATAAAGAACAAGATTATAAAACATGATAAAAGCATCTCTATAGGAAACCATGACTAGTTTGCTGTTGGTAGCAGTTTGTAAGGATTCCATGCTTTATTTGATGTCACTAATAGATGGTCACATGGCTACAAGAACATGTGAAATTCTCTTTTCATTGTGTAAATGATCATTTCGATGATGCTTATCTATCCAGTTTCTAAAGCCAACATGGCACACACATGTAGGCAAATAACATGACAATGGAGTGTCTGGAAATGAATAGAATTGTTCGAAAATGAGAAAGCCACTATATTTATAAATGGTATTATTATTATTGGAATATATTAGCTGACATGCTTGTGGTTGGTTGGGTTGATATCAACGCTGTTCTTCTTGTGCAGTGTGATACGTGGCCATGAGTAATGTAATTGCATGAGACGTGATGCGATACATTCATATTTGTGGACCACAGTCCCAGGGAGATTTATTTTGGGTTCCACAAAGATGAGCAAAAGAACATGAAATGCAAAGTGTGTATGAAAACTGTCATAACCACCCAAGCACATTATTTAAATGGAGCGTTGTTGGCACTTTTTGGAGTTTTTTTCCGAAGGCTTTATAAGCGGAATAGGTGTGTGCCATTACGTGCCTTATATTTCATTGAAAGTAATGTGTGCCAGTTGGTCAATAAATATCGATTTGAGGTCATATCGCCCAGCCCTAATTAGAATCATAAAACATTAAAACATTTAAAATTACAAAAAAAATTTCCAGGTTAAGATTACTTAAATTAAAAACAAAAATCCTATAAAAATGATACATCAATTATTTCCTGGGGTTAAGTACCTGATTCTGGAATATTAATATTATCGTATACATATTGGAAAACTAAAAAAAGCGTGCATTTATTTGAACTAATGGGAATAACCATTCAGTAAAATGGAACTTGAAATCGAATGTCAGTGTTTATTTAATTATTCACCGAAATGAAATACCAAGATGAGAACCTACTATAATACTGATTAATACGTTACCGCGTATCACCGCAGTCACACGGTACCCTGCACGTACGCCTCATGGAGACTGTGAGCTCAAGTCATGTTGATCTTCTTGTATAAAAAGTCAATATTATGTCCTGTGCATATATTGTCTCCATGTTGCAGAGCTCTCTCTCTTGTTCAGACATCTTTCATACAAGTCTAAAAGTCAGCGTTGGCAGCTTGCAACGTCCAAACTGTCCGCTGTAAGCATCCCACTTAATCCTCTGATGGCAAAATTGGCTCCATTCCACCATAGACATCCACCCAGCTTGTGTCTGTAGTGTAGTGTGGCTTGTGTACTCTGTGTGTGTGTGTGTGTGTGTGTGTGTGTGTGTGTGTGTGTGTGTGTGTGGGATGACCATGAAACACACGCTTAATCGCATTTTAAGATACCATGCTATACTGCAAATGGCAAAGGTTTCATTTTTTTTCATTGCAGCATGTGCACATGTGCGATATAAGTGATAAGGCAATGTAAAGATTAGAGACCGACCAATATGGGATTTTTGGGGCCAATGTCAAAACCGAAATTGGGGGCTGAAAAAAGCCGGTAACCGATATATCGGCCAATACACACATTCTTATAGTACCCAAAATACGATTCAACACAAAGAAGCAGAAGACTACTAAATAAAAATAAGGAAGTTCGATTAGTTAGACCCCGTCAACATAAGGGCATGCCTCTTAGTGATTTACTTTTAGGTGTTGACACAAATGTGTAGTGTTGTTTGCTTTGCTGGTGCTGGAGCCCTGACTAACTTGCACACTGCACATGTGCCATCTAATTTAACGCCTGTTAAGTCTTCTGTTAAAAGAAGTGGCTCCACACCTTACTCTCCCCTCTGACAGTGAAATGAAAATACAGTATATACATTAAGTGCATTTTGGTAATTAGCACAACATTGGATACTGTAGTTGGCCATTATAGAATAAAAACAAGTGGCTGCATTGGGATGAAAGTGATAATACATAGGCTAATGTTGGGGGGGTTCAACTAATACATGATGATGTGTTCCTCCAAGGCTTACTCACAAAAACATCTCACCAATATCAATTAGTCATAATAGCTGTTGAAAAGTTCTATCTGCAGCCACAGAGTATTTGCAAACAGCTGAAAAACGAATGCTGAAGCAAACATGACAAAAGTTGACTACAAACAAAATAAGAAATAATCAAAACATGCAACACATTATATATCGGTTACAAATTCACCGATATTGATTAACCGGTGATACGTCATAATCGGCCCGCCAATAAATCGGTCAGGTTCTGGTCAACATGCATGCAGAGCACTATAATGCATTTACTGTATTAATCAATCCATCCGTCTTCCACCGCTTATCCGACTGTATTAATGGCAAATTGCTGTGATGTCATTTTAAGATTTTTACTGCCATATACACAGCAACAACTTACGTATAGAAGCACAAAACTTAAAATGGGGTGGGGGGGATTAAATCCATCCATCCATCCATCTATTTTCTATGCCGCTTATCCTCACTTAGGTTGTGGATATGCAGGAGCCTATCCCAGCTGACTTTGGGCGAGAGGCGGGGTACACCCTGGACTGGTCGCCAGCCAATGGCAGGGCACATATAGACAAACAACCATTCACACTCACATTCATACCTATGGACAATTTAGAGTCTCCAATTAACCTAACATGCATGTTTTTGGAATGTGGGAGGAAACCGGAGAACCCGGAGAAAACCCACACATGCAAACTCCACACAGAAATGCCCAAGGGAGATTCGAACCCAGATCTTCCCGATCTCCAGACTGTGTGGCCAACATGGGGATTAAATCACATATAAAAATGTATTTCATGTTTACAATGTTTATATTTACATACCCACCATTTTAAATGAATACAATTAATTTGAAACAAAAAATACTGAGAAATGTAATCAAATGTTGTTAAGAATACACTAGCAACAAAAAAATGACCAAAATTCCCTTTAAAAAATAGTGAAGTAGTTTCTCTACATAATCCTGATAATATTAATTATGATATAATATGAATTATTCATATGTATTATTAATAAAATAAACCAACTCATTGCAATGAAACACAAGAGACAGAGATAATCTGTTCCAGGGTCAAACTGTGCCCATCATAAAACCTTTACTAACTTCATAAGCAATGTTGTAGGTAACATTTTAACGTGAACATCACAGTTAGCCGCTTTGTATTAAAACAAAAAATTGCACTACCCCCTGACAACGCATCACATCAGACATGCCCGGGAGGTGAGTCTCCTTACATTAAGACTACAACCAGCTCACTCCTGCGTGTACAATCCAGTATTCTTCTGTTATTATTGATTTTAAAGGATGAGCTACATTGTAAAGAGCAGCCAGGACGGATCCCCGAGCGACAATAATTTCAGTTTCCTGCTCTATGGTTATCACCACACGTTTTAATCATCCCTGGTATTTTTCTGTAGGGGTTAATGCTTTAGACATCTTGCAAGACACAAAAAATAACAGTAAGCCACCACAAAACCATCTCCTGGCGCCATAAATCAGTACCGCCTGTGTCCTTCACCGTCTTCCTTGCTCAGCCTTCCTGGAGACTCCTGCTGATTGAAGGTGGCATTTTACTGGCACAATGAGGGCCATCAACACACCACACAAAACGCTGCCCGGAAACCCAATAGGTCTTGTCACAGATGTCAGCTGTCTGATGCTCATTATGCTAATGAGCACTTATGTCCGGAAAAGGTAGATCCCAGGTTCCTTCTCCAGGTAGGAGACAGAATCTTTCTACTCGCTGGTGATCCAGCTGCTGTAACGAGCAGCAGATGGCGCCTACGTGTCTGAGAAAAAAACAGCTGCAATGATTTGCCCTGCAACCTTTGGCATTAATCCCAGCATGAGCTCCACAAGAAACTATATCCTTTACTCCCAGTGCACCCTGCACTTGCCATTAAACCATTTTATTTTTATCATATTTTGTCAAAAATCACAAAAAACGGTGTTACCATGGACACTGAAGGATGCCAAGATTACACTGTAGCAGTAAAAGATGAAGAGGAGTTGTGATCATCGCACAACACAGGGCTAAAGCATAGGTTGCCTTCAAGGCACCGAGCTTCACGTCCACCAAATCTCAATACAAAAAACTATATTTTGATTGACATGTACATTAAATTAAACAATCTGCAAATCGCAAAGGTGTGAACAAATCTTGAGATTTATCAAATATTTCTTTGGATAACTTCGGCAAGTCAATTGCGCATGTTGGGTCAGTTTTAAAGTGGTGCAGGCCCACAAACAATGCAGCAGAGAGGTCGCTGAGCACTCTAATCCAGCGCCAAAGATCAGCCTTTTGGTTAATAATGGCAAAATACTAGAACAAGCACTTTGAAAGTGGTGGGGACCCACAAACTATGCAGCCGAGGAGCCACTGACCACCTTAATCCAGCTCCGAATCTCACCCTTTTGGTTAATAATGGCAACGTGTTAGAAAGAGCTCTCAGTGTGATCCAGTGCAGTTCTACACCAATGTCAACGACAGCCACAATAAACTGTCACTTGAAGCAGTAAAAGTCGCTGAGGAGTCATGTGATAATTTCCTTTTTTTTTTACCTCGTGTGTGAAATGACATACCGTACTGCAGCTTATTTTAGCACATAGGCTTTTACTGCGTCGATTACTTTGAAACACATAGGGCACTTCATGAGGTTCACGTGCACATTGAATGGATCCACTACAAGACCGCCACATCAATGCACACGTGGCGTATTAGTATGCTTGAAAGCCGCCAAATCTCAATTGAAAAATACTATATCTTGATTCAAATGTACATCGGACTGAAAAACTTCCAACCTTCAGGCCAGTAAATAAGTTTAGAATGATAAAACAAGCTGTTTGGCTTAATTCGTGAAGCCAATTGTGCAAGTTGGGGTGGTTTTAGGGGTCCAACGTAAACAACGTAGCTCACTATAAGGCACTATTGCAAACTACAACAATAATACACATACTGTACTGTACACATACATTGATGCCTCTCTGACACTGTCAATCATTACTGTATTGGTCAAATTTTGTTTTTGGTTGCATCTCTTACACTGGAGATGATATAGTCTGCGCAAAACAGTTACTGGCTTCAACTTGAAGATAAATGAAAACGGTTTAGAAGTTCACATGTCTCTGCACCGCCACAAAAAGCAGTGCCCATGTGCTCAACCCAGCTCTGAACTCCCAAGTCCAGGTCAGAGAACATGTTCCTTATTTTGGTACGTAAACAAAAGATGTGTAAAGTTGAGTGAGAAAAGTGTGTACCTTTCAAAAATGATCCAATAGTGTAGTCGCGGTCCACCACGTCGTAGTCCACAGGCACTGTGATAGTCACGGCATGTTCTGGAGAGGGCAGCGGGCCATATTCGGTTCCTGTGAAGCGGCAGCATCCAACAATTACTATCCTCTTCAACACCATCCAGCTCCTTTAGCTCTCTCTCCCTCTCCTGTGCGTCAGAGCGCACTATTGACGCAAGCATCTAGTGCGCCTGCCATCGTACGTAAGTGGCAAATTAGACACACAAAAAACACATTAAACTCCCATTTGTGGATATTAGTCATCACATATGGTGGAAAGACACAAACGTTGTCATTTTTGGCCTCCAATAGCAGCAGGTAACACACCTGACGGGAGGGAAGCTGCCGCCACAAGTAGCTAGCTATCCAGGAGGGACTCTGCTGCCCTCATGTGGACAGAGTAAGCATTGCAGTTCCTGTTTCAGTTCCACGATTCAAACTTTTTTTTTTTACATTTTGACGCCCCCTGTGGTTTATGCTCAAACTGCTTTGGAAGACATGCTAGCATATTGAATGCAGATACCCTCAGTTTTATGACAATTAGACCAACGGTGTCCAAAGTGCGGTCCGGGGGCAATTTTGAGCCGTGTTTAATTGTTTTAATTAACGTACTTATTTATTTTATAGAGCAAATGTCAGGTTTTCGGTGTGACACGGCAAGAGGTTAGCATCCCAATGCAAGACACTGAGCACAAAAAGTAAAAAGGTTTAATATAACAAAAAGAGTCCACAGGTGCAAAGTACAAACAAAGGAAAATCCACAAGGGGTAATACGAAAGAAAAACACTGACAGCAAAAGGCTGTCAGGAAAAACACGAAAGTACAAACAAAAGACACTGAAGGCAAACCTATCAGGAATCACACAAATGCAAAGAGCAGGTATTTAGCAAGCAAGGGGTAGAGCCAGAAAGCAGGGTAAGGAAGCAAGGAGCCGGACTGAGCGGGGAGAAAGGAGCGGGTGGTCAGGAAGTACAATCTGGCACTGGTCTGGAGTTTGGCTGCAGCTCAAGTAGGCAGGTTGTAATGAGCCTCAGGTGTGACCAATTAAGTCCTGGGCAGGTTCAGGGATGTGCTGCAACACATGAACGGCAGAGGGCAGCACACAGAACATGACAGCAAAAGGCACAATTCAAAGAGCAAAAGCTGACATGTCAATACTGTTAACTAATAATAACACAAAAATTGTCTTTAGACATACAAAAAAAGAAAAATCAAAGTGGCCCCCCCACATCCTTGTTTGGACAAAGTTTGGACACCCCTGCATTAGACAAATGTTCTATTCAATTAGTTGCCAAGTTCTTCCCCCAACCCTGCAAACACATGTTGCTTGATGGGAGACATGTTTTTCAACCAATCTTGCTCAAATTTTACACATGCTTATCAGTCCCCTAAAGGTGTGTGCCAAATTTCATGCTAATTTGGCCAAACACCCTAAAATTACAACTGGTGTTTTGCAGAGCATGTTGAACTGTGTGACAAATTTCAAGACAATACAACTTATGGGGTCAAACTTTGGGGTCAACAACAACAGCACCATGTGCTGTATTTGTCAGAAAAATAATAGAACGGGCGACACATTTTCATCCTTTTGGGGGCAGCGGTAAACAAACACAAACTTAGTTACAGTTACAGTGGCTCAGTAGTTTCTCATTGATCACTTTCTACATTTTAGAGTATTTTATTATGACAGAGTATTGTAACGTTAATGTATCTTGATTATGAACATTAGAAATATATATAATGATATATATATATATATATATATATGTATGTATGTATGTATTGGCTGTTAAAGCTTTCCTGCTATCCTTTCTGCTTCCTACTTGTCTTAAACACTGTCATGGTTGGAATGTCTGGACAAACCACATACAGTGGTGTGAAAGTGTTTGATTTCTTATTTTTTTGCATATTTGTCACACGTAAATGTTTCAGATCATCAAACAAATAAATTGAAATATTAGTCAATGACAACACAACTGAACACAAAATTCAGTTTTTATTATTAGAGAAATAAAAATCCAAACCTGCATGGCCCTGTGTGAAAAAGCAATTCCCCCTGTTAAAACATAACTGAGATTAAATGAGATCTATCAGTCTGGAAAAGGTTATAAAGCCATTTCTAAAGCTTTGGGGCTCCTGTGAACCACAGTGAGAACCATTGTCTACAAATGGCAAAAACATGGAACAGTGGTGAACATTCCCATGGAGTGACCGGCCAACCAGAATTACCCCAAGAGCGCAGCGACGACTCATCCAAGAGGTCACAAAAGACCCCACAACAACCTCCCGAGAACTGCAGGCCTCACTTGCCTCATTTAAGGGCAGTGTTCATGACTCCACCATAAGAAAGACACTGGGCAAAAACGGCCTGCATGGTAGAGTTCCAAGACAAAAACTACCGCTGAACAAAAAGACCATTAAGGCTCGTCTCAATTTTGCCAGAAAACATCTTGATGGTGCCCAAGACCTTTGGGAAAATACCAAATTTGAACTTTTTGGAAGGTGTGTGTCCCAATTTCATCTGGTGGTAGTGTGATGGTCTGGGGATGTTTTAATGCTTCAGGACCTGAAAGACTTGCTGTGATAAATGGAACCATGACTTATGCTGTCTACCAAAAAATCCTGAAGGAGATTGTCCGGCCAGCTGTTCGTGACCTCAAGCTGAAACCAACTTGGGTTCTGCAGCAGGACAATGATCCAAAACACACCAGCAAGTCCACCGATGAATGGCTGAAGAAAAACTAAATGAAGACTTTGTAGCATAAATAACAGTACACATCCCACCAAACCAAACCAAAGCAACAAACAACAACAAAACAACAAACTCAAGGCATTAATACAAATGTTAATAGAAAAAAACACATCCAATAACAAAAATAAAATAAGATATATAATAAGAAACACAATACAAATACAAATAATCCAGTGTTTTTAAAACAATATTTGCATTGTCTTCAGAATGGACCTGAGAAAAACAGAATTAAATCCAGCTGGATTCAGTATGGTGCAGACTACACTGCAAAACAGAAATAATTTATCTACCGTTTCTTACCATGTTACTGCAATTTGCTTATCTTAAGTCATGTGTACTCAAATCTGAGATAAAATGAAAAAAGAACAAGAAAATTTGACTTGCCAAAACACTTGAAACAAGTAAAATGGGACTTTGACAAGTCAACTTCTGTTGGCGGATTATTATGCTTATTTTAAGAATATTACAGATTTTAGTACATATTCCTTAAGATAAGCAAATTGGTCTCACATATGAAAACATATCTTGTTAGACTTTCAGTTTTTCTCAGCAAACAATTGTTATTTTGATCCACATCACATCGTATGTCTTCACAGATGCAACATCCTGCATATGGTCAAAATACAACCTTCACTGAATAAAAGGAAAATATAGACACAAAAAGCATTCATAAAAGTTAGCTATCAATGTTTAAAAAATAATAATAAATCCGCATCTCCCACTTTTACCTGGATCAGTACCAAATACTGAATGTGTTTTTCTTTGGCCTGAACGTCCTACATTGGATAACTGCTGTATTGAACCGAATATAAGATGATAATGTTTCCCGAGAAAACACCCAGGACGAACACGAGTTCATGCCATCTTATATTTGGGGTCTGGAGATTTATACAGTACATGCAAACTAACAGGTTGTGCCAAACAACTTCACTCCAGAGCTTTTCGTACTGTCACACACGCACGCCAGTGACAGAGCAATACAGCCGCGACACAGTGTCATTCAGAAAAAGTATGTCAAAGGTTGTTAGCAAATTAGCAAACAGGAGGAGGAGTTATGATGCTGATTTTAAGGTAATGGTGGTCGATGAAGTGAATGAACTGGCAGTTGATTTTTTTTTTTAATTAATTTTGTCATATTTTGCCGTAAAAAGGATGTTTCCAAAAATAGGTCTTCAAAAAGAGGGATCGTGTTGTATTCATAGTCAATCCAATAATTAAGCTGCTCACTCCCAAACATAATAAAACAGTGCGGTGAATATCTTCAAAAAATATATATATCTAATTATATTTATTTTCTCCAGCCACCACTAGCGTAATCACACAGTATTTAAATACAGGTGTGTGATTGTGTTAGAAGATAAAAAGTGGAATAAAAGGATTCAAATGCGTCCCAGATGCCTGCTCAACTGAATGATCGTCTCAGTCGCTTTAACACTGCACCTCAAGTAGTACAGTAGATAGCAATGTGCAACCGATGAGTGCATAATGTATCTTTGGTGCGTTTCAGTCTGTGACATCTCCCCATCTTTACTGTACATTACACCCCACACTAAAAGCACGGGTTGGACAAATTGTGTGAACATTTGGAGGCGGCTTTTGACCCCAATTACTGAGCCACCACCGCAGAGAGTCCAGCAATTATTGCTTCCATGGCTGCATTACTCACAGGGTCTCAGGCAGTCTTGGTTCATTTGGTGACTAATTATTCAAAAGTTTTCTTTTGCAGCACACTGAGTTTTAAACAATCCCATTGGTGACAACAAGTGATCACGTTTAGGTCTTTCAAATATGTTTCTATGGCAGTGGTTTGTGAGGCAGGAGCCTGAAGACCTCAGGAGAGGTGCAGAAGCTTGTGAAAAATAAAGAAAAACGTCTTTTTCAAACCTGCTAAGCTTACTTCAGTCATCTTTCAAGGCAAAATAAACAGAGTAAACAGACAAAATAAAATCAGTTTTTTCTGGGAAGAGGGCGTTGTATTATGTCCTCTGACGGGAGGCTCACTCTGCCACATTTCGAAAAGCCCTCTTCTGTTGGCAAAGACGCCGATTACACAAAATTCAGTTATTCCACTTTGAAAATGAGGGTTGTTTTCTTCCTCCTTGTTTACTTTGTATAACAAATTACATTACACGCTGCTCACTCCTCGCATAAGCCAGTATTGGTGCTCTTGTTTTCTTGTTTTGTTAACTTCATACTGTCAATGTCCAATGAAAGCATGAATCTACAACTTCTTTTGATTTTTTGAATATTTCCTTTTTTTGAATAAAAAGGGGGGCAACTTTTTTTTTTTTTTTTTAAATCTGAAATGACTAACTTTTGTTTTTCGTATGAAAAGAAAAAACGTGCAGATTTTGGTCATGTGTGTTTGTCATTGGCCAGTGACAACATTAAAAGTATGGCATCGAGGATTAACTAACACACCAATTACATTTTTACTAACCATAGTGGAGTCCTTTTCCGCAAATGACTTTCTTCACACTTCTGATTGGTTAAGATAGCGTACGGTTCTAATTCTTATTGTTGGTTTGGTATGCACATGAAAGGTTGCCAGTGTATTTATGTTTTTTTTTAAAAAAAGGTTTTAATAAATATATATATATATATTGGCATAGCCTGCGTTATAATTAGTTCATCTTATTTATCCAATAAATACAGTTCAGAACCCTTTTTAAAAGCATTTCGTACTTTTTTCATCTAATTCATTGTGGAAGGAAGAAACACTCCTTCTCTAGTGCACCATTACAACAACATCCTATCTACGACCTTCTAACAGCCCTGAGTTCATGGTGCCTAATGTGGCATTCATCAGGACCAGACAGGAGGTAAAGGGGCGGGGGCAGTGAGCTGTGCTCTAGCTAGACCCCTGCTGGACATTCTTCTCATAGTTCTCCTGGCAGATGCGGACGCGCCGGGTGAAGTAGTCTGGCTCAGAAATGGCCTTGAGGAGGTCAGTCTGGACCAGGGCGATGTCATAAAGCTCAGAGATGCAGGCTGTACGAGTGTTGGCAGAGCCTGGCTCCAAGAAAACCTGGACAATACACACACACACACACACCTATGTGAGTCACTTGTGCTATTTTTGGGGATGTCATACAACTTCATGTCAAAAAATCCGAACTATCCCTTTAAGTTGCTGTCATGCATGATGCAACATGAGACATCAGTGCGTCTCACAAGAGCTCAGTTGAGCAGTTCCTGATGTTTGCTTTGCTTCGCTTTTTCTTTGGCCTTTTGTGGATTTCTTATTCCAAAACAAGGAGAAGCCTCAGCAAGGGGGGTTAGAGGAAGTATTAGGTGAGAAGAGAAGACGAAGAATACACGGGAATGTACATGAAGTAAGCAGACGCACATATTTAAAGCAGTAAGACTGCTATTAACCTTTTTTTTTTTTTTTTTTACACTTGTGTGGCATGTAAGATTGTTCAAAATTATGAAGCCTCAGACGCATTTGCCACACCGATTACTTTTGCTTTACATCTACTGTACATCATTCCAGTTAGACTATTCTCTTCTTATTAACAGGGATTAACTTATGTTTATAGACACACCTCCGACACATGGATAAATTGTGTCATTACATTTCCTGCATAAAATGTTTTACAATATGAACACAAGTGGGGGGAAAAAAGTCCAGCACCAGCAACTTTATCTAATTTCCACCAAATAATATAGGATTCTGTGTAATGATAGTGTAATGTATGTTTTTGCCACCATTCTGCTCATTAGCAAACTCAGCAGCATCATGCAGAGCGCAGCACGAGGGCATTGAAGTTAACCTCTTAACGAATAAAACGTAATTGCACACATCCGGCTTTCATCTAAATATTTACACGAGGAGGTGCGCCAACACAAGAGCAGCAAGTCAGCAGTTTACTCCTAAAAGAGCTGAGTCGGAAGTTACATGTTGTTGCCACTCAATGGGACTTGACATTTTCCTTCCAAAAAAAAAAAAAGATACATGAATAATGACTGAGCTTTAAAAAAAGTAAAAAGGAGGAAGGATGCTGCTGGGCCTCCTGCTTATTATATGTGGTTCTAAGTGAGGCTGAAATATGGTATATATATATATATATATATATATATATATATGGTAAAGAAGTGTGTGCTATCAAAACATTGTACATCAAATTTAAAACCATGGAAAAGAGCGCTTACCTTTGGATGCACGACGGTATCCTCATCATCTTGTCGTATGTTGTCATCTATAAAGATGTGCTGAATGTTCTCGTCAAAGGGGTCCACCCACAAAGGCTTCCCACCACGGATGGAATACTTATTAGTCAGCCACCTGGATGGAAACAACATGGAACATAATGCATGGAGAAGACAGAGGCAGCCTTCAATGTACACACCAGGCATGCTGGGTACCATTCATAGTCGTCCTGGAAGCCTCCCAGCCCGCTTGTGGTGCTGAAGTACTCGTACAAGCCTCTCTCTCCGTCGCGAGTTGACAACCGGTCTGCGCCTCTGGTCAGAAGAACTCCTTTGGTGCTACAGCGGATTTTGCCCGGAGTCTTGTTCACGTTTAACTGAGCAAAAGTAACAGAGACGTGAAGTCAGAACTAGAGGCCGACCGATATGGGATTTTTGGGGCCGATATCGGCCAATATATGAAATAAGAGCATTGATACGCACAGGATATATACTGTACATCAGTGGTCCCCAACCCCGGGGCCGCGGCCTGGTATCAAATGACCCACGATACCGGTACCAAATGACCGGTACCGGGCCACGGGTCATTTGGTACCGGGCCGCACAGAAAAAAAATAATTTCCTTTTTTTTTTTTATGTTTTATTTTGAAAAGTGGCCGGATTCTCTCTGTTCCATCCGTCTCACTTGACGCATGTCCATTGTGCGTGTGCTAAAGTTTATCTCATGCCGCACAGATAGACTACTACTGTATTTTTACCATTTTTCTTTCACCTCATATTTGGTGTCAAATGCTGATACTATGTGGGAATGCATAAAGGTAAGTTTTGATGACTTATTGAGTGCTAATGTGCACATTTGTCTCAAGTTCATTCATGCTAGTGTACTGCCTTTTATCACACACGTCAAACAGCGATGTAATAATCTCTCTGGAAAAACTCCAGGCTTGAACTGGTGGATGGTGAGTCGGCATTCAAAACCTTATATTTTTTTGTTGTCAAGTCCAATTTAAAATGACTATTTTTTATTAGTTATTAATGAAAAATTAATGTAATAATTAATTAACAAAATTCTAAAATAGAATTATAAAAAGTGTCCCTCTGAAGATAATCATAACTGCGATGTGGCCCTTGGTGAAAACGAGTTTGGCGCCCCTGCTGTGCATGAACACAAACTCTTATAATACCCAAAATCCGATTCAACGCAAAGAAGCAGAAGACTACCAAAAGAAAATAATAAAGTTCAATTAGTAAGACCGTCAACAGAAGGATATGCCTCTGTGATTTACAGTACTTTTAGGTGTTGACACAAACGCCTCCACACCTTACTCTTCCCTTCTGATCACTTTAAAATAAAAACAAGTGGCTGCATCGGGCTGAAAGTGATAATACATGTTGTATTTCAACTAATACTTGATGTGTTTATAAAAGGTTTAGCGTATAGAAAATGAATGGATGAATGGATATAAAAGGAAAGGAAAGGAAAAACATCTTACCAATATCAATTAGTTATATTTACTAGCTATTTAAAAGTTCTATCTGCAGCCACTCAGCATTTGCAAACAGCTGCTGAAAACAAATGCTGACGCAAACATTTAAAAAGTAAAAAAAAAAAAAAAGTTGACTACAAACAAAATAAATAATCAAAACACGCGTCACGTTACTAGACTTAATACAAGGGATTCAAAATTTTACTCAAAACAATGCAGCTGCTTTCAAAACATGCAATATATGAAATGACAACTAAATACATTACTTGGAACATTTTCTAAATCATTTCAATGAAGACATTAACTTGTGAATGTGTGAGCCCCTGGAAATCCAGAATTGAAGTATGAAGTGGGACGCTGTGTATATCTGCACTAACTTTAAAACGCTGTACAGTCTCACATAATGGTGGACCTGTGAGTTAAAAGCAACTTATACGACGTCTAAGCGCTGTAATACGCTCTCTATAACTTGTGTGAAAACTAGAATGTTCTCCTTGACGGGCCCTGACAGTGTGGCACTAAAGTTAGTGTTATATGGTTTTGCAAAGTCACAGCTTACCACGGTGTACAAAAATCCAGTTTATTTTTGCGTTTAAGTCATCTCTTCCAACAGCGGACTGAGTGAGGCAGAGCGGCAGAGGGAGAGCGCTGCTTATATATCGACTACATGTTCACCGATATATCAATGATATGTCATCGGCCCAATATATTGGCAGGCTCTAGTCAGAACTGTACTGTTTGTACCCAATAACATTACAGTATGGATTGCACGTCACAAGGGGCGGGGGCTCACTCAACTCCAAAGAGAACCAGGTATTTATTGAGAGATAAGGTTTTTATAAGAGAGGAGAGATTCATTTGTGAAAATGCATTGTATAATACTGTATTGTGCTTGATGATGCTCCATAGGTTGTAAATTGGGTTGATGTCAGGGGAAAAAAGGGGGTCAAACCATGAGTTTCTCTCCTTTTATGCCCATACCAGCCAATGACAGAGAGGTAGGTATTCTGTGCATCATGAGATGGTGCATTGTCATGCATGAAGGTTATTTTGCTACAGACGGTATGGTTCTTCATACTGTACCATGGAAGAACGTGGTCAGTCAGAAACTCTACATACTTTGCTAAGGTCATTTTCACACCTTCAATGACCATAAAGGGCCTACCAGCTCTCTCCCAATGATTCCGATCCAAAACATGACTCAGCCACCTCCTTGCTGATATCACAGCAGAGATATGCTGGCCATACTCTACTTCATCCATCTGGACCACACAAGGTTGCACGGCCCTCAGCAGTAAACGGGATTGTTTGAAAATTAATCTTCATGTATTTGTTGTCCCACTGCAACCGTTTCTGCTTGTGAGTATTGGTTAGGGGTGACTAAACAGTAGGTTAATGCATAACTGCGAGCCTGTGCAGGATCCTACACCTTGAGATTCATGGCACTTAACAGGCACCAACAGCTTCAAATACCTCTTTGCTGCTTTGGTATGTTTTTTAGCAAGTGCTCTCTTGATTCCATCAATTTTTCTGGCAGAAACCTTTGTAATTATGCCGTTATCAGCAAATTTCTTCACCGTCGGAAGGTTTTTGTGAATTATTGAACGTTTTCATGCCTTGTCCATTGCATTGCAATATTTGACACTTTTTTGTCAGCAGAGAGCCTTCTTCTTTCCCATATTGCTTGAAATCTGTGGCATGTTTAAGAATGTGGAACATCATTTTTCAGTAGTTTTCTTTTAATTGGGCTCCCCTGGCCAACTAATTATGACAGTCGTCTGAGATTGATATCAGAAATCCAAAGAGCCCCAAGACAAAATGCCATCCATGAATTCCATTGAAAAACAAAAAAAGATATGTTTATGATACTAAAATCCTATTTGCATAATAATTTGGAACACAGTGTACTACCAGTTAAAAGTTTGGAGGCACTTTTTAGTGTATTTCTTGAATTCAATAGTGTTCTTCACTGATGACGTCATAGCGGGCGGCAGCGCTGGTGAAAGCAAACTATCGTGCACGTTTTCTAATAAAGATAGAAAAGGAACACAGTATGACTCGTAGTGTATTAATAACATGGCAAGACTGAGTCACCAGCATGTGGGATTATCTGTCGACTAGTTTTTTCTGCGCAAAGTTTGGCCGTAGGATAACGAAGACATATTGGCAATAAGTTTCATTGCGAATCATAGCCAATCTACAAAAAATGGAACGCACAAAGACCAAGGTACCGCTACATATCCAAATTATTGTTTTTTGTTCTTAAAGGAAAACTGCACTTTTTTTTTTCATTTTGCCCATCATCCACAATCCTCGTGTGAAACATGACCACACATGTACTTTCTCTTTTCTGCATATTCTAAGATGAGAAAAACAGCTAAAAAACCAGCTAGAACGTGGGAGCTACTGTAACAATGCACATAACGAGACATACCTATTTCGACTATAAAGCCATAAAAAAAAACCTCCAAAGAAAATGCCAACAATGTTCTATTTACATAACTGATCTGTATATAACCCAAGCTAAAGCAACATTGTTATTGTAGCAGCTAACACAAAGAACTATTTTTCTGGCGTAGTTGTGCAGCGTCTCACGCCACTACCGAGCGCTGTTCCAAACAATGTGATAGGCCACCAATCTGTACTAACTAGGAAACAAGAACAGTCAATGAACCACTACGAATAGACAACCAAATTATATGTAAAGTATTAGCCCACATTCCATGTTTTGTTGATACACGGCTAGATGGACTGAGTTGGGATATCATGTGCTATGTGCCTGATGTATCACAATCAATGTCATAGCAACTTTATCATAGTGACAATATCATTATCACGGTATTGTTGAATATGCTCAAAATGTTTAAGAAGTACTGATACACAGACAGAAGTCTATTAAAACAGTTGTATTAAAAAAAAAAAACATACACAGATACACAACACACACAAAATACTTTCTTGGCAGATTATGATTTAGTTGTGGCAGCCATAGCATTGGGGTTGCCTGCAGCACGCCCACTCTGTAAATAACGGGAAAGCAAATTTATTATGATTAGCATCATCATCATCATCATCATCATCTGCCAGACACACACTCTGCCCGAATTAATTCAGAAGCAACACAGGCAATAATGAAGTAGCAGCGGCCGTACACAGCAGAAAACCCACGGAAACAATAACACATTTGGTTACGCTCCGGTGTATGTCATGTGCAGAAACATACATGTCATGTGCACACACTATTTGCTCTCACAGGGAGCGCCCAATGACATACAGGCCAATTTTTGCTACAGGAGTAACGGTCGCTAACACTTAATGTAAGATTCTTTTACTGACAAACTACAGCAACATTTGAAGGGTTTTATATCACATTTGTGTTCTTATTATATGCATAATAATCTGCTAAGCCGCTCACATCCATTTTATACAGGTAGTCACACAAAACACACAGTGTTCTCATGGCCTGCGCTCATTATCTCATCCACACATACCTCACAACTGATAAGCAGCTCAAGGAGGGAGCACTCAAACCACAGCAACATCCTGCTTACAGCAGCTGGTTGACCTTCACAACGAACAAAGGCCCACTTCTCACATCGCGGGTGCCACCCCACTTTGCTGATTGGTCCTCAGGGACTACAACACCACACCTCCAGAGACATCTAATTGGTCCTCGGGGACTACAACACCACACCTTCAGCGGCATCTGATTGGCTCTCCAACATCTACAGTGACGGGCGCTGTCTTCTCCCATTGGCTGAGGATCAACCTACATTTGCATCTAAAAATGTAAAGGACCGGGCAGGGATAGTTAGCTGTGCTCTTCCTGTCTGACCCTGTATTAAGACCAACCTCTGTGTAGGCCTATAGGGAAAGACGCTAGGCCCGGAGCTCCGATTGTATTAGGTTTGTTTGTCAAGAATAAATATTCACATTTGATTATATGGTAGTAATCTAGTCTCCTTTCCTCCAATTCGACACCCACGGGAATTGTTGGCCTGAAGTCACAGGAGGCCTCCAATCCCAACACATTTGACAGACAAACCATGCATTCGACTACAAGTTTACTTACTTTACACTTGGTGAAAAGTAGTGGATGTCGGTCATGGAGATGGCTCATCATATTGGAAGTGTTAGCCCCGTTCGCAGAGACTTTGTTTCCTGCGTTTTATAGGTTCCCCTCAGAATCCTTTGCAAATCCAAAATATGTCCAAATTTCTGATCTTGCTCTTTTACTGGGGAGGAAAATCCCAGGAGCACTGTTTGCTGGGGTGCAGTCCGCCATTTTTTTACAAGCCAAACATTGCCAACTGCGCATGCGTGTCCGCTTTTGCCACTTGTAGGTACTGAGGCTGTTTCTGTAGAAAATGAGCAGTGTCACTGGTACATGAGTTTATCGAAGTGTGGTTATCAATCACGGTTTTACTCTAATTTTAATATGAAACAGTAATACAAACCGTCAGGAGTTTTATCGCGGTTAAACATTAATATCGGTAATCGTTACATCCCAATGCTTAATGTAGGTATGTTAATCTGACTTTTAAAAAGCCAAACACGATCTACATATTTAAGGTGTTTGCATACGTGTTTAAAAGCTAGTTTTATGCCAATTCATTCATGTTTTTTTGTTGTTGTTTTTTTAGTTCATGTACACATGATGGACAAAAAAAGGCTAAAAAAGAAGAGGGAATGATGACATAACCTTCCTGAAAAAAACAAAAGCTTGTTTTCCATTTTACTTTCACTTTCATTTTGACACGATGAGAAAATTGTTCAACTATTATCCAGGTTTCCCAGAAGTCAATACCCAGTTGGCGAAGCAGTAGGCAGACACTAAACAACCAATTTCCCAGCAATAGCAGCCTTCCCTTGGAGATTCATGGTGAATGATTGAAAATGTCCTGTAGTGTGGTTGGCAAATTACGAGTGACAGTTTAAATCAGCATGAGACAATGCTTTGATTGAATGTGACTCTCTCACCTTCAGTTCGGGGAGATCAGGAAAGAGAGGATGAGCCCCTTGAGTAAGAGCTTTGGATACAGCACTCAGCACACGAGGTAGGTCGCTTCCAAATGTACGGAAGTGGACGGCGAACTGGGTCCCTTGCTGGGTCAGGTCTTTGAGCAGCTGGAAAAAGGAGGGAATGATCCAGTGGTACAGTCGTCCATCCTCAGCCTTTATCGTCAGCTCTCGGTCTCCCTGCAGGGAGTCAGTCAATATGCAGTCATCTGATATATAAAACATACAATGGAAGAGCAACAAAAGGTGTTTTTTTTGGCAGGGGGTTATGCATACATCATTGCCTTCTACACCTTGGTTTAGAACATCAAAGGATGAACTGCAGGTGTCTTTTGCTTTTTCTTTGGATGTGGTGCCTTTTATGTACCATTGTAGTCCATTTTTCCATCATATGCATTCTTACTTGTTATCAAAATTAAGTTAGATTGTTTTAATGGTTTATTATTAAGTGGTTGAACTTACTTTTAAAATTGTTAAACTTGTGTAAAAACAATAACAAACAATGTGACATGATCCCTGCCGCTTCACCACCTTGTCAAATAAGTTCATGTTCCGCTGTTAAATAAGGTGCGGACATTGCCTCAACGCACTCATGCAACGTGCGTCATGGCATTTATGCAAATTACATGATGATGTCACACCCTCCAACCCAATGCCACAGATATATTGCAGTCATGTGAGAAACACTGTACAGCAGGGCTCACACTTTTTCAGCCTGCGAGCTACTTTTAAAATGACCAAGTCCCAAAGATCTACATCCTACTATAAATATAGGAAATTTATCTTTGCTGTCTTTGTAAATATGAGTATACATTGTACATGTATATCATATGCTTTTTCAGCATGCAAGCTATAAGGCAACATGATCAATCTCTTACTATAAAACATATATATAAAAAACATAATATATAATAATATAGAAAATATTAAATATAAAAATAATATATAAAAATAATGTATAAAACTGGAGTCAAGGCAACATATTAAAAGGGTTTCAGCAACGGGCATTTTTCCAATTCATCATGAGATAATGAATGGAAGTGTAGAAAAACAAAGCAAAGCCCTCAAACAATTAACTTTTTTCTACGCAAGTAGTCGCTACAAGTGAACGGATAACTTTTGTTATAGATATAGACATCTTACCGCTGAGTTAGTTTATCCATAAGTGGAATAATAAAGACAAAAGTTGCAACTTCCTCCCCATTGCCGCTGGGGAGGAAGAGCAAATCAGGAGGGGAGTTTAATGACAGCTCACTGATGTCACATGAGAGCTACAAAGTGACGTTTATGCGATCGACCCAAACTACCTTCGCGATCGACCGGTAGCTCGAGATCGACGTAATGGGCACCCCTGCTGTATAGTATGCAGTACTGTACAAAACGTGCAGGTACACAGCATCACGTCTTGTCAAAGCAGCTTCCTCCTGAAAAATATTGGGTGAATTGGCGTGTGAGGCAGTGCCCTCTGCTGGATTCATAGCGGCAAGCGACATCAAACCACTTTCTATTTAGGTTACCATAAACCAGTGGTCCCCAACCTTTTTTGACCCACGGACCGGCTTGTGTTCCCACAAATCTCCCGCGGACCGGGGGGGTTGTGTCGTACATTATAGCGATCAAATTGATCTTATTTATTATGTATCGTGTAAAACTAAGACATGAATAACATCAAATTAAAAGTACAAAATGAATGCCGACCCACCATCCACCAGTTCAAGTTCAAGCCAAGTTTTTCCAGAGAGATTATTACATCGCTGTTTGACGTGTGTGGTAAAAGGCAGTACACTAGCATCAATTAACATTAGCACTCAATATGTCATCAAAACTTACCTTTATGCATTCCCACATAGTATCAGCATTTGACACCAAATATGAGATGAAAGAAAAATCATAAAAAAAACAGTAGTACAGTCAAACCTGTCTTAGCGGCCACCTTTATAGAAGGGCCACCTGCCTATAGCAGCCACTGAAAAATCCCCCCAGCAAATTTACATGTTATAGACCCTGTGTATAGCAGTCACCTGTCCAACGCGGCCAGCGGCCACCCATTTTGTCTCCCTTGGTCAATATCTGACTGC
This sequence comes from Dunckerocampus dactyliophorus, assembly GCF_027744805.1. NCBI lineage: Eukaryota > Metazoa > Chordata > Actinopteri > Syngnathiformes > Syngnathidae > Dunckerocampus > Dunckerocampus dactyliophorus. Next base: position 22,631,135 of record NC_072819.1, on the reverse strand, counting down.
ATATAGCAGCCAAATTACCAACTCAAGGAGAAGCTTCATGCACGAAAAAGTTTTGTTTTTCAATCAATGAAGGCGTCGTGTGTAGACTTTAATTACTGAGTCCTAGCTCAGTCACAATCATTCACAAGATCCACACAAACTGTCAGTTGTTCCACATAAAAAAGCCGTCTTCTTTTGAGCTTGCTATTTCCTGGTCAAACATGTAACTTTAAGAGCATTTGCACCAAAACATTACCGCAAAGTAGGCTGGGAACAGGACGTGCTCCCAGCGACGCTACAATAAAAAAAAAAAACATATGCTAGCATGCATGCGGCAGCGGGAGCAAAACTGAGTTCGGTTGTACTTAACTGAAGTATTTTATCAATTATCAGTTATTATTAAGCCTCTAGCTTCCTTTTAGTAAGTAAAAACCTTGGCTATGATTGCACTACATTGTCATGTAGACCTACAAAGTACACTTGGAAGAACAAGAGGTGAATAAATGTATTGCAACTGATGTGAAACTGATGAGGGGTAGGATTAAATAAGCTTTTCTTCTTCCTACTCCTTTTTGGACATGCAAAATTGTGAATTGTACTATGTGATGTGCTACTGTTTGACTCATGCATGTTCAGGATTAAAACCATGAACCATGATAATAACAAGCCTAGTAGTGCTGTACAACTTTTATCAGCAGTCCGCAGTGCTCTCTACTGGTCAACATTATTATTATTATTTTCCCTTTTTTTTTTCCTCTACTGGTCAACATTCAAACTGGACGCCAACCTGTCTATAGAGGCCACCTGTCTATAGCAGCCACTTTTGCAGACTCCCTCTAGTGGCTGCTATAGACAAGTTTGACTGTAGTCTATCTGTGCGGCATGAGATAAAGTTAGCACACGCACAATGGACATGCGTCAAGTGAGACGGATGTAACAGAGAGAATCCGGCGACTTTTCAAAATAAAACATTAAAAAAAATGAAATAATGGAAATTATTTTTTCTTTCTGTGCGGACCGGTACCAAATGACCCACGGCCCGGTACCGGGCCGCGGCCTGGGGTTTGGGGACCACTGCCAAAAACTAAACTAATTATTTACAATTTAAAGCAGAGAAAATAAAATTGCAAAAATGTGGGGCAGAAAATGAGCGGGGATCTACTGTATGCTGTAACTACTTCCATTATTTCATTCATTTAAGATCTTTTTTATTGGCTCTTGGCATATTTTAAGAATAAAATTAATTCAATAATAGGGTATAGTAATAGTACACTAATTTGCTTTCTTACCTCTAACGCAAAGCTAAGATGTTGTGCCGCTTATCTTAATTAGGGTCGTGGGGGTATGCCGCAGCCTATCCCAGCTGACTTTGGGCAAGAGGCAGGGTACACCCTGGACTGGTCACCAGCCAATGACAGTTTTTATTACCTTATTTTTTAATATATTTTATTTATTCATTTTGTTTTTACTTTTTTAGTTTTAATTTTCTCATTTCTCTCATATAAAATTTTGATCCTGGGTGGATTAGAGAAACGTCAAAGTTGCGCACCCAATTCTTGATTTGATGAGTCATTGAAGATGGACATGAAAAATTTGGTGCCAATCCAGAAGTGTATTGTTCAGCCTTGGTGGAGGTGTCTATGCTCTGCTGAGTGTCATTTTTATTTTAACTAGACTTTGTTGCATTATGTAAACAAGGTCTGAGGTTAACAGACAAAAATGTTAACCGCCATGCATTGTGTCTGCAACAATGCTCACCTTCACACCCTCAGGCCAGCGGAGCAGGTTGAGATGCTCCTCCAGAATCCCACGGAACCGTCGACCTGATGCTGAGGTGAAACCTTGAGTAGATCCAAACTGAGAGTAGTAGCTGACAGCACCATCGCATGGTGGGAGCAGGGAAGGAGAGTCACTCAGCCATTCCCACTTTCCTGCAAATGCAAAGAGATGTTTTTAATGAATTCATAAACCGTTTACAGGGTTAGAGTACAATATCCTCCATCGTCCCACTTTGTATAGATGTTTAAATTGTGAATACCACCAGAAAATTGTCCTCAAATCTCAGGCAACATTGCAAATGCTGTATACTTGTGTTTCCATAAAAGTGAATTTAAAAATTGACAAGACAGATTCAGCTAATTCATGACATTATTTTTTAAATACAATTATTTTTGAGATTCAAAATTGGTGAAGCTGACATCAATTGTAGGTTAATTATCAACATCATATTGTGACATACAGTAGGCCCATTTTCTATGGATGTTTAAACGGTGAATATTACATGTAAATTGTCCTCAACTGTCGAGTAACAAACACTACATCTGCCGTCTAAATTCTGTTGTCATAAAGGGAATTAAAAACCGGCAAGGGAAATTCGAACTCTCAGCAAAAAAACGGCAATTATTTGTCTAAATTGTAGAATCATTTATTGTCAAATGCGCACAATAAATACTTTTTAGGAGGTTAAAGCAACATCCCTGGATTGTAATCAAGTGCTGCCAATCAGAAGTTAACTTTAAAATACAGCACTGCATGTACTACATTACCAACTGTTGCACTTGTAAAGTTCGCACACCAGAGACAATAACGTTGCAGTTCGAGCACCTATTATGTCCACTTTGAGACCTGCCATTTGGCATAGTTTACATTCCACAGGAAAATAATTGGTGTCAATAATGTTCCATTCCTCACAACAATTCTATACATTGATGATGGAGAGGTATTCTGTAGAATCTACCTGTTTTAAACGTGTTTTTAAACGAATTTAGTGTATTTCCACTACACATCACCTGACTCAGCACAACCCGAAAATTTCGGTTTTTTTCAAGCAATGAGAACAAAAATATTTTACCTTTGTTCATTTTTCCCCAAGTGACAGTCGTCATAAAATAGTCCAGGGCAGCAACCGTCCCTTGGCAAGTCACGGCGTCTGACACCAGAATAGTGTTGTTCAAGTCCACATGTAAGACTATTTTTTTATTACGCCCATGACTAGCAAGACACGCCGGTGGATTGTCGTCATCTATCCCGGGGACAATCCGGCAGATTGTCTCGTCGTTGTCTTCGCCTTGGCGGCTATTATTTCCACCGATGTCAGCCATGATTACACCCAAAGACTATTAGTATAAAAAAAAAAAACAGTTAACTTTATACCTGCTACCTGAAGCCGCCTATTTCACTTCCTCGTTTTGAGACGCTTTACGTTCTCCTTCTTCCTCTACTAACTAATACCACACAGCATCTTGAGCGCCACCATTAGGCGAGGAAAGAATGTGCAGCGTTGCCTTCGCTTAAAATGTTGTCTGTGGCATTAATTGTTTTCAATTAACTTAATTTCAAATAAACATACAATTTAAATATATTAAAATTAAAAAGAACATGTAAATGTTTTTTCAAGTGCAATTAAAAAAATCTATATACTAAAATGTAACTGCAAAAATACTGTGTGATACTGCAAAATGATGGAAATTCACCAGTATGGTACATTTTCCAACAGCTAAAATCATGGATAAAACAAATAATCTAGCCTCCTCTGATAATGTTCATTTTTTTTAAACAAGAGGAAAAACATATGAGGGGAAAACCTGTATGCCTGCACAACACTAGTGCATTACAATTGTCTCTTAATTTAAGTTGCACAAAATACTACACTATTACTGTTAATCTTTTTTGATACAGGACCAATAATCAATTAACCAGCAACACAACACAATGCAATTGATTGTCCAAATTGTGTTTTATTTATATTAATCATTTACATGTATGCACAGCAGAATTCAAAAAGATCCCTGCGTTATTTCTTATGCAGTCCATTACAAAGAAAAGGAGGGGCGAGAACAGACAACTCATGAAGAAAACAAAGAATGAAACCGAGCAACTATGTCAGCGGATTTTTTTTTTTTTTTTTTTTTTAACAAGGACTGAGTTATACCACACGTAAGAACATGCAAACATGCACATTTCAGTTCACACTGAAGCCTTTGACAATTGCATCCACAGGATTTGAATATCTAAAGTTAACCAAAATCAAAATAACATAGTATAGCAACAAAATATAAAAAGAAAATGCGCCCTCACTTACAAAAAGTAGCTCAGCACCTATCTGACTTTTATTTGCTACAATTCTAACACAATCTAACCAGGGGATAACTGTTGGGGGGAAAATATAACCTACAACATAAGATTAACCACATTACTGTACAACAAACGTCCAACTTAAAATTCACCCTCAAAAAGCAAGAGGACTGGTCAGCAGTGATGTTTTTGTTGCTTTTTTAAGGGACAACAAACCACAAGGTGCAATGACGAGTAAAAGCCAGTAGACCCACACCCTCAAATCTTCATTCTTCCCCCCCCCCCCCCCCCCCCCCCCCGCCCCATTAAACAGCTTCTGTGAATGTATGGACTTCATTAACAGTTTTTGGTATGTGTATATTTATGTGAGCCAATCATTTACATTAAATAGACCCAATCGGTTGGTGTAGAAAACCTTGATAAACTGACCTCTGGACTCTACAGGTGTTCCTCTGGCAAGGTCGCACAGGCCAGGTGTCCTGACACTTTTGTCCACGACAGTATGAAGCAGATGGCACTACAATCCAGATCACTACAGTCATTCCAAGGCCCAAATCAAGGTGTTGACATAATGACAACCAATGTGTGGTCTGTTGTTTGTGTCACTTGTGTTGCAGATTAGTCAACATCCTCCATGTTGCTGTAGGATGGCGCTGCACAATCTCCAGAGTGCGCAAAGACACCAGAGGGTACCTCGGGGTTCAACGTGGGCGGTCCTTCAGAGCCCAGGTCAGTATCGAATAGCGACTGGCTCGATGCCTGTAAAACAAACCAGTATTGACAAATCAAGTTGGTTTTAAAAATCGCCTTACATGTTGAGGACGTGGATTTACTTAATACAAATGCATTCAAATGAAAAATTTTGACATTTTATTCTGCAAGGTACAAAATTTTACATATATTAGAAGAAATATTTCAATATAGGAGTATCTTCATATAACACAATGCATGTGTTCATCCAAACATACATACAGGTACATGGGTTTTGCATATGTTGACTATGCAATTGCATGAGTACATTTAAAGGCAAATCAGGTTAGACTCAATAGGGAAATCCCTGAGACCAGCATTATCTACACAATCACAACTACGACAGCAGCACAGGAGACAAGGTTTGTGTACTTTACATTTGTATTTCTACCAAAAAAAAAACAGGTTAAAGGCTATTGGTAGTATAACTAGTTATTTTAAAAAACTGTGACTAGGACATTTAAGAGATCCAAATAACTTTGCATTTTCTACCCAAGGCCATCATTAAATTGAGTACTGCCTAATACACATGCTCCTGTGGCATCCATGATCAAAATACAATTTAAAAAAAAGCAATAACAAAAAAAAGAAAACACTTAAAAACAGAAGAAAATGTAGGTGGCAAAGAAAAAGTGTGAGAACAATTAAAAAAAAAACCCTCATAATTTAACTTGGCTTTAACTTATGTTTAAAGATAAAATGAACTGAGTTTTAGTTCTTACAGAGAGACATTAGTGACAGTTTAGTGTAAGCAGAAAACAAAATATGCTCTAGCAAGGGGGGGATCATATTATATTCTGATGGGAGCTAACTGTGCCACATTTAGAAAACCTCTACTATAAAACATTTCCAATAGGTCGCTTGTGAACATTAAACACATCTGAAGTTTAAAGAAGGCCATTTTTAGCCCAAGATATCATGTACAATAAGTATACTGCACATAAACTAACAATAACAAACACAGACCTGCATTTATTCCATCAAACGATTTGCGAAAAAAAACATGTTCGCACTAGGGGTGTAATGTAATTTCAGTTCGGTTTAGTTTTTTTACGTGCTCAGTTCGGTTACTTTTCAGTACGAAAGGCAGAAAAAAAAATACTTAAAATGCTATTAAAAAAAAAAAATGCAAACAGAACTTTTTTTAAAATACCGGTACATAAAAGCGATCCATTTGGGTGATATTTCGAATAAATTAGACAGAGTTTTTTTTTTTTTAAATAGAAAAATAATAATAAAATAAAGAGTTGTACTTAAACAATTATTTTAACATTGTGGCAAAATGTAATGCACAGTTGCAGTTAAATATCTCTGTTGTGCGTGAAGTCTAACCATCTGTCGTAAGTGAAATAGCAGACACGTGATAGCTCGTTGGCGACATCACTTTGAAGCGTTTTCATAAAGTGCTGGTATAACTTTCTGGCTAAAGTGAGGACGTGATGGTATTTCGTAGCGAGGTTCAAGAACTTTAATCATTATAGACATGGAAAAAAGGGTTAGACCACCCTTGTTTCTTCATTTTATTGATCCATTTTAATACCTGGTACAACTAAAGGTACATTTGTTTGGACAAATATGACGACAAATATAGCTCACAAGAGTTTAATTTAAGAGCTGATATCTAGCAACTTCCATGGTTTTCTTGTACTGCCAAAAAAATTAAAATTTTGTGAGCTATTTTTGTTGTCACTGTCATATTTGTCCAAACAAAAGGTACCTTTAGTTGTATCAGGCATTAAAATGAACAAGAAACTGAAGAAACAAGGGTGGGCTAATCATTTGTTCCATGACTGTACTTAAATCCAGCACTCTCAAGAACGTGTTTCCTGCAGCATACCCGATATCTGTGGAACAATGTCAACACACAACTTTTGATTTATTCACTTGCCTTTGTCCATCCGTAATTTTAACAGGGAAGCCAAATGATTCCGAAAAAGGAGACCATAGTGAGATGGGAGGGTCTTCCGGCTCAGGCTTCTCGCTTGCATTTGACATGATGCCATTTGTCACGCCTGCGAGTTACTAGCGTTCTTCCCCCTCAGTCAGTAGTGTCCGACACTCAGAGGCTTCTGTGCGGAAACTCGCACAGGATTTTAGTTCCACGTGAAGCACTTAGATCACTCTAGTAATACATTTAATGAGAAAAATAGCATTAAATATAACCGAAACGGTACGCAAGTGGACCGAACCGAACACGCAGAACCGAAACGGTTCAATACATCCATGTGACCCGTTACACCCCTAGTGCGCACTCCATAATCAACAAAATAAGCTTTAAAAACAATAAAAACAAATGCACAACCCATTTTGGGCCTCCTACTTTGGTTTGGACAAAACCTGCCCAAAACATTCATTTTCTACTAGAATCCTCAATTTCTTATGTTTCTGCTGAACTACATTCGACTTGCATACACCAGTAACACTTTGATTTAACTCCAATATATAGAAGTGAAACATTCTGATTAAGTGTGATATAACCTGCAAATGTTAAAAATGCAAATGCACTAAATGTTCTCCCTGAGTGATTAAAGGGTTGACTTGTGAACCATCTCAGTAGGGATAGACTAACAATTCACTCTGAAGAGTACAGTACTGTGACCCCTCGAAAGTCAACCATCGAGTCAGGAGGTGATTTGTTGGAATTCTGTTTCAGTGATGCAGTAGAGATGGACCTTTTAGCTCCACCCTGCACCATGAGGTGGAAAGATGGATTTTGGCTCATCATGAACATTGTGAAAGGGCACAGACGTAGACAAAAGACAACAACAAAAAAAAAAAACGGCGAGATCTGCTGATGTCAAGTTCAGGTCCTGGATTCTTGTTCAACTGTCGTATGATATCTTCTTGGAAATGTTAGCTTGAAAACAGAGTTTCGAGGGTCAGAATTTAAACGGTTTACTTCACTTCTTTGTTTGATGTAAAAAGCAAGCAAGCTTTCAACCCAATGATTGGTGCAGGTCAGGCCCACTTTGCTTTGTAAAGAAGAGGATACAGCAAATTGACCAAGAGGGCAAATACGGCGGCCAGGGTGCCCAAGACAAAATATCGCACACGGTCGTCGTCAGGACTGCGATGACTGCGCCACCCTGCCGTTCCTCCGTCTTCATTTTCCTCATCTCTTGTCCTGTGCATTTGTTGTTGTTGCTGCCGCCGCCGCAGACCAGAGCGGAATACTCCATGAGGGCCTTCATCAAGCCCCTCTTCCTCTTCTTCCTCCAGTTCCCGCCATATTAGAGAAGCCTGCGATTGCCGGAAACTGGTGTCAGCTTCTGGGAAAAAGGCGTGGTCTAACAAATACTGTCATTATGATTTGACACATTGACTTGGTGCACTTGAAGAAAAGGCCTTGATTGGCTGTGAAAGTTAATGCTCGATTATCAATTGTTAATTTGAGCTAGTAGAAAATACTACATACTACACAAGCATTACCTTTCTTGATTAAAGCAAAGAATAAAAGTAAAAGGGTGGAAAAGGGGAACACAGAGATAATGAAACCTGTGGCTCAGAGTTTCACACAGGCCAACTGTAACAACCGAAATCCATCTTCTTGATTCGTTTCTGTTCCGGGTCACGGGCCAGTTAATCACAGGGTACAGAGACCAGGGGTGTCCAAACGTTTTCCACAGAGGGCCAACTACAGAAAAATTGAAGGATATGGGGGGCCACTTTGATACAGTTGATGCATTAAAGATGCTAAAAACCAATCTAGTGTAGGCCAATATATGCTAAACTATGTGAACCAAATTGACATCTTGGCTTTGTGTTCTAGGTGACAAAGCAAATTAGTGTAATAATGTTGTTTAGGACAATTATCGTCCAGCAAAATTTGTTATCCTGAATTCATTTGATTTTTAGAATATGCCAAGGGCCTGCAGGCTGAAAATGGGCCCCGGGCTGCATTTTGGGCACCCTTGATATAGCCAAACATTCGCACTCACACCTCTGGACAATTTAATGTCTCCAATTAACCTAACATGCATGTTTTTACAGGAAACATGAGTACCTGGAGAAAACCCATGCAAGCACAGAGAGAAAATGAATATTTCATAATCTATGAAAGCACACAGCATAACAGCTAATGCATCCGCAGATGCAGTTATTCACATGCTAACTTTAGCAGAAAGGCGAACCTAACTCCATTCACTTTCGAAGCGTCTATATGGGTATTTCACAAAAACAAGTAAGTACTAGAATGCCATTATTTGAGACTAGGGGTGTAGCAGTACATGTATTGTATTCTCATTTTTCGGTACAACTGCGCATCAATTTTCCACACGGAACACATTTCAAGTGAGGGTCAGGAAGTGTGCATTCGGCGTTGCGATGCACCTCCATAGCCCTGGTGGACGAAAACAATGCAGCCCAGCTCTTTGGCTAGCAGGAGTCATGGCTATCAATAGCAACAAATGGAATCCAGAACGGAGATACCCTTTTCCATCGTTAAAGTCCTGTTTTGGAAACATCGCCTCCAGAGGACATATGTAAATGGACAAATACAGGTGGAAAAGACAGAAGCAGTGTGCTGACTTTGTTCGGTGAAGATGAAGAACGGGGCTACAAGCTGGAAATATTAAAGCTGCATTTCAAGCATTAAGGAACTTCCATCCATTTTCTATGCCACTTATCCTCACTAGGGTTGTGGGGGTATGCTAGAGCCTCTCCCAGCTGACTCCGTGCGAGAGGTGGGGTGCAACCTGGACTGGTCGGCATTAAGGAATGTTACCCTTTAGGCACCAGAGGTTTTTTTTTTTCCAATTTCAACATCACTATTTGAAAAGGTTGTAGCTAATCAGTTGTATGTTTTTCATTTTTGTTCCCTCATTTCACCGAAAATGAACCAAGGTACATATTGCATCGTACACTTCTTGAGACCCATGCATTAAAACCACTTAAATCCATTAATTACGCACATCCCTACTGTCAATTCCTTTTCATTTCGTAATAATGGACAGTTTTGGGGTAGTTCTGTAACAAGAAGCAAGTGACATACAAGCAGACCACAAGCACATTGGTTAATATATACTTTACATACAAAAGCTGCAGCAATCAATGAGCTGAATTTCACCTGAGAACTGACCTTGTTCAGCTGAGGTAAAAAGACTCCTACAGTAAGGTTCTACCCATGACATACCCCACACAGCAGACATTCCAAACTTTACACAAAACACAGCACTAGCCAACATGTATTCAATCAACAGGACACTAATGTTTTTATATAGATATTACAGTAGAACCCATTTGTCGATGCCCCTTGGACTGGCTGACTGACGTCGACATATGTGGTTGTCAACATAAGCAAAATCTAGGCCGAAAGTAGCCATTGCTTGCACATTTACTTGTGACTTTCACCAGCCACATGAGAATGTGCGATAATGAAGTATTTTTGAACATATGGTCATGGTTTTATTTTTTAAGAAGTTTGCTTGACAAGTTTCATTAATGAACATCATGTTTACGCAAGCACAATTCATCATATCCAAAAAGGAGTGCGTAGAAGGAAAGCTTATTTAATCCTACCCCTACTCCATGTCCATTACTGATGTGTTTCTTTTTTTACTTAAATTATTATCGTATCATTATTATATTAGAACTACTCATATGTAATAGAGCTGCTGAGGTAATTTCATTATATATATATTGACCACAATGACAATAAAGATTTCGTACATGTGCAAATGTTTCTTCTTATGGCTGACAACCGATAAAACAAAAATTAAATGGGTGCATTTTGTTAGTTGCTGTGGTAGAATACAAGTTAATGCTGCCATTTTTGTTTTGTAGTTTACTTTGCACTGAACAGGAAATCCCCGTATGCATGGTTTAATGCTTTGTAACTAGGCAGTAGTTATGTTGCTGTTGTGGTTTCACACTGCTTAGCAATAATGATGAAGTTAACAATACTACAACACGTGGAGAAAAACGGACCTGCTCTTCATAGAAATTACACCTTTAGGTCTCAAATGTTATGTCAACATCGACTTATCCAGCCACTTTTTTAGTAACAAGAAGAACACAGTGGACCAGTACCCGTTGACTTGGTCAACATAGACAAGTTGTCGACATAAGCGGGGCTGACTTAAAAGAAAAACTGCAATGGAATTTTGCCCATCATCCACAGGCTTTCGGTAGCTCAATTTACCACTCTCACCTGACTGGCAGTAGCTCCCATGGAAGTTGGGGACTCTGCTCCGACTGGCCTGAGGAAGCGTGGCGGCCTCTCCACAGGCGAATTCCGTCGTCGGTAGAAAAGGACGTAGGCATAGCGCGTCACCACCTGGCTCTCCTCCACCATTGTGACGGTGCTGTCGTCAAACAGACGCCAGCCTGTTGGAAGATAAACGTTAGATTTAAAACAAAAGAACACAAGAGCGGAAATTAAGTGCTACGTCAGATGAACTCACCAACATCACTGCGCTGGCTGTTTTTGTCACTTGGCAGTCGAGCATAGGCAGTGTAGTGGCCACCAATCATCCCCCCGTAGTGGTTGATGACCGCATACAAGTCATAGATAGGTGGCTGCTGCACTTCATCCTTCTGGCCAATGCAGAACTTACTCAGATCTAGATTCCTACAAGACAAAATGAGGAAATGAATCAAAGTTGTATGCAGGATAAGTGTTTAATCAGTCATTCACCTGACAGGAAAGTCCACCATGTCGTTGATCTTGTCCCTCCAGATGAAGTTCCTAAAGCTGAAGCGTTTGAGCTGGATGATCAAAATGTTGGGAAGACGCCACAGCAGCAGCTGCTTGGAGGCCTCACGGTGCTGTTGGCACTTTGGACAGTACCTTTAGGTGAGGGAAAAAGTGCATCATTCCGCTTACATATATCACCCAAAATCTCTAAAATAACAAAAACAAAAAGAAAAATCAAGGACTTTCTATGCCACTGTCACCAAAGTGCTTGCTCATGACGGGTTCAGCTGGCTTTCTTCAGTGTATAAGGTGTGTGGTTCTAGACCTACTACATGTGTAAGGTGCCTTGTGGATAACTGCTGTTGTGAAGTGATACTATATACTGCAAATAATATTGAATGGACTTAAAAGGCAGAAACAAAGTATTTTGATGAGTGCTTTGACCATGTATAGTGAGCACAAGAACTTGCCATGATGTTACACACCTCAATGAGGTAATTACAATATGAGAGCCCTACCATGCCTCTTCTGGAGCCAGCACCTCTGGCTTGGTGAAGAGGTTGAGACACTGCTCCAGGGTGAAATGTCCTGCTCGGGCAGTCTCGCTCAGAGATCCTGGATCCTCCTCGTACTCCAGATCCTTGGAGCTCACCAGGACATACTCCTTCAGTCGCTCGTTGTTCTTCCACACTAGGTCCAGCGTTGCGTCTTCCGGAAGGTCGACCTGCATGTCTTCTGCAGAGGTGATTGGGTAGGGTAGGGGAGAATATAAGCTGTGGACAACAGACAGAATCCAGACTATTCAAAGTAAGTTTCTACCTTTTTCATCCAGCCTTTGCTCCTTGTTGTTTGAATCCAGCACAGCTATGTAGAACTGACCAGCATGCCCTGAAGATGTCTCATTGGGTTGCTGATACCCTGTTACTGCAGCTAGAAAAAGGAAACAACAAAAGGAAGGAAAGGGAAAATCAATACAGATTTGTTAAACAAAAACAATAACATCCATTACCTTCGGGCCGTACTGCCTTCTCACAAGATGTTTCTTTTTCCACATGGGTGTCCAGAGAGCAGCAGGAAGTAGAGGAGATGGACTCAGAGAATCCAGAGTCTGACGTCTGTGTTGTTGAGAGAGAAGTCTTGGAGGAAGCAAGGGAAGCAGTGTCCCCATAGGTGAGAGGTGAGGTTCGTATGTGCTCTGTCGGGGAGTCCAGCAATGGAGTGCCACAGTTGGGTCCACAGTCACTTGCTTCTACAGTAACATTACTACTACTACCCGTGGCTTCATCTCCTGAACACAGAGAGCCTGCCGGTGGCATCAGGAGTATGGGAGATGGTTCGGGGGATGTCCTGCCTGACTGGAAAGGAGGCTGGAATACGTTGACGGAAAACCTGTACAAGGTGGATGGCATAACAGTAGATTCAGTGAAATTAGGACGCAAACTTTAACAATTGGCTATATAATAAGCAAAGCGTAATGCACAATTGGAGATGACTATAACGCATCCCACCAGACATCTGTTTTTTTACATTTACATTTTCTCTTGCAAATTCATTTCCAATACACAAGGGAATGAAAGCATTATTGAGAGTGCTCTATTACACAGTCAACTTGGTAAATTGCAGTACCTGGAGTAACCATGCAGGAGTTGAGTGAGGCGGCTGTAGGATAGTCGGGACTCTGGTACACTAACCAGGAAAGGCAGACCCACATTTTCAGTGTTGGGTCGACACACACCTTTGTGATTGGGCCAATGGGTCCTCTGACACTGTCTGGGATGATAAAGAATAGGACAATGGGATTAGAAAATTTAATTCTCATGGGACATTTATGGCATGATGTGGCATACAACTCACTGATTGCAGTAGCCTGCGCGATAGCAGCGAGTACATCGCTTCAGCTTGTCTTCCTCAGACACTGGGGGTTTAAGGCAGGAGGCACACTTTGAGATGGGGATATTAGGGACTTGCAGTCTCTGTGTGGGGGTGGGGCAAAAAATGATCCTTTTACCTTTTGAAACAGAAAATAATCTTTCAATCAAAATGTGTTTTGTTACCTGCTGCACTCGAAGCAAAAAAACTCTCTCCTTGGCCATATCTTTGGAAAGCACCTCAAAGCAGAACAACATGTCCGAGGACGACACAGTGTCGAGTGAATGGGAGGGTAGAAACATGCGCTGGAAGCTGTTCTTTGCCACCTAAGTCCAAGGAAACAAGCTTAGTCCAATCCTGCAACAAACCTATTACACAGTACCAAAGTTGGAATATGAAAAATGGGGTGTCCAAGCATCATACAGAAAAAAATTGATTTGTGTTTCTAAATGAAACTTTTTATTATTAAGGGAGGAAAAAATGCAAACATGGCCCTGTGTGCCCCCTAAACCTAATTGGTTGGGCCACCGTTAGTAGCAACAACTGCAATCAAGCGTTTGCAATAACTTGCAATGAGTCTCTTACAGCGATGCAGAGGAATTGCGGCTCACTCATCTTTGCAGAATTGTTGTAATTCAGCCACACTGGAGGGTTTTCCAGCATGAACTGGCTTTCATGGTCATGCCACAGCATCGCAAAAGGATTCAGGTGAGGACTTGACTCAGCCACTCCAAAGTCTTTTGTTTTTTTTCAGCCATTCAGAGTTGGACTTGCTGGTATGTTTTGGATCATTGTCCTGCTGCAGAACCCAAGTTTTCTGTAAGTTTGAGTTCACAAACAGATGGCTGGACATTATCCTTCAGGATTTTGGGGTAGACAGCAGAATTCGTGGTTCCGTTTATCACAGCAAGTCCTCCAAGTCCTGAAGCAGCAAACAGCCACAGACCATCACACTACCACCACCATATTTTACTGTTGGTATGATGTTCTTTTTCTGAAATGCGGTGTTACTTTTATGCCAGATGTAATGAAACACACGCCTTCCAAGAAGTTAAACTTTGGTTTCGTCAGACCAGGGAGTATTTTCCCAAAAGTCTTGGGGATCCATCAAGATGTTTTCTTGCAAAACTGAGACGAGATTTAATGTTCTTTTTGTTCAGCAGTGGTTTTCGTCTTGGAACTCTGTCATGCAGACCGTTTATGCCCAGTGTCTTTGTTATGGTGGAGTCATGAACACTGACCTTAACTGAGGCAAGTGAGGCTTGCAGTTCTTTGGATAATGGCTCTCACTGTGGTTCGCTGAAGTCCCAAAGCTTTAGAAATGATTTCATAACCTTTTCACACAGGTTCATGTAGGTTTGTTTTTTTCTCCCTTAATAAAAAGGTTTCACTTAAGAAAATGCATGCACAGGACGTGTTGGCCAGAATGTGTGTGTGTGTGTGTGTGTGTGTGTGTGTGTGTGTGTGTGTGTGTGTGTGTGTGTGTGTGTGTGTGTATATATATATATATATATATATATATATATATATATATATATATATATATATATATATATATATATATAAAATGAATTAATAATAATGAATTAATTTACATTTTACAGTATGCCAAGGCCCAATTAACAGCGAGCTGCGACAATTGCCCCAGGACTTTGGACACCCCTAATGTACCCCTAATGTAAGAGACCTAACCTCTGCCAGTCGGAGGTTCTCAGGCTTGACTCTAACACTCCTGGAGATGGATTCAAGGACTTCTGCAGTGCTGGAGTTCTCCTTGCTCACACTCACCAAAAACTGACACAGTCATGCAAAATGTATTCAAGAAATGTCCTTTGCTGGGATCGTTTGGCATAGTTATTTTCTATTCTCACCTTTATGGGTTTTTTATGCGGCTCCTTGGCAAAGTAAAAAACAGACAGCACCTTTTGTTTCTGTGGCAAAGGGACTGGCAGGTAGAGGAAGGGGTCAAAGGTTATAGACACCTAAAGAATGAGAAGAGAAGACATGATTACTGAAGAGTGATTGCTTCCTTCAAAGTATAATGTAAAAAGTACCATGGCATTACCTTGGAACATGTGGGGCAAACAAGCTTGGATTTGAACTGGCCTTGGAAGAGATCCACGATGAATGAGTCATTTCTCATCTTGTGCCTCTGCCACGCCTCCTCTGCCACTACCTGCAAGGAACGCAACAGCAATGGTATGCCGAGTTTGAGCAAAAAAGGACGACTTCCTGATGCATTACCTCATCCAAGCGACCGTCAGAGTCCACCGTCTCCGTGTATGGTTTATTCTGAATGCGGTTCAAGTCCTCATGGAGGCCGTCAAGCAAAAAGGCCATGAACTCCTGGGCATCATGCTGGGCATAGCCAGTGAACTGACTGGCTTTACTGGCCACAATTGCCTACGTAGAGCATGGCCAAAGCAGAGGATGACAATGATGATGTTGATTTGGCAAGCTCATGCAAGATTATGCACTTGTGAATTTACTATAGATGATATGGTACCTTCAACTTTGAGGGTTGGAAGGCATGGTGCGTGCCTTTCCACAGTGCCCGAAGCAACACAGCAAAGCCAATGGCTAGCCTGCCTCCTGTTCCTAGCGGATTACTGCAGTTAATTTCTGCTTCAAATCCTCGATCTATATGAAACCAAAGGGAATAAAATACTTTCTTTTTGGACAAAACATTGTGGTGAGATTACAGTAAATATTGAGTATGAAGTGACAAAAAGAAGGTCTCCTCTGTGTGTCTTCAGTTAAAGAGTGTCATCAAAGTACCATGAAAGTAATCCCTGAGCTCTCTGGTGTTGGACAGGGATTGGATGACGCTGTTCATGAAGCAAGTATTCCCGAGGTTGACCAATCCTGTGAAACCGGGCAAGCACACCTTCTTCTCCTCTTCTTCTTCATGGTGCTCATTGCTAGCTGGAGGTGCATGGGTCATAGGCTGCACCATGCAAGTCGGCTTAGGCTGATTTCCATAAATAAACGACACAATTAAAAAACAATTCACCCACAGCATCAGTTTGTACGTTTGCCAACTTACCGCCGTTACAGTGGGCTCTGGCTTGGTGATGGTGACATGGTCCGAGACGGTACGAGGTGCCACAGTTTCCAGACCGCTGTCCTCTACTCTGGGTGGCGCTTTGGGGGCCTTCGGTTTCTCCTCACCAACCCTGGGAGGCTCCTCCTTGGCTGGTAGGCTGTGCTGGCTGCTGCCTGGTTGGCTCTTTTCCATACAGGCGGGGCTCGAGGGCACAGCCACCTTGGCGCCACCCACTGCACCTTAAACAGAGGAGAATGGACCTTGTGGTGAGAGGAGGAGAGGATAGTGAATCAAGGTTTTTTTTTTTTCCATGCAGCCACATAAAGCCACAATGTGAGTTTACTGCTCATATTACTTTTCTTATCTAAGACAGTCAACATCTCATCAAAAAAGCTACATTTCCACAAGTAGAAGCCTGGCAGCAGACCTTGTGTGGCAGGGGCCTCTAGACCTTCCCAGCGTTGGCTGTGTCTCTTCTTCAGGGTCACGTCCACTCGGGACGCAGTGAAGGAGTAGCTGCACAGCTCAGGCTGTATCAGGTTCCTGCAGCAAGCACAAGACAGACACACAAGGACAGGTCAGATTGAAAGACAGAAGCGTCAAGCAGTCTCTTACCTCCAGCATGTAAAATATGCTTTCATCAGCAGGGGGCTTTGTGGCTACAGTTGTTTTGGACAAATTACATATTTACCTGAGTTTCACTTGCCACTTGAAGATTGTGTTTGGTCCGTAGTCTGGGTGAAGCCGAAGAAAATTAGCATCACTAGAAAAGGAAGACAAGAGTAGCTTTGTCACTGGCTGCGTTTTTTTAAGGTTTCAATCCAGTACCTTGTCTGGAAGATGAGAGTGAAGTCCTGCTCCCTGAAAATGACACGAGCTGTGCTCCTGCAGATGCCCTTCATGTAGACGTTAACCACCATCAAGTCTGTGCCTTTCTCGTATGAGTCGTTCTTCACAAATTCCACGTTCACCAACGGCTCTAGCGCTGTGGCAAGTTAATACGTATATCATTAAAATCATTTTCAGGACTGAGAGACATTGCCAAGACTAACCTTCCTGTGGCTTTATTATGAGTGGCTCCTCTTTGGACTGGTCGCGCTTCTCTTCTCCATCACAACTGCCTTGCATCTTGGCCAGACTCGCTTCGGATGGCTCTTCTTTGGCTGGCCATGACTCTGCTCCGCTCAGCTGGTGGGTTTTAGTATCCTGCACTGATTCTTGCTCTACAGACTTTGTCTGTGGCCCGGAGCCACTTATGTCCATGCTACTTTCTGGAGGGTCCGCAGGGTTGTTTGAGGCCAAAGTTTTGAGGGAGTCACTTGTGCTTACAGGAGGTGCTCCTGGTTGCTTTTCAGCATCCCCAGTTCTGGACTGACCCCATGTGACTGGTGAGTCTTGTTTCTCTGTCACCTAAATAGAAAAACACAAGGAGTGCAATAATTAGCTACAGCTTGCATATCAAACTGCAGTTTACAGTACACAATATAACTCAAGCTATTGGCACCTCCCAGGATTGACTAGAATGAAAAGTGTAATTATTGCCCTTTTGTCAGTAGTTGTTCAATAAAAACAGACTATAATTAGTTCTTCAGTTTGGACATTACTATCAAAAGGTTGTACCCTGAAAGTGGTCAAAGATAAAGGCATGCTGTAAATCATAAAAATTATCAGTATTACCCAAAGTTTGTGATGGGAGTAAATTTACTCATCTAATGTACATATTATGATATCACCAGTCAGAGAATTTGTCAGATCCCTGTCTCCACGATACCAGCTTATTAACAGGCTCATCAAAATGTCTGATCAAATTGTGATACTCTTCCTCATTTCCCAAGCAAACCCAGCCACCATCATCGTCATTTACAGCAGGATCTTGATCACCACTGCTGCCTCAATGGCTATCGTTACTGCTAAAATTTAGAACTCGACCAATATATTGGCGGGCCATACCACCGATTAATCGATATTGGTGAAAATGTAGCCGATATGTAACTTTTTTCTCTCGAGCGATTCAGTCGCTCCCTCCCAGTGTCCCTTTGTCTGCTCCCTGTACCTGCCCCCCCCCAGACAGAGTAGAGCTCTCCCTCTGTCGCTCTGTCTCACACAGTCCGCAGTAGGAAGAGACAACTACTGAAACGCGAAAAGAAACTACATTTTTTTTTTTTTTTTTTTTTTACACAATGGTATGCTGTGACTTTGTTTAAAAAAAAAAAAAACAAACACTACACTTTAGTGCCACGCCGTCAGGGCCGGTCAAGGAGAAAATTGTAGTTTTCAGGCTAGTTTTAGAGAGCGTGTTACAGCGCTTTAATGTTGTATACGTTGCATCTCCGTGGAATAAACAACGATAGATGTGACTGTTAATTCACATGTCCACCATTATCTAAGACTGTTCTACAGCATTTCCCTTCATACTTCCATGCATGATTTCTACGGGCTCATACATTTACAAGTTCATGTCTTCATGCAAACCATTTTGAAAATGTTCCAAGTAACGTATTTAGTTGTCAATTGATATATTACATGTTTTGAAGGCAGCTACATTGTAACATAAAATGTAGTTTAGTCCCTTGTGTTAAGTCTAGTAACGTGATGCATGTTATTTCTTATTTTGTTCATAGTCAACTTTTTTTTTCACTTTTTAACATTTGCTTCAGCATTTGTTTTTCAGCTGTTTGTAAATACAGTACTCAGTGGCTGCAGATAGAACTTTTCAATAGCTAGTAAATATGACTATGATATTGGTAAGATGTTTTTGTGAATATCCATCCATCCATCTTCAATGCGCTAAGCCTTTTATAAACATGTGAAAAACACCTGACATTAGCCTATGTATTATCACTTTCAGTAGATAATACATGCATGCTCGGGAACATAAGTTTCCAGGTGTGATGATTCAACTGGCATCTTGACTCACCTGAGTCTTGGTGGGATGGCTGGCACCAGCAACAGCACATCCCTGTTCCCTCGCACATCCCTCGCTACTTAATCTATCTTCACTGTTGTCTTCATCTCTGCGTGTTGTTTGAGAGTGCTCCACAGCCGGCGAGTGTGCATTTGAGGTTCTGGTCTGGACTGAGTGTGTGTCCCTGTCAGTAGTAGACTTGGCCTCCTTGCTGATCCGAGGAGGATGTGCAGTGGCGCACTTAGCACTGGGTTCTAAAGACTGCTGGCTGCCTTTCTTAACCGAGGCGTTTTTAGGTGAAGAACATGTGCCATCCCCAGATTCTCCTGTTGTCGGTGCCACTGCAAAGTCCATAGAGGTTTTGTCACACGCCTGTTTGTTTTTAAGGTGCCGTTTGACACCTCGTTCAGCTTTGGAGCGTGATGCACTGTGTGCAGGGGAGAAGGACGCCTGAGGTTGAGATGGCAAGGTGGACTTGAGATGCTCTGATGACGCCAAAGCAACAGGACTCGTCTCTGGTTCAGTGATATTTTTGGTCTCAACGGGTGCAACCTCTTTCTCCTTCTTGTTGGACTACAAACAGAGTCAACAGGAAAAAAATATATCTTGAGTTTCTCCCTTATAAGAGGCTGTTAATCTTTGTCAAATATCTAGTTGGCTTACTTTTAGTGAAGGCCAAATGTGAAAAGGAATCTTTTTGTGAAGAATGAGCAACAGGAACCCTCCCTTCTCTTTGTACTGGACTCTACTACAAGAGGCTTCTATTTCCTCCTGTAAGTAGCAGGACCACTGACGCTCACCTGAAAATAAAGATTACTTTGACTAACTTTCCTTTCCTACTCAATTTGTTGTTCGTGTGACTTAAAAATGACTTTACCTGGGAAGTGCACATGGCAGTGAGTATCGGTGAAGGTTGTAGTAACATCCTCTATCCTCTGCACACCTTCGCCACAACGCAGCCTGATGATCACTTCACTGGCATTTTGTTTCCAGTCCACAAACACATCTATAAAACAAAACCACAATCAACATATTTTGGGGGGGAAAGAGCCATAACGTATGCGTACTTTGTGGCACACTGCCACGACAAAATAAAAGTTGCCACACCTTAAAAATTGTTTTAACTTGAAAACAATGTTAAGTAATATAGTGTATGAATGGATATATATGCTATATAGATAAATATATAGATTATTATTTACGCACATATTGACCACAGTTAGTTTGAAAACAATTTAAAATATCACAAACATTTTTCACTAAGCTTTATTTTGATAAACATGCACCAGAATCTCATGTCTGCCCTGTTGCACTTGCGTATGTGCGACCAGATAAAATTACATGACCGTCTTGTGTTCACGTTCAATTTGTTTCTTATTATCGAGAAAATGAAAAATAGTCGGTAAAATGTGCAGTCAATTGACAATAGGTTGTCACGGGCTAAGCCTATCTATGCCAGTGTGTGTAATCGCTCAAATTTCAATCTCATTCGACTTTCTGGCATCTTTGTTTACACATTTTGCCTGGCTCTCATGGCCTCTCTGACGGCAGCTAGTTAGATCATTTTTTGTCCCACGGGCGAGCTACAAGTGGCTATCACGTTCTTTGGGTACATTCTAACTTACTTTTATAAAGTGTCACTTAACAATTTTGCTCTCTTGTTATCATTGTAATACTTATGGTTAGTTTTCAAAACAATAGATGTGTGTCTAAGTTGTTCAACAAAAAAATCGTAGTGTGTCCAGCTTTAGACAGTGATGCAGGGGGTCTCCAACAGGTAGCTCCTATGCTAGCAGTAGCTCACCAGCCGATGTTGAGTAGTTCACCAGAGAATATTTGTTTCATCTCTTAGTATTTTTGTAAGTGTTCTATTCAAACATGACACCTGTATTTAATGACAAATGAACACACTGAGTGGAGATGTACTTTGTAAATAAAGTACAATTTAATTGTTGGTAGTCACATAAAACACAAATAGCTTACCTCTCCTTTCCTTTTGTCAAAGTAGCTTTCAATGGTGCTGCAAGTCAGATATACCTGTGATATCATAACCCTGGACTCTGAATTTATAATCTTTATACAGGACAGATTTTTATAACAAAAATATTTAGATTATTTTGTTAAATTTGAACAAAAAAAAACATTATTGAACAATTCATTTCTCGTGTATTCATACTACTCTCAAACAGGCATCAAATTAAATTTAGGTTTTCATCAAAGAGTACAAAATTTTGTACTTTTGTATTAGTCACATAGTACTATTGGACTAAATAGATTAGGTAACAAAAATATGCTGGGCATTTTAGCCTCTCACTTTAAGTACTCTCAGCAACTTTGCCATTGAACAGTTTTGCAACATTCTCGGTTCATGTTCTGCTGGTTGTTGAAAAAAGTTAAATAAATAAGTAATAAATAAATACGTCATAAAAATATTGCTATTTGTCATAATAACATTAAAAAATGTAGATGAAACAGTGGCCTCCCATGTAGAACACCACCACAGCTAAAAAAAACCTTGGGGAAACCCTGAAATGAACTGAAATACAAATATAAGGCATTCAAAAGACGCATTCAAAGATGTTGACGTATTCTACACTAGTCACGGTGTCAGTGGTGTTACTGTAATGCAGTGGTTCTCAATTATTTTCTGTCACGCCTCGCCTAGGGGACAAAAATGTTGTATCTTATCTTTTCATGGGACAACACTAAAGAAACAACACTTATGTAGTCAGTGTACAGCTTCTATACCGGTGTGTATTTGATGTCCCCTCAAAATAACTCAACACACAACCAGTAATGTCTAAATCGCTGCCAACAAAAGTGATTTTTTTTTTCCTTTTGTAGTATACTGTAATTTTGGTGTACAATATAAATTGTTATTATCTTGCCCCACAGAAGTTTGTCAGTAACCAAAAATGTTCAATAACAATAAAATAAAATCATCAAATTAACTGGTATAGTTGCCAACCTCCGCAAAAATAAATAAGGGACACCTTGGCAGGGCCAACCAATGCGACTGTTTTTTTTCCCTTTAATTGTGTAAACAAATGTTGTACTATCTGACGCAACCCTGAATTTAATTTGATGCTTGATTTAGCGTACCGTAAAGCACCGTGTATAAACCGCACCAGTGTATTAACCGCACCCCCATTTTCAGGCTCACGGCGGGGGAAAAAATTTTTTTAGTTCATAAATGCTTGCCAACTCTTTCATCTCAAATCAACATGCGTAAAGGTACTAAGCAATTTCAAAAAGAAGAAGAAAGGAGAAATCTGAATTTCGGCATCTAGATCTTTAATATTATGGCTAAGCACAGATTAATAATAATAATCACAAAAAATCAAAATAAAGAAATTTGCAATTTTCAGAGATGTTTTGATATCTTATCTTTCACTGCTTCTCTTTTTCTCTATTTTTATTTTATTGCATGAATTTGAATAAACGCCAACGTATTGTATTTTACATCATCTGCAATGTTTTAATGGAAGCTTAGGTTAGCTTCAGTGTATATAGAGATCATTTCACTGTGTGAAAATACAGACAGCTGTCAGATAAGTTAGTTGCATACACAAGCATTTTCAGCAACTGTACAGCAGAGGGCGCTAAAGTCAAAGCAACTGTCTGACCCACAGACGGCTATTCTAAAATGGGCTTCTCGTCAATTTCTGCGTCTGGTCACAGACTTGTCATCGTGTTTAACCGAACCCCGATTTTTCGCTTCTTACCAGTGCAAAAAAAGTGCGGTTTATACACGGTGCTTTACGGTAATACAAATACATGGGACATGAATTGTTCAAGAACATATTTTTTGTTAAAAATTACAGAATAAAATAATTCTTTTTTTTTTTTTTTTACACAAATGTGTCCTGGTATAAAACAGTACAATGTCAAAGAATATATTGTGATGTATATCGTTATCTCAAGAGGTTGTAATATATTTTGCAATATAGATTTTAGGCCATATCGCCCATCCCTACTTTCCACCAGTTTGTATTGCAGGTACATGTTGAATTTGAATATTTACAACAAATATAATTTTCCAGGTCAAAGTAGTCACATTAGACTATTTCGCTATTTAACAGTGGAATTACATGCTACTATTTCTTGTTTTCATTTCTTTTGCACCTCGTTTAGGCAGCTAACTAGCTGGTTCTGAACTATCTATGCCCTCTGCTGGTGCTGACTAAGTATAGTGAAATCCATTATTATGGATCCACTGCTTCAAGACACACAATAAACCTTATTGACAGGAATGTTATTATTATAGAAATATGTTCCACCTTACAATTATGATTCAGATTGAACACCGAAGCATCAAAATCATGGCATTCAGGGTATTCAGTGTGTTGCAGTGTTACTTTTTACAACTGAAACAACAATTTCATGAAGCTCAATGCATAAAACCAACTGTCTCATAAAAGTTGCCCGGCTCACGAGAATCAGGCTGGATACAAATAAACTAAATAAACTATACTCCAAGACATGCGACTGTGGTGCACCTGCTCACACTCATTCAGGCCATGCCACTGCACTCACATGCTCAAGCTGTGCAAAGAATGCAACAACAGTAAGACACATTCAAAAGTGTGCCAACTAAAATAACCATCAGCTACACAAACTTGGGAAAGAAAAATTAGCATGGGGCAAAACTCACGGTGAAATAACGGAAATACCACTTTTCATAGTGAGCCCAAAGCTGTGGAAGTCATTCCAAGTGAAATATCATCCCCGACCCACAGCGTCTCAACTTTGACAACTTATGTCACCGCTCTACGTATTTAGTCTGCAACGCAACTATGGAGACTCTACTTTCACTAAGCCCTCTCTCGCCCTCTCTAAATGTCAGAAACAACACTCTATCCTTTCT